>NC_134702.1:280026430-281483930 GCF_043290135.1 Rhipicephalus microplus | reverse complement strand
TGTACTGAAAGGTGTCCGTCGTGGAGCCATTTACTACTACGTGGCACCTGAGGTCGGAGTACAGGAGCCTTATCACTTGTACAAAGCTTGCCGGTAGGCCAAACTCTCGCAGGGTTTCTAACAGGTAGGTGTGCCTGACCCTATCGAAAGCCTTGGCCTAATCAAGTGAAAAAAAGGCTCCAGTGACTCTTTACTCCGAAGCGTACTCGAACACGTCCCTTGTCGTGGTCAGGTTGGTGAACATTGATCTGCCCGGGACTGCGCAAGCTTGGTGTGGAGCAATAATATCCGGCAGAAAGGTCTTTAGTTGGCTGTTCAAAATTGACGCCACGATCTTGTAGTCTACATTTAACAACGTGATCGGGCGCCAAGAAGCAGGGTCGTTCGGCGGTGCACCTTCTTTAAAAATGAGGACTACATGCCCCATGCCGAAAAGGCAGGTTGCGCGTGTCCCTCGAGGACCGTGTTGACTATGGCTAGGAGCGGTTCACATAGGCTCTCGAAAAAGGTGGCGCAGAAGCCCGCTGTGAGGCCGTCTGCACCAGGAGCCGAGTTTGGTGGCATTGACTGGATAGCGGCCCTCAATTCTGGTAACGTCGCTGCACCGCACATAGTCGGGCATTCATCCTCTTCCAGACGCTTAAGGAATTTACACAGCTCCGACAGGGACGCTGACTCCGAGGCGATCATCGTGGCGTCCGGCTCGCGAAAGGCTGTCTCGAAGTGGTGCAAGAAGGTCGCCTCAATCTCGACCGGGTCTGTCGCGAGGGTACCATCTGGGCGCTTTACTTCTGCAATACGCACAGAGTCGTTTCCCCTTACTTCGCGCGAGACTACCTCTGGCCGCTCGTTCGAGGCGGCCCAAGTCGCGCACTTTTCGCCATAAGCTGCCCGAAGAAGCCGTTCGTACTGCACCTTGAGCGAGGCTAGGTAATCTCGTGTACAGGAGGTGAGGGTGTCAGCACTCTGAATGACACGCATTCTGCGCAGTAACTCCTTCATCTGAGACGTCAAGCGCTTTTTCCTTTTACGGCCTTCGTCTTGGAGGAGCACCTTCCAGGCCTCCTTGAGGTCGTCCCAGGTAGTCGATGTTACATGGGGGGATGCTCTAATCGAGGCCTCTATGAGCGTCTCGATCTGTGGTGCAGACACCGGCTCCTTTAGTAGTGCAGAATCCAGGCGCCACGATGCGTCAGCTGGTTTGGGGCCAGGCTTTGCACGGAGGGTTGTTAGCAGTGGCGCGTGATCAGACAGAGCGACCTGAGGGGGTGGCAACGGGACCACCTCGCACGCTGTTAGGGATGGAAGTAGGAGCTCCGGTAAGTACGCGCGGTCTAGCCGGCTAGCGGTGACCCTTGACACGCGGGTGGGGCCGAAGTCGTCGTCGTGGAGGCAGACCCATGCGTCTGAAAGTCGGAGGCGTTCGAGAACTTTGATCAGTTCTTTTCCACGGTAGGCTGAGCCTCCGCAACCTGGTCCCCGAATATCCCTCACAGTGTCGACCACACAGTTAAAGTCTCCAAGGACTACGTGCGGGAGGGCGGCCAGCAGGTACTCGCCAAGCTCCCTGAAAAAGGGGTTCGTCTCCGATCTAGTTACTGGCGCTACACGTTCACAAACCGGACTTTCTGCCCATCGATGAAGATGTCAAGCATTAATGCGTGGCCGTCAGCGCCAAACATGCAATGGGCTTTTTGCCTAAACCTCCCGGTGACGAACACAACCCCAACCCCGACTGACCTGGTCCTCATTAATGAGAAGAAGGCTTCGACGTGACAGAGGCTGCGGAAGCGAGCGACGTCGAGGGGGGATCGGAAATTCGTCTCTTGGACGAACAACAAGTCGATGCTGCGGGCTTTCGCAAAGGAAACGACCGCGGTTTGTTTCGTCGTGTCGCGGAAACCGCGAACATTCCAAGTGGCGAAACAGATTCGGTCAGCCATCAGTCGCACTATGGTGAAGTGGAAACGAGGGGGGTACGTGAGTGTGTGGAAGGGAGGGGTGGGGGCAAGGGGAGGCAGCGCATGGGGAAGTGAAACAGGAAAGGCTAAAGGGCGGCGCCCGCGCGCACGGGCACTGCCGTCTGTAACGAAGCGAAGGTGTTATCAGATCGGCTTGCTGGCTTTAGGGGGCGGTTCCCCTTTGCCTGCGGCGCTTTGGCCGAGCTTCTGCGTCTTCGCCTTCGGTGGGGCGTCACTGTCGCTTGCCGTCGCTTCTGGCCCAATTCGGCGTTGTCGCGCCTCTCTGCTTGTGGCTCTCCCTCTCGTTTCTTTTTTGTTCTCCTCTCCCTGGCGTCGGCGCGAGCGAGCTCTCAGCTCGCGGCCTGGCACCCGCTGGGACGCGAGTGGGTCAAGTTGGCGGTCTGTGTAGGGCGACGCTTTACTGGAGGGGGGCTCAAAGGAGAGGGGCTGGTTTAGTTGAGCACGGTCTTGGTCGTCAGGGAGCGCGTAATACCCGCGGCTCACGATGGGCAATTTGTCCCTGGTGGGGTCATTGGTAGCGTTGTCCAAGTCCTGGGCGCACACTCGGGCCAACACGTTAACGGGTGTTTGGGAGGCGGTTGGGGGGGGGGGGCTCACTTCGCTTTAAAGTTTCGGCAAGCGCCGGGAAGTTGTGGCCTTCATCTTGGACTGAAGGGGGGACGGATGGCATAGACGGGGACGACTGGGCCGAGACGGTTTCGAGGTCGCTCGATTCCGTTTCCGATGACATGGTGGCGGCATCGTCAGTCTTCTCGGGCTTGTCTTCCTCGTTGGCGGATGAATCCGCCGTGGTGCTTCCTGTGAGCAAGCTGGCATTCGTTTCGCGGCCTTGGGGGGAGGGAGGCCTTGGGGGGGGGGCGCGGGCCGTGGTCTTGGGTACGAGCACTTGTAAACGAGAGGGGGGTTCGCTTGGCTTCTGCGACAGGGAGCCACTCGGCTGGACCGAGTTCGACGCGAGGTCCGATACCGAGGGGAATCCACGAGTGGCTGACGCATAAGAGCGCCTCCTAAAACATTCTTTCGTTCCGTGGTGACCCCCGCAACGCTTACATTCGGCTGAACAGCCCTCAGTTTCATGACCGAAAGTTCCGCATAAATTGCAGTATGGTGCGGAGCATGCGGTCGCCATGTGGCCCACCTCACTACATCGCGCGCACACCCGCCTCATGCCTCTATATTCGAACATGACCCGGTGCCCTGCAATGGTCGCAAAGTTGGGCACCGGCTTACTCATTTCGATTTTTACGACTCTGACGCCATTCAACTTCTTTTGGCGGGTGGCCACAGTAGCAAACGAGATGCCCCGCACCTTACCGTACTGTGCTAGGGCGTTGCCAAGTATCTCGTCAAACAGGTAGGCGGGGTATCGGTAGACGTTGACGTACGTGACCGGCGGCCCGACGGCCTCAACCGGTACGCTTACTCCATTAACCTTGAAACCTTCCGCCACAATTAACTTTGTTGCCTGGCTGGTGTTACGTGTACAGACGAGAAACTTGGCCCCGCCCACATGCTGCATAACAAGAACACTATCATCACCGGCTTCTAATTCAATAGCGTCTATGAGATCATCAAGGGATACGTCGCCGTCCGGCGCTGTGAAGAGGAAGCAGTTCTGCCGCACTGGTAGGTCGGTAGTGGCCGCCATTCTGGAGGGGGTGTCGCCAGCAGAAGGGGGCGTGACTTGTGGAAAACTAGTAGCGTGCAGTCGAGCTGCACTCTGGTAAATCTGCGGCTAAGCCTGGGGAGACGCCGCTCTGGATCAGGTAGAGTCGGGTGGGCTGCAGGCGGGCTCCGGGAAGGTAGCGCGGTCCGGCAACCGTGCTCCTCCTGGCATAGGGGTGGGGGGCTCCGGGCTGGAAGGCCCGAGACCCAGAGGTGGCAGTCACTCGCACGAGGCGGCGAAGCCGGCAGAACCTGGTCTGACCGTGAAATCCAAAAGCCGAGAAGCGATTGCCCTGGCACAGATAGCAGTGACCGGAGCGTCGGCCGTCGATCAATTACTGACAAGCGGCGAAGCGCGTCGGCATTTATACTCTGGCCGTCGAATGTTCTAGCGTTATCGCTGGCGGTGGCGTAGGTTCCAGAATAGTCTGTGCAGTTCGCAGAGTAGGCTTGATCTTATCGAAATGATCTAATAATGTCCGGAAGCTTCTCGAAAAATGCAGGCGCGGTTTGCACGCGCTGAGAATTGTGTAGTGTTTTCGGACGATAACAAAACTTGGAAAATGGAACGTGGCATTGCCCCCTTCTGAAAAAAGCATCGTCCCGATGCTTTAACTAAAGATGAAGGTACGACAATAATGAATAAATTACGATACAATAATAATATCAAAAACACTGTTTCAGATTATTAACGCGCATGGAACGGCTTGAGGCGCGCGACATGGACGACTTCAGGTCGCGATCGGCGAAGTTGAGAGCTCATGAGGCCGTCGGGGACAACATCGTAATGAACTGAGCTGAGACGTCGAACCACCTTCTACGGTCCGAAGTACCGTCGCAGAAGCTTTTCACTTAGTCCACGTCAGCGTATCGGCATCCACTCCGAAACACGTTCACCGCGCTGGTATTCCACGAAGCGTCGCCGAAGATTGTAACGGCGGCTGTCGGTCGTCTGTTGATTCTTGATACGGAGACGCGCGAGTTGTCGGGCTTCTTCGGCGCGTTAAAGGTACTCACTCACATCAAGGTTTTCTTCGTCGGTGACGTTGGGTAACATGGCATCGAGCGTCTTTGCCGGGCTCTTTCCGTAGACCAATTTGTATGGAGATATCTGCGTCGTCTCCTGCACCACCGTGTTGTATGCGAATGTCACGTACGGAAGAATGGCGTCCCAGGTCTTGTGTTCGACATCGACGTACATTGCCAGCATGTCGGCGATCATCTTGTTAAGCCGCTCGGTGAGCCCGTTGGTCTGTGGGTGGTACGCTGTCGTCAAGCAGTGGTTTGTCTGGCTGTATGCCAAGATCGCTTGAGTTGAGTCGGCAGTAAATGCCGTTCCTCTGTCGGTGATAAGGACCTCCGGGGCGCCGAAGATGCTCGTCGCAACTAGAGGAAAACACGACGACGTCCAAGTACACAAAGCATGTCTGCCACTTCAATCCTGCCAGTACTGTATCCATAACGCGTTGAAAGTTGCAGGCGCTGAGCAAAGACCGAAGGGCATCAGCTTAAACTCGAAGAGGCCGTCCGGTGTTATAAACGCCGTCTTCTCTCGGTCTCTTTCGTCGACTTCGATTTGCCAATAGCCAGTCTTGAGGTCCATAGACGAAAAGTACTTGGCGTTATGGAGCCGGTCAAGTGCGTCGTCTATTCATGGGAGAGGATACATGTCCTTTCTTGTGATTTTGTTGAGGCGGTGATAATCGACGCAAAACCTAGGGTCCCATCCTTTTTCTTCACTAACAGCACGGGGGATGCCCAAAGACTCTTGGACGGCTGGATAATGTCATCCCGCAGCATTTCATCAACTTGTCTCTTCATGGCCTCACGTTCTCGCGTCGAAACCCTGTATGGACTCTGACGGAGTGGACTGGCATTTTCTTCGGTTATGATGCAATGTTTCGTGATTGGGGTCTGCCGAAATTTCGATGACGACGAAAAGCAATCTTCGTATTGCAAGAGCAGAGCCTTGAGCTGTTCTTGCTTATGGTTCTGAAGTCTGGGATTGACATCGAAAGCTATGGGAGGGGCTTGGTTCCTCTGAGCAGGTTCCGCAGAATCGGCTAGGGCGAAAGCACTGGTGGCTTCGACAATTTTCTCGATGTATGCGACCGTTGTTCTTTTGTTGACATGTTTGTACTCATTGCTGAAATTCGTGAGGAGAACCGTTGCTTTGCCTCCCCGCAGCTCTGCAATTCCTCTTGCGACGCAAATATTTCGGGTGACCAACAGATGCTGACTGCCTTCACGATGCCTTTCAAGTCAGGTGATTTAGGAGCGCTGACTGAAATAATGGCGCTTGAGCGAGGCGGAATGGTGACTTGTTCTTCCATCAAATTCAAGGCATGGTTTCCTGATGGCGTGCGCGGCGGTAGTGCTTCTTCTGTGGATAACGTTATCGACTTTGTTTTTAGGTTGATGACAGCACCATGGAGGCATAAGAAGTCCATGCCAAGAATGACTTTTCTTGAGCAATGCTGTAAGACTACGAAGTCTTTAGGATAAATACGGCAGTTAATGGTGACTCTCGCTGTGCAGATTCCTGCGGGCGTTAGGAGATGACCTGCGGCTGTGCGGATTTCAAGGCCTTCCCAAGCTGTCCTAACTTTCTTTAACTTCGCGGCGAACGAACCACTGATGACGGAGTAGTCGGCTCCAGTATCGACGAGAGCGGTGACACAGTGGCCGTCGATAAGAGCGTCGAGGTCGCTAGTTCGCCGTCTCGCATTACAGTTAGGGCGTGGCGTCAGGTCACGGCTGCGTCGGCTTGTTCCGCTGCTTCCATGTTGCGTCATCAGGTCACCTTCGGTAAGTGAGGTTTCGCTGTCAGGGCTTTGCCTGGTTGGCGTTGTGTTCGGAAAGCTCCGTCGCGGCGTCGTCGTCGGAGGAGGATCTTCAGAAGTTCGTCGCACAGCAACCGCACCTCCATCGGTTGCTGCCCTCAGTTTCCCGGATACGGGCTAAGAGACCGGCCCCGCGTTGGGCCAGAGTACTGCCGGTGGTACGGTGACGTGCAGCGGCTGCGCGACGGCGAACGCGAAGGGCTTCGTGGTGTCCACCAAGTTCCTGTCAGGTAGTCGGCGATGTCTCGTGGTCGTTCTCCTGGCTGTGGACGCGGTGCATTGACGGCAAAGCCACGCAGTCCCATCTGTCGGTACTGGCAACGGCGGTACGTGTGTCCGGCCTCGCTGCAGTGGTAGCAGAACGGGCGATAGTCAGGGGTGCGCCAGACGTCAGTCTTCCTCGGTGCACTGTGCTGGGCCGCTGGCGAACGGTATGACATTGGTGGGGGTGGTGGCGGCGGTGGCGTCTGTCGACGGAAGCGCGATGGGGCGGCGTTTTGGCGTGGACGGGGAGGAGCGTTGTGGCGCAGTGCAGCGGCGTAGCTCATAGCTTCAAGCTCGGCAGCGGTGCTTGGGGAATTTCAAGCGATTGCCGAACTTCTTCTCACACAATGTCGGCGATCGAATGCACTTGAGGCTGCGCCGAAGGCAACAGCTTGCGCAGCTCTTCCCGCATGATCACTCGGATCGTTTCACGCAAGTCTCCGGAGTTACTGGCTTGAGCAGCAGCGCAGTCTGCAGTCAGGCGACGATTATACTGTCTGGTGCGCATGTCTAGGGTCTTTTCGATAGTGGTCGCTTCGGCTACAAATTCTTGGACGGTGTTCGGTGGGTTTCTCATCAGTCCCGCGAAGAGCTCCTGTTTGACCCCTCACATGAGGAAACGAACTTTTTTCTCCTCAGGCATGTCTGGGTCAGCGTGACGGAAAAGTCGGGTCATTTCTTCTGTGAAAATGGCAACATTTTCATTTGGTAGCGGAACCCGGGTCTCTAATAAAGCAGCGGCCATCTCTTTGCGAGCGACGCTCGCGAACGTTTGCAGGAATGCGCCGCAGAAAACTTCCCATGTTCGGAGCGTGGACGCCCGATTTTCGAGCCAGGTCCTTGCGGTGTCTTCCAAATAGAAGAACACACGACACAGCTTTTCGTCATGGTCCCAGTGGTTGAGGGCAGCCACTCGGTCGTATGTTTTTAGCCAGGACTCCGGGTCTTCGAACGATGACCCATGGAAAATTGGTGGTTCCCTGGGTTGACTGGGTTGATGCATGACCATCGTGGGCTGAGACGCTGCGGTTGTCATTGTCGCTGCAGTCGCGGTCATGGCCTTGGTCTTCCGCGCCTTGTCTTGTAGAAGCCCGTACTCCGGTGGTAGCCCTTGCTTTCGGCGGCTTGTTCGCCGCTCCTGGTTGGCGTCGGTGTCTTCTCCGCGACGTGGGCTGGTTTCACGGCTTGATGGGGGCATCCGGTACATCAACGAAGCAGCACCTCCACCAGATCTCACGGGGTCGTGACGTGGCCGAAGACAGGAGTCTTCATGTTGGGATAAGGCTCTTTATTTGGGCGAACCTGTGCCCGGTAAACGGAAAGTTCGGTTACAGTAGCAGTCTTGCACAGATAGCAGTGAACGGAGCGTCGGCAGTCGAACAACTACTGACAAGCGGCGAAGCGCGTTGCCATTTTTACTCTTGCCGTCGAATGTTCTAGCGTTATCACTGGCGGTGGCGTAGGTTCCAGAACAGTCTGTGCAGTTCGCACAGTAGGCTTGATCTTATCGAAATGATCTACTACAGCCCGGAAGCTTCTCGAAAAATGCAGGCGCGGTTTCGCGCGCTGAGAATTGTGTAGTGTTTTCGGACGATAACAAAACTTGCGAAATGGAACGTGGCAATATTTTTTCAGTATCACTTTATTGATAATTCTTTGAAACATACAATTACACTGGTTTCAGTTTAGTATACTTCTTCAAGTACATAGAGACTACATATGAAATCACGCTAATATATCCCTGTGATAATTTCAAGTATCTACAATCCCAGTGGTTCCCAGTTTAATACTTCTTCATGTGCACAATCGGTTAATAGGAATGAAATACAGGCAAATATATACTTATATTTTTTTCAAATAAAAACAATCACCATGATTTCACTATATATGCCTTCATGTACACAATCGTTCCCGAGAAGTGATGCCCACAAAATTATATAGGGATAGTGTTTTCAAACGTATACAATCACAGTGGTTTAAGCTTTGTATTCCTGGATGTATAACAATCGGTTATGA
This sequence comes from Rhipicephalus microplus, assembly GCF_043290135.1. NCBI lineage: Eukaryota > Metazoa > Arthropoda > Arachnida > Ixodida > Ixodidae > Rhipicephalus > Rhipicephalus microplus. Next base: position 281,475,160 of record NC_134702.1, on the reverse strand, counting down.
GAAATGATGTACATGCAAACATATATGAGTTTTCATACATATATCTTTAGGGTACACTTAAAAAACCAATACAATGATCAGAAACAGACCAAGCTAAAAACGAACACAAAACTGAGTCAGGACACACAAAAAACAAAATAGGTAATGCATAATTACGGCTAATGACACAGCTGGGTCATTTTATGCGAAATGTCCCAGCCATTTTGGCAACCATCTCAAATGTATTTGAAAACCTCGTGCTGCATTGAAAATAGATAACTTCTGGAATATTTGGGAGAGGAAAAATATTTGGTCAAGTGGCTGCGTTCAGAACATCTTGGAATGCCGTCTAGGAGTTGTATGTGAAAGTTTTTATCTTAAAAGCACCGCTCCTTCTTTCTATACGAAACTCGGTATGCTTTGTTACGTAAGAAGAGTTAATTTAGGCGAGTTGGTTCGTCGTGGTTGTGTGCTAGTCACAGCGTGACAACTTCAGCAAGAGACAGAAAGGACAGGAAAGAGCACCGACTGTCAACTGAATTTAATGAATGTGCTACGAGTGCTTTTATATGGAGTATAAGAACCGTGATCATGCGCAACGACACGTGTGATCACTACAAAATATTGTTAACTGAGAAAAGAATACTCCCTCTCAGAAAGGATAAGTGAACGTGTAGTGATGCACTGAACATTGGTTTACCTGATAAAAAATACTTCTAAAAACGTTAAATTGGCATTAGGTAAAGCTATTCTCGTAACGAATGGTGCAAGGTTGACTATTTCTGTTGCTTTTTAGTACACATACTTTTAAAAGCTTGCAAGGGGTTGAAAACAACACGTTAATATCATATCTGCTGGCTATTTTTTTAATTGTGAGACACGTGATGTGGTATAACATGCAAAGGTTTTGGTCATTATTTTTTGTTGGTCCTGTCTTCTTTAACTTTACTTTCTGCAGGAGGGTTTCGCAAACGGGTGTGATTATTTTGTTGGGATATCCAGCATCTTTTAGTCTTTTAATCTGGTTTTTAAGCCTGACCTCATCCTTGTGCTAACATGACTTCTGAAGGGTGGCCTGAATACATGTGGTATCAATTCCTCTTTTTACTAATTTTGAATTCCCACTATCAAAAGGCAGAACATTCTTAGCACTCCTGGGCTGATAGCACCAGCCAATGCCCTTGACCTTTGCCCAATGACTAATGACCAATGCAATGACCTTTGACCTTTGACCTTTTACCAATGCAATGACCTTTGACAATGCAGTGACCAATGACCTTTGCATGTTACATGGTACTACGTACATAAGGTGTCTCGCAATTTTAGTAAAAGAGCCAGCAGATATGACACTGTTGTTTTCCACCCCTTGCAAGCTTTCAAAAGTGCATGTACTTAAAGCAACAGGAATGGTCAGTCTTGCACCATTAGTCCGTAGAATAGGGTTACTGAATGCCAATCTAATGTGTATGAGATACCGCTAACATGTGGAAAAGTAAACGTAGGACAAACTGGGCAATGCTTCAATGATCGAGCAAGACAGCATGCTTTAAATGTTAAGAAGGGCTATAGTAGTCTCATGGCCGGACACCGTAAAGAATTTAAGTGCAGTCCAAGGTTTCACAAAACACGGTTTTTGAAAAAAAAGCAAGCAGAAAAAATGAGAGATTTTAGGTTTTTTTTATCAGGAAGGCAAAGGTTCAATGCATCAGTACACCTTAACTTATCTTCTCCGAAAAAAAGAGTATTCTTTTCTCGGTTAAAATTATTTTGTCATGGTCAGACAAGTTATTGCGGATGAAACCTGTTCTTGTGCTCAGTATAAAAACTCTCGTAGCACCTTCGATAAAATTCAGTTGACAGCGCTGTTTCCTGTCCTTTTTGCGATAAGATTTTGATTATAGAAAGAATTTAATTTTCTTACAATTTAGGTATAATGATGAGTTTTTATTGTATCACAACATGGAGCAAATCGCATCTCAATACGGACAAAAATCACGATTTTGTGAGATTCCTGATATTTTCTCGTATATTTCAGCAGCTTGAGAGGTCTAAAGATATTGTTCCTCTAAATATACTTTCTGTGGAGTAAGTATTCATTGCTCAGATATTCATACAAAGTGCAATAATGCAATAAAAATGCAAACATAACACATTTTGGCTTTATTCTTGGAAGCAATTGTGGCAAAAAATCGCACTAATACTATTGAGGTTCTAATACCTTACAGAACCACAATTACTTACCAGGTAGACCGAATTTGCTTTAGAAAAAGTAATTGGTAGTTTTAAAACGAAATTTTCCACAAACAGCACACAGACGGCGTTATGCCAGGAAGTTATAAGCCAGCCACATGAACAAAACTGTTTTTCTCGCTGAAATATTCTAGCAGTTCACTGTTTTCTACGCAGTAAGTCAGCACATTTTCTTTCAATTACAATTCAGATGATCGCCAAAGTGGCTGGGACGTTTGGCATGGAATGGTCCAGCTATATTTAAGCAAAATAACTTACACAATTATCAATATTTGTTCATCTACCCTGATCACACTAGAAAATGTTGTACAGGCATTGTGACACTAAAATTTTCAGCGTCGTACTGCCTGACCAACTTCTTTGATAAACTCCAAACTCACGCCGAGAAAAAGCCGCTCTATCACGATGGTTGTTGTTAAAGACCTTGCGGCCATAGACAATGTTGAAAATAAAAAAAATCAACTCATCAGTACTGTCACTCCTTCTTCGTCATTACTGACACGGAAGATTTTTCAGTCATCCACGTAGAGGTTCAGGAACTAGGCTTGCTCTAGGCTGGGGCCGGGGTATACTACGCAGGACGCAACGGCACCCTCTCGTCCTTAAATAAGAGTAAATATGACTTCCCATAAAATGATGTTCGTGCTGTTCTGGCAGCACCATATATAAAGAATGTGTAGTGTGTATCCTTTGAAATGGCGTGTAATTGACATTACCCTGAACTCGAAACATACAACCCATATATTTTAATAATTTCGTATGATAAAGATAAGATAGTTTTCCAGCATACAGCAAATTCCCGCATTGAGGTGAAGTGTAAGACTACAGCTCAAAAATGGCACTTACGAAAACCTGGAATCACCTGTGTGAAAAACAGTTCTTAAAGTACAACGTTCAGAACATGTAGCATTCATCAAAGCGCACAAGAAACTTACCTCTTCGTGTACAAACAGTGAAGGCATCTCTGCTTTCTCTTTTACATGAGAACAAATGATCTTGGGCGTGGCACTAGCGAAGAAGTCTGTAAAACAAGTAAAAGATTTACTGACTTTAATCACGCCTCCAACAATTTGAGGAATTGTGACAATTCAGCAATCAGTGCAATTATGACTGCCTCTATAAGGGCATCAAAGAGGAACAATTTTCTTGCTATTTCTACCCTCACAAAAAGCTCTGTTCATGGAATCTAATCCAAATTTGACGCTGTGCTTTTTATTTGCCTGCTTTCTAGGCGTAGGGCTGCGAACATGTATTTTGTGCACCTGATCTAGCACAAAAATTCATCATCTATAATTCAATCATCTTAATTCATTGTAATTTGATAAAAGATGTGATAGCTCGTCCAGTTTTTAAAGAGTTGAGGGCCTGCGATAGTCACTGCCTAGCACGTATGAAAGTACTTCTTTTAAAAGAAAATTCTTCAGAGCTTGCTTTCAGAAAAAGCGTCTGGCATATTTCGACAACCAAGCCCATCCTCTGATGGCAATCAGGGGCACGCTATTAGCGATTATTGACCACGGGATTTACAAACGTAACTCGTGCCTAAATACTCATTTAAACAAAATCAAGCAAGTAGGAGCGCTCGAACGACACCAACGCGTGCGGACGCCGTCTACATTGCAGCAGCTATGGCTTATACTAGAGCTACCGCACATAGCTCCTACAGGCACGTATACTCTCTCGATTCTGTTAAAACGCCGAACGTTATCGCAGGTGAAAGCAAAGCACGAAAACAGCGAACAGAAACGAGGGAATACAACGCACGGTGATGGCCACAACAACGCGCCTTTGCAAGTCTACTAGATCTTTCCCTGTTACTGGTGACACGTGTCCTAAATAATTTAAAAGACCGACGTGCACGTGCTGGGGGCATCGCGGCATATCAGCACCTCAAACTATACCGTCTTCAAGCAAAAAAAGCCATTTCGTACAGTGCACCTCTGTATGAATGGAATGAAAAAAGTTTATTTGAGTCCTGCAGGACGCGCTTAGCGCGTAGCGGGCGACTCCCACGTACGGACCGACAGGGAGTACCTGGCGGCCGCTTCGTGAGCCTGCTGGACGGCCCATTGCTGGTCGGCGAGAAGTGAGCTCCTGAGGGACCTCTCCCACTTGCTTGAGGTAGAGTCGGGAGGAGTTGTTCTACACTTCCAGAGCATGTGTTCGAGTGTGGCTGTGTGTCCACATGATGGGCATGTGTTGCTGGGGTATGCATCGGGATAATAAACGTGAAGCGTGGCAAGGTTTGGGTACGTGTGTGTCTGTAATAGGCGTAGGGTTAATGCCTGCGGTCGGTTAAGTTTTGAATGGGGGGGTGGAAAAATGCAACGTTCCAAGTAAAAGTGCTTTGTAATTTCATTGTACGTAATTGGTGCATCCCGATTGGTATCCAACCCAGCAAGATGAGGTTGCCCTGTGGCAGTGCGGTCGGTAAGTGCGCGTGCTGCATCATGGGCGATCTCGTTGAGGTTGAATAGGGCACCCGGCACCTGGCCGTGATGGGCGGGTAGCCAGATGACAGTGTGGTGCTTCAGGGCACTCGGGTCCGCATCGCGCAGGATACGTAATGCCTGGTCAGAGATGACTCCACGTTCGAAGGCTTTGATGGCTGGCCTGGAGTCGCTGTAGATGAATTCCCGTTTGCTGTCGAGCATAGCTATAGCTATAGCTACTTGCTCCGCAACTTCGGGTTTTCGGGTGAGGATTGTGGCTGAGTTAAGAGTCTGCTGCGCGGATGATACCGCGACCGCGGCGAAGGCTTGGTTGTTGCGATAGGCAGTGGCGTCCACGAACGAGACGTAGTCCGCTTCCATGTCTATGCGCTTGAGAATGGCGGTCGCCCGCGCAAGGTGCCTGCCTCTGTTGTATTCGGGGTGTACATTTCGTGGTATGGGAGCGATCGTGATAAGGTCACGGATTTCACGGGGAATTAGAGTTAACTCTGGGGGGTCCCTGGCCCTTGAGGAGAATAAGCCGAGCTCACCCAGAATATGGCGGCCCGCCTTGGTGGTAGTGAGTCGGGTCAATTGCAAGCGTTCCTGAGCTTCGGCGATCTCTTCTAGCGTGTTATGTACGCCAAGCTCGAGGAGTTTGTACGTTGTAGTGGTGATAGGGAGGCCAAGGGCTCGTTTGACCACCTTGCGAATAAGCGCATTGAGTTGATCGCGCTCAGCACGTAGCCACTTGTGTATAGCGGCAACGTAGGTAAAATGGCACAGAACAAACGCGTGTACGAGACGCAGCAGGTTGTCTTCTTTGAGGCCATGGTGCCTGTTGGCTACTCTACGTACGAGTCGTATGGCATTCTCAGTCTTAGTCCTGAGCTTGTGTACTGTTTGGGTGTTGGTTCCTCGGGACACGATGATCATGCCGAGGACCTTGATTGTGTCTACCCTGGGTATAGTACGACCATCACTGGCGTGAAGGTTGATATTGCGTTCCGCCGGAGGTTTCCACTCTTTGGGCTTGGCACCCCGGCGTTTGGGCAAATATATCAACAGCTCCGACTTCGCAGGTGAGTACCTGAGACCGGTGTGGTCGAGGTAAGACTCGATGGTGTCGATAGCCTCTTGCAGGGTGGACTCAATGAAGCCATCCGACCCTGTGGAGCACCATATGGTTACATCATCCGCATAGATAGTGTGATTTAGCCCGCGTATTTTTAAAAGTCGTTCGGAAAGCCCCGTCATCACGAGGTTGAAGAGCGTGGGTGAGAGAACAGATCCCTGAGGAGTGCCCCGCTGTCCGAGCTCCACTTCTTCCGACACTAGGTCTTCTACGCGTAGGAGCGCTCTGCGTCGAGTGATAAAGGATCGGATAAAGTAGTAAAATCGATGACCTATGCCGAGGGCTGCGATCACTTTCAATATTGACGAGTGCGTTATTGTATCGAAGGCCTTTTCTAAATTGAGACCGAGTATTGCACGAGTGCCCCGAGTGTTTCCGCCATCTAGAATTTGATGCTTCAGGAGTAACATGGCTTCTTGAATGGATAATCTTGGTCGGAAGCCAATAATGTGGTGCGGGATGCAGTCGTTATCTTCCAGGTATCAACCAACCCTGTTGAGGACGACGTGCTCAGCCACTTTGCCCACACACAACGTGAGAGATATGGGGCGTAGGTTATCTAGGCTCAGCGCCTTTCCCGGTTTGGGTATAAGAACCGTGTGAGCTAGTTTCCAAGCATCGGGTATCTTACCCTTTTTCCATATCTCGTTGATAGTGTCAGTGAGGTAAGTGACGGAAGAATCGTCCAGGTTGTGTAGGAGCTTGTTGGTGATGCCCTCGGGGACAGGGGCTGAGCGGCCATTGAGCTCATGGAGAGCTCGTCGCACATCTTCAATAGAGAAGTCGGCGTCTAAGTTAGTGTTGTCGCTGCCAGAGTAATCAGGGTGAGGAGTCACAGGGCTTGTGGGGAGCGGGAGGTATTTTTCCACGAGGTTCTTGACAACATTTTCCGGTGACACTGTTCGTTTCGCCTGATGAAGTATCTTCACGATCGAATGACGCTGATTTGTGTGGGTGTTAGTTTCATTGAGGAGGTGTTTGAGTAAGTTCCACGTTTTGCCATTTCGAACCTGACCATCAATCGAATTACAAATTTCGTCCCACTGCTGTTTTGAAAGGATGCGGCAGTGATCCATCCTGGTCTTGTTCAGCTGAGATATGTTTGCGTAACCTCCGATTAAGGTGCCGGCCCTTTCACCGGGCCAAAAGAGACTGTTTGGCCTCTAGTAGGTGGGCGAGACGGCTCTCCATCCTTTCGGTTGGAAGGTCTGTGCTGATAGTTTTCGTTGCCTTGTTTACATCAGCTTTGAGCTGGGCCGTCCACGTCTCGAGGCTCGGTGGGGTATCGGGAGGAGGTCGTTCTGCGCGGGTCTTACGAAGGAGGTCCCAGTCGACCCACGTGTACGACTTGGTCTTTCTGCTTACTGTGGGGAGGTGTACAGCCAATATGAAGTGGTCGCTACCGAGATCTACCGCGAGGTTGGACCAGTGGGCGTCGAAGATATTCTTGACGAAGCATAGATCCGGCGTAGTATCTTTTTGCGTGGACGTACTAGTGCGAGCGGGGAAGGCCTTGTCCGTAATGAGAATAAGGCCCATGTCATTCGCACTTTTCCAAAGCTCGTTACCTTTCGGTGTGTCGTACGTGTAGCCCCAGTCGCTATGCGCAGCGTTAAAATCGCCTGCAATCACTAGCGGGTTAGGCCCCACGAGACGGACAGCTTTCTGGAACAAGCGTGTGAATCTTTGTTTATGGTGGCTGGGACTACTGTATACATTGAGCATGTATACGCTTTGTTGTGATATGTTGCCAGGGAGAATTTCGACCATAACGTGCTCAATTTTGAGCTCATTGAGACTGTGCGCTGTGCAGGTAATCTTGTTAGCGACCAGGGTGGCAATACCGCGTCTTCCCGAGGGGCCTGGCAACCAGTGGTATCCGGAAAACGTGGCGGTTGGTACTACAGTCTCTTGTAATAGCATGATGTGAGGTTTGGCTTCGTGGCTACGGAGGTATTGCTGCAGGAAAGCTTTCTTGTGGGTGAAGCTCTTGCAGTTCCATTGCCAGATTCGCAACTCGTCAATTGGCCTGGCCATCTTGAAGCATTTAGGAGTTGGCCTGATCTCCCGGCGGGTGCATATGGGCCGCGTGATGCGGTGGACTGGGCACGGCTGTACGTTGCGACAACGACTTATTCGCGGCAACGGCAGGAGCGACGACGTGATCAAGATATTGCTCCACTTGGCCCAAACGATTACCGTGTACCGCGAGAGTAGACTGCACGAGAGCCATGCTTTCGCCTAGAAAGCGAAGGCTTTCCTTAATCGCCGATAGCGTGCTCTTAATGTCGTCTAACTCTGCCTTGAAAGCTGGCTGGTCGTGGGCGACCGCGCGTTTCTTGGGTGCGCTCTCGCCGTCGTCGTTACCGGCGCCTACGGGTTGCGGCTGCAACGGAGTGACTGCATTGTCGTCGTTGTCGGTTGTGGGCATAGCAGCGCGTGTGTTTCTGTCAGCTTTTAGTTCAGCAATTGCGACTGTGAGTTTGCGTATTGTTTCTTTCATCATCGCATTTTCGTGCTCTAAGATCGCTATCTCAGAGGTGTTGTGTGTATCATGCTCTGGGAGTGAACCCGACCCTACCTGTGATGTAGTGTTTCCTTTTTTCCGGACGGCGTCCGCCCAAGTGAGAGGTCCCCGCTTATTCTTGCTGGCGTTGCCTGGCGATGGGGGTGCCGATGGGCTAGGCGATCGTTGACGCGAGACCCCGGTGAGACTGGGGTGAGGCCTGGAAGCGGCATGAGGCCCGGAACCAGAGTGGGAGCCTGAGCGTGACCCCGGCTGGGAACCTGAACGGGAACCGTGACGTGAATCAGAACGAGACCTGGAGTAGCCTCGCGATATAGATCTGGTTGGGGTCCCTTTTCGCGCGCAGCGGGAGTGGGTCCGAGGGTGGCTCCGGGACCTCGAAACACGCATGGTGCGGTTCCTGGGACGACTCCGGGATCGGGACCGGGATCGGCTGCCATCGGATCGACCATCTGTAGAAAACTTCGAGGCCTGGTCGTCGTCAGCGGTTGCGTTGAACTCGTTCATTGCATCGTAACTGTTGTGTCGCGTCGAGTGTGCTTGCTCCCATCGTCGTCGGCGCACCACGTATGGAATGTGGTAGCGTTCTTTACATTCCCTGTCGGCAGTGACGTGGGCTCCTCCGCAAAGCTTGCGTTGGTGTGCAGCGGTGTTCTTTTTCGGGGTTCGGCACGCTGCAGCCTCTGCAGATAACGTCTCCAGGGTTCGGGCACACGTCCGCTCGATGGCCGAGCCGACCACAGGTGTAGCAAATATCTGTCTACGGTACAGTGTACATTGAAGTAGCACCGATCCGTATCGCACAAAATTGGGCACGCAATGTCCATCGAAGGCCACGATCACTGCAGTGGTACTTCCGATGCGCTTGCCAGCCAAAGCTACTGGATTGCGGTCCTTGACAATCTTCGCATCAATGTCCGCCGAACCGTCTTGCACGAGAATCCCTCGAATGACACCTTTGCATGTAGAATGTGGCCACTGCCGCTTCGTAGGCACTAACTTCATAGGTCTTGTCAGCGATGCGGATTTCTTTAACGCGCACGTAGCGATTAGCATTTTCTCTCTTCGGCGTGCTTGCTACTAAGATATCCTGTTTAATGTTGGGGCAGAGCGTGTCTGCTTGCTGTTCCGATGGGCGGATACCTGCCGAAGTCGAAATGGCTTCAGCGATTGTCGTTGTGCCAACCCTAGCGATGTTAAGACCCCCTCTGGGCCTAATGATAATACGGATGTCGTTCTTTGGTAGATGAGGCATTCGGGTTGCTCGAATAATCTTGTTCTTCACATTTTCTCTGTTGCGGGGCTTGTGCTCGTTGCGTTTCAAAGCGCTATACGACGGCACACGTTTGGAGCCTTCATTTTTTGCTCGGCGACACGAGGCGGTCTGCCAGCCTTGGTCTGGCGTGATTTCCTCAGGGTCAATGTCTTCCCCTGTCACTTGGTACTTCATCGCTCAGCGAGACAGTGTGGCTACGGGGCGCGCAAGCAAGCACGCGCCACGTTAGAGCAAAGAAGACACTCGTCAGGGCTAGCTGTCGGTGGGCGAGCGACGATGGCGAAACGAAATAAAATGCAAGAAGCAAGCACTCACTGCGTCCAAATTGTGTCGGCAGAGTCCCTGTGTCTTCTGGAAGTCGTTGCACTAATATGACGTTGAAATCACGAAGTGTCGTCGCAAAAACGTTGAAAAAAGCAGGAGCCGTAGTGGAAGCGTTCGCACACTTCGGCTTTTTCTTCCCGCTCCGTGCACCTCTGTACATAAATTTCTTTCTTTTTTACGCTTACACCTACAGAAGCACGTTGCGCATTTGAATATTAATAGAAATGTTATTACGATGTAGCCTAAAGCACATCTTGAAACAATATCAATCACTTTGAGCAGTGTAGAGATAATATGCGATCAGCAACTAATCGCGCCCTTGTTAAGTGAGCACATCACTCACTGTATGAGTGATGCAGGCACTTACACAACATCGCGCATAGCAGTGTGAACTCGTTAAGTCACACGTTTAATCGGGCATCTGCAACAGGCCCGCGAACGCATGCTGTTGTAAATGGCTGGCAGCCTACTTCGGCAGAGCTGCTGCAGGCGCCCAGCTAGCGCTGTATTATTACTACCTACGAAAACAGTACACTCACCGTTAACAGGCCCACGTTGTCCGCCTCCACCGCTCCATGAATATTCCTTAATAGGAGCGTCACTTCGAACACGGTGTCATGCGCGACCACCATTGAAGATGCGCCTAGTCGCTAGAACTCACACAGCGGCCAAAACCCCAGACCGACGCAACGCATTTGAAAAACGGATGAGACAGAGAGAGCAACGTTGAGAGAGAGGAGGAGGCACTGGCGGCGGCACCGCAGCTGTCGACGCAGGTGTTCGGTGACGCAACTATTCGCTTATCTACACCACCGTTGGGGGGGGGGGGGAGCAACGCTGGCCCGGGTGAGCGGGGTGAGCGGGTTACCCGCCAAGACGGCGCCGAAAGGCAAACGCTATGGCGCATACGGCGGGCGGCGGTTAGACGCGGAATTCAATCGAATTGCGCTTCAAGAATGACTCCTTCTAAATGGCAACTCTCCTTCCGCCAAGCCTCACAGCGGCGCAGGTTATTTACCAGCCTCGGGTTCATTAAGTATCTTGACGGAATGCGACTGCTGTGGGTGAAAAATAGTGAAGCAAAACTTGCGGAAAACAAAGTGCACCTTGAAACGGCCAGAAACAATAAGTACTTCGTCCTCGGTGGCATTGGCGGAAGAGCATCGCTACAGCTTTTTCCAGAAGAATTTCTTTTCGCACTGTCCGTGTCTGGCAATTCCGCGTATGGTGCCGCAAACACTGAATGCGGTGTCGAAGCTGGAACAAATTATTCCACAGTCGCGGATGTTTAGAAGGCTTGTCACGCACCACGAAACATGCCGAGGTTGTTATAACAAACTTTTTGCTGACCACATGATCAGCACATAATCCCATAAGGTTGCCCAATGAGCTAGCTAAGCACCTGTTGCAAAGGCAGGGCACGTTCTTGTTAAACGTTGGTAATATAAACGATGGTTGTGCATAAGTGCAGTGACAGGTTTCTGAGTGAATTGGTCATAACCCACGTTTTCGAGCGTAGAAGCGCCTCAGCGGACCTAATCAGCTACCACAGCAAGTTCGTAAGCAACGATGAGGTACGAGAATGTGCAGCTGTTTTCCATGTACTGAATAGTCCGTGTACAGTGCGTTGACAACCGCCATTCCTTAAGCCACCTCCCGTATAGACTCCCAGGTTGAACAGGTGTGGCACCTTAAACACTAAGAAGCAGTCTTCACGGCGTAGGCTGGGTTCACGGCTTGACGGAGGCGTCCGGTACATGGACAAAACAGCACCTCCACCAGATGTCACGGAGTCGTGACGTGGCCGAAGACAGGAGACTTCGTGTTGGGATTTAACTGTTTATTCGGGCGAACCTGTGCCCGTTGAACGGAAAGTCTAATTACAGCAGCAGTCTTGCACAGATAGCAGTCTCGGACTGATAGCGGCGAACAGAGCGTCGGCCTTCGATCAACAACTGACAAGCGGCGAAGGGCGTCGGCTTTTATACTCTTGCCGTCGAATGTTCTAGCCTTATCGCTGGTGGTGGCGTAGGTTCCAGAACAACCTGTACCGTTCGCACAGTGGGCGTGATCTTATCGAAACGATCTACTACAGTCTGCAACCTTTTCGAAAACTGCAGGCGCGGTTTGCGCTGAGAATCGTGTGGTGTTTTGGGAGGATAACAAAAACTTGGGAAATGGAACATGGCATTATTTTTTTTGTTTAGGACGATACCAAACGTTAATATGTTGTGTTTGTTGAAGAGTGGGGTACAATGCGTTCTAGAATGAACCGCTTCAAATATTCGTATTATTCCGTAGTCAAATAATGCATTCTTAATGCATTCCTAATTATTGCAGCCTAGCAGACGGCGAAGGCTGCTGGAGCGCTGGCAAACACACCTAAACAGCGCAATGCCCGGAGAGAGCAGCGGCGATTTTCACAATCGGTAAAGTTTTGCTCTCGGCCACGTCACCGGCTTGGAAGTCTTCACAAGTAACTTCGATGGCAACAGGCACTCGACGTGGCAGCGTCACACTGTTGTAAGCAACACGCAGCGCAAGTCCGCGGTAGTTATTAGCGTCCCGATTTGTTGCGCCTTGAGTTGAGAAAGTGATGATGCTCTCACGGAGATATATGATGGCGCCGTATTCTCGAAAAAAGTTTATCCCGACAATCAGCTGACGCGAATAGATTCAAAGAACGAGGCAGGTGAGAACAATGGTAGATTGATTGATTTGTGGGGTTTAACGTCCCAAAACCACGATATGATTATGAGAGACGCCGTAGTGGAGGGCTTCGGAAATTTCGACCACCTGGGGTTCTTTGACGTGCACCCTAATCAGAGCACACGGGCCTACAACATTTCCGCCTCCATCGGATATGCAGCCGCCGCAGCCGGGATTCAATGCCGCGACCAGCGGTTCAGCAGCCGCGTACCGAGAACAATGGTAGACGCACGAATTTTCACTCTTTCCGTACATCGACTCATCGGTGTAACAACGTGTCCTCCAGCTGTTTGAATTCACGTTTCATTCCATGGCGTTATGACTTTCCTGAGATGTTTTGCTAGCCTCCCGCTGATAATTGAATGGTATCTACTAACACATTGAACTGAAAACCGTCAATCAGCATAGGTATGTCTAGTGACATTTCATCACTGTGCTCAGATGTGGGCGTCGGCGTTTCTTCAGTACTGCACTCAATCTCTGACGAAGTACTTGCGGTGTTGCGTGCTAGCGTCGATGGGAGGTCTTCTGCACTTTGAGCCCCAGCAACCCTGCCCCTTGTTTCGACTCCGGGTCCCGCGGGTCTCATTCTGGTATTGGGCCCCCGTCCTAGGACCCTTCGTCGAACTAGTCAGATGAGGCACCCGCAAGAGTGAGTGAGTAAAAACTTTATGAAACATATCCGGCGTCATTGAGCGGGGTGGGGCTACAAGCACCCTGGCCTAGGTGACGGCCTCGAGTCCTTGGACCCGGGCGGCATCCTGGGCATGCCGAACAGCCCACAGTTGATCGGCAAGGTCGTGGCTGAGCAGAGCCGCCTCCCATCACGCCTCGCGGTTCGAGACGGCCATATCTTCCGGGTTCGTAGGAACTGCTGCGCGTTACCGGTAAACTTCCACAGCATGTGTTGTAGCTTCGCTCTGGCTTCGCACGCCTTACACGCGTCGGACGTATAAATGCCTGGGCAGCAGAGGCGAAGGATCACCAGATTCGGGTACGTGTGTCTCTGTAGTTGTCTCCAGGCAACCTGCTGTTTCTTGCTTAGTTTGGCGTGGGGTGGTGGATATTTGCATCTGTTCAGTCTGTAGTGTTGCGTGATGTCTCTGACAGTGGTCATGCGATCCCCTCACGTCCATTGCCGTATCGCTGTCGAAGTGTGCGAGACATCGGGACTGTCGGCAGGCGTCGCAGCTCGGCGTGTAAGTCCTCGAGCCGCGGCATGGGCAGTCGCGTTGCCCGCAAGCGGAGGGTCAGTGTGGGCGGGGGTCCATACGAGGAAACTGTCGTTTTTGCGGCAGATGTTGCGTTCGTGAATTTGGAGAATGCCGGCCGCTTCGCGGGAGATCCGGCCGCTGGTGTAGTTGCGTATTGCCGCCTGCGAGTCGCCTATTATCACCTCGGCGTCCGTGGTGGCTATCGCGAGGGCTATGGCAGCTTCTTCGGCCGCCTCCGTCTCTTCCGTGCCTATCGTTGCACTCGTGACACAAGTTCCTACATGATCCGTGATCGCGGCCGCGAAGCCGCGGTGGCAGTCGTAATGGGCCGGGTCCACGTAAACTGTGTCTTTGCTATTGCCGAATTTCTTTTCAAGGTCTTGGGCGCGACTGTTCCGCCGACCGATGTGATGTGTCGGGTGCATGTTCTTAGGCAATGGCAGAACGACGATGCGCTCGTGATTACGTCTGGGTATCCCGACCTTTTTGCCGCGCTGCGTATGGTAGTTGATACCCAGTGTCTCGAGGATGTGTCGACCAGTTCTGGTCTTCGCCAGACATTCGTACTGGGCGATGTTGTGTGCTTCAATTATCGCATCTAGAGTATTGTGCAAACCCAGCTCGAGAATTTTTTTCGTGCTGGTATTGGCCGGTAATCCGATTGTGCGTTTGTACGCCTTGCGGATGAGACAATCTAGTTTGGTGCGTTCAGTCGCCTGCCACTTGAGGTAGGAGGCGACGTACGTTATATGGTTCATAACAAAAGCATGTACCAGGTGAATGGTATTGCTTTCCTTCAATCCGCTATGCCAATTTGTTATTCGTTTCAGCAATCGAATTGTTTCATTGACCGCGCCCTCTAGTCTGCGAATGGTTTCGCCGTTGTCGCCGTTGGCGGACAGGCGCAAGTCCAGAGCCCTAATGGTGTTAACTTGTGGTATGACAGCGCCGTCTGATCTGCGTACATTAATTTCTCTATATGCGCACTCGAATGCGGAATCGGCGTTCTTGGGTTTACGGCCCCTGCGCGAGAGTCTATACAGCAGGAGCTCCGATTTAGCGGCGGAACATTCGAGGCCAGTGTCGCGAAGGCAGTCCTGCACCACGTCGACGGCTTCCTGCAGCGTTTGCTCTACGTGACCGTCATTTCCCTCGGCAACCCAGAGGGCGATATCATCGGCGTACAAGCTATGGTGGAGGCCTTCTATCTCAGCGAGTTTTCGTGGTAATCCGACAAGCACGAGGTTAAAGAGCATGGGAGAGATTACGAAGCCCTGCGGCGTGCCCATACAACCCATGTATATGTCTTGCGATTCTAGTCCGCCGATCGCTAATCGGGCCCGGCGGCCTGTAAGAAAAGCCCATACGTAGTGGTACGTTCTCTCGCCGAGTCCCAATGCTCGTATACTTTCAAGTATCGCAGCATGGCTAACGTTGTCGAACGCCTTTTTGAGGTCGAGCCCGAGTATCGCTTTGGTGGATCGTGTGGAATTGTTTACGATATCGTGCTTGAGTTAAAGCATAATGTCCTGCGTGGAAAGGTTACGACGGAACCCCAGCATCGTGTGTGGGAGCATGTTTCGGTCCTCGAGGTAGTTGGTAAGGCGAGCGCGAACCACATGTTCAATGACCTTACCAACACAGGACGTCAGAGATATCGGTCGAAGGTTGTCAATATGTACTCGTTTGCCCGGTTTGGGGATCATAATTATGCGTGTCGTTTTCCACGACTTCGGTATAGCGCCCGCATTCCAGCACTCGTTCATGCAAGCCGTCAGTTGTTCTATCGACTCATCGTCAAGTTACGTAGCGCTTTGTTGATTTTCCCGTCCGGGCCTGGCGCCGACTTTGTGTTGAGCCTGTGCAGCACCGCCCTCACCTCTGCAACGCTGAAGTCCTCGTCTAGCTCCGCGTTATCCTCACTCTCCCAGGCGTATGCCGAGTGCGCGAGGGGGCTACGTGACTGAAACTAACGGCTTCGCACCTCATCTAGAAAGTCCGCGTGGGTGCCTTTGTAATCGTGCAAAAACTTTTTAAGCTTATGTGTGTGCGATGTTTTCGTCTCCTCCGGCTCCAAAAGGTGCCGGAGGAGATGCCATGTCTTGGCCCGTCCCAGCTGGTTCTCCATCCCATGGCAGATCTCTTCCCATTGCGTTTTGCATACCTGTAACGCGTGCTCTTCCGTGTCCCTGCTTAGCCGTGCTATGCGTCTGCGCAGCGTTCGACTGTGGCATTGACGCTTCCACCTGTCTTGCAGGCTGAGCTTGGCTCCCCACATGTGTAGGAGTTTGCTGTCTACCACTTCGAGCTGTGCTTCTGGCGGAACCTCCCGCGTCGCCGTTTCTAAATCCCCCTTGAGCGTCACAGTCCAGCTATCTATATCCTTCATAGCCACACTGCCACAATTCTGCTCTTTCCGGACTTTGCGAAACGCGTCCCAATCCACCAGTCGGTGGTTCTTGCCCTTGGTACCTTCCCGATTAACGCGGTGGTGAGGTTCAGCGCCGACCTGGATCTCGATCACTGAGTGATCGCTACCGAGGTCCTCCTGTGTATTGTGCCATCGCGCGCTAGCAACGTTCTTGGTAAATGTGAGGTCGGGTGAGGTGTCTGGACATACGCTGTTGCCCCTGCGCGTAGGAGCGGAAGAGTCTGTGATGAGCTCGAGGCCCTCATTCTGCGCATCTTCCCAAAGGCGCTTACCTTTTGGCGTTTCGTAGCCGTACCCACACGCCGCGTGGGGCGCGTTGAAGTCGCCCGCGATGAGCAAGGGCCCGTCGGCCGCTGCCTCGCGCGCCTCTCGCAGTAACGTGCTAAAGCGAAGTCAGGCTTTGGGTCTGCTATACACGTTCAGCATAAACAGGCCGGGGCCGCGCCTTTTCGTCGGGATGAGCTCTATGAGTACATGAGGTATGCTAACGTTCAAAAGTTCACGTTGTGCCACGGTGAGGTTGCGTCGCACTAGCGTTGCAGCGGCCGGTGGGGCTCCCGCGGTCATAGCTTCGTCTATAGATTTGTACCCCGCCAGCTTGACTGGGTCATTGGTTTCCTGCAATAGTATCATGTCCGGTCGTTGCCGGCTACGTAAGAATTGTTGGAGAAGCACCCGTTTCCTCCTGTACCCCTTGCAGTTCTACTGCCAGATAGTGAACGTGTTCCGTGTGTTATGCTGTTGTGGACGTTGTGTTCGTGTGGTTTCGTGTCGAGCCATGGTGACTGTACGTGTTATGATTTGCCGTCCGGCTGATCCTGCGCCTCTTCGTCGGGTAACGGCCTAAAGTACGGTTTCCCAGTCGTTCGTACTGGGCGACCCACTGCGCCCGGAAGTCGCATTTTGATATTGTCTATGCGCGTTTGCAGCGTCGCGACCATTTTTGTGAGCTGAGATATTGCAATGCTCAACTGTTCGGTTGGTGCGGTTTGCTGAGCAATTGCGTTGTTAAGTTGCGCGGTTTGCTTCGCGTGTTAGGTCATCATCGCGTCTACCTTGTCGTCGAGTCTATCGACTCGTTCGCGGAGTTTCTCTTCGTGTTTCTGCGATTTGACGTCGAATTGTTCCGAGTCAAGTGCCTTACGTTCAGTGGGTGTGGGGTGCGCGTCTTGAGCCTCCATGACTTCCTTCACACTCTCGGCTTTACCAGCAGCCGCGTCAGCGGCGACGGGTTTAATTGGAGGAGGAAGAGGAAAGGAAACTGTCGGGGCCTCCCCCTTCAACGTGGCAATTTCGTTTATTAACCTTGCATTTTCGTGCTGCAGTTTTTGGATTATTGGTTCGAATTGATCCAATCGTTTCTGCATTAGACTTTTTGGGTCGCTGTTTCGTTTGTAAGCAGAGCTGCCGCGTCTGTCTACATCTGGGTTTCCATGAATGGCAGTCTCGGTTCGCGTTAGCGGTGCGCTGGGCGCGCGTCCGGAGGCGACGTCCACCCACCTCAATTTATGGGGGTCAACCTCTCCTCCGCCTTTGGCTGCAGCGGTGTGGTTGGCTCGGGCCATCGACGTGCTGCGAGGCTTCGCTGATAGGGGTCGGGAGACGCAGCGAGAGCGGGCTCGAGAACGAGTACGGGAGCGAGTGCGGCTCCGCGCGCGGGTCCCCCTCGAGGCCGATCGACTGTTGCCGCTGCGTCGTCTCGGTGCGTGGCGTCGTCCGTAGCCCACCTCCCCGTCGTTGACTGTGCTGCTACTGCTGTAGACGGCCTCAGCCTCCTCGCGCATTCTGCGTTCCCACTGTGGCCGCTTGACTAGGTAGGGTGTCTTGTACTTAGCTTTGCACTTGCGGTCTCCGGTGAGGTGACCCTTTCCGCACAGTTGGCACACCAGCTCGCACCGATGATCGTCGGGCGGGTTGCCGCATCCGCACCCACGGCACTTCTTGTCGTTCGGGTTGGGGCACACGTCGGCCCTGTGTCCCAGACAACCACACTCGTAGCACATATCGATATGTTTCTTGTAAAGAGTGCACCTTATCACCATTCCGCCGTAGTTCACGTAACGAGGCACGTAGTAGCCGTCGAAAGGGATTATCACGTTGGTCGTGTTTCCTATGCGCTTGGCATGCAGGACGCTCGGGTTGCGGTGGTTAACCAGACTTCTCACGACGTCCGCCAGCTTTTCGTCTAGCGATATGCCCCTGATGAGGCCTTTGGACGTGTTCTCCGGAGCCGCTCTGTAGGCACTCGCTTCGAACTCGCGGTCACCCATTCGCAGCTTGCAAATGCCTCCATATCGTCTAGCGCGATCGTCTCATGGCGTGCTTACCACAATAACGTTTTGTCGCTCATTGAGACAGACGCTGTCCTCCTCGGCTACCTAGCGCCCCACCCCTGCAGCGTTGCGTATGCAGCAGTGGACGCGGTCCTTCTGGTAGTGGGATACGTTGAAGCCATCCCGGGGTCGCACGATGATCTTGTAGTCATCCGTTGGCAGGTTGGGCATTCGGCTCGTCATGGTGATCTTCCGCACGTATTGCATCGCTTTCTGTATAAACGCCGCCTTCTCGGTAGACGCTGGCGTTGCTTGCTGGTTCTCCACCGGGTCGGCGTCTCCACCCGCCTTTTTGGTGTTTCGTTTGATCTCGCACCATCCCTGCTCTTTTCCGAACTCCGTCGGCGATATCTCCTCCCCTTCAACTTGCACGAATTCCATTTCGGGCGCTAGCGCAGCGGATGGGGCACCCGCTTGCTCCGACGACTTGTCAGGCCTACCGTGCCTTGTCTACTGGCTTGACTGTTGTGCCAGCGTGGCGGTACGGGCAATCTTCGAAAAGTGAACGAAACACGGGCTCACCTGCACAAATGGTATCGGGAGAGACCGCAGGACTTTCGCGGTCAATTGGGAATTCTCTGAACTGAATGGCTGGAAAGAAATCGCCGAAAACCATAGAAAATCTGCGAAGCCGATGCGACGCGCGTCCGCACATCGTGGCCCCTAGCGGCCGTCCGTACCCGCAAGAACGACAAAAATTCATTTAAGTAAGAACTCTTGAGTAAAAACTCAAGAAGTCTGAGGAACTGAACAGGAGAACTCCTGATACTGAAAATATACAAAAGTCGTCCGCTTATATAGCGCCGCGTTGCCAACCCTGGGTGCATTGTCCGCAGCTTCAGCCAATACGGCACTCGATGATCTACGTGCTTCACCCTTGAAGGGGGGGGGGAAGACACCACACAATGCATGTGGAGAGAACGGTCTCCACGATCACCAAATATGGTCACACTGCACCAACGTTTTTGCACACGTCACCAGAATTTTCCGCATGTCCGATGATCTCAGATGGCCTTGGTTTTAAAGCACACTTTTGGCAGTTGAGTGAGGTTCAAAAAACGGGCTCCTGGTACACGTGTCAAACTTGCCTGACTGCGTTTGGGTAGCACAATATAGTGGCCTGCCAGCTTATCGTCAAAATATGCCACTGCATTTAGCCGATCCTATGGAGAGAGCGAGAATGAAGAGAGGTTGACTAATCTTTCATCGTCTGGACGCTGAGGAGTGCTACCGCAAAGGTTGCAGAAGATATTGCAAAGAACTTGTATTTGGGCTAGTTGGTGCATACTTGGTGCAGAAGACTAAGGCGCAAAAAACATATTGTGAAGCAGGAAGAGCAGAAGAGAAGAAAGAACAGCGCCAACTACCAACTGTTTATAGATCGTCTAGGAAACGCACAGGAAAGAAGACAAAACCGCACATGCGTGCACAGCCAACAAACATCGCACAGCGTCATGATCAAGGCACTACGTTATCCAAAAACTGCATTTCTGTTGAGTTCAACACAATAGATGTATCACTGATACAATCGGGCCCTTTCTTTTTGAAAAAGCAGGCTTCCAAGAGTTCTCTAGCTGTTTGTTTTTTACTCCTACTAAGAATAACTGTTTTCTCAAACAACGGAACACATCCGCAGGCTTTACAGTGCGTTGAAAGATGCGCATGATCACTTCTGCCTAAACTATTGGCATTCTCCCTCAGTCTGTCATTATAGCAACGCCCCGTTTGACCGATATAGAACTTGCCACAGCCTAGGGGAGTCCCATATACCACTCCTTGTGCGCAGCGCCTAAAGAGTCTTGTGTGCTGCTTCTGACAGGCCCTTTGCTCATCGATGTGATATGTGGGCACAACTGAGCAAGTTCGTTGGCAGCTGAAAAAATTACTGGAACGCCGTAACAGGAAGCCACCTTCTCGAGGCTATGGCTCACACGGTGTATATGCGGGACCACCTCAGGCTTAACCCGCGCTCTCTCCTTCGGGTGCGCATTTGCATTAGCATCTCTGCCTTTCATCCTCTACAGCAGGGATTCCACCACGGAACTAACTATGGACTGAGGGTAGCCGGCCTTGGAAAGTCTCAAAAGTTGACGCATAAAGCTATCTTGCATAACATGCTCACACAATCTGCGTTGTGCCAACTCTAAGCAAAGTAGAGCGATTCCGCGTTTCACAGTCTTTGAATGCGCTTAATTATAAAGTAACAACTCCTTCTTACTCCGAGGGAGGTACGCACAGCATACGTGACCAGCCGAAATTGTCAAGTTAAGGTTCAAAAACTGCAAGGAGCTATCTTCCGAAAGTTCATTAGCGAACGTGAGCCCCTTAGCATTTGCTTTCAAAACACCTAAAACCTTCTCAACCATCACAGGGAAAGAAAAAGGGCATGTATTGTCAATAACAACTAAAGAATCTTCTACATATCTAAATACTTCAAGAACATTTGAATCAGATGAAGTAAAAACACTTTGCAGTGCGTGGTCAAAGGATGACAAAAAGACGTCACGTAAAATTGGCGCCTCCCGTGACCCAATGCAAATGCCCTTCCTCTGTAAAAACATGCCAAGTTTAAAAGAAACGAAAGCGTGGTTGAGATATGCTTCTAAGAGGGTAACAAAATTAGCAGATGACATCTCCATTTTAGACACAAAGGTGGCTTCGCCAATATCTTCTATACACTGCGTAACTGCCCGAAGTAGCTCCAGATGCGGAAACGAGTAAAAAAGGTCACTTACATCTACGGAAAAAAGGTTGCCTATTTCATGGTTTCCGCGGAAAAACCGAAATACTTTATCAGAATATTTTGTCAAGAAAGGTTCATGAAATTCAAGAAGTTTTAGCGCTTTGAACAAAAAAACTGCTAACCTGATATTGCCAAAATCCACGCTCACTAATGATGGTGCGGAAACGTATGTCAGCTTTATCCGTCTTGGCACTGAAGAAAGCAGTAAGGGAATCATTTTTGCTCCTGCTTATCTGTTTAGCCAAATATTCGCACCAAATTTGTTCACACAAGGAGACAACTTTTCTCTTGACTTTAGATAGCCTCACTTTTACAGGCTTGAAGTTGTTGTTGATAGCTTCTCTTGCTTTTGTATCACTGTAAATGTATCACTATTTGTATCAGTGATACATCTATTGTGTTGTACTCAACAGAAATGCAGTTTTTGGATAACGTAGTGCCTTCATCTTGACGCTGTGCGATGTTTGTTGGCTGGGCACGCATGTGCGGTTTTGTCTTCTTTCCTGTGCGTTTTCTAGACGGTCATTAAACAGTTGGTAGTCGACAAAACAAGAAAAAGTAAACAAGTAGAGGTTAAATAGTCACAAATGTCAAAAATTTACAAGTGTTTCTTTGCTCTAGGGGAGTTCCGTAAACATTCAAAGACTTCAGGGGAAACTGCAGCAGTCCGGTTTTACGCAGGAGTTCTGGTGGGCGAGGCTGGTGGTTGCGTCCTGGATAACACAAAAATGCTTTGGACGTGGAAACAGATGGAAATACAGCCGATATTCTTGCAAAGAACGAACGAGGTTGGAACGCCTTGTAGGTTTGAATGTTTCGTACGCGTCGCATTTTTCGTCGTGGGTCATACAAACGCCGTGCATGCAATTTGCGCGCCCGTTGATCGCGGCTGATTTGGCGCTGCTTGTGTTCCTGCAGAGCACAAACGGATGTTTTGTGGCTTTTGGGGAGTTTTCTATGGTGATGACGCAGATGTTCAGACCAAAGGCGCATTATTGAACGCTGGTGCGGAAAAGTTCCTTGGCTTTTCTTTTTGCGAAGACAGCTCAGATGCGGAATCAGTCTTTTCTTCAGTGTATGTTGATCACGACACTCTTCAGGCTGCAAGTATCCTTGCGATGTAGTTTTAGTTCTTCGTTGCCGAAGTTGGTGTGGGCGTTTTAGCTGTTGGGGTTCCTCTTGTTCCTTTTCTTGGTATTGCTGATGTTGCACTGTCTGACGAGGTGAACTTCCTTTGGATCCATGAGCCCGCTTTTCTTTTTCGGTTGACGTGACCAGCAAATAGTTGATACTTGTTAGGGTGTTTCGATTTGTGTCAGGCAATGAAGATAGTGCGCTAGAATCGTCAGAAAGATCTGCTGAGGTTCTTGCAACGCCATTCTTGATGGATGTTTCTGGCACAGGGCAGTGCTTGAGAGTTGATCCATCCGAGCCTCTTGTGTAGATTGGGCTCTCAGGTGGCTTGGAATTCGACGGCGACACTGCGAAAAGATCGGTTTTGTGACATATTAATTGGGAATGACTGTCTTTCTGCTGAACGAACGATGCGAGCTCTTCAGGTGCATGAAACTGAACGGTAGGTGACGGGCTTGGCTGAGTATGCTCGGAGCTTCTCCGCTCTATTCCGACCATAGTGAACGCGTGAGATGCAAAGTGGGCGTTGTGAGCGACCGAAGATCCACGCGACGGAAAAGCAGGAGGTTGGTCAATGCGTGAAGGCTGCTTATGACTGTGATGACTGAGTTCGAATGCACTGAGAGTGCGTGTTCTAATCGAATCTTCATTAGAGTCTTGAAACCAGACGATCATTTCTTCTTTTATTTTTTGCCAAGAGTCATCGTTGTCGAATATGTGGGTGAGGTAAAATTTAAATACCTCACCGGTGACGTAGTCGCTGAAGTTCGTAACCATCTCCCGTTCCGACCAAGATGCAGCGGTAGCATGGAACTCGAACAGGTCGAACCAGTCCTGTACGGGTCCGTCATCCACTGATCCGGTGTACTTGGGGATGTCAAGGTCGTCTGATGGTGCTGTCATGATGCTTGGTGGTCTTGGTGGTTCGCGTTCGGTCACTGCGTCTCGCTGAGGTCTTCGATGATGATAGCCGGGCGATGAAGTGGTTGCGAGGTCTTCATCCTGTCGACTCGTGTGACGCTATATGCGGGAGACGTGCCCTGGCTCATACGCCATGTTTATTCTATTCTGCACTTCTTCCTTCTCGACCTCTACTAACCATCACTTGATACGTCACACACACACACACACACACACACATATATATATATATATATATATATATATATATATATATATATATATATATATATATATATATATATATATATATATATATATATATGAAAGTAGATGCGCTTTCACATAACAACTGTTTATTGTGCCGACGTTTTGACGGGATCCCCGTCTTTGTCAAGGCATAACACTATTTACACATGTTTTATGTCTTCTTATAGCCTGTCAAGACAGGAGGGAAAGGGTCAAAAGAAAAGTAAAAAAGAAAAAAAAGAACGAAAAGAGAGAGAGAGAAAAAAAAGAAGAAGAAACAGCGAAACGGGAGGACAAACATTAAATAAAATATAGAAAATCTAGGAGAAGAAGCAAGACCGACACGGCGTAATTAGAAAGGGGCAGCATCTCAACAGAGTAGGGCAGAGGTAGATAAGCAATGTCATCATTGTCAACAATACCTCCCCCGCACCCACTCTTCCCCAAGTGGGCAGTGGAAGCCGTTCTTGTATTTCACCTTTCCGTGTAGTCCGCTGGCGGCTCGTTCCTCTTTGAAGTTTAGGGCAAGTTAATGGGGAGGGCTTAAGTGCTTCGAGTGCGTGCTGGTGGCGTCAGGAGGAATGAAAAAGCCGGTGATTGAGGCACCGCCATCGATATTCATTATATGCAATGGCTCCTTGTCAGTGAAGGAACTGAATGTGCGTTAAAAATTAGAGAAGGGAAAAAAAAGAACAGGGGGGGGGGGGGAGACTGTACGACATCCGGGATAGTCACCACACAGTTGCGGCTCACTGGGAAGACATGCGCGCATGTATGAAAAAGTTAACAAAACCACCTAGCTGTCAGCTCCTTGTCAGTGAAGGAATAGAATGTGCGTTAAACCTTAAAGAAGAAGAAAAAACAGAAAAGAAAAAGGGAGGGGGGAAACCGTACGACATCCGGGACAACTTATCTGTGCGTTCCGGCTATGCTTGATGAGGCAAATCATTTCTATGTTGTCAGATGCATAGGCCAAAAGCTTTGTTAGCGGGTAATATTATTGTCGTAATGAAACCGGACTGATTAGAGAGAAGCGTTTGCGTCTTTTAGCGGTCGTAACGCTGACAGAGTGCCTGGGTGTTCATTTATTCCATATTTTATCGTGTTAAATTTGTAGATAAAATCAGATTCCAGTTGTTCCCGTTCTCTGATTGTTCGAAAGTTGTTTTCTAGTAGTGTAACCCTGATGTCATCAAAGCTGTGGTCTTTTAATGTGCAGTGTTTTGAAAGTGGAAGGCCTGGCAGAGATCGTACATGTGCCCGATGGTTGTTGAATCTAATTCGAAACGGAGTGCCTGTCTGGCACACGTATTGCTTGTTACATATCCCACATTCCAGGAGGTATGTGACGTTGTCTGAGTCACAGTCTAGTGCCCCTCTTATCCTGTGCTTAAAATCCGAGTGGGTGCGTTTCGCCACTGTCGTTGTCTGCATGTGTTTGCTTACCTTGCATCTGCTTTTTCCGCAAGGGTGACACCGAATTTGAGGTTTCACACCTATCTTTGAATTTATTAAATGATCCTTTATATTTTTCGGCCATCTGTATACAACACAAGGAGGAGAAGGGAAAATTTTGGATAGTCGCACGCTCTGTTCCAATATGTTAAAGTGTTTTCTTAGGACCTTGTTTATGTTCGGTGGGTTGCTCGTGAAAGTTAATAGCAAGTTTTTGTTGCGGTGTTGGTCGGCGTTTTTTTGGTGGTTGAGAAGAATCTGGCGGTCCAGATTTTCAGTTTTTTGATAGCGTCATCGATGATAGCTGGCGGGTATTCTCGATTAAGGAGTACTTCGCGCATATGTGTGCTGTTTTTGTGGACGTCCCCGGTGCGGGAGCAGATTCGTCGGAATCTGTGTGCTTGGGAATAGGGAATGCTGGTCTTGCAATACAATGTCGCGGGTGGCAGCTTTTGAAGTGCAGGTATTGTTGCCTGTACGTAGGTTTTCTGTATGCGTTAGTTACCAACGCACCATCGTCAACTCGAATGAGTACATCAAGAAAGTTTATTTCAGTGTTAGAGTAGGAGTGTGTAAAATAAATGCTGGGGCGCACCTGGTTGAATGCCTGTACAAATTTGAGGAGCTTGTTTTCTGAATGTGTCCAAATTATGAATATATCATCTAGGTACCGTTCATAGAGTAATGATTGATATTACAAGATGAAAGAAAATTGGACTCTATGTGGTGCATGAATATGTTAGCGTAGTTTGGGGCCATTCTTGTACCCATTGCCGTGCCGCTGATTTGAAGATAGTACTGGTTGTTAAATTCAAAGCTGTTCAAATCGAGTACAGGTCTTGTGAAGATTTCAATTACTTTTATGCTTGGATAAGCGACAGGGTTGTGTCTGCCATACAATTCAACAAGCGCCCTTACGCCATCGTCATGTGGGATATCTGTGTAGAGTGAGCTAGCATCCAATGTTACGAGAACTGCACCATCTGAAATTTTCACGTCTGCTATTTCCCGAAGGAAGTGGTTTGTGTCACGCAAGAAGGACTCATGTGTGGGTGGTATGTCTTTAATTAAAGAATCAATATAACTGGAAATGGGTTCCGTTAACGTTCCCGTGCCTGATATAATGGGTCTGCCAAGGTTATTCTCTTTATGAATCTTCGGCAGCATGTGAAAACGACCAGGCGCCGAATGTACCATAATAAGTGCCTTTTTAAGCTTTGAATCATTGGCGCCTTCACGTGTGAGATCCTCTAGGGTTGTTACAATGATCTTTTTGTGCTCCGTGCTAGGGTCAAATTCGAGGTGTAGAATTGTTTGTTATTTAGTTGTCGCTTGCCTTCCTCAATGTAGTCCGATCTATTCAGAAGAACAATCGCGCCTTCTTTGTCTGCCGGTTTAATGACGAGATCTTCGCAGTTGCTCAACGTGAGTAGTGCCCCTTTTTCTCTTTTTGATATGTTATTCATGCTTGGTTTGTGCACCTTGTACGCATGTATAACATCTTTTTGAACCGCGTCTATATAGAAATCCAGATGTCGATCTCTATTGGCGTCTGGGGTCCATTGCCGTCCGATTACCCCACGAAAAAGTGCGTTATCTTTTTCGGGTTTATCAAAGAAATATTCCTCCAAACGTAAATTTTGTGCGAAGTTGTCTAGGTCTTTTAGGAGCGTGAATTCATCATACCTTCTGTTGCCAGGGCAGAATGTGAGTCCGCGTGATAGTATACTCAATTCTTCTTTGCTAAGTTCTTCGTCGGAAAGGTTAATAACGTTTGGCTCTTTGGGGTGTGGTGGCAAATTTTTTTGAACGTGAGATGGTTTGGTATTTTTTCTGTAAGCAGGAGTGGGTATAGCTTGTGACACATTGTCCCGTGCAAATTTTTTCCTCTTAAGTTTTTCAATTTCCGCCGTTTTTTGTGCTCAAATATGTCGAATACTTTAGCTTCCCACTCCGAAAGAGAAAAGTTATTTCTTAAATACCGCTCCTCGTCTGTCAGTGCGTTTAGAGTCTTTCTACAGTGTTCGATGGTAACCTTAGTTAGCTCCTGTGTGGCGTGATCGCGAATTTCGTTCCACTGTTAGATTTCCCCTTCAGCAAAGTTATGCATTGATGGTGTTAGCGACAAGCGCAGTCCCTTCAGAGCCGTACCCCCCAGTACATATTGTTCGAGGCTTTGCACGTGAAGTTCGTGCCGTATTCTTTTGTCAACAACTTTTCTAAGTTTAAGAAAATTTGGACCCGTTCTATGGCCTTGTTCATCTGAAACGGACGGTGTTTGCCCACTCGCACAGCCAGTACGTCACTTTGCACAGACGCGGCGAATAAAGCCGCAAGGTACCCGGAGGTCGTACCTGGTTTGGGTTGGACCTCCATCCCGTTGTGCCTCCCGTGACGAGCAGGCCTGTAGACGCCTGCTGTTGGCTGCTGGTGGTTGCTGCTTGCTCTTTGATGATGTTGGCTGCTGATTTTTTCTTCGGGTGGTTGATTTTGGCCACTCGTTGCTGTTGATTGTGGTACAGCTGGCCGTCGTTGTTGGCGCGGATTACCCTTCGTCGCCGTTTCCGGGGTGTGTCTTGTAGGCGTCGACGACAGCCGTGGCAAGCTTGATGGCGGTTGTTCACTCGGTGAGGGGGGTCCGGACGGGGTATGCTGGCCTGTAGAAGGGGCAGCGGCTGTTTCTGGGGCTGCTTGGTTCATTTTCTTCTCTTTGCCGCCTCGACAGGTGGCACCAGAAGAGTCACGCCGCAGTGCTTGGGAGTAGGATGGCGTCTCCCGAAGCTCGTACGCCCCCGCCTCCGGTTGTGGCACGCGTTCCAGCAAGTTGTTGATGTATGGCCGCCGTAGGTCGAGGAGCAGTTTGTAGATGTTCCAGGCCAGGAGAGACACTCCAGCGAAGCTCTGGTGCAGACCATCGGCCGCGAGTACGGTCCACGGCGGGAGCGCGTCGATGCGATGGTTCACATAGAAGACGCCCTCTCTCTCATGGCGCAAACTCAGCAGTCGCAAGTTAAACTCCCGAGCCTCGAAGTTGGACCGCCTCACCGCACGCCAGTTGTGTCGGTGGAGTCGTTGGTTGGGGGCTCGTGGGAACATTAGTGTGGCAAACACCATAGGAATATCTTGTCTCTTAAGCCAGATGCGGTCAAGAAGGGCGACGTAACGGTTGAATGCTGTAGGGGCATCCGTACTGGCCAGGTCGTTAGTTCCAATGTGCAGAATAAGGTTCGAGGTACCTTTAGGGACGAAGTCCAATAGCTCTCCGATGTCGCCAATGCATGCGCCAGGCTGGTAGATGAAGGCAGGTGAATGGGGGCTGGCCGGATGAAGTGTTGATGCAGGTACTTTAGTTGTGAGTCACCGACTATTGCAGTCGAGGCTCCGTGGATCGGAAACCTCCATGTAAGTTGTTTGCGAAAAGCGCGGGCAGCAGCCATTTGTGGTAAGGCTTATATGCGGAAGAATAACTTCGGTTGCCGCAAGGTTATAAATATGAAAGTAGATGCGCTTTCACATAACAACTGTTTATTGTGGCGACGTATATATATATATATATATATATATATATATATATATATATATATATATATATATATATATATATAAGTGCGCCGATGGCGTAGTGGTTAGAGCATCCGCCTCGCATGCAAGAGGTCCGTGGTTCAAATCCCGGTACCGCGCAGTTCCCAACCGGATTAAAAAAAAAAATCCGCGTGTTGATGGAACTGCATTAAGAGGCCTGGGGTGCGGCCTCACCGGCAAACACCGCCGAGAACGCACTCCCTCACCAGAGAAGGATTGGCCACCCTGGTGCAGTATCTGGCCACTACCTCCCACATGATTACGTCAAATAACTCACGGCCCTCAGTCCCCAGCAGCTGCGAAGCAACTGACCACGGCGGCGGTCAGATCTGCAACGCAGCAGAGGGTGCTAGGAATCTCTGGATCCGGACAGGCCGCCATTGGAACCTGAACTTGGCAACGTTTAACGCTAGAACCTTATCTAGTGAGGGAAGTCTAGCTGTACTATTCGAGGAGCTAGAGGGTGTTAAATGGGATATAATAGGGCTCAGTGAGGTTAGGAGGACAGATGAGGCCTATACGGTGCTACAGAATGGGCACGTCCTTTGCTACAGGGGCTTGGCAGACAGAAGAGAACTGGGAGTGGGGTTCCTCATTCACAGAAACATAGCTGGCAACATAGAGGAATACTATAGCATTAATGAAAGGGTGGTAGGTATCGTAATTAAACTGAATAAAAGATACAAGATGAAGGTAGTACAGGCTTACGCGCCTACATCCAGCCATGATGACGCTTCAGTTGAAAGCTTCTATGAAGACGTGGAATCGGCAATGAGTAAGGTAAAAACACAGTATACTATAGTGATGGGCGACTTTAATGCAAAGGTAGGGAAGAAGCAGGCTGGAGACCAGGCAGTAGGAGATTATGGCATCGGTACTAGAAACGCCAGAGGAGAGCTACTAGTAGAATTCGCAGAACGCAATAATTTACGGATTTTGAATACCTTCTACCGAAAACGAGAAAACCGCAAGTGGACATGGAGGAGCCCTAATGGCGAAAATAAGAACGAAATAGACTTTATAATGAGTGCACACCCTGGAATCGTGCAGGATGTGGAAGTGATTGGCAAGGTACGATGCAGTGACCATAGAATGGTACGGTCTCGAATTCGCCTAGACTTGAAGTAGGAACGACAGAACTTGATACGCAAGAAGCCAATCAATCAGCTAGCACTGAGAGGGAAAGTACAGGAATTCAGAGTGTCACTGCAGAACAGGTACTCGGCTCTCAGTGAGGAAACCAACCTTAGCGTAGATACAATGAATGATAATCTGACGAGTATCATTATGGAGTGTGCAGTGGAAGTGGGAGGCAGGGTAGTTAGACAGGACACTGGCAAGCTTTCACAGGAAACGAAGAACCTAATTAGGAAGCGTCAAATCATGAAAGTGTCAAGTACAACAGACAAAATAGAACTGGCAGAGCTTTCGAAGTTGATTAATAGACGTAAAGTATGCGACGTAAGAAGGTATAACATGGAGAGAATTGAACACGCTCTGAAAAACGGAGGAAGTGTCAAAGCATTGAACAGGAAACTTGGGATAGGCAAAAGTCGGATGTATGCACTAAGGGACAAAGAAGGCAAAATAACTACCAATATGGATAGGATAGTTAAGATAGCGGAGGAGTTTTACAGGGATCTGTACAGTAGCCGAGACAACCACGACCTTAATACTATAAGAACTAGCAGTAACCCAGATTACACCCCACCAGTAATGATAGAAGAAGTCAGAAAAGCTTTGGAGAACATGCAAAGGGGCAAAGCTGCTGGTGAGGATCAGGTAACATCAGATCTGCTGAAAGATGGAGGACAGATTGTGTTAGAAAAACTAGCCACCCTGTTTACGAGGTGTCTCCTGGCGGGAAGAGTACCAGAGTCTTGGAAGAACGCTAACATCATCTTAATACATAAGAAAGGAGATGACAAGGACTTGAAGAATTACAGGCCGATCAGCTTGCTCTCTGTAGTATACAAGCTATTTACAAAGGTAATTGCTAACAGAGTAAAGAAAACATTAGAATTCAATCAACCAAAGGAACAAGCAGGATTTCGAACAGGCTACTCAACAATTGACCACATTCATACTATCAATCAGGTAATAGAGAAATGCTCAGAGTATAACCAACCACTATACATAGCCTTCATAGATTACGAGAAGGCGTTTGATTCAGTAGAAATATCAGCCGTCATGCAAACACTGCGGAGTCAGGGCGTAGATGAAGTATATATAAACATTCTGGAAGAAATCTACAGGGGATCAACTGCTACCATAGTGCTTCATAGAGAAAGCAACAGAATACCAATCAAGAAGGGTGTAAGGCAGGGGGACACAATTTCCCCAATGCTGTTTACCGCGTGCTTACAGGAGGTTTTCAGAAGCCTAGAATGGGAACAGTTAGGGATAAGAGTCAATGGAGAATACCTTAGTAACCTGCGCTTCGCCGATGACATTGCATTGCTCAGTAACTCGGGGGACGAATTGCAACTCATGATTACGGAGTTAGACAAGGAGAGCAGAAAAGTGGGTCTTAAAATTAATCTGCAGAAAACGAAAGTAATGTACAACAACCTCGGCAAAGAGCAGCGCTTCGAGATAGGTAATAGTGCACTTGAAGTTGTAAAAGACTATGTCTACTTAGGGCAGGTAATAACCGCAGAGCCGAACCACGAGATTGAAGTAACTAGAAGAATAAGAATGGGGTGGAGCACATTCGGCAAGCACTCTCAAATTATGACAGGTAGATTGCCACTATCCCTCAAGAGGAAGGTATATAACAGCTGTATCTTGCCGGTACTTAGCTACGGAGCAGAAACCTGGAGACTTACAAAGAGGGTTCAGCTTAAATTGAGGACGACGCAGCGAGCAATGGAAAGAAAAATGGTAGGTGTAACCTTAAGAGACAAGAAGAGAGCAGAGTGGATTAGGGAACAAACGGGGGTTAAGGATATCATAGCTGAAATCAAGAAGAAGAAATGGACATGGGCAGGGAATGTAGCGCGTAGACAGGATAACCGCTGGTCATTAAGGGTAACTGACTGGATTCCCAGAGAAGGGAAGCGGGTTAGGGGGAGACAGAAGGTTAGGTGGGCAGATGAGATTAAGAAGTTTGCGGGTATAAATTGGAAGCAGCAAGCACAGGACCGGGTTAACTGGCGGAACATGGGAGAGGCCTTTGTCCTGCAGTGGACGTAGTCAGGCTGATGATGATGATATATATATATATATATATATATATATATATATATATATATATATATATACTGTAGAAAAAGAGGTCAACAAACGTGCGAAAAAACACTAGTTTTACTAGTGTGTTACTAGTGTAGTAAAACAAGTGTTGTTTTTACGCACGTTTGTCAACCGACCTCTTTTTATGCCGCGTTTTCCACCGGATCCATTGAGTTTCAACCCACCATATATATATATATATATATATATATATATATATATATATATATATATATATATATATATATATATATATATATATATATATATATATATATATATGAGCTATAACAGACAGTAATGCCAAGGAATGTACAGGGGAAGTTATTAGAACCAATGGAATGTAAATAAGAAGAAGAAAGAAAAGTGGATGAAAAAATTACCAGCTGTGAGCAGGAATCGAAACTACGACCTTCGAATAACGCGTTCGATGCTCTAACCACTGATCTATCACAGCGGCCGTCCCTCCATCCACTTTTTGGGGTTTATATGTGAATTTAGAAGTAGGAGTGACAGTCAGCGCCATCTATAAGCCAAACAACGAGTGTGAAAACACTCTTATTCGCATGTTTGGCGTCACGTAGCACGTGAACTTATTCTGAGCAGGCAGCTGATTAATTGTCCCTCTTATACAACCTAAACACACCAAGTCTGCCAGTACGAGACCCTCGTTCAATGAAATAAGGGTGAGAAGTGTATACCTAAGGGCTCGTATTTCGGTGTTTTAACACAATAATAATGAGATATAACAGACAGTAATTCCAAGGAATGTACTGGGGAAGTTATTAGAACCAATGGAATGTATATGAGAAGAAAGAAGAAAGAAAAGTGGATGAAAAAATTACCAGCTGTGAGCAGGAATCGAACCTACCACCCTCGAATAACGCGTTCGATGCTCTAACCACTGAGCTATCACAGCGGCCGTCCCTCCATCCACTTTTTGGGGTTTATATGTGAATTTAGAAGTAGGAGTGACAGTCAGCGCCTTCTATAAGCCAAACAACGAGTGTGAAAACACTCTTATTCGCATGTTTGGCGTCACGTAGCACGTGAACTTATTATGAGCAGGCAGCTGATTAATTGTCCCTCTTATACAACCTAAACACACCAAGTCTGCCAGTACGAGACCCTCGTTCAATGAAATAAGGGTAAGAAGTGTATACCTAAGGGCTCGTATTTCCGTGTTTTAACACAATAATAATGAGATATAACAGACAGTAATTCCAAGGAATGTACTGGGGAAGTTATTAGAACCAATGGAATGTATATGAGAAGAAACAAGAAAGAAAAGTGGATGAAAAAATTACCAGCTGTGAGCAGGAATTGAACCTACCACCCTCGAATAACGCGTTCGATGCTCTAACCACTGAGCTATCACAGCGGCCGTCCCTCCATCCACTTTTTGGGGTTTATATGTGAATTTAGAAGTAGGAGTGACAGTCAGCGCCTTCTATAAGCCAAACAACGAGTGTGAAAACACTCTTATTCGCATGTTTGGCGTCACGTAGCACGTGAACTTATTATGAGCAGGCAGCTGATTAATTGTCCCTCTTATACAACCTAAACACACCAAGTCTGCCAGTACGAGACCCTCGTTCAATGAAATAAGGGTAAGAAGTGTATACCTAAGGGCTCGTATTTCCGTGTTTTAACACAATAATAATGAGATATAACAGACAGTAATTCCAAGGAATGTACTGGGGAAGTTATTAGAACCAATGGAATGTATATGAGAAGAAACAAGAAAGAAAAGTGGATGAAAAAATTACCAGCTGTGAGCAGGAATTGAACCTACCACCCTCGAATAACGCGTTCGATGCTCTAACCACTGAGCTATCACAGCGGCCGTCCCTCCATCCACTTTTTGGGGTTTATATGTGAATTTAGAAGTAGGAGTGACAGTCAGCGCCATCTATAAGCCAAACAACGAGTGTGAAAATACTCTTATTCGCATGTTTGGCATCACGTAGCACGTGAACTTATTATGAGCGGGCAGCTGATTAATTGTCCCTCATATACAACCTAAACACACCAAGTCTGCCAGTACGAGACCCTCGCTCAATGAAATAAGGGAAAGAAGTGTATACCTAAGGGCTCGTATTTCCGTGTTTTAACACAATATTAATGAGATATAAGAAACAGTAATGCCAAGGAATGTACAGGGGAAGTTATTAGAACCAATGGAATGTAAATAAGAAGAAGAAAGAAAAGTGGATGAAAAAATTACCAGCTGTGAGCAGGAATCGAACCTACGACCTTCGAATAACGCGTTCGATGCTCTAACCACTGAGCTATCACAGCGGCCGTCCCTCCATCCACTTTTTGGGGCTTATATGTGAATTTAGAAGTAGGAGTGACAGTCAGCGCCATCTATAAGCCAAACAACGAGTGTGAAAACACTCTTATTCGCATGTTTGGCGTCACGTAGCACGTGAACTTATTGTGAGCGGGCAGCTGATTAATTGTCCCTCTTATACAACCTAAACACACCAAGTCTGCCAGTACGAGACCCTCGTTCAATGAAATAAGGGTGAGAAGTGTATACCTAAGGGCTCGTATTTTGGTGTTTTAACACAATAATAATGAGATATAACAGACAGTAATTCCAAGGAATGTACTGGGG
This sequence comes from Rhipicephalus microplus, assembly GCF_043290135.1. Taxonomy (NCBI): domain Eukaryota; kingdom Metazoa; phylum Arthropoda; class Arachnida; order Ixodida; family Ixodidae; genus Rhipicephalus; species Rhipicephalus microplus. Next base: position 281,440,633 of record NC_134702.1, on the reverse strand, counting down.
AAGTTATTAGAACCAATGGAATGTATATGAGAAGAAAGAAGAAAGAAAAGTGGATGAAAAAATTACCAGCTGTGAGCAGGAATCGAACCTACCACCCTTGAATAACGCGTTCGATGCTCTAACCACTGAGCTATCACAGCGGCCGTCCCTCCATCCACTTTTTGGGGTTTATATGTGAATTTAGAAGTAGGAGTGACAGTCAGCGCCTTCTATAAGCCAAACAACGAGTGTGAAAACACTCTTATTTGCATGTTTGGCGTCACGTAGCACGTGAACTTATTATGAGCAGGCAGCTGATTAATTGTCCCTCTTATACAACCTAAACACACCAAGTCTGCCAGTACGAGACCCTCGTTCAATGAAATAAGGGTGAGAAGTGTATACCTAAGGGCTCGTATTTCCGTGTTTTAACACAATAATAATGAGATATAACATACAGTAATTCCAAGGAATGTACTGGGGAAGTTATTAGAACCAATGGAATGTATATGAGAAGAAACAAGAAAGAAAAGTGGATGAAAAAATTACCAGCTGTGAGCAGGAATTGAACCTACCACCCTCGAATAACGCGTTCGATGCTCTAACCACTGAGCTATCACAGCGGCCGTCCCTCCATCCACTTTTTGGGGTTTATATGTGAATTTAGAAGTAGGAGTGACAGTCAGCGCCATCTATAAGCCAAAAAACGAGTGTGAAAACACTCTTATTCGCATGTTTGGCGTCACGTAGCACGTGAACGTATTATGAGCGGGCAGCTGATTAATTGTCCTTCTTATACAATCTAAACACACCAAGTCTGCCAGTACGAGACCCTCGTTCAATGAAATAAGGGAGAGAAGTGTATACCTAAGGGCTCGTATTTCCGTGTTTTAACACAATATTAATGAGATATAACGGACAGTAATGCCAAGGAATGTACAGGGGAAGTTATTAGAACCAATGGAATGTAAATAAGAAGAAAGAAAAAAGAAAAGTGTATGAAAAAATTACTAGCTGTGAGCAGGAATCGAACCTACCACCTTCGAATAACGCGTTCGATGCTCTAAGCACTGAGCTATCACAGCGGCCGTCCCTCCATCCACTTTTTGGGGTTTATATGTGAATTTAGAAGTAGGAGTGACAGTCAGCGCCATCTATAAGCCAAACAACGAGTGTGAAAACACTCTTATTCGCATGTTTGGCATCACGTAGCACGTGAACGTATTATGAGCGGGCAGCTGAATAATTGTCCCTCCTATACATCCTAAACACACCAAGTCTGCCAGTACGAGACCCTCGTACAATGAAATAAGGGAGAGAAGTGTATACCTAAGGGCTCGTATTTCCGTGTTTTAACACAATAATTATGAGATATAACAGACAGTAATGCCAAGGATTGTACAGGGGAAGTTATTATAACCAATGGAATGTAAATAAGAAGAAAGAAGAAAGAAAAGTGGATGAAAAAATTACCAGCTGTGAGCAGGAATCGAACCTACCACCTTCGAATAACGCATTCGATGCTCTAACCACTGAGCTATCACAGTGCCGTCCCTCCATCCACTTTTTGGGGTTTATATGTGAATTTAGAAGTAGGAGTGACAGTCAGCGCCATCTATAAGCCAAAAAACGAGTGTGAAAACACTCTTATTCGCATGTTTGGCGTCACGTAGCACGTGAACGTATTATGAGCGGGCAGCTGATTAATCGTCCTTCTTATACAATCTAAACACACCAAGTCTGCCAGTACGAGACCCTCGTTCAATGAAATAAGGGAGAGAAGTGTATACCTAAGGGCTCGTATTTCCGTGTTTTAACACAATATTAATGAGATATAACGGACAGTAATGCCAAGGAATGTACAGGGGAAGTTATTAGAACCAATGGAATGTAAATAAGGAGAAAGAAGAAAGAAAAGTGGATGAAAAAATTACCAGCTGTGAGCAGGAATCGAACCTACGACCTTCGAATAACGCGTTCGATGCTCTAACCACTGAGCTATCACAGCGGCCGTCCCTCCATCCGCTTTTTGGGGTTTATATGTGAATTTAGAAGTAGGAGTGACAGTCAGCGCCATCTATGGGCCAAACAACGAGTGTAAAAACACTCTTATTCGCATGTTTGGCGTCACGTAGCACGTCAACTTATTATCAGCGGGCAGCTGATTAATTGTCCCTCTTATACAACCTAAACACACCAAGTCTGCCAGTATGAGACCCTCGTTCAATGAAATAAGGGAGAGAAGTGTATACTTAGGGCTCGTATTTCCGTGTTTTAACACAATAATTATGAGATATAACAGACAGTAATGCCAAGGAATGTACAGGGGAAGTTATTAGAACCAATGAAATGTAAATAAGAAGAAAGAATAAAGAAAAGTGGATGAAAAAATTACCAGCTGTGAGCAGGAATCAAACCTACGACCTTCGAATAACGCGTTCGACATCTAACCACTGAGCTATCACAGCGGCCGTCCCTCCATCCACTTTTTGGGGTTTATATGTGAATTTAGAAGTAGGAGTGACAGTCAGCGCCATCTATAAGCCAAACAACGAGTGTGAAAACATTATTATTTGCATGTTTGGCGTCACGCAGCACGTGAACTTATTGTGAGCAGGCAGCTGATTAATTGTCCCTCTTATACAACCTAAACACACCAAGTCTGCCAGTATGAGACCCACGTTCAATGAAATAAGGGAGAGAAGTGTATACCTAAGGGCTCGTATTTCCGTGTTTTAACACAATAATAATGAGATATAACAGACAGTAATGCCAAGGAATGTACAGGGGAAGTTATTAGAACCAATGGAATGTAAATAAGAAGCAAGAAGAAAGAAAAGTTGATGAAAAAATTACCAGCTGTGAGCAGGAATCGAACCTACCACCTTCGAATAACGCGTTCGATGCTCTAACCACTGAGCTATCACAGCGGCCATCCCTCCATCCACTTTTTGGGGTTTATATGTGAATTTAGAAGTAGGCGTGACAGTCAGCCCCATCTATGGGCCAAACAACGAGTGTGAAAACACTCTTATTCGCATGTTTGGCGTCACGTAGCACTTGAACTTATTATGAGAGGGCAGCTGATTAATTGTCCCTCTTATACAACCTAAACACACCAAGTCTTCCAGTACGAGACCCTCGTTCAATGAAATAAGGGAGAGAAGTGCATACTTAAGGGCTCGTATTTCCGTGTTTTAACACTATATTAATGAGATATAAGGGACAGTAATGCCAAGGAATGTACAGGGGAAGTTATAAGAACCAATGGAATGTAAATAAGAAGAAAGAAAAAAGAAAAGTGGATGAAAAAATTACTAGCTGTGAGCCGGAATCGAACCTACCACCTTCGAATAACGCGTTCGATGCTCTAAGCACTGAGCTATCACAGCGGCCGTCCCTCCAACCACTTTTTGGGGTTTATATGTGAATTTAGAAGTAGGAGTGACAGTCAGCGCTATCTATAAGCCAAACAACGAGTGTGAAAACACTCTTATTCGCATGTTTGGCATCACGTAGCACGTGAACGTATTATGAGCGGGCAGCTGATTAATTGTCCCTCCTATACATCCTAAACACACCAAGTCTGCCAGTACGAGACCCTCGTACAATGAAATAAGGGAGAGAAGTGTATACCTAAGGGCTCGTATTTCCGTGTTTTAACACAATAATAATGAGATATAACAGACAGTAATTCCAAGGAATGTACTGGGGAAGTTATTAGAACCAATGGAATGTATATGAGAAGAAACAAGAAAGAAAAGTGGATGAAAAAATTACCAGCTGTGAGCAGGAATTGAACCTACCACCCTCGAATAACGCGTTCGATGCTCTAACCACTGAGCTATCACAGCGGCCGTCCCTCCATCCGCTTTTTGGGGTTTATATGTGAATTTAGAAGTAGGAGTGACAGTCAGCGCCATCTATGGGCCAAACAACGAGTGTAAAAACACTCTTATTCGCATGTTTGGCGTCACGTAGCACGTCAACTTATTATCAGCGGGCAGCTGATTAATTGTCCCTCTTATACAACCTAAACACACCAAGTCTGCCAGTATGAGACCCTCGTTCAATGAAATAAGGGAGAGAAGTGTATACTTAGGGCTCGTATTTCCGTGTTTTAACACAATAATTATGAGATATAACAGACAGTAATGCCAAGGAATGTACAGGGGAAGTTATTAGAACCAATGAAATGTAAATAAGAAGAAAGAATAAAGAAAAGTGGATGAAAAAATTACCAGCTGTGAGCAGGAATCAAACCTACGACCTTCGAATAACGCGTTCGACATCTAACCACTGAGCTATCACAGCGGCCGTCCCTCCATCCACTTTTTGGGGTTTATATGTGAATTTAGAAGTAGGAGTGACAGTCAGCGCCATCTATAAGCCAAACAACGAGTGTGAAAACATTATTATTTGCATGTTTGGCGTCACGCAGCACGTGAACTTATTGTGAGCAGGCAGCTGATTAATTGTCCCTCTTATACAACCTAAACACACCAAGTCTGCCAGTATGAGACCCACGTTCAATGAAATAAGGGAGAGAAGTGTATACCTAAGGGCTCGTATTTCCGTGTTTTAACACAATAATAATGAGATATAACAGACAGTAATGCCAAGGAATGTACAGGGGAAGTTATTAGAACCAATGGAATGTAAATAAGAAGCAAGAAGAAAGAAAAGTTGATGAAAAAATTACCAGCTGTGAGCAGGAATCGAACCTACCACCTTCGAATAACGCGTTCGATGCTCTAACCACTGAGCTATCACAGCGGCCATCCCTCCATCCACTTTTTGGGGTTTATATGTGAATTTAGAAGTAGGCGTGACAGTCAGCCCCATCTATGGGCCAAACAACGAGTGTGAAAACACTCTTATTCGCATGTTTGGCGTCACGTAGCACTTGAACTTATTATGAGAGGGCAGCTGATTAATTGTCCCTCTTATACAACCTAAACACACCAAGTCTTCCAGTACGAGACCCTCGTTCAATGAAATAAGGGAGAGAAGTGCATACTTAAGGGCTCGTATTTCCGTGTTTTAACACTATATTAATGAGATATAAGGGACAGTAATGCCAAGGAATGTACAGGGGAAGTTATAAGAACCAATGGAATGTAAATAAGAAGAAAGAAAAAAGAAAAGTGGATGAAAAAATTACTAGCTGTGAGCCGGAATCGAACCTACCACCTTCGAATAACGCGTTCGATGCTCTAAGCACTGAGCTATCACAGCGGCCGTCCCTCCAACCACTTTTTGGGGTTTATATGTGAATTTAGAAGTAGGAGTGACAGTCAGCGCTATCTATAAGCCAAACAACGAGTGTGAAAACACTCTTATTCGCATGTTTGGCATCACGTAGCACGTGAACGTATTATGAGCGGGCAGCTGATTAATTGTCCCTCCTATACATCCTAAACACACCAAGTCTGCCAGTACGAGACCCTCGTACAATGAAATAAGGGAGAGAAGTGTATACCTAAGGGCTCGTATTTCCGTGTTTTAACACAATAATAATGAGATATAACAGACAGTAATTCCAAGGAATGTACTGGGGAAGTTATTAGAACCAATGGAATGTATATGAGAAGAAACAAGAAAGAAAAGTGGATGAAAAAATTACCAGCTGTGAGCAGGAATTGAACCTACCACCCTCGAATAACGCGTTCGATGCTCTAACCACTGAGCTATCACAGCGGCCGTCCCTCCATCCACTTTTTGGGGTTTATATGTGAATTTAGAAGTAGGAGTGACAGTCAGCGCCATCTATAAGCCAAACAACGAGTGTGAAAATACTCTTATTCGCATGTTTGGCATCACGTAGCACGTGAACTTATTATGAGCGGGCAGCTGATTAATTGTCCCTCATATACAACCTAAACACACCAAGTCTGCCAGTACGAGACCCTCGCTCAATGAAATAAGGGAAAGAAGTGTATACCTAAGGGCTCGTATTTCCGTGTTTTAACACAATATTAATGAGATATAAGAAACAGTAATGCCAAGGAATGTACAGGGGAAGTTATTAGAACCAATGGAATGTAAATAAGAAGAAGAAAGAAAAGTGGATGAAAAAATTACCAGCTGTGAGCAGGAATCGAACCTACGACCTTCGAATAACGCGTTCGATGCTCTAACCACTGAGCTATCACAGCGGCCGTCCCTCCATCCACTTTTTGGGGCTTATATGTGAATTTAGAAGTAGGAGTGACAGTCAGCGCCATCTATAAGCCAAACAACGAGTGTGAAAACACTCTTATTCGCATGTTTGGCGTCACGTAGCACGTGAACTTATTGTGAGCGGGCAGCTGATTAATTGTCCCTCTTATACAACCTAAACACACCAAGTCTGCCAGTACGAGACCCTCGTTCAATGAAATAAGGGTGAGAAGTGTATACCTAAGGGCTCGTATTTTGGTGTTTTAACACAATAATAATGAGATATAACAGACAGTAATTCCAAGGAATGTACTGGGGAAGTTATTAGAACCAATGGAATGTATATGAGAAGAAAGAAGAAAGAAAAGTGGATGAAAAAATTACCAGCTGTGAGCAGGAATCGAACCTACCACCCTTGAATAACGCGTTCGATGCTCTAACCACTGAGCTATCACAGCGGCCGTCCCTCCATCCACTTTTTGGGGTTTATATGTGAATTTAGAAGTAGGAGTGACAGTCAGCGCCTTCTATAAGCCAAACAACGAGTGTGAAAACACTCTTATTTGCATGTTTGGCGTCACGTAGCACGTGAACTTATTATGAGCAGGCAGCTGATTAATTGTCCCTCTTATACAACCTAAACACACCAAGTCTGCCAGTACGAGACCCTCGTTCAATGAAATAAGGGTGAGAAGTGTATACCTAAGGGCTCGTATTTCCGTGTTTTAACACAATAATAATGAGATATAACATACAGTAATTCCAAGGAATGTACTGGGGAAGTTATTAGAACCAATGGAATGTATATGAGAAGAAACAAGAAAGAAAAGTGGATGAAAAAATTACCAGCTGTGAGCAGGAATTGAACCTACCACCCTCGAATAACGCGTTCGATGCTCTAACCACTGAGCTATCACAGCGGCCGTCCCTCCATCCACTTTTTGGGGTTTATATGTGAATTTAGAAGTAGGAGTGACAGTCAGCGCCATCTATAAGCCAAAAAACGAGTGTGAAAACACTCTTATTCGCATGTTTGGCGTCACGTAGCACGTGAACGTATTATGAGCGGGCAGCTGATTAATTGTCCTTCTTATACAATCTAAACACACCAAGTCTGCCAGTACGAGACCCTCGTTCAATGAAATAAGGGAGAGAAGTGTATACCTAAGGGCTCGTATTTCCGTGTTTTAACACAATATTAATGAGATATAACGGACAGTAATGCCAAGGAATGTACAGGGGAAGTTATTAGAACCAATGGAATGTAAATAAGAAGAAAGAAAAAAGAAAAGTGTATGAAAAAATTACTAGCTGTGAGCAGGAATCGAACCTACCACCTTCGAATAACGCGTTCGATGCTCTAAGCACTGAGCTATCACAGCGGCCGTCCCTCCATCCACTTTTTGGGGTTTATATGTGAATTTAGAAGTAGGAGTGACAGTCAGCGCCATCTATAAGCCAAACAACGAGTGTGAAAACACTCTTATTCGCATGTTTGGCATCACGTAGCACGTGAACGTATTATGAGCGGGCAGCTGAATAATTGTCCCTCCTATACATCCTAAACACACCAAGTCTGCCAGTACGAGACCCTCGTACAATGAAATAAGGGAGAGAAGTGTATACCTAAGGGCTCGTATTTCCGTGTTTTAACACAATAATTATGAGATATAACAGACAGTAATGCCAAGGATTGTACAGGGGAAGTTATTATAACCAATGGAATGTAAATAAGAAGAAAGAAGAAAGAAAAGTGGATGAAAAAATTACCAGCTGTGAGCAGGAATCGAACCTACCACCTTCGAATAACGCATTCGATGCTCTAACCACTGAGCTATCACAGTGCCGTCCCTCCATCCACTTTTTGGGGTTTATATGTGAATTTAGAAGTAGGAGTGACAGTCAGCGCCATCTATAAGCCAAAAAACGAGTGTGAAAACACTCTTATTCGCATGTTTGGCGTCACGTAGCACGTGAACGTATTATGAGCGGGCAGCTGATTAATCGTCCTTCTTATACAATCTAAACACACCAAGTCTGCCAGTACGAGACCCTCGTTCAATGAAATAAGGGAGAGAAGTGTATACCTAAGGGCTCGTATTTCCGTGTTTTAACACAATATTAATGAGATATAACGGACAGTAATGCCAAGGAATGTACAGGGGAAGTTATTAGAACCAATGGAATGTAAATAAGGAGAAAGAAGAAAGAAAAGTGGATGAAAAAATTACCAGCTGTGAGCAGGAATCGAACCTACGACCTTCGAATAACGCGTTCGATGCTCTAACCACTGAGCTATCACAGCGGCCGTCCCTCCATCCGCTTTTTGGGGTTTATATGTGAATTTAGAAGTAGGAGTGACAGTCAGCGCCATCTATGGGCCAAACAACGAGTGTAAAAACACTCTTATTCGCATGTTTGGCGTCACGTAGCACGTCAACTTATTATCAGCGGGCAGCTGATTAATTGTCCCTCTTATACAACCTAAACACACCAAGTCTGCCAGTATGAGACCCTCGTTCAATGAAATAAGGGAGAGAAGTGTATACTTAGGGCTCGTATTTCCATGTTTTAACACAATAATTATGAGATATAACAGACAGTAATGCCAAGGAATGTACAGGGGAAGTTATTAGAACCAATGAAATGTAAATAAGAAGAAAGAATAAAGAAAAGTGGATGAAAAAATTACCAGCTGTGAGCAGGAATCAAACCTACGACCTTCGAATAACGCGTTCGACATCTAACCACTGAGCTATCACAGCGGCCGTCCCTCCATCTACTTTTTGGGGTTTATATGTGAATTTAGAAGTAGGAGTGACAGTCAGCGCCATCTATAAGCCAAACAACGAGTGTGAAAACATTATTATTTGCATGTTTGGCGTCACGCAGCACGTGAACTTATTGTGAGCAGGCAGCTGATTAATTGTCCCTCTTATACAACCTAAACACACCAAGTCTGCCAGTATGAGACCCACGTTCAATGAAATAAGGGAGAGAAGTGTGTACCTAAGGGCTCGTATTTCCGTGTTTTAACACAATAATAATGAGATATAACAGACAGTAATGCCAAGGAATGTACAGGGGAAGTTATTAGAACCAATGGAATGTAAATAAGAAGCAAGAAGAAAGAAAAGTTGATGAAAAAATTACCAGCTGTGAGCAGGAATCGAACCTACCACCTTCGAATAACGCGTTCGATGCTCTAACCACTGAGCTATCACAGCGGCCATCCCTCCATCCACTTTTTGGGGTTTATATGTGAATTTAGAAGTAGGCGTGACAGTCAGCCCCATCTATGGGCCAAACAACGAGTGTGAAAACACTCTTATTCGCATGTTTGGCGTCACGTAGCACTTGAACTTATTATGAGAGGGCAGCTGATTAATTGTCCCTCTTATACAACCTAAACACACCAAGTCTTCCAGTACGAGACCCTCGTTCAATGAAATAAGGGAGAGAAGTGCATACTTAAGGGCTCGTATTTCCGTGTTTTAACACTATATTAATGAGATATAAGGGACAGTAATGCCAAGGAATGTACAGGGGAAGTTATAAGAACCAATGGAATGTAAATAAGAAGAAAGAAAAAAGAAAAGTGGATGAAAAAATTACTAGCTGTGAGCCGGAATCGAACCTACCACCTTCGAATAACGCGTTCGATGCTCTAAGCACTGAGCTATCACAGCGGCCGTCCCTCCAACCACTTTTTGGGGTTTATATGTGAATTTAGAAGTAGGAGTGACAGTCAGCGCTATCTATAAGCCAAACAACGAGTGTGAAAACACTCTTATTCGCATGTTTGGCATCACGTAGCACGTGAACGTATTATGAGCGGGCAGCTGATTAATTGTCCCTCCTATACATCCTAAACACACCAAGTCTGCCAGTACGAGACCCTCGTACAATGAAATAAGGGAGAGAAGTGTATACCTAAGGGCTCGTATTTCCGTGTTTTAACACAATAATAATGAGATATAACAGACAGTAATGCCAAGGAATGTACAGGGGAAGTTATTAGAACCAGTGTAATGTGAATAAGAAGAAAGAAGAAAGAAAAGTGGATTAAAAAATTACCAGCTGTGAGCAGGAATCGAACCTACGACCTTCGAAAAACGCGTTCGATGCTCTAACCACTGAGCTATCACAGCGGCCGTCCCTCCATCCACTTTTTGGGGTTTATATGTGAATTTAGAAGTAGGAGTGACAGTCAGCCCCATCTATGGGCCAAACAACGAGTGTGAAAACACTCTTATTCGCATGTTTGGCGTCACGTAGCACGTGAACTTATTATGAGAGGGCAGCTGATTAATTGTCCCTCTTATACAACCTAAACACACCAAGTCTGCCAGTACGAGACCCTCGTTCAATGAAATAAGGGAGAGAAGTGTATACCTAAGGGCTCGTATTTCCGTGTTTTAACACAATATTGATGAGATATAACAGACAGTAATGCCAAGGAATGTACAGGGGAAGTTATTAGAACAAATGGAAAGTAAATAAGAAGAAAGAAGAAAGAAAAGTGGATGAAAAAATTACCAGCTGTGAGCAGGAATCGAACTTACGACCTTCGAACAACGCGTTCGATGCTCTAACCACTGAGCTATCACAGTGTCCGTCCCTCCATCCACTTTTTTGGGTTTATATGTGAATTTAGAAGTAGGAGTGACAGTCAGCGCCATCTATAACCCAAACAACGAGTGTGAAAACACTATTATTCGCATGTTTGGCGTCACGTAGCACGTGAACTTATTGTGAGCGGGCAGCTGATTAATTGTCCCTCTTATACAACCTAAACACACCAAGTCTGCCAGTACGAGACCCTCGTTCAATGAAATAAGGGAGAGAAGTGTATACCTAAGGGCTCGTATTTCCGTGTTTTAACACAATATTAATGAGATATAACGGACAGTAATGCCAAGGAATGTACAGGGGAAGTTATTAGAACCAATGGAATGTAAATAAGGAGAAAGAAGAAAGAAAAGTGGATGAAAAAATTACCAGCTGTGAGCAGGAATCGAACCTACGACCTTCGAATAACGCGTTCGATGCTCTAACCACTGAGCTATCACAGCGGCCGTCCCTCCATCCGCTTTTTGGGGTTTATATGTGAATTTAGAAGTAGGAGTGACAGTCAGCGCCTTCTATGGGCCAAACAACGAGTGTAAAAACACTCTTATTCGCATGTTTGGCGTCACGTAGCACGTCAACTTATTATCAGCGGGCAGCTGATTAATTGTCCCTCTTATACAACCTAAACACACCAAGTCTGCCAGTATGAGACCCTCGTTCAATGAAATAAGGGAGAGAAGTGTATACTTAGGGCTCGTATTTCCGTGTTTTAACACAATATTAATGAGATATAACAGACAGTAATGCCAAGGAATGTACAGGGGAAGTTATTAGAACCAATGAAATGTAAATAAGAAGAAAGAATAAAGAAAAGTGGATGAAAAAATTACCAGCTGTGAGCAGGAATCAAACCTACGACCTTCGAATAACGCGTTCGACATCTAACCACTGAGCTATCACAGCGGCCGTCCCTCCATCCACTTTTTGGGGTTTATATGTGAATTTAGAAGTAGGAGTGACAGTCAGCGCCATCTATAAGCCAAACAACGAGTGTGAAAACATTATTATTTGCATGTTTGGCGTCACGCAGCACGTGAACTTATTGTGAGCAGGCAGCTGATTAATTGTCCCTCTTATACAACCTAAACACACCAAGTCTGCCAGTATGAGACCCACGTTCAATGAAATAAGGGAGAGAAGTGTATACCTAAGGGCTCGTATTTCCGTGTTTTAACACAATATTAATGAGATATAACAGACAGTAATGCCAAGGAATGTACAGGGGAAGTTATTAGAACCAATGGAATGTAAATAAGAAGCAAGAAGAAAGAAAAGTTGATGAAAAAATTACCAGCTGTGAGCAGGAATCGAACCTACCACCTTCGAATAACGCGTTCGATACTCTAACCACTGAGCTATCACAGCGGCCATCCCTCCATCCACTTTTTGGGGTTTATATGTGAATTTAGAAGTAGGCGTGACAGTCAGCCCCATCTATGGGCCAAACAACGAGTGTGAAAACACTCTTATTCGCATGTTTGGCGTCACGTAGCACTTGAACTTATTATGAGAGGGCAGCTGATTAATTGTCCCTCTTATACAACCTAAACACACCAAGTCTTCCAGTACGAGACCCTCGTTCAATGAAATAAGGGAGAGAAGTGCATACTTAAGGGCTCGTATTTCCGTGTTTTAACACTATATTAATGAGATATAACGGACAGTAATGCCAAGGAATGTACAGGGGAAGTTATAAGAACCAATGGAATGTAAATAAGAAGAAAGAAAAAAGAAAAGTGGATGAAAAAATTACTAGCTGTGAGCCGGAATCGAACCTACCACCTTCGAATAACGCGTTCGATGCTCTAAGCACTGAGCTATCACAGCGGCCGTCCCTCCAACCACTTTTTGGGGTTTATATGTGAATTTAGAAGTAGGAGTGACAGTCAGCGCTATCTATAAGCCAAACAACGAGTGTGAAAACACTCTTATTCGCATGTTTGGCATCACGTAGCACGTGAACGTATTATGAGCGGGCAGCTGATTAATTGTCCCTCCTATACATCCTAAACACACCAAGTCTGCCAGTACGAGACCCTCGTACAATGAAATAAGGGAGAGAAGTGTATACCTAAGGGCTCGTATTTCCGTGTTTTAACACAATAATAATGAGATATAACAGACAGTAATGCCAAGGAATGTACAGGGGAAGTTATTAGAACCAGTGTAATGTGAATAAGAAGAAAGAAGAAAGAAAAGTGGATTAAAAAATTACCAGCTGTGAGCAGGAATCGAACCTACGACCTTCGAAAAACGCGTTCGATGCTCTAACCACTGAGCTATCACAGCGGCCGTCCCTCCATCCACTTTTTGGGGTTTATATGTGAATTTAGAAGTAGGAGTGACAGTCAGCCCCATCTATGGGCCAAACAACGAGTGTGAAAACACTCTTATTCGCATGTTTGGCGTCACGTAGCACGTGAACTTATTATGAGAGGGCAGCTGATTAATTGTCCCTCTTATACAACCTAAACACACCAAGTCTGCCAGTACGAGACCCTCGTTCAATGAAATAAGGGAGAGAAGTGTATACCTAAGGGCTCGTATTTCCGTGTTTTAACACAATATTGATGAGATATAACAGACAGTAATGCCAAGGAATGTACAGGGGAAGTTATTAGAACAAATGGAAAGTAAATAAGAAGAAAGAAGAAAGAAAAGTGGATGAAAAAATTACCAGCTGTGAGCAGGAATCGAACTTACGACCTTCGAATAACGCGTTCGATGCTCTAACCACTGAGCTATCACAGTGTCCGTCCCTACATCCACTTTTTTGGGTTTATATGTGAATTTAGAAGTAGGAGTGACAGTCAGCGCCATCTATAACCCAAACAACGAGTGTAAAAACACTATTATTCGCATGTTTGGCGTCACGTAGCACGTGAACTTATTGTGAGCGGGCAGCTGATTAATTGTCCCTCTTATACAACCTAAACACACCAAGTCTGCCAGTACGAGACCCTCGTTCAATGAAATAAGGGAGAGAAGTGTATACCTAAGGGCTCGTATTTCCGTGTTTTAACACAATATTATTGAGATATAACAGACAGTAATGCCAAGGAATGTACAGGGGAAGTTATTAGAACCAATGGAATGTAAATAAGAAGAAAGAAGAAAGAAAAGTGGATGAAAAAATTACCAGCTGTGAGCAGGAATCGAACCTACGACCTTCGAATAACGCTTTTGATGCTCTAACCACTGAGCTATCACAGCGGCCGTCCCTTCATTCACTTTTTGGGTTTTATATGTGAATTTAGAAGTAGGAGTGACAGTCAGCGCCATCTATAAGCCAAACAACGAGTGTGAAAACACTCTTATTCGCATGTTTGGCGTCACGTAGCACGTGAACTTATTACGAGCGGGCAGCTGATTAATTGTCCCTCTTATACAACCTAAACACACCAAGTCTGCCAGTACGAGACCCTCGTTCAATGAAATAAGGGAGAGAAGTGTATACCTAAGGGCTCGTATTTCCGTGTTTTAACACAATAATTATGAGATATAACAGACAGTAATGCCAAGGATTGTACAGGGGAAGTTATTATAACCAATGGAATGTAAATAAGAAGAAAGAAGAAAGAAAAGTGGATGAAAAAATTACCAGCTGTGAGCAGGAATCGAACCTACCACCTTCGAATAACGCATTCGATGCTCTAACCACTGAGCTATCACAGTGCCGTCCCTCCATCCACTTTTTGGGGTTTATATGTGAATTTAGAAGTAGGAGTGACAGTCAGCGCCATCTATAAGCCAAACAACGAGTGTGAAAACACTCTTATTCGCATGTTTGGCGTCACGTAGCACGTGAACGTATTATGAGCGGGCAGCTGATCAATTGTCCTTCTTATACAATCTAAACACACCAAGTCTGCCAGTACGAGACCCTCGTTCAATGAAATAAGGGAGAGAAGTGTATACCTAAGGGCTCGTATTTCCGTGTTTTAACACAATATTAATGAGATATAATGGACAGTAATGCCAAGGAATGTACAGGGGAAGTTATTAGAACCAATGGAATGTAAATAAGAAGAAAGAAAAAAGAAAAGTGGATGAAAAAATTACTAGCTGTGAGCAGGAATCGAACCTACCACCTTCGAATAACGCGTTCGATGCTCTAAGCACTGAGCTATCACAGCGGCCGTCCCTCCATCCACTTTTTGGGGTTTATATGTGAATTTAGAAGTAGGAGTGACAGTCAGCGCCATCTATAAGCCAAACAACGAGTGTGAAAACACTCTTATTCGCATGTTTGGCATCACGTAGCACGTGAACGTATTATGAGCGGGCAGCTGAATAATTGTCCCTCCTATACATCCTAAACACACCAAGTCTGCCAGTACGAGACCCTCGTACAATGAAATAAGGGAGAGAAGTGTATACCTAAGGGCTCGTATTTCCGTGTTTTAACACAATAATAATGAGATATAACAGACAGTAATGCCAAGGAATGTACAGGGGAAGTTATTAGAACCAGTGGAATGTGAATAAGAAGAAAGAAGAAAGAAATGTGGATGAAAATATTACCAGCTGTGAGCAGGAATCGAACCTACGACCTTCGAAAAACGCGTTCGATGCTCTAACCACTGAGCTATCACAGCGGCCGTCCCTCCATTAACTTTTTGGGGTTTATATGTGAATTTAGAAGTAGGAGTGACAGTCAGCCCCATCTATGGGCCAAACAACGAGTGTGAAAACACTCTTATTCGCATGTTTGGCGTCACGTAGCACGTGAACTTATTATGAGAGGGCAGCTGATTAATTGTCCCTCTTATACAACCTAAACACACCAAGTCTGCCAGTACGACACCCTCGTTCAATGAAATAAGGGAGAGAAGTTTATACCTAAGGGCTCGTATTTCCGTGTTTTAACACAATATTAATGAGATATAACAGACAGTAATGCCAAGGAATGTACAGGGGAAGTTATTAGAACCAATGGAAAGTAAATAAGAAGAAAGAAGAAAGAAAAGTGGATGAAAAAATTACCAGCTGTGAGCAGGAATCGAACCTACGACCTTCGAATAACGCGTTCGATGCTCTAACCACTGAGCTATCACAGTGGCCGTCCCTCCATCCACTTTTTGGGGTTTATATGTGAATTTAGAAGTAGGAGTGACAGTCAGCGCCATCTATAAGCCAAACAACGAGTGTGAAAACACTATTATTCGCATGTTTGGCGTCACGTAGCACGTGAACCTATTGTGAGCGGGCAGCTGATTAATTGTCCCTCTTATACAACCTAAACACACCAAGTCTGCCAGTACGAGACCCTCGCTCAATGAAATAAGGGAGAGAAGTGTATACCTAAGGGCTCGTATTTCCGTGTTTTAACACAATATTAATGCGATAGAACAGACAGTAATGCCAAGGAATGTACAGGGGAAGTTATTAGAACCAATGGAATGTAAATAAGAAGAAAGAAGAAAGAAAAGTGGATGAAAAAATTACCAGCTGTGAGCAGGAATCGAACCTACGACCTTCGAATAACGCGTTCGATGCTCTAACCACTGAGCTATCACAGCGGCCATCCCTCCATCTACTTTTTGGGGTTTATATGTGAATTTAGAAGTAGGAGTGACAGTCAGCGCCATCTATAAGCCAAACAACGAGTGTGAAAACACTCTTATTCGCATGTTTGGCGTCACGTAGCACGTGAACGTATTATGAGCGGGCAGCTGATTAATTGTCCCTCTTATACAACCTAAACACACCAAGTCTGCCAGTACGAGACCCTCGTTCAATGAAATAAGGGAGAGAAGTGTATACCTAAGGGCTTGTATTTCCGTGTTTTAACACAATAATAATGAGATATAACAGACAGTAATGCCAAGGAATGTACAGGGGAAGTTATTATAACCAATGGAATGTAAATAAGAAGAAAGAAGAAAGAAAAGTGGATGAAAAAATTACCAGCTGTGAGCAGGAATCGAACCTACCACCTTCGAATAACGCGTTCGATGCTCTAACCACTGAGCTATCACAGCGGCCGTCCCTTCATCCACTTTTTGGGGTTTATATGTGAATTTAGAAGTAGGAGTGACAGTCAGCGCCATCTATAAGCCAAACAACGAGTGTGAAACACTCTTATTCGCATGTTGGGCGTCACGTAACACGTGAACGTATTATGAGCGGGCAGCTGATTAATTGTCCCTCTTATACAACCTAAACACACCAAGTCTGCCAGTACGAGACCCTCGTTCAATGAAATAAGGGAGAGAAGTGGTTGCCTAAGGGCTCGTATTTCCGTGTTTTAACACAATATTAATGAGATATAACAGAGAGTAATGCCAAGGAATGTACAGGGAAGTTATTAGAACCAATGGAATGTAAATAAGAAGAAAGAAGAAAGAAAAGTGGATGAAAAAATCACCAGCTGTGAGCAGGAATTGAACCTACGACCTTCGAATAACGCGTTCGATGCTTTAACCACTGAGCTATCTTAGCTTTTTTTTTCTTTATTGCCTTCTTGACTACAGGTCAAGCTAATATGACAATCACTATTACACGTGTTTCATGTGTGACAACTCATCAAACAAAGATATTACATCTTCATTACAGTCGGTAGTCTTATACACATCTCGCACTTTTATAACAGCTTCCACGAAACACTCATTAACGGATAGAACTCTCACATCACAGTGTCTGTACGATAGCATACTACGCCAAACCGAATGAAGACCAAGTACAAATATAACATCCAAATTTTGCACAGAACTATCACAAGGCAAAAAACGAATTCCATATGAAGTAAGAGGTAAATCTTTTTTTAAAGTTCTCTGTAAAATGTCCCAAAAGAAAATAGCGTTCTTACAATAAATAAACACATGTTCAGTGGTCTCAGGTTTGTTACACAGGAGACAGCTGCTTCCCCATGGTACATACATCACTCTCTCTTCAAGCCACGTTTTTACTGGCAAAGTTCCCGTATGAAGTTTAAAAAAGAAGGTTTTCACATTGGGTGGTATACACATGTTTTTCACTCGCTTTAGTACGTCATGACCATATGATTTTTCATACCTTGAACGGTACAGGGGCACAGGAAAAACATTCTGTATTAGGTCTTTCATAAGCCGCTTTCTTTTCACATTAGTTAGGTAATCTATCGAAAACTTCGCCCTTAAGAAACGATATGAGAACACAACTTCGCGCAAGAACGGTGACAAGGTGTGTCGTTCTCGCCTGTCTGAAGATACAAAGAAGTCAGGCATGTGGTGTAACAGCGTTGTTTGAAATAAAGAACGTAAAAAAGAGTCTCTCTGGTCTCTAATGAGCAGGAAACATGATATTACTTGGTTAAGAAACAGATGGCACAGAGACAGCCCTCCTTGCTTAACTCGCCGAAACAAGTTCGTTCTAGATGTTCTCTCCCACGTAGAGCTCCAGATAAACGTGGCGAATATCCTGTGGACTTTGTGAATGGTTTTACGCTTACAACTAAGTACTTGCAAAAGGTACATAATTTTAGCCGCCAGAAATACGTTGCATACAGCTGACCGAGAGAAAATTGATAAGCCACGACCGCCCCATCCTTCGGCGGTCGCGCGCAGTTCTTCAGCCTTTTCAAGCCAAAATGCTTCACTCTCTTGATACCTGTCCAATGGTACCCCAAGGTAACGACTAGGCATCGTGAGCCACTGAATATTTCCAGAAGAACTGGGCGTAAGATCCCAATTACCATGCCATAAACCAATGCTTTTTTCTTTGTTCATTAAACTACCACTCGTGTCACAAAACCTTTGAGTGATTTTTAATAACGAAGTGACACTCTCTCTATCAACTGCAAAAAAGGCAATATCGTCGGCGTATGCCAAAACACGCACTTCACATGACTGCAACCTGAAACCATTAATCCCTGCATGGTGAATCACTTTCTGACACAATGGTTCTAAAAATAGAGCGAAGAGCAAAGGACTTAAAGGACACCCCTGGCGTACGGAGGAAAGTACTTGTATGCGCTGTGAGAGTTCTCTATTTACAATTAAATTTGTGGTTGAATTTTTATATGCCAATTTAATACCTTTACATATGATCGCACCAAGACCAACGTACTCAGCTAGCATGAAGAGTATATTGTGTGGAACCATGTCGAAAGCCTTGGCTAGATCAATTTGCAACATAGCTACTTTTAGAAGCGCAGCGTCACAATACTCCAAAATGCTCCTGGCAACATGAATATTCGTGAATATGCTCCTACGCTTGATGCCGCAAGTCTGATGTGACCCGACCAACTTGTATATAACTCCTTGCAACCTCCTAGCCAGAACTTTCATAAACACCTTGTAATCTACGTTTGTTAGCGTTATTGGCCTGTATCCTGTCACTTTGCGTAAAACATGTTGCTCTTTCCCTTTAGGAATCAGCACGGTGTGCGCTCGATTAAACGATGGAGGCAAAGCTCCGCGATCTAAAGACTCTGAAAAAACCTCATGCAATGCGGCGGCCATATCCTCCTTGAACGCCTTGTAAAAGGCGGCATTAATGCCATCTGGACCAGGTGATTTGCCCATGCCGAGATCATCGATAGCCTTCTCAATTTCCCCTATACTAATAGACATTTCCAATAAATTGGTGTCCTCAGCATTAAGTGTCGGCATTTCTATCAAGAACTCATCTACAAAACCCGGCTCCTTTGGTTCGCGATAAGCAAACAAGTCCTGATAATAGTTTTCAAAAGCTTTCATAATATCTTTATGTTCTTTCAATATTTTACCATTCCATTTTATCTCTAGTATGTCGTGAGCTCGAGCATATGCCTTTTCATCTGACAAGGCTCGCTTTGTCGGGGCTTCACCTACGAGGTATCTCTCAGCTCTTGCTCGTATAATTGCGCCTTTATATTTATATTCTTCAAGACATTCAATTTTGTTTTTGACAGCCTGCAGTTGATGTGTGAATAAGCCTGGGTTTTCTGCTTCAATATTCACCAAATCATTTAGCTCTGCCCGTAGCTCACTTTCCTGTTTTCGAGCTTGGTACTGCATGTAGCAACCGCACACTATTGCATTCATTTTTATCTTTTGCTTAAATAATTCCCATCTTTCCGTGGCACTCTATTCTGCATTTTTGAAAAAATTCTCGATTTCTTTCTTTGTCTTATCTACAAACACTTCGAGCGTAATTATCTTAGTATTCAGTTTCCATGTTTCCCATACAACCTTCTTTTTGCACTTTCTACCTATCTCAAGCAAAACTAAGCAATGATCATTGAAGGAAACAGCATAAACGTCATAGTTCTGACATAAAGGTACTATCATAAAGCTACGTGACGCCAAACATGCGAATAAGAGTGTTTCACACTCGTTGTTTGGCTTACAGATGGCGCTGATTGTCACTCCTACTTCTAAATTCACATATAAACCCCAAAAAGTGGATGGAGGGACGGCCGCTGTGATAGCTCAGTGGTTAGAGCATCGAACGCGTTATTCGAAGGTCGTAGGTTCGATTCCTGCTCACAGCTGGTAATTTTTTCATCCACTTTTCCTTCTTCTTTCTTCTTATTTACATTCCATTGGTTCTAATAACTTCCCCTGTACATTCCTTGGCATTGCTGTCTGTTATATCTCATTAATATTGTGTTAAAACACGGAAATACGAGCCCTTAGGTATACACTTCTCTCTCTTATTTCATTGAACGAGGGTCTCGTACTGGCAGACTTGGTGTGTTTAGGTTGTATAAGAGGGACAATTAATCAGCTGCCCGCTCATAATAAGTTCACGTGCTACGTGACGCCAAACATGCGAATAAGAGTGTTTTCACACTCGTTGTTTGGCCTATAGATGGCGCTGACTGTCACTCCTACTTCTAAATTCACATATAAACCCCAAAAAGTGGATGGAGGGACGGTCGGTGTGATAGCTCAGTGGTTGGAGCATCGAACGCGTCATTCGAAGGTCGTAGGTTCGATTCCTGCTCACAGCTTGTAATTTTTTCGTCCACTTTTCTTTCTTCTTTCTTCTTATTTACATTTCATTGGTTCTAATAACTTCCCCTGTACATTCCTTGGCATTACTGTCTGTTATATCTCATTAACATTGTGTTAAAACACGGAAATACGAGCCCTTAGGTATACACTTGTCTTCCTTATTTCATTGAACGAGTGTCTCGTACTGCCACTCTTGGTGTGTTTAGGTTGTATAAGAGGGACAATTAATCAGCTGCCCGCTCATAATAAGTTCACGTGCTACGTGACGCCAAACATGCGAATAAGAGTGTTTTCATACTCGTTGTTTGGCTTATAGATGGCGCTGACTGTCACTCCTACTTCTAAATTCACATATAAACCCCAAAAAGTGGATGGAAGGACGGCCGCTGTGATAGCTCAGTGGTTAGAGCATCGAACGCGTTATTTGAACGTCGTAGGTTCGATTCCTGCTCACAGCTGGTAATTTTTTCATCCACTTTTCTTTCTTCTTTCTTCTTATTTACATTCCATTGGTTCTATTAACTTCCCCTGTACGTTCCTTGGCATTAATGTCTGTTATATCTCATTAATATTGTGTTAAAACACGGAAATACGAGCCCTTAGGTATACACTTCTCTCCCTTATTTCATTGAACGAGGGTCTCGTACTGGCAGACTTGGTGTGTTTAGGTTGTATAAGAGGGACAATTAATCAGCTGCCCGCTCATAATAAGTTCACGTGCTACGTGACGCCAAACATGCGAATAAGAATGTTTTCACACTCGTTGTTTGGCTTATAGATGGCGCTGACTGTCACTCCTACTTCTGAATTCACATATAAAACCCAAAAAGTGAATGGAGGGACGGCCGTTGTGATAGCTCAGTGGTTAGAGCATCAAACGCGTTATTCGAAGGTCGTAGGTTCGATTCCTGCTCACAGCTGGTAATTTTTCATCCACTTTTCTTTCTTCTTTCTTCTTATTTACATTCCATTGGTTCTAATATCTTCCCCTGTACATTCCTTGGCATTACTGTCTGTTATATCTCATTAATATTGTGTTAAAACACGGAAATACGAGCCCTTCGGTATACACTTCTCTCCCTTATATATATATATATATATATATATATATATATATATATATATATATACATATATATATATATATATATATATATATATATATATATATATCAACCTAAGGACTAACCTGGCTCGCCTTTTTTGCGCAGGTTTTCGCTGCATGTAATGAACCGGTGCGCTACCAAGAAACCAACGTCGATACGTCAACTCTAATCTACGGGCTTCACTCCCAAGTGAACGCTACAGCTCTTTACGACAGGGATATCTTCCAGACTGGAAGTGATGCCACAAATTTTGGTCCCTGTGTTGCAACTAAACCCCGGAGCAACATCGTTATCACCCGAGCCAACTGGCACCGCCCCTCAAACATTTTTCATCAGTGGGCAGGAGACTAACCTAAGGATGCAGACGCGGCTAACCTGGCTCGCCTTTTTTGCGCATGTTTTCGCTGTGTGTAATGAACTGGTGCGCTACCAAGAAACCAACGTCGATTCGTCAGCGCTCATCTGCAAGCTTCACTCCCAAATGAACGTTACAGCGCTTAACGACAGCGATATTTTCTCGACTGGAAGTAATGCCACAAATTTCGGACTATTCCCTGTGTTGGAACAGAAACCCGGAGCAACGTAGTCATCACCCGAGCTGACTTACACCGCCCCTCAAACGTTTTTCATCAGTGGGCAGGGAATCAACCAAAGGATGCAGACGCGGCTAACCTGGCTCGCCTTTTTTGCGCACGTTAGTAAAAAAACTGCTAGTCACGGCCTCAAAAGCAATTCCTTGTGTCTGGTTGTGGTCCCCTGTCCAAGGGTGTTATGTGAATGCGTCGTGAGTTGTTTTGATTCATTGTGCCTAATTTGTTCTTTTGTTAAGTGGGGATATTTAAACAAACCCAGGCCCTACTGTTTCTCAGCGATTGGCCGCTATCTTAGATAATCAAAAGGAGAACACAAATGCGCTTAATCTATGTGGGAAAGCTGAGAATGTCAAGTTACTGAAACTAACAAAAGATTGGCCTCAATTGAACAGAAACTGCTGTCATGCTCAGAAACTGCGAAAAGGGTAGCAGAGTGTGAGCAACTTGTTTCAAGGTTGCATGAAAAAGCTGAATTTCTCCTGAAAAAGATTGATGATCTAGGAAAAAGAAATCGACTCAATAATTTCATTATTTATGGAATGGATAGGTGGGCAACTGAAATGATGGATTCACTCGAGGAGGCTGTTCTGAGAGACATATTTTAATGTAGACTAGGAATTCAAGGAAGCAGCCTTGAACGCATTCACCGCCTAGGCAAAAAGATAGCAAAAAAACCGCGATCTGTGATAATGCGCTTTTTCGATATCAATGAAAGAACGCAGCTGCCAAAAAATGCAAGGAAACTAAAGAACACCGGGTACTCATTGGCCGAGGACTATTCCAACACAATTATAAGAAAGCAGCTGTGGTCGACCGTTAAAAATAGTCGCACGCCTGAGGATAAAGTGTATCTGAAGTATCATAAGCTAGTTATCAATCAAGAGACGTACGTGTGGAATGAGGACATGAACGCAAGACGCAAGAGCTTGCTGACCCCGGAACGGGTACAGACAGTGACAATACGCACGAAAATGAAAATCCGGACGCGTCATGCTATGATCGAATGGTCACCCGAACGACGGCAGAGGGGAGGCAAATGAGTACAAAGAAACTGCACACGGGGCAAACGAGGCTACAAACAGTGCAACAAAAGAACGCAAATGGCGCATCCAATTGACACGGAAATGACACATGTCATTTACGGCTACTCGCGTTTAATTTGCAAAGTTTTATGAATAAAACAGCTGAACTTGAAGCACTGCTTTGTGAACTCGGCCCACACGTTACGTTGCTGTCGGAGACATGGTTGCACGCTGGAGTGATTGATAACGAAATTGTTCCATCATTGCACAAAATACTCTGGTGAGACAGGAAAACCCGAGGGGGTGGAGTAGCAATTGTGATTAAGGAGAGCATAAATTTGACCCCTTTGCCGGCTATTCATGAACACAAAAGCATGTTTTGTAAAGTTAATTTCTACGGTAATTTTATTGTTATCGGTGTTGTATATCGTCCACCTACAGGCCATCTTGGGATTCTAGAACGACTCCATGATTATGCACAACGTTTCCGAGGCGACAACGTAAAATTTATATTAGCAGGTGATTTCAATTTACCCGAAATGAATTGGTCAAACATGAGCCCAGCGGGCACAAACGTTAGACACCCCAAGATACTCATTAACCTTGCTTTTTCGTGTGGTCTCGCTCAGATTGTTTCTGCCCCTACCAGAATCACTGCTACCACTACACATATTCTTGATTTACTGTTTATAAGTTCCACAATCAAATGGGACTCTGTCGCTGCCATGAACGAACTCTCTGACCATAAGTTGGTATTTGGTACCTTCTCCTTTCAGAAGCGTTACAGCAGAATTAAGGGAGTCATTACTGTGAAAGACTTCAACAGGGCAGATGATGAGAGTATTCTAGACGATTTAGAAATGAGTTTGGATGATTTTAATCTTGATGAAAGTGTGAATGTGTTGTGGTGAATTCAAATTTGTCTGCATGCTATTGCCATGTTTGTTCCTGACGAGATTAGGAATAAGAAGCAAAACAACTGGGTTACAAGGCAGATAGTCCACATGAAAAGAAAGGTTGAAAGAATGAGACGGGCGGGCCAGCCACGGGACTCTACTGTCAACACACTTAAGCGCAGCGTTGAAAAGTGTGGTTAAAAGGCTAAGGACACTTTTTTTTCGCCACCACTTTAGGCAATTTCTTCAAGGAGGCACCGGGGAAACTTCGGAGGTGTTTGGGCGAAAGCAAAACCAGTTGTATATCTTTATTGGTCAACGGTACCCTAGTCTCAGAGGCTAAAGTAGTAGCTGATAAGTTTAACCAATATTTCCACTTTGTGTATACCTTGAAAAATAAAACTGTTGTTACTGAGCCTAAAGGCCTCAATTCTTCTATGCAGGATCTTGTTCATTTGGAAGGTATTTTTAACTTGCTTTTTGAGCCTAATCCCAAAAAAGCTGGTGGTCCCGGTAACATCGCTACAGTATTCTTGCGGCGATATGCAGAGTGGATCTCGCATTACTTGTTGATCATTTAGAACGCGTCCCTAGCACAGAGCTCGCTCCCATTAAATTGGAGGGGTGCCTGCATCATTCCCATACAAAAGTCATCTGATCGCTTGCGTGTGTCTAATTACCGCCCAATATCTTTGACTTCAACAAGCTGAAAAATCCTCGAACACATAATCTGCCGACATTTGACCACAATTTTAGAAGAAAATTGTTTACTATCAGACGCCCAGCATGGGTTTCGGCGTGGTTTGTCAACAGTGACACAGTTGCTTAGTGTATACCATGATTTTTCACTCGCGATAAACAACAAAGATCAGATAGACGCCGCCTTTTTGGACTATACAAAGGCGTTCAATAAAGTGCCCATAATAACCTATTACATAAACTATATGCATTTGGAATAAGTAGCAAACTGATTGATTTCATTTGGGCTTATTTACAAGATAGGTATCAGTACGTCCAGGTTGAAAAGTACTGCTCGGGGACCCTTCAGGTAGCATCAGAGGTACCATAAGGGTCAGTTCTGGGCCCGATTTTATTCCTCATTTATGTAAATGATATTGTAAGTATAATACCAAGTGACGTTAAGATAACCTTTTTGCAGACGACTGCGTTCTATACACCACAGTTAAATCTACAGCTGACCAAATCTCACTCCACAAAGCCCTCACTGAAGTTTCAGGCTGGTGCAAAAAATGGTATATGTTCCTAAACGCCGACAAATTCTTAGTTCTCCGTATATGCAGGAACAAAACAATTCTGAACCATTCTTAATGTATAGATAGTATTACACTTAAGGAAACACCGGCTGTTAAATATCTCGGGGTTACTATCACGGAAAATCTGTCTTGGAATCTTCATATCAACACAATCTGTACCAAGGCTTTTAAATCTATCTGG
This sequence comes from Rhipicephalus microplus, assembly GCF_043290135.1. NCBI lineage: Eukaryota > Metazoa > Arthropoda > Arachnida > Ixodida > Ixodidae > Rhipicephalus > Rhipicephalus microplus. The sequence goes on along the minus strand of NC_134702.1, from coordinate 281,414,865 downwards.
TTTATTCGGCGCAAGCTTTCCAAAGCTCCTATGAGCGTTAAACTAGCAGCATAAAAAGCACTAGTTCAGCCATGTCTGGAGTATGCCTCATGTCTATGGGACCCTTACAGACAAAAAAATGTTGGTAAGCTAGAGAGAGTTCAAAGATCCATGGTTAGATTCATCTGCAACAAATACAAACGCACCGATAGTGTGACAGAAATGCTGAATTAAATTGACCTCGATACACTTAAAGCAAGACGTGCCGATAATAGATTAAAATACTTGTATTAATTATACAACAATGTAATACAAATTAACAATCAGAAATACATTACACACTACACACTGCGCACAAGTGCACGTATTGATAACGGGAGAATAATACAGAAATACAGCTCTTAGAGCGATACACTCAAATATTCCTTCTTCCCGAGAACCATAAGCACCTGGAACAAAATACCGAATGAAGTTGTAGATAGCCCTAGTGTAGAAGTGTTTATTACACACTTGAGGAAAAAGCGTGGGTAAAGTTGCCCTCACATTGCTGTATTCTTTGAATAGCAGTGTTTCATGCGGTAATTCATGTTTCGGTTGCTAATCATTCGTGGATGTGTTCTGTTGATGTACTTTTTTTCTTTTTTGTCAACTAATGCTTGGAGTGAACTCGCATCGCTGTATTCTTTGAGCTGCAGTGTTTCATGCGTTCATTTCATGTTTTGGTTTATAATTGTTTGTTGGTGTGTTCCTTCGATGAACTTTTTTTTCTTTGTCAGCTTCTGATTGGACTCAAGCGGCTCTGCAGTATTTCAAAATGAATAAATATATATATATATATTATAATGAGATCTAACACACAATAATGCCCAAGAAAGTATAGGGGAAGTTATTAAACTGAATTAAAACGTAAATATGAAGAAAGAAAAGCGGGTGAAAAGATAACTCACGCACTTTTCTTTCGTGATATATACAATACAATTCGGTTTAATACCTTCCCCTATACTTTCTTTGGCAATATTGTCTGTTCGATCCCATTATGATGTGTCAAAACACGGAAACGCGAGCCCATAAGTATACACTTCTTTCCAATATATATATATATATATATATATATATATATATATATATATATATATAGTGAGTGCAGTCACCGACTCTTCTTTATCAATTGGACGTGTCATCATCATTTGTATAATTTCCTCATCTGTAGATATCATCATCGGTGTGTGCCAGCTCGAGCTCACCTCGAATAAAGCTCTTCCTATATATATATATATATATATATATATATATATATATATATATATATATATATATATATATATATATATATATATATATATATATATATATATATATAACGTGATTTCGGCTGACTGAAACAGGGCATAGTGGGACATACCCAAGAAAGGTGCCTCAGACTGAGAGTGAAGAAGTGGACGTGTTCGGTGAGCTGCGTTGTGGCTGCAGACTGAATACTGTTATTTTCCACGTAACATTTTGGTGGAGGTGCTGGGCGCTCTTCTGACAACGGAGCTACGCAGTGGACCCCTCCTTAAGTCTGCTACCATGGCTCTGGGTTAGGATACCGCTTCGCCACCTACCTCAGCAACGACAGCAACCCGGTACGTCGTCCTAACGCGACCCCGTGGTTTCGGTACCTTTACTGGAGAGGACAACGCGAATGTGGACAAGTGGCTTAGTATGTACGAGTGCGTCAGCAAGCAATATGACTGAGACCCAACCGTTATGCTTGAGAATGTCATTTTTTATCTTGACAAGACTCCTCGCATCTGGTTTGAAATCCATGAGCACGAAATCACAAGCTGGGAAGTGTTTAAACAACAGCTCCACGACCTCTCTGGCAACCCGTTTGGTCAACACCTTGATGCCCGAAAGCAATTAGCCGCACATACACAGACGTCCACTGAGCCCTACTTGACCTATATTCAAGACGTCTTAGCGTTGTGTCAAAGGGCCGATCCCAACATGACTGAGGCTGACAAGATTTCACACGTTTTAAAAGGAATCGCCAACGATGCGTTCAGCCTGCTTGTATTTACCAACGTAACCACCATCGACGCCGCGATCAAAGATTGCCGCCGTCTTGAGCAGGTGAAGAGTCGACGCATTTTGCAGCAGTTCCAGCGCCTACCCAACACCGCGGCAACGTCGTCTTGCGAAGCCACTCCTTGTCATCCGTCTACAACCGAAGACGTGACGCACATCGTCCGACGTGAACTCGAGGCCGCTTACCCGGCTGCCAACAAACCGACGTTGCCCGACGCCTCAACGCCAGCTGCCACCTTGATCCAGGTTGTTGTCCACCAGGAATTCGCTAACCTTGGTATCCTGTCTACTGCACCCACCCTGGATAATACTGGTCCCTCGATAGCTTGTGTGGACATGCGACGTCGCCGTCCGTACTCTATTCGAACGAGAAACCCGTCTGAATGACGAACAGCTGATGATAAGCCAATCTGCTTCCGCTGTGGATGCGCAGGACACATCGCTCGTTACTGCCGCAGCCAGTAGCCAGCTATGTCTTCTGGCTCGTACCCCGCTTACAGTAACTCATTCCGTCCACCAAACCACCATTATCCGACCCGCACTGAGTCTACAGCATTTACTGCCCCTGAGGACTACGGCCACCCTGTCTCGTCATCGCCACCGCCTCAAAGCTACCCTTCTCGTTCAAATATGCATCGCCGCTCCACCTCGCCATCGCTTAACCGCCGCATGTCCCCGGAAAACTAGGCTGCGCAGCTTCTGGAAGTGAAGCTGCCCTGTCGACCTTACACAAAAATTCTCTGTTGCCCTTACGTTTGAACCGGAACACTTTTGAAGGATATGTTGATGGCACACCTGTTGAAGCTTTGATAGATATAATGCAGACGTGAGCGCCCATAAGTTTGCATTTTCGTCGTCGCATGAAGAAGGTCCTCCCGCCCCCCTTCACCAGTGTCGTCTAGGTTGCAGATGGCGCAACAGTCCCTGTCGTCGGTATGTGCACAGCTCAACCTACCGTAGCCGGTCCTCAAGTAGTCGTCCTTTTTACCGTGCTTGCAACATGTCCCCACGACCTCAAACTAGGCCTCGATTTTCTTACCGCCAATTTTTCTCTGATTGATTGCTCCGCTGGTGTGCTCCGCCTTGAACTGCCACAAATAAGTGACGCCCCACCAGCCTACATGCCGATTACTGTGCAGCGACGTTGTTCACCTTCCCTCCAAAACTGTGACGTACGTCGATTTTCTGTGCTCACCAGCTGTGCCTGACGGTGACTATTACGCTAAGCCTCTCACTGACGTACTCTTTGCGCACAATGTTGCAGTGCCCTATACGGTGCTCAGCATCACAGCTAACAAAACTTGTCTACCACTAGTAAATTTCGGCTACATGAATCATGTGTTTCTACAAGGCATTTCCGTGGCCCACATGTGTCCGTTGCTCGATTCACAAATTGAAGTGCTTGCCTTAGACACCCTTGTTTCATCGCAGCGCATACCACTCGCAACACATTCGGGCAGCCGTCGAATTGTAGACATGATCGCCACTGAACTTCCGCCTCCGCAAGTTGAAGCGCTACAACATCTTCTCGAGGCCTACCAGGATATTTTCCATTTTGGTGACCAACCTTTAGGACAGACGTCCTTTGTCCACCATCACATACCCACAAGTGATGCCAACCCTGTTCACCGCCGTCCCTACAGAGTGTCTGCTCTTGAGCGGAGCATAATTCAGAAGGAGGTGAACAAGATGCTAGCAAAGGGCATTATTGAACCATCCTCCAATCCCTGGGCATCCCCAGTGGTATTAGTTGAAAAGAAGGACGGATCATGGTGATTTTGTGTGGACTGTCGCAATTAAACAGCATCACCAAGAAAGACGCATACCCTCTGTTCCACATTGACGACGCCCTTGATTGCCTCCATGGTTCCGCCTACTTTTCTTCCATCGATCTTCGTTCTGGTTATTGGCAGATTGCCGTGGACCCCATGGACCGAGAGAAGACGGCTTTTGTAACACCCGATGGCCTTTACCAATTCAAAGTCATGCCTTTCGGCTTATGTAATGCGCCCGCCACCATTGAACGAATGATGGACTCCCTGCTCCATGAATTCAAGTGGTCTACGTGTCTTTGTTATCTGGATGACGTGATTCTGTTTGCTCCCACTTTTGAAGCGTACCTTGAGAGACTTCCGAAAGTTCTTGATGTATTCCGTCTCGCCGGCCTTCAGCTGAATTCATCCAAGTGCCGATTTGGTCGCCGTCACATTACAATACTCGTGCATATTGTTGACGCTAACGGCGTACAGCCTGACCCAGAAAAAGTTCGAGCTGCGAAGGACTTTTCTGTGCCAAAAACCTCCAAAGATGTTCGCAGCTTTGTGGGGCTCTGCTCCTACTTTCGACGGTTCATCAAGAACTTCGCGGAAATTGCTCGGCCCCTAACAGATTTACTCAAACCAGATGGGACGTTTACCTGGAGTCCCTCGCAAGCAGCACCATTCTCCGACCTGACAACTTTCCTCACTTGTTCTCCTGTTCTGGCTCACTTTGCCCTACGGCACCAACCAAAGTCCGCACCGATGCCAGCAGTTACGGAATAGGCACTGTGTTGGCTCAGCGACAACGTGGGCAGCATCGCGTGATAGCTTAAACCAGCAGGCTGCTGTCCCCCTTGGAGCGTAATTATTCCATCACAGAGCGCGAATGCCTAGCGCTGGTGTGGGCAGTCACGAAATTTCGCCCTTACTTATACGGCTGACCATTTATAGTTCTCACGGACCACCACGCTCTTTGCTGGCTCGCCGTCCTCAAAGATCCCACAGGTCACCTCGCCCGCTGGGCACTCCGCCTCCAAGAGTATTCTCACACCGTAGTGTATAAATCAGGAAAACTGCACAAAGATGTGGATTGTCTGTCACGCTACCGTGTTGCCGACTGCGATCCTACGAGCACTGATTGTGTGGGTTGCGTTCTTTCCATCTCCCAGCTGCTTCATCTGGGGGACGAGCAGCGTCGCAATCTGGATATCAGCCGCCTAATACAACAGCTCGAATGTTCACAACAAGACGCTTCTGTTCGCATGTTTACCTTAAAGGACCACACCTTATATCGGCGTAATTTATCGCCCAATGGTCACGACCTTTATCTGGTCATACCAAAGCACCTGCGTTCCACAGTCCTACGCGAGCTCTATGACGCGCCAACCGCGGGTCACCTAGATGTCTCCCGCACATATCACCGTGTGCGCCGCCACTTCTACTGGTCTGGACTTTCACGCTCTGCACGTCGTTATGTCAACGCTTGTGAAATATTCCAGCATCGCAAAAAGCCGTCAGGACTCCCTTCCAGATATTTTCAGCCCATCGACATCCCATCGAAGCCATTCTTCCGTATTGGTTTGGACCTTCTCGGTCCCTTCCCAACATCCGCTTCCGGAAACAAGTGGGTCACAGTGGCTACGGATTACGTGACCCGTTATGCAGTTACGCGAGCCATGCCAACAAGCTGTGCTACAGACGTCGCTGATTTTCTACTACGCGATCTTATTTTAGTGCATAAAGCCTCTCGTAAACTGCTGACAGACCAAGGCCCTACGTTCCTTCCGAAAGTGGTTGACGATATCCTACGTTCCTGCTCTACCCAACATAAGCTCACGACATCGTACCATCCCCAGACAAACGGGCTTACAGAACGTTTAAACCGCACCCTGACAGACATGCTATCGAAATACGTCTCGGCCAACCATCGTGATTGGGACCTTGCACTACCATACGTGACGTTCGCATACAATTCCTCCCAAATGACACTGCTGGGTACTCGCCATTTTACCTTCTGTTTGGAAGCGAACCATCATTGCCGTTGGATACCTTCCTGCTAGCCGCTCCGCAGTCTACTTCTGAATATGCACGCGACGTTATTACCCGCGATGTCCGTGCTCGTCAGCTTGCCCGCAGCAGAATAATGGCGTTCCAAGACTCGCAGGAGCATCGTGACGACAAGCGGCATTGTTACGAACACTTTCCAACAGGTTCCCTCGTTCTTCTTTGGTCCCTTACGCGACATGCAGGCCTTTCAGAGAAACTTCTCTCTCGTTTCACGGGCCCATACCGCGTGCTTAGACGAGTGACCGACACTACATATGAAATTGTTCTTGATAATCCATCAACCTACTCTGCTCTGCTGTCCACGTATCAAGGCTCAAGCGTTACCACACTGCTCCTGCTGTGGCCCCGTAAACTCGCCGGGTCGGCGCTGTTGCCCCCGGGGGTCGTGTTACGTGATTTCGGCTGACTGGAAAAGGGCATAGGGGGACATACCCAAGAAAGGTGCTTCAGACTGAGAGTGAAGAAGTGGACGTTGTCGGAGAGCTGCGTTTGCGTTGTGGCTGCAGAATATATATATATATATATATATATATATATATATATATATATATATATATATATATATATATATATATATATATATATATATATATATATATATATATATATAGTATAAAAAGAGGTCGACAAACGTGCGAAAAAACACTAGTTTTACTAACGTTTCGGCAGGTGGGCCTGCCTTCGTCGGAGTGAATGGTTACACATGGCACACAGGGCACATATATAAGCCGCTTCCTTGCGTATCACACGGCTAAGTCATTATCAGTAGTATAGGAAACAAGATTATATATCACCAAAGGTACGTGGCTATAGTGTATATACAGCTGAAAACGCGTATCATTATACAATAGTGAATTGGCACGTATTAGATACCCTACAACTTGTGTGGAATGAAACAGGTCAGCAAAATAACAAACTGCGCACGCAGTAGCTCACTTGGTCATACGTTCTGCGGGATAAACACAGCCTAAAAACATTCAGTAAGCCTTTAAAAAAGAAAAAGAAGTTTAGAGAGATAAACAAAATCCCAAAGCAGGCAGAGCAAAATGAATGCAAGTAAATGATGAAGTGACAAAGGCCACCTACCTTATGTAGGTAATATTTGACAATAGGCCAACATCGTGCGAAGAATATACACTTGTCAGTAAAAAAAAAAAGCGATTTACTAAGGCAATATGCAAGTAAGCGTACCCGGGCTCTCGTTCATGCCGGCAGATAGTGTTTTGAATTTATGAATTAAAAATTACTCTTTTACTTCGCGTTCATGGTGTGATTTAAAACCCGATTCCAGTATTGTAGCTTTCATGTTACTGAATGAATGACCTGCCTCGGTGACATGCCTTGAAATCGGTAAGTTAGGAAGGGCATGCACATGAGCTTTATGATTATTGAAACGGTATCGAAAAGCAGTTTCAGTATGACCTATGTATTGTAGATGAAAGATTGAGCATTCTAGCAAATATACGACATTTGCAGTATCACAAGTAAAACTGCCCTTAATTTTGAACTTGAAGTTCGTCGCAGTACTGGCTGCCAGTGTTGTTGTCGTCATGTGTGCGCACACTTTACAGCGGGGCTTTTTACAAGGACGGCAACCGAGCGCCTGGTCGTTATTGCTCTGTCTGGTTTTAGAGGAAGTTAATAAATCTCGCAAATTTCTGCCTCGTCTGTACACAACACGTAGTGGTTCTGGAAACGCTTTTGTAAGGCGTTCGCTCTGCATAAGTATGTTGTGGTGTTTACGGAAAATTGATGCTACGTTAGGTGCCGATGCGTTATGGGTTAAAACCAGGTTAACCTGAGAATGACTTTTAGGATTTTTCTTGGGGATGCAGAGTGTTGTACGGTCTTGTGCGTCGGCATGCCTTACTGCGTCATCGACTAACTTGGGCGGATATTTCTGTTTAAGAAGTGCAGTGCGTAGCTGGTTACAGTTATTATCAAAGTCAGATTGCTCAGAGCAAATTCTCTTAAAGCGTAAGGCCTGGCTGTAAGGTATGCTGGATTTGCAGTGCCTTTTGTGGCTGCTTTGAAAGTGTAAATAGCTCTGTCTATCAGTCGGCTTGCGGTACAGTTTAGTGCTCAATTTTGCATTATCGAGACAAACGGTTACATCGAGAAAGTTAATGGTCTCTGGTGAATATGTGTGCGAAAAGGATATGGAAGGGTGAGCATTATCAAAGTCCGAAATAAAAGACAAAAGTTCCTCCTCTCCATGTGGCCAAATCATGAAAATGTCGTCAATAAATCTTTTATAATAAAAAGGTTTTAGCGAACGACCCAACAAGAATTCGTTCTCAAGGGATCCCATAAATATATTTGCATAGCTTGGCCCGATCTTAGTACCCATAGACGTACCACTTACTTGAACATAATGCACTCCATTGAATTCAAAGTTGTTGTACTGAAGAATCATTTCAAGCAGTATAGCTATAGTCGAGCTATCAATGGACTTGTCGAGAGCGGAGTGATCGTAAGCCTCAACCACGGACCTTATACCATCCAAGTGCGGTATGCTTGTGTAGAGAGACGCAACATCGAGAGTTACAAGAAGAGCGTTGTTAGGTATAATAAGGTTGGCAATATCCGAAAGGAAGTCGTTAGTATCTCGCAGAAATGACTGGAACGTAGGGGGTATCTGGTTTATCAGGCTATCTACGTAACGCGACAAGTTTTCTGTCACGGTACCTATGCCGGAAACAATTGGGCGACCAGGATTGTTGTGTTTATGGATTTTCGGCAACAAATAGAACCTACCAGCTGCCGGACTAAGAGGGATTAGAGAAGCTGCCCTATCATTTAGTTTTTTCTCCTTTATTAGTTTTCTTATTGTGCCGTCTAATATCGCTTTATAATCCTCAGTCGGATCGGCCTCGAGTCGCTTATAAAACGACCTATCATCAAGCTGCCTGTTCGCTTCAGCAATATATTTGGTCGTGTCCGTGACAACGATGGCACCTCCTTTGTCCGCAGGTTTTATTGTGATGTCGGTGCGTTTGCCAAGGTTTGCTATAGCTTTTCTTTCTAGGGTCGATAGGTTTCGACGAAAAGACTGGGGTTCATTATAAGCTTGAATGATATCTCGCTGCACTGCTTTAATAAATATGTCCAAGTGTTTGTCACGTTGTGACCCCCGGTGTCCAACGTTTAGCCGAGGGTAAAGCGGTTGGATCGTCGGCGGGAGTCGGCTGATCGAAGAAATATTCGCGTAGTCTCATATTTCGTGCGAAGTTGTCTAAATCTTTGTATAACTGAAATTCATTATAGTTACCACTTGCTGGACAGAAGCTTAAACCACGGGATAAAAGACTAAGTTCTTCTTTAGATAAGATGGCAGTTGAAATATTAATAATGTTGTCGGGTGCAGGTTTACATGTTCTTTCCTTGGCCGAAGATGGAGGTGTTGAGTTTCGAAGTTTTACACCATCTCTGAGCATTTTTTTGCGTTTCTGTGCGTTAAGCTTGGCACGTTTCTTTTGCTCATATGCTCTTAGGGACGATGATTCCTCTGGAGAAAGGCTAAACTGATCGAGTAGTTGGCGCTCCCTGTTTATCAGCGATTTCACGGAAGATCGATAATGGTTTAATACAATGTGTACTAGCTCAAGTGAGGCGTTCTTTAAGGTGTCAAACCACTTCCTCGCGTTGCACTTCGATAGCTTTGATGTTGCTGGCTGTAGACAGAGACTTAAACCTCTAGGCGGAATGGAAGCCGCTAAATATGCTTCTAGAGTAGACACATGTAGCTCGTAACGGACACGTTTCTTGACAGACTTCCTAATTATTTGAAACTGCTTAGAACACTTTGAACTCAGGATACTATTCGACAATGAGTGCTGTAGTCAATTATTCGGTTTTCTTTTTAAAACGTCTGAATATTTGCGTCGAAGTGGGTACCTGGAGCCCGTAAAGGAAACTGCCGTCTTTCGTGGGTCTTGTGGAGCCAAGCTGGCTGATGTTCCTGGTGCGGAATTCCTCTGGGCAGAGCAGGAGTAGCATTTCTCGTTCCGGGGCACACAAGGATGATCCGCTGACCGCTGGTTGGCGGACGCTGTAGGCGTTGATTCGGCGAGAATGGCATTGCAGCGTGGCTCCTTCAAGGTGGGTTCGTTGCGAGAAGAACTTGCATGACCCTGGATACTTTTGGTCGGCCGGATAGCCCCAGGTTGTCTTTTGCGGGTCTTGGCGGTTTCTGGCGTAGTCCGGTGGCTTCTTTGTGGGGTAAGCCCCCGAAGGTGCTGGGGCGAAGATACAGCATCGCCCCAACCATTTGAAGTTGCTTCACTTGGGGAGTCGAAGCAAAGCTGGCGTATGTGACTTGCCATCAGCGCGACGCCCTCAAAGCTCACGTGCAGTCCATCGGCTGCCAGTACTCGTCCAGGTGGCAGCCATTCGAACATGTGGTCCAGAAAAGACAAATCCCTAGAGCGTTCGCAGAAACTTCGTAATAGGCTGTTGAAATGGCTTGCTTCGCGGTTGAAACGATGGACAAATACTTGGTTATTATTTCTGCGACGTTGATTCGTGGCCCTTGGCAAGACAAGCGTGGCGTACAGACGGCTTATTTCGGGTCGCTCTTCACGGATTAGGTGTAGAAGGTTGCAATAACAACAAAAGGTTGCTTGAGCACTTCTTTTTGCCAAGTCGTTGCTCCCGACGTGTAGAACCAGAGTTCTTGTCGACGAAGGAACTAGGTCAAGCAGTGAAGGAACATCCCTGACCAAAGCGCCCGACTGCGTTATGAACGCCGGTGTTCCTTGTAGCAGGGGGTCGAAGTATTGAAACAGGTACTTTGTCTGTGAATCACCCAAGATAGCCGTGGTTATTCCGAACTTGGGATACTTCCAGGTGGTGCATTTCGACGTTGTCTTCCGGATATCCATAGCAGGAAAGTATGGTGGGGTGATATTCAATGGATCCGGTGGAAAATGTAGTATAAAAAGAGGTCGACAAACGTGCGAAAAAACACTAGTTTTACTAACGTTTCGGCAGGTGGGCCTGCCTTCGTCGGAGTGAATGGTTACACATGGCACACAGGGCACATATATAAGCCGCTTCCTTGCGTATCACACGGCTAAGTCATTATCAGTAGTATAGGAAACAAGAATATATATCACCAAAGGTACGTGGCTATAGTGTATATACAGCTGAAAACGCGTATCATTATACAATAGTGAATTGGCACGTATTAGACACCCTACAACTTGTGTGGAATGAAACAGGTCAGCAAAATAACAAACTGCGCACGCAGTAGCTCACTTGGTCATACGTTCTGCGGGATAAACACAGCCTAAAAACATTCAGTAAGCCTTTAAAAAAGAAAAAGAAGTTTAGAGAGATAAACAAAATCCCAAAGCAGGCAGAGCAAAATGAATGCGAGTAAATGATGAAGTGACAAAGGCCACCTACATTATGTAGGTAATATTTGACAATAGGCCAACATCGTGCGAAGAATATACACTTGTCAGTAAAAAAAAAGCGATTTACTAAGGCAATATGCAAGTAAGCGTACCCGGGCTCTCGTTCATGCCGGCAGATAGTGTTTTGAATTTATGAATTAAAAATGACTCTTTTACTTCGCGTTCATGGTGTGATTTAAAACCCGATTCCAGTATTGTAGCTTTCATGTTACTGAATGAATGACCTGCCTCGGTGACATGCCTTGAAATCGGTAAGTTAGGAAGGGCATGCACATGAGCTTTATGATTATTGAAATGGTATCGAAAAGCAGTTTCAGTATGACCTATGTATTGTACATGACAGATTGAGCATTCTAGCAAATATACGATATTTGCAGTATCACAAGTAAAACTGCCCTTAATTTTGAACTTGAAGTTCGTCGCAGTACTGGCTGCCAGTGTTGTTGTCGTCATGTGTGCGCACACTTTACAGCGGGGCTTTTTACAAGGACGGCAACCGAGCGCCTGGTCGTTATTGCTCTGTCTGGTTTTAGAGGAAGTTAATAAATCTCGCAAATTTCTGCCTCGTCTGTACACAACACGTAGTGGTTCTGGAAACGCTTTTGCAAGGCGTTCGCTCTGCATAAGTATGTTGTGGTGTTTACGGAAAATTGATGCTACGTTAGGTGCCGATGCGTTATGGGTTAAAACCAGGTTAACCTGAGAATGACTTTTAGGATTTTTCTTGGGGATGCAGAGTGTTGTACGGTCTTGTGCGTCGGCATGCCTTACTGCGTCATCGACTAACTTGGGCGGATATTTCTGTTTAAGAAGTGCAGTGCGTAGCTGGTTACAGTTATTATCAAAGTCAGATTGCTCAGAGCAAATTCTCTTAAAGCGTAAGGCCTGGCTGTAAGGTATGCTGGATTTGCAGTGCCTTTTGTGGCTGCTTTGAAAGTGTAAATAGCTCTGTCTATCAGTCGGCTTGCGGTACAGTTTAGTGCTCAATTTTGCATTATCGAGACAAACGGTTACATCGAGAAAGTTAATGGTCTCTGGTGAATATGTGTGCGAAAAGGATATGGAAGGGTGAGCATTATCAAAGTCCGAAATAAAAGACAAAAGTTCCTCCTCTCCATGTGGCCAAATCATGAAAATGTCGTCAATAAATCTTTTATAATAAAAAGGTTTTAGCGAACGACCCAACAAGAATTCGTTCTCAAGGGATCCCATAAATATATTTGCATAGCTTGGCCCGATCTTAGTACCCATAGACGTACCACTTACTTGAACATAATGCACTCCATTGAATTCAAAGTTGTTGTACTGAAGAATCATTTCAAGCAGTATAGCTATAGTCTAGCTATCAATGGACTTGTCGAGAGCGGAGTGATCGTAAGCCTCAACCACGGACCTTATACCATCCAAGTGCGGTATGCTTGTGTAGAGAGACGCAACATCGAGAGTTACAAGAAGAGCGTTGTTAGGTATAATAAGGTTGGCAATATCCGAAAGGAAGTCGTTAGTATCTCGCAGAAATTACTGGAACGTAGGGGGTATCTGGTTTATCAGGCTATCTACGTAACGCGACAAGTTTTCTGTCACGGTACCTATGCCGGAAACAATTGGGCGACCAGGATTGTTGTGTTTATGGATTTTCGGCAACAAATAGAACCTACCAGCTGCCGGACTAAGAGGGATTAGAGAAGCTGCCCTATCATTTAGTTTTTTCTCCTTTATTAGTTTTCTTATTGTGCCGTCTAATATCGCTTTATAATCCTCAGTCGGATCGGCCTCGAGTCGCTTATAAAACGACCTTTCATCAAGCTGCCTGTTCGCTTCAGCAATATATTTGGTCGTGTCCATGACAACGATGGCACTTCCTTTGTCCGCAGGTTTTATTGTGATGTCGGTGCGTTTGCCAAGGTTTGCTATAGCTTTTCTTTCTAGGGTCGATAGGTTTCGACGAAAAGACTGGGGTTCATTATAAGCTTGAATGATATCTCGCTGCACTGCTTTAATAAATATGTCCAAGTGTTTGTCACGTTGTGACCCCGGTGTCCAACGTTTAGCCGAGGGTAAAGCGGTTGGATCGTCGGCGGGAGTCGGCTGATCGAAGAAATATTCGCGTAGTCTCATATTTCGTGCGAAGTTGTCTAAATCTTTGTATAACTGAAATTCATTATAGTTACCACTTGCTGGACAGAAGCTTAAACCACGGGATAAAAGACTAAGTTCTTCTTTAGATAAGATGGCAGTTGAAATATTAATAATGTTGTCGGGTGCAGGTTTACATGTTCTTTCCTTGGCCGAAGATGGAGGTGTTGAGTTTCGAAGTTTTACACCATCTCTGAGCATTTTTTTTGCGTTTCTGTGCGTTAAGCTTGGCACGTTTCTTTTGCTCATATGCTCTTAGGGACGATGATTCCTCTGGAGAAAGGCTAAACTGATCGAGTAGTTGGCGCTCCCTGTTTATCAGCGATTTCACGGAAGATCGATAATGGTTTAATACAATGTGTACTAGCTCAAGTGAGGCGTTCTTTAAGGTGTCAGTTTCACACACACACACACACACACACACACACACACACACACACACACACACACAATATATATATATATATATATATATATATATATATATATATATATATATATATATATATATATATATATATATATATATATTTGTGTGTGTGTGTGTGTGTGTGTGTGTGTGTGTGTGAAAAGGTGACCTTGGATCCAGTGGACAAATGCCAAGAAGTAGAGGACGGGCGAAACAAAAACTTTTCATTTTTCCTACGTTTCAGCTGGGGACCGGCCTTCATCAGGGGAAACACGTTACAAAAATTCACTTTTCTGAAGTAGGCATGGTATATCAGGGGCCTCTGACACGGGAACCACTACTATTATACGCTATCTACTGTAATGTGGCGAGTAATGAACGGTGAGCAGAGAAAGTCAAAGCAATGTGAAAGTAAAATTATGAGAACACATGAATGGTGTTTACATTAAGTAGATCGCATGAATAGGAGTTTGAAAACTTCGGTAATATCTACGAACAAAAAATAAAGCTGTCAAACCCATACAGCAAATCACACGCACAAAACACAAAATGTATAGCGGAAAACTTTCGAAGTAAACAAAATGCGTTACTAAGAATTTCATAGGGCACAAGCAGAATCAATAACAAAAAGTTAAGAATTTCACTGCACCGAAAATGTGTAGTAAAAATCTGCTTGTAGAGTTATTGTGAACAGCCTGTGATGAAACAAGAACTTAGTTCTGCACCGAAAGAAACGTCAGTTTGCTTGGATTTTAATTTATACCGGATAAGATCGCGGTGAACTTGTGTATCAAAAATGACTCACGCACTTTCCTATCATAGTGTGTAGGGAAACCTGATTCCACTATAGTAGCTGTTAGTTCATTGAATGAGTGACCAAAAATATTAACGTGCTTAGACAAAGGTAGATTGGGTAGGCTTGTAGCGGCCGCAACACAGCGACTGTACAACACTGCAATCGAGAGGCGTGTGAATGAAACCACCACCTGAGAGATTTTTGATGCCATTTTCGTTTTGTATTTTTTCTGGACTACGGTTTCGAGTGGTTCACGTCTGCGCGTGTTCTCGCTGCTGATGACCTACATCCAAGCTACGAGGGCGTCGCACTGATGGCGAGCCATATCTGATAACTCTGTCTATCTTGCTCATGGCGTGATCACGCAACCAGCTGTTCCCAAAAACAGAAATCACCCAATCAACTGTCGTCATCCCTGGACCAAGAACAAAGTCAACCCTCGGGCAGTCGACAGCGCAGCGCACCTCCGAAGCAAGCTTCGCTCAACCGCATACCATCCAAACAGAAGCAATAAACAAAGGGGCCCTCCTTTATTGGACAGTTGAACAGTCCCTCAAGGCAAGCGCACGCCACCCGGCCGTCTCCCGCACAAGACCTACGCACTGGTGACTCTCTCAGCGGGTGTCAAACGACTGAGCGCCAGGCTCCTCGAAACAACGCTTCAAGTTTGCAGACACAGCCACCGCAAAAAAGATCCGTCACTCTTTCTGCTTCACACGCACACAAACTTAGAAATGCTAAATTAAGCAAGGTCTCTAATAATTGAATAGCATCCCAACCGGCAGTCAATCTATCAAACTACTCGGGTTTTTGTAAAATCGGGAAGGTGATTGAAAAACGAATCCGTCATGCTCTCCACGCGTCCACACTTGGTACATATGTAACTGCTTCGACGGTACCTAAGGAGCTTCGAAATTCGTCGAGCAACTTCCAAAATGCTGGGCCACAACAGCGACAAATATAATGCAATCTTAACAAATGCTTTTTTGACATAACACGCGTCATGATCGTCATTACAAAGAATTCTCCAAAGCGTTAGCTAACACTGAGCGACAACTGCGCGTTTCGCATTCGATGAGTACTTCAGAGATCAGGGCCCTCAACGAATACGAACAAAGTAAATACACTGAAATCCACTCAAGAACGGCTAAGACGTTGCTCCACGACAAAATACTTCCTGAGACAGATGTTACAGAAATAGCGGATTCTGATAATACAGAAGTGTATAAGTACATTACCATTGTCAATATTTTTAAGCTTACTTTTTCCGAACCGGAATTAGTGGTACTCGTTCAGGGTTTAAACTTCTGTCCTGCCATTGGTGGCTTTAACGATTTCCAGCTGGCAAAGGATTTAAATAATTTTGCACGAAACCTACGCTTAGGAGAATTCTTTCATGAACGGCCATCTTCTTTGCACAAGCAATCCCGCGAGCCCTGGACGCCTCTAACACAACGTGACAAGTTTCTTGATCTCTACATCTCAGCAGTATAAGGCGAAATTCTAGAGGTTAACAAGAAACCCACGTCCTTTAAACAGTATCTGTCCATTTCTCAAAAAAGGGCCCTCCATAAGCTGCAAGATCGCGAAAATATATTTATGAAACCAGCTGATAAAGGTGGCGCTGTAGTATTAATGAATAAGTTTGATTATACTACTGAGATTTAAAGACAGTTGAATGATATCCATTTCTATAAGCGCCTTGACGACGATCCGACAGAGCGGTTCAAGAAAATGGTTTTCAATATCATAAAACACCTTGTCAAAGATCACAAACTCAGCCAGACAGCTATGCGGTCATTATTACCCTTTAGCGCCATCCCGGGGCGATTTTATGTCCTGCCAAAAATACACAAAGCAAATAATCCTGGCCGGCTTATTGTTTCCTGTATGGGCACCGTCACCGAACCATTGTCTAGCTTCGTTGATAATCTCATCAAGAATATTCCATCCACTTTCAATTCATCCCTGAAAGATAGAAACCATTTTTTGTTCGACGTCATTGACCTCGACGTGCCACCTTGTTCATTGCTTGTGACACTAGCCCAAGTAACGTAGAATGTTATTCCAACGTCCAACGTTCAATGAAAGCGCCCAGATGTCAGTCAGCAACGTTGCCTAAACGCGCTTAACTTCCTCTTTTTTGATCACACGATAACGCTGCTTGTAACATCCAGGACGATATGGCAACGTCCAGGATCACATTTTCAACATCACGGCAATGTTTTCCCAACATAGGAGCAATGTAATGTCAACATGTCAGCAACGTGACGTCAACATATCAACAACGTGATGGCAGCATTCCAGCAACGTGATGTCAACATTGCTGTATGACGTATTGACTTTCATGCGACGTGTGCAAAAAATACATACTACTGTGTGTGCAGTAATAATAAAGGGCATGTTCACTTGTTACGGGAACCGCCCAAAAGCTTCTGGCTCGGAAAAAAGCTCTCGTATGATGTGAAAAATTGCATTGTTATTGTCCACGCACAAAAACTGTTTCCTAACAGCACTTTATCAACATATTTGTTCACGTATAAACAAGTGGTGTTGGAACAGCCAAGCTATAAAAATGTCAAAACAAACTTGTGCATGTCCGTAAGATTAAAAACACGCTTTTCAAGTTCCAAAGCTTCCAACACATGTGATATACATAGTGCATTTTTTAGAGCATTGAAAAATGTGGTTTTGCTTTGTGTAAGCAATGACTACAATAAGTGAGCATGTGTTGAGGGTGCGGTATTTTTATGTGCAGAATTGCAGCAACGATGACGACATGCAGTCACACAGCTTAGGCAGGAAAGAACACGCTGAAGTGGCTGAAGGCCATATGAAAGAAACAAAGAAGACATTTATTTACGAAGATTACTTAATTCTTAATTATTTGTCGTTTTCACAGAGCAAGACATCAATGGGAGTGTTACAAAAACATTTTAGCATTCAATAATAAATATGAACAAGGCACGTTGCAAGTTTCTTTCATACTATGTCAACTGCTGAGTCGTAAAAACCAAAGACAGGTGCAAATTGAAAACACAACTTGTTTACACAATTTTAGCGAATAATTGACGAAAAAAGCATACAACTATAGTATTCACAATATCAGTGGGAAAGTGAATAGGCAAGAAAGAAGACACTGGCGAAACTGCTAAGTCTTAAATACATAGGAGGACATGAATACCATAAACAGCTGTTGCCTTGTCGGTAATTTTTCAACAGTGATGCATGCTTTGTATACAATGATGATTGCCACTGCTGTTGACTGTCTATGTGGCGATTTCATGAACAGAGACAATATAGCAGCATTGAAAAAGTGCCACATCCCACATAGGTACAGTTTGTTTTGACGGAGCTTAGAAGGTTCAAGGTTCAAAACAAGAACTTGTTTTTACCAAAGCAGAAAAACCTGCCGATATCTGTGTAGCAAAACATGCTGCACATCAAAAGAAGCTTATCAGTTAGAAAGCAACCGAACTTTATGATTACTGCCTAACACGCATTCAGTGAAAAGCGGCTCAATAAATGTGGCCGATTGATTACATAAAAAATACGCCTTTCAAAGTTAAGATAGCTGACCCCCGGTCAGAAAAAGCAAAACGCGATAAGTGGAGCGACTGCTCAGTGTAATTCACGCAAAACAGTGACCTCCCAGCTACAACCAAGTGAGAAATATTGATCACGAAACGAATACACAAGGCATGCAACTATTTTCTGTTCAGTTCAATACCAAGTTGTCCTTTTGTCCATTGGATGATTAAACTGTCTTGACACAATTATTCTTGTTCATTCAGTCCAGATTTTATTAATTTGTATCTAGAGGTGAGCTCAGGTTGTCTTTAGATTCTTGTGCATTGCTCTGCATAAGTGTCTAGTATTTTCCATTTATGCATTTCTTGCATTGTGTGTGCCAGTAATTTTGGCATTTCAACTTTTTTGGATTTGCAGTGAATGCAGCTTCCAAGTTGATACTTTATAGCGAGTGGTTATGCGCATCTTTGGAAAAGTGGCAAAGTACTTTCACTTGTTTGCGGAAGTCGTTAGGAAGGAAGTTCATTTTTCGAAGGTATTAAGAACAAGTATTATGACCGAGTACCCTATTTCTCACAAAATTATAACGCCATAAATGTCGACTATGGATACACATACAATCATACTTGTGGGCACAGGTACAGCAGCAGGCACAGGAAATGCAATCTTTTAGAGTAGAATGAAAATTGACACCAACCTGCATCACCATCAGAGAAGCAACTAACAGCCATACCGCCACAACAGTTCACATGCCCAGTGTAGTTCACAAATGCAAACTGAGCAGCATGTTGACGTTGCCAGTCTTTGCTCGAGACTTTGCCGATGTGGTTCAACTTGAGTGAACAAGCTTACCAGGTCAATGTACGCCCAAAAGGGGTACACTGTCGACGATGTCAGCAAACAGCAATTGCAGGGTGATGGATGTGACGACCGCAAAACAAGCCATGATGCGAGGCAATCGGTTTGGCAATGAGGGCCTGCTTCATGAATAGGAAGTGATTAGACCCATACTAGTAGCTTATCAAGAAAACAAAATAAATAAATGGGAACACTTGTGTAAAAAAATGCTGAGAATCGGCTGACAAACTCCGTCTGCAACATTCTATGAAAGTTGTGCTAGGACTAACAGAAAGCTATGTAGCAATCCAGCTGTGAAAAAACACAGCAGTGAGGAAACCTAAATAGTGCAGAGATTATATTTGCGAAGCTTTATTGAGCTGAATGATTGGCTGCTTAGTCATTATAGATGGCAAAGAATCAACGTTTCGAGCTTATTTGGGGCCTTGTTTCAGTTCTTCAGCTCGAAAATATTCAATCAACCTAGTTATTTTAAGGGTGGCAATGTTTGTTGAGTTAATTAATATAAACAATGCACAAAAAATTGTTAGTAGCTTAAAATTGCCATATATTATGGTGCTCACCAAACGCATGGCACTCACAGCGCAGTATTCTTTTCTGTCACTCCTCATCAGCTGCATGGTGGCAAAATAATATGAAATTCTGCTGCTCATTTTCTTCTTCCGGCACGTGCATATGTACATAAAACAAAAGAAAAAAAATCATCCAAAACATAGAAATAAAATTATCAGCATGTTTTTGGTACACCACAGTATGCAGCAGAGATACAACTAAGGAGCAAGTGTAAAAATGTTCCAAAAGACAGGCCAGTTCGTGATTAAAAATATAGACTTGTACTGAACGCAGCAAAATAGAGCAAAATCTACATAGACGTTTCGCCAAATATGCAGCTGGCATCCTCAGTATGCCCTTGTACCAAATGAGCGAAGGTTCCACAGTTTGCTGCTAGTCTCCTATGTCGCTTAGTATGCGACCGCGGTTGTCGCGCGCCAACTTGTCACACTAATGAATCACGACTCGATAAGCATTCTTTTGCCCCACTTTTGTTCCCGAGCTAGCGTTGTCTCATTACTGAAGTCGAAGGCATGTTCCATCGTCGAGCAGTGTTCGACGAGTTTTGTCTTATAATCCGCGGCATGGATGGCCTTTGCAATGTATTCCTTGTGCTCTTTGAGCCCCGTTGGTCGCTTCCTGCCCATTTCACTCATGCATGTGGTTTCGCATATATCACTGATCAGCAATTGCAGTCATATAAATGGAAAACGTGGTTGGTGAATTGTAATGAAGCCATTATCTGAACAGGTTTATCAATGACACACAGAAACACATGCAAAAAGGAACAAAGAGTGTGCCGCAATAAAACACATTGTTTCTGTATTTTACGTTGAAAGTTTTTCAGACTCTGTGCGAATAACACTTCGTACACTGTGAATTAAAACAAATTTCAAGCCTCATTTTACCTTGGTAAACGCGCTCTCAACGCCCAAAACAGCACATTTGCGAATGATTAAAACAGGCTTCTTCCTGTTCCTGTGCACAAGTTCCTATCGCAGCCACCACACAAGTTCCTGTGCGGTGGCTGCGACACCACTTATATTGACAAAACTGGCAAATGATAAAAACAGGGTTGTTTACAAGTTCCAGAGTAGTGGCTGCGATACCACTTATATTGGCGAAACTGGCAGGAAGTGGTCAATGAGTTATAATGAACACAAAAGGGACATCACAAAAACTACGCATTCTCAGACAAAACTCATCAAACACTGCTTGAAAATGGGGCATGCCTTCGACTTTCGTTATTCGATGACGCTGGCCCAGGAACAAAAGAGAGGGAAGAGAAAGCTTTTAGAGTCGTGGTTAGACCGTCGGGACCAGCCAGTGTGCAAAAACAATCACGGCCTCCATCCGGATGAGTAGACACACACGAGACAATCAGTGAACACGGTCACCTCTGCACACTTTGTTCTAGTGAACACTGAGGATGCCACTCACATAGGAGGCGAAATGTCTGAGATTTGCTGTATTTTGTTTTGTAAAGTCAGAGTACATATTATAATCACTAAGGAGCAGAGTTTTATTTCCATGTAAGTTTGACATATGTTCAATTATTTCTAGAGAAAAAAAATTGTTCATTCAAACAAAAAACAAACATTTATATACTTGCTTTCTATATTTGCATACATAATTCCCTCCTGACGCAAAATAAACATTGCTACTCAGCATTCATCCCATGCGTTGACTACCAATATTCTACCATTCCATAATTATGCTATTGCCAGTGAATCGTTTTCTTGGACATTGGTATCTATGCATCACTTCTGTTTGGCTACACCACCTGTGTTAAGAAGTGCAACAGTTGACTACCAAATTTTTGGTTAGTAGTTAGCTCAACGAGTGCTGCTCACTCTATCAGATTGCTCCTTCTAAATTTAAAGCATCAAAACAAACTTGATCAAATTTCATGCATTTGCCTCAAGTGAAATTTCCCAATTTTTTTTATAATAGGACAAGCTTACTTTTTTGCTCTACACTTTGTCGTATAGGATTAAAAATGTATGTACTTCCTCGTCATGAAGGCACTTTTTCAGTGACTTCGCAGAAGCATTTCTTTGAATACCATGTTAACCTGCACATTTACAACAAAACATGGTTAACTAACGTAAAATGCCTAGCCTTCATTATACTCGTATAACTTATGTTAGCAACATTTTGCCTCGTGCAAAGCAACCGAATACCTGTATTTTACGACATTTTCGTTTACAACATACCGTCTTTCTGACACTCAAAAAAGACGAAAGCATCAAAATTTCACTTAAGGGCAGCTTATGTTCCGATAAACCATTTACTTTCAGTGTTTCTCAAGATCTGCCTGTATTTTTGAAACATTGCTAGCAGGCGGCAGCTGCACATCAGACTTTGTGAGGCAGCACCTTGATGGGGATGATGTCAGATGTCTCTGTGACATGACGTCAGACGTCCTGTCCTGCCACTTCCCTTTCTCCACTTCTGCTTTACATCGTGCACTGTTCCTTCAACAGAAGTATTAAGATGGCCCCCTTTTCGGGGCTTTACTCTCCAGCCGGTAGCATTATTCACTGCCGGTGCCATTCATATTCGTTCTAGGAACCCTACAGGGGGAATGTAGCGAGTTGAGAGACATGAGCGATAGCTGGTGATGTTTGCTAACCCATTTCAGGGGATGTTAAATGTCACATCCTTTATTTCATCACGTGGTCACTAGATGTGGCAGTTTGTAAGAAACACCAGAACAGATGACACGTGCTCCTGCGTTCCCTTTAACAGTGGACCCTTCTGCACATATACCGAGGTTGTTGCGCATGGTCCGCTCGATACTTATGGCGGTACATACAGAAGCTACCCGGAAAACTATCTTTTACTAGTTTCTGGCTATTATTACACAAAGCCCCTTTTTCATGCCTTGCAGTGAATGAAAAAATGGTGATTTCATGGGCATGAACAATGGCAGGAATCAGCCAACCAAAACATTACTAGTTTCGTGCATCGCTTAACAGATGTATCGGTTGCCAGTTTCTTTTTCTTTGTCATATAGCTAATTGAAACCTTCAAAAATATGAATGAGGATGAGGGTGACATCAGCTATGATGTGGTGCAAGCGTGGTGAGCCGAACAGAGGGAAAGATGAGGTCAAGCAGCGCAACATTCATACTTAGAGGGTGGTCCCACACTTACATACACGAATGCAGTGCTCAGATTTAGTGAAACATATGAGTCAATTCTTTCCGCTATAAAACGAATTCCGCTTGCACCGAAATTAATTTGTAAAACAGATGCAAATTGCACCCGCTGAACGTTGAACAACGAATTTATTGATATTATATTCACGGAGATTTCTAATATAAAAAGTGCGTATTTATTTGATATGCCTCAGGAAGTATTCAATTCAGTGTGAAAAGGTAATAATATTTGCGCGCTCCTACAAAATAAACAGCACAGTACAAATGGTCGGGAAAGTTTAGAGGCCTTATCAAGCGCGAAAAGTGCCTGTCACTGTCTACACAAGTGCTAAATAAAATCATTGGTTGACATTATAGATCACCAAAATTTTTGAAATCATCACATCATCAAGTGACATCGCCGATTGGTCTGAATTGGGCAGATCCCCGAGAAACTGAAAAACCACATGATGTGTAGAAAGCTTTTGGGGAGGAAATACAGTCGACCGAGAAGCAGAAAAGGATGGCTGCTTCGGCGTTCAAATCCTCTAAAACAAACGCATACGAGATCTTGGGAGTCTTTTTGGGACAGAAATTTCACACCCCACCCCACTTACTGGGATTTCTCAAATGCGACGGTAGACCTGTCAGAATCTGATCAGTTTGTGCACTTGGTAGTGCAGATATTTTCATTCCAGTTTTAGAAGAGCAGCACAGTGGTGTCGCATAGGAAGTGATCACACGGAACGATTGCTTCATTAGTGCTCACCTATGTGAGTACTCCTAGCACTAGCATGTGATAAGACTATCTCGAAAACTCACGCACAGTTTTTTTTTTCAAGGTTCCGACTACTTTGTTTCAAACTTGAAATTGCCTCTCCCTCTCCCACCCCCTTTGTGCTTTTACCAACTTGAGTGTCTGGACAGCACGGTAGCTGATTGGGATCCTTGGCTTATCTTGTAGAAGCTGCGAAATCGGTCCGGGTACTGCATTTGTCATTTGGGAGGTGCAGGGGAATAGGCGGCTCACGCATTTGTGGCCGCACTCAGTGAGCACTCAAAGAAGTTCATTGCAGAAATACGCTTGAGTGCGTCTAATTTTTCTGCGAACGTCTCATTTTCTAGGTGTATATGGCGGCCGATGCTGAGAGTGAATGCGTTATGTCCCGCTATGGTCAGTGAAGGCTGGGAGCCTAGAAAGTAAGATATAACAAGACCTACATGAGCAAACAGATTATTTGCTAAAGCTAAGCTTTGCTATAGGTAAATGGTGACCATCTTGTCAATTTCGTGCATTCAAGCTTTATTCCTGCTAACTATCTGTTAGACCAGTCACTGCCCACTACAACAAGCAAATGGCATCACAGCAATGATCCTCGAGGACACAATGATCATTCGCAATACATGTGTTACCGTAATTTGAAAGTAAGTATTATGTTAGCAAACACATTTTTTATCCAGAAATTGGCATACTGAAAATATTGTTTCACAACTTCACAAGGCGTCAAGGCACTTGACAATCGTTTTGCTGCACGTGGCTGGGAACGCTATAGAACTCACGCAGCCATCCGCACTTTTTGCTGCAGTCAGAGAAATATGGCTCATGAACTAACAGTTTATATTATAGCTACTGCGCACATGCAAGTTTCTTTTGCACCAACTTGCCCACAAACTATCTACAAACTTGTCAGTGGGCCCTTTTCAAGCCTGAAAAGCGCCTCTATGAAGGTCACCGAAATCAAAACTGGGGGTTCGTAGCCTCTGAAGTTATCTGCCACGCACAGGTAAAAAATATCGGGGGCATAGTATCTTTTAGGAATGATTTGCAGACGATTTAAGCTACCTCTCAGTTAGCAACTGTCACCACCCTGTGCAACGTTTATAAAGGCTGCTTAGCCTTGTGACCTCCCCTCCTCTCCCAAGAAAAAAAAACCGTAGCACGTCATGTCGCCACCCCTTCACACGTGCCGACTGGTCTCTCGAAAAAGGTCCAATGTTATACTACCCTTCAACCAGTGTCACGTGGAACACACACTGCCAAACATTCCTCATCTCCCTATAATAAAAAGACCACCAGGTAATGTCCTACGAGTCTCAAAAATAGAAGGCAAGGTCAAGTTCTTTGTGTACTTCAGAAACGCTGCTTCAGTCCCCTGGCTACAAAGGCGAGCAGCCAAGCAGATCCTGGAATCCTTGGCACAATTGCCAAACCACTTGTTCAGGAATGTGGAACGCTTTGTTCCCTTCTTTCTTTCTGTCATTCCGTCTCTTTCTTTTTTTTTCGGCAGCCTCTTGGGGTTACATTGTGTATTGGAGACGTAGCGACTAAATTTACCCACTGGGCTCCACATTTCAGACTGAAGTCTGAAATGTGGAGAAATAAACCATACGTGTTGTAGTGGCATAGTCATGTTTAGCGGCATCACTTTTGACAAACGTCAGAACTGACACGAGACAACTTCATGGTTCTTTTCACAGATGACGCCACCACCAAAAAATGTTTGAAATATTTATTATTTGTTCAAAACAAGGTGCAATTAGTGAGCACTGGTAATTACAAAACATGACATAGTCCTGCTAATGTGCGATAATTGTGAATTATAAATAAAAGAAAAAAGTAAATTTTAAACTTGGCAAGCAGAAAAATGAGTTAAATTCACTCTGTCTTACATTTTCCTAATTAACTTATGACAATTTTCTCTTCATAGAAAGGCTTGCTGCTTCAATATTGAAAATTTCAGATTTTTATCTTGGACTGTTTTCCCACCTCGTCGGTAATGCTTGAACAAATCGATCCATAAATTTGTGTATTCAAGCAGTTATTATTCTAGCTATTTGTCAGAACGTGAAACAACTTCGCATAAACATTAGGTACATTGTAGCCTAAAAACCCATTCAATATTGTTGTTCTACACAAAAAAGAAAAAAAATTATTCACTCATAAACCTACATTGTTCTGCTAACTTTGATTGAAGACTGCATGACTTTTTCACTGCTTTACTGGCTACATTTATTCATAGAAACCTTTATTAATGCTTTATGAAGAGGCTCAGGGAATTTCATTTAGTTATGTTGAACAGTTTTGCCACACTTCCAGTGCAACGCTGGCTTGTACAGCGAAAGCATTAGTTTTTGCTCGCACTTTTTTGAGTGATATGCAAAATTGTTTCAGACTAGGCGACAATACTAGCTGTCAATTGAAATTGGATAATGAAAGCTTTCTAATAAGATGCAATTTACATCATTAGGCTGAGCGTAGAACATCAACAAACCGTGAATAAAATGCAGAGCGAATGCTGCCGGAGTAGGATCGCCCCCTTAATAAACCATTTTATTGGGCTATTTCGTACATGCTTACTTAATTCTAAAAAAAACGCATACCATCGAGGAAGAAAATGGAAGGCAGAACAGAAAGTACGTCACTAACAGCTAACTTTATTCTTGGAAAATCAGTGAAATATACAAGCGTAGAAACCTTGTGCACGCACATTGCCTCACATTATAGTAAAAAAAAAACATGCGATAAGATTTACAACAAAAGAATTATGACAAAAAAGCCACTTAACGAAAAAAAGATTCCAAAAAATGAAGTTTCCTACCACGCAGAGCAACAAATGTAATAATAACATGCGTATCTCTCTTTTTTAATGTAGTATGCTTCCATAATTTTGTCTGATAAGGTGTCATTACTTATTCCAGAAAAGGATGCACTGAAAAAACTATCCTCACACTTGCAGGAACAACAATGCGCAGGCAAATGTGCTGGTGCATAAAGGACAGAATTAGGGAGCAAGAACTTCCTGTGAAAAATAAACTTTCGGCATATTTGCCAGCATATTGTCACAGGTAATGGGTATGAGCCATCAACTGTAGGTGGAATCTTTTGGAAGTGAAGAAAGAAGAGGGCTTTTGCGTCCTGGTCTGAGGGCAAGCAAGACGTCGTTTCGTCACTGTCTGTAATTACGTTCGTGGCACTGGTGGAGGTGCTGGGTAAATGTACCTCGGCTGCAGATTTTCAGCCGACACACCAAGCTACTTGGAGACAACTACAGCTCCAACGGCAAGAAGCAGTCGCCGCCTGCGAGGACTATCTCCCGAGTACGGTCCCCTCTCTCAAGACGAGATGGCAACTTCAACTAACAACCAGGCGAGTCAAACCAACGACGCCTATTCTTTTCTCCCGCATGTTTTTCATGCGCCGTAAACACCACGCTCATTTCATGGAGACATTCATGAAGATGTTGACGACTGGCTTGACCACTTCAATCGAGTTGCCAACATCAACGAATGGGATGAAGCTCACAAGCTGCGCAGAGTTTACTTTGCGTTAGAAGACTCTGCCAAAACATGGTACGAGAATCACGAGGGTTTCTTTGCGACGTGGCATGAGTTCAGCCGACAGTTTCGTGATGCGTACCGCAGCACTGAAAGGAAAGAGAGAGCGGAGCAGGCAATCTCGTCTCGGAACCAATGACCCAACGAGAGAGTTTCGATGTTTGTCGAGGACATGCTTCGACTCTTCAAGCGTGCTGACCCTGCAATGTCCGAGGAAAAGAAGGTGTGGCATTTAATGCGTGGGGTAAAAGAGCAGCTCTTCGCCGGACTCATGCGCAATCCACCGACGACTGTGGCAGAGTTCATAAATGAGGCATCAAAAATGGAGCGTACTCTCCAGTATAGGTCGTCACAGTATCAATGCCACGACGTGACCCCTGCTGCATGCTTTATCGGGGCTGACAGCGAGAGGCATGCCCTCGCTGAGTTCATAAGAAGCGTCGTGCGGGACGAGCTGCGCCAACTCCAAGCAGCGGGACCCCAACCACCCGTAAGTGATCTCACAGACTTAATCCGAAATGAGATCCGACAGGTGGTCACCCCACTCACGCCAACAAGGCCTGAGGCCTCTGTGCTGACTTATGCGGCGGCTCTGCGATCTCCTGCACCACATGGCCCTGATCCCACCATGGGGAGAATGAATCAGGCTAGCCATCGATTCCAGGGCACCTCTTTGACTCCACCACCCGCCTCAAGGTTTCCGAGCGCACCAACTTATCGTCCGTCTGGATCGCGGCAGAACGCCACAAAGGCCAGCGTGTGGCGTACGTCCGATAACCGTCCACTCTGCTACCACTGTGGCGAAGCGGGTCACGTCTACCGTAACTGCCAGTACCGCCAACTTGGTCTCCGTGGCTTTCACCCTGATGCTCGGTGCCCGCGTGACGGTGAGCGTCCTCCCGACATCGAACCGTACCTTACGGACCAGCAAGCTCCTCGCATTGGTCAACGCCCCAATCACGATCACCATTACCTCGCCGCCCCACGTCACCTAGCAGTCCCTCGTCATCTTATGCTCCTTTCAGAGGCCGGTCACCGAGTCCCCACAGAGGAAACTAGAAACCGCGGCTCCTGGGGGTGAAGGCGCGTCCCAACGAACTGTCAAAGAGCCTCCTTCGACACAAAGACCCGACGAAGACCGTTTTGACTTTCCAGTCGTTTCCGAAAGTCATAAGACTGTTTTCGCCGACATTACCGTACACGTCGATAATCACGTCGTCACTGCCCTCGTCGACACCGGCGCCGATTATTCGGTTATGAGCAGCGCCCTAGCATCCCAACTGAGGAAGGTAACTACCCCTTGGCAAGGACCGCCGTTGCGCACGGCAGGGGGCCACCTCGTCACTCCGACTGGAATGTGCACAGCCCGTGTTCGAGTCCATGCTTCGACGTTCATAGGGTCTTTCCTCGTATTACCTGTGTGCTCCCGTCCACTCAATCTGGGGCTGGACTTTCTTCGCGAACACGGCGCAATTATTGACCTACGAGACTTGCAGGTGTCGTTCGAGGATCCGTTTCATCCTGAACCGGAAAACGCCCGCTCATCGAAGGCTGCCCTACGTGTATCCTCCGAATCTGTTACTCTGCCTCCTCGCAGCAGCCTTTTTATCAACGTTGAATGTGACCAAGACGTCCCCGATGCTGTAATTGCAGAAGAAAATTTGTCCCTACTTTTTGCACAACAAATCTGCATTGCCCGAGGTATTGTTCAGCCCAGTAGAAAGCAGGCTTGCCTATTAGTCACGAATTTCAGCGAGGAGTATCGCCATCTTACCAAACACACTGCGATCGCATACCTTGAGGATATTGCCGACGTCCCTGGTCCCTCAACATTATCGGCTCTTTCGTCGTGCGACGATTTCGCCATGACATTTGCAAGCACTCTCGACGTAAACCATGGTCTACCGTCTGCACAACGGGAACGTCTTTTGAAGCTACTCGGCTCATTTCGGGACTGCTTCGCTACGACTTCGAAAATTAACCAAACACCGCTTGCCAAGCATCGTATCATCACCGAGCCTACCGAGAGACCCATTCGACAGCATGCCTACAGAGTCTCGCAAAAAGAACAAGACGTTATACGCCAACAGGTCCATCAGATGCTCAAGGACGATGTCATCCAGCCATCGGTTAGTCTCTGGGCGTCCCCTGTTGTGTTAGTAAAGAAAAAAGATGGTAATCTGCGATTTTGCGTCGACTACCGAAAGTTGAATAAGATCACGAAGAAAGACGTGTATCCTTTACCACAAATAGACGACTCGCTGGACCGCATTCGCAATGCTCGTTACTTTTCTTCCATGGATCTACGCAGTGGCTATTGGCAAATATCT
Organism: Rhipicephalus microplus; assembly: GCF_043290135.1. NCBI lineage: Eukaryota > Metazoa > Arthropoda > Arachnida > Ixodida > Ixodidae > Rhipicephalus > Rhipicephalus microplus. The sequence continues at coordinate 281,385,479 of NC_134702.1, read as the reverse complement.
GTTGATGAGCGCGACCGTGAAAAGACTGCCTTCATTAGTCCTGACGGACTCTACGAGTTCAAGGTCCTTCCCTTCGGCCTATGCTCGGCACCAGCTACTTTTCAAAGAATGATGGACACGGTTCTTTCTGGGCTAAAATGGCAATCGTGTCTTGTCTACCTTGACGATGTGGTCGTCTTCTCGGACACGTTTGAGCAGCACGTCCAGCGCGTACAGGCAGTTCTTCAGACAATTCGAACCACTGGACTTTCTCTCAAACCTGAGAAATGCCACTTTGCATTCGAGGAACTGAAATTTCTTGGTCACGTCGTGAGCCACGCCGGTATACATCCAGACCCTGAAAAAACGAAAGCTGTTGCCGCATTTCCTGTCCCAACGAACAAGCGCGACCTCCGCCGATTTCTGGGACTCTGCGCGTATTACAGACGCTTTGTCAAAGGCTTTTCTGAAATCGCTGAACAGCTGAATGAACTTACGAAAGACGGCGTACCGTTTGTTTGGGGTCATGATCAGCATCACGCCTTTGACACGCTACGAAACCATCTCCAAGACCCACCTGTACTCAGTCACTTTGACGATAACGCTGCCACCGAGCTACACACGGATGCCAGCAACGTCGGACTTGGAGCTGTACTTGTTCAATGGCAAAATGGCGTAGAGCGCGTGATTGCCTATGCAAGTCGAACACTATCATCTGCAGAGAAAAACTACTCTGCAACAGAAAAGGAATGCTTAGCCGTTGTTTGGGCTATAACAAAATTTCGCCCTTATTTACACGGTCGACCATTCAGGGTAGTTAGCGACCACCATTCTTTATGCTGGCTCGCCAACCTCAAAGACCCTTCCGGTCGTCTAGCACGCTGGAGCTTTCGGCTGCAACAATTTGACGTTACAGTCATTCACAAGTCAGGACGCAAACACACTGATGCTGACTGTCTCTCACGTGTACCAATTGGAAGTACGAACGCGGACGTTGAAGAGGACGATACATTCCTTTCCTGTGTGTCAGCAACCAACTTGGCTCAACAACAACGCGACGACATGGATCTAAGCCCGCTGATTGACTACCTCGAAGGCCGAAAACGCAGCCTTCTTCGAAACTTCGCACGTTCGCTGGCCTCGTTCTGCATCAGGGATGGAGTCCTCTATAAGAAAAATTTCGACCATACCCAGGCTACTTACCTACTGGTTGCGCGGACCTAGCTTCGGGACGATATTTTACATGCTTGTCACGACGAACCATCATCCGACGAATCTTGGCTACAGGCGCACATTGGAAAGAATTCGCCGCTCATACTACTGGCCCCGCCTCGCGCAGACACTCAAGCAGTACGTCTGCACATGCCGCGACTGTCAACGCCGTAAGACTCCACCTGTCCGACCTGCAGGACTACTACAGCCTATCGCCACGCCGAAGACACCATTCCACCAATTGGCATTGACTTGCTCGGCTCATTTCCCACCTCTTCGTCTGGAAACCGGTGGATTGTGGTTGCCACCGATTATTTAGCGCGTTACAGTGAAACAAAGGCCCTGCCCAAAGCTACCGCAGCCGAAATCGCACAGTTTTTTGTCACCAGCATCGTACTTCGTCACGGAGCGCCAGCTGTAATAATTACTGATCGTGGTACAGCTTTCACCGCAGAGATGCTTCAAGAAGTGCTGAGACTAAGTGGTACAGAACATCGGGAAACCACGGGTTATCACCCCCAACCAAATGGACCCTCTGAACGGTTGGACAATACCATTGCAGATATGCTATCATTGTATGTGGCCGTTGATCACAGGAACTGGGATGATATACTCCCTTACGTAACTTTTGCTTACAATACAGCAGTCCAAGAGAGTACAGGTTTCACCCCATTTCGCTTAGTTCATGGTCGAGAGGTCACTACAATGCTCGACGCAATGCTCCTTCCCAACATCTTGAGCATGCTCAACACGGACGCTGCATTGTTCGCTCAACGCGCCGAGGAGGCCCGTCAACTCGCCCGATGCCGTATTCAGACTCGCCAAACTGCCGACGCACACCGCTACAACCTTACACACCGAAAGGTTACCTTCAAACCAGGCGATGAAGTTTGGGTGTGGACTCCCATCCGACAGCGTGGTCACTCTGACAAGTTGCTTCGGCGCTACTTCAGCCTTTAAAAAGTTCTGCACCGACTCAGTGACGTTACGTATGAAGTTCTCCCTGAGGGCGCCTCAAGACGTTCCCGTCGGTTTCCACAAAGTGATGTGGTGCACGTATCAAGACTCAAGCCATATTTCTCGCATCATACATCGAACGTGGACTAACTTACCATGCAAGGACTATTTTTTGTCACTTTGGTTTTTTTATTGTCTTGTGTACTTACTCCTTTCTTTATTGAGTACTTCTATGACGCCAGCCCATTTTTTCCCCCTTACGACGGAGTTGTTGGGTTCCATGGTAGCATCTTTTCTTTCTAATTTTTTTTCAACGCTCATTACCAGCATCGAGCCGATGCTTTTCGAGCAGAGGGAGTAATGTCACAGGTAATGGGTATGAGCCATCAACTGTAGGTGGAATCTTTTGGAAGTGAAGAAAGAAGAGGGCTTTTGCGTCCTGGTCTGAGGGCAAGCAAGACGTCGTTTCGTCGCTGTCTCTAATTACGTTCGTGGCAATATAATGGTTTCTGCAAATGGAGGCTAGGTTTTCCAGTGTATCCGTCTTTGTAAAGAGTAATGACACCTTGGCACGTGAAATCATGGAAGCATTCTACATTAAAAAGAAGGGAGACATGCATGTTAGTGTTACATCTGTTGCTATGCGTGGTGAGGAATATTTGTTTCTTATAATCGTTTTTTGTTTAGTGGCTTTTTTCTCATCATTCTCTTGTTGTCAATCTTATGACATGTTTTTACGAGCATCTGAGGCAATGTGCACGCGCATAGTTGCTACGCTTATATATTTTACTGATTTTCCAAGAGTAAAGTTAGTTGCGAGTGACGCCTTTTCTGTTCAGTCCTCAATTTTGTTCCCCGATGGTATGCATCTTTGCGTATTTCAGTAAGTACTGTGTTATTTTACAATAACGAAACCCTTGAAACAGCAAAATTTTTCTCTTCACCTATCCATCTAGTTACAGCAAAGGTAAGTTGTATACAGAATAAATACAAGAAATAAAAGCATCAAACCCCGCACCAGAATAAAAATATCAGGATAAGCGAAACGAAAAAGATGCAGCCTGACTGCTCGTACCTCTAAATCCGACAAAAAAAGAATGCTCTTTCTCTCAAAGGTGCAACGATAGCATGCTTACACATGCGTCAGTTGACCTTGCAATCTCTTTCACCTCTACTATTTCCCTGACCCTTTGACCTGGACTAAGCGCAAGAAACACACTTTCTTCAAAAATGGGCCTAACCCATCAACCCACACAAGCATTCCGAGAAACCTTTACACTGCTGTTTATATGAAGCGTGGAAGCTTGGGCAAGTTGGTAGGACATAATTGAATTCAGGAAAGGCGCAACCTACAAGTAGTTACTTCGTAACTACGGAAGCGAAAAAACAAGGACAGAAAAGAGCGCTGTTCACAGCGCTCTTTTCTGTCCTTGTTTTTTCCGCACGTGTCCTTGTTGACACGTGCGGTTCTTTTGGTTTACGAAGGAAGACGCCATCACTTTCTGTTAAGCGCAACGCAGGCCGCGTTTATCTTGTATGCCACTCTGGAACGCGTTACGACGCGTGTATAAAAAGACTGACACGTGCGGTTCTTTTGGTTTACGAAGGAAGACGCTATCACTTTCTGTTAAGCGCAACGCAGGCCGCGTTTACCTTGTATGCCACTCTGGAACGCGTTACGACGCGTGTATAAAAAGACTGACACGTGCGGTTCTTTTGGTTTACGAAGGAAGACGCTATCACTTTCTGTTAAGCGCAACGCAGGCCGCGTTTATCTTGTATGCCACTCTGGAACGCGTTACGACGCGTGTATAAAAAGCCGGCGCCGTGCGCCACTGGGGGTCTTTTTTCTTTTTTTCCGTCGGCCGACGACTGTTCACGCCGCTGTTGCTATGAGTTGTGTTTGGCCCCGTTTTGCTGGGCACAAGTTCGCCCAATAAACAGTTCGCCTGACACCGCCCTGACTCCTGCGTGCTTCCTCTCAAGTGCTGCGTGTATCACAACCTCGTGACATCTGGTGGAGGTGCTTCTCGGTCCATGTACCGTACGCCCCCGTCCAGCCGTGAGCCAAGCCCAAGCCGGCAAGAGGACGACGCCGACCCGGTCGTTCGAGTGAGCCGAAGACAACAAGGACTACCGCCCGAATACCTGCCGCTCCCCGACAAGGACAAGAAAACAAAGGCTGCTACGAAGCCGGCATCCACGATGACGGAAGCAAGGTCTTCGGTAACCGTGGTCGTCAACCAGCCCAAAGAGCCGCCTACCTTCCGCGGATCGACCTACGAAGACCCGGAAAGCTGGCTTGACATTTACGACCTCGTCGCAGCCCTCAATAAGTGGGACCCGGACGACAAGCTGCGTCATGTGTATTTTTACCTGGAAGACGCCGCAAGGACTTGGTTCGAGAACCGCGAGTCAACGCTTCGAACCTGGGACGACTTCCGCGTTGCTTTCCTGCGCACCTTTGCAAGCGTCGTGCGAAAGAAAAGAGCCGCAGCACTGCTTGAAACTCGGGTGCAGCTCCCCAACGAAAACGTAACGATCTTTACGGAGGAGATGACGCGACTTTTCCGCCACGCCGACGCCGACATGTCTGAGGACAAGAAGGTTCGCCTGCTTATGCGAGGAGTGAAGCAGGAGCTCTTCGCCGGACTGATCAGAACTCCGCCAAAGACGGTACAAGAGTTCCTCTCCGAAGCTACCACCATCGAGAAGACTCTTGAAATGCGGACCAGCCAATACGATCGGCGCATGTCGCCAGACGTCGCAGAAGTCCGAGGACTCTGCCCCGACGACCTGCGCGAGACCATACGTGCTATTGTTCGTGAAGAACTGCGCCGCATGTTGCCATCGTCTCAGCCCCAAGTCGCCTCTCTCGAAGACGTAGTCCGCGAGGAACTACAGCGCTCACTGAGCGTTCCTGAACGGCCACAGCCCCAACCGGAGGCGATGACCTACGCCGCTACTGCACGACGACCTGTCGCCGCTCCTCGCCAACACCAGGACTCAACGTCTCCGCAGTTTCGTCGCCAGCCACCGCCGCCACCCCCGATGCCTTCCCGCTTGCCAGTAATCCAGCGCTCGCCGAGGAAAACTGACGTTTGGCACACCCCGAACCACCGCCCACTATGCTACCACTGCGGCGAAGCCGGGCACACCTACCGCTACTGCCAGTACCGTGAGATGGGACTGCGTGGCTTCGACGTGAACGCGCCGCGTCCGCGCCCAGGTGAGCGACCTCGCGACATCGCCGACTACATCGCCGGATTGCAGTGGCAACAACGACGACCATCCCGTTCACCTTCGCCTGGCCGCTACGTCTCCCCGGATCGCCGCCAGTACACCGGCCCTAACCGGGGCCGATCCCAAAGCCCCTACCCAGGAAACTAAAGGCAGCAACCGATGGAGGTGCGGTTGCTGCACGACGCAATGCCGAAGATCCTCCTCCGCCGCCGCCGCCGCTGCCGATGACGACGACCACGACGCACGAACTTTCCCGACGTAGTCGCAGTACGCCGCCTGAGCAGAGTCTTTACGACAAAGCCTCGCCGCCGACGCAACATAGCAGCACCGGACCAAGCCGACGCAGCCGTGATCCGACGCCCCGACCTAACCGGAACGCCAGACGACGAACCACCGACCTCGACGTGATCATCGACGGCCACAGCGTCACCGCCCTAGTCGATACCAGCGCCGACTACTCTATCATCAGTGGTCTCTTCGCCGCTAAGCTCAAGAAGGTAAAGACTGCATGGGAAGGACCAGATATCCGAACAGCAGGGGGCCACCTTATAACACCGACTGGAACCTGCACGGCAAGAGTCACGATTCACAGCCAGATGTATTCTGTGAATTTTGTGGTCCTGCAGCAATGCTCGCGAGACGTCATTTTAGGCATGGATTTCCTGGACCAGCAAGGCGCAGTCATCGACCTAAGATCCAGGTCAATTACGCTGTCCACGGATATTGCAACGGCGTCAGACTGCAACGTCGCTCACAATGCCTTGAATGTGACAGAAGAGCAGGTAACCATCCCGCCACTGTCGAGCGTCATCATTTCCGTCGGCACCAAAGCGTCTACTAACTTACAAGGTGTCATAGAAGGCGACCAGCACCTCCTCCTAAACCGTCAGATGTGCGTCGCAAGAGGCATAGCCAAGCTTCACAACGGCAAAGCCAAGGTAATGGTGACGAACTTCAGCAACGAATATAGGCACTTGAATAGGGGCACGACGGTAGCATATCTAAGAGAATTTGTGGAAGCGAGCAATGCCTTCGCCCTCACCGATTCTCAGGGAGCCGCAACGTCGACAGCAGTGTCCGCGCCCGCCTTCGACGTCAATCAAAGCCTTTCCAGGCAGCAACAAAAGGAGCTCAAAGCCTTACTCCACCAATACAAGGACTGCTTCTCGTCGTCGTCGAGGCTTCGTCAGCCCCTCTCGCGAAACATCGCGTCATAACCGACGAATATGCCCGTCCGCTCCGTCAGAGCCCCTACCGAGTTTCTGCACGGGAACGCGAGGCCATCAAGCAACAAGTCGACGAAATGCTGCGTGACGACATCATTCAGCCGTCTACGAGTCCGTGGGCATCACCCGTGGTGTTGGTGAAGAAGAAGGACGGAACCCTACGTTTTTGCGTCGATTATCGTCGCCTGAACAAGATCACGAAGAAAGACGTGTATCCCCTCCCACGGATAGACGATGCTCTGGACAGACTCTACAACGCCAAGTATTTTTCGTCGATGGATCTCAAAACCGGCTACTGGCAAATCGAAGTAGACGAGAGAGACCGAGAGAAGACTGCCTTCATAACACCAGACGGCCTATTCGAGTTTAAGGTCATGCCCTTTTTTCTTTGCTCGGCGCCTGCGACGTTCCAACGGGTTATGAACACAGTACTCGCAGGCTTGAAGTGGCAGACTTGCCTCGTCTACTTGGACGACGTAGTCGTATTTTCTTCCAACTTCGACGAGCACCTCCGGCGCCTTGAAGCTGTTCTTCGGGTAATCAAAGCCTCGGGACTTACCCTGAAGCCAGAAAAGTGCCGCTTCGCCTACGAGGAACTATTGTTCCTTGGCCACGTTATCAGCAAGTCGGGAGTGCTCCCTGATCCACAGAAAACAGCTGCGATCGCCGACTTTCCTGCACCCACCGACAAGAAAGCAGTACGCCGATTTCTTGGCCTCTGCGCTTATTACAGGCGCTTCGTGAAGAACTTTTCGCGAATCGCCGAGCCACTGACGTACCTCACGAAGGTCGACGTCGACTTCAAATGGGAAACGCCGCAAGTCGAGGCATTTCAAGATTTAAAGCGACGCCTGCAAACGCCGCCAATACTGGCGCACTTCGACGAAGAAGCTGACACCGAAATTCACACGGACGCAAGCAGCACAGGGCTCGGCGCCGTAATCGTGCAGAGGACCGACGGACTTGAAAGGGTCATCAGTTACGCTAGCCGGTCACTTTCGAAGGCAGAAGCCAATTATTCCACGACAGAAAAGGAATGCCTTGCCATCATCTGGGCTACATCAAAGTTCCGCCCCTACCTGTACGGCAGGCCTTTCAAAGTCGTGAGTGACCACCACGCCTTGTGTTGGCTAGCTAACTTGAAGGATCCATCAGGGCGCCTCGCACGGTGGAGTCTCAGACTACAAGAATTTGACATCACCGTCGTCTACAAGAGCGGACGAAAGCACTCCGACGCCGACTGCTTGTCTCGCGCCCCTGTCGATCCGCCGCCCCAGGATGACCAGGACGACGACTCTTTCCTGGGACCCATAAGTACCGACGACTTCGCGGAACGCCAACGAGCTGACCCAGAGCTCAAGATCCTCATGGACTACCTGCAAGGCAAGACCGCCGACGTGCCGAAAGTATTCCGCCGAGGACTGGCTTCGTTTTTCCTGCGAAACAACGTCCTCCTGAAGAAGAACTTCTTGCCGCTCCGCGCCGACCACCTCCTCGTGGTACCTTCAGCGTTACGTCCAGAGGTTTTGGAAGCATTACACGACGACCCGACAGCCGGACATCTTGGTGTTTCCCGCACACTGTCACGAATACAAGAGAAGTACTATTGGCCTCGCCTCACTGCCGACGTCGCCCACTACGTAAAAACATGCAGAGACTGTCAGCGACGCAAGACGCCGACAACTAGGCCAGCCGGACTTCTGCAACCCGTCGAACCACCTCAACGGCCATTCCAACAAATCGGCATGGACTTACTGGGGCCGTTCCCGACGTCAACTTCTGGCAACAAATGGATTGTCGTAGCGACTGACTACCTCACCCGCTATGTCGAAAGAAGGGCCTTGCCCAAGGGCACTGCCGCCGAGGTCGCCAAGTTCTTCATTGAGAACATCGTCCTCCGCCATGGAGCCCCCGAGGTCCTCATCACCGACAGAGGTACGGCCTTTACGGCTGACCTAACGCAAGCGATCTTGAGGTACAGTCAGACAAGCCACCGCCGAACCACCGCGTATCACCCACAGACGAATGGCCTCACCGAGCGTCTAAATAAGACCATCGCCGACATGCTGGCCATGTACGTGGACGTCGAGCACAAGACGTGGGACGCCATACTCCCGTATGTAACCTTCGCGTACAACACGGCCGTGCAGGAAACGACGCAGTTTGCTCCATACAAGCTCGTCTACGGACGGAGCCCAACAACGACGCTTGACGCCATGCTACCGGTCGGCACCGACGAAGAAGACCTCGATGTCGCCAGCTACCTGGATCGCGCTGAAGAAGCTCGACAGCTAGCCCGCCTGCGTATCAAGAGCCAACAGACGGTCGACAGGCGCCACTACAACCTTCGACGACACCACACCGAATACCAACCCGGCGACCTTGTCTGGGTCTGGACGCCAATACGACGACGGGGATTGTCTGAGAAGCTCCTGCGACGCTACTTTGGACTCTACAAGGTAGTCCGACGTCGTGGTGAACTGGACCATGAGGTCGTGCCCGATGGCTTAACGTCATCCCAACGACGCCGTGCACGACCCGAAGTCGTACACGTGGTGCGACTTAAACCTTATTACGCGCGCTGATTAGCTGTGACGCATTGTTAATGTAATTTATTGCATGTACTCTCTCTTATGTTCTGTCTTTAGCATCGGGACGATGCTTTTTCAGAGGGGGGTAGTGACACGTGCGGTTCTTTTGGTTTACGAAGGAAGACGCTATCACTTTCTGTTAAGCGCAACGCAGGCCGCGTTTATCTTGTATGCCACTCTGGAACGCGTTACGACGCGTGTATAAAAAGACTGACACGTGCGGTTCTTTTGGTTTACGAAGGAAGACGCTATCACTTTCTGTTAAGCGCAACGCAGGCCGCGTTTATCTTGTATGCCACTCTGGAACGCGTTACGACGCGTGTATAAAAAGCCGGCGCAGTGCGCCACTGGGGGTCTTTTTTTCTTTTTTTCCGTCGGCCGACGACTGTTCACGCCGCTGTTGCTATGAGTTGTGTTTGGCCCCGTTTTGCTGGGCACAAATTCGCCCAATAAACAGTTCGCCTGACACCGCCCTGACAAATATAATAACGCTGACTTGGCCAAAACGCAGAAGGCCATGATAACAGACTCGACGGAAGAGGTTACGGCAAAACTGGTGGCCCTGGGAAACAAGGTGAAACCGTTGTTTGAACAAACAAGGGGCTGCCACTCAGTCAAAGTGCCAATTTTTGTACACATAGTCATACAGAGCAACCTAACAATGATTCTTATAATATAAAAGTTGATAATATTTTCTCTTTATTTAGTGCATACATCGTATACACTACATAAATTGAGAGATTGAATGTGAATGTACGCAAAAATGATGGATTTATGAATTTTGGTTGCATACAGTAGATTGCATCGGTGTCACACGAGCACTTTTGAGCGTCGAAAGAGTTGATTTGGAAGTGTGGCAGTTTGGCCTAGTTGGCATGACATGACGATAGTTATAGCGCGAGAACAGAACGACGACGGGTCTGATTTTTTGATCGCGATGAACAATGATTGTTGCTAAGCGGTGCAAATTAATCTGGATCGAGTTTGCCCGAAACAACAGTCAAACCGCAATTCGGGGGCCAAATCGCGATCAAAAGTGCCCGTGTGACACCGGCAGTGAACGTGACTCACGTCACAATTAGTGCGGCGAAACATGCGATGGCAATCAGGGCTACAAAAGACAAGACTGCAAACCCCGCTACTTACCCGATCATGCAGCGTGAGAAGTGGTCAGGCGGAAGCCGTTGCCGCCGCCGAACGCCTTGCTTAGTTGTACACGGACAGGAGGGTGCACCGCAGAACAGAAAGCCGATAAATACAGCCACGCAGACTCTAAATAAACAGAAATTTTACATTATTAACTAGGGACAGTGACGGATACCGCCATTATTTTGAGCACGAATCTATCACGTGACTACAACAGCCCATGATGCGAGGCGCAGCCCGATGTTGGCGATGTATAGCCTCCGAGACAAATAAAGCCAATGCCAGTCTTAAAGGCTATTACTTGTTTTAAAACTAAGTAATTTTAAATATTCTTCACGCAAATTGTATTATTATTTTTAATCGTAACGTATTTTTGTTTTGGTGAGATTTGAAGGCGCAACTTGAAAACCATTGCAAAAACGCATCATGAGGGTGTAAAAAAGTGATGAGTAGTGCCAAAGCCTTGTAGATTTATTGTGCCTGCCGGATGAGCGCAAAACACCAGTCAATCATGGCGGCGCTGCCTACGTAAGGGTAAGTCTTTGTACTTGGCCTTCGAGATCGGCAATTTTGGCGTTTGCTGCTAAATTAAGAGCATACCTTGTATTAAAAAAGTTGTTTGTTGAATGATGATGTCACTAACGTAGGGTTAAGTATAATTATGTTTACGCCTTTTTAAAGTTTGTTTACGTTATTTTTGTTGCATATAAGCTGCAAAAACGTAAAAACTTATTTGAAGACACCCCTACTTGAGTGGCGCCACCACCGTAGTTCCGACGACCGCCGCTACTTAAGTGACCGCCGATAATCCGGCAGGCACAGGAAATCTAGGAGGCGTTGGTATTGCGTAACTGAAACTTCAGTTGCGCTCACGGAGGAACAAAAAGTAGGAGAGGCCCTGACGTCACTCCATGAAGGAAGGAAAGGTCACTCATTGTGAAGCCGCGATGAAGCCGCAAGTTTGCCATTAGGACTGGGAAAATTCTCCTCTCTTGTTTACATCTGAATGGAAAGCAGAAGGCACGACCCTCTCTCCAGCTCGGAAAGCACGTGGACTGCGCAGCGCGTGTGTCGTGACGATCCGAAACTAATGGAACGGGGTCATCACTCTGAGCAAGCGGACATCTTCGGCGAAATCACTTCGTCTGATGATAACAGGGAGGAATGGCTCGCCGACAACGAAGCAACTACAAAAGAATGCGCGCTAGATGCACTAACAACGGCGAGTGTTTTCACGTTGTTAATTCAGCAACTGTACAGACAACACGATCGGTCGTGCGCATTCTACGGTTGCATTTCGCCACGCGGCTGACGCAGCGTCCGGCCACTGTGTCCGTGTTTCGCGTGACTCACCGGCGTCAGCATTCTGTGACCGTGATGACTTTGAGCACGGTGCTTGTGACACTTGAACGCGGTTGCTGTTACGTTGAGATTAGATGCAGTGCTGGTGTAATGTGTACCAAGCGGAACAGAAAAGGTGTTTTAATACGCACATGCAAGTTGTTACTGTACACACACAACACGAAACTACGTATGTGCACATGGTCCTCATGGCGTCTTTCTGGGCTCAACAGCGTCGTCCGTTGTCACAAGCAGGAGCACTGGTCAACCGTCACTGACCTGCAAGGCATTCGTCGTCAGTCAGCTTCGTCATGGTGCCCAAGCAATTTCGCTGAACGCTAACTGTTTCATCCGCGTCATCCGCCGCACGACACATGGATATGCCCTCCTGGCTCTGGCAGCCCGCGGGCAGCCAGAAGTCGAAAATTGAAGAGCCCCACTGTTGAAGCCCCGTGATGGATAAAGGAATTTGTAAACGTTTCTAAGAGTACAGTGACTGCAAGGAGAACACTGCGTAGCAAATAACGCGGCGCAGAGCACAAATATTGTCCGCCACGGTACAGCACGAGACCTGGGAGGCACACATTCCGCCACCGGCCGCGGCCACTCACTATAGACCAGATCAACTGCAGAACACGTAACCATAACAACGCCGCCATTGTGCCCAGTGAATATGGCCGCAATCATGTCATTTCCGCCACACTTATCACGCCGCGCACCGGCTGGGGATGCCCTCACCCAACTTTCCTTCCTCCGTGGTTGCGCTGTACAAATCATAGCGTTGTCCTGCAGATATTTTAGTGTGTACAGTAATTCGGTTCTTTGCGAACAACTTCTCTCTCAATTTTTATGCTGCCTTACCTGTCTTTTTTACTGCTACAAAACCACTTTAAAAATGAAGATGAAATCAAAACTTGTGCAATTCCGATTTTGACTCACCATTATCGTCATCATCATTGTAGCACAATAGCATGGAACATCTTATTTTCGTGTGTTTTCACTCTGCATTCTCGGTCAAAGGCGTCAAATTAGGGTGGCTTAATCAAGCCTGAGGAGTCGTTCAAGTGTGACCGATAACGACAACCTAAAGTGAAAAAAGCAGAGTACCTTCACGAAACAGCTGACCATCATCAGTGAGCTCATTTGATGTGGATCTTCCTACACAAAATAACGTCCGCATCAGAGACATCTGAGCGCGTAAGTGCATGATCGAAAATTTGTGGGTGAATTGGATGCTGTTCACACAGCGATTTCAGCTTTATTTCACCGTTGCGAGTCAAGAAACTGCATCTATCGAACGGAAGGCAATACTTCGACTTTCCGTAGCCGCCGGACCTGTTGCCCTTATCTACAACAGTTTAGATTTCCGTCCTCCAACTGAGGGGACTTCACAACCAGAAATAAACACTTCATGCACGCTCTACGCTGACACGCAACAAAGGGTACACCCACTGCACCCTTCGCTGCTTGAAGCGGCAAGCTAAATAACGTCTCGGATCTTCCCCCGCTGCCTCAATCCTAGAAGTGCATGAATGTAACAATGAGCGGCAGCGCGACAAGATGATCAGACAACAGACCACCCCAGGTATGAATCACCATTTGTGCGAACAAGTGACAATAGTCCACAATTGTCATTTACATAGCTTGTCAAGTTCACCAAGCAGTGGCAGCTCGCACACAACATCCAGCTCAGATATGCCTGTCTATTTTATTAGTTGACTGTTTGATGAATGCAGCTAAGCTTTCGTTGTGTTGTTGTGACCAACTAGAAAAACACTGCAGTTGACCAAATGTGTTTGTCGTCCAGACAACTGCATAAACGTGGTGCTACTTATGCATGAACATCACGCTGGAACAGAAAGGGAAGCTCGCCTAACTGCTGACAGGTTACCATTCCTACTTGGTCGACAACAAACACGCTGCTTAAAAACCTACCCTGCACTAGTAGACTTAGTAGAAAAAATGAAGTTAATAAGAAACTAATACAGAGAAAAAGCATCGGAGCTTCCTTTACGGAAGAAAGAAGACTCCATTAGGACTGCAACCGTTCACGTCTCGAATTCTATAAAAAAAGATAGTGTTGTGGGACCAGTAACAGCGAGAACTTACAGCATTGAAATGCACCGTAGCATGTTAAGAAGAAAGGAGCACACCTGTGACATATGACTCAGCCGTTTGTGTTGTGACCAACTAGAAAAACACTGCAGCTGACCAAATGTATCAGTCGCCCAGACAGCTGCATAAACGTGGTGCTACGTCTACACCTACTACATAGAAAGCTGCGTGAAGTCATGTGAAGAAAATGGCATCTCATTAGCAGCTTTGCCTCAGTTGTGTGTCTTCTCGCTCGACGTACTCGAGCAAGAGAATTGCAAACGGCAGGTGCGTTTGTTCAAGCCAACGTAAGCGTTACAGTCAAAGCGAAGCTGAAGCCAGGCCTTGGACAAATGACAAAAGAACTGCAATGGTCTGGTGCTATTTGTGTGCTGCATAGTGTGTTGTGCAGGCTTGGCAATTCCTTCTTGGCATCTCCCAGATTTGCTGTGGGTGATATTGTTTTCTGATTACTGTGCCCTTACACGATACTGCAATTTGTGGTTTAGGGTTTCTTACCATCAACACTGTTTTCAGCAGGCGTGCTTTCTCTATGTTGGTGTCTACTGTGTTTATTATGATTGATCGTCCTTTTGTATTAGTGTGGCATTTCATCCAGGTGCAATTTGATGTTTATATTTGCTTGCAGACAGTGCGTTCTGCAGGCCTGGTGTTTGCCGTGAATGATAGCTTTGACAGTGACAGAATAACACACTTTTTTACAATTGCTTAATTTTTGGCAAATGTTTACACACACGCAGTTATTAAAAAGACAAGAAATGCTTTCATGACGATGCGAGTTCCCAACAAAGCTGTAAAGGCAGAGCACGTGAAATCGCTGCTCTATTGCATTTTCATCAGTCACAGACACTACCAGATACTTGAGTACTGCAAACAGTTGTCAAGACAGTTTCAAACCAGAATGAACACCCTTTTTTGTCCGAAGCCTCAGCATGTCTGTACATTTATTGCGACTTCGACCGTCCTCCTAAAACTCTGCAATCAACCCGCCTCGTCGAACGTTTGTGACATTCTAGTGTGTGTGTGTGTGTGTGTGTGTGTGTGTGTGTGTGTGTGTGTGTGTGTGTGTGTGTGTGTGTGTGTGTGTGTGTGTGTGTGTGTGTGTGTGTGTGTGTGTGTGTGTGTGTGTGTGTGTGTGTGTGTGTGTGTGTGTGTGTGTGTGTGTGTGTGTGTGTGTGTGTGTGTGTGTGTGTGTGTGTGTGTGTGTGTGTGTGTGTGTTTTCACTTCCTCCATCTCTCTTTTTCTCTCTCATTCTGCTTTCCTTGCCTTTTTGTCTCCCTTCCCAAGTGCAGGGTAGTAAACCAAATACTTGCTTTCTGGTGAAACTCGCTGCCTTTTTTCATACCATATCTTTCACTCTTTCGTTCGTGACTTTATTTGATTACTATATCCAGTTACTGATTATCCTGTTTGCATCTTTTTCTCGAATCTTGCTTTTTATGTTCCCCAAAAGTAAGGGCTCTGTGAAACAGCTGTTTTTCTAGCTCCATTGTTCCTATTGGTTCTACTTCCATAATTCTTGCCAATCGTAGGGTTTGTTGTGGCTGTTGCCTTGCATCATGCAAGCATGTAGGTACCATTTTAGTAGATCGGTTTCTTGTGTGTTTAATCTGAAAGCACTCTTTAAAACATGATTGTGGTGATGCATCATAATGGAGGCATAGTTTTATTTAAATAATGCTTGCTCACTTCACAGTGTAATGGTTACCATGCTATTTTACAAGCACACGGTAATAATTGAAATAGACAGGTAATTTATTCTTCAAGTCTGCATGCATACATGTTGAGATGAAGCCTGCCTACAGCAGGCTTTTTGTAGCCTGCAAATTTGGGGTCCTAAAAGGCTTGCTCTTGCACATATATTTCTCACATATGAATTCACTGTGTTTAGTGTATTTAGCTACAGACGTAAGCAGGCGATGCAATGGTTTCCACTATGTGATTGTGTTCTTGTGTTTCTTTTTTTTGCCAATGCAGTAACTCTGTGTGAAGAACGTTTGGTGAGGAGCTATAGAGGCCTAGTCAGGTGACTCATGGTGGTGTTTTTGTCTCCTGCACTACGGCAATCGTGTATTGTCAAATAAATAAATAAAAACATGGAGTGGAGCTGTAGAAAGCAATCATCTTCATAGATGAATTAGTGTGTGAAAAACATAAGCTGAACTGTTTTATTGTTCATGCTTCTATTTCTTACTCAACCACACAAACTAGCCCCTGTCAGCCATTATTCAATTGAGTACACAAAGTTGAAAAAGTTTCCATGTGTGTTATTGGATGTTTCAGCGATTATGTTCTCCATGTTGTCTCTATACAATCGCTGCTAAACATAGGTTTGATGTTTATATACAACGTTGATGCAACTTGATTATTTGATTGTTGTTACCACATTAATACCATCACGTTAGGGCAACATGACAATTTGAATATTGTTGCCTCGTTAAAAACAACACGTTAGCTCAACTTCATTATTTGAATGTTGCTGCAACATTAAAAACACTGTGTTATGGCAACATAATACTATAAATGGCGGTGCGATGTTATATTTTATCGTCTAACGTTGCCTCACATTCGTTACATTCAAAACACGTTGACTCAACATTCTGCGTTACCTGGGAGACCTAGCCTCACTCTATACGAATATACCGCATATTGATGACATTCAAGCAATATTGGAGGCTTAAGAACAAAACGTTTCAAACAAAGCGGTGGACAGCAAGACACTAGCGTGGTTACTTGAACTAATCCTGACATTAAACAATTTTTAGTTTGATCGTGCACATTGTGTACAGGTTAGTGGCACTTCTATGGGTACAAAAATAGGACCAAGCTATGTAAATATCCTTAGGAGCCACCTCAAAGATAAATTCTTAGACGCATGCAGTATCAAGCCGTTTTATTATAAGCGTTATATTGACGATGTCTTTCTTATCTGGCAGCACGGAGGTACAGAACTTCTGTCATTCATTGCGGACTTCAACAAGGCTCATCCTACCATCTCTTTTCAGAATCTTAATCAAGCACAGCAATAAATTTTCTTGACGTCACGGTTACTATACGTGCTATTCAAGTGACGACTAAACCCTTTAGAAAGCCCACGGATAGGCAGTCATTCCTACATTTCAAAAGTTCACATCCAAAGCACTGCAAAACGGCAATCCCATATGGTCAAGCACTGCGTTTTAAGAAAATATGTTCAAAAAATCGGATTTTGCAGACAACTGCACCAAACTTCGAGAGGCCCTACAGAAAAAATTGTATCCACCACAAATAATTAACGAAGCTACTAAACGGGCTGAGGATTTTGACCGTAGTGAACTTTTTATTCGGAAGAAGAACGCCGCACCTTCTAGCACGAGCCTGGTTATAACAAACTCCGCATCAGAACCAAACATCAACAGCATTCTTCAGAAGCATCACAACATACTGCTACAGAGTGATCACGTTAAAAACATCTTTCCTGATGCCCCACGTGTGGTATATCGCAGATCGAAAAACTTACGTGACATACTACAGCATCAAGGATTACCCCCACCACCTTTTCTGGTTGTCAGCCATGCAACAAAGCCCATTGCCAAGTTTGCAACCATATGACGAAGACAACATTAGTTAAGAGTACAGCATCAAACTTTCATCTAAAAAAGGGGATTTTGACTGCGACACAAGCAACATTGTGTACATGCTTGAATGCTCTGTATGTAAACTCCAGTACATTGTACATACTGAAACGCCTTTTAGGGGCGAAGCTCCTTAGGGCGTGGGCTGTGCGTCCCCTGTAGCCTGTATGTAGCCACCTCTAGTTTAGTTCTTGCAGTGTTCACTAGATGGCGGTACCGTCCCCTGTATGTAGCCACCTCTAGTTTAGTTCTTGCAGTGTTCACTAGATGGCGGTACCGTCTCCTGTATGTAGCCACCTCTCGTTTAGTTCTTGTAGTGTTTACTAGATGGTGGTACTTTTAGCTGATGATGAAAAGATGCAAGATGTTATAAACTAGAAAGCGGTACTTGACAATAGTTGATGAAAGACGCGAGATCTTATAAAATAGGAATGATGTCACATATGGCGCGTGTCATTGGTTGAAGGCAATCGTTCGATTTAGTGCGGCGACGTACGCTAGGAGGAGCGTTGTAATAAAATCCGTTCGCTGTTGGCGCGCGCTCGGAGTCGCCGGATGGATAGGGCTGCAAAGCGGAGAGAGCGCAAGGCGGCAGCAGCGCGCGCTCGCAGACAGATCCTGATGTGCGAGCGCGCGAGGCAAGGGACACCGCAAGCCATCCATCGTCTAAGAACAAATAAAAGTTGATTCGTGTATATACACACACAGCGTTTCTCACGTCTTTACATGATGATCGACTGGGCGAATTACACGGAAGATTCACAGTTTACCGATGAATCCCTCCGGAGCTTCGCCTATTCATCATCATTCACCCCGTGAATATGCCGTAATTTTTTTCACTGTGCTTTATAACCATAAGACATATGCCACAAGCCCACGCAATCTATCTTTGTCTAAGCACGTTAACATTCGTGGTCACTGATTCAGTACACTAACAGCTACTATACATGAATCAGGTATCCCTTCACACTGTGATAGGGAACTACGCCAGTCATTTCTGATACACAAGCTCAACGCAATCTTATCCAGGCAAACTGACGTTTCTTTCGGCGCAGAACTAAGTTTTAGTTTCATCACAGTCAGTTCATAACACTGTACACGAAGATTTTTACTACACATTTTCGGTGCTGTGAATTTCTTGACTTTGTGTTATCGATTCGGTTTGTGCCCCATGAAATTTCTAGTAAAGCATCTTGTTTCCTTCAAACGTTTTCTGCTATACTTTTTTGTGTTTTGTGCGTGTGATTTCCTGTATGGGTTCGAAGCTTTATTTTTGGTTTGCAGATATTACCGTAGTTTTCAAATTGCTATTCATGTGATCTACTTGATCAAGGTGCTTGGTTGGGCTGCTTGGTGCTGCATGGTAGACGAAAAAAGTGCTTGACAGCGCAAACGACAGGAGGGGATAGAAGAGACGAGAACAGAGCGCTGAACTAACTACCAAAGTTTATTGCAATCTAGCTACAATATATGGGAAACCAGAATCTGCGCATAACCACCCAACATCAGCAAAATCGAACACACATGTGCCGAACGGCCTACCTTATCAAGAGCCGGTAATATCAGGGGACCCTAGATAATGAAATTCACAGCCGTGAAGAAAAAAAATGATGGTACGCTAACACAGGAAGCACCAAATTGTTGAATATGGAAGGCTTCGCTAATCTCGCGCTCGCGCTGATTTTTATATCGCCCCATAATCACAGACTTGTCAGAAATTGGCTGGCAGCCACACTTTTTACAATGGTCCACCAAGTGGCTGGGAACAGAGCCTTTTAGAGAGTAAGCGTGCTCCCTCAGGCGATCAATATGGCATCGGCCTGTTTGGCCAATGTAACAGAGCCCGCATGTAAACAATATCTTGTATACATTCAATAAAACACATTCAACAAAGCGCGTAGCTTGTTTCTGAGTACATGCTTCTTTCTTACCTCCTTCACTATAACTCTGCGACATAGTCCAGCGAGCTTGTCGCGTGCGCAGAACACAACTCGTACACCAATTTTTCCAGCGATCATCTTTAGCCTGTGGGAAACCTCGTGTACGTAGGGAACAACAGCCGTAATGGAATGTGGTTTGTTCAGTAGGCTGTTCCATTATCCCGTATCAAGCACTCTCAGTGACGTAAGGAGAGTCTCGGCGATGGAAGTCAGGAGGGGATTAGGAAAACCTACTTGTTGAAGGCGATGAACTTGGTTTGAAAAACTACATTCTACCGGGTGGTTACAAGAGCGAGTTAGAGCTGTGTTCAGGCAAGAAAAAGCGATGCCACGCTTGACTAGCTTAGAATGGGCGGACGTAAAAGAAAGAAGGCTTTTCTTTGAGCGAGGCTTGTACCGCCAACAGACATGGTCCACCAAAAAGAGCACTTCTAAGTATAGAAATCGTAGCTTGTCATCAGAAATAAGCTCCAACGTTAATTCAAGTTGCTTCAATTCACGCCGAAATCCGTTAAAAATCTCACCGGTTGTTTGTCTAGGGTCAAATTGGTTGATGGGCTAAAACACTAAAAAGTCGTCAACGTAGCAGAACACTTTAGCTGTGCTTGTCGGATGAAGGTTAGCCATGAGACTTCTGTCATACTGTGCGAGTAAAAGGTCACTAAGAACTGGGGCTAAACAAGATTCATGGCACACTTCCTCCCGCTGAGTGTAGAAGGTGTCCTTGTAAACTACGAAGGTCGAAAGTAGATAAAACCACAGTAGTTCTAAAAACCTGTGAACAAGAATTCCGCATGCATTCTGAAATTTGGTTCAGCCATAACGCTCAATACACTGGCTAACTTCATCGCACACAAGGTCATGAGGTAAGAAATAAAACAAGCCCTTGACATCAACAGAGAAGGCGCTTACTCGTTTCGGGCAATCAATCCGGAGGTAATCACTGACGATGACTGGGCTCTTAATTCTAGAGGGGTCATAAATGGGCAGGGCTGCTAGAGTTCTGTGCAGATACAAGGCAACAGGATGCTGTCAAGTGCCGCGCTCGGAAACAATTGCTCTGAACGGATTGCCTTCCTTGTGTGTTTTATTGTCACCGAAAAAAAGAGCGAGAGGCTCAGGCATTTTCCCGTTTTTACGGACTTTACCAAAAAGGTTAGACCCACCTTGTCGCAGTTTTGCCGCTTGCGTCCTCACTCTAGTTCTTTTGATGGCGGGGAGCACCTTGAAATTCGTCCGCCTGACGTCTTGAGCCTTGCTGTCATACAAATGCTTCGGCATAAGCACAAACTTTCCTTCCTTATCAGATTGGAGAAGCTTGATCTCGGCCATTTGTAGGCTGGCGACCATGGCACTGGACCGTTGCCGAGCCGTCTTGACGTCTTGAAAAAGGCACTCGACTCGCTCCTGGACGAGTCGACCATTTTCGTCATCATTTTTGCTCGTCCAACGGTGCTTCCTAAGAGGCCAAGCAGCTCCACCTCGTCCAGGTTTGGATGCTCGCAGACTTTCAGCCTATTTCGAACACCTTTTTTACACGTGCAGGAACAGCAACTTCTCCAAGGATGACGACTTCTTGTCCTAGTGGAGTGCGTCGGCCTCTCTTTTTCTGGCAGCCAAGGTAGAAGCTGGCCCCATAAAAATTCAGCTCATTGACGGGCTAAGCGAAGATCCCGATGGAAGAACTTCTCCGCCGATCCTTTTTGCGCCTGCTTCAAGGTTGCACTGTGAAGGCATTCTGTGTAGAAGCGGATCTGTCGCCAAGCTTCGTAGCGAAGGATACGGCAAAGCCGGTTCGCATGTCCAGTAGACGGAGCAAGCCCCCCAAAGAGACGCAGGACTTCAGGAGGCAAGTAGGAATTCTTCAGAGAAAACGTAAACAGTCTTGCCCAACAAGACGCAGTGGCAATCAAGCTGACACATAACGCAGAAGACTGTAGGAAATCAAGGAAGCACAGAGAACAGCCCGATGAACGTAAATGAACTTTAACAAGGTGCTGGATTGGGCTGGTTGGGGCTGCATGATAGACGAAGAAGGTTGTTAGTTGAGTGCTCTGTTCCCGTCTCTTCTATCCCCTCCTGTCCTTTGCGCTGTGAAGCACTTTTTTGATCAACTTTTGTAAACACCATTCAAACATTCTCATAATTTTACTTTGACGTTGATTTGACATTCTCTACTCACTGTTCATTACTCGCCACATCGCAGTAGATAGTGTATGATAGTGATGGTTCACGTGTCAGGGGCCCCTGATATACAATGCATACTTCAGGAAAGCGCATTTTTGTATCGTGTTTTCCCTGTTTAGGGCCGGTTCCCGGCAGAAACGTCGCAAAAATGAAGTTAGCTATTTGCCCATCCTCCACTTTTGAAAATATATATATATATATATATATATATATATATATATATATATATATATATATATATATATATATATATTGCCGCGTTTTGTTTCCCAAGTTGTGTTATCAGCCCAAAACACTACATGATTCTCAGCGCAAACCACGCCTGCTGATTGATTGATTGATTGATATGTGGAGTTGAACGTCCTAAAACCGCTATATGATTATTAGAGACGCCGTAGTGGAGGGCTCCGGAAATTTAGACCACCTGGGGTTCTTTAACGTGCACCCAAATCTGAGCACACGGGCCTACAACATTTCCGCCTCCATCGGAAATGCAGCCGCCGCAGCCGGGATTCAAACCCGCACACTGCGGGTCAGCAGCCGAGTACCTTAGCCACTAGACCACCGCGGTGGGGCGCAAACCATGCCTGCAGTTTTCGAGAAGCTTCCGGACTGTAGTAGATTATTTCGATAAGATCACGCCCACTCTGGGAACGGTAAAGATTATTCTGGAACCTACGCCACCACCAGCGATAACGCTAGAATAATCGACGGCAAGAGTATAAATGCCAACGCGCTTCGCCGCTTGTCAGTTGTTGATCGAAGGCCACGCTCCGTTCACCGCTATCAGTCCAAGACTGCTATCTGTACAAGACTGTTGCTGTAATTGGACTTTCCGTTTACCGGGCACGGGTTCGCCCAAATAAATGTTGTAGGCCCGTGTGCTCAGATTTGGGTGCACGTGAAAGAACCCCAGATGGTCGAAATTTCCGGAGCCCTTCACTACGGCGTCTCTCATAATCATACGGTGACTTTGGGACGTTAAACCCCACAAATCAATCAATCAATCGCCCAAATAAACAGTTAAATCCCAACACGAAGTCTCCTGTCTGCGGCCACATCACGACCCCGTGACATCTGGTGGAGGTGCTGTTTCTTTCATGTACCGGACGCCTCCGTCAAGCCGTGAACCCAGCCCACGGCGTGAAGACACCGACGCCGGAAACGATCAGCGAGTTAGCCGCAGGCAACAAGGTCTGGCACCGGAGAACGGGCTTTTACTGTACAAGGCTCAGAAAACCAAGACGTTGACGTAGACCGCGGCGACCATGCCAACGCCGGTTCTACCTGCACCACTCCTGCTCCGGCAACCCAAAGAGCTGCAAATATTCCGCGGTTCACCACTGGAAGACGCAGAAAACTGGATCGAAAGGTTCGACCGCGTCGCCACCTTTAATGACTGGACAGACGATGATAAGCTACGGCATGTATATTTCGCCTTGGAAGATGCTGCTCGGACCTGGTTCGAAAATCAAGAGCGAAGCTTCACAACGTGGGGCGCCTTCCGCGCCAGGTTCCTCACCACCTTCGCAACTGTGGTGCGCAAGGAGAAGGCCGCAACTCTCCTCGAAACCCGCATGCAGATGCCAAATGAAAACGTGGTGCTACTCACGGAAGATATGATTCCGCCACGCTGACTCTGACGTGTCCGAGGAGAAGAAGGTCCGACTACTTATGCGAGGAGTAAAGCAGGAACTCTTCGCCGGGCTGATCAGAAACCTGCCTAAGATGGTCACCGAATTCATTTTGGAAGCATCTACGATAGAGAAGTCGCTCGAGATGCGCACGCGGCAATATAACCGTAGCTTCTTGTCTACAAGCTACGCCGGCTTTCAAGCGCTAGGAACCACTGACTTGCGTGAGATGATCCGAGCGATCGTACAAGAGGAGCTGCGAAAATTACTTCCTTCAGCGCAGCCGCACGTGGAATCCATCGCGGACATCGTACGCCAGGAGATCCAGCAGTCGCTGGGCGTTCCTCAGCCTGAAGAGCCGCAGCTGCAAGTCATGAACTATGCTGCTGCAGCACGCCGCCACGCCCCTCCTCCACGCGCACGCCAAAACGCCGCCCCATCGCACTTCCTTCGCCAGACGCCACCGCCGCCACCACCCCCACCGACGACCTACCGTTCGCCAGCGGGCCAGCGCAATACGTCGAAGAAAACCAACGTTTGGCGCACCCCATACCACCACCCACTGTGCTACCACTGCGGCGAGGCCGGGCACACTTACCGCCGTTGCCAGTACCTACAGATAGAACTGCGTGGCTTCGCCATCGATGCACCACGTCCGCAGCCAGGGGAACAGCCACGTGACATCGCCGACTACCTGACAGGAACTCAATGGACACCACGAAGTCCTTCCCGATCGCCGTCGCCCAGCCGCCGCATGTCACCGCACCCCCAGCAGTACTCTGGCCCAACGCGGGGCCGGTCTCCTAGGGCGTATCCGAGAAACTAAGGGCAGCAAGCGATGGAGGTGCGGTTGCTGTGCGACGAACTACCGAAGATCCTCCGACTACGACGACGCCGCGACGGAGCTTTGCGAACACAACGCCTACCAGACAAAGCCCTGACGGCGAAAGCTCACTTACCGAAGGTGGCCTGACGACGCAACATGGAAGCAGCAGAACAAGCCGACGCAGCCGTAACCCGACGCCACGCCCTAACTGTAATGCGAGACGGCGAACTAGCAACCTCGACGTTCTTATTGACGGCCACAGTGTGACAGCTCTCGTCGATACTGGAGCCGACTATTCCGTCATCAGTGGGTCGTTCGCCGCGAAGTTAAAAAAGAAAGTTAGGACAGCTTGGAAAGGCCCTGAAACCCACACAGCCAGAGGATATCTCATAACGCCTGCAGGAATCTGCACAGCGAGAGTCACCATTAACGGTCGTATTTATCCTACAGACTTCGTTGTCCTACAGCGTTGCTCGAGAGATGTCATCCTTGGCATGGACTTCTTATGCCTCCATGGTGCTGTCATCAACCTAAAAACAAAGTCGATAACGTTATCCACAGAAGAAGCATTACCACTGCGCACACCGTCAGGAAACCATGCCTTGAACGTGCTGGAAGAACAAGTAACCATTCCGCCTCGCTCAAGCGTCAATATTTCAGTCGGCGCTCCTAAATCATCCGTCTTGGAAGGCGTCGTTGAAGGCAGTCAGCATATGTTGGTCACCCGAAATATTTGCGTCGAAAGAGGAATGGCAGAGCTGCGGGGAGGCAAAGTAATGGTCATGCTCACGAATTTCAGCAATGAGTACAAACATGTGAACAAAGGAACAATGGTCGCATACATCGTAGAAATTGTCGAAGCCACCTTGCTTTCGCCCTCGCCGATTCTGCGAAACCTGCTCAGACAAACCAAGCCCCTTCCATAGCTTTCGACGTCAATTTTAGACTTCCGAACAATAAGCAAGAACAGATCAAGGCCCTGCTCCTGCAATACGAAGATTACTTTTCGTCGTCATCGAAAATTTGGCAGACCTCAATTACGAAACATCGCATCATAACCGAAGAAAAAGACAGACCACTCCGTCAGAGTCCGTACAGGGTTTCGACGCGAGAACGTGAGGCCATGAAGAGACAAGTTGATGAAATGCTGCGGCATGACATTATTCAGCCGTCCAAGAGTCCATGGGGCATCATCCGGGGTGTTAGTGAAGAAAAAGAATGGGACCTTACGTTTCTGCGTCGATTATCGCCGCCTGAACGAAATCCCAAGAAAAGACGTGTATCCTCTCCCACGAATACATGACGCACTTGATCGGCTCCATAAGGCCAAGTACTTTTCGTCAATGGACCTCAAGACTGGCTATTGGCAAATTGAAGTCGACAAAAAAGACCAAGAGAAGACGGCGTTTATAACACCGGACGGCCTCTTCGAGTTTAAGGTGATGCCCTTCGGCCTTTTCTCAGCGCCTGCAACTTTTCTACATGTTATGGATACAGTACTCTCAGGATTTAAGTGGCAGACTTGCCTTGTAAACTTGGACCACGTCGTCGTGTTTTTCTCGAGTTTCGACGAGCATCTTCGGCGCCTTAAAGTTGTACTTCAAGCCATAGAGACGTCCGGACTCACGCTGAAGCCAGAAAATTGCAGATTTACATACGAGGAGCTCTTGTTTCTGGGGCACGTTATCAGCAAGTCTAGAGTTCGTCCCAATTCACGGAAAACAGCCACCATCGCCAACTTCCCGCCGCCCACTTACAAAAGGCGATGCGGCAATTTCTGGGCCTGTGCGCCTATATAGGTGGGTCGTGAAAAACTTCGCCCGCATCGCCGATCCTGTCACTAACTTTACCAAGGCCGACGTGGAGTTGAAGTGAGAAACGCCACAGGAACACGCTTTCCAGGAGCTTAAACATCGCCTCCAGACGCCTCCGTTACTTGCCCTTTTCGACGAATTCGCCGAGACAGAAATACACACTCACGCAAACAGCGTAGGTCTTGGCGCCGTTCTTGTGCAGAGGGATGACGGACTTGTAAGCGTTATTAGATACGCCAGCTCATTGCTATCCAAAGCAGAAGCAAATTTATACACAACAGAAAAGGAGTGCCTTGCCATAATCTGGGATACGTCAAAATTTCACCCCTACCTTTGCGGCAGGCCCTTCAAAGTGGTGAGCGACCACCACGCCTTGTGTTGGCTAGCCACCTTGAAGGACCCTCAAGGTCGCCTCGCACGATGGAGCCTGAGACTTCAAGAATATAACATTACTGTTATTTATAAGTCTAGCAAAAAACACCCCGACGCCGACTGTCTCTCTCGTGCGCCTGTCGACTAACCACCACCCGACGACCCGGATGAAGACTACTTCTTGGGAACGATAACTACCGACGACTTCGCTGAACTACAGCAGGCCGACCCGGAACTTAAGGCCCTAATAGAATACCTCGAAGGCAGGACCGCTGAAGTGCCGAAGGTATTCAAGCGCGCATTTGCGTCGATAATCTGTGGGTGGTACGTTATCGTCCGGCGGTGGTTAGTCTGGCTGTATGCCAAGATTGCTTGAGTTAGGTCAGCAGTAAATGCCTTTCCACTGTCGGTGATGAGGACCTCCGGGGCGCCGTGACCTAGGACGATATTTTTCATGAAGAACTTAGCTACCACGGATACACTGCTTTTGGGCAGGGCTTTTGTCTCGGCGTAGTGGGTGAGGTAGTCGGTAGCTACCACGATCCACTTGTTTCCGAAAGCCGACGTCGAGAACGGCCCCAGTAGGTCCATACAAATCCGCTGGAATGGTCGGCCAGGTAACTCAATTGGCTGCAGAAGTCCCGCTGGCCTTGTCGGTGGTGTCTTGCGTCGCCGACAGTCCCGGCATGTTTTCAGATATCGAGTGACGTCAGTGGTAAGGCGTGGCCAGTAGTACCTTTCTTGTATCCTCGTGAGCGCGCGGGAGACACCGAGGTGCCCTGCCATTGGATTGTCGTGCAGGGCCTGCAGGATTTCTGGCCGCGGAGCTGAAGGCACCACTAGAAGGTGCTTGGCTCGGAGCGGTGAGAAGTTTTTCTTTTGGAGAAGAACGTTTCGCAGAAAGAACGACGCCAGTGCCCACTTGTATACTTTCGGGACTTCGGCGGCCCTGACATCGAGGTATTCTATTAGGGCCCTAATTTCCGGGTCCGCCAGCTGTCGTTCAGCGAAGTCGTTGGCAGTTATCGTTTCCAAGAAGTAGTCGTCATCCGGGTCATCGGGTGGTGGTTGGTTGACAGGCGCACGAGAGACACAGTCGGCGTCGGAGTGTTTCTTGCCGTTCTTGTCAATGACGGTATTGTCCTATTCTTGATGTCTCAGTCTCCATCGTGCGAGGCGACCTCTAGGGTCCTTCAAGGTAGCTAGCCAACACAAGATGAGGTGGTCGCTCACAACTTTGAAGGGCATGAAGGGCCTGAAGAGGTAGGGGCGAAATTTCGACGTAGCACAGATGATGGCGAAGCACTCCTTTTCTGTTGTGCAATAATTGGTTTCTGCTTTGGATAGCGATCGGCAGGCGTAGATAATATTCCTTTTAAGTCCGTCAGCCCTCTGCACAAGACTGGCGCCGAGGCCTACGCTGCTTGCGTCAGTGCTCATTTTTGTTTTGGCGAGTTCGTCGAAATGGGGAGATGACGTAGGCGTCTGGAGGCGATGTTTAGGCTCCTGGAAAGCGTGTTCCTGCGGCGTTTCTCATTGAACTCTACGTCGGCCTTGGTAAGGTTAGTGAGTGGATCGGCGATGCGGGCGAAGTTTTTCACGAACCGCTTATAGTAGGAGGAAAGGCCCAGAAATTAGCGCACCGCCTTTTTGTCAGTGGGCGGCGGGAATTTGGCAATGGCGGCTGTTTTCCGTGGACCAGGAAGAATTCCAGACTTGCTAATCATGTGCCGCAAGAACAAGAGCTCCTCGTACGCAAATGTGCACTTTTCTGGCTTCAGTATGAGTCCGGACGTCTCTATGGCTTGAAGTACAACTTTAAGGCACCTAAGATGCTCGTCGAAACTCGAGAAGAACACGACGACGTCGTCCAAGTTTACAAGGAGAGTCTGCCACTTCTATCCTGCCAGTGCCGTATCCATAACACGTTGAAAAGTTTCAGACGCTGAGCAATGACCGAAAAGCATAACCTTAAATTCAAAGAGGCCATCCGGTGTTATAAACGCCGTCTTCTTTCGGTCTATTTCGTCATCATCGATTTGCCAATAGCCAGTCTTGAGGTCCATTGACGAAAAAGACTTGGCGTTATGGAACCGATCAAGTGCGTCGTGTATTTGTTGGAGAGGATACACGTCCTTTCTTGTGATTTTGTTCAGGCGGTGATAATCGACGGAGAAACGTAGGGCCCATCCTTTATTTTTCACTAACACCACGGGGGACGCCCATGGACTCTTCGAGCTGGATGATGTCATCCCGCAGCATTTCATCAATTTGTCTGTTCATGGTATCGCGTTCTCGCATCGAAACCCTGTACGGACTCTAACGGAGCGGTCTGGCATTTTCTTCGGTTATGATGCGATGTTTCGTGATTAGGGTCCGCCGAATTTTCGATGACGACGAAAAGCAATCTTCGTATTGCAGGAGCAGGTCTTTGAGCTGTTCTTGCTTTTGATTCGGAAGTCTGGGATTGACGTTGAATGCTGTGGGTGGGACTTGGTTCCTCTGAGCAGGTTTCGCAGAATCGGCAGGGGTGAAAGCACTGGTGGCTTCCACGATTTCTTCGATGTCTGCGACCGTCGTTCCCTTGTTCACATGTTTGAACTCATTGCTGAAATTTGTGAGCATAACCGTTGCTTTGCCTCCCCACAGCTCTGCAATTCCTCTTGCGACACAAATATGGCAGGTGACCAACAGACGATGACTGCCTTCAACGACGCCTTTTAAGTTAGGTGATTTAGGAGCGCTGACTGAAAAATTAACGCTGAAGCGAGGTGAAATGGTGACTTGTTCTTCCAGTACATTCAAGGCCTGCTTTCCTTATGGCGTGTGTGGCGGTAGTGCTTCTTCTGTGGATAACGTTATCGACTTTTTTTTAGGTTGATGACAGCACCATGGAGGCATAAGAAGTCCATGCCAAGGATGACATCTCTCGAGCAACGCTGTAGGACAACGAAGTCTGTAGGATAAATACGACCGTTAATGGTGACTCTCGCTGTGCTGATTCCTGCAGGCGTTACGAGATGACCTCCGGCTGTGCTGATTTCAGGGCCTTTCGAAGCTGTCCTAACTTTCTTTAACTTCGGGGCAAACGACCCACTAATGACGGAATGGTCGGCTCCGTTATCGACGAGAGCAGTCACACTGCGGCCGTCAATAAGAACGTCGAGATTGCTAGTTCACCCTCTCGCGTTGCAGTTAGGCCGTGGCGTCGGGTCACGGCTTCGTCGGCTTGTTCCGCTGCTTCTATACTGCGTCGTCAGGTCACCCTTTGTGAGTGAGGTTTCGTCGTCAAGACTTTGTCTGGTTGGCGTGGTGTTCGGAGAGCTCTGTCGTGGCGTTGTCATCATCGGAGGATCTTCGGTAGTTCGTCGCACAGCAACCGCACCTCCATCGGTTGCTGCCCTTAGTTTCCCGGATTCGAGCTAGGAGACCGGCCCCGCGCTGGGCCAGACTTTAGCCGATGGTGCGGTGATATTCGGCGGCTGGGCGACGGCGAATGGGAAGGACTTTGTGGTGTCCACTGAGTTCCTGTCAGGTAGTCGGCGATGTCACGTGGCCGTTCCCCTGGCTGCGGACGTGGTGCATTGACGGCGAAGCCACGCAGTCTCATCTGTCGGTACTGGCAACGGCGGTACATGTGTCCGCCCTCGCCACAGTGGTAGCAGAGCGGGCGGTTGTCAGGTGCACGCCAAACGTCGGTTTTCCTCGGCGCACTTCGCTGGCCCGCTGGCGAACGGTAGGACGTCGGTGGGGGTGGTGGTGGCAGCGGTGGCGTCTGGCGATGGAAGTGCGATGGGGTGGTGTTTTGGCGTGGACGGGGAAGAGCGTTGTGGCACAGTGCAGCGGCGTAGCTCATAGCTTTCGGCTCGGGCAGCGGTGCTTGGGGAATTCGAAGCGATTGGCGAACTTCTTCGGGCACAATGTCGGCAATCGAATGCACTTGAGACTGCAGCGAAGGGAACAGTTTGCGCAGCTCTTCCTGCACGATCACTTGGATCGTTTCACGCAGGTTTTCGGAGTTACTGGCTTGAGCAGCAGCGCATTCTGGAGTCAGGCGACGAATATATGATCTGGTGCGCATGTCAGGGGTCTTTTCGGTAGTGGTCGCTTCGGATACAAATTTTCGGACGGTGATAGGTGGATTCCTCATTAGCCCCGCGAACAGCTCCTGTTTGACCCCTCGCATGAGGAAACGAACTTTCTTCTCCTCAAGCATGTCTGGGTCAGCGTGACGGAATAAGCGGGTCATCTTTCCTGTGAAAATGGCAACATTTTCGTTTGGCAGCTGAACCCAGGTCTCTAGTAAAGCAGCGGCCTTCTCTTTGCGAGCGACGCTTGCGAACGTTTGCAGGAATGTGCCGCAGAAAACATCCCACGTTCGGAGCGTGGACTGCCGATTTTCGAGCCAGGTTCTTGCACTGTCGTCCAAATAGAGGAACACACGACGGACCTTTTCGTCATTGTCCCATTGGTTGAGGGCGGCCACACGGTCGTATGTTCCTAGCCAGGTCTCCGGGTTTTTGAACGATGACCCACAAAAAATTGGTGGTTCCCTGGGTTGATGCATGACGATAGTGGGCTGGGACGCTGCGGTTGTCATTGTCGCTGCAGCCGTGGTCATGGCCTTGGCCTTCCACGCCTTGTCTTGTAGAAGCCTGTACTCCGGTGGTAGAACTTGCTGTCGGTGGCTTGTTCGCTGCTCCTGGTTGGAGTCGGTGTCTTCTCCGCGGCGTGGGCTTGGTTCACGGCTTTACGGGGGGGTCCGGTACATGAACGAAGCAGAACCTCCACCAGATGTCACGGGGTCGTGACGGGCCGAAGACAGGAGACTTTATGTTGGGATTTCATTGTTTACTTGGGCAAACCTGTGCCCGGTAAACGGGAAGTCCGAATACGCACAGACAGCAGTGAACGGAGCGTCATCGGCCATCGATCAACTACTAACAAGCGGCGAAGTGCGTCGGCATTTATACTCTTGCCATCGAATGTTCTAGCGTTATCGCTGGCGGTGACGAGTGTTCCAGAATAATCTGTACAGTTGGCAGAGTGGGCGTGATCTTATCGAAATGATCTACTACAGTCCCGAAGCTTCTCGAAAACTGCAGGCGCGGTTTGCGCTGTGAATTGTGTAGTGTCTTGGGCCGATTACAAAGCTTGAGGAATAGAACGTGGCAAAATAATGAGATCTCACAGACAATATTGCCAAACAATGAATAGGGGAAGTTATTATAACCAATGTAATGTAAATAAGAAGAAAGAAAAGTGGGCGAAATTACTTTGCCGTGTGAGCAAGAATCGAACCGACGACCTTCGAATAACGAACGCGTTATTCGAATGATTTGTGGGGTTTAACGTCCCAAAACCACCATATGATTATGAGAGACGCCATAGTGGAGGGCTCCGGAAATTTCGACCACCTGGGGTTCTTTAACGTGCGCCCAAATCTGAGCACACGGACCTACAACATTTCCGCCTCCATCGGAAATGCAGCCGCCGCAGCCGGGAATCGAACCCCCGACCTGCGGGTCAGCAGCCGAGTACCTTAGCCACTAGACCACCGCGGCGGGGCAACGCGTTATTCGAAGGCCGTAGGTTCGAGCATCGAATGCGTTGTTCGAAGGTGGTAGGTTCTATTCCTGCTCACGGCAAGTTTTTTTCACCCACTTTTCTTTTTTCTTATTTACATTACATTGGTTCTATATGCTCCGCTATACATTCCTTGGCATTATTGTCTTTTAGATCTCGTTATTAAATATTCTGTCAAAACACGAAAAAACGAGCCCTTAGGTGCATACGCTTCGTACCCATATATATATATATATATATATATATATATATTGTACAAAGAACCACACATGTAATTGCGCAACAGGTGATGGGTTCTACTTTGCAGGAATAAGATCGGGCAGGTAATGGCGGCAGTGCTGTGGGAAAGGTCGATCCATTAACCAAGGGAACAAGGGAAGAAGGAGGGGAAAATATCGCGTTTCGGCTGCGTTGTCTAGCGTCTTGCAAGGCATGACCAGTGCGGTGAGATATGCGGGCTGGAGTGGTGATATAGTCTGGCCGGTCACGTGAGCTGTAATAGAACTTGTGAGACAGGGATAATGTAGCAATGCGGCGACGAAGTGCAAGCGTTGATAGGTATGATTATTCTTTCAATGATGTCACACGTGACATGATACGAATATGAAGAATGAATAAATCATACCGCGCTGTTCTGTAAATCCTCAAGCTAATTTGTTAGATATGCCTAGGGCGGACTCCAAACAGCAGCTGCGATTGAGTGATATGTGGGGTTTTACATCCCAAAACCACCATTTGATTATGAGAGACGCCGTAGTGGAGGGCTCCGGAAAATAGCAGGTGCGTACTCAAGTTTTGGTCTGCTGATGGATTTGTAGGCTATCAGTTCTATATGTTTAGGAGCGCGACGTAAATGCTGTTTTAGAAATCCGAGCTATTTGTTAGTACCCGTGATAATGTTCATTACATGTTCATGCCACGTTAGATCACGTGACTGTGTTACACCTAAGTGATTGTAAGAATGTACCGCATCCAAGGCGACTTTACCGATTGTGTAAGGGAAAGTTAAAGGGCTTTGATGACGCGAGGAGGTCAATGATTTGCATTTTGTTGGGTAAGTGTCATGAGCCTCTGCTCACACAATGCTTAAATAAAATTAAGGTAATATTGAAGTGATTGCGGCTCAGACGAGTTAGTGGGTTAGTGGTACGATAAATGACGCAATCATTGGCGAATATACGAAATTGACCTGAAGCGTGCTAAGATAAGTCGTTATTATAGGTTGATTGATATGTTGAGCTAACGTTCCAAAACCACCATATTATTATGAGAGACGCCGTAGTGGAGGACTCCAGAAATTTCGACCACCTGGGGCTCTTTGACGCGCAGCTAAATCTGAGCACACGGGCCTACGACAATTCCACCTCCATCGGAAATGCAGCCGCCACAGCCGGGATTTGATCCCGCAACCTGCGGGTCAGCAGCCGAGCACCTTAGCCACTAGCCCAACGCGCCGGGGCAGTCGTTATTATCCATCGAGAACAATAGAGGGCCAAATACAGGATCCTGAGAAACACCGGACGTTACTGCCGGAGGGTATACACGTGCTTATTAACAAAACCGATTGTGAGCAGTCATTTAGAATGGCTTTAATCCACCTAAGAATACTGGGGTAAATATACAAGACAAAAAGGTTGAAAAGAAGAAGCTGATGTGGCACTTTATCAAAAGCTTTCGCGAAGTCTAGAAAGATGGAGTTACTTTGTTGATTACAACCTAAGTTTAAGTGTAAATCGTGAAGGAAGTTAGAGAGCTGTGTTTCGCAGGAGTAACCTTTACAAAAACCATATTGTGAACAATGAAAGAAGTCGGTTGAATCTAGAAAGGCAAAGATTTGTGAATAAAGGGCATGCTTGATGATTTCGCACGGTATATATGCTTGTTAATGATATTCGACGATCATTCAATGATTTTAAAACCTCCGAATACAATTTTCACACGTATTACTACTATAAAATCATCCTGTCTTTCCTTTTTCTGAAACTTAAACGAATAAAAGCAGGCTTTTGTTTATTTCACAAACTGTATTTAAATTATTCTTACTTACACGGCTCCCTGCTTTTCCCACCAATTCGAACTTCGTGCCGTCTCTTCAATTCTTTGAGTGTCCAAAATTTAAAAGATTCCACCAACGATTTTAATAAATCTTTCCTCTCGTTAGCAATTGAGGATTAGAATCGGCTTCCTAATGCAACAGCCAACGAACGAAATACTGTGAAGTTTAAAAACTTACTAGAAACTCATTTTACAATCGCACCGTCGTAATTTCTGTGTAGCCAGTTGCTTTTCTCTCATTTTTTGAACTTGCTATTAGTTGTATAACTAGTCATGTTACTATTATTGCCTTGTAATTCCAATTCTTGAAATTTAACCTACTTTATGTCCTTGATCAGGAATCGCCTTTGTGTATCCTTGTTTGATCCCCACCCCCTAACGAAATACCCGGTCAGGGGCCCTAAGGAGAAAACAAATGATGATGATGACAATAATGACAGCTTACTCCCAGATTTATGAATGAGAACGACCTTTCCTTTTTTCCAGTCATCGTGTGAGAGACCAGTTGAAAGTGACTGGGAATACAAAAGATATAGATAAGCAGTAGAGCTATTCTTGGTATTTAGCAACAACTTTGAATTGATTTCGTTAAAACCAACTGATGATGTGATCTTGAGATGTTTTATACAGATAATTTGCCATCAATGGAAAATACAATGTCACGCACCAAAAGTTCACTAAGAACACGCGTAGATTTTAATACGAGTGGAGGCGTGGCACGATAAATAGTAAATACACTTGCGAAGGCGGTGTTAATTACGCCCACACATTCTGGAATACCTATGACACCACTGTTTTTATTGGCTAGTGTAATCGTGTGTAAGTTTTCTAGGTTAAATACACGCCAAAATATTTTTGGGTTTCGTGTTAGCATACCAAGAAGTTAGTTATGAAAAAACTTGTACTTAGCGTTCTGTATAGATTTTAGGTGTTCGGTTTTTGCTGGGTAGAACTTATCCCACATTAATTGGTTCTTTTTCTATTTGGCAGCTCAAAAGTATCTCTTTTCTTATTTTCTAACCGCTTTAGCGATTCGTTAAACCATGGCTTGTTTATCGTAGCGGGGAAGCTACATATATATATATATATATGCTTATGATTTAGTTCTAGTATTTTGTTCTTGCCGAATAAAATATGTAGCGTCACTAATTTCACACCCTCTTTCATACATCATGAACACTATGTTAGAAACCGGCATTTTTCCTTGAGAACTGAAAATGGCCCGCGTTTGTCCTATTCATAAAGGGGGTGACAGAAATGTATTTTCGAACTACCGCCCAATATCGGTTCTACCGGTACTCTCCAAAGTTTTTGAAGGAATAATACACTTTAGACATGAATGCTTTTTCACTAAGCACCTGATAATCAATAAAGTACAGTATGGGTTTCAAAAGGGTAAGTCTATGGAGTCGGCGCTATTAGATACGAAAGTGGAGATATAAAAAAAACGTGGAAAACAGAACCTACACCATAGATATTTTCATTGACTTGAACAAGGCCTTTGACACAGTCAAACATGATATTCTGATATCTAAGTTGCATGATTATGGTGTAAGTGGCGTGGCAGGTAAACTAATAAAAAGGTATGTTACCGAAAGAAAACAATATGTTAAGGTGGGTAACCTTGTTTCCCCAATGAAAACTGTAAAAAATGGTGTACCGCAGGGTTCAATCCTTGGACCGTTACTATTTATAACATATATTAATGATTTGTGTAACTTTCCACGATCCCCAAAATAATTAAGTACGCTGACGACACCAACACATTTTGTACAGGTAGAATACTCATGCACCTTGAAACTGAAGTAAATGATTACTTACTCAAACGAGAAATATAGCTTCATCAAGATAAGATCATGCTTAATATATCTAAAAGTAAGTACATAGTATTCCAGCCTATCAACAAGCCCTACGAGGATGACATTAACATCTTTTTCGAAAAGCAAAGGCTAGAGCATGTTAAATCAAAAAAATTCCTCGGAGTGTGGTTCCAAGAAAATTTGTCTTGGAATACCCATTTTGATAGTCTCGCATTCGAACTAAGTAAGACTGTTGGGTGCATTTAAAAGAAATCCATTTATATCAACTTGGCTAAAAAAAGATATACTATGCTCTTTTTTATTCGGGTTTAAATTATAGGATGCTAGTCTGAGGCACTACAAGTGAGAAGAATTTGAATGAACTAGAAATCTTAAAGAAAAAAGTTATCCGCCTATTCGATGATTATTATGGCAACCCACTGAAGATGTCTAGCGGTCCATTATTCATAAAACTTGGTATACTCAAAGCAAGACAGGTGTATGAATATAAGCTATTAATTTACAATTATAAAAATAAACTCCACACTATTACGGCACAGGAAGGCGCACTCGAATACTCGCTCCGTAGGCAGCAAATTCGCGTTCCTGCTACTAGGACTGGATATGGTAGAGCCCTAATTGCTTACCGCGCCCCATAGTTTATAAATAATTTAGGTGATCAATTAAATTTTAGCCTCTCATTAACGCAATTCAAATATCACATAAAACATCTTATTTTTTGAGAATAGTAAACATCATATTTCCAATAAGCTTCTGGCTAGGTTCTACATATACTCTCCCCTTTAGGTACAAAACGCGTGCATATGTTAGAGAGTAGTATGTACGTACATATGGGCAGACGAATGTATGAATATATGAGTGCATTATATGAATATATCAATATGTATGTGTTTTTGGATATGTAATGAAAAGAGCGTCAATGTCTGATTCTGTGTGTCTATGCAGCCTATTTTTTGTACTTATATGTCACCTACTTTTGCTTTTATGCTATTTCTGTGTTCTGTTATAATGCTGCTCCTTGTATTGTGATAATTATTATTCAATGTAGCACTGTGTGCTGAACTTTTTTCGCGTAGCGAAGCCACGTCAGGCCGAATGGTCTTTAGCTTAGCTTCGTTTTTCTGTACCTTTTCAGATATAAAGTTTGTTCATTCATAATTCATAACAAAAAAAGAGCCAATTTTCGAGCACTGGACGATTACAAAAGTCTGTCTCAAATAGAGAAAAAACTGCTTAGGTCATTCTTAATACCTTCATAAGTGGCCTTTTCATAAATTATAATTCTTTTTTGTAAGCGTTATGTACTAGCGGGGCAACACTGAAAGTTGCATGAATAACTTTGTGATCGCTTATTTCCCTTAGATATGCGACAGGTGATATGCAGTCTCGGTTGTTAGTTAATATCAAATCTAAAATGTTTGACGAGTCCTGTGCGACACGCGTTGGTTCAGTTATCATCCGCGAGAAGTTAAAGTTGAGGCATACGTCAATAAAGTTAGATGGTTCTGGCCTGCTAGTTTAAGTTGTGTAGCTTTGATGATTGACATGTGGGGTTTAAGGTCCCAAAACCACCATATGATTATCAGAGACACTGTAGTGGAGTGCTGCGGAAATTTTGATCACCTGGGGCTCTTTAACGTGCACCCAAATATGAGCACACGGGCCTACAAGAATTCCGCCTCCAACGGAAATGCAGCTGCCGAAGCCGATATTTGATCCCGCGACCTGCGGGTCTGCAGCCGAGTACCTTAGCCACTTGACCACCGCTGCGGAGCTTGTCTAGTTTTGCCAATTGATGTGAGGATAATTAAAATTTCCAAACAGAACGACGTCTGCATTTGAATGCGATGCACTTTTGTAAGGGTGCTTAGAATGCTGTTCAGTTTGCCCGGGAAGTCGGGGTTACTGTGGGGCGGCCGATAGCAAACGCCTGAAAGTACAGTTCGTGGTACCGTGTGGCAGATCACCCACAACATTTCAATTTCTGTATCCGTGGGAAACGTTGAAGATGATACCTGCTGATTCATGGTCACAAGGACCACGGCCCCAGGTCCATTTTGGCAATCCTTGCGATAGAGGTTAAAGTTAGGCATATGGGCTAGAACGTCACATCACTGATATTGCTATGTAGCCATGTTTTGGTTAGTATAGGTGAATTGCTGGTAGAAGATAATACAATGTTCAACACAAGTTGACACTTCAGCAAAAAACTACGAATATGAGTAGACATTACAGAGAATGCAAGGTTAGCCTGAGGAACTTTGCTATGAGGAGTTTTTGTTTTTTTACAGCGTGTTGAATGTTACTGGCGTTTTTTGGCAGACTGCGAGACTTCTTCATAAGATTATTTCTTTGAGCCAATAGAGAGGGTCTTGTAAGGCAGAAAAAGCGAGCAGATGTCTTTTGGGCAAAAGCCACCAAATGCTTACGAGCATTTCTAACAGAGCGGGAGAAGTCTTTTGCAGTGCTGTAATTTGTTCCTTTTAAGTGGCGCGCATTAGAAAGAACAGCTTCTTTTGTCTTGTAGAAGCTAAACTTAACAATGATAGGGCGACCACGCTCAGCAGACTGACGGCCTAGACGATGAACCCTTTTAAGTTCTTTTGGATCTAATGGAAGGCTAAGACAGCCGCGTCAGTGTTCTACGACCAGTTGTTCTGTTTGGGGGTAACTCTCTGAATTGCTAGGCTCAGGCTGACCATAAAATACATAAGTGCAAGGGGTAAAGCAAGACCTGTTCACTGGGCTGGTCCGGAACCCACCCAAATTGGTTCAAGAGTTTGTGTCAGATGCTACGACAATCGAGAAGACTCTGTAAATGCGTACCCAGAAATACGATGGCCGATTGATGCAAGGCAGCACAGCTTTTTACGCCCTCGGCTCCAACAACATACGTGAAACGATCAGAGAGAACGTGCGAGAAGAGCTACGGAAGCTAATGCCCTCATCGCAACCCCAAGTGGACTTCATTGCGGACATTGTCCGCGAAGAAGTTTGGCAATCGCTGGGAGTTTCCGACGCAACCCCGCCTCAGCAGCAAGACATGAGCTACGCTGCTGCTGCCCGACGCTATACTCCACGTCCACGTCAAGAAGCCGCGCCGCCGCATTTTCGTCGCCAGACACCGCTGCCGCCGGTTTATACCATCCACCGGCCGGCCAGCGCAATGCTCCGAGAAAAACTGACGTGTGGCGTGGCCCCGACCACCGACCTCTCTGCTACCACTGCGTAGAAGCTGACCATACCTACCACCGCTGCCAGTTTTACCAGATAAGTGGTTTCACCATCGATGCGCCACGTCTACAGTAGTGTGAAAGCCCACGTGACATCACCGAATATATCGCCGGAACGCAGAGGACACCCTGAGGATATCCCCATTCACCTTCACCTAACCGTTACACATCACCGCACTATCGTCAGTACACTGGCCCAAACCAGGGCCGGTCCGTTAGCCCTTATCAAAAAACCAAGTGCAGACACCAATGGAGGTGCGGTTGCTGCACGACGAACTGTCGATGATCGTCCTCCTCCTCCGACGACGCCACGACGTAACTTCAAGAACCCACCGTCACCTCAATGTAGCCGCGACGTCAAAATTCCGCGACCAGAAGTCCTGATTACGCAACGTCGAAACAGTGGTGCAAACCGTCGTAGCCGTGATCCGACGTAGCGACCCAACCGCAATACTAGGCGACGAACTAATGACCTCGACATTCTCACCTACGGCCACAGCGTCACAGCTCTCGTCGACAACGGAGCTGACTATTTCGTCATCAGTGGGACTTTCGCCGCGAAGTTGAAGAAAGTTAGGACCGCTTGGGAAGGCCCTGAAATTCGTACAGCCGGAGGTCACCTAGTGACACCAACGGCAATCTGCGCAGCTAGAGTGACCAACATATTTGCACAGCGCAAGACTACGACTACTCATAGTCTTGCACTGTGCAAATATGTTGACTTCTAATCACCAGCTAGCCCAAGCATCTGTCTTAGAGTGACCATTAACAGCCGCATTTATCCCGCAAGCTTCGTTGTACTGCAGCATTGCTCGAGAGATATCATTTTCGGAATAGACTTCTTGAGCCTCCACAATGCGGTTATCGACTTGATAAAAAAAGCACTGCCACCGCACATGCCGTCAGGAAGGCACACCTTGAATGTGCTGGAAGACCAAGTCACCGTTCCTTCTCGCTTCAGCGTCAGCATTTTCGTCGGCACTCAAGAATCTTGAGAGGTGCAAGGCGTCGTTAAAGGCGACCAACACCTGTTGTACAATCGTGAAATTTGCGTCGCCAAAGGAACAGCCGAGCTACGAGAAGAGGAAGCAAGAGTGATGCTCACGAACTTCAGCAACGAGTACAAGCACGTGAGCAAAGGCACGACGGTTGCTTACATCGAAGACCTACTCGCAGCCGGCAACGCTATCGCCCTCATCAATTCCGCCAAGTCTACTTCGACGTATGAAAACCTTCATCCAGCAGCTCGGAAGCCTTCTATTAAAATAAAAGAACTGCTTTTCGTCGTCATCGAAAATTCGACAGTCTCTTGTCGCGAAACATCGAATTGTAATAGAATAAAATGCCAGGCCTCTCCGTCAGAGTTCGCACATAGTTTCGACACGAGAACGTGAGGCCATAAAAACAAGTCGACGAAATGCTCCGTGACCACATTATCCAGCCTTCAAAGAGTCCACGGGCGGCACCGGTGGTGGTAGTGAAAAAAAAAGGGTGGAACACTACGCCTC
Organism: Rhipicephalus microplus; assembly: GCF_043290135.1. Lineage (NCBI taxonomy): Eukaryota > Metazoa > Arthropoda > Arachnida > Ixodida > Ixodidae > Rhipicephalus > Rhipicephalus microplus. Next base: position 281,345,079 of record NC_134702.1, on the reverse strand, counting down.
TGCGTTGACTTTCACCCACTCAATAAGATAACGAAGAAGGACGTATACCTTTTCCCGAATAAATGACGCTGTCACACCTGTCCCGTTAATTAGGGAGGCGATCGCCGGGCTAATTCCAAGGGCCGAAGTATTGGCCCTCCGAACCGCACCACGAAAGCGTGGACAATTTAGAAGTGGTCCTTTTTGGCGCGCCAGCGGACGCCGGCTGTGGCCCAAAGAACAAGTCAGAGCCGAGAGTTGATAATCAAAACAAATATTATATTCTCAAAAATGGCAGATCGAAAACAACACACAAGAATGCACACTCCACAATAGTTACATACAATACGTCACCAATCAACAACGTACTACACAGTACAATCAGCCACACTCAAAACAACGGACACAGACAACGATACGCACTACAATGCAGTCGCATGCATTGAACAACCAAGACACTTAAAGACTAAAGAGATAGAAAACCTATTCAGTCCAAAGTTCTTGGAACCAAAGTCTAGATGATACTCTTCCGAGAATCACTCACTCAAAGTCCAGCGTTGTTGTCGTTCCGCAGCCCTCGAAGTTTCTCTTCCAGGAAACCTCCCGTCTTCAATTGGCCACTCTTCAAACTTCAACTTCTTCGCCGGAACACGTCGGCTTCACACCCGCAGCTGTTGCCACGGGTCTTCGCTCGATAGCGGTAAACACACACTCTTGCCGGTAGCTCGAGTCGTCACCCCTCAGGTGGAAATCCTCTTCACCTCCGGCCTCGTCCCTACGGACCAAAACTTCGCCGACTACACGGCGGAATCCCTACGCGCTCTGGCGCTCACTTCCGTCTCCTCCTGATCTCTCATCTCGGCTGCTCGGTTAAATACCTTGCGCGCGACATTCCAGACGGTTCTCCTCATTTCGTCGGCGCGATACGCAGCGAAAGCTGGGGAGAGGTGCGAGACGGTTCGACTGCCCTCCCCGGAGGATGATTCAACTCGGTATGACCCCGCCCCGTTCGTTCTAGAAAAATCGCGGGCTTGCTGGGCCGCCGATGCGGGGTGAGGAGGTTCGTCTGCGACGCCACGCTTCCGCGGGGAGAGCGCGCGCCCGGGGAGCCTTGGACGTTTACTTTCTTTCTTTTTTTTTCTTTTGACCTCGCGGCGTTTCTCCCGCCCGTTGTCGCAAGAATTTGGCGGCGCGCTCTTTTTTAGCGCTCGTTCTGTGACACTGCCCCCCACTTTAAGAATATTATCTCATAATATTCAAAACCACACAAACGAGCGCGAACAGTCACCACACATTCTCACAGACTGTAACACAATCCGTCGCTCATGACACTTCACATTCACAATATATCACTCAATACGATTGGACATTGTAATTCAATTACACAACACGTGAAAACACAACCACAAGCACATGAGTACAACACTCCACCACACATTCCCAATAATACAAATGTACAAAGTTCTCTCACTACAACAATGGTACAATACTATACATCACATCACAGAACAACACTTCGACACTTGTGACACAGCATACCACAACATTAACACAACATATGGCACTCAACACTGCCAAACACATTCTGCTTTGACCTCAGCACTTATCCTGAGTACTTCGAGCAGCGCTTGCGCCCCTTTTTGCGGTGCTCGCTCGATCTCTTCTTGTGTTTCCACGTTCTGTTTCGGCGAGCCCTTTCCAACGACGATATCTGAGGCGTCGTCTCAGCCAACGTTGTCTCTTCCGACACCGTTAACGCGTCATTACATTCGACGGGTCCTGTCTGTTTATTTACCCGCTTTATCATGCCTCTACATTTTGCCCGGCTGGCCAACTCCGTCTCCTTTACACTGTCGGTCGGTTGAGGTCGTGCCGACGTAAGTCCGGTTGCTCGGCCCGTGAACTTATTCGACACGATCGTCTTCTCCTTCGCTGTCTCTTGCGCCGCAGCTTCACCTTGGGCTCTAGTGAGATCCGTCACGGGATGTTCCTCCACTGTATCTCGCGGCTGCTGTGTTGGCGAGGGCTCTATCTTCGGGTCTTCTCCCAAACATTCTGGATCACTTGGCCCTCGCGCCCCGTCGATGTTTCCGATGACAAGGTCATACAGGGGGGTCGTCATGCATAAAGCCGTAACCTTCCCGCTGAAGTACGGGGTTTCAACCTCAATTTCTGCTTCGGGAAGCAGCCGAACTGTACGGTCAATTAGGCAAACCGGTTTCGTTCTGCCTGTCAACTCACTTTCCCGTACCAAATTTCTCCGCACGATAACAGTGGAACTGCCGGTATCTCTTAACACCGTAATCTTTTTGCCCGCAACTTTTCCAGGCAGCGTTGGCATTCCTTTCGTAACACCGGGTGGCTGTTTTGACATTACAGCACCCACAATAGGAATTTTCTCCCCATTCTTCAACTCTACGAATCCATCGGTGACGGCATTATTATCAGATTTCGGTGCCGCTTGCACACAAGATACCTGGTGAGTTTGACTCACTCCGTTCCGACATGCATCTGCTTTGTGCACAGTCTGACCACACTTGAAACATTTTACTGCCGTAGGGCTCGTAAAGATTGTTCGACAGTTTTTCGCGCGATGACCCACTCGGTCGCACAGAAAACATCGCGGAATGCTCTCTGGTGCACGCTTCTTTTCTTCGGGAGCCAATTTCTTCGACTCATCGGGACAATCTTTCTTGACCTTGGCCAAATTAGTGCCACCTTGCGCTTCCAAGAATTGATCAGCCAATTCAAGCATTCCTTCAAGTGACTCAGCCTTCCTCTCTTTCAAGTACAGCGACAGACTTGGGTGGCAACTAGTAAGAAATTGTTCTTTAATTAGGAGCTCTCTAAGTTCATCGTACTCCTGCGCTGTCCCTGAAAGTTCAATCCATCTGTCGAAATAATGACAAAGTCGGGCGGCATACTGCGTAGCCGTCTCCCCATCAGCTGGTTTTCCTGTCCAAAATCTGTCCCGGAATCCTTCTACGGTAAATCTAAATCGCTTCAGCAAAGCAGCTTTCACCTTTGCATAGTTGGCTGCATCGGTCGGCGTCAGCCTACCGTACACACTGAGCGCTTCACCACTCAAGCAAGTACTCAAAGCAGTTGCCCATTGATGTTCCGGCCAATTCTGGCACTTCGCAATCGTCTCAAATCGGTGAAGGTACGCGTCAAGGTCGTCCTTCCTTTCATCAAACGCTACGAGCAGCTTGCTTGGGTTCAAGCGGAAGCCGTGATCTTCCCGTTCGCTGCTTTCAACTCTAGCTTGGACGGGACTTTCGCTTCGCTGTTGCAAACGGAGCCGCTCGAGTTCCATCTCGTGCTGCCGCTGCCGTTCCCTTTCAGCCATCTCCGCTTCTCTTTCTTCTCTCGCCCTTTCGGCTGCCAACTTTTCTCTCTCCAGCTCCAACTTCAATTGCTGCTCTCTTTCTTCCTTCAGCTGTCGTTCTTTTGCCTCTCTTTCTTCTTTCAGCTGTCGCTCCTTTGCTTCTTTTTCTTCTCTCGCCCTTTCAGCGGCCAGCCTTTCTCTCTCCAACTCAGCTGCCTTTTCTTCCTTGGCCCTCTCTGCCGCCAACCTCTCTCTCTCCACCTCAGCTTCTTTTTCCGCTTTGGCTCTTTCGACCACCAACCTCTCTTTTTCCAGCTCGGCTGCTTTTTCTTCTTTGGCTCTCTCTTTTTCTTCTTTTTCCTTCTGGGTGACCCACTTCCGTAGTTCGGCGCCAGAAAGACCCATCTTTTCACCAAGAGCAACTAACCTTTCGAGATCCATTGTGTCTCGCAACTCGCAACTAAAACCTTGCCGCGTGCAAAAAGTATCTGCCTAAATCAGTCTATCGGAACACTCCCCTGCACTCGTTAACGAGAACACTGAACAACACACAAAATCGTTCCGATAGCACTATCAACAACTCGAGGCTCTTTCTCACTACTTTGGACACACTGTGCACCAAAAGGTACTGTCGCGGACGCCAGATTAATTGTCACACCTGTCCCGTTAATTAGGGAGGCGATCGCCGGGCTAATTCCAAGGGCCGAAGTATTGGCCCTCCGAACCGCACCACGAAAGCGTGGACAATTTAGAAGTGATCCTTTTTGGCGCGCCAGCGGACGCCGGCTGTGGTCCAAAGAACAAGTCAGAGCCGAGAGTTGATAATCAAAACAAATATTATATTCTCAAAAATGGCAGATCGAAAACAACACACAAGAATGCACACTCCACAATAGTTACATACAATACGTCACCAATCAACAACGTACTACACAGTACAATCAGCCACACTCAAAACAACGGACACAGACAACGATACGCACTACAATGCAGTCGCATGCATTGAACAACCAAGACACTCAAAGACTAAAGGGATAGAAAACCTATTCAGTCCAAAGTTCTTGGAACCAAAGTCTAGATGATACTCTTCTGAGAATCACTCACTCAAAGTCCAGCGTTGTTGTCGTTCCGCAGCCCTCGAAGTTTCTCTTCCAGGAAACCTCCCGTCTTCTATTGGCCACTCTTCAAACTTCAACTTCTTCGCCGGAACACGTCGGCTTCACACCCGCAGCTGTTGCCACGGGTCTTCGCTCGATAGCGGTAAACACACACTCTTGCCGGTAGCTCGAGTCGTCACCCCTCAGGTGGAAATCCTCTTCACCTCCGGCCTCGTCCCTACGGACCAAAACTTCGCCGACTACACGGCGGAATCCCTACGCGCTCTGGCGCTCACTTCCGTCTCCTCCTGATCTCTCATCTCGGCTGCTCGGTTAAATACCTTGCGCGCGACATTCCAGACGGTTCTCCTCATTTCGTCGGCGCGATACGCAGCGAAAGCTGGGGAGAGGTGCGAGACGGTTCGACTGCCCTCCCCGGAGGATGATTCAACTCGGTATGACCCCGCCCCGTTCGTTCTAGAAAAATCGCGGGCTTGCTGGGCCGCCGATGCGGGGTGAGGAGGTTCGTCTGCGACGCCACGCTTCCGCGGGGAGAGCGCGCGCCCGGGGAGCCTTGGACGTTTACTTTCTTTCTTTTTTTTTCTTTTGACCTCGCGGCTTTTCTCCCGCCCGTTGTCGCAAGAATTTGGCGGCGCGCTCTTTTTTAGCGCTCGTTCTGTGACAGACGCCCCTGATCGACTCCACAACGCCAAATACTTTTAGTTGATGGACCTCAAGATAGACTATTGGCAGATCGAAGTAGACGAGAGAGACCGAGATAAGCCTGCGTTTATAACACAAGACGGCCTTTCCGAGTTTAAGGTCATGTCCTTCGGTCTTTGCTTGGCACTGCGACTTTTTAACGCGTTATGTATGCAATGCTGGCTGGATTGAAGTGGCAGACTTTTCTCGTTTAGTTGGACGACGTCGTCATGTTTTCCTCAATCTTCGATGACCATCTTCGGCACCTCGAAGCTGTACTTCAAGCCATTAAGACTTCCGGACTCACACTGAAGCCAAAAAAGTGCCGTTTCGCGTACGAGGAACTTTTGTTCTTGGGCTACGTGATAAGAAAGTCTGGAGCAACACCCGATCCGCAGAAAACAACCGCCATCTTTTGCATTTCCGCCGGCCGCCGACAAGAAGGCCGTGCACCGATTTCTCAGCCTGAGCTTCTAAACTGGCACTTCATGAGAAACTTTGCCTGCATCGCCGAGTCACTCACTAACTTTACCAGGACTGACGTCGAATTCAAATGGGAAACCACACAGGAACTGTGGGGTTTGTGTAACTAAAACAACGCCTGTAGATGCTCCCGATACTCGCACATTTCGACGAAAACGCCGAAACAGAAGCGCACACTGACGCAAGCAGCGTAGAAGTCAGCGCCATTCTTGTGCAGAGAACTGACAGACTGGAAAGGGTTATCAGTTACGCTAGTTAGTCGCTATTCAAGATAAACAGCAATTATTCTACCACAGAAAAGGAGCGCCTTGCCATAATCTGGGCGACGTCGAAGTTTGGTCCTTGCCTCTACGGCAGGCCCTTCAAAGTTGTGAGCGGCCATCACGCCTCGTGTTGGCTTTCTAACTTCAAGGACCCTTCAGGTCGCCTTGTCCGATGAAGTCTCAGACTTCAAGACTATTACGTTACTGTCATTTACAAGTCGAGCAAAAAAGACTTCGACGTTGACTGCCTGTCGTGAGCCCCCGTGGACCCACTACCATCCGAAGACCAAAATGATGACTGCTTCTTGGGAATGATAACTTCCGACGACTTCACTGAGCGCCAGCGGGCTGATCCGGAACTTATCAGCCTAATCAAATACCTCGAGGGCAGGACCTCCGTTATTCCGAAGGTGTTCAAACGAGCACTTACGTCTATTTCATTGCGAAACAGACTTCTCGCCGCTTCGAGCCAAGTAACGTCTTGTGGCGCCTTCAGCTCAGCGACCAGAACTCCTCCAGGCCCTGCACTATGATCCAACGGGAGGACACTTTGGTGTTTCCCGCACACTCGCGAGGTTACAAGAAAGGTACTACTGCCCATGCATTACCGCCGCCGTCACCCATTACGTGAAGACATGTCAAGACTGTCAGCGACGCAAGACACCGCCGACAAGGTCAGCAGGCTTTCTTCAGCCGATCGAACCTCTTCTCCGACCGTTCCAACAAATCGGGATGGACCTACTCGGGCCATTCCTGCTGTCCACTTCGGGAAACAAATGAATAGTCGTAGCCGACTACCTCACCCGCTACGCCGAAACAAAAGCTCTACCGAAAGGTAGCGCTGATGAGGTAGCCAAGTTCGTCTAGAACATCGTCTTTCGTCATGGCGCCTGAGAGGTTGTCATCACCGACAGAGTTGTGGCCTTTACTGCTGATTTGACTCAAGCGATCTTGAGACATAGCAAGGCAAGCCACCACCGCACCACCGCCTACCATCCACAGACAAGCGGTCTCACCGAGCGGCTAAAGAAGACAATCGCCGACATGCCGGCTATGTACGTCGACGTCGAGCACAAGGCGTGGAATGAAATCCTCCCGTACGTGAGCTTCACGTACAATATGGCCGTCGACGAAACGACGCAGATAACGCCGTACAAGTTGGTTAATGGAAGGAGCCCGGTAACGACGCTTGACGCTAAATCAAATAAAAGCAAATCATTTATTTCCCAGAAAGAAACAGGTTCTGAAGAGGTCCACTGGCTGAAAGCTGTTTATAGACAGCTTGACGAGGCCAGCGGCCCCTATACAAGGCAGGTGAGAGAAAGACAAACATGCGTATAACAATAAAGACCATAAGCTAACATTACAATACCAAATACGGTGTAAGAAAAACATACATATACATTACTGCAAAACATCCTGATACCTGCATAGCACAGAAAATTACATAAATGTGAGCGAAAAAAAACAACATCGTGCCAATGAGCCTTCAGTTACCGAAAGAAATCGTTTATTACGACTACAATTTCTTTACCAATTAATTAAAGGCCATTATAAGCTTGATGTTTCCAACATCATTTCCTTTTCTTCTGGGTACGCCACCCGCCAAAGGCATCAACTTACAATAACCCCTTTCCGGTCCCGAAATAACTGCTTCAAATATTCCTTTTTTCCTCGTACAGTAACTCAGTGGAATGTAATAACCAAGTGATGGAGCCGTCCTTAGAGTTGTTTGCAGCAAATTTGACCTGATTGTTTACATCATGCTGTTCTATTTTTTTGTTTGTTTGTTTGGTTTATGCAATCTTGAGTGCCAACATTGTGAAAATTATATCTGTAACCACCCTGCTAAAACCTCTGTAATAGGGATTGCAGTATGAATAAATAAATAAATAAATAAATAAACACAAAAGAAAATCTAGCAACCATAACATCAATAATGCCAAAATAAAAATAAAAATAAAAAGTGTTCAAAAAATATCAGGGAAGAGATATATAAATTTGTTTCTTGTACATGTCCTGCATCATACAATGTCATGTCAGACAAACAAAATTATACAGCCGCTATGTTTGATACATGTTTTTAATCATATAAGCTATTCGGTACAGCATGGATGCACACACTAAAAAATTTAATCGTACTATCGTACAGACAGCCCATTTTACAACGTCAAAAGGTTAGCCTACATTTACAAAAAAGGATCGTAGTTCTCTTAATCATAAATTGTTTATCTGACTGTATTTATTGAGAATCATCGGTGGATCTTAATGCAAAGCTTGGGATTAGTAATTATTGCGATACCTCGGAAGAATCAAAACATCACTGCCTCTTGCTCTTAACAAAACATTTTTTTTCCGTTATTGAGTGGTATCTTTAATAAATCGTTTAAACGAAAGTGAAAGGAAATAGCAGGATCGATTAATGCAAAAGACATACGCATATTTTACTTTAAGATACTGTAGTCTCGACAGACAAGTTGTGCTGTTGACAAATAATCTAAAGTAGCGACTTGTCCAATAACTTTTTTCTGCATGGTCTGAAGTTTCGTTATGTTAGTTTTGTCGGGGACCCACACCAAACTGCAGTAATTCATGTGCGAAAAAAGAGCATGGTATATTTGCAGTTTCACCTTTGTGGGTAAGATATGTCTACAGCGAGCTAGCACACCAACTACACTAGAGGCTTTTTTGGAGATTTCAACAACGTGTTCGTTACAGCTGGGGGTTTGTTGAAAACGTGACGCCATGAATTCTATGTTCATCTACAAAATGAATGTCTTCACCTGCGTAAGTTAACGCTTGTGTTGATGAGAATATTTTGTTTTTAGCTCGGAATATGATGTCTTTTATTTTCAGTGGATTATGTTCAGCAATTTTTTAGACCTTAAGAAAAGATTGTTCAATAGCTTATTACACTGATAACTAGCTCATTGCGTCTGGACCTGAAAAAAGTAATTTCGTGTCACCAGCATATATAACAAAGCTCACACTGGGATCAATATCCAGGATGTCATCTATGTAAGCATTAAATATTAGCCGCCCCAGTACGCTTTCCTGGGGCACACATTTTAGAACAAGTAAATATGATGATGTATGAGTGCTTAATTGAACGCATCGCTGTCTACTTTGCAAGTAAGACTTTATCAACTGAAGTGACGTACCACGGATTCGGTATGATTCTAGCTTAAGCAGTAAAACAGTATAATTAATGCAGTCAAAAGCCTTGCTGAAATCAAGAAAAACAGCTAACGTGAAAAGATTTCATTCAAAATTTTGCAGTATCATTTCTTTATGTGTTAATAGCGCCGTCTTTGTTGACCTTTTTTTTTTACTAAAACCAAACTGAAAGTCAGTTAATATATTTCTACAGCAGAAGAAAGCAGATATACGCATGTCGACTAATTTTTCTAATTCCTTAGAAAACATAGGAATAATTGCTATAGGTATATAATTAGTCACCAGGTTACTGTCACCCCCCTTGAACAACACGGTCACTCTGCTTATTTTCATATCTTCTGGAAAAAAAGTGCCGCCATATCCACGAAGTGGATGATGATGAGTTGGCGAAGCTCTGGAGGAAAACCTGGTAAGCCATGAATCTTCCGTACATTTTGCCTACTCGATTTTATTACAATGCTCCCCCTAGCGTACGTCGCCGCACTAAATCGAACGATTGCCTTCCACCAATGACACGTGCCATATGTGACATCATTCCTATTTTATAACATCTCGCATCTTTCATCATCAACTACAAGTACTGCCGTCTAGTTTATAACATCATGCATCTTTTCACCATCAGCTACAGGTCCCGCCATCTAGTGAGCACTGAAAAAACTAAACGAGAGGTGGATACATGCAGGAGACGGTGCCGCCATCTAGTGAACCCTGCACGAACTAAACGAGAGGAGGTGACATACGGGAGACGGTACCGCCATCTAGTGGACACTGCAAGAACTAAACGAGAGGTGGCTACATACAGGGGATGCACAGCCCACGCCTTAAGGAGCTTCGCCCCTAAAACACCCGACTCAAGTATCAATGTAAAAATGTGCCTGAGCGTGATAGTAATGCATTTTAAGACACATTCGATAGGTTTTATTTGAATGTTGTCAATGTCTAGGGCCTTACTGTCCTTTAGGTTCATGAATGTCGTGCAAATTTCTTGTTCATTCGTTCGTGCTAGAAAAATACTGTCGAGGGGTTTATTTCCTGTTGTAGCCCTGAAAGAGTCTGCCTGCAAAGGCACACCCACATTGACAAATTGATTATTCAAGTGATCCACAAGTTATTTACCAGCGAGCTCAGCATTGTCAATGGTGATCTTAGCTGGTACAAAGCCCCGCTTACCGCGACCAAGCACATAATTAATTAAGCGCCAAACAAAGCCAGGCGATTTCTGGGTGCTTTCAGCAAACTTTTTCTCGTACTAAGCCACTTTAGCTCACTTAAGCTCCCGATTCAGCTTGTTACGTGTTTTTTAAACTCTGCCAAATCTGTCAGCACTCTTGATTTCAAGAATAAGTTGTGCAGTTTATTCTTAAGTTGTATCATACTAGCAAGAGAGGAGGTCACCCATGGTTTACGTATTTTTTTCGATAGTTGAACTTGCTTCACTAGGAAGTGTTTTGCGTACATACGTACAAAGACAGCAAAAAATTTTCGATAGGCTTCGTCTGCACAAGTTAAGTTGAAAAAAAAAGACCAATCATGTTCACAAATATCCTACTTGAAAGACTCTAAAACTGTGGTTTGCATCGCATACAGTTTACATTGCGTACTGTTCACAATACATCTGCTTAATATTCGTCTAGTGGGAATAACACATAAATACCGTGCAATCATCACTTGTATCTCATGACACTGTTTCACAGTGAAACATACTGGCTTCAATATTTGTTATGTATAAGTGAAGGCACAAAACAGATAATGGTGTAACACGTATTGCTGTGGAAATGACATTCCTAATTCCAGCACATTGAGCATGTTCGAAAAATCCGTGGGCACGAGGGAGCGGCAGGCATGTGTTCGTCACTGACCAAGCCGCTGCTTTTTGTTGTGCAGTCTTTCCTGGTTGGCGCATGGCTTCTACCACAGCATGACGCATCGACTGTTCCAGTCCTGCAAGTTCAGCTGGTGCCTCCGGCGCCGATTATCGACGAGCCATGCTTTCGTCACCAACCGGATCTTGAAACCACTTTCAAGCCCTTACTTGACAAGCAAGCGTCATCGACATGGTCAACACTAGACACCGACTACTTAAAGGACGGGCATCGTACGCCAGCCTTTAGCGGGCACGAGGGAGCGGCAGGCATGTGTTCGTCACTGACCAAGCCGCTGCTTTTTGTTGTGCAGTCTTTCCTGGTTGGCGCATGGCTTCTACCACAGCATGACGCATCGACTGTTCCAGTCCTGCAAGTTCAGCTGGTGCCTCCGGCGCCGATTATCGACGAGCCATGCTTTCGTCACCAACCGGATCTTGAAACCACCTTCAAGCCCTTTCTTGACAAGCAAGCGTCATCGACATGGTCACCACTAGACACCGACTACTTAAAGGACGGGCATCGTACGCCAGCCTTTAGTGGGCACGAGGGAGCGGCAGGCATGTGTTCGTCACTGACTAAGCCGCTGCTTTTTGTTGTGCAGTTTAGTGAAATTCCGTCACTGTACTGTAAACGTTCTAGTAACGTTTGCCTGCTGCTCTTTCCGTGCCCAAGTGTCCTTTGCGAGATGTTTTGTGAATGCGTTCTTGTATCAAAACAGTTGCTGCTTTGCGGCGATGTGGAGACGAATCCGGGGCCTAATTCGGAAGTCCTAGCAGCTATCGCCAATCTTTCCGCCAAACTGGAGTCGCGTCACGCTGATGTTTTGCAGCAATTTGCTGACCTTAAAAAGAATCAAGAAAATTTGACACGAACGGTCTCCGAGTTAGCAACTAGGATGGACGCTCTTGAGTCAGTTGCCGATACCCTTGACCGCGGACCATGTGCCGCTGTCATAACAAACATTGTTTCTGCCGCTGTCCAAAGCGAAAATGCGGAATTGAAGTCAAGGATGGACGAGCTTGAAGACCGGTCTAGAAGGGACAACCTTATCTTTTATGGAATAGCTGACAATGAAACGGAGACATGGGAGCAATCTGAAGCACACGTGTGTAACCTAGCCTCTCAGCTTGAAATGCAAAGTTCTGAACTTTCTGGTAGTATCTCGAGAGCACATAGGTTAGGCGCTCTTTCAGCCACAAAAATTCGACCCCAGTCGTCAAGTTTTCTTCTTCCAAAGTGAGGGACCGCATCCTTTCACGAAAAGCCAAACTTAAAAGCTCAGGCGTGTCAGTGGGGGAGGACTTTTGCCGAACCACTCGGCAGTCGCGCAAGAAGCTAATTGAATTTGGCAATGCAAGCGGTCAGCGTTTTTCACTGCGTAACAGCAAACTTGTAATGAACAAGAAAACGTACGTATACTGCGCGGCGACCGATGAGGTTTGTGACGTCACTCCTAACCAAGTGTCACATGCATCGAGCGGTAGCGCGTCAGTGCATACTCCCCGCGCCAGTCCCCATCCATAGCTATCTTCATCGCAGCCACATGTCGAGCACGTGTCTGTACTTTTAACAAATACATGGAGCATGATGAACAAGCGGGTGCAGTTATCCTCTACAATTGATTCATGTTCAACAGATATTATTGTTTGTACAGAGACTTGGCTGTCAGCCAAAATAAAGAACAGTGAAATATTTGAATGCGAAAAATCGTACAACATTTATCGTTACGACCATGACGTACGTTCTGGGGGAGGTGTATTGATTGGTGTCAGCAGTGCTTTGAAATCCTATGTGGTTAATGCATCTTCCGGCCTAGAACTTATCTGTGTACGAATCTGTCTGCCAAACCAAGATTTCATTCTGTGCGCATGTTACCGGTCGCCCACCGCCTCGCCATCGTTTTCTGACGAACTACATGATGTTTTAAACAGTGTCGTTATTAGTTACCCGAATTTGCCCTTATTTTTTTTTGGGAGACTTCAACCTACCAAACATAAAGTGGCAAAGCGATATTGTAACCCTTACTCAAAATTCGTCTGAGTGTGCTGAATTTATAAACGTATGTTCTGACTTCAATCTAACCCAACTCGTACACAAACCCACACGCACTACAGCTACTTGTTCCAACACCTTAGACTTGATCCTAACAAACAAGCCAGACTTGGTTACTTCCCTTAGTTACCTTCAAGGAATAAGTGATCATTCCATGTTACACTTTAATCTAAAGGCACGTGTTTCTTCTAACAAAAGTATTAAAACCATCCGGGATTTCTCTAGAGCAGACATCAGGTCAATAACAGAAGAAATGTAGCAATTCGTCGATGAATTCATGACGAACTTTGAAGAACGATCAATAGAAGAAAACTGGTCTATTTTTAGAAATAAACTTTTATATTCAGCTGACCGTTACGTTCCACAAAGAAATGTCCGCACTAATCCCCGTTCGCCATGGTTCAATGCTACACATCGACGCTTACGCAACAAAAAGAAGCGATTGTTTCGCTCTGCCAAGAGAGTAGACAGACTCAGCCGTTGGTCCGAGTACCAAAATGCTAACGCCGAATACCTCCATGAAGTATCTAATGCAAAAAATTCTTACTTTAACGTTACTCTTCCCTCTTATCTACAAAACAATCCACGAAAATTTTGGTCTCTTGTGAACGGTAACAAAAACAAGATAATGCAATTAACACACTGTGGCGAACCTGTTCCAAGTAATGAATGTTGCAAGCTTTTAAACGATGCATTTTGTTCAGTTTTTCGGCGCAGTTTTTCGTCTTCTGTTCCAACAGCCCCTAGCCATAATTTTTTTCCTATGGACTATATTGTAATAGATTGGGTAGGAGTTAGAAAACTGATCAACAACTTGAATATGTCTTCTTCTGCGGGTCCTGGTGCCATAAATTCCAAAATATTGAAATGTACAAAGTTGTACTCATCACTAATGTTTTCGAAGATTTTTCATCAGTCTTTGCAGTGTTCATCCCTACCTGGCGACTGGAAAAAGGGCAAGGTGGTTCCAGTTCACAAATCAGGTAACACTAATTCACCGGAGAACTACCGTCCCATTTCACTAACGAGCATTCCATGTAAAATATTAGAGCACATAATATATTCACATTTAGTTAGTTTTCTCAAAGAAAATTCCTTTTTCAACAACTGTCAACACGGCATCAGGAAGATGGTGTCATGCGACACCCAGTTTTTGTCCTTTACTAACGACCTGTTTGTTAACGCTGATCAAGGTTTCAATACTGACTGCATTTTTCTTGATTTTGCGAAAGCATTTGACACTGTATCTCACGACTTACTAATTCTGAAGCTTACCAAACTCAACATTGACCCTAATTTTCTCTCTTGGATTAAAGACTTTCTTTCTAACCGAACCCGGTACGTAACCGCTAATGACTGTTTATCCCCCTCTTGTGCTGTAACGTCTGGCGTACCTCAAGGGTCAGTACAGGGGCCGTTGCTCTTTCTTATTTACATTAACGATCTTCCCGCCTGCATCACTTTTTCAACCATTAAGCTCTTTGCTGATGATTGTGTATTGTATCTGAAAATTTCTACCCCAGCTGACACCTTGAAACTTCAAACCGATCTTAACATTCTATCCGAGTGGTGTAATAAATGGCTCATGCGTCTTAACGTGTCCAAATACAAATACATGCGAATTTCGCGTCGTGATAATACTGCTAACGCGTGCACGTCTAGTCTTCATGCCGCTTCTTTATCACACGTCGATTCATATAAATACCTCGGTCTTCATATCACAAATAATCTGTCTTGGCAGATGCATGTTAACTATGTAACTAACAACTCTAACCGCATGCTCGGATATTTACGTCGCAATTTTTCATCTGCACCTTCATCACTAAAACTAACTCTTTACAAAACGCTAGTACGTCCGAAATTAGAATACGCATGCGCCATCTAGGATCCTTCCAAACATACTCTAATCCTCGCCCTCGAATCGATTCAAAACCGCGCAGCTCGTTTTGTATTTTCTAACTACTCCCGCCATTCTAGCGTAACTGCAATGAAGATGTCGCTAAACTTGCCTGATCTGTCGTTGCATCGTAAATGTTCTCGGCTTTCACTTTTTCACAAAATATTTCATCACAACCCCATTTTAAAAGAACAGCTTTTCACAAAGCCCTCCTACAATTCATCCCGTTTGGATCATGGTTTAAAAGTTAGTGTGCCATCTAGTCGAACTAATCTTTATTATGACTCTTTCATTCCACGAACAAGCAGGGACTGGAACCACCTTCCCGCCGCCATCGCCTCCATCACAGATGTAATATAACTTCAAGGTCATCAACCACCAAGAAGTGCTTTGAATGTATTGTTTCGCGTTTTAGTTGTGAAACCCCACTCCTTTCTGTAATGCCCTCGGGCCCTGAAAGTAAATAAATGAAATGAAATGAAATAAAATAGGGTTATTATTCAACATATTCATATTGAAATCTCCACCATATACACGTGTAAAATTATCGGACGATACGTAATGAAGAAATTTATCAAAAAAGCTTTCAAAGCTCAAAATATTGCCCCCTGGAGGATGATACACAGCAGCTACTATGTCTGAGTTGTGCCCGAGTGCAAATAAATCGTAGTCCTCGCACGTGACACAAAAATCCGATACTTAATAATACTTCTAGCGACCATCTACGTGAATAGCAATGCCTTCACCACGCCTGTTACGATGGTCAAGGAAAAAGGCCTCATATCCATTAAACTTCTGGCGGCAGCTTGCGCCATCATACCATGTTTCAATCATCTAGATGACTTTGAAGTTGAACTGCAAATAATTGAGAAGGTAGTGTATGACGTCACTTTTAAGCTCTGCAGATCAAGTAGTGAAATGCGACACAGTCGAATGGAATCTTTTTTGAGTACTAAGCAAATGAGGCAATACGAACTCGTGGTATTCCATTTTTCTTGAACAAAACAATGAGCCTTTACGAACTAGAAGTTACCTTAGATAAATACCTTTTATCATGAATCTGAATTACAATTGAAAGCTCGCTCTGCTTCGCGAAACTATTGCCATTGGCTGTCCACACAAATTTCCAGTTGCATTCATATTTTTTTTCTTATTGCCATTCCAAGTAACTGTTATTGATCAATGTCGGGCAAAGGTGCTCATTGATGTATATCGGTGTTGAGATATCTGGTCCCACGTCTTTGTTTGTTAGTCGAGCTTTCCTTGATTTCCTCAGAGTTGCATCAAACTTCGCTCATGATTTGAATTGTACTACGATGTTGGATCACTCAGGGTTTCGCGTAGGCACTCAGTGACAATATTTTATGTCGGCTTCTCTGATTGGCACATTATTGGCACTCCCGCTCATCGACAGGATATGCGGCACACTTTCCTTTTCTTGTCTGGCAACGGCCTAAATTTCTAGATTGACATTGCGAGAATACTGCTCAGCAAGCAGAGGTCGCCTTTTCATGTCAGCACCTCTAGACTTTAAAGCTATGCACTTAGCCCTAAGATGCTCATTTTGAATTTCTTGTTCAACATTTACTGAGACCGCAGTGCTCAGCTTTTGCTTCAGATCCTCAATTGTTTTGTGAGCAAATTCAATGCTGTTAGTTATATTCCGGTGCTCATTTCTTAAGTATTGAATTTCCATTCGAAAATCCCGTTCTTACATGTGTTTACACTTTGCCAGATCTTGTTTGAATTCAGCCCCTAGTTCTTTTTTAAGCTTTACCTGTTCTTTTGACATAGTTCAACAACAACACTGTGCGCTTACGCGTCCGTTATAAAAAAGAAAGTCACAAATTTCACAAGCTTGGCAGGGACAACGAAAAAAAAGCTACAATATTCAATCACAAACCTGCAGCGAAAACGCAGCAAAGATTACGCGTTATCGAAGCGTGTTCATCGCCACAGCCAAGAGAAAGCCATCCGCAGTCGACGTAGCCTTTTATGGATGTCTCCGCTGTCCCGTGATGCTGCAGCACCGCCGGAAGCAGCTGACGGTAGCACCTCCTGGTCGCAGTTTGCCTGAGCCAGCTGATCACGTATGCACGTGCGATGATCTGCGCTGATTCCAGTGCGAAGTACAGCTGTGCAGAAGCAGCGATCTGCAGCAAAAAGGCAGCAAGGATTAGGCCATATCGAAGCGTGATCGTCGCCACAAACGTCGCTGATGGAGAGAAACTCCACGTCACCGCCTACCTTCAGCGCGTGGTATAAGCTCGTCAACTCACCCGTTTGCGCATCAAGAATGAGCCGGTGGCCGACAGCCGCCGTATAAATTTCTGATGAAGCTTCATTGAGTATTAGCCAGGGGATTGTGTCTGGGTATGAATGCCGATACGCCGACGCGGGCTAATTGAAAAACTTCTGCGATGGTACTTCGGACCATAACAGAGTAGTTCGACGTCTCGGCCCACTCGGCGGCGAGGTTGTTTTCGACGGCATTACTACCTCTCAACGGCGCTGTGCTCGACCTGTGGTCCTCCATGTCGTGCGCCTGAAGCCATTGCACGCGTGAACCTGAGGACTGAATTTTGTTTTTGTTGCTGTACTTATTGTTTATTGTCCTTACTATTGCACCTTCGTCTTTTGATAAAGCATCGGCAAGACGCGTTTTTCAGCGGGGAACAATGCCACGTTCCTTTCTACAAGTTTTGTTATCACCCCGTTACACTACGTACAGCTCAAAATATGCTTACGAAGTTTCAGAAGCTTCGAGGCTTGAGTAGATTGTTTTGTTAAGATTACGCCACGGCGGAAACGTCACAGATTATTTGGGAACCTACGTCGCCGATCGCAATTCGCTAGTTTGAACTCAAGCCGCTTCAAGCTTCTGCCACCATTTAAACGATTGCGGAGGTAAACCTGGCACTTCGACTCAGTCGCCGCTTGCTTGGACTACCTGCAGAATTAGGTCACTTGAGGTCGGTGAAATTAACCACCACAACGGCAAGTCAGACGCAAGAGAGCAACGTAGACAAACACACATCCACCCCAAGCGTAAACTGCACAGCACGCACCCCGAAGCCGTTTCATGGTGATGTGTTCGAGGACGTATATGACTGGCTAGACCACTTTAACTGGGTCGCAGCCACCAACGAATAGAATGAAAGAAAGAAGCTTCGCTACGTCTATTTCGCACTTCAAGACTATGCCCGCATTTGGTATGAGAACCATGAGCAGTCTATAACCAACTGGCAAGAATTTCAGCGACAGCTATGCCAGGTATTCAGAAATCCCGAAACGAAACAAAGAGCCGAACAGGTTCTGCCGAACCAGGTTCAGAAGTCAAATAAAAACGTGGCTATGTTTGTCGAAGATATGACGCGCATGTTTACGCGCGCAGACCCAGGGATGTATGAGACAAATACAGTTTCAGAGAGAGATAGAAACTTTTTATTTCAATCATAGAAAAACGTCGGGTGGGGCTCTCAGTCCGGAGCTCCTACGGCCGTTGCTGCGCCCCGCGTCCGCTGGCCACTCGGGCTTTCATCACGCAGCATGGCCTCCGAGTCTTGCAGGGTAGAAATAGGAAAGGAGTTGGAAAAGCGCCCAGCAGGCGGACGCTGTCATCTCAGCATTACGTGAAATAACGTCTGTGCCACTCTACAGCCAGGTAATTTGTCAAGGTAAGAAGTGGGATGGAGGATTTGGAGAAAATAGGGGTTTGGAAATGTGTTCGCCTGCAGTTGACGCACCCCAGTTGCATTTTCTCGCGTGAGCGGAGCGTGTGGTGTGGTTCAGGGTGCCAAATTCATTCTCGTCTATAGTAATAGAGAGTGTCTAGATATCCTAGAAGTTCCATATTTGTGTCCTCCTCATCTAGGTTGGAGTGCTCTTCCTCTGGATCTCGGTTAGTGAGTGCTCGGGAACCTGCATGAGCACTGTCATGACCGGGGAGAGAAGCGTGCCCAGGGGTCCAGACAAGTAGGAACTTGTGTGGCGCGTGGAATGTGGTATTGGAAGTTTGGTGTGTGTGCTGTGAGACAATACTCCGTGTGAAAGCACGACAGGTATCCATTGAGTCTGCAAAGCTTAGAATAAAATCTGCGTGAGGAAGGCTTATGGCAGCGTGGGAAATCGCCAGAGCGACGGCACACTTTTCGTCTTCAGATATGTTCTTTGTAGGTACGCTGATTGAGGCTACTACGTCGTGATCATTGTTCACCACTGCTCCAACTGTAAAACTGCGGAAGTGGTGTCTAGTGGCGGCGCAGTATAAGAGGGTGTTTGTAGGAGACTGATTGATGAGGCGCAATATGTTTTTCACCCTTACCCACCGGCACTGAGCGTTGAGCTCAGGGTGCATATCTCGTAGAAGTGGCCCGACTGTAATTCTTGCTCTAAAATCAGTGCGTAGCTGCTTCCCTGGTGTGCTGTATCCACATCTATTCGGAGGGTACCTAGCCTGACGAGTAGCCACTATCCCACTTGGGTCCTGCGGAGTCTTCGTAGCTGACTATTACGTTGTGCTTCGGCTAGTTCCCTCGGGTTGTTGTGTACACCCATCGCTAGTAGACGGTTGGTGGATGCGTACGTAAGTAGTCCAAGTACTGCCTTGATTACTCTACGGTGGAGCATGTCTAGTCTTCTCTCTTGTGCAAGCGTTAGGGTTTGATAATGGAAGTGGTAGGTGATGCGACTCACTATGCAGACATTAACTATACGTAGAATGTCTTGCTCCTTAATTCCTTGCCTTCGGTTGGTGATGTGGTGGACCATATGTGTGATTTGAGAAACTTGCTGTTCTAATAGTTTCATGATGCGCGTTGCCTTGAGATCAGCTTGTATATAAAGGACAAAGTCGCGGAGTTTCTGTACGCAGGGAATCACATGTTCCTCTAAGATGATGGTGATTTGCGGGCTGTTGTCGGGCTTTCGCTAGGGACGACGAATGAGTAGAAGTTCCGACTTATTTGCAGAGCGCGTTAGACCAGCTGCTCATGCTTGAACTGTATTTACTGCTTCTTAGAAGGCATCTTGTATTTGTCCGTCTGAGCCTTTCGCCACCCATATAGTGACGTCGTCAACGTATAAGCATGTCGTAGACTTGGAATGATGGCGAGTAGAGGCGGTAACTTAGCCATGGCGATGTTGAAGAGTGTCGGGGATAACACCGATCCTTTTGGCGTGTCTTTACCCGCGAGCTCGATGATGTCACTGCGAAAAGAGCCTAATCCTATGGTTGTCGTCCTGTTTGTTAGGAATTCTTTCGCGTAGTCGTAAGCTTGATGACCGCAACGTGTCGACGCAAGATTCTTCAGTAATAGGTCATGCGAGACGTTGTCAAATGCTCCGTGGATGTTCAAGGGAAGCAGAACTCTAGTTTGCGTAGAACTGAGCCTGTCCATTAGTTCCTCTTTTAGTTAGAAAAGTACGTCTTGCGTGGAAAGATGGGCCCGGTACACAAACAGTGAGCCCGCATAAAATCCCTGGGCCTCAAGATATGGTGGCAGTCTTTGGAGGACGACGTGCTCCATCAATTCACCGAGGCAAGATGTCAACGAAACTGGTCGCAGGTTTCCAAGCTCTTGGAGTTTGCAGGACCTAAAAATTAGTGTTGTTTAGGTGTGTCTCCAATCCTGGGGAAACGTTCCGAATTTTCAGTGAGTGTTGTAAAAATTTGTGAGCTGATCTAGATCTTCGTCGCTGAGGTTTCGTATGAGAGAGTATTGGACGTTGTTTTTCCCTCATGCTGTGTTGCGCTTGATATTCAGAAGGGCAGCTTCAAATACGTGCACAGTGATATCGGCATCCAGCATTGTTGACTCTTTATATGGGTAGTTTTCATATTTTGGCTGAGGCCCTGCAGCAATGTACTTTTCTTAAAGCGTCTGTAAGATTATGGTGTCACCCCCTTTCTGCTTGTGAAGAAGTGTTTGGATTGTACTGCTCGTGTAGGACTTGGTACTTTTCAGCTCAACATGTACTCTTAGTATGGCCCACTTGCGTGCGGTGCGTAGCGTTCTATTAAGTGAGTCACAAAAGTTGTGCCCATTGTTCCTCGTGAGCTCTGTGGCATATGGTTCGGCTTGCAACGTGAATTGGCCAATGCGAAGTTTAAGCTCTCGATTGTGTCTCTGCCTACGCCAGCCTTTGATGAGGCTTCTACGTGCTTCCCATAGGTGTAGAAGGTGCCTGTCGACATCTGGAATTGCGGCTGTAGTGTTGATTTTCTTGGTCGCTTTATCAAGGTCAGCTTGCAGGCGCTGTAGCCATTCATTTAAAGGTGTCCCATTGTTGTCAGTCTGAACGCGTTGTTTTCTAATAGTATCCCTAGTAGTGAGACGGAGACAGCAGGATTGGGCGTGTTGGTATAACATGATAAAGAGTGCTTACCAGCGCAAATGACATGGCAGGGGAGGGGACTGGATAAGAGACGAGACTCTTTTCCCCTCCTGCCCTGTCGTTCACGCTGGTAAGCGCTTTTTATTAGTGAGACGAGCCCTCCACTCAAGGGCACGGAGGTTGGAGATGTGCAGTCTAGTGAACATGATGCAATGATCACTATCAACGTTTCATGTATACGTTTCATGGAACTTTTGATGACCAGTTATAATTGCTAAGTCCCCTTAGAAAGGTTAGGTCAGGGCAAGTATCTCTGGTTGCGCTGGTTCCGATTCTGGTTGGCTCTTGCTGATCTGTGAGCAGTGTAAAGCTGTGATTGCAGATGAGGCGTTCTAGCTTGGTACCTTTACGCATGGCCGATAGGTATTCTTATGACGTGTGTTGGGCGTTAAAATCCCCAGCCATTACACTTGTTCCCCTAGCTTGCACGTTTCCGCTGTAAGGTACCCGAAGTCGTCCCTCCTAGATTTAGGGTAGCTGTAGATGTTTAGTATAAACAAGCTCTACTGACTGCGTTTCTGAGGAATAATTTCAACTAGCACATGTGGAATGGATGACGTCATTGTGTGTTCTATAGTTGTCAAGTGTTTGAATACGAGTATTGCGACAAGTGGTGGTGTTAGTTGATCTGGTATATACGGAAGCCCGAGAGGGTAGGTTTGCAGTGCGTCTCCTACAGAGCCACGATATCCGGAGGGTGCGCGAAAATAGCAGTGTACTGTTGCAGGGAGCTCCTCTTTCGTCACAACCCCCTGCAATTCCACTGCCACATGGTGAAGGAGGGACTAGGGGAGCCCATCTTGCTCTTTTTGGTTTGTGTCCTGTGTTAAGAGTGATGGGCGCAAGTAAGGGTGGGGTCGCTTGGTCAGACTTTTGAGGTTTGTAGGTAGTGGCGATGAGTCTTGAGGCACTGTACTAAATGACGCGAAGCTTTCTTGCATGTGCTGCTTTAGCTCTGTTACAAGTGCTTGGGTATGGGCTTTCCACATATCCCTAAGTTCTGTGCGGAAATCATTATTTGCCTGTGTCATCATGCTGGTTGCTTCAGCCTTAAGCGAGTCTCTGTTTTGTGAGGGCATCTTGCAGCTCTTGCTTAGTGCAGTTATGTGCGTTAGCTGTGAGACGTGCGTTGAGGTGGTTCTGTGATGAGAGTGGATGGGAGGAATTAGGTAAAGTAGAAAAAGGCTGGGAGGCCCCGCTGCCCAACTCACCTTAGCCGGAGGCATCCGTCAAGCGGGCGGTGGCTTCTTCGCTGGTGGCGATACTGGTCTCTCCGCACTCGCGCATGTGTTCTTTTAGAGGATCAGTCCCAGGGCGGTGGTACTGGTTTTAGATGCGGTTCCTGCCGTGTTGTTTAAGGATTCTGTGGTAAAAAAACGCTGCCCTGGAGAGTGTGCGTCATGTTTTGACGTAGAAAATCGGTGTGCGGGGCCGATTTAGTATTTCAGGGTGCGCGGGAATTATCATGATGGTGATAGCGGTAAAACTATGAGCTCGGCTATGCGCGTGCTTGTGCGCGTACCACGTGAAAGAGCTCCCGAGCCACGGGGACAGCTCGGCTAACCCCAGAGAGCAGAGAGCAAGGACAAGTTCGGGCAACGCCCCGGCGTTTTGTCGGGGTTCGACATACATCAGCCTGATGTCCAAATGCAAGGCAGATTGTGCAAACTTGTTTGCGAGGTTAGTGAAAGTAGCATCGATATTTTGCGCGGTAGTAGTACACATAACATGAAATTTGAAGTCCTGCAAAAGTTATCAACGCCGTGTTTGTGGATCCCATCATTTGGGCGTGCAAGACTTCGGTGTCGGCTGCATAGATGTTGTCGAGGAGTTCAGTGGGTGAACTGGTATAGCGCATTACGGGGAACAAGAAACGGCCGAGCAGACCGACACAAGAGGACAGAGCGCTAACTTCCAACTGAGCTTTATTATCAAACTGCATCAAATATGTAGACCGGCCCAAGCATACAAAACCACCCTAACGCAACGACAAGATAACACACAACATCGCACCGTCACATATCACAGATTCAGACGATTCATTGGCGGTTATCCTGATTAAGGAAGGCCACTTCATGTTCAGATAAAACCGAAGAAGGGCCGCTAATACACGTGCTGCCAGCTCTTGCTATACAACGCGCTTCTGTAATTTCTCGAGTTAATTGTGACGGGTGCTTTTTTACCACTTCACAATGATCAAACATGGGGGTACATCCACAATCGCGGCAGTGAATTCTAATGTGGTTCTGGATTGCTTTGTGAACATTATAATGGTGCTCTTTTAGCCTTTCATTAAGGCATCGCCCCGTTTGGCCGAAATACCACATACCACATGAGAACGGAATCACGTAAACAACCGCCGCTACACACGGCACAAACCGAGTTTTGTGCTTAGTTGCGCAACCAGTGGTACGTGATTTGAGAGGGCTGACTGCTTTTGCAAAGCCACTGTAACTTATCCGGCGCTGAAAACACCACTTCGACGCTGCATTTCTCTCCTATCTTTTTTAGCCGGGGGGAAATGTCATGCACGTAGGGTAAACTACGGGTCTTTTTCGGTCGTTAGATTCCGGCTGAGCCTCGGAGTTGCAACCTTTCTTTATCAGTTTTAATAGCTTTTCAGCTATAGATGCCAGTAGCTATAGATGCTGGGTACTGCTGGGTTTCAGCTATAGATGCTGGGTACCCAGCATTAAAAAGCCTTTCAGCTTGAGCAGCAAAGCTGCGAAGCATGACATGAAGACACGATTTCCTAAGAGGATTGGTGAGAGAAAGACTTGTGATGCTGCGCTTAACTAACTTGGAATGGGAAGAGTCATAGGGTAAAAGGGGTTTTCCATTTCTAGGTTCAAAACCAGCACACATGGTCAGGTGAAAGAAATAAATTCAAATCTAAAAAGCGTAAGCTATTGTCAACTGGCAACTCATGAGTCAATGAAAGCGGTTTAAAACATTCTTTAAAAGTCATTGCAACACCGTCGGTTAGGTGTTGGCAGGCAGCGTCGCGGCAGTCAATGAAAATTAAAAAGTCGTCTACTTAACGACATATTTTGGTGACAATAATGTGGTCGAGCATGCTCATCAGCAACCGGTCATGATATGCAAGGTATATGTCACTAAGAATCGGGGCGAGGCATGACCCGATGCAGACACCACTGTTCTGTATGTATTTACGATCATTAAAAGATACAAGAGTCGACTTGATGTGAAAGGACAGAAGCTTTAAGATGTTACTGTTATGGACACCCGAGAGATTCTGGAAGGCTACAGCACCAAATGAGTCAATGGCCTTGTCAACACACTGTAACAACTTCTCATGCGGCAAAGAGTAATACAAATCTTTTATATCGACCGAAAGTGCTTTTAAGCCCCTGTCATTATGTTCCAGAAAGTTAACCAAAATGTCCGAATTCCTAATCGAAAAGGGGTCATCGATGGTGAGCAAATTGAGTTTTTCTTGCAGAAATAATGCCACAGTTTCTTGTCATGTTCCTCTCTCAGTCACAATTACCCGCAGAGGGCAATCGACCTTGTGTGTTTTGGCCGTAAAGAACACATCAAGGCTAAGCTTTTTGCCCTTATCTACTGCTCTGGGAAGTTTTTCGAAACCCAAGGTGGCACACAGCTTTTTTGCCTGGGATTTAACTTTGCTGAGGGAAGTGTCATCCTCAGCTCTAAAGACGGAGTGAACAGCTGTGGTCGCTTTCTCAATAAATAAAGAGCTCAGTAAAACGACAGAACCTCCCTCTTTGTCAGAAGGTAACAGAGCCAATGAATTGTCTTTAGAGTGTGCCACGACTTTTTGAAATGGCAGTTTTTTGGTCGAAGGCATTAAACGCAAAACCACATCAATGCCATCGGCAACACACCTGTCCCTTTCACCCTCAGGAATCTGTCGAGCCACTTGCTTGACGTAGGTGAGCAGATCGTACGACGAATTGGCTGGTTCCGTGGCGAACTTCGGTCCGCAGCACAATATGCGTCGAACCGCTTCTGGGAGCACAACACCGCGCAGAGTGTGCACAGGGTTGCTCGTTGCAGTCACATTCATGGGGGTCATGGCACGAAGGTGGAAGAGCATATGCTGCCACAGGTACTCCGCTTTTCGGTCAATTGAAGCAGACAGTTCTCGCCACTTCATTTTCGCCTTGATGATGCCTTCAGCTGCCTGGAGTTTGGGGCGTAAAGCATCCCTTAGAAGCGAGCCTGGCGCTACCACTCGGCGCGAAGAATCTTACAGATTCTCGTTCCGTGACCGGCAGACGGTGTGAAACCTGCTGGGAGCGCTTTAACATCCGGTGGAAGGATCTTGACTCGAATGCAGTACGCAAAAAAACGCGCACGACACACGGCGAGCGCGACAAGGTCACCAATGAAAGATGCATTTGCGGAAGAAGGTAGGAGGGAGACCGATGTAGAAGAAATTAAGTCCACGAGTATTGAAGATTGGGCGAGTTGGTTCGTCGTACTTGAACTGGTATAGCACATTACGAGGAACAAGAAACGGCCGAGCAGACCGACACAAGAGGACAGACCACTAACTTCCAACTGAGATTTATTGTCAAACTGCATCAAATATGTAGACCGGCGCAAGCAGACAAAACCACCCTAACGCACCGACAAGATAACACACAACATCGCACCGTCACATACCACAGATTCATAGGCGGTTATCCTGATTAAGGAAGGCCACTTCATGTTCAGATAAAACCAAAGAAGGGGCGCTAATACACGTGCTGCCAGCTCTTGCTATACAATGCGCTTCTATAATTTCTCGAGTTAATTGTGACGGGTGCTTTTTTACCACTTTATATTGATAAAACATAAGGGTACATCCACAATCGCGGCAGTGAATTCCAATGTGGCCCTGGATTGTTTTGTGAACATTATAATTTTGCTCTTTTAGCCTTTCATTAGGGCATCGCCCCGTTTGGCCGAAATACCACATACCACATGAGAATGGAATTGCGTATACAACCCCCGCTACACCCGGCACAAACCGAGTTTGTGCCGTGTGTAGATGGTGAGTTAGGCCAAGGTTCATGTACAGCATAGAAATAGAGGCGTTACGAATTCGGCACTGGGCCCGACAGCTTAGGGACTGAAAGAGCCGAGATGTCTTCTTTTGCACGCACCCGTCGGCTTCTCTCTCTCTTACGAAGCGCACCGCCGACGAGGTTACGAAGGGCCCCACAAAACTCGCCGCTGCCAAGGACATTGGGCGCGCACAGTGCAAGGGGCTCGAAGCAACGAGAAGCTTCTGTGACACATAGGCCTACTGCTAGCGACGTGCCACAGGGCTTTCTTATAGGCTCCAGGTGGATCCTTTGCGTCACCAACGTCCACGTAAGAAGCGCCGCTGGCCGTGATGTCATAACCCTCCAGTAGGGCCTTCCACTGGGCCCCGTCATGCCCATCAAATCTGGAGCCACTGCGCGTGGTTGCACCCAAGAGCGAGTGACGCCGCCACGTATTGCGTAAGACTCGCCAGACTGGCAGGCGCCGATTGCTTCAACGGGCTCTTGGGCTGAGGGAGCTTGCAGTGCGTTGCGTGATAGACCGGCGCCGCCACTTGATGACGTCGTTGAGTTGATCGCGTCAGGCGGGTTGAACCACTGGCTTTGACACTGATTGCCTTTGCAGAGGCATCGACGTTCGGTGTGGACTCCGAGGCGTAACAGCACCCCCGCTGCCAGACAATGCGCCGGAAAGACGAGCTGCTTCCACGTGGCTCTGATGTCGGGCGCACTCGTTCGCCAAGTCCCTCTAGGTCCACCTCCAGCGCCATGGGGAGAATGTAGCTTCAGACTTAGCTCCGTGAACACATCTCTATCTTGAGGATGCATCCCAGTTCCGCTGGCTTGTCGCCAAAACTTGCCGGCCAGCTTCGCTCGTCTCTTCTGAAGATTTTGGTTTCAGCACTTGTCGATGGTTCTGCAACTTGTCAAGAACGGTTCGACAACAGACAACACACGACACAAGCAAGTTCCCTCGGTTACCCGACAGAACACCAGACAAAGTATTGTACAACATATACCTAGCTACGTGTCTATCGGGATTTCATTTCCTCTAAATCAAGAAGCACATGTGGTAACAAGACTCTTAAAATGAGAACGGAAATTTTTACACGTACAACAACGTAATGCATTAGAATACAACACAACGTTGGCCCCTTGAGGTCACTTTGGATGAGAGCGCTCAGCTAAAGCCGTGATGACGACAAAAGTTTGCCCCAAATTGCCAGCGAGAAACCGAAAGGTGGAGAAGGTACTAACTAAAATGCATGGCTTAATGCGTCGGCATTAGCGTTTAGCTTTCCTTTTTTTGTAGCGAACGTCTATGTTGTGCTGTTGGAGCATCATGCTCCACCTCAGTAATCAGCCACCTTTAGGCGACATGTTATTTAACCAGGTTGGAGGACAGTTGTCCGTTTCGACCACAAAACTCAAACCGGAGGCAAAACAAGCTAGCTTTTGAACGGCCCACACGAGGCAAGCGCATTTCTCTTTTCAGAGGTACTGTATGCCTCTTCCCTGCAGCTGAGTTTTCGACTTGAATACAAAACTGGCCTTTCATTACCAGCACTGTCTTCCTGGCACAATATAGCTCCCATACCGGGATCACTCACGTCGCGTTGAATGACAAATCCCTTAGAGAAATCAGGTGTCATGAGAACGGGCTTCTCTTTTTCTGAGTCCCATACTACTTTAACCGGCTCGGACTTTCGAAGTGCGTCAGTTAGAGGGCTGGCAATGCTGGAGTATTTTTGCAAGTAATGCTGATAGTATCCAGCTAGGCCCAAGAATATCTTATCTGAGATTTTGTGGTTGGTCGTAGATTGTTCGCGTCTGCGACTACCTTAATTTCCGAAAATCTACGCCAGTCGCGCCCCACAACTTGTCCCAAGTACGACACCGTGCCGCACCCTAGGTAACATTTAGTAGGTTTCACGGTAAGACCAGCTCTTTCAGCCTGTTTAGAACGACGCGTAAATGCTCGACATGTTCTTCCCAGTTGTTTGAGAAGATGGGGACATCGTCAAGATACGGAAGAGTGAACTCAGAGAGGGTTTAACGCAGTACATTAGGCCTTAAAATAAAAGGGCGCATTTTTCCATCCAATGCTTAGCTTAAGTGGGTGATACGTTCCGAACGGGGAAACGAATGTGGCTTAGCGGCTAGCCCCTTCCGTAAGCGGGTCTTGCCAATACCTTTGCACGAGGTCTAACGTAGAATTATAGTTAGACTGTGGCACAGTTTCTACCCGCTCCTCAAGCTTTGGTATCGGGTAAATTTGGTCTCTAGTTATGGCGTTCAAACGGTGATAATCGACGTATGGCCTCGGATATTTTCCCGGCACTTGAACCAATATTAGAGGGGATGTGTAGTCACTCTCACCTATCTTGACATCGCCAAGATACGGCAGAGCAAACTCAGAGAGGCCTTTAGGAACGCGGCCCATTAAGCCTGAATAACAAAAGGGCACATTTTTCAATCCAAAGCTCAGCTTAAGCGGACGATACGTTGCGAATGGGGAAACAAATATAGCATAGCGGCTAGCGCGTTTTGTAAGGGAGACTTACCAATACCCCTCGCACGAGGTCTAACGTGTAAATATAGCTACAGTGTGACGCAGTTTCTACCCTCTACTCTAGGTTTGGTATCGGGTAAGTTTAGTCTTGAGCTATAACCTTAAGACGCCGATAATCGACGCATGGTCTCGGATCTTTTCCCGGCACTTGAACCAATATTACAGAGGATGTAAAGTCACCGTTGCCTGGTACTATGACTCCCAACTCCAGTATTTTATGAATATCCTCCTTCATGAACTGCTTGTGCACAGGGGAACCTCGATACGGCTTGCTACGGATTGGCTCCTCACACGTTAGCTTGGTATCTTGTTCAATCACTATCGTGCGTTCGGGACGGTCCGAAAACACGTCTATAAACTTGGAAACAATCCTCTGAGGTCCTCCTTCTGGACTTCACTTAATCTAGGCTTTAGGTTCAACTGCTCCAAGATTACCTCTAATCCCCTTTCGATTACATCACTAGAACTCAAAATTTCTTCTCCCTCTTCCTCGGAAGCATTCAAATGCAGATTAGAGACCATTGACGTTCAACGTATGATTGCATCAAGTTACTGTGGTAAATTTTTTTTGGCCGTCTTTCTAATTTCACTTCATAATTGGTATCAGAAAGCTTAAATAATACTTTGGCAGGCCCTTCCCAATGAACCTCAAGCTTGCTTTTTTTGGACTGCCCCAGCAGCATTACCTGACTACCTACTGCAACGGTGCACTTCTTCGCCGATTGGTCGTAGTACTCCTTCGATAACACTTGTGCAGCCTTCATGTGACTTTCCACAAGACCTATTGTTTTTACAAGCCTCTGAAGGAGGTCTAGAACATACGCAACTACATTAGGGTCCTCATCGAATCCCTCCCAGGACTCGCGTAGCATTCGCAATGGTGTTCTCAAACTCCTGCCATACACAAGCTCTGCGGGGCTAAAACCAGTGCTCTCATGAGGAGCTGATCTCAAAGCAAACATAGCGGGAGGACTGCACGCTTTTTGGTCGCATTTGTGTTCGTAGCAATGAGCTTTCAGTATCCGTTTCAGAATGAAGTGCATACGCCCCACCAGATTAGATTGCGGGTGTTGGATGTAGCTGTGCACTACTTTTATTCCCCATTTATCCAAAAAGGTAGAGGTAAGGCAGCTGGTGAAGGCACAATCATTGTCGCATCGAATTTACAGAAGGAAATCCGACGCGTGCAAGTAGTATAGGTAGCAGTGCATCCGTTACATGAGGGGATTTGAGCTCCTTAAGTGGTATCACTTCCGGAAGTTTTGTGGCTACACAGAGGGCCATCAGGATGTACCGACACCTTGACTTGACACTGGCGATGGCCCAACGATATCAATTACTAGGCGCCGAAAAGGTTCTGTGATAAGTAGCACCAGCCTCATGGGTGACTTCCACTTGTCCATGGATTGCCTCACTCTCTGACAAGTGTCGCATGGGCGTAGAAAGTCTTCAATATCCTTTCACCATTTCGGCCAATAAATTCAAGGGAAACTCTAGCCTTGGTTTTTTTTATGCCGAGATGCTTTGCCCACGCGCTTTCACGTGCCAGTTTCAATAGTTGGCGACGATACTTTTGTGGCACCAAGAGCTGCTCATACTTGCTTTGCACATTTGTGTAGCTCCAATACAGGAGCCCTGTCTTCTTAAAAAAGGAAACATTCTTTTTTTCTCAAGTTTACGCTTTCAATTAGCGCTTTAATCGAAAGGTCCTCACGCTGCTCTCTAATGAGCATTTCTCGATCAACCCTCGACAGCTCACAACAACTTTTCGCTACAGGCGAGAGCGTTGCACCCCTCTCGCTCTGACTCAATGGCGCCATGTCGTCTCCTCCACTGACACAGACCGTGCCAGTCGCTTCGGTGACGGCCTGCTCGAGTGACTGCTCAAGTGACTCACACGGAGAATTTTCTGTCTGAGGTTCCGTCGACTCGCCGCCAAGCTCACACGGATCAGCAGCTTTTGCACTTGGTGCTTCACCACATTGAACAAGATCAAGTTCATATGAAAGCTTCCGCGCTTGCGATCACGTGAGGGCCGTGTACGCTAAGATGGAGAAGAACAATTTACCTTACTCTTTGAGAAGCTGCTCTCAGTTCTTAGAAAAAAGATAAGGAACTGATTGGAAAGTGCGGCAGACACAGCGCTTCGGTGCGAAGCTTACCGAACGGGCCTTCAATGACAACCGTAGCAATTGGTAAGCAAGCACTCTGCTCCTCGGCGAATCGGCTGATCCACGCGCATTCTCATGTAAAGTCAAGCGGAGACACCAAGGAAAAATGGACAAAATCCATAGTTGCTGCTGAGTCTCGAAGTGCTCTCGACACGTTTTCTCTTCCACACTAATTTTTGAAGATACGGCTCTAACAACCGCATGTTCTTTTCCGATTCTCGAATTGTTGCGAAAGCAAAGTTTTGCTTACAGTTTATCGCGATGTCTCTGGTGAGGGAGTGCGTTCTCGGCGGTGTTTGCCGGTGAAGCCGCACTCCAGGCCTCTTAATGCTGTTTCATCAACACGCGGATTTTTTTTAAATCCGGTTGGGAACTGCGCGGTACCGGGATTTGAACCACGGACCTCTTGCATGCGAGGCGGATGCTCTAACCACTACGCCAGAACGCACGCCCTCACCAGAGAAGGATTGGCCACCCTGGTGCAGTATCTGGCCACTACCTCCCACATGCTTACGTCAAATAACTCACGGCCCTCAGTCCCCAGCAGCTGCGAAGCAACTGACCACGGTGGTGGTCAGATCTGCAACGCAGCAGAGGGTGCTAAGAATCTCTGGATCCGGACAGGCCGCCATTGGAACCTGAACTTGGCAACGTTTAACGCTAGAACCTTATCTAGTGAGGGAAGTCTAGCTGTACTATTCGAGGAGCTAGAGGGTGTTAAATGGGATATAATAGGGCTCAGTGAGGTTAGCTATACGGTGCTACAGAATGGGCACGTCCTTTGCTACAGGGGCTTGGCAGACAGAAGAGAACTGGGAGTGGGGTTCCTAATTCACAGAAACATAGCTGGCAACATAGAGGAATACTATAGCATTAATGAAAGGGTGGTAGGTATCGTAATTAAACTGAATAAAAGATACAAGATGAAGGTAGTACAGGCTTACGCGCCTACATCCAGCCATGATGACGCTTCAGTTGAAAGCTTCTATGAAGACGTGCAATCGGCAATGAGTAAGGTAAAAACACAGTATACTATAGTGATGGGCGACTTTAATGCAAAGGTAGGGAAGGAGCAGGCTGGAGACCAGGCAGTAGGAGATTATGGCATCGGCACTAGAAACGCCAGAGGAGAGCTACTAGTAGAATTCGCAAAACGCAATAATTTACGGATTTTGAATACCTTCTACCGAAAACGAGAAAACCGCAAGTGGACATGGAGGAGCCCTAATGGCGAAAATAAGAACGAAGTAGACTTTATAATGAGTGCACACCCTGGAATCGTGCAGGATGTGGAAGTGATTGGCAAGGTACAATGCAGTGACCGTAGAATGGTACGGTCTAGAATT
Source organism: Rhipicephalus microplus (assembly GCF_043290135.1). Taxonomy (NCBI): domain Eukaryota; kingdom Metazoa; phylum Arthropoda; class Arachnida; order Ixodida; family Ixodidae; genus Rhipicephalus; species Rhipicephalus microplus. The sequence continues at coordinate 281,312,733 of NC_134702.1, read as the reverse complement.
CGCCTAGACTTGAAGAAGGAACGACAGAAACTGACACGCAAGAAGCCTATCAATCAGCTAGCACTGAGAGGGAAAGTACAGGAATTCAGAGTGTCGCTGCAGAACCGGTACTCGGCTCTTAGTGAGGAAACCAACCTTAGCGTAGATACAATGAATGATAATCTGACGAGTATCATTACGGAGTGTGCAGTGAAAGTTGGAGGCAGGGTAGTTGGACAGGACACTGGCAAGCTTTCCCAGGAAACGAAGAACCTAATTAAGAAGCGTCAAATCATGAAAGTGTCAAGTACAACAGACAAAATAGAACTGGCAGAGCTTTCGAAGTTGATTAATAGACGTAAGGTATGCGATGTAAGAAGGTATAACATGGAGAGAATTGAACACGCTCTGAAAAGCGGAGGAAGTGTCAAAGCATTGAAGAGGAAACTTGGGATAGGCAAAAGTGGGATGTATGCACTAAGGGACAAAGAAGGCAAAATAACTACCAATATGGATAGGATAGTTAAATAGCGGAGGAGTTTTACAGAGATCTGTACAGTAGCCGAGACAACCACGACCTTAATACTATAAGAACTAGCAGTAACCCAGATTACACCGCACCAGTAATGATAGAAGTCAGAAAAGCTTTGAAGAGCGTGCAAAAGGGCAAAGCTGCTGGTGAGGATCGGGTAACATCAGATCTGCTGAAAGATGGAGGACAGATTGTGTTAGAAAAACTAGCCACCCTGTTTACGAGGTGTCTCCTGGCGCGAAGAGTACCAGAGTCTTGGAAGAACGCTAACATCATCTTAATACATAAGAAAGGAGATGACAAGGACTTGAAGAATTACAGGCCGATCAGCTTGCTCTCTGTAGTATACAAGCTAATTACAAAGGTAATTGCTAACAGAGTAAAGAAAACATTAGAATTCAATCAACCAAAGGAACAAGCAGGATGTCGAACAGGCTACTCAACAATTGACCACATTCATACTATCAATCAGGTAATAGAGAAATGCTCAGAGTATAACCAACCACTATACATAGCCTTCATTTATTTATTTATTTATTTATTTATTAAAGGTACTTTCAAGGCCCGAAGGCACTACAGAAAGGAGTGGTTTGAACAATCGTAAGTGCAGTTAAAAAGTTAAAAAAAAAAAAAACAGAAAACAGGAAAAAAAAGAAAAATTCTACAGGGCATCATGTATGGCGAGCTTGAAGTCTTTTTGGTCCGTTATACAGGCGATGGAGGCGGGAAGGTGGTTCCAGGCGGCGCTTGTCCTTGGCACGAATGAATCATTATATAGTCTGGTGCGACAGGATGGTAGGCCCACCTTAAAGCGATGATCCATCCTTGGTGATATGAAGCGAGGTGGATGAAACAGGGCGTCCTTCAAATGGCTGTTATAATGATAGATTTTGTGAAAAAGGTTAAGGCGAGACAATGTGCGGCGCAATGAAAGATCAGGCAAGTTTAGGGTGCTCTTCATGGATGTGACACTGGAATGACGTGAATAATTCGATAAAATGAAACGTGCTGCGCGATTCTGAGTGGTTTCGAGAGATTGAATGAGAATGGCATGAGTTGGGTCCCATATGGCGCATGCGTACTCTAATTTTGGTCTGACCAATGTTTTATACAGTGTTAACTTGAGTGACGATGGCGCAGAGGAAAAGTTACGGCGCAGATAACCAAGCATGCGGTTAGCGTTGTTAATCACATATTCTGTGTGTTTATTCCAGGAAAGATTAGAAGATATGTGAACACCAAGGTATTTGTAATTGTCAACAGATGGTAATGGAATGTTATTGAGGGAATAAGTACGCGGACAGTGGGTGGTAGTGCGACGTGAAACTTGCATGCTCTTGCATTTAGATATGTTAAGTGTCATGAACCATGTGTTACACCATGCGAATATGCTATCTAGGTCGCGTTGAAGGTTAAGGTGATCGACATGACTGGTTATTTTCTGGTAGAGGACGCAGTCGTCTGCAAAGAGTCGGACAGTAGAAGAAGAAACACAAGAAGGAAGATCATTAATGTAAATTAAGAAAAGGAGTGGCCCTAAAACGGACCCTTGCGGTACACCAGATGATACTGCGGAATTAGGTGAACAAAAATTATTAGCTGTCACGTACTGGCTGCGGTTAGAGAGGAATTCTTTAATCCATGTAAGTACATTGGGGTCGATGTTAAGCTGAGTAAGTTTGAAAATGATTAGTGCGTGTGAAACGGAGTCAAATGCTTTAGCGAAATCTAAGTATATGCAGTCAGTATCAAATTCAAGATCTGCGTTAATAAACAAGTCGTTAGTAAAACACAGCAACTGTGTTTCGCATGAAACTGTCTTACGGAAGCCATGCTGATAAATGCTAAAGAAGGAATTAGATTCAAGGAATTCAATGAGGTGCGAGTATATGACATGCTCTAAGATTTTCACTGGAATGGATGTTAACGATATGGGACGGTAGTTATTGGGGGAATGTACATCACCAGATTTATGCACAGGGACCACCTTCCCAGTCTTCCAGTCAGATGGCAGTGTGGACGTCTGTAATGACTGTTCAAAAAGTTTTGACAATATTAAAGAAGAATAGACTTGAGTACACTTCAACATTTTTGACGAAATGCAATCTGGACCAGCTGATGATGACACTGTCAAGTTTCCAACAAGTTTTTCGACACCAACTGCATCAATGATAATAGGGTCCATTGGCAAGAAATCGGTGCTTGTTAACTGTGGAAATATAGTTGGGATGCTGTTCTGAAAGTGTGCAGCAAATACATTACTCAGAACGTTGCAGCACTCGCTAAGAGCGACTGGGACATCAGACTGTATTAATTGGATATGTCGCGTTGTAGTTCCGCTAATGATGCTCCAAAACTTACGTGGATTAGAGCGCAGCAGCGAAGGAAGAGTTTCATCGAAAAATACTTTTTTGGCTTTCGAAAGCGCAGTACAGAATTCTCTGTTAAATGTCTGATAAAAAGACCAATGGTCTGTTCTGGCTGTTGATTTGGCGCGTCTGAATAGCCGCTTCTTTTTATTGCGCATGCGTTTCAACGTGTTATTGAACCACGGAGAACGAGGATTCGATGAAACTTTTCTCTTAGGTACAAATCGGTCAATTAGGGCTAGCAGTTTGTTCTTATAGTCTAGCCAGTTCTGTTCAACAGATCGCTGCTCAAAACCAGCAAAGAATAGGTCAACAAAAGATTGTAACTCTGTATTCATTCCATGAAAGTCCGCTTTGCTATAGTCTTGGATAATTTTTGTTCTTTTCTTGATGGAAACCCGTGCTTTTATTGTGAAGTGGATTATGCAATGGTCGCTAATTCCCGGTAGATGAGTGAAGGGTGAAGCTAGGTCAGGTGTACTGGTAAGTACTAGATCTAATACGCTAGCGGAAGTGGGAGTAACGCGAGTAGGAAAGTCAACAAGCTGGGTAAAGTTGAAGTCGTGACAAAAATTCAAAAATTCCCTACTTTCACCTGAGTTGTGCTTTAAGGTAACCGGGTCTCTTTCCCACATGTTGTCGGGAAAGTTGAAATCGCCAAGAATGAACAAAGGTGATCTCGGGTATCTGACGAACAGCTGATTGACAACATCATGCAAGTCATTGCAAAAGGATGATGATGCAGTTGGTGATCGATAGCAAATACAAAATATTATTTCGCGAGAATCAATGAGCACGCGGACACAAACAAGTTCAAGTGAAGACATAACAGGAATAATATGAGAGGCAAGATTATCGGCAACCGCCAGCAGAACACCCCCACCAGACCGGTAATCGCGGTCGCATCGGTAAAATTTGTAGTGCTTCTCACAATCCAATATTTCTTCATTTCTTACTTTTGTAGAAAGCCAAGTCTCTGTCAGACCAACAATATCAGCGGAACAGGAATCAATAGCAGAAGACAGTTCGACGCGTTTATTCAGGACGCTGCGCACATTAGAAAAGAAAAAAGAAGCGTTTCCTGCGCAGCAACGAGACGGGCGTAGCTATGAGGTGCTAGAAGTGTCAGCACGTGCAGGTAGAGAGGGTTCTTTGTCCTTAGCTTGGGGTGAATTGATTTCGCGAACGCTGTCGCTTTCTGCGCAGTAAACGTAAGTTTTCTTGTTCATGACCAGTTTGTTAACGCGTAGCAAATACGGTTGCCCGGCTGCCTTAGCAAATTCCATTAATTTCTTCCTTGAATTTCGCGTGCTTTTGCAAAAATCTTCGCTAGCTGATACACCAGTTCCTTTGAATTTTTGTCTCTGCATCAGGATAGCATCTCTAACCTTAAATGACGAAAATTTGACGATAATTGGCCGAGCTTTTTTAGCGGCGTAACTTCCTAACCTATGTGCTCGGGAAACTTTGGAGTCAGAAATGTGCATGTCAAGGTGTCGGGAGAGTAGATCACGAACATGGCCTTCAGACTGAGCCCACGTCTCATTAGGGCTGTCCGATATACCAAAAAACAATACGTTCTCTCGTCTGGACCTGTCTTCAAGATCGTCCAGTCGGGCACTGAGTGTCTGGCCTTGCACCTTGACAGTTTCAGCGATTAGACGTGGCACATCACTGACTACTGCAGAACCGTCGCATGACTCGACGAAAGCTTCCACCGCCGACAACCTTTCCGTTAAATCAGCAACAGTTTGCGCTAATGCCTCCTGTTTAGTCTTTAGGTCGGCAAGAGCTTCCATTAGCTCATCGTGACGGTGATCACCTTTTTCAGATAGCTTAGCGATCGCGTCTAGTATTTCTTTGTTAGTATTTGCAGGGCCAGGGTTTAGTTCAACGTCTCCACAACATAGTAGAAGCTTTGTGACATGCACGCATTCGCACACACATTCAAATATGACACTTGGGCACGGTAGGAGCAGCAGACAGACGTTACTGGTTCGCTTACAGTAGAGAGAAGGAGGTTTACTGACCTGCACAAAAAGCAAAATCGGATTTCTGAGCGACCGCATCGTTGCCGCTCCACCGTGCCCACTGAAGGAACAGGAGAATTCCGTGGTCTTTATATGCTCTTGCGTCGCTGCAGTCGCCCGCAGTGTTGTGGACCAGGTGACGATGGAAAGGATGCCACCGTCAGATAGTGGCAGATGACGCAGGGGCGTGTTCATCCAGATCGGGGCCGCCAGCAACACCGGTGAAGAGTAGTTGGCACGCGCTGGATTCGCACGCGATGGTAATGTTCCAAACCAGGCGACTAACTGCACAAAAAGCAAAATCGGATTTCTGAGCGACCGCATCGTTGCCGCTCCACCGTGCCCACTGAAGGAACAGGAGAATTCCGTGGTCTTTATATGCTCTTGCGTCGCTGCAGTCGCCCGCAGTGTTGTGGACCAGGTGACGATGGAAAGGATGCCACCGTCAGATAGTGGCAGATGACGCAGGGGCGTGTTCATCCAGATCGGGGCCGCCAGCAACACCGGTGAAGAGTAGTTGGCACGCGCTGGATTCGCACGCGATGGTAATGTTCCAAACCAGGCGACTAACTGCACAAAAAGCAAAATCGGATTTCTGAGCGACCGCATCGTTGCCGCTCCACCGTGCCCACTCTTGATTACGAGAAGGCGTTTGATTCAGTAGAATTATAAGCCGTCATGCAAACACTGCGGAATCAGGGCGTAGATGAAGTATATATAAATATTCTGGAAGAAATCTACAGGGGATCAACTGCTACCATAGTGCTTCATAAAGAAAGCAACAGAATACCAATCAAGAAGGGTGTAAGGCAGGGGGACAGAATTTCCCCAATGCTATTTACCGCGTGCTTACAGGAGGTTTTCAGAAGCCTAGAACGGGAACAGTTAGGGATAAGAGTCAATGGAGAATACCTTAGTAACCTGCGCTTCGCTGATGACATTGCATTGCTGAGTAACTCGGGGGACGAATTGGAACTCATGATTACGGAGTTAGACAAGGAGAGCAGAAAAGTGGGTCTTAAGATTAATCTGCAGAAAACGATAGTAATATACAACAACCTCGGCAAGGAGCAGCGCTTCGAGATAGGTAATAGTGCACTTGAAGTTGTAAAAGACTATGTCTACTTAGGGCAGGTAATAACCGCAGAGCCGAACCACGAGATCGAAGTAACTAGAAGAATAAAAATGGGGTGGAGCACATTCGGCAAGCACTCTCAAATTATGACAGGTAGATTGCCACTATCCCTCAAGAGGAAGGTATATAACAGCTGTATCTTGCCGGTACTTAGCTACGGAGCAGAAACCTGGAGACTAACAAAGAGGGTTCAGCTTAAATTGAGGACGACGCAGCGAGCAATGGAAAGAAAAATGGTAGGTGTAACCTTAAGAGACAAGAAGAGAGCAGAGTGGATTAGGGAACAAACGGGGGTTGAGGATATCATAGCTGAAATCAAGAAGAAGAAATGGACATGGGCAGGGCATGTAGCGCGTAGACAGGATAACCGCTGGTCATTAAGGGTAACTGACTGGATTCCCAGAGAAGGGAAGCGGGTCAGGGGGGACAGAAGGTTAGGTGGGCAGATGAGATTAAGAAGTTTGCGGGTATAAATTGGCAGCAGCAAGCACAGGACCGGGTTAACTGGCGGAACATGGGAGAGGCCTTTGTCCTGCAGTGGACGTAGTCAGGCTGATGATGATTATCGCGATGTGCCCTTCCTTTTTGCAGTTGTAGCAGACTAGCGGCTTTCGTGATTCAAAAGCCCGTGTGGTATCAGTGCATTGTTTAGGAACCTCACTCGATTTCTCCACTTCCGTTCGCCCTTCCTCTACAGTGTCCTTCGCAAGAAACGGGTCCTTCCTGAAATTACGGTGCGGAGCGGGTTTCCGTTGATCAGGTTTCTCTGAAAAGTGCTCTTTTCTTTCATCCTTTTGAACGCGCATTGTCCTACTATGCAAATTTTGGCGAGTATATTACTCCTCAGCTAACTGCCGCCTTGTTTAACTGTACTTTACCAAGTTTGTGCTGCAGCCAAAGCTTAACATCCTCCCGAATGCAGCGGTAGAATTGCTTATATGCAATGCACTCTACCACTTTATCGCGATCGTCATAAACACCTTTGCTTTTGAGCCATTCAAATAAATCGGCTTTAAGACGAAACGCGAAGTCAACGTGTGACTCATTCCCCCTTTTAACATACCGCAACCTTTGCTTGAAAGCCTTGGTTGACAACTTATGATGTCTCAAGAGCACTTCCTTGACCTCGTCATAGCTCTCGAACGCTTCCCTCGACAAGCACGTTATCACGTCGGACACTTCACCGGGAAGAACTAAGAGGTTATGCGCCAAAAGAGACCGCTTCAAAGCATTTCGCTCACAGACGTGTTTAAACTTGACGAGATACATCGCCATGTCCTCGCCTACTACAAACGGTCACAGTTGGTCGCGAATTCTCAGACCGCTGGCCTGAACTGTCGCAGAAGCTACGCTAGGCACCTGGGAACTTTGTAGGATTGCCAATTCTATTCGTTTCAACTCGAGGCGCTCCTGTCTCTCGGCCTCTTCACGGCGTTCTCGCCTTTCCGCTTCTTCACGTTCGTGAACTTCTCGTCTTTCAGCTTCTTCGCATTCGCGAACTTTTCGCCATTCAGCCTCCTTGTGGCGTGCTTTGATATCCGCCCAGGTCTCATCGACTTTCTCAGCCGTCATTCCTGCATCCCTCAAGATCTCAAGTATCGCTTGTTTTATTTTCGCACGGCCCAAAGTAGTGCAAGGTTTCACACAAATTTCGATGAGTTCCTTCACTTTAAGGTTCTGCATCATTCACACTAGCCTCTTGCTGCTTGCCCCTGTTAAGAATCCACTTGACGTACAAAATCTGTCTACTAGCAAGACGCGCAAGCAATTTTGAACACTGCCGTGTTTACATCCTCCACATGACCTTTGCTTTCGAAACGCTTCGACTTGGCATGAAACGATCACAGCTAACTCTAATGCTTCACACAGCCCTTCTCCAAAACTACTATAACCTGTGCTAGAGTAGTTTGGTGAACTTAGGGGAAAACATCAGGCACTCACCGCAGTGATGTCGCTGACACCTGCCGATCCCGCAGCTGCGAAACACTGTTACGAAGACGAGACGCCAACACTGTCCCGAAGGTACCACTGCTCCGAACTCCGCCGTCAAGGTCACCAGCTGTTTGGTAGCATGTGTTACTCAGTTCGCGACTGTTGCTGTGCAGAGCTGATGGACGAGCGGACGAGACGAGATGGTTAGTTAGGGCAAGGTTTATGTACAACATAGAAATAGAAGTGTTACAAATTCGGCACTGGGGCCGACAGCTTAGGGGCTGCAAGAGCTGAGATATCTTTTCTAGCACGCATCCGTCGGCTTCTCTCTCTGTTACGAAGCGCACCGCCAATGAGGTTACGAAGAGTGTCACGAAACTCGCCGCTGCCAAGGACACCGGGCACGCCGACTGCGAGAGAGGCTCGAAGCAACGAGAGGCTTCTCTGACACATAGGTCTACTGCTGGCGACGCGCCGCGGTGCTTTTTTTATAGGCACCGGAAGGATCCTTTGAGTCACCAACGTCCACGTAAGAAGCGCCGCTGGCCGTGATGTCATAACCCTCCAGTAGGGCCTTCCACTGGGCCGCGTCATGCTCATGAAATCCGGAGCCACGGTGCGTAGTTGCCCCCAAGGACGAGTGAAGCCGTCACGCATTGCGTAAGACTCGCCAGACTTGGAGGCGCCGATTGCTTCAATAGGTTCGTGGGCTGAGGGAACTCGCTGTGCGTTGCGTGACAAACCGGTGCCGGCGCTTGATGAAGTCGTTGAGTTCATCGCGTAAGGAGGGTTCGACCGCTGGCCTTGACACAGATTGCGTTTGCAGAGGCATTGACGTTCGATGTGGACTCGCAGGCGAAACAGCATCCAAGAACTGCGAGGAGCGATGGAAAAACACGCCGGTACAGTTCTACGGTCGAGTGAAGAGTAATCAAGGAAGTTCGACTCCTCCTGTGGGATGTCAAGGAGCAAAGTTTTGCTGGACTCATACGGAAGACCCCAATCACCGTCGATAAGTTTATCGCTGAATATACTACCATGAAACGAGCACTTCAGCAACGCTCTCTGCAGTACGACCGCTAAGCATCTGTCGCTGCGGTGTCACTATTCGACTGCGGACAGGACTTATCAGCAATCCACGAGCTTGTGCGGAGCGTGGTCCACGAGGAGCTCGAAAAAGTTCGTCCCACTTCTGCTCACCCAAGCGTTACAACTATGGGTAACATTATTCGCGATGAACTCAGCAATGTGACCCAATCATTGCTCCTAATGCGTGCGGAAGCTCCTGCTCTGTCTCACGCCGAAGCATTGAGGAGTCCTCACCTTCTACCGGATGCCGGAGCCCCTCTACTTTTTGACCATCGCCCCCTCAATTCGCACCTGCAAATAACTACGAGAGCACATTCCAGTATGGCGTTCCGCGCGAAGTCATCCGTAAATCTGACGTATGTCACACCTCTAACAACAGGCCCCTTTGCTGCCACTGCGGCGAATCAGGCCATCTGTACTGCCAGTGTGCGTATCGCAGGAAGGGCCTTCAGAAGTGTCGCCCTATCGTGCGTCGACCCAGCAACGGGGAGCGTCTTCGCGAGATTCAGCAATAGCCAGCAGCCCAGCAGCTCCGTTCCCTCCTGCACAAAGCCACCAGCCACGCTCACCTTCTTTTCGGTGCCTCAGCTCACCTAGTCGTTACGCCACGTTCTCTGGTGTACAAAACAGGTCGCTAAATCCTGGCCCATGCCAGAAAAACTGAAGGCAGTGACCTCTGGTGGTGGGGCCGCTGTTGACTGAATTGACATACATCCTCCTCCACGACACGATGAAGACGCCGATTGCGTGTCGCAGGAAGGGTCTTCAAGGGCTTCACCCTAACGCGCGTTGACACTGAACGGGGAGCGTCTTCGCGAGATTCAGCAATACCTAGCAGCGCAGCAGCCGTTCCCTCCTGCACAAAGCCACCGGCCACGCTCACCTTCTCCTCGGCGCCTCGGCTCGCCTAATCGTTACGCCACGTTTTTTGGTGTACGAAACAGGTCCCCAAGTCCTGGCCCACGCCAGGAAAACTGAGGCCAGTGGCCTCCAGAGGTGGGGCCGCTGTTGACCGAATAGACAAACATCCTCCGCCACGACACGTTGACGATGCCGATTTCCCTGTCACAAAATTTTCTTAACGCCACGCAGCAACTTTTGCCGATATTTGTGTGCCGTTGACAATCGCTTGGTCACCACACTTGTGGATACCAGCACCAATTACTCCGTTATAAATGGTGACTTCACGGCTACTATCCGAAAAAGGTTACGCCATGGAACGGTCCACAGCTCCGTACCACGGGTAGTCTCTAGTGACACCGGTTGGAAGGTGCAATGCCCGAGTACATATTGACACTTCGACCTTTATCGGGACTTACGTCGTACTGCAGGAATGCTCCAGGCAGGTCATCTTGGGATTAGAGTTCCTTCAAGAATATGGGGCTATTACAAATCTCCGTTAATTGCTAGTTACGTTTTCATATAACGCATATCCTCAGGATTGTGAATCGCATACCATGGCGTTGCGTGTATCCGACGATTCAGTGGCAGTACCGCCCCATTCCAGTGTTCTGGTTAACGTGCTTAGTGACATCAACCGACCGGCCTTTGACGTTGTGGAAGACAATGTGTCTGTGCTCTTGACTCGTCAAGTATGCATCACCTCTGGTCTCATAGAACTGACACAAGAGCACGCGAAAATTCTACTAACAAAGTTCAGTCGCGAATACCTACACTTCATGAGGCAGTGTGTCATCGCTTACTTCGAAGAAATTGGAGACTCTAGAGCCAGCTTATCACTCGCGCAAGTCTCTTCTGGTCCTCATGACGACAAACAGTCTCCGGTTGTTTGGATATGAACTGTGCACTGTATACTTCAAAGCAAGACATTCTTCGCTCCCTCCTGTTTTTATTTCAGTGATTGCTTTGCCACAGCGTCTAAAATCATGCAGACACCCGTCGCGAAGCCCAGAATCCTAAAGAGCCCATCAAAAGGCCTATTCGACGACATCTTTAACGAAGAAGTGTGGCAGCTTGGGCTAGTTGGTATGGCATGATGATAGTTATAGCGTGAGAACAAAACCATGACACAGAAACAAGAAGGACACTAAAGACACGTGTCTTTCGTGTCCTTCTTGTCTCTGTGTCGTCGTTTTGTTCTCGCGCTTTAACTATCGTCATTCTTAACGAGTTTCCCGCAGAGAACAAGACGCCTGTGATAAGTGACGGAAACGACGACAACGACTGAAGAGCGGGGCAAGGCGCATGTGTTTTGAGGCAACTCTGCACTGATCAGCTGATGACTTGTGGTGGCCCATAGAAGTGGCGTGCCATGATTGGGCCATGTGTGACTATTACCTGGAGTTAAGCTTTGTGGCTTGGGACGAGCCGAAGCAGCGGCAGGCAGAAGACAGCGGGCGGAAGCGTCGGACGCAGGCGATCCAGGTTCCGGCCTGGGAACGTGGCCGTCCACGCTGCTGCCGTCCAACTACCCATTGGGGCGGCATTGCCGGCACGAGTACTGCACCTCGGGGTGTGGCCTGGCCTGCTGTTCTCTTCCTCGCCGAGGGCATCGCGGATCTCGTTAAGGCGTCCCCGTGGTCAGCCGTTTGGCACAGCGACGGATGTGGCCTGGATAATGGTCATGGCTGCGCCGAGCATCGCGTCTCAACGCAAGTAGTTCGAAGGACGGGCGGGCCATTTTTACGCATGGAGCATCGCGTCTCCGATGCAGGTTGACTGCTCCGTAGTCGTTCCCACGCCCCCACTCCACCAAGCATCATCGTCACCATAGCATCGCGCATCGAGACGCACTCCGCTCGTGATCGCCTGTCGCCACCTCCTGCCCTGCACCTCGGCGTTCGTCGGGCCGCCTGTCTCAACGTGAGGTTTTGGAACTTTCCGCTTTGAACTCGCGTTCATTAGTTTTCTCATTCGATCAGACAGTTTTGTTACTTATTCGCCTTCGTGGTTTTTCTGGTTCTGTGTTCTATTTTTTACCTTTCGTGCTCTGTCATAAACGTCGTGTACGTGTGTCGTTACTGCATCGTCTCAAATTCCATTTCTCCTCACACAACACGCAAAAGAAGCATTGACAAACCTTAGCCCCGATAAAGAATATTTTTGTTCCAATATATGGCGAGCCTGCTAGGATTATAAACTCTTTTTTTAAATATATTTAGGAGGCTCACCTAGTTTGTGTGCAGTGGCTGAGCAATGTACCCTGAAAAAGGATCACCATTCTGTGTAGAACATAGTAGGATTTAGGCCAAGGAAGAAATAATTGGTTGTAGAAGCAGTTAGGTGCAAACTAACGCAGGGTACACAAGCGTTCAGGTTGTGTGATCGTGAGGACAGTGAGGTTGTTGGGCGGGAGCGCTGGACGCATCTAATGTAATAGCGGAGACAGCACCTTGGTAGAGTCCGTTTCGAACTCTGAAACAGTCAAGGGCCCTGGATTCACCACAGTTGGTGAACCAGGAGGTGTAGGTCGTGCAAACGATAACGTTCAGCTTAGAGGCAAAGGTGGCTTGACAGGTGATGGCTACAGCCGTCGCAAGGACATTGTTAGTCAAACAGGCCTTGAGAACTTCAGTTGATGTTCCGCGTAGGCACCTTGCACTCTCGGAAAATGTTAGGCATGAGGGCTGCCCCTCCGCGGTGGTCTAGTGGCTAAGGTAGTCGGCTGCTGACCCTCAGGTCACGGGATCGAATCCCGGCTGCGGCGGCTGCATTTCTGATGGAGGCAGAATTGTTATAGACCCGTGTGCTCAAATTTGGGTGCACGTTAAAGAACCCCAGGTGCTCAAAAATTCTGGAGCCCTCCACTAAGGCGTCTCTCATTATCATAGCGTGGTTTTGTGCCGCTAAACCTCACAAATCAATCAATCAGGCATAAGGGCTCGAGTGCTCTGCTTAGTTTCATGTGACGCTTCTAGCAGGATATCAAGTGAGCTGGACTTTAAAAATTCAATCTCTTTGAAGACTTGAATCAAGGCACGCAACCTATACTAGGACACTCAATAAGTTGTTGGAAATTAAAAGTAGGATTATAAAGATTCTAATATTTGTTAAGGCATAGCAGATGCTCTGCAGGTAGCTCTTCCTGCAATCATTGTAATTTATTTGAACAGAACAGTCACATTGGCAATATTTGTTAAGACCAAAGTTAAGCGCATTTGAATTCAGAGTTTGCTCCACAATGGAGTTTTCAGAGACATTTGAGTCACGCACTAGTGACATGCGTAAATGATGCGAGCTAGATAAAAAAAGTATCTTACCTAGAAGTAGCGTTCCATCGTCCAAGGAGTGTCACTAACACGCTGAAGGAAAGTGCCACAAGTTCGTTAAAAGAGCTGAAACACACATTTGTAAAAGCGTGATATCAAAAATATCTGGCCAATTGAAATCATTCATTTGTCCTGTTCACAGAAAAAGGTGGTTACTTGGCGTAAGTAACCATGAATGTACCCCAGATCTCTCACTGTATAGTACAAGAAATGATGAAATCTTGCACTGTTGTTGGTATCCGCTGCCTCTATGTATGTACAGTTTGAAAAGTTTTCCTTCTTTTGGACTGTGCGATTGTAGGTTCGAATCGGGCTTGCAAACGATGTGGTACCTGCAGATATATGACAAAGCAGTCATCTTATGTTTTTGTTCATCACCGTATATTTGAGAAAAGTTGTTTCACTGACACAGCTTTCTTGTGTGGGGGGTTATTGCGATGAATGAAGTAAACGACAACGACTGAAGTGCGCGCAAAGCACGTGCGATTACGAGGCAACTGTGCGCCAATCAGCTGATGACTTGTGGTGGCCCATAGAAGTGATGTGCCATGCTTGGGCCACGTGTGACCATTACGTGGCGGTAAGCTTTGTGGCTGCGGACGAGCCGAAGTAGCGGCAGACGGAGGACAGCGGGCCAAAGCGTCGAACGCAGGCGATCCAGGTTCCGGCCAGGGAACGCGGCCGTCCACGCTGCTGCCATCCAACCAACCAGCTGGAACGGCATTGCCGGCACGAGTACTGGATCTCGGGGCGCGGCCTGGCCTGCTGTTTTCTTCTTTGCCGAGGGCATCGCGGATCTTGGTGAGGCGTCTCCTTGGTCAGACATTCTGGACAGCGACGGACGTGGCCTGGCTAATGGTCACGGTTGCGCCGACCATCGCGTCTCGACGCAAGCTGTTCGCAGGACGGGCTGGCCATTTCCACGCATGGAGCATCGCGTCTCCGATGCAAGTTGACTGTTCCGCAGTCGTACCCACGCCCCCACTCCACGAAGCATCAACGTCACCATAACGTCGCACATTGAGACGCACCCCGCTCCCGATCGCCTTTCGTCACCTCCGGCCCTGCACCTTGGCGTTCCTCGGGCCCACTTTGTCATCGTGATGTTTTGGAACTTTCCGCCTTGAAGTCACGTTCATTGGTTTTCTCATTTATTCAGACAGCTTTTTTACTTATTCGCCTTCATGGTTTTTCTGGTTCTGTGTTCTATATTTATCTTTCGTGCTCTGTAGCAAACGTCGTGTGTGTTGGTACCACGTCGTCTCAAAGTCCATTTCTCCTCGCATGACACGCAATACAAGCGTTGACGAACGTTAGCCCAGATAAAGAATATTTTCATAACAATATATGTTGAATGAATGATTGCAATTCGCCATATATTTATCAGATCACGCTTTAACAAATGTATGTCTCAGCACTTCTAAGGAACTTGTGGCACTTTTCTTAGTATGGTAGTGACACTACTTGGCTCATTGAACGCTACTTCTAGGTAGGATACTTCATTTATTTTCCAGCTGGCATCATTTACGCTAGTCACTAGTGTGTGACTGAAGTGTCTCTGAAGATGGCATTGCTTAGCGAACACAATTCCAATGCACTTAAGTTTGGTATAAACAAATATTCCCAATGTGGTTGTTCTGTTCAACCAAATTATAGTAACTGCAGAAAGATCTACCTGCAGAGCATCTCCTATGCCTTGACAAACAATTGAATCTCTATAATCCTATTTTTTTACTTTCCAGCAACTCATAGTCTCCTAGTATAGGTTGCGTGTCTTGACTCAAATCTTCACAGAGATTGAATTTATCAAGTCCAGCTCACTTGATATCCTTCTGGAAGCGTCGCATGAAACTAAGCACAGCTCTCGAACCCTCATGACTGACGTCTTCCGAGAGTTCAAGGCGCCTACGTCGAATGCCAACTAACATTGTCAAGGCCTGCTTGACTTACAAAACCACTTTCGGCCCCAAGCCTAACGTTATCGTTCGCATGACCTAAGGCTCCAGTATCACCAACTGTGGTGAATCTAGGGCCCTTGACTGCTTTCGAGTTTGAAACGGGCTCTACCAGGATGCTATCTCTGCTATTACATTAAGTGCGTACAGTGCTCTCACTTCCCTAATGATCAAACAACCTCCACGCTCCTGCTCCTGTGTTAGTTTGCACCTAACTGCTTCCACAACCAATTATTTCTTCCTCGGCCAAATTTCTGCTATGGGCAGAAAAAAGGAGAACGGTGCTCCTTTTTCCGGTTTCATTCCTAAGCCGTGGCACACAAATAGGGTGATGCTCCTAAAGATATTTAAAACAAGAACTTAATCTTGGCAGGCTCACTATATATTGCAATGAAAATATTCTTTATCGGGGCTAAGGTTCGTCAACGCTTGTTTTGCGTGTCGTGCGAGAAGAAACGGACTCAGAGATGACATGGTAACAACACACACCATATTTATGATAGAGGACGAACGATAAAAACAGAACACAGAACCAGAAAATCGTGAAGGGGAATAAGTAACAAAACTGTCTAATCGAACGAGTAAAATAATAAACGCGAGTTGAATGCGGAGAGTTCCAAAACCTCACAATAAGATACGGGGCCTGACGAACGCCGAGGTGCAGTGCAGGAGGCGGCGACAAGCGATCGGGAGCGGGGTGCGTCTTGATGTGCGACGCTATGGTGATCATGGTGCTTGATGGAGTGGGGGCGTGGGTACGACCACAAAGCAGTCAACCTGCATCGGAGACGTGATGCTCCATGCGTGAAAACGGCCAGCCCGTCCAGCAAACAGCTTGCGTCGAGACGCGATGCTCGGCGCAAACATGACTATTACCAGGCCACGTCCGTCGCTATGCCGAACGGCTGACCACGGAGACGCGTCGCAGAGATCCGCGATGCCCTCGGGAAGGAAGAGTACACGGGGCCAAGCCGCGCTTCGAGATGTAGCACTCGTGCCGGCAATGCCACTGCGGCTGGTGGTTGGACGGCAGCAGCGTGGACGGCCGCGTTACCTGGTGGGAGCCTAGATCGCCTGCATCCGATGCTTCGGCCCGCTGTCTTCCGTAAGCCACTGCTTCGACTCGTTCCCAGCTGCAAAGCCTATCGCCGCGTAATGGTCACACATGGCCCAATTGTGGCACGCTACTTCTATGGGCCACCACAAGTCATCAGCTGATTGGCGCACAGTTGCCTTGAAATCACACGTGCCCCTCACCGCACTTCAGTCGTTGTCCTTGCTTTCTTCAAGCATCACAACGCGATCCACGACCAAGTGTAACAAATGCTTGCTGACGACATCATTCAGCCATCTACAAGCCCATGGGCATTGCCGGTTGGGTTGATGAAAAAGAAAGATGGCACATCACGTTTCTGTGTTGATTATCACTTATTTACCAGCGTGATAACGAAAAAAGCTTATCCGCTTCCTCGCATCGATGACTCACTTGACCGCCTTAGAAACACCCGATGTCTTTCATCCGTGGGTCTACGGAGTGGTTATTGGCAGATTGAGGTCAATGTGCGTGACCGGGAAAAGACCGCCTTCATTACTCCTGACGCGATGTTCGAATTCCAGGTGCTTTCTTTGCACTGTGCTCTGCTCCCACGAAGTTTAGACGAATGATGGACACAGCTTGTCTGGTCTGAAGTGGCAATATAGGAAGGAGTCGTTGGTTTTTTATCGACTTTCTTGAAGCTTCTTCAGTGTCTTCGACGTACTTGAGGCGCTTCCAACAGCAGACCTGTCACTCAAACCCGAAAAATGCCACTTCATCTACGAGAAGCTCAGGTTTCTGGGCCATGTCGTCAACAGCGACGAAATTTGCCCCAACGCTGAGAAAACACTAGCTGTCGCTGTCTTTTCGACTCAAGCGAACAGAGACGACGTACGCCGTTTTCTGGGCCTTTGTGCGTACTATCGTCGCTTCGTTCCAAACTTTTCGAAAATAGCAGAACACTTCCACCAACTCACGAGAGACAACGCTGTTTTGTGTGGACCCCAGAACAGCACGAAGCTTTTTGGAGCTATGATGAGCCTCGAGATTCCTTCAATTTTGGGTCATTTTGACAAAAATGCCGACACTGAGGTGCATACAGATGCAAGTAATGTCAACCTCGGAGCCATCCTTCTGCAATGGCAGGAAAGTATCAAGCGAGTGATCGCCTACGCTAGTCGTACGATATCATCAGCTGAACAAACTATTTCACCACAGAAAAAAAATACCTAGCTGTCGTGTGGGTCATAGCCAAGTTCCGACCGTATTTGTACGGGGACCCTTCACTGAACACCATTTTTTGTGCTGGCTTTCAGGCCTCATAGACCCCTCAGGCAGTCTCGCTCGATGAAATCTCCACCTACAGGAATTTAACGTTACGGTAGTTTACAAGTCGGGACGCAAGCAGATCGATGTTGACTGCCTATCACGTGCCCTAGTCAACTCGATTCCTCCTGACAAAACTGACTAAGAGGTGCGTCAGTTTTGCAATAAAAATAAATTGTTCTTACGAGCGCCTCAAAAAAAAGTTTCTTCATTGCCATCACAGCCACCGACTTGGCTGAGAAACAGCGTGATTACACGGAACTTCGCCCAATCATTGACTTATTGAGGGCAAGCTTTAACAGCCACCACGAAAATTCAGGTGACCTTCCTCATATTTCTTCTGTGACAACACCCTTTACAAGCGGAGCTTTGATCCCAACGCTGGAGCCGCCCTGCTATTTGTACCATATGTGATGCGAGCCGAGATCCTTAAGGCTTGCTATGTTGAGTACTTAGGGTTCACACGTACTCTGGTCCGTATCTGCCACTCATACTACTGGCCCAAACTGCTCCATGCCGTCAAGTACTACGTCAAAACCTGCCAAGGCTGCCAGCGTCGCAAGACCCTGCCCATGAAATTTGTTGGTCTTTTGCACCCTGTGGAGCCACCTCAATTACCGTTTCGACAAGTTGGTATAGACCTGCTAGGCCCATTTCCGAAATCTTCAGTGGTGAATTGCTGAATATTAATAGTGAGGGGCTATTTAATGCGTTATTGCGAAACACGAGCACTCCAACGCGGTAGGACAAGCGATGTCGCGGATTTCTTCATTCATTCTGTCGTACTTCGCCATGGTGCACCAGCCGTGGTTCTGACAGAGGCACGGCCTTCACGGCCCAACTGCTGGAAGAAGTGATGATGCTCAGCCACACCGTACATCGCCGAACGACAGTTTACCATCCGCAAGCTGACGGATTAACAGAACGGCTCAATAAGACCACCACAGATATGAATTTCATGTATGTCAACATGGACCATAGGAACTCGGACAGTGTTCTCCCTTTTGTGACTTTCGCATGTAACACAGCCGTGCTAGAAACTACAGGATTAACACCTTTTCTCTTGCTTCACGGCCATGGAGCTCAACGCAATGCTTTCACCTGACGCCTTTACGACCATCACCGAAATTGCTGACCAGTATGCACAGCGCACCGAAGAAGCTCGACAACTAGCTCGCCTGCACATTCATTCTCAGCAACAACGCGATTCTCATAGTTACAACTTTCGCCACAGAGAAGTCACCAACCACCCCGGAGAAAAAGTATGACTCTGAAGTCCCGAACGCCAACGCGGGCGCTCTGAGAAACTTTAGCGTTGTTACTTCGGCCTTCACCAGGCTCTTCAGCGCCTCCGCGATGTAAACTGCAAAGTTATCGCAGAACCCAGCGTGCGGTCTTCCCATTAGGGCGCCCAACCGGACATCATCCACGTGGCTTGGGTGAAGCCGTATTACTCACGCTGAAGACTTGCTCTTGCCTTCATACATGTGAAAACATCGAGTCGATGCTTTTCGAGAGGGGGAAAAATGATATGAGCATGCAGTGGGTGTCTGGCTGTTGCGTGGCTAGTTTCATCATTCCATGTGCGTGGTGAAGAATTTAGGCTAGAGCGCGACGACGACAAACTCGCTCTGCTCGATCGAAGCTGCTCCACTGTTTGTTACACTATTACTTGCACTCATTTTATTACCGTGACAATATTTTTCCAATTTGTATGGTTAGCGGTGACGTACACCGAAAGCATGTCGCCGAGGGTGGAATGAAGCGTTCGGTGAGGCCATTCGTCTGCGGGTGGTAAGCAGTAGTTTTGCGGTGGACAGAATGGAACTCCGTGAGAATGGCTTCGACGACTTCCGACCAGACACGGCCTGAATCGCTGAAAAGCTCCGGGAGTGGACCATGGCACAGTATGAATCAATGCAGCAGGGAGGACGCAACATCACGCGCAGCAGCTGCAGGGGGAGCGGCGGTTACGGCGTGTCGCGTTAAATGGTGTACGGCAACGACGGCCCAGTGGTTACCAGCCGGCGTCAGAGGAAGTGGTCCATACAAATCGATACCTACGCACCCAAACGGACAGTCAGGGCAGGGTAAATGTTGCGGACCGGCGTGCGACATGTGTGCTGACGGTTTGTGGTGTTAGAAAGCGAGGCAAGAGAGAATGAACTGCTGCACGTAATGGTACATACCGTACCAGAAACAACGTTGTCGAAAGCAGTGGTAAGTGTTTGATACGAGAGAGTGCAGCGCTTTTCAGATAAGATTGAAAGAATTCACATATCTCCGACCGCAGACTGCGGGGTATCAAGAGTAATCACTGCCAGCCATCGACGTCGTAATTGCGTTGGTGTAGGAGGCCGTCACGGATGGCGAAATTGTGAACTCGATGACGCAAGGCACGCGTGGGTGGTTTTGCGGGCGGATCAGAAAGCAAGTCGATCGGTGGGGTGATCTAATTATCCTTTCGCTGTTCGCTTGCGAAGATGTCAACATTGATGGAAGAAACAGCAATTTAGGATAGTGAGAAGGGCGCGTCGTCTTCAGGCAGAGGGAAGCACGGGAGTGCGTCGGCTGCTGGCATTCGTTGCGGTACAGCACGCGGATGTCGTAGTCTTGTAAACGAAGAGCCCAACGGGCCAGACGGCCTGAGGAATCCTTCAATGACGACAGCCAGCATAGTGCGTGATTGTCGGTGACATCAAATGGGCGACCATACACATAAAGTCGAAACTTTGTAAGACCCCAAATGATCGCCAGGCACTCTTCATCTGTGATGGTGTAGTTTGTTTCAGCTCTCGTGAGTGTACAGCTTGCATATTGCACGACATAATCAGGGAATGTGGGTTTGCGCTGTGCCAGGACAGCGCCGAGGCCTACGCCACTGGCGGCCATGTGCACACCTGTCGGGGCCGTAGGGCCCCAGTGGCGTTGAATGGGAGGAGACGTCAACAAATGGCGGAGCTTTGCGAACGCGTCGTCGCACTCGGATGACTACAAATGGAGGAGCCCGTTACTTCCAAGGAGCTTCGTGAGTGGTGATATGATTCTGGCAAAGTTTTGTATGAAGCGTCGAAATTATGAGCGCGTGCCACGAAACTACGCGGCTCTTTGACGGGCGCAGGTTTGGGGAACTCGGCCACGGCCCAAATCTTGGCTGGATCATCAAGAATACCGTACTTGGAACCGACGTACCCTAGGATGGTGAGTTTCCGTGCTGCGAAACTGCACTTCAGATTTAGTTGCAAGCCGGCATTGCTCACACGCACCAAAACTTCTTGCAGACGTTAGAGATGCGTCGAGAAATGTGGAGCGAAGACAATGACATCGTCGAGGTAACACAAGCACGTGTGCCATTTAGGTTGCGCAGAAGTGCGTCTACCATTTGCTCAAAGGTCGCAGGTGCAATACATAGACCAAACGGCATGATGCTGAACTCGTGCAAGTCGTCAAGTGTGACGAAGGCAGTTTTCCGTCGAGCGTCGTCAGCCATGGGTACTTGCCAATACCCCGAGCGCAGATAGAGAAAAGAGAAAAATTTGGCTCCGTGAAGGCTGTCAATCGCGTCATCGATACGTGGCAGTAGATAAACACTCTATCGAGTGATAATATCGAGCCATCTGTATTGCCCACAAAACCATACAGAACTGTAGAGAACTGTCTTTCTTCGCAACAAGAACAACAGAAGACGCCCATGGACTGTTCGAGGGCCAATGCAACTTACAAACTGTTTTTCTATGTCGTGCTCTCAAACTATCCACTCCTTCTGTCCGCCTTTTAGCGTACAAATCAATTGTTTTACCAATATTAGATTACGCCACTATTATATGAGATCCTTTTACTAAGACTAACATTAACAAATTAGAAAAAGTGCAAAAAAGAGCAGTTCGTTTTGTCTACAATAATTTTTCGAGGACTTCCGTTACTGACCTATTAAGCAGAGCTCAACTTTCACCTTTATCATTAAGATACCGTAACTTAAGGCTTAAGTTTCTGTACCAACTAATTAACGGCCAATATCAAGTAGACATAGCCGATATTTTTTCTTTTTCTTCTGGCTACTCTACCAGGCAGAGACATGACCTCACCATAACCCCCTTTCCCACACACAATAATTGCTTTAAGTATTCATTTTTTCCTCGCACCATAGTCGAGTGGAACAAACTAACTAATGCAATTGTTTCAGCACCCTCATTGGCATTGTTTTCCTCGAAATTAGAAAGTGTACTAACCAGTTGAATTGTTGAATCGTATTACATACCACTGTACATGCTTGTATATTTGTAGTCTTCTATTTTTTATTGTATGATATTGCCAGTTGAAGTTTGTATTTGCCCTATAGACATTGTATAACCTGTATATATTATATGACATTGTACTTGCCATTTGTTCATGACTAACTTCATATACCACCCTGCTAAAATCACCAAAGGTGATTGCAGTATCTGTAAATAAATAAATAAATAAATAACAGTGTACGCGGATGGGTTGGTTACAAAAATAGCGGCGTTGTGTTGGGTGACTCGCACGGTCGCGAAAGATACTAGCAACTCTCCCACTACAAGCATGGTCGGATGGCGAAACGAGTGCACTTGTGTCGGAGAGATTGGCGCAGTAAACCAACACAGCCGTCGTCGAGGTTGAAGGCACTGTTGTACCATCTTTCATGAGAATGTTGCTCAGTGTCGAGAGACTGTCTGCTGGCGTCAAATGCGAGGAGGGTGAGAGTTCTATTTCGGCGGAGGTACAATGAATGCCGGCGTCATTGCGGGAGAGCAAATCCCATCCAAGGATGGCATCATGAGAACATGCAGGAATGATGATGAATTGGGCGACGTACAGAACGTCCTGCATAACTACGCGATCTGTGCACCCTGCTGTAGGATGAATGCGATGCGAAGTAGCGGTACGGAGGGCCAACCTAGAAATTGGCATCGTCGCTTTTTGAAGTAAGCCGCAAAATTTTTCTTGATACGGCAGCTCCAGTGTCAATAGAAGCCGATTCACAAACACCGTCCACAAGCACGTCAATGACATTGAAGGGGCTGTTGTAAGGGTTTTCACATTGCAATAGCATCGCAGTCCTTACCTCAGGGACTGCGACGACTAGTTTTTCCGCTCATGAGCTGCCGAACTTGGCCGCATGGTGGACAGAGAACAACGTCATGGAGAAGGCGACCTTCGAGGAGATGGAGCTTGGCGAGACGGTGGTGGCATAGACGGTGGTTTATCGTGATAGGGATGGCCGAGCTGGCCAGCAACACGCGAACAGGTGGGAGCTGGCTGTTCGCGAGGGCAATGACTTGCTACGTGACCGGCGTAACCACAGGACAAGCAGATGAGCTGGTTGTCGGATGTGTGCCATTCGTTCTTCGGGGTAGGTCTCACCCATGTCACAAGAGCCGAAGGACGGAACGGTGGCTGGAAATGTTACATGACGGGCTGAAGCTGAGGCTGAGGGTTTGCATCGGCATACGTAGCGGGGATACCCACTGCAAATAACGGAGGTTGAGAGGCAGCTTTGGCGTAAGTCAGAGGGGCGTGTGCTGGAACGACTTGAGGCGGCCTGGCGACCACTTGGGCGTTACTCAGGAGCGTGGGAGCCGGAGGTTGTTGGGGATGGTACGCAGTCATGACCTCCGCTATTTCCTACTCAATCACTCGACGGATGGGAGGGAGAAGGATAGTGGCCATTTGTTGAACAGCCGCTGGGTGGGAAAAGGGCAAGAAAAAGAACTGGCGCGATTTCCTCACGGATGAAGGACTTGAGATCTGCCATCAACGCCACTTGGTCAAAACTGGCCTCCAAGTCAGCAAGCCTTGCAGCTCGTGGTGGAGAGCGATGGGTCATCGAACGCTGCCGGCGGAGCTCCTCGTAGCTCTGTCATGGTGTGATGACCTCAGCCATTGTGCCAAGGTTTTTGGCAAGCTGCATCGTGAAGGCATCATTGTCAACGTCTTTCGTGATCTTTCGGATCTTGTCAGACTCGAACATGGTGTGATTGGATTTGTTGCATATATCTACACCTTCAATATAGCTGGTGAATGACTCACCAGCCTGCTGGGCGTGTTCACATAAGCGCTGCTCGACTTGCAGCTTACGAACGGCAGGGCGGCTGAAAACGTTGATTACAGTGGTCTTAAAATCGGACCAGGTTGCGAAATCAGACGTGTGGTTATTGTACCACAAGCTGACTGCGCCCGCAAGGTAGAACACCAAGTTTGTCAACTTGCCGTCCTCGTTCCATTTGCAATCGTTTCATAAATTCTTTTTTCCTCGGACTAATAATAAGTGATACGAGTTACCTTTTGAAGCGTTCTCTAATAATAATTACCTGCATGTTGATAACTATGTATCTTCTTCTTTTCAATAGTATAACACAACGTTTCGACCGTCTCGCACTGCGCTTGATTTACATTCTGTACTTGCGATTTAGATTGTCTTGCTGTCATCTTTATTTATTTATTTTTGTTCTATGTTCAACTGTTTTACCATAGTTTTATTGCTTGAAATGTTCTCGTAAATACAGTTAAACTGTACAATATCTCTTCATGATGGCTCCCTATTTAGTCTTTTGAACGCAGTGTACTGTAAATAAAAAAAGTAAAATTATACTGCTCTCTCTCATAACATAACTTCCCTGTATTGAACTTGTCCTTTTCTTCATCACAATTTGATTTTCGCAAAACTTACCTATGCGAAACACAACTAACGTCATTTTTGAACAAGTTACATATCATTCTAGACAACTTTTTGTTTGCCGACGGCATTTTCTTCGTTTTTCAAAAGCATTCGACAAAGTTCGCGATAATGTTCCTCTATACAAGTTTACTTTACTCACCATTGACTCTAAATTTCTGACCTTGATTGAATGTTTTTTTAACCGCTCTCAATTTGCTTCAGCAAATAACGCTAGCTTAGGACTTAGCTCCGTAGAATCTGGTGTTCCACATGGTCTTATGCTTGGTCCCCCTTTTTTTCTATTTTACAAAAACAGTTGACCTTCTTGCGTTTCCTCAAATATTCATCATTTTGCAGATAATTGCGTAATCTTCAGGAAAAAAACTTGTGACAATCATATAACTCTTCTTCAATCTCACCTGAACGTGGTCTTTTTATGGATGGAGTAAGGAGTAGAAATGGAATTATATTTAACAAAACGCAAATTTATGCGAGTAACCCGATCGAAACTATTCTACCTTCTCACAGACTCAATGGTCTGTGACCATTACAGCCAGTTTCATCGTAAAAATATTTTGGTGTGCATATAAAGTCGAACCTAACCTGTAATAATCATACCGCACACATTATTAATAAAGCAAAAACATGCTTGGTTGCATTCGTCGAAATATTATAAGATCACCTCCTTCCTTGAAGCTTCTCTTATGCAGAACACTGATTAGATCTAAACTTGAATACGCTACATCAGTATGGGACCAATTTCATGAAAGTCTTTCACACGCACTAGAAATAATTAGAACAATTATATTTATTTTTTTTTTTTGCTCTGAGTACAATCTCACTGCCAGCATAACAGCTTTGAGCAATGATCTTTACTTACCAACTCTCACTTCTAGATGTAAAACACATCGTCTAGACTTTTTTATAAGCTTTGCTATCATCCACACTTCCATATTGAACTACTCAGTGCTTCGCAGTAGGTTTCCTATAGACTACACCATAAAATGAGAATCTACCCTGTAGAGCTCACGCATTTTCGCATTTATTTACGCCACGTACATCAAAAGAATGAAATCGCCTTCCCGCACTAACGGTAGAAATTAATTACTCTAATTGAGTGAAGCGTGCTTTACATCAGTGTTTTTTTTTTCATACTTAGTCTACCGTTGTATATGCTACGTGTCATTTTACATGACGTAAGGCCATATTTCACTCTTCAATGCTCTATTGCGTTACTATTATTTCTTTTCTTTGTTGTCATCAGCCCATTGACATTGTATAATATTTTTGGGTTACTTATTCTGTTATTATTACTAATAATCTTCACGCACTGCGCAACTTTGTTCTATTATTGTATAACTGCAACGCTTATTTTGTAAATATAACCACTTCCCTCTGTAATGTCCATTAACCCTGAGGGTAAATAATTAAACAAATAAATACCATATGGGAGGCACGATAGTGAGAGGCTTCGGAAGTTGCCACCCTCTGGCATCCATGGACACACAACGCACAGCACACGAGCCGCTATCATTTCACCTCGACAGCCGTGATCGAACGCGCGCCCTTCGGGGTTAGCATCAGAGTGCCCTAGCCACTGCTCCTTCATGGCTGACTAACAATAAAGTGGTGCACAACAACGTTTCTCGGGAGCCGCAGGAGTGCGTCTTGTTTCGCCAATTCTGACCAAGTGCACTACAAGAGAAGCTTGCAGAGTCAGACAGTTTTGCCTTTGATGGCGCAACCGTCGAGTTTCGGTAGCTCTAGTTAAATATCTATAGTAAATTAACACTGGCACACCATGTGGAAAACACCATAGTGTACACTTTTATGTCATCTTCTCTGTTAGATATCGTTACGGGGTTGAGTGTGTACGCAAAGCTGTATTTAAAGTGAAGAACAAATGCAAAAATCAAGGTGGCTGACCAACATACCTATGTGCCTGTCAGTTTTTCCGGCTCTTTATCTTAGTTCACTTGACCCCTATACGTAACAATATGAAGTGACTAAATGAAAACATTTCAGGTGCTGACCGATATCGCATTACTGGGAGCTGCCTTGGTCCTGTTCAGCTTACAGGTATGAAAGTTCCCGTGCAGCTCTTTGAAGCCGAGATGAGTTTCCAATGCTTATAAAACTTTGGAGAAGAAAAAAGGGGGAAGGCCAACGTATTACGTTGCTATTTAGGCCGACCTCAATTTTCCTTTACCTGTTTGCCAGTAATATCAGAGCAACAGTGGCGCTGATCGAATAAACCTGTCGGGAAGACAAATGAGAGAGTCGTCAGGCTCCTCTCTCTTTTATACTCTTCACCGGTTCATTCTCTCAGCGATATGTGCCGAATACCCCAGGCTTAAACCATACTGCAATTCTTCATCCCGCGTTTATTTACACTACTACGATCCCCAAATGACAGTTACTGAGAACCACGGTGTACGAATCTACAGGTGTTCACACTTATTCCGCAATGCGTTGAAAAAGCGCAATCCCTGTGCGTTCAGATAATGTTCGGGCCTTTATCAGTAATCTAGCTGCTTCATCGGTGCCTTTTTAGATGGCGCTACAACGAGCGGGGTGAGCCGTTTCGGCTGCACGCTCGACAGAAACGCGCATGCTGCTGATCTTTTTTGTTAGCATGTGTGAGCACCCAGTTTTAAAGCCAGGTTTGTCTTTTGTTCGTGTGTGTTTAATGTTGTTCTATTGATCAAGGTGACACCAAGTTGTTAAAAAGTTCCCGAAGTGGTTAAAACGTGTTTTGCACTAAACTACCATTCTGGCTATTGCACTTTTGCGGAGCTTGTGCCTCTCTTCAAATTGCCACTTGAAAGTGATCGTTGGCACAAATATTTGAATTTTCATAGTAACATTTAGCCATGAAAAACCGCATTGTTTTAGTGTGATGGTAATGAAATACTTTCGTGGTTCAAATATTTATATAGTACGTGGAACAACTTCATTGCTGTTTTGCGCTTCATGTGGAATAATTGCGCATTTCAAATATTTCCTTATATTGCATTCACATAGAATAAGCGCAATTATGCTTCGACAAATTTCCGTGGAAATGAAAGCAGCGATACGCATTAAATATATTTATGGTGCAATAATTATCCTCTTTTAATAGAGGAGTAATATTTATTACTGGAGTTTACGCGTCAAAATCATGAGTTTATTAGAATCGACGTCGTATTAAAGAGCTCCTGACTGATTTTGGCCATCCAGGGCTGTTTAACATGCATCTGCATCGAAGAACGTAGGAGTTACTTGCATTTTTCTCCACATAGAAATATTTAGATTTTCGAAAATATTTGCTACAACTTTAGCACACTGGCTAAAGTTGTTTTTTAATTCTTTTTTTGCATCCAAGAATGATGTGATCAGACAAACATATAGGTGCATACGAGCGTAATTTAGCGTTGAGTACTTCTTGATCGATTCATGTTGACGAAGTTCACAGCCAGCTCAAGGCACTTTCATGGTAATGAATCCTTAAACATGGTGAAGCTTTATCTTTTAATCAGAAGTGACAAATTTTTGGTGCTTTAGGTATTAGTCACGTCCCAAGGAACAATAGTTTTAGACAGGCAGAGGAATTTCGATGCGCTAGCGCCACTTCGTTGGGTACGTTGGTCAGGGTGCCGTCTTACGGCTAACATCACAGTGCGCCCGCGAGATCGAACATTATCTGGCCGCTCAGGTGCTCTCATTGTCAACACCTGATTACTTTAACACCATGCTGAGAACTTAGAGCGTTTTTTTTTATAAAGATAATTTAACTTTTGATTTTTGCAGGTTTACTTCATACTGGTCGTCTTCTCGCATTACCAGAACATGAAGAACTCGTCTCGACAATTATCTGTTGTTATAAAAATGTGAGTGGTTGAACAAATATGTGGTCTGGGGAATGAATAAATGAATATATATATAATCTGGCTACATGTGTCTCTTATCATTACATCAAGGAACCTCAAAATGACTTTCCTTAATTCGACGGTACATGAACTTTAGGCAGTTATGGTTTTTTGCAGACGTCCATCTAAAGAAGCGTCGGCGACACCCAGCTCAAAAAAGAAAGCAATTGGAACCATTCGGATATGTGTCAAAATGGTGATACTGATTTCCGATTCACCCAATGATATTCCCTAGAGGGCCATTTGAAATGTTCAATTGGTTTAAGATGATGCGCTTACTTCCAATTGGGCCAGTTGTATTCATTAACTGAACGATTTGAAACAACTATAGTACCAAGTGATATCATTTGAACATATTGTGAGCGCGACAAGCGAATGACTCTTTATTCTCTTTGTAATCATCATCACCTGTACATCTTCTTCATCTAAGAATATCATCACCGGCGTGATTGAGCTCGAGCCTGGCCGAATAAACCGGTTCCTCACAAGTGGTGGAGGTGCTGGGTATGATTTCGATGTCACCTACAGATCTGGGAAGAAGCATCAAGATGCTGATGCTCTATCGCGCTGTCCTTTGCCCAGCGGAAGCAATTCACCATCGATACTCCAAAACAACAGCACCTCTCCAATCGGAGCGCTAAGTTCATCACCTGCCACCCTATCCGTCCTTGTTTCACATTAACGTGTCAACCCATACTGCCGCACCATTGTTGACCGCTTGACCGGCTCTACTACTCCTCCAAACGCCAGACTCCGTCGACAACTTAAACAATTTAAGCTTGTCGGTGATGCTTTATGTCGCTATGTTTACCACATCGATGGCAACAAGTGGGTACCCGTCATCCCACGTTCTCTGCAACATGAAGTTCTGGAAGCCTTTCATGATGATCCAACCGCTGCTCATCTAGGCTACCACAAAACTTACGACAAAATACGAAGTCGTTGTTTTTGGCCTGGCCTCTCTTCAGCCGTCGCTAAGTACGTCGCCTCCTGTGTCCATTTCCAACGGCGAAAACGACCGACAACTGCTCCGGCTGGCTTAATGCAACCTTTTCCTTGTCCCGCCTCACCTTTTGAAGTCGTTGGAATCGACTTGTATGGACCTCTTCCTATATCATCCAATGGGAATCGCTGGATTGTCACGGCAGTCGACCACCTTACCCGCTACGCAGAAACAGCTTTCATACCATCTGGGACTGCCACTGAGATCGCCGATTTCTTTCTTCGCCACATCTTTTTGCGTCATGGAGCTCCACGCATTCTCCTCAGTGATCGTGGCAAAATCTTCCTATCTTCCATTGTCAAGCAAATTTTGCGTGCCTCGAACACTGTTCACAAGACCACTTCTAGCTACCACCCGCAGACCAACGGATTGACTGAACCGTTTCATCGGACCCTATCGGACATGATCGCCATGTACATTCACCCCAACCACACGAACTGGGATGCAATTCTACCCTTCGTGACATTCGCCTATAATACGGCTGCTCAACGCACTACCGGCTTTTCTCCATTTTTTCTCGTCCATGGTCGCTCGCCGAGTTTCGCTCTGGATGTCTCTTTCCTTTCGGCCCCTGCACCCTCGACGGCTCCTTTCTCTGAA
Organism: Rhipicephalus microplus; assembly: GCF_043290135.1. Lineage (NCBI taxonomy): Eukaryota > Metazoa > Arthropoda > Arachnida > Ixodida > Ixodidae > Rhipicephalus > Rhipicephalus microplus. The sequence continues at coordinate 281,282,931 of NC_134702.1, read as the reverse complement.
GAATTCCTATCTCGTCTCGCACACTGCCGTCACCAGGCCCGTGTTAACACCGGCCTCTCTCAAGACACTCGAAAATCTCGCTACGACTCGTCTCGCCGTGTTGTGAGTTTTTCTCCTGGTGACGAAGTTCTTCTATGGACTCCACTACGTGTCCCCGGCCTATGCGACAAATTCATCAGTCGCTTCATTGGGCCATACACGGTGGTCGAACAGACATCTCCTGTCAATTACCGCGTTTCTCCTCTTAGCGCTAGTCCTGATCATCGTTGCCGAGGAACAGAGATAGTGCACGTATCTCGTTTAAAGCCTTATGTGCGACGCATTTCATAATACTGTCAAGCGACCAGGCGGCCGCTTTCACCACGCGGGGGAATTAGTGTGAGCGCGACAAGCGAATGGCTCTTTATTCTCTTTGTAATCATAATCACCTGTGCATCTTCTTCATCTAAGAATATCATCACCGGCGTGATTGAGCTCGAGCCTGGCCGAATAAACCGGTTCCTCACAATATTGGTAGCTCTCAGTTAAACACTCACTTGCAATTGGAAAATAGAATACCCATTTTGGCCATTCGGTTCAACTGGAACTTCCAAACGGAAACTTTCTTTTTCAGGTAGTGATTTGCAATTGGATAGCTTGGTAGGATTGGTAGAAATTTGAGTGATTAAGCGCTCTTACTTCGTGTACTTTCGCATTATAAAAGCGTTTATTTACATATGCAATTTTTATGCAGTGCACAAATTTGGTGAATAAATTTTAGTGGTGTGAGAAAGGATGCATATTTTGCACCCGTTGTACAAGGTTTCTCGTATGAATGGAATGCAAAAATATCCCTGAAAAACAGCGGGCATTTATTCGACGTTTGCTGCATACCTGTTCACGAATGGCACAAAATCTATTGGCCGCGCTTAGCTGTTGCGTGTCTACCTATTATTTAAAGCATAGCGGTCAATCACTTTCCTGCGCGAAGGGCACTTTTTTTTATCAAGACTCTGAAATTTTTAAAGGAAGAAGACGGAAAAAAAGGGACAATATTGCAGTTCTTGGAGCACAAGAAATAATAACTGGAATAAACAGTATTGGCGACTGTGTTGGCACTGTAATTCTTGGTGTCGTTACAAAATTGGCGCAGCCGTTGACAGGACCCTGTACTACGCCCCTGAGCAGCCAGAACTTCCACAGGACAATGGGTGTCTACATCGCGGCAAGGCGTGTGGATGTTACTAGAAAGGGAGCGTTGTACGGTGTTTCTATGGTGAAAGTACGACCTGTTCGTGCGAGCTTTAGGTCTACGCTGACACCTCGCCGAAAATGAGTGATCACCAACCGGAAGCGGCAACCATCATTACTCCACAGCTACGTAATGAAGACAGGCCACAGGAAGCTAGGCTTGCGAATGCGGATATGGCTTTCACTGACACGAACAGTGTTTTAACAAGTAATGATATTTTTGAAGGTCTAACCAAGCTTCAGCAAGAAAATAGCAAGTGGCGACCACATCTGTTGGCGCTTATAACGCGAACATACACTGACAGATATCCAAAAACGCCAAGAGAAAGAATTATGCCAGAAGCCTTCAAAATATCATCATCAATGAGCGCAGAGGCCTAGCTTGACTTTCATGAATATACGTGTGATTAAAATTCTTGGCAACATGATGATGGTAAAGTAATGGACATATTGTTTTACTTGGGAGCTCGACATCGCGAAGATGTGGCACGAAATACGAGCAACAGTGAAGCATGGACTACTTGGGCGCATTGGAGGCAGAACTTTTTGTCAACATTTTTCGAAAACAGGTTTCAGAGTTGGGACCATGAATTAGCCTGGAAGTACTTTTCTGGTTGGGTTGTGACCTACTTTTATGAGAAATGGAGGCTACTGCATGCCACAAATCCTGCTTTCTCTGACTCATCACTCCTGTGTCTAATACTATTGGGACTTCCTAAATACATTCAGCAGCATTTTCATCTTGGAAGGCCTCAAATACCGAGAAGCTACTACAGATCATGCAGCTCGACAGCCAAATTCTGCGGCGACATCACTTAGCACGCCTGAAACTCCTCCAGCTCCCTGAGAGGTGAGACACGCTTAGCAAATCGGATTCATCTGTGAAATAAAACACGAGGCAGAAAAAAAGCATCGAATAATCAAAAAGAACGTCAGACGATATCTTGTCTCCAATACAAGAAAGATTGTTTTTCAATGACCACACTAAGCTGGTGTACTTGTCTACGTAAGTTAAGGGAAAGGACTTGAAGGCTCTCGTTTAGAGCGGAGCATCTATTACTGTAGTCAACAAGACCGTGATTGTAGAGTTGAATGTAAGAAAGAATTATCCTGTCATCGCACATGGGTATGATGTGAGGGCCCCGCCTCCACTCAGTGGGGTCAGTTAGCCAAAATTCGCCGTGCCCGAGCCAGCAACGCAGGGAACGAGAACCGGCTTCAATGCATGATACAAAATATTCAAAAACAGCTTTCCGACTCAGCTCAACACGACGCTGACGCACACAGGAATACAAAAAACCCAGAAGAAACAATCCCCACGGATTGGCGCGGCAGGGAAGCCAGCACTAAACACAACAGCAAGAAATAAAACTCGCACGCAACTCGCCGTAGACTACGGGCCATCGGCTCGCCTTACAGCTGACGCCCCCAAAACCTGCGAGGCCTCGCCTCTAGCACGCACTGCGGAAACACCCTTCGTGCCTAGCGCAACCGACGCCCCATCCCATCCCTCGTCTGCCCCCGAAAAGCCACTGGGCTTGTCTCGCATTCCTCTTAACTCCCCCGCCTTTCCGCCACCTGTTGCCTTTTGGATTCTGACGCTCATCCCGCGCACGTTCAATGCGACTGTCTTCTCCTCGCCCTGCTTCCACCGTGCGTGCTAAAGATAAGGGTCCATCGGTTCGACACTCCCCCGACACAAGAGTGGACACTCCCCTTAGTGTCATAGTCGACCGACTAGTGAAAAAATATTGAACGCTATAAAAAATACAAGATAGTAAACTAAGAAGCAGTGCCTGATTAGTGTACACAGTTCTGTTGGGCACCATAGCACCTAATTATTAGCCGCATGTCCGGGTCAACACGGTTTGCCAGGCATCACAACACATCACTCGTCGCATGTCTTTGTTATGAGTTGCACCAAACGGAGCTTGCGCACACATCACATCACTTATCGTGGCCTGTCTTTGTCCCGCTGGTTGCACAGAACGGAAAGCGCACGTTGCGTGTGGCGGTGTTTACAGGCGACTGGGCCGGCGTTCCATGACTCATCAGCCTTGTGTTTTGTCACTGGCTAGGCAGGATGCACTAAAGACGCTGCGGGTGATATGAAAAAAGCAACATTACCACAGTTGGACAAGAACAGCAACAAAAACAAATTGGCCCCGTATCTGCATATTAATCTACAAATGTCCTCGAAAGACGGTAGTCTTGCGTGTGTAGAAAGTGAACAAAACATTTCTTTCATCGTTCTGCACAAGAACAATGGTGAATGGTATTCTGGGGGCACTGCGTTAAAGTGCCTCGAGCGTGCAGCAGAGGCGGCGAACGAGCGCATCAAATCACGTCACACGTGAGACATGAGCGCCATCTGGCAGTTATCTTGGAAAACAAAGTGGGTGGCTCTGAGATGGGTGTGTGCGCCCGTCTGGAAGGTGATAAGGCGTAGAACGCAAGGCGGCGGGCAGATGCCACCACCATCTCGTCTTAGCAAAACGTTGGAAACACTCGCCTTTTCGTGCAAGCGTTCCATGGTGAGCGCAACGTGATAAGCGCTACAGTCCTTATAGTGACTTATGTGTGCCTTTTCTAATAAAAGACGCGCATGCAGAATATATACGTGTTGGTATGGTGCCCTAGACATGCGCAATATTGCTTTTGAATGGACAATTGGAGAAGTATGAACGCTAAATATGGAGCAACATTGGTGGGCGCTGCGGATGGGGTCGGCCGTTTTGAGTACCAGGTGCCGTTATGAGTGGACAAACAGACGAATGTACAGACAGGCAGACCAAAATTTTCGCGTCGAAGGTCCCAAAGAAACACTATCGTCTTTCAAAATGCACCGCATCCTGCTTGGTGCACAACTCACGCCGGGGAGCAATGTCGACGACAGTGGGGTAATGAGTTTGCGCGTCTGGTGGACGCTCGTAGTAAGCTCTGGGCTGACACACACTTACAGGGCCTGTTATTCAACCCCGGTGTTTGTTTTTGAGAATGTAAACTAACCTAATAATATGCTTTGCAATCACGTAGGAACCATTCCATCGTGGTGCGAAGGAGGCAGCAAACCCTTTTGCTGCGTCACTGAGTGGATGCGGGTTCCGGAGCATCTCATCACCGGCCGCGAACTCGAGAGGTCGCCTGCCCTTGTTATATTGATTGCAATGTTCCAGGCGGGCTAGTTCCAAGTTCTCTGTGGCTTCCCGAAAAGTTTCCCTCAAGCGACTGGAAAGATTCCGTACGAATGCCGTGTAGTTGCAGTGCAGTGATTCGGAGTCGTGGGTGAGCGCAAGTTCTATGGAGAATTTCAGCTCGCGACCTAAGAGAATGGCTGCCGGAGTAAAGCCAGTTGAACGATTCACTGTTGTTCGCATGACGAATGTCATTCCCTGTACGCGGGCATCCCAGTCCCTCTGTTGGTCGGTGAAAGCCACCAACAATGTCTTGAAGTTTCTGTTGACACGCTCAGCAATGTTGGCCTGAGGGTGGTAAGGTGTCGTACTTTTGTGGTGTATCAAGAACTTTGCAAGTGTCCGCAAATTTTCTACCAGTGGAATATGTGGCATTGTGTGTTATTAGCTCTCTTGGAAAACTGACGCGTGTGAATGTCTGCAGCAGACAATCCAAAATTACTTTGAATCGAGCCAGCGTAATGGATACAGCTCTACCCATTTTGAAAAATGGTCAGTAACTACAAACAATTACCGACTCCCCTTAGCTGATCTGCGGTACGGGCCCATTGTGCCACAGGCAACGATTTCCCATAGGTACCTGCTTTCCACAGGTTGCATGAGGCCCGGAGGTTCGCCTCCCCTCGGTTCGGTGGTCTGGCAGGTAGGGCAAGTGCGAACGATGATGCGAAGACCAAAACACCCGACGTCGGGGCCTCTGCGCGCGCCTGGCTTCTCTTGAAGACGAACCGTAGCCCATGGAGAACCGTATAAGGTTCTTCAGAAACTGCATGAAGTGAGAGAACCTCCGGGGGGAGGGGTAGAATACTGGCTGGCGATTGGCGTTTGCTCACCATCGCCGGCCCCAGTCGTTTCCCTGGCGGCCAGGGCGTGGTCTGCTGAGGCACTGGCTTCTGTAGTGGCCCCGACCTCCACACTGGAAGCATCATCACCATCATCATCAGCCTGACTACGTCCACTGCAGGACAAAGGCCTCTCCCATGTTCCGCCAGTTAACCCGGTCCTGTGCTTGCTGCTGCCAATTTATACCCGCAAACTTCTTAATCTCATCTGCCCACCTAACCTTCTGTCTCCCCATAACCCGCTTCCCTTCTCTGGGAATCCAGTCAGTTACCCTTAATGACCAGCAGTTATCCTGTCTACGCGCTACATGCCCTGCCCATGTCCATTTCTTCTTCTTGATTTCAGCTATGATATCCTTAACCCCCGTTTGTTCCCTAATCCACTCTGCTCTCTTCTTGTCTCTTAAGGTTACACCTACCATTTTTCTTTCCATTGCTCGCTGCGTCGTCCTCAATTTAAGCTGGACCCTCTTTGTAAGTCTCCAGGTTTCTGCTTCGTAGCTAAGTACCGGCAAGATACAGCTGTTATATACCTTCCTCTTGAGGGATAGTGGCAATCTACCTGTCATAATTTGAGAGTGCTTGCCGAATGTGCTCCACCCCATTCTTATTCTTCTAGTTACTTCAATCTCGTGGTTCGGCTCAGCGGTTATTACCTGCCCTAAGTAGACATAGTCTTTTACAACTTCAAGTGCACTATTACCTATCTCGAAGCGCTGCTCCTTGCCGAGGTTGTTGTACATTACTGTCGTTTTCTGCAGACTAATTTTAAGACCCACCTTTCTGCTCTCCTTGTCTAACTCCGTAATCATGAGTTGCAATTCGTCCCCCGAGTTACTCAGCAATGCAATGTAATCGGCGAAGCGCAGGTTACTAAGGTATTCTCCATTGACTCTTATCCCTAACTGTTCCCATTCTAGGCTTCTGAAAACCTCCTGTAGCACGCGGTAAATAGCATTGGGGAAATTGTGTCCCCCTGCCTTACACCCTTTTTGATTGGTATTCTGTTGCTTTCTTTATGAAGCACTATGGTAGCAGTTGATCCCCTGTAGATTTCTTCCAGAATGTTTATATATACTTCATCTACGCCCTGATTCCGCAGTGTTTGCATGACGGCTGATATTTCTACTGAATCAAACGCCTTCTCGTAATCTATGAAGGCTATGTATAGGGGTTGGTTATACTCTGAGCATTTCTCTATTACCTGATTGATAGTATGAATGTGGTCAATTGTTGAGTAGCCTGTTCGAAATCCTGCTTGTTCCTTTGGTTGATTGAATTCTAAAGTGTTCTTTACTCTGTTAGCAATTACCTTTGTAAATAGCTGACTGGAAGCATACAAGAGGGTTACTGCTTGTGCCTCCAGCACTATAATGGGTGGCGCCCGCTACGGGCTGACCTTGGGTCGAGGCCCCTCGTGTGGGTGTCCCACGCTTCTGGGACATTGATGTGAAGTTGGACGGAGCAGACGTATTGTAGTGGCTGAATGGGTCTGGAGCTCTTGGTGGGGCCCTTGATGAGGCCATCAAGTTAGACCGACCATACCACGCGCAGGACTGCTCGAGAGTGGATTCGGGAGGAGGTGGTGGCTGGTATGACAGCTCCACCAACATCGCTGCCTGAATATCATTCACTGCTCTAGCGAGAACGTCGAGTGAAGAGGACGAATTACCACTTATGTAAGCCTGAAAACTTGATGCGACTGCCTAACTGCCCGAGTCACTCTTTCCGCTTCAGATGCTCACGGGTTTGCGCGGTCGTAAAGCTCATGAAAGGACGGTATGCATTCTTGGAGGTTTTCATCCTCACCCCTGTAGACGCCTGCAGAGTTCATCTTTCATGCGAATGACGTAGTCGGTTAAGAAATTTGGCACGGAATAGCTCCTCAATGTGGGACCAACTGGCCGACGACGCTAGCGTGCGGCAGAGCCAGATAGGGTGACGGGTAGTACGCGTAGCAGGAGAGTGTCATTTGGGAGGGCTTTCACGTCACGATAATCTTGTAACTCTTGCAAGAAGTCGGCGATCAATTTCTTCTCTGTTTGTCCCTCGTATTGATTGATTTGTGGGGTTTAACGTCCCAAAACCACCATATGATTATGAGAGACGCCGTAGTGAAGGGCTCCGGAAATTTTGACCACCTGGGGTTCTTTAACGTGCACCCAAATCTGAGCACACGGGCCTCGACATTTCCGCCTCCATCGGAAATGCAGCCGCCGCAGCCGGGATTTGAACCCGCGACCTGCGGGTCAGCAGCCGAGTACCTTAGCCACTAGACCACCGCGGCGGGGCCGTGTCCCTCGTATGTAGGCACGGCCAGTGGTAAGCGAAAACTGTCGTCTGGTGTAGCCGGGCATTCTAGCAGCGCGGTCAGCTGCTCGACGATACGAGACGTATCTTGCGCGGGCACGTATCTTTCGCCTGATCGGGCATATTACTAGAGTTTGGTGCTTGTGACCCTCTGGAGCTGTAAACTTACCGGAACGCAAGAGCATTGGAATACGTGCAAAGCATACGTTTTAGATAGACAGACGGGATGGGGGCCTTATGTGTGCAGTTCTCGTGGTGCGAAAGCAAACTCCAACAAAAAGAATGAGCACTGCATGAGAAGACCACATTGGAAGGAGCAAAGGGAAAGGCAACTATATGCAAAATCCACGTTGATCGCCAGAAAAGGGCCTCGCCTCCTCTCATGGGGTTCAGTTAGCCAAAATTCGCACTGCCCGAGCCAGCAACGCAGAGAACAAGAACCGGCTTTATTGCATGATTCATAATATTCACAAACAGCCTTCAGAACCGGCTCAAAAGGACACTGACGCACAAAGGAATACCGAAAACACGGAAAAAACAAATAAGCAGATTGGCGATCAATGGGAAATACTCAGCAAAACAGTGGTAAGAAAGCCAGCACGAAATATAACAACAAAAAATAAAACTCACTGGCAACTCGCCGTAGACTACGGGTCCTTATAGTCGACGCCCCCAATATCGGCGAGGCCTCGCCTCTGCAGCAAAAGCAGCAGAAACGCTCTTCGCGCCCAGCGCGACGCCGCATCCCATCGCTCGCCTGCCACCAAAAAGCCACTGGGCTTGTCTCGCACCCATCCTTATCTACCCCGCCTTTCCACCCCCTATGGGTTTTTGGATGCTGATGCTCGTCCCGCGCATGTGCAATGTGCCTGTGCTCTCCTCGCCCTGCTTCCACCATGCGTGCTACAGATAAGGTCCTGTCGGCCCGACAAATGGAAAGAAGCAAGTGCATGACGAATGGGCAGACATCCATATTACGTGTCAAGGCAAGAGCGCCATGCTCACTAGATTCCGTGCCGACCGGTTGTGCCCTCGTGATCTTCGACGACAGCTGGCCGACTGGGTCGGTTTCACGCCACCTCCTGACGCCGGTCCCCAACGATGACGACAGCGTAGCTATGGCCGACTGAATTAGCCCTACGCCATCTCCTGTTGCCGACAAGAGCACTCACCAGTGGTGCCCCATCCTTGGACTCCTGCGACCATGTTCATCTTTCCTATCTTCTCGTAACCTCTGTCGCTCTCTGTCCCTGCTACGGCTCTCTCTCTTTATATATATATATATATATATATATATATATATATATATATATATATATATATATATATATATATATATATATATATACACCTTCTTTTCCTATTTTTTAAATCCCTCTATACCCTCATCTCTTGTGAGCTGCTGTTGAGGTGCCGCACCAGATGCAGACAGCTACCGCGCTCCCTTTTCCCTTCGTTCTCTTTTATAACCACTTAAGTACAGCACCACGGTAAAAACATTGGTCCTTGACGAGGTGAAATATGAGTTCCCATCTCATCCAGTTATGCAAAAACTACGTTTAAATCTCTATTGGGATGGGCAAGTTACCACGCAAGATGACTGTCAACTGCCCACCTTCTCAACCGTCGGTGATCATTACTATAAGCCCACTGACGCAGATGTTCGCGTGTATCCTGAATGTCTTTGCATAGCCGGATACCCAGAAGAAACCTCAAAGTTTCAAGTTCCATTTAAGCTGTGGGACACCATCGTGAAGTGGAAGGCCTATAAGATGCCGAGAGAAAGGAATCTTTCGCTGAGTGTAGAGCTATAGAAAATTCTTAAAGCCGACGTCATACGGCCTTCTACGTCTCCTTTTGCTTCGCCTATACCCTAAAGAGAATGGAACATTTCTTCACTGCACCGATTACAGACAGATAAACAAACAGACCTCTTACCTTTTCTGATGCCACATATTGACAAAATCGTTAATGAAACCGGAGGCTGCGAAGGTTTCTCTCATCTTGACATTTGCAAAGGACTCTGGCAAGTGAAACAACGAGGTTCTCCGCGTTCAATATATCATTTGAAGTGTATGAGTACAACAGATTTTCATTTGGCTGGAAAAATTTGCCAGCCTGGTTTCAGAATATCATGAACAGTGTTTTGAAGCCACACTTCTGTAACGTTTACAATGATGACATTTTCGTCTATTCATGGTCAACAGAGGAGCACTCTGAACGTATTGGAAAAGTGCTAGAAGTTCTTCGTGGCGTGGACCTGAACATCAATGAAAAGAAGAGTGAATTCTTGAAGTCAAAAGAAGTTATCCATGGAAGAGTGTTCAATGAAACTACCAAGAGTACTAAACAGGAGTTCGTCCAAATGATCATGACGCTTACGAAGCCGCATCATCTTCACTCACTCCGAGTTTTTCTAGGACTCGCGGGCCATGTCAAGGGTTTGATCAATAATTTCTCGAAGATGACGAAATACTTGATGGTGCTTACGAAGAAACAAGTGCCCTTTGTTTGGACCAAAGAATGTGAAATGGGTTACCAGGAGCTTGTACAAAGCATTTAATCAGACCCTGTGCTTACCTTACCAGACTACAGTTTACCGTTTGAGATAAACACAGACGCTTCAAATTATGGTAAGGGGGCTGTTCTGTACCAAAGAGGCGTTCGTTCACCACAAATCCAGCAGCCGAGAGTTATAGGATACTACTCTTACACTTTCAACTAAACTCAGCAGAAGTATTCGACTGCTGAGAAGGAGGCTCTTCCCGTTTTGATGACGGCCCGCTACTTTCCATTATACATCGATAGAAGAAAGTTTGCATTGTACATAAATCATTCAGCCTTAATGCACCTTTTGAATGTGTCAGAGACTAGAGGGAAATTAGCCCGACAGGTCAATGAACTTCAGCACTACGACTTTGATGTTTTCTATGGTTCAGGTAGCCGTCTTACAGACGCCGATGCTTTGTCTCGATTAGCAATCGAGGTTCCACATGAAACCATAAACTTAACAAGATTAGGAGAAGGCTTGAAAATCTTGAGTTCAAGGATGGCAACTTCAATGTTCCAGAGACACTGATTTCAAAACTGCTCCACTTGTACCACAAAAGTCCGAAATTAGGTGGTCATGATGGTTTTTGGTGGGCCTATAACAAAATTTTCAGACGCTTCACACGGAAAAACATCAAAGAAGACATAGAAGAATATGTCGTCATGCCACTTGTGTCAGTTAAACAAAGCCTAATACCAGCCTTGACTTGACGAGCTCATCTTGCAAAACCACTCAGAGAAACCCTTTGAAGTAATGTACGTAGACGTTGAAAAACAGGAGTGCGTGCTGGAGTACCAAAAACACGGTCTTTTCTGATTGCCATAGATCAGTGCACGAGAATGGTAGCGGTGTGGTCTGGAGAAGAAGACGCAAACAGCGTTATGGGTTTTTTTGACCAAGCGAAATTCGCACAGCTGAAAATCGTCGTATTGAACAATGGACCGGTATTCTTGGGCAACAAGCTGCAGAAGTAGTAGATAGGCGGAGTGTTACGCTACGTCATTGAGCTTCCTTTCACCCGCAGGCCAATGAAGTGGCTGAAAGTGGCATCCTTGACGTCAAGACATTCATCTTCGAGTATCCAAACTTCAAAGGCAGGTGAAAGTGTTGTCTAGAAGGGGCTGTTGCACATCACAGCAGGGCACACACTGTGAGCCCTGGCTGCAGCCCACACATTGCTGCTCATGATGAAGCTCCAATATTGCCAGCCGACAAATCACTTGGAATCGACGACAAACTGCAATTGCTTGAACAACACAAAACTGACGAGGAACGAAGCAAGTACCAAAAGACGATGAAGATCCAATTCTACAAACAACACCCAGACGACAGGCCGGATACGATCTCGTGCTTGTGCGGAAAGTACTGCCGCGTACGGACGCAAAAAGTTTTTAGCATTTTAGAGTTGTCGAGATATCGGTACAGCAAGGTGTTCGCAAGACCATAGGTGACCTTAATGATTAGGAACTTCGATGTGCCGCTGCAGGCAACGTTCTTTGCTATCGCCCCAGCAGGCGTGAAGAAAAAAAAAGGGGGGAGGGTAAGGAATAAGCCGGCAAAGAAGAGACAAGTTCAATTCTTGGAGGTGGAGGAAGAAGAACTGAAATAAACAGCAATGGTGACCATGCTGGCTTTGTGAATCAAAGCCTCGGATATGTCCTGAATAACTTTCGGTCAATTTCACTTACTTCAAACTTAGTTAAACCAATTGAAAAAAAAAATCTTCATAGGCAGCTCTGTGAATTCCTCGCTCGTCAGGGTATCCATCCGCCAAGGCAGGCAGGATTTATACAGGGGTTCTCTATATGGTCGGCTCATGTTGATTTGGAAAGCCGAATTACCCTTGCAAAAGTATCTGGTGAGCTTTCTGCATTAGTCACATTAGATATCGCAAACACCTACGGTAGGGATCCGGTGCTACAATTAGATGTTGCATACAGCCGCCGAGAGCTTGTAGAGCTCAAAAAAGATTCAAACTATTTCACAGTTGTGCGTGAACGACAAAATACCAGGGAGCTCGCAGCCACGCACATCCGGCAAGGTCAAGAAAAAATCTAACATATCCACGGAATGAGTGATGATTGGTGGGGCGAAGCGTTGCTCAGTGCGTCTGTGCTTCCGTCCGTTCATTCGTTCTTGCTTGCGTGCGTCCGTGTGTCCGTCTGTGTGTCCATCCATCCCTGTGATCATCGGTGCGTCCGTCCATTCATACGTCCGTCCGTACGTCTATTCTTGCGGCCGTCCCCCTGCCTGTACATCCATCCGTTCATCCATGCATCCATCCCCTATATCTGTCTGTCCATCCATCAGTCCACCCGTCTATCCCTATGTCCATTCGCCCGTCCATCTATCTAGTGAATACTTGTACCACCATATCGCATCTCTTTCATCATGTACTCATTATATATAGGTACCGCCACCCAGCGGACATTCCGAAAACCGCTCTTTCGGGTATGTGCCACCGGTGATTACGCACTACAACGAGGGACACACAAGCCACGCCATAAGAAGCTTCGCCGTGGCAGCATATGCACGGGGTATTTCTAGCTTCCATAAACACACTGTTGGCATATTTTTGGCGTGCACAACTGCTTGGCATAGTCGGTATGACCTACTTGAGGTTTCAGGCTGACTTGTCTGTTACTGTTACAAATAAACAATCCTTATGCTGCCATTTTGGCAGCATAAGGATTGGCAGCATATCCACGGGGTGAATGATGAAGAGTAGGGCGAAGCATCCATCCGTCCATTCGTTCTTGCTTCCGTCCGTCCATGCGTTCATCTGTGTGACCATCCGTGCGTCCATTCGCCCGTCTGTGCATGCGTCTATTCGTGCTTCCGCACGTCGCTCCCTGCGTGTATCCATGCATCCGTCCCTGCGTCCTTCCATACGTCCATCCGTCGGTGCAGCCGTCCGTGCGTCCGTCCATGTATCTGTCTGTGTGTCCGTTCGTCCATCAAGTCAACTCTCCGAGAACCACCATCTCGCATCTTTTCATCATATATTCCGCATATAGAAGCACCACCATCCAGCGGACATTCTAAGGACTAAAGGAAAAGTGGCAGACGCACACTTTCTTACGGTTGTGCTTCATGTCTACTTTCCACCTTTAACCACCTCGAGGTCATGGTATATAGAAGCTCACTATATTCATAGCACTGCCGCCCAACGCTCACTAAAGTTTTTTGAAACCAAGGAGGTTACGCCCAGCGCGTATAACGAAGCAACCCTTTCTTGTCAGATAGAGCTCAATGTACATGCCAATGGCTGGTAATTGGAAATGAGAGACAGGAGATTTTGGCGTTTAGATAACGCGCTTCCTGCGAATTTTTTTATGTTAAACAACGCACAGGAGAAATCTCCCACCGGCGCCACCTTGCAGGTCAAAGCGTAAGACATGTTACGCACTACTACCAGGGATGAATGGGTGCCGCTTTAAGGAGCTTCGCCCCTGAAACAGAAGCGGCGCTTTGACAAGCACCACAAAGACGTTGTGTTTGAAAAAGGACAACTGGTGCTCCTCAAGCTCCAACGTCCAGTGTGCAAACAACTAATCGTACACCGGACCTCACATGATAGCGAGAAAACTGTCTCGCATGAACTACGAGATCGAACTCGCGGACAACATGGGAAGTGAGATTGTCCATGTTAAAAAATTAAGACCAAATCTGAGCTTCATTGCTCACATGGAGCAACCCAATGCTTCGGACTAAAGTGTATATTGGTGTCGTGCAGTGTAAATAGTTGTTGGTGCGTGTATATATTTTTGTGTGCCTGAAAGTGGATAGGCAACGTTCCGTTGACTTTTGTAAATAGTTACAGAGAGGACTGTTTAGGTTAGTTTAGTTATGCCTGTCTTAGTGTTTTGTGAAGTCGGGGCGATTAGTTTTCGAACCCGGGCATGTGACGAGCAATAGCAGATGACACTCGGTGCGTGTGTCGCGCCTTTGCGCGAGCGAAATGAAGTCAATTGGCGCCGAGCTCGCGGGCGCTCAAAGAATGTGAAATAAAAAAAAGCGTCTGGCAGTGCCTTCCTGATCTTGAAAGAGTGTGGATGTCTTTCTTAGGCCGCCTCAGAACCCAGTATATTTGACGGCCACAACTACACGTCAAACCTACGATAGTGCGGAACACGGTATATTGATTTCAAGATTAGTGGACTGTGATGTGCCCAAGTACATACCATCTTGGGTTCAGGAGTTTCTCTTTGAGAGACAATTCTTCTGTTGCCCCGAAAGAATTACTTCTGCTTCATATAAGCAAACAAGAGGTGTTCCGCAAGGACCAGTTCTGTCACCTTTTTATTTATAATTATTATCATCGATTTCAGTTCATAAAAATGTTCCTCTTTACGTCTACGCCAATGATATTGCTTATTCCTCGTCATCCCCAGATATTATTACTTTGTATCAAATCTTACAGTCGTACTTGAGTGAGCTTTGGGTATGACTTGGCGGGCTGTCTTTTTCGCCTAATGTTAGCAAATGTACTACGCATGTATTTCCTTTATTTTATCCCGTATTTCTTTCACTACCTTATCAAAATGATCCGATTCCACAAGTAATGGCACTAAAATATCTAGGCACTGCTTACGTGGACAACTTAAATTGGCAGCAACAAATAGAATCAAAGACCCGTAAAGCAGAAAGCGCCTTAAAGTTGCTACGCCGGTTTTGCAATAAAAATTCAGGAATGCGCAGGGCTACATTACTTATGATAGGCAAACTTTACGTACAAACAATTCTGGAGTTTTTTGCGTTCTGTTTTCCTGAAGTGCTGAGTGTTGAAAAAATGAACTGGAGCGGAGCATCTAGAACGCGCGACACCAAAAGGGAATAAGAGGAAGCCGATGACACAGATCTCGCGAGGGACGGCAAAATAGATAGTTTGCCATGAACGCAGAATGAAGTCGTGTTTTCTTTTACGGTTTGGGAGCCAGTCGTTTCGTAATATTTGGGGCCACAAAACTCGGGACTGCCCCTCGAGAAACGCCTTCACGGCACGGCCATGGTGAACTCGTACCTGCTGCGGAAGAAGCTAGGTGCACTCAGGGCTCGCGTCACGCGAGCCCTAAGCCAGCTCACAGATCTTCTGTAGCAAACGGATCCTGACCTCTCAAAAGTTCACGTACACCTTAACTACCTCAAGGACAAGGAGCCTACATAGTCGAGACTGGACTGCGCAATTCTTCCGCTAACAGGTGAAGATGATGTTGACTGCGAAGTCTAAACGGCGCAGAATTATAGTGACAAGATCAGTTACGCCATCGGGCGCGTGAAGTACTGGTTGCAAGGTCGTCAGCAAGCTCCTATGACGCATGCTGAAGGTTCCGGGTCAGGATCGAGCAACGCATACCACCTGAGATCTGTCGATCTGCCGGACCATGCGAGTGATACGCGTCACAGATCGGTTGTACTGCCCAGGCTACAGATACCTACCTTCGACGGCCACCTGCGTGACTGTCAGGCCTTTTGATATCATTGCGACGCCACGATCCACCAAAACCCCGACCTACCATGCATCACAAAATTCAAGTATTTGCTTGCGTACTTATCTAGTAGCGCTAAATGGTCAATCGAAGAAATCCGGTTAGCCGAGCAGAATTACGACAGTGCTGTTAAAACGCTTACGGATCGGTTAGGATGGCAAGACATCCTAATCAATGAGCCCGAGGATATTCTTTTGGCGTTGACTCCTGTGAAGAGCTCATCAGAAGTTGCTAAACTTCACACACTTCATGACAATGTGCTGTTCTGAATGAGCGCTTTGGAAGGCGTCGGCGTGTCCCCGGAACAATACATCGTGGTACTGAATCGGGTCATGATACGTTGCTTGCCAGACGATCTGCCAAACATGTACCGACAAAGGACGAAAGAGGAAGACCTCGCCAATCGTGGGACGCAGACTTCCGAGCACAGACTGCGCCGAGTGATGGACTTGTTGACATTTCTTCGCATCCAAGTAGAAGTGCGGGAGGAAGGTCGCCTGCAACCACGTCGCCGCTTCTGTGGAGATGGAGACAGCATGGCGACAGATAGCCCAGACAGCACGGAATTCCTTGCATTCGCTCTAGCTCTTACTGGTTTCACTGTAGCAATCAATCAAGTCTGCCCACTTTGCAACAGACAAGAGCACAGCATTATGTCCTGCACTGTGAATCTGCCAGCGGATGACGCGCGAGTAAGGCTACGAAATAGCAACCGCTGTTTTCGCTGTGGTATTGGCAACCATATTGCAAGGGCATGCAAAAAGGTCACCAGTGTCACGTCTGGCTCCTGCCCTCGCTGCCACCTGACCATTCTGTGTGACCTGTCCAGACCCGTCGTCCAGGACCTAGGGCCTTCTGAGGAATCCATTGCATGGAAAGACCCCCTTCGCCAAGGCTTCAAACCATTACAACCATCTAAAGCACGCACGTCGGATGCACAGCTGCACTATTGCAGATGGGGCGCATATGGGCAAGTTCCAAAAATCGACGCCTTCTTGTTCAAGTTCTCTTAGACAGTGGTAGCCTGCGCAGCTATATCCGTGCAGACGCGGCCAGAATAATTCAGTGTTCTGTCATTGGAAGGGGAAAACTCTCAATAATGACATTTGGAAGCTCCAAGGCTCAGATACAGCTCGGCGCCGACTGTGTTTCCGTGCAGCTGTGCAGTCAATTTAGCGATGCTGACGTGGAGCTAAAAGCCTTGACGATTCTAGAAATCTGCTCCGTAACGAGTCCACCGCTAGAGCACCATATTTTGCAGACGCTCCTGAAAAAAGAGTACTATGTGGCTGACGCATGTCAATCGAATAGGTGGCAAGGTGACATCACCATGCTGATAGGATTTGACGTTTATTGGAAGATGACCACCGACAAGATTGACCGCATCAACGAGACGCTAACCGCGATTGAAGCAACGTTTGAATTGATGGAACAAGGACCCTTATCGTCGGACATCCAGTACCCGTCTAGCACACTGTTCATATCGAGCCACAATTCTTTTCTACTAGACATCGACGTATTGTCGATGTGGCGTCTTGATGCCGTCGGAATCGATGGAAGATATTAACAACTGTTCGAGATCAACGCGCACCTCTCCGCATTTTAGCGCTGCATAACGAAGCAAGGTAGACGTTATCAGGTGCCATGGTAGAACAGCCAGGGTTACCAGCCGGAAACAGTAATCGCCGAGTGGTAGAACAGTGACTACAACGTCAAATCAACCATTTCCGAGAGCAGCGAACGTTAATAGAAAAATATGACCTGGCTATTACTGCATATTTTAATGACGGACATGCCAAGAAAGTGCAAGAAGAGCAGTTAGTCGGAGGTTATGTATACTATATGCCACACCACGCAGTAGTTCATCGGGACGCCGTCACAACGAAGCTTCGAGTGGTGTTTAATGCGTCATCACATGAAGCGGGTCGTCCCTGCCTCAACGACGTCCTATCGAAGGGCATCAAACTTAACGTGGACATTGTTCAGCTCCTGATGAACTTTCGCTGCCACCCTGTCGTTCTTGCAGCCGACATAAAGAAGGCATACCTCCAGCTGTTGATTCGGCCTCAAGATCATGACGTTCTGAGGTTTTTGTGGCTGGAACGACGGCCAACTAAGGAAAAGCCCATGCCACCGCTCACAACTTGGAGGATAACCAGAGTACTGTTTAGAGCTGCATCAATCCCGTTTCTTTTGGTGGCTACAATTTTTCATCCCCTATTATCTTGTCAGCAGAACTATTCAGAAACCATAGCCTTAGTGGATCACGCGTTTTACGTAGATGATCTTATCATCGGGCTACCCAGCACGCAGGTGGCAATGAAGGTTTATGAAGAAACGAAAGAAATATTCTAGGACGCAGGCATGAAATTTCGCAAGTGGGCCTCAAGTTGCGACGAGTTGAAAGATTCTTGCGTGACAGCTGCGCCATCGAAAATGAAGCTGGGGACAGTCTAATGATGAAGGTTTTAGGTGTTCCCTGGGAATGTTCAGGCGATCACTTTATCCTAGGCACTGAGCACGCAGCCATGTTTGCCGCCGGAAAGCTGGCTACCAAACGTACAGCCCTTACAACCTTGGCCAGAGTATACGACCCACTGGGTTACCTCACTCCATTCACCATAAAGGCTAAAATGATATTCCGGAATTTATGGAAGCAAAATCATGCATCGGATGCCAGTATGCCTGAAGGTGAACAGGCTGAACAGAACGTTGGTGTTCTGAGCTGTCCGACTCGTCCGTCACTATTCCACACAATATATTCTTATGAGACAAAAATACGCCATTTTTATTTGAGCTGCACATCTTCGCAGATGCCAGTCCTAGAGCATACGGTGCTTGCATTTACGTACGAGTGAGCTCGCCACCCAAAACGTGCTTCATGCGACTCTTGGTCAGCAAGGGCCAACTTGCTCCTTTGAAAGTTGTATCGCTTCCACGCCTCGAGCTCCTGGCATGCATCATCGCAGTGCGGCCTATACGCTACGTGCAAAGATCCCTTTTCTCTAACAGGCCACTGTTACCTTTTGGACGGACTCGCTTATGGCACTAAACTGGATAAAATGTTCAGTGACCAAGTTAGAACCATTTGTAGCACACCGTGTCACCGAAATGCAGCAGCATACCAGACCTTCAAAATGGTTTCACTGTAGCAGCAAAGTAAATCCCGCCGATGTCATCACTCGAGGACTATGACTTTCGGATCTCACTAAGTCGTCTAAGTGGTGGCATGGCCCAAGCTATCTGTGTGGCAAAACAAGGTCTTTCGAAGGTATAGACGTCAACGAATCTAACAAAAAATCACTGTTCACCGAACCGCAGCAACTAAAGAATGATCGAAGATTTTCCGCAGATATTACATCCGTTTGTTTATCCGCGAATAATGTTTGCCATGGTGTCGTGCCCCAGGAAAACTACACCTATTTAGCAAGACTGCTAAGAGTAATTGAATGTATCCATGGTTTCAGCCGCCCCGCAAGATGCTTCCCATCAGCTTCTGGTCCTCTGACAGCAGAAGAATTATTTCAAGCTGAGCATCATTGGTTGCATATAATGCAGAAATACTCGTTCCTAATCGAGGTACAAGCTCTGCAGAAAGGTGTACCATTACCTTCAAGACCCCCTGTACTTCGTCTATGCCCTTTTATGAGTGAGGACGGCCTGCTTTGCGTCGGTGGGTGACTGCAAGAGCTGCACGCTAAACAGGACATTCGTCACCCCATCTTACTATCAAGTGGCCATACGCTCACCAGCTGGCTCGTTTCGGCAGCACATATGCGTACGACTCATAGTGGCACTGAAGCAACCCTCACTGAGATTTGAGAGCGTTTCTTGTTATTGAGAGGGTGCCAAACTGTGAATAGGATCATTTTTAATGTAGAATGTGCAAACGCTGGAAAACTACAGTGGAGAGAGAGTGAGAGAAAAACAACATTTATTTACGCATCCGGCGTGTGGGAAGTCACCGGCCACGCAGCGCGAGGTAATCCCTATCTGAAGACTATGGCTAATAGAGTCCTATAGTCCCAGGGCCTAGATCTTGAGGACGTTGTGCTCTGGCGAGGCGTTAGATACTCGGGCTTCTCCACCCCCGTTGTCCGGGGCGTCGGCTCCCTTTCTTCTCTGCTTTGCCAGGGCCTCCTCAAGCCGCTGGATGGCACGCATGCCCCAACATGTTTGTGGACGCAAAGTGTAGCGTGTGCGAGCGTGAACTAGCCACCCTCCACCACATCATGTGGGGCGGGTGTAACAGTACCGTGAACAAAGGGAACGGGCAGTGCCAGGACGCCACGTATGCCGAAAAGGTGGGAGCATGGATACGCTCCGAATACTCAACGACGCAACGAAACTATTGTGGAGACAGCACCCATGGCCCAACTTCCTCGCAAAAGAACGAAAACCAGCCCCTTCACGGTCATTGGGCTTGATTACTGTGGGCCGCTGAACGCGGAGTCAGCAAGCGGTCAAAGAAGGACTTACATACTTTCATTTTCGTGCGCCGTCACACGCGCCATCCACCTTGAGCTAACATCAGACATTACCACCGCCACAACTTCACTCGCCTTTCGTCGCTTCGTCGTACGCCGCGGTGTACCCTCTAATGTGTACTCTGACAATGCCCACACGTTTCGGAGTTGTGCTAGATGGTTTGCATCTGCCCTAACTGCTCTTCAGGAGTGCACCACGGAAATCAGGATACAATGGAAGTTTGTCGCAGAGCGCACTTCGTGGTGGGGTGGATGGTGGGAGCGCCTTCTTTCTGTGACAAAAACTGCGGTCAAAGAGTCACGTGGACGCATTAGTCTTAACGCGGAAGGCCTCACAATGGTGCTGTGTGAGGTTGAAGCTGCGATCAACAGCAGAACCCTCACCTATCTTGGAAGTGAGCCTAATGAGCTACAGCCCTTAGCTCCATCGCATTTCTGGTTGGGTAAACGCAGCACATCATTGCCACAGCAGTGCCCATCAGAGCCTCACGTATTCGTTGATTTGCAAAGAAAGGCTCACCATCGCCAGCGTCTAACAGTGGAACTTTGCAAGAGATGGAAACGAGCGTACCTGCTATTGCTGCGGTCGGCACACAATCGCTCGACATGCCCAACAAAGTTGGTGATGTAGCGCTCTTGCAAGAAGACACGGCACCAGCTCTGTCGTGGAAAATGGGCAGAGTGCTTGAGCTATCGCCAGGGAGAGATAACATTGTGCGCGCTTGCTCCATCCGTCTCGCCAACGCTTGTGTTGTGAATAGCCATGTGCAAAAGATTTGCTTGCTCGAAGCCTCCGATTCACCTTGGTCCGCCGCGGATGATGTTGAAAAAATGAACCGGAACGGACCTACTAGAACGCGCGACACCGGGAGGGAAGAAGAGAAAGCCGAGGACACACAGCTCACAAGGGACGGCAAAACAGATAGTTCGCCATGAACGCAGAATGAAGTCGCATTTTCGCTTACGGGCTGGGAGCCGGTCATTTCGTAATACTGAGTACAAATAAAGACCTCTTATATTGCTAGGAAGGCAAGCTCTGCGGCTGTGACTCGGGCTACCTTGGTGTGTTGCGAATAGCGTGCTTTATTCGGAAGCTCTAAAAATTCCACTTGATGCAAGATTTCCACAGCTTACCGTGCAAACATTTTTAAAACTATACTACGATGCGCCCCTCTCCCGTTCACAAACAGTTTTCATCAAATCTCCACTTTCTTTTTTAAGCGCCTATGGTGTCGTTATCAAAGAATCCAAGTCATTTTTGTCGAGTCTCTGTAATCAAATCTTCACGTTTCCTTCCAGCATTTAACTCCCCAAACCCAATGATGGATGCCAGTTGACTTAGTTTCTGGTGACATTTTTCCCAAACTTGCTAAGTTACCTCCAAAGCATATTCCGAAGAGCCTCCTTCAAGACGACCTGAGTCATTTTTCTAATCACGCAGCAATTTCGACGGATGCAGCGCAAAATATTTAGAAGGCTGGAGTAAATATTTTTTCTCATTAGCCTAATCGATCTTTTGCGCTCCGATTGCTTGGCTTCACGTCAATTTATCTCGCAGAATTCCTGGCTATTACATTGGCTTTTCAAAAACCAAGTTTTCATTAGTCAAAAGCTATTATTATTTCGGACGCTTTGTCTGTCTGTACACATTTAACGTCCGCAAAGCACTCTCCTCTTTTCAGCATATTTTGGTCACTCGTACCGCGTAGCCGATCAGAGGTTCGGTTTCCTTGGGTCCTTGGGCATGCTGAAACTGCTGATTCGCTCGCTTGGGCATCTTTAAATTTTTTGGTGGTACTAATAGCTTCACAGTTTTGTTTTATTACTGCCGAACCATTCACACGCCTGTTAGTCTCAAATGTCAACGAAACATTGCTTCTACAATCCGAAGAATTTCGGCACTTGAAATCACATATGGAACACCGCACAATGTCTTTCCCGTCAATGTGAGGTGACACTCAGAAGCTTTCACTGTAGAGTCCCTCGGTTAAATTATTATCTCCACAAATCAGGATTTTCATTAACTAACCTATGTGCAGTTTGCAATGAACCGGAAACAATAGACCACTTTCTTTTCACATGCTGCCACTTCGCCTCACTGCATCGAGTAATTCTTGAGACACCGATCGGTATGCTCGGATTGCCAGTTATCGGCATCCACCCTTTTATTGTTTGAAGCCAGTTAGTTGGGTGTGGGCCGCAGTGCTATTCTGACAGTGCTACATAAATTCATTGTGGCAACCGGAAGGATACGTGCTAGTGGTACCGCCAGATATATCCATTTCTTTGTCCCGCTTCTTCATTTTTGCTACTTTTTAGATATTCTGGTTTATTGAATTCTTCTGCTCTTTTCACCTTTCTTCAAAAAGAACTTTACTGTTTTTATCCATATCTTTTTTTCTTTTTAAGCAAGCTTTGTGTAAAAAATTTACATTATAAGGTAGAGTGAGGCCGATCCCCCTTGTTAGTATCAGCCACGATCTTCTAGGCGACAAGACAAGACAAGACGAGATTTGCGTTGTCGTTACAGTTATCTGCACGATCAGAGTGTAGTAAACTTTGCCTTGCCGTGATGAACACTGATTGATTGATATGTGGGGTTTAACGTCCCAAAACCACTATATGAATATGAGAGACGCCGTAGTGGAGGGCTCCGGAAATTTAGACCACCTGGGGTTCTTTAACGTGCACCCAAATGTGAGCACACGGGCCTACAACATTTCCGTCCATGATGAACACTGCAGTGCCGGCATTTTTGTCGACAACAGCCATAGCCGCATCTCACTACCCTTGGTCACTTACTTTTTGTTTTACAATATAAAAGGAAAATAATAACTTAAGTCATACTATATATATATATATATATATATATATATATATATATATATATATATATATATATATATATATATATATATATATATATATATATATATATATATATATATAGAAGGGATTATAGGAAGTATCACGCAGGCTCTGATGTAGAAAAAGGAGTAATTCACACACAACGAACGTTTCAGCACAGTTTAGTCCGACGTTTCGACCGTGGGACCGGTCTTCGTCTGGGAATACAGGGCATAAAATTCGCGCGCTTATATATGTCTATATCCGAGACCCCCCCAAAAAAACACACATGCTCTTGTGTAACGAACAAGGCTCATCTGTATCAGCACAAAAACGGTTTTCAGTGATCAAAAATATATATCTATACAGCACTGTGTGATGTCACCATTTGTAAGTCATTGGCAGCTGATACGGCTTTGCGGGATACACGTGTGCATCGCGACATTACGGATGTCAAAGCTCTTTTCTTACAATAATGGTTCGCGTGTAAGATATACGCGTTGCCGATGATAAATAATTCTATTATATATATATAAGAATCGCTGTTTCTGTATACATTATCAGCACAGCGCACTCTCTGATAAAGAAGCAGACTAGCGTACACTTGTTATATTGTTGACCAATAAGCTTACGTGGAAGGAAGACACGTCAATGTGCCTGCATCCTCATTGATACCATCTGCTACAGTATTGAACTTGAATATCAGGTATGATTCCCGGAGTTCACGATCATGGTTTGAGCGGAAACCAGATTCAAGAATGGTCGCTTTCATTTGATCGAAAGAGTGGCCCGGCATGCGAACGTGTCGTGATAGCGGTAGATGAGGGAATATATTTACATGGGATTTGTGGTTATTAAAGCGTATTCTGAATGGAGTTTCAGTATGACCAATATATTGCACAGAACGATCTACGCCGACGTCCCCCAGGAGACGCCAACAAACGTCCCCTGCGGGTGCTACACACAACTCCGGTTCTTCAAGCCAAGACACAACTCGGCAAAACCGAACTGAGGCTCCCGCCACCACGGGTCATCGCTACCCTACCCGCCGGAACGCCGGTCGAGGGAGTGCCACCGACTGACGGCAGGCGCCTGCGCTTAAAGGCAATGTTTCAAGTCTTCCTTCGCGAGAGTTTTTAGAAGCTAGGAAAATTATTGAGAAAAGGGTTCGTTCCGAGCTACACGTATTCTCACTTACGAGCTACTTGAATGCTTCGGTGGTCCCGAAAGGTTTACAGATAAGATTTAAACCAGCTACTTCTGAACTTTCGGCCTCTAACAAAACCAAATGGCAAGAAGTGTTAAGTAAAGCGTCCTTAGATCTCATACCCATAATTATTGACCATTATAAATCTTGCACGCAAGACCTTCAGCATACAGAAGCTCGCCTGTTAAAGAAGCTAGCAGTGCATGAGTCTGAATGTTTAAGTGCCTATGAAGAACGTAAGAGGAACAAGTTATACACAACTAAACAGAAGAAGTTTCTACGTGATGGTTTATGTACGCACGAACGCAAATTTGAGGTGACCAAACGCGCCGCTACACGTTCGAATGATTCGAAAGACCAGTCTTCTCAAATAGATAGCAGCGTTGTAAACCTTTCAAACATAGTTCTTTCCAACGAACAAATGGGTGCTCTGTCAAAGGGCCTCAACTTTTGCCCCGCTTCAGGTGGCTTCAACGAGTTTCAACTTCTGAAGGATCTACACAACTTTTCCCGTAATTTGCGTCTGAGAGAATACTATCATGACCGCCGAAGCCCGAATGAAACCAGACCTGCACTACCGACATATAAACAATGGACACCCCCACCACATCGCGACAGATGTCTTGACATTTACATAAACGCTGTACAACGCGACATTTTCGCTGCCTATAAGAAAACTGCGCCTTACCGCCACAATTTGTCCAAAAAAGAGAAGGTTGCTCTCGAACAGTTGTCGACAAACCATGACATCGTCATCAAACCAGCCGATAAAGGGGGGGCCATTGTAATTCTCAACGCGGTTGATTATATAAGCGAGGCCGAGAGGCAACTTTCAGATGCCACTTTTTACAAAGCTTTGCCCTCCGATCCTACCAGCGAATTTAAATCTAAGCTTAAGGACGCACTTACGTCTTTACTAGAACATGGTAAATTAGATGAAAAGACAGTCCGCTCTTTGGTACCACTCAGTCCCGTAGCGGGAAGATTTTATATGCTTCCTAAAATTCACAAGCAGAATAATCCCGGCCGCCCCATCATTTCCGGAATCGGCACCGTTACCGAAAATTTATCTCGTTACGTTGACTCCCTCATAAACAAGATTCCAGCCACATTTCCGTCATTCATCAAAGACACCAACCATTTCCTTCAAGAAATTGTAGATCTTCATGTTCCATCTGGTTCAATGTTAGTAACGCTGGACGTAGCATCACTATACACCAACATACCGCATAAAGATGGTATTTCTGCAGTAATAAAGGCCTATGAAAATTCCCCTTTAGATAAACCTATTGATAAAGAAGCGCTTGGTACTCTTTTGAAACTTATCCTTGAATTAAACAATTTTGAGTTTAACAACATTCACTATGTACAAGCCAACGGCACCTCAATGGGTACGAAAGTAGGCCCTAACTACGCTAACATTTTTATGGGCATTCTGGAATGCGAATTTTTAGGTAAAAACATGCTTCAACCTCTCTACTATAGGCGCTTCATTGACGATATTTTTCTTGTCTGGACACACGATGAAGCAGGTCTGCTTGGTTTCATTCAAAAGTTTAATAATTTCCATCCGTCTATTAAGTTCTCGCACCAATTTTCGCGCACTTCTGTAAATTTTCTCGATGTCACAGTCACCATTTCCGAAGGACAACTTGCTACGAAGCTGTTCCGCAAGCCTACTGACCGACATCAACTCCTGCATTTTCAGAGTAGCCACCCCCGGCATTGCAAAACAGGAATTCCCTATAGCCAGGCTCACCGCTTTAAACGGTTGTGCTCTGACCGTACAGATTTCATTGAAAATTGTAATAGGCTCAAAAGTTCTCTAGTAAAAAGAAAATACCCGGAAAAACTAATAGACGATGCCATAACTCGAGCTGACCAACTCAACCGCACCGAGATTCTGAAAGGAAAGGACGGGAACGATAGCTCTGCTCAAACTAACCTTGTTCTGACATTTTCATCATCAGCTCCTAAGGTATCTGCTATATTGAAACGGCACCACAACATCTTAACCGAAAGTGATAATCTCAAAAAAATTTTTTCTGTTCCGCCTCGTGTTGTTTACCGACGGTCAAAAAACCTTCACGACATGTTAACGTCATCTAAAATTGGTACCCGTAAAGAGAGTGGCTGTGCACCTTGTAACAAACCACGGTGCAAAGTGTGTGCGCACATGCAAACCACGCAAAACGCCGCGAGCACGTCTTCGGACTTTAAATTAAAGATTCGTGGTAGCTTCGACTGCGACACTTATAATTCCGTATACATGTTGGAATGTAGTGCCTGTTTGAAACAATATATTGGTCATACTGAAACTCCATTCAGAATACGCTTTAATAACCACAAATCCCATGTAAATATATTCCCTCATCTACCGCTATCACGACACGTTCGCATGCCGGGCCACTCTTTCGATCAAATGAAAGCGACCATTCTTGAATCTGGTTTCCGCTCAAACCATGATCGTGAACTCCGGGAATCATACCTGATATTCAAGTTCAATACTGTAGCAGATGGTATCAATGAGGATGCAGGCACATTGACGTGTCTTCCTTCCACGTAAGCTTATTGGTCAACAATATAACAAGTGTACGCTAGTCTGCTTCTTTATCAGAGAGTGCGCTGTGCTGATAATGTATACAGAAACAGCGATTCTTATATATATATAATAGAATTATTTATCATCGGCAACGCGTATATCTTACACGCGAACCATTATTGTAAGAAAAGAGCTTTGACATCCGTAATGTCGCGATGCACACGTGTATCCCGCAAAGCCGTATCAGCTGCCAATGACTTACAAATGGTGACATCACACAGTGCTGTATAGATATATATTTTTGATCACTGAAAACCGTTTTTGTGCTGATACAGATGAGCCTTGTTCGTTACACAAGAGCATGTGTGTTTTTTTGGGGGGGTCTCGGATATAGACATACATAAGCGCGCGAATTTTATGCCCTGTATTCCCAGACGAAGACCGGTCCCACGGTCGAAACGTCGGACTAAACTGTGCTGAAACGTTCGTTGTGTGTGAATTACTCCTATATATATATATATATATATATATATAATACAATAAAAGTAAGGTGCATTTTTTATTATCACGTAAGAACAGTACATATGGCGGTCAAACATTATTATGGCGCCGTGATTTTGGTAGTCTCGGACATCGTACGGCTCATCGTGGTGCTTTTTTTCTGTGTGGGCGTGCGGCATGTTGATCATGTTTGCGATAAAAACCTTGGTGACATTAATATGGGACATTTGTTTTTCTTTTGATCACTTTTATCTGTGGAAAGTTTTACAAGTGAAAAAGAGCATGTCCTAGTGTTTTTTTTTTGTTGTGTTGGTTGTACCACGCGGTGATCACTTCGTAAGCATTGATCGAGGGTCAACGCGGATTTCTCAGCTCTGTTTCTTCCATGTAAGTATTTCACTTACTTAAATGAGTACGAACCTTTTTACCAAGAATCTGTGTTCTTTGTTATAAGCACTGTGTCATTGTATTCCTTGCTACAACAGTATGTGATGAAATAAGGGGAGCGCACTACATTTATTTAAATATTTCAATCACCTCACAAGCTCCTACATCGGAATACTGTTTACGGGGGGGGGGGGGGGGCACACAAGAAGGGATAACAATAACTGTAGCTTTAGAACAACTTCATATGACCAATCATATTTATTTCAGAGAGCCTGTATACATAGTTGCCTAGGGGATTGGCGTAAAAGCAATGAAAGCCTGACAAATCACCAACTTCCTGTGTATACACATACACAAGCGGTTATATACGTACAGAACAAAATAAATGTATACGATAGTATCAAACAATGATATTTTTATGACATAAAGCCATCTGCCATAAATATGTACATAATAGTTATTAACACATAAAAAATAATAATGAACTATTTATGCACAACATGGCAACATCGCCATGGCCAAGTCACCGATTGCTCCCTCCCTTATGCAGGCTCTATCTCGGTGCTTTTGGTGCCCCGTTCCTGAAAACGTCACAGCTGAGGGATGCTGCCAGCCTGCATTGGCCTTGTTACTGCCAAACGGTGCCTCAGGCGAAATCTTGGACGACACTCTCGTGCGATGGCTGCTACACATGAAGCAGGGCTACAGCGCATTTTCTTTACGCACCTTGACGTCACTGGCTCGTCCTGGACCCGCTGACTGTCAAGCTTTAAAAGGAACGCTCACTTTTGCAAGCCATCAGTGGACATAGCTACACCGCCGTGGCAATGTTACCATTTTTTCCATTCTTTGTGCAGGGTGCTTTCGGTTCAGCGCTGCTGAAAATGTGACGGCTGATGAATGCTGCCAGCCTGCATTGGCCTTACTACTGCCAAACTGCACCTCAAGTGAAATCTTGGACGACACTCTCATGCGACGGCTGCTACACGTGGAGCATGGCTACAGTGCATTTTATTTACGCACAGTGACGTCACCAGCTCATCCTCGACCCGCTAGCCATCAAGCTTTAAAAGGGACGCTCGCTTCTGCAAGCATCAGTGGACATGGCAATACAACCGTGGCAACGTCACTGATTTCTTCATTCCTTGGGCGGATTGGTGATCAAAAATAATGTTTTCATAGTGATACCTTGCGCTTAATAGTGTTGCCGTGTCCACATACTCTTTTGTGCTGTTTATCTGAATGGTTCGCCATTGCCAGCTTGCTAGTGTCACGCTCGGGTGATAATGAAGAAAATCCCTGGTCTGTCCCTGAAAAAAAAGCCTAATAAAAGAATTAGGAAACAAAAGGTGGTCTTGGAAAAAGTAACGAAAATAGAAAAAACAAGCATGAACTTGAAGCTATCGGGAAGATTGATTGATTGATTTATATGTGGGGTTTAACGTCCCAAAACCACCACATTATTATGAGAGACGCCTTAGTGGAGGGCTCCGGAAATTTCGACCACCTGGGGTTCTTTAACGTACACCCAAATCTGAGCACACGGGCCACCAACATTTCCGCCTCCACCGGAAATGCAGCCGTCGCATCCTAAATTCGAATCAGCAATCTGCGGGTCAGCAGCCGAGTACCTTAGCCACTAGACCACCGCGGCGGGGCTATAGAGAAGTACGACCAGACCACCACGGCGGGGCTATAGGGAAGTACGACCAGGCTTTCGAAAATTGAGGAAAAACTAGAGATTTTGGGCGAAGCGAGGAAACTGCTCAAGCTTGAGCAGTTTGCTCGCTAAGCTTGAGCAGTTTGCCAGTGAAGCCAAAAGCTCATTTCTTCGATTGATATGTAGGGTTTAGCGTTCCAAAACCGCAATATAACAATGAGAGACGCTGTAGTGAAGCGCTCCGGTGATTTCTACCACCTGGGGTCATTTCACGTACGCCCAAATCTGAGCACACGGGCACGGGAGAGTAAATCGGAGGAGAGAAAAACAGGTATAAGGGTTAGGTTTGTCTATGCAAAATTGAAATAAATGATGTAGTGTACGGTTATGATGAAGATACTAGTATGCGATACGTATGTGCGGCACCTTCCGAGCCATCTTACGGCGTCGGGATGATGACTGACGGCTTAGAATAGTTTTGAGCTATTGGAGGTAATAAGTATAAATATAAAAAGTATCTTGAACGAATTGACTGACCTTGAGGCAGTAGTACTGGAACATGATCCCAACTTCGTTTTAATGACCGAAACATGGCTGAAGAAAAATATACTAAATTACGAGATTGACCCCCCCTCCCGGATACAAAATTGTGAGAAGAGAACACGAAAGAAGAGGAGGTGATGTTGCAATCCTAATTAAAGACATTTAAGTGTAAGCGTTATTCTGCATGCTATTGAAGTAGGAGCTCTTGGGATCAAAATCACGCTGAGTAAACGCACGGTATACATTGGTGCTATGTATAGACCACCGAACGCTGCTGTGGGTGTACTTGATAACTTATTAAGAAGTTTTGTAGACTCACACCTGAAGCATGATGATGATATTATCCTTATAGGCTAATATTATCTCTCTGGAATTAATCAGTCGACGCTCATTTCTGAGGGCAGCGAAGTCATTAAAGCTCATCCGCTGCTAGAGCTCACTTTCTGCAATGATCTCACTCAGGTTACCTCATCTTCTATGCGTGCGGGTCCAACTGCTTCCTCAGTGCTTGACTTGATATTCTTATCTCGATCACTCCTCCCGTTTCTTGGTATGTGTTAGATTGATGACGGGCTTTCTGATCATAAAATGGTTTTAATAATTTTAGAATGTCATGCGCATTCATGGAAAATGTTCAATTCTATATATTGGGGCTGCCAATCACTTAGCTATACGAGAACATCCAGAGCAGTCATATCATTCCTTTCAGAAAATGTACCAAACAAGTCGACCAAAGAGCTATAACAGTCTTTTAGTTCTACGATAATGTGTTGCGTCCGAAAACTTATCCCGCAACGTCGTAAAAACGTAAGAAAACGAAACCCTTAGGTCACACGCGACATAATACATGCTAAAAAAAGATTAAACGCAAGCGAAAGGCATGCACTGTCAATCAAGTCAAGCGTTGCAAAAAGGAACAGTATCTAGTTTTTAAGAGAAACCTCGGGCAGAGTCTGAAGACTCTAAAAATAAGTTTCATAACTCAACATTGAAGCAAGTTTTCAAATAATCCCCAGAGAAATCTTGGAGGTATGCGAATCCTTCACTGAGGCTAAATGGTATGTCCAACCTCAAAAGTAGCAAGGATCATGCAGAGGCATTCAATTCCTTTTCTCATCAGTATTTACAATCGATTATGATGATCTTCCCAACATCAGTGATTCCTTAGACAGGATTCCTATCCAGGATATGAGGATCACTGAAGGTGTTTTAAACATCTTGCTTCATAATATTACTAATAAATGCCCTGGCCTCGATAATATCCCCAATGAATCTTTAGAGATATGCTAAATGTCATCAAAGATTTTAACATTATTATTCAATTATTCGTTACTAGTGGCTCTTTTCCCAGATCTTGGAAACTTATGAAAATTGTGTCTATACACAAAGGTGGTTCTACATTGGACACTCGCAATTACCGACCTATATCGCTTGCAAGTACCTGCTCTAAAATATTAGAGCACATTGTACCGATTCACTTGGTAATTTATCTCGATGAACATAACTTCATTTTTCTCGGTTACCATTGTTTTAGAAAACGGTTATCCACCAGTACTCAGCTCATTGAGCTCGTACACTACCTCTCTAGCACAAATAATACCCAATTATCACCCGTGGTCACACTGACATAATATTCTTACACCGTATATTTGCAGATATTTACGATGTTTACACGCGACGACAATGGCTGGCACACTGGTGGGCTGGGTTCTTCCAGGTAGAGACCCTCTACCGCTTTATGCCCTAATCCCACTACTGCCTTGTGGCACTACCCCGCGGCGTTAAAGCGCCGACCCGGCGCTTCTCACGAAAGCGGAGTGTTGGGTGACACATAAGGATTCAGTCTTACGACGTGCGCAACATTAGATGGTGGTGCATTGAGTGCGCTTCATCGACGACTTCCTGTATCTCGTAGGTCAGGCCAGCGACCTTGCGTAGGACTTTGTATGGTCCGTCATAGCGAAATAAAAGCTTTGCTGAGAGGCCGTTGTAACGACAGGGGGTCCACAAGACTACTAGGGAACCGGGTGCATACGAAACTTCACGGTGGTGACGATCGTACCGATCTTTTTGAGAGGCTTGAGAAAGTGTGAGTCGCTCTCGGGCAATCTGTCATGCTGCGTCGTCTCGTTCTAAGGCACCGCGGACGTATGTGACAGGCGAGCTTGAACCAGTGGGAAGGAGTGTATCGAGAGGCGGAGAGTTCACGTTCATAAAGAAGGTAGAACGGGGAATAGCCTGCGGTGTCATGTCTGGAGGAGTTGTAAGCAAAGGCGACGTAAGTTAACGTTGCGTCCCAGTCATGGTGGTCTGGAGAAACATACATCAAAACATGTCGGTGATAGAGCGACTCAGGCGCTTTGTAAGTTATTATTTTGTGAATGGTAAGCCGTTGTGAACTTGCGGTTCGTGGAACAGGAACGTACGATATCCTGGACGACGCGTGATAAAAAGTATCGGCCTTGGTGAGTAACGAGCTGCCGAGGAGCACCGTGATGCAAAATGTTGTCATGCAGTAGAAAGTCGGTGACATCGGTAGTGCAGCTGGTCGGGAGAGCGTGGGTGATTGCGTAACGTGTCGCGTAGTCGGTCACACGGCAACCCATTTGTTCCCGGAGGCAGAAGTGGGAAACGGCCCGAGAAGGTCAAGTCCTACGCGGTAGAATGGTTCAGCAAGAATTTCAATAGGGTGAAGGAGGCCAGCTGGAAGCGATGTTGGTCGTTTTTGACGTTGGCAAAGGCCGCAGCTGGCGACATACTTTTGCACAGAGCGATATAGGCGGGGCCAGAACAAACGGCGCCGGACGCGATCATAAGTGCGGGTGACTCCCAGGTGACCAGCGGCAAGTTCATCGTGAAGCTATCGGAGAACATCTACACGCAATGGGAAAGACACAACCAGAAGGCGGTCAGGACTATTAGGGTGCATGTTGTGGCGGTAGAGAACACCTTCATGAAGAAAATACAAGTTCAGAGAAGTGGGTGGAGTAGCGGAACTCAGGCTTTCTATTATGAGAAGTAAATTCGGGTCGCGGCGTTGCTGAGAAGCGATATCAAGAAAGTCTGATATTGATAACACGCAAGCCGCAATAGCTCTCTCTGTGGCGTCTGGCGGATCCACTGGATGCCGTGAAAGGCAGTCGGCTTGTTTATGTAGGTGACCAGATTTATACGCGCCCAAGAAGGTGTATTCTTGTAGGCGGAGAGACCAATGACCGAGACGTTTCGTGGGAGCCTTGAGCGAAGAAAGCCAGCAGATTGCATTATCAGTTACAACAGTAAAACTGTGGCCGAACAGGTACGGGCGAAATTTAGCGACAGCCCAAACAAGAGCAAAACACTTTCTTTCGGTGATAGAATAGTTCTCGGCAGGAAAAAGGCGGCTGGAGTAGGCGATGACGCAGTCACGTCCATGCTCACGCTGAGCTAAAAGAGCACCAATTCCGTGGCCACTTGCGTGAGTACGAACTTCTGTCGGAGCAGTCTGATCAAAGTAAGCTTATATTGGCGTAGTCGTGAGGGCTGCAAAGAGCGCCGAATGCAGCACTTTGAGGCAAATTCCAAGTAAATGGGACGTCTTTTTTAAGAAGCTCGTTGAGAGGCCGCGCAATATCGGGGAAATTCCGGATGAAGCGACGAAAATAGGAGCACAAACGAAGGAAGCTCCGGACGTCCTTAGCAGGAGAGGGTACGGGAAATTGAGTCACTGCGCAAATTTCGTCCGGATCGGGCTGTACCACAGATGCGTTAAGGAGGTGACCAAGTATAGTTATTCCGCGAAAGTCGTAACGGCATTTCGAGAAGTTCAGCTGGAGACCGGCGTTGCGGAATATTTGGAATATACTGGACAGTCGCGCAAGATGGCTCGCGAACGTCGGTGAAAAAACAATTACATAATCTAAGTAGCATAAGCAAGTGGACTATTTGAAGCCGCGCAGAAGAGAATCCATCATGCACTTAGAGGTGGCCGGCGCATTGCAAAGCACAAACAGCATTACTTTAAATTGGTATAACCCAACAGGGGTTTCAAATGCTGCTTTTTCTCGGTCCCGCGGGTCATCACTTCACTTCACTTTGTTACTTTAAAGACCCCCTAGAGGGAATATTACATAAGGAGTTCGGTGAAGGAAGCTGAGACCGACTTGTGGAGCTTGGCATGATGAAGAAGTCCGCAATAGAGGTATATCGTACTTTTAAGCAGGAAATTGCCAAGGGAAGGATCTATGATAATACTCGAGGTAGTTTCTACTATTTGAGGCCAGGGCGGGAGTATTACGAGCCAAGACATATTGGGTCAAATACGAAGGGGTAGACGCGGTATGCACTGCGTATGGAGAGGAAGAAGAAACTGCTGAACACTTGATAATGTTCTGCAAAGGGCTTCGCCTTATAGTTCAGGATGATGGCACAGAGTTTTTCAAAGCAGTTGGGTTTAGAGACAGGGAGGGCAAAATAGACTTTAAGCGGGTAGAATTAACTAGAAAGAGGTTATCTGACTGGTGGCTAAAGTCAAGACACAAGTGAAAATAAACCCTTCACTGCAAAGTACGAATCCTCAACCTCACTTTTTAAAAGAAAAAAAGTAAATCTCGTTTTTGGTTCATTAGTTATTACGGCTTGGTGGTGCTAGCCACCACCCGATCTAAAGGGTACTGCCTTATTCATCCATCCATCCATCGGTTCGAAATGGCATGGTGGATGGACGTCTTTTTTGAGCGCTCCCGGTCGACTGTGCAGATAAGTGGCTTTGCATGTTTTGAGCTTGTTTTTATAACTATTAGGGCAGCAGTTAAGATCTTTGTAGCACTTATTACGTTGTACGGCTTTTCCGGAGGTCAGTCACAAGGTATTTACTAGTTTGTGTGCGTGTGTGTGTGTTTTTATCACTTATTACATTGTACGGCTTTTCCGGGGGCCAGTCACCAGGTATTTACTAGTTTGTGTGCGTGTTTGTGTGTTTGTTTCTTTGTGTTTTTTTCCTCTTGCCACCCCGGGGGGGGGGGGGGGGACGGGAGGTGCACGTACATTGAACACGCAACTTTTGTAGAGGAGCTTAGACTTTCTCTTTTTCGTCGGGCAGGATCGTGTCATGTTTAGTAATTATGAAGTAAGCCAAGTCATAAGGACAAATAATGTCATAAACACATGGTTAAAAAGGCTGTAGAGTGTTCTGGATGAGGGGTGAGTTTGAAAATGAACCCAAGTGCAGAACCGAATAGAGAAGAGGCTGACGCGAAGGGTAGGTAATGTAAGGTCGAGGAAAAATTGAGAAAACGATGGTTGCCCAGAGTGAACTGCTCTTAAAAATCACCGAGCTGGAAACTGCTTTGGCAATGGAGCAAGAAAAAAGAGGACGAGAGGCGAAATGCTGAAGCTCGCCAAGGAAGTACTAGCCAAGGTGAACAAAGGAGCGGCCGACTGAGAGAACAGTAGGGCACCAGCAACCAGAACAGCGGAGAAAAAAGAGCTAGCAAGTTTGGAAAAAACAGGTTCAGCCGGTTCAATTGTAGCAAGGCCCAGATTCAGCGAAGTAGTGGTGGGGCTGGTAGGGGACAAAGCAGCCGGCGTCACAGGTGCAAGTAACCACTATGTGCAGGACGCTCCAGCTGAAAAGTCACAGCATGTAATAATCGCCTGGGACTCGAATTTAAATCGATGCACATAAGCAATCAAAGAGAGGGTAAGAGGTGACAAGAGGGTTGCAGTAGAGACGTTCCAAGGACGCAAGCTGGAAGCAGTCATGAGGCAAGCGAGCGAAAAACTCTAAACTACAGCTGATAGACGAAACCTCGTGATAATTTCAGCGGTTTAAACGATGTCTTAAATGAAGATACGGCTGGACTAGCGACCACACTGGCGAAAGGGGTCGATGACATTCGCGCCATTTCTCCTCAGGTACAGGTAGTGATATGCATGATACAGGAAGTACCAGTGCGCTACGGCCACCTGCAAAAAGCGATTGTCGACGCAAACCAAAAGATATGGCGGATGAGTCGAGAGAAAAGCTTTTAGAGACTGACATGTGACACGGAGACTGACATGTGGAAAATAAAGTTTTAATCAATCAATCACTGACATGTGAACAATTTGCATGATTAAGAAGTTGCAAGAGGGATCTATCGAAGTTTTAAGCAGGAAATTGCCAAGGAATGGATCAATGATAATACTGGGGGTAGTTCTCTACTGTTTGAGGCCAGTACAGGAGTATTGCGAACCATGACATATCAGGCCAAATACGAAGGTGTAGACACGCTATGCAGTGCATGCGTAGAAGAGGAGGAAACTGCCGAACACTTGATATTGTTCTGTAAACGGCATCACCCTATAGTTCAGGATGATGGCGCAGAGTTTTTCAAAGCACTGGTGTTTTTGGGCAGGGAGGGTAAAATAGAATTTAAGCGGGTAAAAATAACTAGAAGGAGGTTATCTGACTGGTGGCTAAAGTCAAAGCACGAGTGAAAATAAACCCTTCACTGCAAAGTACCAGTCCTATACTTCACGATTTATAGGAGAAAAGGATAAATGAAGTTGTTGGTTCACTAGGTATTACGGCTAGGTGGCGTTAGCCACCGCCCGATCTAAAGGCTACAGCCATATCAATCCATCCACCCATCCGGGAAATATACAACAAATGTAATACATATGCAGGATGGCTATAAGTATGAACAGGGGTAACCAATGCAGAAATAAAATATTACATGTGCAGAATCAGTATACATATTACCAGGCGTAACACCTTGCCAAAAAAAAAAGAGAAGCCAAAGTGAGAACCAGTGGCACAAAAAGGAACAATGTAATGTGTTCAAATTGAAAAAAAAAACGAGTAACACTTTGTGTAAATGTTGAGTGGCAGATTATGGTGGCGAGATCAGTTAGAAGGCCATTTCAGTCGGAAGCTGCACGAAAAAAGAAGGAGGCGGAAAATGTCGTGGTAAGGACACGTGGCCGGCCGACATGAAAGGAATGAGTGGTGCGGTGAGATGTGCCGGCAGGAGGCAAGATATAGGGCGAGTGGCCGAGTTGACTGTGATAGAGCTTGTGGAACAAAATGAGGCTGGCAACTCGGCGACAAATGTCAAGGTTTCAAATATTAGATTCTTGTTTAGGAGATGAAACACTCCCGTTATACGAATACGAGGAATGAATGAATCTAGCTGCTTTATTGTGGAGTGATTATAGTGCACCGGTTAAGTACGCTTGATGAGGGCTCCAGATAGGGGACGCGTATTCATGTTGGGTGCGAATTCAATATTTATAAGCTTGCAGTTTTACAAAAGGGGGAGCATGGCGTAAGTGCCGCTATGAATCCAAGCGATTTGTTAGCTGATGATATAGTATTGGTAATGTGGACGCGCCATGATAAATAATTACTCAAAGTGACTCCCAAGTACTTGTAAGTGATGACATTTTCCAATGCGAGTTTACCCATTCGATAAGAATAGGTGAGGGGGCTGCGCATACGGTTAAACGAGAGGGACTCGCATTTATTGGGGCTTAGTGTCATTAGCCAACGATTGCAACACTTAATCACATAGTTAATGTCATCTTGCAATGCAAATTGGGCTGATGTGTCAGTAATAGTACGGTATATTACGCAATCATCTGCAAACATACGAATATTGCTGGATACATAGAAAGTAGATCGTTAAAGTATATTAGGAATAATAAAGATTCAAGAACAGATCCTTGCGGGACGCCTGGTGTTACTGCCAGATGGTGCGAGTTATGTTCATTAACAAAACGAACAATTAGTAAAAAATTCTCGAATTAAGTAAAAATTTTAGGGTCCAAGTTTAATTTCGAAAGTTTCAACATCAGGCGGTTTTGGGGTATTTTGTCGAATGCCTTTGCAAAGGCAAGAAAAATAGCGTCAGTCTGCATGTTATTGTCAGGGTTAGTGTGCAGTTCATGGACGAAAAGAGCAAGTTGGGTTTCACAGGAAAATGTTTTTCAAAGTCCATGCTGTGCGGAATGAAAAAAGTTATTAGTCAAGTCAAGTCAAGTTTATTTCCGGCAACATCAAGTCGGAGGTCCTTAGGCGAAAAGATGTCGGAGACATCTTGAGAGAGCCCAAGAACCCTTCAAGAGCAGCAGGCATTATACAAAAATATCGCGTAATTCACTGTACATGCATAAGCAAAGTAAAAGCTTAGTTATTTTTCTTTTTAGCGAACAAAATAAACACACAATTTCACATGGGCCACAAATATTGTACGCACATGCGCAAAAACAACAATTTTTATACAAAAGAACAGGTGAAAAAACATGATAACATAAGATAGCTAGTGCTATTTCAGCAGTTTCTATATCTGTAGCAACATACTTCGCACATGTTTCTTCAATTTACGTTCAGGCAGTTCGAAGTCAATACCAGTTAAAAATTTGTTCAATACTGTTGTATCTGGTGGTGTAGAAGGCATTCTCCTTAACGTGTGCGAGAAAAGGGAACTGGTCTTAGTTGATTTCGGAGAGTGCATCAGCATGAGCTGTCAACTGAATGCCGATGAAGTTTGTTTTTCTGAGTATAAAGTATTAGTTTATATGCGTAAAGGTCACGTGCTCTAAGATCATGATTTATAAAGGGCGGATGAGTACGTAGTTCGCTAGGAAGCCCATAAAAAT
Source organism: Rhipicephalus microplus (assembly GCF_043290135.1). NCBI lineage: Eukaryota > Metazoa > Arthropoda > Arachnida > Ixodida > Ixodidae > Rhipicephalus > Rhipicephalus microplus. The sequence continues at coordinate 281,244,519 of NC_134702.1, read as the reverse complement.
TTTCGAATATTCCAAGAACTTTTTTTATGTAACATCTCTAGTTTGTTGACGTTCTGAGCAGGCGTTTTTGCCCACACTAGGGCGCAGTAAAATAACCGGGAATAGAAATGGGCGTAGTATATAGCCTTTTCAAGCCATAATGGCACAAGTTCTGATAGCTTATACATGCAACCTACAGTTTTGCCTAATTCAGAGACCAGTTTTGACACTTGCGTATTCCACGACATGTTTGCCTCAAACCATACTCCTAGAAATTTTCGCGTTTTAACACATTCCAGCGTGGTGCCCTGAAAGGAGAACTTCAGATTAATGCATGGCTTATTAGGAGGCCTAAATGTAACATATTTTGTTTTACTTGCGTTTAAGTCAAGCTTGTTTTCATGAAGCCACAGTTCCAGGTGTCTTAAATAATTAGATGCAGTAACTTGAAGATCGGCCATTGTATCAGCCCTGAAAAAGGCATTCGTGTCATCTGCGTACATGACTAGTTTTTCTGTGTAAGGAATATTACATATATCATCTATATAAAGTATACAAGGTTCCACAAAGTTCCACAAGGTTCCTAAGATAGAACCTTGTGGAACGCCTTGCTTAAGTTCTGTTGCTGCTGACGCGAAGCTACCGAGTTTAACATACTGTTTTCCATCAGATAAGTAATTCATACTTAGTTTAAGAGAAGCGCCACGCATTCTGTAGTCAAATAATTTTTCTTCTAGAATGTCGTGTTTTATGCAATCGAAAGCCTTCCTCAGGTCAAGGAACAATCCAACTGTATACAGTCTTTTTTCAAAATTGTTTAGTATCACCTCTTTTACGTTTAATAGGGCTAATTCAGCGGACTTTCCTTTCTGGAAACCATACTGAGCAGTGTTTATTATTTGATACTTTGAAAGAAAGTTCCTTAGTCTACAATGTATGGCACTCTCAAATACCTTCGATAGCACTGGTAAAACGGAAATTGGCCTATAATTTGAAATGTCATTCAAAGCACCGCCTTTGGGCACAGGACATACGCGCAAGCTTTAGTTCAGAGGGGAAAATACCAGAAACTAACATGCAATTAATAATATGATCCAAGGGCTCCGATATAAGGTCCGCAACGTGCTTCAAGGGCGCTGCGCCTAATTCATCAGCGCCTGTTGCTACATTGTTTCGTTGTCTAATTATCGAGCTGTGAACCTCAGAAGGTGTTACTGGACTGATTGTGGCTCTCTCGTTCTACGAGTAATCCTTTCTTGCGCACTATGTCCTGAAGGAGGCACATAATCACCAGAATGGGCAAAATATTCGTTCATAGCCGTAATAGCTGCATCGTCACTCATATCTTGGGAGAAGGCTTTTACATTAATACGCGATTTACTTTCGGTAAATTGGCCCGGATTATTCACTTCGTTCCACACTTTACGAGGATCATTATAAATCTTCGCAAAAAGGCATTCATAATAAATCTTCTTAGCTTTGCATATGTCGGCATGTAGCTTATTGCGATACGTTTTGAATTTTTTCAGCAACTCTAGGTCACGTGTTTGAACAAACTTAAGGTACATTTTTATTTTCGTTTTGATTCTTTTGTGAAGATTAGCGTTGATCCATGGTTTACGAACTTTCTTTTTATTTACTGTGTGCGTCACCATGGGAAAACTGATATCTTAACATGCTTTGAGATAGCGCGAGAAAGCGCTATTTGCGCGATCTGCGCGATCTGAATCTTGCTCTGCGTTCACAAAAGACCAGTCCGTAAGGGCTATTTCTGAATAAAATTTTCCTAGGGTGAGCTGCTTTATGACCGGTACGTTGTTTTTTCATTGTACCTAGGCTTATTCGTCACAGAGCAAAAAAGAGCAAAAACGGGTAAGTGGTCACTAAGGTCAAGTGAAAGTAAGCCTGTAAAAGTCTTATTCGTCGGCACGTTTGTGATACAGACGTCCAGAAGAGTGGCGCTATGGTCCGTGATTCAGCTTGGTAGACCGATAGTGTTCACACAATAGGTGGACAGAATAGTTTCAAATTACTTAGTGGCAACGTCATCGCTTAGCATGTTGATATTTACGTCACCCATCAGAAAAAATGGCACGCGGAACAAGTGAAGCTTAGATATAATGGTTTCAAAAGTAGCAAGAAAAGCAGACTTGCTGCTTGCGGGTGGCCGATACACTACAGTAACTAGAACATTTGGTAACCGGATTGTAATACATTCAATGGTAGTGGTCACAAAGGTTAGCTCATCAATAATATCATGAGCAATGCAGTCCTTCACGTACAAATCTACACCTCCGCCACGACCATTACACCTGGTAACACCATTGTATTTGTAAGACTGTAGTTGTGGAGGACTGTCATTAGGAGCGAGCCTTGTTTCGGAAAGCAAAAGTACATCAAATTTTATAGCTAAAGAATCAAGGAACATGCCGGGATCAGAAACCTTATTTTGATTACTGCGCACATTCAAATGTAAAGCACTGAAGTGTCTTCCAATATGCATGACCTTTCTGTTGAAACTGTTTGCATCATGGTGGTGACAACTGTCAAATAACGCCATTTCGCAGCAGACTGTACCAATTCAGAGTGCCAATTTGATACCTAGCGGCACATCTTGTCCAAATCATCGCGTTCAGCCATTCTGAGCACTTCTGATGATTTCGTTTTCCTGGCAAAAATTTTTCCATTGAGCGTCCACACGTATTTCCATCCAACGCCACGCTTCCTAGCTATGGTTGCACCTAGGAGTTGTTTCCCAAGCTAGGTTAGGTTTTCATTGACAAAAATAGGATCGGTTGACTGGAGACCAATTTTGTTAGCAGAAAGTTGCGCCCTCTTGGCCTTTGCCAAGATGGCGTTTCGTTTCTCCCGGCGAACAAATCGTACAATAATACTCTTTACATCGGGATCTTTTGTCCCCATTCTGTGACAAACACCAATTTCTGTGGAAGTGATGCGTTCTCCGACTGCTGAGCAAATATTCTGGACTACTTCGGAAGGCTCACCTTCATTGGGCACGCCCTTGATTTCAAGGTTGTTTGCTCTGGTATACGCCTCCAAGTCCTCAACTTTCATGCGTAATTTCTTCGTTTCCATCACGAGAATATGGTTTGTCTTTCGCGCATCTGCGAGTTCTTTTCGCAACGATCTTATCTCTTCGGATAGTGGCTTAATGTAATCGCCGACTGCGCTACAATAGCCCACACTTTTTTTTAAATCACGAAGTTCCTTCCGTATCTCTCGCTGAAATACGTCTAGTTCCTTATTCATCGTTCAACAAGACAACAGCAGCAGACACAACGCACCCAATGGTGCTTGGCAGCAGTGCTAGTAATAACAGAATTTAAGTGCACTAGTCAAATTCTCACCTGCGTACATGGAATATTGTTAGCGACGTGAAGCCTGCGAGCACTGCTGCTAAACTGCCGTCAGAGCGGAAGTTTCCTGGCTTATAAAGTGCACGTGTTCTGGGGACTCGACATCCACGCAGATGCAATTCGTTCCGCATCCACTTCTTGTCGATGGCGTAGAACTGCACTGTATGTCGTCACAAAGTGCGCCGATAAGGCTATCCGAGCCAGTGCTCTCGTCGCCGGTACTGTTTGCAATGTGTGGCGATAAGGATCCCACGAATGTGATAATTCCAAGAAGTGCATGATTTCGGTTTAAATGACGTGTTCCATGAGCTTGCAAGGCACGCTTGTTAAGGAAATGGGGCGATAACTGAGAGAACATTATCTATCGCCTGATTTGAAGACTGGAATGGCCGACCTTTCCTGTTTTCCAGTTTATTAGTAGGTTACCTGTGGATAATGAAAGAACAACAGTGATAAGTATATGGCAGACATGTGCTGGGTATTTTTCAGAAACTTTGAGGTAATATTGTCTGATCCCACTTAAGAAGAGAGTTTGAGTTTGTCTATTTACGATATTACACCGGAAGCGATGAAATCAATACTGGGCATTACAGATACGATGCTAGACGGAAAAATTGGAAGGGGACTGTTACTTTCGTTTGTGAACACGGAAGCGAATGCTGAGTGAAATACCTCTGCGCATTCAGAATCACTAACTTCCCCACCCGAAGCATTATACAAAATAATACCTGGAATACTCTTAGGGTTAATTACCACCCAAAATTTCCTAGGGTTATTTACCCAATCTACATAAATATCAGTCTGAAAAAATGTTTCTTTTGTGGTTCGAATGGCATATTAATAAAAAGTTTCAGCTTCTTTATACCTATATCATACGCTGGCGGTAGCTGCGCGTTTAGCTGCACGAAAGAGTCGTTTTTTTTATTCCCAAGTCGATTTAAAAGCTTTGAAGACCATGGCTTTTGTTGGTTTTAATGGAAGGTAGTACTGCGAATAAACTTGTTTGTTAGCTCCTTAAATTTATCTTCGAAAATTACCCAGTTATTGTTCATTGATCGTTCAATTGATGTTGTTTCAAGATGAGGTAGGAAAGCTTCGAGTTCAGCGTTTATTGTGTTGTAATCCCCCTTGTCGTACAGACGTATAGCTTTACTGCATGGAAGTGTGGCAGCTTGGGCTAGTTGGTATGACATGACGATAATTATAGCACGAAAACAAAACAACGACACAAAGACAAGGAGGACTCGTGTCTTTCGTGTCCTTCTTGTCTTTGTGTCGTCGTTTTGTTTTCGTGCTATAACTATCGTTTTACTGCATGGTTTGCGTAGTTTCGGGACGAAATCAAAAACAGCCCGAATAAATTTGTGGTCGTGAATCTCACGAAGAAGTTTATTATGTGACAAACTTTCGGGTTCAGTTGTCCGTATAAGATCCAGAATATTAGAAGCTTCACCAGCAATACGTGCAGGTTCTGTTATTAGCTGTGTTAGGTTAAAATTTCAGCAGACGTTAATTAATTCTTTTGTTCTGGAGTGGCCTGTTATTACCTTTTTGGCGTCTTGCCAATCGAAGCCAGGAAAATTAAAGTCACAAAAATGTAGGATATGTGCGGTAGTATTTTTAGTGGTCAGCTGGTTGAGTGTATCATTTATATCTTGTGCGAAATTTGGGTTATTGTCCACTGGCCGATAGCACACACCTAGCAGAATTGTCTCTGGTACAGCGCGGCAGACTAACCACAGAATTTCCAGCTTAAAAGGAATATTTATCAGTAAACACAATAACTGCTTATTGACAGCAATTAAGTACGCCCCTGCCACGTGTTTGTTTCCAGTCTTTCCGGAAAACAACAAACTCTGGCAATCGGGCAAGAACCTCACTATCTGTGACGTCAACCTTCAACCATGTTTCTTTGAGAACCTGTATGTTGCTGTCCAATGTTGACACAAGGTTTGATACTGCGTCGAGTTTTGAAAGGAAACTGCGTATATTAGTGAAGATTACGGAGAAGGAAAGGCTTGTTTTAGGTGTTGTAACATTACTACGTTTTCTTTTTGTTTTTTTTTTGACAATGGGGCGATTGCTAGGAAATTTCGTTAGAGTTTGGGAATTTTTGTTGAAAAACTATCTTTTTTTACCAACTAACAAAGTCTTGTACCACACGGAGAAGGGCTTAGATTTCGTACGGGCAAATTGAACGAAGTGCTTTCTGGCTTTTCGAACGAATTAGGTCAACAGCGAACAAACGGATCAGGTCAATCAACAGATTGGGTCAACAGCTCCACCAGAAGAGCAAGACCGCTGCATAGCGGACGGCGTAGATGTCCAAAGTCGGTGTAAGGCGAGCCTTTCAGCTCTTCCGTTAAAACGCGTTGTAGATTTTATCAAGGAGCAATCATTATGTGTGTTACCTGCTGACAATGAGGGCGGCTTTGCCGTAATGTCCCTTAAAAAGTACCGGGAAAAAGCTTGTCACACGGTTTCGACCCTTTTTAACTGTCACGCTGATCTCTCGACGAAAAAGCTCAAAAGTAACGCTAAGAGCCTGCTTCGCAAGTTAAACCTTGTAAGTGTCCTCAAGAATATGCCAGATGCCAAGGAAGATTTCCTTGAAGCCTTCTTCAGCGCGAAAACGCATAAGGTCGACATGCCTTTTAGGCTAATTGTATCTGGAAATAATACCTGGCAAAAATGTATTGCACTCTACCTGCAGAAAACCTTGAAATACCTAGAAGTGAACGATCCATTTCTGGTAAAAAGTTCATGTGAAGTCCTGGAGTTTATTTCGTCGCGTTGCAATAAGACTCTATTCGCCCTCTCTGTAGACGTCAAGGACCTGTACTATTCCATTCCGCATGACTCATTGTTACAATGCATTGGCCAATATACAGATGAGTATGGCGCCTCAAAATTCCAGACCCAGTCTGGCGTCAGCGTCAGTGGGTTTCAAGGTTTTACCTTCAGTCGACGTGCATCCTATGGGATGAAAAACCTCACCTTCAAAAATCCGGTATCTGTATTTGTTCTTGCATCGCTCCCATCGTCAGTGACCAGTTTTTAGGCTAATTAGACAGATCCATTTCGGAAGTTTTCGCTAACACTAATGTGATGCACGTTCTCAGATACGTAGATGATTTTTTTTAATTTTTATGAACACTGATGTTGCATCGTATAATAATGACGCTCTTACAGTCTCAGACCTGATGCGAAATGGTTTTTGACATTTTGAGCTTACTCATGAACTTTCTGAGAATTGTGAAATCAGGTTCCTTGACTTTAAGCTTTTCCTGAATAATGGACGCACTTGCTGGATGTATCAACCGCGTGGAAATAAGCCTGTTTTGTCATTTCAATTCGCGCAGTCTAAGTTAGTTAAGCGAGGTATTGCAAATTCTTCCTTCGTGAACGCCTTGCGAAAATCGTGTGTGCACAAGATTACAGAAAGCTTTGTAGAGCAATCTTCAAGGCTGACGTCTGCTGGTTACCCCGACCACGTGCAAGTTTCCGTTGCCGAAGGAATGCTGCGTGAACTTAAGGCCAAAGGGACAGATAATGCAGTCCCACCTGTCACAGCTAGACAGGCTTTCGCCGTGGTTCCATATATGCACAAGATAGTGCACAATCTTACGAAAGTGGCACAATGAGTTAATGTGAAGATGGTCTTTACGGCCCCTCAAAAATTAAGCCGCCTGTGCAAGCTGTCCTTTCCTCCGTCCAGTCCCACCCTCGGTTGCACTACAAAACATGAATATAAATTCAGAGATTGCATCTGTAATGTGGTGCATTAGCTGCTGTTATCGTATGGAAGGTATTACGTCGGTCAAACAGGTCGTTCTATAAATGAGAGGCTGAGGGAACATATGTACAATGTGGATCACTATAAACAAGGATGGCTGTCCGTTCACTGCAGCACGTGTGGCTGCCGGCCACTATTTTCAGAGTGTTCTATTCTTGCTAGATGCAGGGATTGTACCACACGCGAGATCATAGAGGCAGAAAATTTGCTCATTGAAAGATGCTTGTGTAAGCACCCCTTCTGTCGCGCTCACCGATAAGGAAAAGTCGTTTCTTTGCTTGTCAATGTGATGTACTTATGCATTGTCATTATGTTTCGCACGTGACTAGTGCGACTGGTAACTGTATAAAAGCGAATACCTTCAAAAGAAATAAACTGTTGGCAGTTCAGTACTCTGTCTCGTCTCTTCTCCTGTCCCCTCCTGCCCTGTCGTTTGCGCTGGTAAGCACCCTTTAAGATTGAAGGCGTCTCAGGCAATTCCCTTCAATATGTGGGCAATTTTGTCAGTTTCGCTCATGTTCTCGTCCACCTTCCAACAGAGGCCCAATACGTCCTGTATATAAGATACATACGATTCCGTCTATGTCTGCACGCGACATTCCAGGTCTTTCCTCGCGGCCTGCTGTCGCCCAAACGGCCTGCTGTGCAACTCGACAAGCTTCAGTTTGCAAATGTCCCAGCTGGTCAACTCCGACTCATGCATCTCACGACAGGTGAGTGCCGAATCCCGCAATTAAAACACAGCGTTGGCCAGCATCAACGTGGCGTCCCACCTATAGTATTCGCTCACGCGCTCGTACAATGCCACCCAATCTTCGACATTCACCTTGTCCTTGCCTGTGCCCGAGAAGGTTCCGGGGTCTCGTGGAGGCAGGACAATCAGAGGAGGCAGCTGCTGCTGCTGCGGCTGCTGTTGCTCTTGTGGGTGGGCCTGTTGAGCCATTGCAGAAAAATGAAGGTGGTGACCACACCTAAGATCTATGTTGGTTTGCCGGGAAAGCCAGGTAGGTGTATCGAGCGCCTCCACCAGTAATCTTACAAGGCAACATATATTTGTAGATATTTACGATGTTTTCACGCGACGACAATGGCTGGCACACTGGCGGGCCAGTCAGATGATGATGATGATTCCGCAGTCACGGCTCGTACCCACTCAGGGGGATCAGCCAAGAATCGATGACTTCATTCAGTAAGATTTCTTTTTTATTCCATATCGAAACCACCCACCGGAAAAAAAAAGAAAAAAAAAGACACCCTAGGCAGAGCGAAAGGAGTGCAATAGTTGTTTGTAACTCGTTCACATCAGACAATTATCCATTACCTTGAATAGGAATCAACATGGTTAAACAAAGCTCCGGTGTATGTTGGAATTTTTTCGCAGGAATATTAATCACGCAACTAAGAGCTTATTTGTTTTACTTTCATTAGGTATACTTGCAAACTGCATAGAAAACGTTCTCATGGCTGAAGCCCAGATCGCAAGCACCGAAGGAAAGTATATTTTCTATAGTGAAGTTCAGCCCCAGGCTAGCGAAAGGGAGGACTAAGAGTATTTTCCTGAGCAATTTGTACCGGCGACATGATTAAAACTATTGCTCTATTGTTCCGATTCTGAACAAAAGTTGCATAGCAGTGATATTACCAGACCAGCCCTATGTGAACAGAAATATAATGGGGGGACACGACATCGAAATCTAGTTATTATGGTTTCCAACTGTCTTGTGAGACACCAATAAATTTTCCATGGAAATCTTAAGTGAGTAAATTCTGGTGTTGACATTATTGCTTCCATAGCGCCTGCACGAAGCGCAAGTTTTTGTATCTTGTCGCAGTTGTAGTGGCCTCTTTGGGAAGGACTGATAGTACTGGCCCTTTCAATGCTGTTCGTGCTAGAGAGTCGGTGATTTCATTTACTTCTAAGCCGCAACGACCAGGTACCCATACTAATTTTAGTAGCTGAAGCTGAGGAGGTACAAGCATAAGGAGCGTCTTTAAGGCCGTCAATTTTGTTGACGCCGTAATCGACGTACATAATGACAGGGAATCCGTGATTATGATCGCGTTATCGGCATTCAAAGGGAGCTTTTGCAGCGCTACAACTATTGCCAACGATTCAGCTTCAAAAACTGGTGTGAAATCCGGTAATTTTAATGAAAAACACTATTCAAGCGAATAGGAGTATATGCATGCCTGGACCTGTCTTTTCATCCATTACTGAAGCATCTGTGGCTATACTATTATTCGTTTCTGCGTGTGCAAGATAACCCTGCAGTCGACTATTTAAGATCCTATAGGATTGTAATTTGGGCTTAGAGGGAAAAATCTTATCGAATTCTATCTTAAGATTTTGATTTGTGACCTGCACCGCAATCACATCTCGAATTTTTACATTTATCCTATCTAGTTGTTTCTGGACAAAAGCAATTGGAGGTGTTCAAAACCGTGGCCAATGGGCAAGAAAATATGTGTCTGGGTCATTTGTTTGTTTGTTTGTATCCTCTTATTCATGGCTCGTACCCACTCTGGGGGATTGGCCAAGAGAACATATTGTCTCATATGGACGATAACTGCATTGCTGCTTACAACGAAAAAAAAGGGGGGGGGGAGTTGTATAGTGAAGACACTATGTTAAAAAAAGAAAGAAACCAAAGATTTAAATAATGAGCAAAAAGAATCAACAACAAAGTAGACACTAACAGCTATAACTTAATTTTGGGAGCCGACCAGACAGCTAGTTTTTCCAAACCCGATTAATTTGATATGTCACGGATTTATCCAGATTTGAAAATTACTTTTCGACCCGTTTTTTTTGAGTACCTGTTAACGTGGCTTTATGTTGAAAAACGTTTAGAGACTTTAGAGACTTGAATAAAATTACACACCGCATTTTCTCTTTACTTCGTAGTCTTTTCTTCCAGGAAGAGGCCCTCTACCGCTTTATGCTCCAATCCCACTACTGGCTTGTGGCAAAATTTTTAGGCTTCGCAAAGGCTTTTATTAAGGTGCCGCGAAAGAAACTCTTGAGAGCGATGTTACTTTTCGAAAATTCTGCCCTTAACCACTGGTTTAGTTCCTACCTAGCACGTAGAGAACAATATGTCCAACTAGGACATCACTAATCTGGTTTATCGGATGTGGTATCTCTTGGTCTCCAGGGTAGTGTCTTTGGGCCCCTCCTGTTCCTGGTGTTCATAAATGCTCTGCCAAAACATATTACAACCCAAATAAGAATGTTTGCTGATGATCGCATACGGTACAAAAATATAAAATCACGAAATGACCAAGCTGAACTTACTTTTAACTTACAGAGAATGAACAACTAGTGCGATCAGTGGCAAATGCCGCTTAACCGCACAAAAACTGAATTATGTCCATTTCCAGAAAAAAGAACATTCTTAGGTAAGCCTACAGTATTAACGGTCATGAACTTTCTCAATGTCATGAATACAGATACCTAAGTCTGTTATTTACGCCTGACAGTTGCTGGAATCTTCCCACAGAGAAACTTTGTTCCAAGGCTAGCAAGGTGTTATGGGGCCTGAGACGTAACCTCTACCGTGCCTCTTCTGAAATTTCTATTTCAGCTTGAAAAACCTTGCTAAGACCCATATTCGAATAAGCCAAAGTAGTTTGGAATCCCTATACCCAAACTATCTGTTCGAAACATGAGAAAATACAGCGCCTTAGTTCCAGGTTTATGTTTACCAAGTACCGCCGTTTTCATTCATCATGTTAGCTTGCAGAGGTTTCACCACTTAAAACACGAACCGATTTTGAGAGGATAAAATTCTTTTCCTAATAATTCATGATCATGTTAAAATAAGCTACGACAAGTACTTCGAGATCAAAAGACAGAAAACATGAAGGCATAGACACAGTATGCACCGCCTGTTTTACACGAAGGGGATATCTCGGAGCGCGTGGCGCGTCGTGTGGCCAGCGCTCTACTCACGTGCCGCCGTTGCGGATGACATGGTTCAACACTACGGCCCTTGAAGTGTCTGCGCATGCGCGAGCTGCTGCTGGCGCCTAACTACAGGGCACCGCGAGATTTTCCTTGAGTGTGAAACAGATGATGTACATACCACCTCTCAGAGCTCATAGCGATTGCCTCAGGTACACTTTCTTTCCTAGGGCAATGTAATTTGTCGACAGGTGCCGTTGTGAAATCTCTTACTGAGTTTCCAGAAGCCATAAGCTCCATAGTGTAATTCCACGCTTTGCTGTTCGTGGATTTCACAGGTCAGAGTATAGCATTTTTCATGGAGTCAATATTGTATTTCGCAGCGGGCAAGACGCACGCGATGAGTCTATATGCTACCACGTGAGAATAATCAAAAGAATCAGACGAGAGCCGCTCTTGCCGCAGTGGTGATATGTGCTCTGAACTGCGCTGAAAATCGCGCAAGAATAGTTTGGCTTCGTATTGCGGTTCTCTTCTTTATAATACCGTCGCTCCTTCTAAATTCTGCCCGGGTACTACATTGACGATGTGTTAAAATGCAAATGGTATAATAGCTCGGCAAAAGCTTGCGACTGTCGTGTAGAATAGCTGATTTTGATTAGGCGTATTTATATCTAGTACACGTATTTTCGCCATACGTGCTCGTGCACGCACTGCATCCAAAAGGGGAAGAGGAGGAGTGGTGCTGCTGCCTCAAATTTTGGCAGATTCGCGAACACCACAGTACGCTTCATCTCGTAGGTTCGAAGTATTTTCTTTTCTTTTTACTGCAGCGGCACATTTTGCAGCCCTCTTCTGATCACGAGAAAACTTGTGAAAAGTGACCTCTTGCGACCATAAGGGCTGCGGCAGCTATATGCCGCTCAGTAACTCAAAATCACGAGTCCACTTCAAGCTTGCACGAACACAATTAGTGAATTTAAGATTGTGAAAATCTCTAAATCATACCTAGTGAACGGTGCAACGGCAATAAATCCGTACGAACTGGCAGCCGTTTCACCAGGTAGCAGATCACTGCAGAAACAGGGCACAACCACGAATAAACAAGCTGAGCTGACTGGCAGGTGTTTTCTCGGGCCCGGCGAAAGTTGCCTGCCGGGCGGCGGCTTGACCCTGACGATAACGTCACTACTATGCGCTCTACCCCTGCGCGCGCGCGTGGAGGAGAAAGGGGAGGGGCGATCCCTCGGTCAAAATTCGGTCACTTATAGCGCTGTTATTCAATCGAACCTCGCGAAAGAGAAGAACGGCTATTTGGGCTAGTTGGTTGGAATTCATGGTAATAAGGGCTGCAGCGCGAGCACGAAGGTGCTAGAAGAAACGTGAAACGCAAGGCGAGCGCTCGTGTTGTCCTCTTTGCTTTCCTTGCCTCACCATTCGTTTCACGTTTCTTCTAGCACCTTCGTGCTCGCGCTGCAGCCCTTATTACTCGTGAAAGATAACCTCCGTAGATATGTTGTAAGAGGTCGTGGATACTACCGCTGAGGACGGGCCCTTTGTCACCCCTACCCTTGCTTCCGGACTGCAGTTCGTGCTGATGACGACCGTGCCACTGCTCACTTAATATTTTTCTCTTCTTTCCAATTATCTCCCTTTCCCTTCCCCGAAGGCACTGCGCCGTGCTCCTCACCGGGTTGCAGAAATTAGGTGCCCTTTTCTCATCTTCTAACGACTACCACTACCAAGTCGTGGATACCGAATTCACAATAAATTCGCGAATTCAAAGCCTATTCAGCGTTTCTTTGAGGAAGTGAAGTATTTGGTAAGTTAGTTTTTGTGTATTGTAATTAGTACATATTGTTTCTTTCTTGAAGCGGATGTGCCATAAATTATGACTGTGGTACCGCTCGTGAAACTTCCTAAAAGTTCAATTGGATCAGATTTAACTTTACGTTATATGATTGCTGATTTTTTATCGAATAATATCAATGACTACAGGTTTTCCTCTCTATTCAATTCAATCCTCAGCCAAATTAATCTAGGCGCCAGTCAATTTGATCCAGCCGCCACTCAAAATATCCTAGGTGTCATTTATTTTAATCCAAGTGCCACTGAAATCAATCCAACCGCCAGCCAATTTGATCCAGACACCAGCTAATTTAATCCTGACGATATTGTGACTTCAAAGCGACCCAGAATTTTCCGGAATGCTTGGAGTGAAAAGATTTGGAGTGACTTTAAAAGGAAAACACAATGAATGGATCAATAGTGACACAATGTCACTCGCGCGACTTCATCACGCCTATTACCTGCTTACGCGCTATTCACAACTTCGACATGCATATCAAATGAAACGCCGTCCACATAGTTCTAACTTGTTACTTATTGCTCTGGCCAATCATCTCATCCCGACTGACACAAGTGACGTCATCACGCATATCACCCACGCACGCACTGTCTTAACCTTCAGTCATGCATATCAAACAAAAACCTATTTTGAAAGGGCCGTAACTTTATACCTAAAACGCGGCCAAGCGACTGGATAACCAATGACTCAGGTGACGTCCTCACCCATATCACCCACGCACGTAATTTACTATCCTGCTGACATGCACACCAAACAAAACGTCTTTGAGAGAGCACTAACGTGTTACCTATGGCTCAGTCAACCGACTTGCTTACTAGTGACTCATGTGACGTCATCATGCCTATCACACACGCACGCACTGTCCTAACCTGTCTTGATAGAGGGTAATAACTTCAACGCTGTCACTCGGCCTAGTAACCTGATCACTACTGACTCGCGTGATGTCATCGCGCCTGACACCCGCACAAGCACTCTCTTACTTGCGTTATAGCATATCAAATGAAACGTCTTTGAGAGGGCAATTACTCGAATGCTGTTACTCGGCCTAGTGACCTGATCACTAGTGACTCGCGTGATGTCATCGCGCCTGACAGCCACGCAAGAACTGTCTAACCTGCCTTCATGCATATGAAACGAAACGTCTTTGAGAGAGTAATAGCTTGAACGCTGTCACTCGGCCTAGTGACGTGATCACTAGTGACTCGCGCGACGTCATCACGCCTAACACCGGCGCGAGCACTCTCAAACCTGCCTTCAAGCATATGAAACAAAACGTCTTTGGGGGAGTAATAACTGGAACGCTGTTACTCGGCCTAGTGACCTGATCAACAGTGACTCGCGTGATTTCATCGCGCCTGACAGCCACGCAAGAACTCTTCAACATGTTTTCATGCATATTGACGCGCGTATGTGCCAGTGGTGAGGACAACGAAGGAGCGCGAGTGTCTTTGGCCAAGGGAAAAAGACGAAGAAGTCGTTGCAGTCTGTTTCCTGCGATCGATAAATCGTATTGGTTTGAGGCGCTTTGTGTGCTCGTCAACCTCGCGTCGTCACACTGGTGGAAGTGCTGGGTACGTCTTCATGCTTGGCACCCCTTCGCGGATCCGACATTCAAGCCCGGAATCACTACCACCCGTTGACACACCAGTCCACCGTTCCAGCCGCCGTCTGTGGGGCCTAGCTCCCGAGCTCAATCCTTTTCCAGAAACTGCCAGCAATCGCTTGCCTCCTTCAACCACGATGGCCACTGCAGCTACATTGCACATGACACTTCAGAATCCCATGATTCCTGACTGCTTTCATGGTGAGGCCTATTAAGATGCACAAGACTGGCTGGAGCAGTTCGAACGCTGCGCGAAGTACAACCAGTGGGCCACCCCAGAAGACAAGCTCGTGAATGTGTGCTTCTACTTGAAAGACAACGCCCAGACGTGGTACATCAACAGGGAAAGAAGCATGGCTACGTGGGATGACTTCCGCAACCAGCTGATTGACACCTTTAGTAGTCTTGACAGAAAGGAGAATGCGCAACGTCTCTTGGAAGCTCGAATTCAAAAACCGAACGAGAGCGTCGCTATGTTCGCCGAGGACATGACCCGTCTTTTCGGCAGGGCGGATCCCGAGATGCCGGAAGACAGGAAGCTACGATATCTAATGCGAGGCATAAAGGAGCAACTCTTTGCTGGGCTTGTGAGGAATCAGCCAACAACAGTAGCTGAGTTCACGAAAGAAGCCACAGCTATTGAACGGGCCCTACAGCAACGGTACCGCCAGCAGACCCCGGTCAACGTTCGAGCGAGTAGCCCTGTCACGACTGCGGCGAGCCTCTGCGACAACGACAGGCCTCTGCGGGAAGTCATCCGGGAGATTTTGAGGGAGGAGCTTCGGCAGCTTCGTTTATTTCCAGCAACTGAACCGACGCCGGCATTGTCTTTTGTCGCTGATGTTGTCCGGGATGAGGTCCGGCATGCTCTCTCTTCATCCGGTTATAATGCTGTGCGACGACATTTTACTTATGCTGATGCTGTCCGACGCCCCGCCGTCGCTCCTTTAGCAGAGCAGACCCCAATGACTGGACCACCACCAACCCTGCAAACACAGCCACTGTCAGCACCGACCACTTTCGCAACTTTACCGATTCCTCCGACAAGACGAATGCCGTATAACCAACATGCCCCAACACGTAGCCCCACAACGTGGCCCAATAGTGAGTCTCCACTTACCTACCAGCGTCGGAAAACCGATTTGTGGCGTACCGCTGACCGTCGACCGGTATGCTTTCATTGTGGCGAAGCTGGGCACGTCTACAGAGTTTGCCGTTATCGCGACGCTCAGTACTCGAGATTTCCTCGCTACCCTGATTACACTGCGTACGACGATCAACGCATGTACAACTACGCCCATGTGAACACACCGCCGCAGAATCCAGTTAAGCCCAGATCACGTTCTCCATCTCCTGCGCGGCCCAGTTCACCTAATCGTCGCAGTTTTGCCGACGTCACCAGGGGCAGGTCCCCTAGCCCGCGACGGAGAAACTAGACGCAGCGACCTCGGGGGGTGGGATTGCCAATATTCGAAATTCTGAACAGCCCCCATTGCAGACAAGTGACAGCTCCCAGCCATCGATACCGAAGAAGACTACAGCAACGACTAATTCAACGAATGAGACAACTGCCGACGTAACCGACGTTATTAGCGCTGACCTCGTCGTTCACATTGACGGCCACCAAGTGACGGCACTTGTGGACACTGGCTCCCACTTTTCTATAATACGCCTACAGCTAGCCGAAAGACTAAGGAAGGTGAAAATGCCATGGCAGGGACCCAATATAAGAACTGCAGAAGGTCAGTTGATGACATCTGTTGGAAAGTGCACGGCCCGACACTTCAGTGCTGGTTCCACCTTTGTCACCACCCTCGTCATTCTCCACGAGTGCTGTAAACAGCTCATATTGGGAATGGATTTCTTGCGCGAATACGGGGCTGTGATTGACATCCGTGACAGAAGCGTAACGTTCACTGTAAGCTCGGAGACTGCTACAGATGAGGAACACCAGCCACCTCGCTTCCGTATTGCTGATGACGACGTCATATTGCCGCCACGAAGTTGTTCTCTCGTATCCGTGCACTGTGACAAATTACAAAATGGTACTGGCATCGCTGAACACATCAAGGAGGTCGCATTCACTAGCGGCATTTCTGTTGCCAGGGCTGTCATCACTGTTATAGACGGATGTGCTGAACTGCTATTGACAAATTTCAGCAGAGAACGCCGACCCATAGTTAAAGGCACGGCTATTGCCTATTTTGATGAACTCTTGCAAACAGAAGATTGTCATTTAGTGGAGGAAGCAGCAGCGTCTACTATCACTACACCGACACCTGTAGACGTTGGTCCAATGTTATCTCCCATTGAGCGAGACCGCCTTCTCACGCTGATCTACAAGTTCCACGGCTGCTTCTCATCCACATCAAGAGTTGGTCATACGGCACTGACGAAACACCGCATCATCACGGATTCCGATGCCAGACCCATCCGGCAAAATCCTTATCTAGTCGCCCCAAAGGAGCGTGAGGTAATTCAAAAACAGGTGAAAACGATGCTATAAGTTGGTGTTATTCGGCCGTCTAACAGTCCTTGGGCATCACCCGTAGTAATCGTCAGAAACAAGGACGGTAGCTTGCGTTTCTGCGTCGACTAGCGTAAGCTTAATCAGATCACAAAGAAGGACGTCTACCCTCTGCCGCGTATTGATGATTCATTGGATAGACTACGAAACGCACGCTACTTCTCGTCAATGGACTTAAAAAGCGGCTACTGGCAAATTGAAGTGGTTGAGAGAGATCGTGAGAAGACCGCCTTTGTTACGCCCGACGGACTTTATGAATTTCAGCTTCTTCCTTTCGGTTTGTGTTCGGCGCCAGCAACATTCCAGCGTCTCATGGACACGGTTCTGTCGGGACTAAAGTGGCAAACCTGCTTGGTGTACCTCGATGACGTGATTGTCTTTTCGGCGACTTTCGAGGAACACTTACGAAGGCTCGAAGCAGTTTTTGAAGCAATACGCTTGGCCGGTCTTACTCTAAAACCAGAAAAGTGCCACTTTGGCTTCCACGAACTTCGATTCCTCGGTCACGTCGTGAGCAGCCATGAGATCCGACCCGACCCGGATAAAATTGCCGCCGTGGCAAACTTCCCGACGCCATCAGACAAAAAATCAGTGCGACGTTTTTCAGGACTCTGTGCCTATTACCGGCGGTTTATTGCTATATTTTCGCGCATCGCATGGCCATTGACACAGCTTACACGGGAAGATACCCCCTTCAGATGGGGAGAAGACCAACAGCAGGCATTTCACGAGCTTCGTCAGCGAATGCAAACACCCCCCATGCTGGCCCACTTAGATGATGACGCACTGACAATACTACATACAGACGCTAGTAATGTGGGTCTTGGAGCAGTGCTCGTACAGTCGAAGGACAACAATGAAAACGTGATCGCCTATGCCAGCAGGACGCTGTCCCGAGCTGAAACTAATTACACTACGACAGAAAAAGAATGTCTTGCAATGGTATGGGCCGTCCTGAAGTTTCATCCTTATTTGTACGGCCGCCCATTCACCGTTATCAGCGATCACCACTCTCTCTGTTGATTAGTCAACTTGAAAGATCCATCTAGCCGCCTTGCATGATGGAGTCTTCGGCTCCCAGAATTTGACTTCACTGTTGCCTACAAGTCGGAAAAACGACACACCGATGCCGACTGTCTTTCTCGGTCTCCTGTTGAGACGGCATCCCCGGACAACGACGATGATGACACGGCCTTTCTCGGAATTGTGGACACTGCCACCTTTTCTCAACTGCAGCGTGGCGATGCTGAGCTGCTACCACTTATAAATTACCTACAAGGGCGAGCGAATAGCGTTCCGAAGTTAGTTGCGAGAGGGCTGCCGTCGTACTGCTTGCGAAATGACGTTCTTTATAAGAGGAACTTTTCACCCACCGGCAGCAGCTACTTGCTCGTCGTTCCTTCTTCGCTTCGCCGTGAGGTACTGCAAGCCTGTCACGACGAACCTACCGCTGGTCACTTGGGTTACGCAGTAACATTGGCGAGGATAAGGCAGAACTATTACTGGCCAAGACTTGCCGAAGTTGTCAAAACTTACGTGCAGGCATGTCTAGATTGCCAGCGCCGCAAGCCACCATCCATCAAACCAGCTGGCCTGCTGCAGCCTGTTTGAGTGCCGGCGACACCGTTTGCACAAATTGGCATGGATTTTCTGGGCTCTTCCCAAAGTCTGCCACTGGAAACAGGTGGATAATTGTCGCCACGGATTACCTGACCCGATACGCGGAGACAGGCGCTCTGCCACGGGCAACGGCAGCTGAAGCGGTGCAATTTTTCATCGAAGCCATCGTCTTAAGACACGGTGCCCCCGCAATAGTCATCACCGACAGAGGTACTGCGTTCATGGCCGAGCTTTTGGACACCATTTTCCGACTAAGTGGTACAGCTCACAGGAAGACAACGGCGTATCATCCTCAGACCAACGGGCTCACCGAACGCCTCAACAAGACCCTGGCTGACATGATAAGCATGTAGGTGGATGTAGAGCACAAAAACTGGGACATAATTTTGCCCTACGTCACGTTAGCGTACAACACGGCTCGTCAACAGACCACTCGGAAGACACCCTTTAGTCTCCTTTACGGACGCGAGGTTACAACAACGTTAGACGCAATGCTCCCTCATGAAAATGATGGCAATGAGACAGAAGCCGAAGAGTTTACCCAGCTAGCAGAAGAAGCCAGACAACTTGCCAGGTTGCGAATCACCAAACAGCCAGACGACGATGCCAAGTATTACAACCTCCGGCACAGACCCGTCAAATACAACGTGGACGACAAAGTATGGGTCTGGACACCTGTTCGTCAGCGTGGGCTTTCCGAAAAGCTGTTGCGAAGATACTTCGGACCCTACAAGGTTCTGCGACGCATTAGTGACGTCAACTACGAGGTTGTTCCGGACGGCGTGCAGTGTTCAAAGCGGCGCAGACATTCACCAGCAATTGTCCACGTGCTTCGGATGAAGCCTTACTTTCAGTGACTAGCTGTGCAGTTTTGGTTTCGCCTTGCTTCTCAAACGTTTAACATCGGGACGATGTTTTTTTAAAGGGGGAAGTATGACGCGCGTATGTGCCAGTGGTGAAGACAACGAAGGAGCGCGAGTGTCTTTGGCCGAGGGAAAAAGACGAAGAAGTCGTTGCAGTCTGTTTCCTGCGATCGATAAATCGTATTGGTTTGAGGCGCTTTGTGAGCTCGTCAATCCCGCGTCGTCACAATATCAAAGAAAACGTCTTTGAGAAGGTAATAACTTGAACGCTGTTACTTGGCCTAGTGCTTTGATCCCGAGTGACTCGCGTGATGTCGTCGCGCCCGACACCCATGCGAGCACTCTCTAACGTGCCTTCATGCATATGAAACGAAGCGTCTTTGAAAGGGTAATAACTTACATGGGATTAACATACATGGTTAGCATTTTTTTGTATAATTTCTCTACATCCACCCCTTATGTAACACCCCCTAGTGGGGTCTTTAAGGTAATAAAATGAAATGAAATGAAACTTGAACGCTGTCACGCAGCTAATCAACTTGATCACTAGTGACTCACGTGAGGTCATCACGCCTAACATTCACGCAACCACTCTCTAACCTGCTTTCATGCATATGAAACGAAACGTCTTTGAGCGGGTAAAGAATAACTTGAGCGCTGTCCCTCGACCTATTGACGTGATCACTATTGGCTCGCGTCACGTCATCACGCCTAACACTCACGCGAGCACTCTCTAACCTGTCTTCATGCATATAAAACAAAACGTATTCTAGAGGGTAATAACTTGAATGCTGTCACTCAGCCTAGTGATGTGATCACTAGTGACTCGCGTGACGTCATTGCCCCTAACAGCCACGCCGGTGCCGTCCGAACCTGTTTTTATGCATATCAAGCGAACCGTCTGTGAGAGAGCAATAACGTCATACTTATGACTCGACCAACGAACTTGATCACTAGTGACACACGTGACATCATCACGCCTTACACTCACGCAAGCACTCTCTAACGCACCTTCAGGAATATCAAATAAAACGTCGCTGGGAGAGCAATAACTTCAAGGCCGTTGCAGGCCGCGTCTGCTAGTAATAAACTGACTGCTAGCGCTGTACAGCCGTTCATCAGCTAACAGGTATACGTAGCACCAGATCGCGCGTTTCGAATTCAGTCAAAGGCGTTTTTACAGGGCTTTCGCTAGTCTGGAGTAGATGGGATGGAAGCAACAGTACGTTCAAGCAGCAGTGGGGTACAACCTAACGTCAGCGTCCCACCACTCGTTGAGGGCAATGCTTCTCCTTCGTTCAGTAAGTAGGTATAATTAAGGCGAAATGACTAATAAGCATTTCCAAACCGTACTCAATTACGCAACATTCAGCCGATACCCTCACCACTCTGCGACGCGTTTACTCAATCTCGTCGTGTAGGAAGATGTGAGCGGCTTTTTTGTTGCTTCTCGAGTTTCGAAGTATGCCTTGAAAACGCGGGCAGTCAGGCCGCCCTACGGTGAACGGACAGGCGTTCTACACCAAACAGGCACTTTTATTCCTAGCACACTAACCTATAGGCAACCGACAGTGGACCAGAGGGCGCGACGAAGCTCTTTGGGCCGCCTCAGCATTGTTGGTGCCGATCGCCAGGGCTACTAAGAAAATGGAACGCTCGCTGAACACAGTGACACGCTGAAGTTTCAGTGCCCTTTTTGGCACGTTTTCAAAGAACGATTCCTAGGTGCTTACAAATCAGCCATGACCTTCTTGCTCACAAAAAAAAAAAGAAATTGATATGCACGTGCAAGTTCGGTTTTCCTGCGTCTACTCACTAGGCTACGCATTGGAAGACTTGGTTTTGCTGCGCCTACTCGCTAGGCTGTGTGTTCTTGCGCTACCATTAGATCTCGTAAACTGCATTGCCGGGTGCCTGATCGCAACTTTCACAGATGGTGGTGTCGCCATGTGGTATCCGTCGTAACTGTCGTTTGGAGGATGTCCACGCAGCCAGCTCATGCCATCGTTCAGTCGGCCTCACTTAGGTGGTTCGCTGGTGATATATATTTTGTCGATGACAATTTTTACTGCGGCTATTCTGAAGTAGGACAGGTACTGCGAGTCGTAGTTGCAATGATTTACTCTTTATTGTTTGCTTGCTGAGCTAGAAGAGTCACGAGATATGTTAGATGCCGCTGTGCAGACACCGTGCAGTCAAAGGCGAGGTTTCCTGCTTTGCACGAGCGCGGCCGCTTGATCTTCCCCGGCCATGGCACGAGCAGCATTCACAAAGCTGTACGTGCGTTCCTTCACACCGCAGCTGACAATGTGCCCAGCGTTCAAAACTTATTTTCCTTCAATATACGCCACGTACGAATTTCTCAACACGCAGTGTCGAATATAATACATGCCAGAGTCAATGACCTTCTCAGCAAAGCCTTGACAACACAGTAGCTGTAGGTGAAAATACTACGCAGTTCGAAGCGACGGGCACACCGGTGGCGGCTGCCGGTGCACCAGCTGCACGATCCCCCAAACTACAGCCATGTTGGGCTTGCGCTAGCGCCCTCTAGGCGATGAAAGTTGCGAATAAGATTATATAAAGAAAGGCACGAGTCAGGCACAGCATTCAATAGCGCATCAGCAAATGGTCACTTGCAAATAGCAATAGTATGTATCTCGTATGAGGACTGCCCTCTATTACAATGGATTTGTTTCACAGGGTGACCAGATGAAATATTAGTTGAGCCGAAGAAGTAGTTGACAAACCTTTTTGTAGCAAGTTTTGGAACAGGCAGACCGTGCGTCTTATGCTTGATAATGTATATTTAGTGTTCTGACTTGAAGCCAGATTATATGCAAATGCCTATTTTGTTTTTTGCGTTCCCATCGTGTCATTTTGACATATATATGAGCACAAATTAGACAGCAAGGAGAACTTTTATAGTGTTTTATAGATCCTATATATTCGTATTTCGGACGTTGCTGCCTAAATTCAAATAAGTGCCTGTAAATGACTCTTTTCAAAATTGATGCCTACACAAATGCTAATTACCCTGAAATCTTGCTTTCAAATACCGCTGGAGTCCGGTGTTCATGTTACCCGGCAAAACTTAGATTTCGGCACATTGTGGGGTGCAAACTACACTTTATTTCACAAGTTTCTTTTAGAACTGTCATGCCTGCAAGACATTTTAGCCAAAAGGAAGGTTGATTAGCCTCTACACATGTATCCATCCATGTCGCGTCGTCTGCTCAGCCTCACTCCAGCGTCCGCTCGGATGCGTAGGGAGAAGGAGGTGCTTCTGTGCAGTGGCAGGACGAGGATGAATGAATGCGAAATAGTGGAGAGTCATCAGGGGAAGTAAAGTGTGGATTAAAAAGCAGTATCTATGTATTTTTGTTTTGTTTGTCTTTACATGTAGCGCTTCACTAGGTCACCTGAGAAATTTTACTTAGTGAAAAAGGTTGCGTACCTAATGAAAAGCTTTTTATCTCTAGGCCTTGTATCACTAGACGACGGTCAGAAGTTCTACAATGCAGACGATAATCCCACGAAAAAGTGAAATGAAGATACGTTTTAATTTCTGAGAGAATACCATATTGCTGGTATTTATGATTCGAAGCAATTGCTTTAAGTAAAACTAAAGCAGATGACAGTGTGTCGCAGCTGTTTTCGGCGAGTCTGTTTCACGCAGACGACGGGACGACGTGGTGCAACGCGAGTGACAAGCCGGCATAGTTCTAAGTTTCTGCTCGTGTCATCGTTAGGTTAGCGCTTTAGCAGGCCATGGAATAAGTGAAAGTTTGCGCTTCGCCTACTGGTGCTATGGAAGACCGAGACTCTCGATGCCCCGGAAGGCCAAGGAAGGCACCTGATGAACCATAGAAAAAGTGCGCTCACGTTTTCCCTGTAGATCGCTGCCGAATAATAGATGTCCACAGGCGCGGAGGGGAGTTAAAAGTGCTCTCCGAAATACTAAGAATCAATGTAAAGACCGTACGTTCTATTGCCGCTACTGACCGTGACACAGCTAAAACACGTGATGGTTCGTCGAATAAAATTGGACCAGACTTGTGGGACGCCCTGCAACAAATCGTACAGTAAAATCCATCCATCACGCTGGAACAAATAAAGAGGGATCTCAAGGATGAGATGCCTAATATTGAAGTGAGCACGTCAACGATTGATCGGCTTCTCAATTGTCATGGTTATTCGTTGAAGCTGCTGACCCAGAGCCCAGTAGATAGAAATCGCGCTAACGTGAAACAGCTGCGGCGCCGATATGCCGAGTGGCTTCAGAGCGACGTAGCTACGCCTACACGATATTAACGAGGCCAACTTCAACATATGGTGCTCGCGCAGTTTCGAAAAGGCGAAACGAGGAGCTCCAGCATGCCGTTTGTCAACTAGCGCAAAGAGGGCGAATGTAAATTTTATAGCCTGCATATCAGTGAATGACCTTCATTAGACAATCGCAGACAAGATCCACTAGGCTGTACTCAACGACTTTCTCGCCGAAGTGTCGAATAATGTTTCTCAGCAGGAACCAGGAATACAGGCAATGTTCCTGTTTGACAATGCACCAGCGCACCGCCACTCCAAACAGGCTGTCCTCGCAGGAGGCGACCACGCAGTCAAGTGGCTACTGCCATATACCCCATTCTTCTATCCGAGTGAGGAGCTTCTCTTAAAATTCAAGGCAGGTGTAAATAGCTTCCTAAGCGAGTGGAGGGATGATCTCCTCATGACACCAGGAGGGATCTCCAAGAAAGAACATCACCGTGCTCTGCTGGTTGAGGCCGCGGGGCGCTCTATGCAGCACATCCAGCGTGAGGACTGGGCCGCTTATGATAGGCACAATTACACTTCAGTACAAGCTGCCCTCGACTGCCTTGATATGTAGAACACTGCCAAGCAGCACAATTACGGGTGCGTGTTCCTGAAAACTGCTTTGCCTCTATTATAAGAAATTTCGTTTTTCATGAACTTGCCCCGGTTCTCTTTCGTCACCCATTTCATGACCGATTTAACAAGCTCGACGTTAGAGGAACAACAATTTTTATAGGCACTAAAAAACCGGGTTTTTGGCGCAATAGATAGGCGGGCAAAACACTGTTTCAGGCTCCCAAAATTGTGAGTATAGGCACAATAAACTTTGACAAAACTCGAATTTTTGAATAAAAAGGTGAGGGAACTGTCTCTACGACAATAAAGCAAACAAAATGCTTTAGTTGATGATGGTACAAACACGTAATGATTTACCATAGACATGCACTTTTTCCGCAGGGTTCGCAGAATAGTCTCTCCATTTCTAGTTCAGCACTATCAGTTAAGTGTGCACCTTCGAATAAACATGCTTCTGGGTCTCTTTCCTTGTGGCATAGCAGGGAAGGGCTACACATGCGCAAATAGCTAGAGCGCAAAGCGCTGGAAGGATTTTTTTTGCGTCCAATTAACTTTGTCTAACCCGACAGGCTCAAATTTTCTTCTGTTTGTGAACACCTCAAATGGTCGTTACACAAGTTTAAGAGTTTTGAGAAGCAAAAAGAAATACATGCACTTGGTGCTCAATATCTCATTTACTGAAATTTGCAGTGCTACGTGCGCCATAAAGAGGTGATACGCCAAACTGAACACCACTTGACCTTCATCTCATAGGCGTGCGTCCCAACATGGTTAAGGTGATAGAATGGTCTTGCATACGTCAAAGTAGCACGTGACACTGTGAGAACTGTTTGAGACGATGTGTGTAATTTTTGCAAACGGTTGATTGAATAGAAGTATGCAGGTTGAGAAAAATATTAGGACACACAGACGAAATCTATTCGCCTTATTTATTTAACTTCATACGGTGAGAGATGCGAGACTAAGGTGCCTCCATATCGATTGCGTTGGTGTTCTCGCAGTTCTCCCATTGCGTCGGTGCCAGCATTCACAACGGTGGGCGTGGTTTTGGTGCATCGTTCCTTACAGGATTTGCAGTGGTGTGATGCTGTGTATCAGGGTATATGATATGTTATCCAAGCCAGCCTCTCCAAACGTGCGCTCAGATAGAGATCCATCCCACAAAAACTCGCAGCACAATACAGAAAACATCAAGACGGCAGAACACAGCTTGCGCGCACAGGCTGACATGGTCATCTCGTGCGAGTGTAGTTTACACACGCATGACGTGCTCATGCGCGTCGTGTGATGCTCCAGCTTCGAGTGGCTCTGATGCTAACAGCAGGGAACGAATTGGGCTTGCGAAGGCTACATCGAGTGAGTGCGAAGGTTTCAAGATCACTTCCTCGGATCATACTTTCGAAGCTTCTAATGATCAAATTAAAAAATTCTAGTGATACAAAGCTTTTCATTGGGCACACAGCATTTTCTACTGTGTAATTAAAATTTCTCAAGTGACCTATATAGTGAAGCCCTACGTGTAAATGACAAATAAAACAAAAATTACATAGCTATTGCTCTTTTTATCTATACTTTACTTCCCCTGATGACTCTCCATGGTTTCGCATTTATTCATCATCGTTCTGCCGCTGCACAGAAGCACCTCCTGCTCCCTACGCATCCGAGCGGGTGCTGGAGAGAGGCTGAGCAGACAATGATATGTAGGGTTTAACGTCCCAAAACCACCATATGGTTAGGAGAGACGCCGTAGTGGAGGGCTCCGGAAATTTCAACCACCTGGGGTTTTTTAACGTGCACCCAAGTGTGAGCACACGGGCCTAGAACATTCCCGCCTCCATCGAAAATGCAGCCGCCGCAGCCGGGATTTGAACCCGCGACCTGCGGGTCAGCAGCCGAATACCTTAGCAACTAGACCACCGCGGCGGGGCAGGCTGAGCAGACGACGCGACATAAATGGATACATGTGTAGACGCTAATCGACCTTCCTTTTGACTAAAATGCCTTGTAGGCTTGACAGTTCTAACAGTAACTTGTGAAATAAAGTGTAGTTAGCACCCCACACTGTCCCGAGATCTAAAGTTTGCTGGGTGACATTAACACCGGACTCCAGGCGTACTTGAAAGCACAATTTGAGGTTAAATAGCGTTTATATAGGCATCGATTTCGAAAACAGGCTTTTACAGGCACTTATATGAATTTAGGCAGCAACGTCCGAAATAGGCATATATAGGCACTATAAAAACACTATAAAAGTTTGCTTTGCCCTCTATTTTGTGCTCATATGTCAAAATGACACGACAGGAACGCAAGAAACAAAATAGGCATTTGCATATATTCCGGCCTCTAGTCATAACACTGTATATCTATTATCAAGCATAAGACGCACTGTCTGCATGTTCCAAAACTTTCTACAAAAAGATTTGTCAACCACTTCTTCGGCTCAACTAATATTTTATCTGATCATCCTGTGAAACAAATGTGTTGTAATAGAGGGCAGTCCCCGTACTTGATATACATACTATTGCTATTTGCATGTGGCCATTCGCTGATGCGCCATTGAATGCTGTGCCTGACTCGTGCCTCTCTTTCTACATTCTACACCACGCCGTTTAATATAGGTCAGTGTTCTCAGAATAAGCGTGCCTGTTTGGTGCAGAACGCCTGTCCGTACACCGCAGTTCGGGATTTCCGCTAGGGGGCCAGGCAAGGCTGGTGTGCCTCGCATGGGCTCAGTGTTTTACGAAGTTCGTTTTGAATCAAGACAGCTTTTTTGGTGCCAACAGTGGTCTGTCTTGAACTTCAGCAAGTTACCGACGCTGCTGGTGAGTGCCTCAAACCTCTTCGTTCTTGAATAGCTTTGCAAACTTCAACTCTTGCTGAGCGGGGGAACGCCGCCTCGTTAGCTCTAACGCCACCGGCAGCAGCGTCGAGCTCGCGCTTGGACGCGCATGTACCAGTTTATTCGGCAACGCAATGGCATGCAAGGTGAGTGGCATGGATTTACCTGCCACAGAATTCAACCCAGAAGAATGGGGTATAGCCTTGAATGCCCGACAATGCTCACCTCGACAGCAGTCAAAAGAAACTGAAAAAACGCAGTCAAGTAAAGTGGCGTCAGCTGACGAAACGCCAGCACGCAAAACGGAATCAGCACCAAGCGTTTCCTCAAAGCTCGACGACATAGCTGTGGCGCGTCCTCTCTTAAAATAACTGCCACGGTTGCCAGTCGATGACTTCAATATTGTCTTTCGTCCGAGTGTGGGCGTAGATCTGGCCCAATACAACGATCGAGAGTTACGAGCGCCTGTAGTCGCCAACAGTGGACTGCACTCTGTGGTTGCCGGTGAAGATCTTGTGTGCACCAATCTGGCCAAGAATATTTTCACCATGTCCACTTCTTGCGTTGACTGAGTTTCCAACTATGCAAAAATACGAGAACTCATGCTACGTGGTAAAAAACTGGGATTTCATGCGTACATAGCTCCCGGGACGGGACACGGGCAGGGATCATCTACCGCGCTTGGAATGGTGAATCACCTCAGGTCTTGTTTCAAGAATTACATCGGGCGAATCCCCTTCTACCAATAGTCCAAGCAAGAGACATGGGGCGTACCTCGCGCTCAGTGCTCATTCGCTTCATGGCTGAGCAGCTTCCTCCGTCAGTGAAAATGTTTGGCATCCTCTACGCCGTTTTCAACTTTTGACCGAAGGTGGAAGCGTGCCTAAACTGCAGACAAGTCAGCCACCGACGAGACGTATGTCCTTTGTCAAATCGCCTGACATGATTAAGCTGCGGACAGAAACACCCAGAGGACTATCCCTGCACTCCGCAGTGCGTCATCTGTGAGGACGCTCACAAGACGGGTGACAGGGCATGCAAGCAGCGCATCCAGTGTGGATTCAGCCGTCTCTCTCAGCCACGACAAAGGCCACAACAAGAGCACCAGCAGGAGCAGCCCAAGTTTCAGCTCGAGAAGGATTTTTTTTCCAAGCATCGACGATAGAAATCTTCGCAGCAGAAGCAAGAGTCCTGGACGAAACCGTAGCAGCAGAAGCAAGAGTCCTGGACGAAACCATGGCAGCAAAAGCAAAAGCCCTGGACGAAGTGCATCACAAAGCCGCGACTTCGGCACCAAACCCGAAAAGGTGAGCTGGGCAAAGCAAGCCTCCTGCTCCTGCTTTATGCTTTCTGACTCTAAAGAAAATTCTAAAACTCAGGAGACTATCGAACGTCTAATGCGAGAGAATCAAGAGTTAAAGCAACAGTTGGCTCTGGTGCTGGAACGTTTAAGTACACTTACAGGTGCCCCACTCACGCCTTCTCCACCCCTATCTATCTCCTTCTCTATCATAGAGCCTGATATGGCAGCCGAGTCAGGGACCAATATTATAGATTGTTCCCCACAGCCAGCAAAAAAGAAAAGGATAAAGCAGCCCGAGTCATCGGAGGATGATTTTAAAAGCACCAGTCGAAAAATTCGGTAAGAACTCAAAAATCAAAATAAGAACTCAAAAGGTTGATTTAGGCTTTACGCAAATTACTGAACGCTTCAATAAGATAGAGAGTATTCTAGACGTGTTAGCTGCTCGGCTCGAATCTCTCCCACAATCTCAACCCTCTCGAGCGCCTTCGCCGCAATAACCCCCTCCTGCACCCTTGCCTCATCTTCACTTTCTTCACTTTGCATATGGCAATGAAATTGGCATGAATTAAGAAACAAGAGAGACAACCTCTCAGTTTATATACAGCGGTCTACAAGGACCCCTGATGTCATCTACGTACAGGAGCCTTTAAAAGCTTGCAAACTCCTCGGCTATCAGGCTGTAGATTCACATCCTAGTTCCCCATGGGCTACCACATATATACACAGGAATATCTCGTTTATAGCGCATGATCTCTCTCATCTTTACAGTGGCTGCCTTCTTCTTGAACTTCTCCCGCGTCTCACAGGGACGACACATATTTTATTTTGAATATTTATTCTCAGAGATGGTCTCACTGCTGTTTTTGAAGCAATCGATAAGGCCATCCAAATAGCAAACTTTGCTCCCATAGTTGTAACGGCTGACTTTATTGCCCCACACGTAGATTGGGGTTACAGGAGAAACACTCGGAAGGGCACCAGCCTTTCACAATACATTCAGCGAAACAGGTGCACTCTAGTCACTGATTGCATGCTACCAACACGAATTGGCAAGCGTGAGCAGAGAAACCACCCCTGAACTTACTTTCACTACAAATGTGTGAGAAGCTAATTGGACACACAGTGGGGTCAACCTCGGTGATCATTACATCCTAACAATTACACTGTGCCATGCCAATTTTCGTCCACAGTTTCATTTAAAACATATTGTTGGCTGGGACAAATTTCGCGAAATCCGAGACCGAAACCCGAAAAAAGAAATTCAAGACTACAAAGACTGGGCGTCTCAGCTTAAACAGGAGGTAGCTCTTAGCGAAAAAGTAGCCCCAGCAGCACATATCCACGACCCAGTAGATAGCAGGCTACTTCACCTATGGGAGGCCTATCAGAGCTTGGAGAAACGATGGCTCAAGCAAAAATATAATCGCAAACTAAAACGCAACATGGCACAAATAGTCCAGCTTTTAAATGAACACGTGGCCAAACTTTAATCGCAGCGATGGAACTAGATATGTAACCGACTCGATGACACTCTACATAAGAAAAACTCTTGGTCCCTGCTTCGCCATATGTTAGACCCATGGTTCTCGCGATGTGAAAGTAATAAGTGAATTACGAAACTCTTGTTTGAAGTAGAAAAACAAGGGCAAAACGTTGAAACTGCTCTTAAAACTGCGCATTTCCCTGGCCCAAGGTGATAATCGTTACCTACCTACAATGAAGCTTCCAATCCAGACTTGGATGCACTAATTGCAGAGGAGGAAGTTTGGGCTGCCCTAAGCAAACTTCGCAACACATCCGCTTCAGGACTAGATGGAATTATTAACAAGACACTCTGAAATTTAGGCTCCAAGTCAGTGGCTGCTCTTTCCGATTACATGAATCAACATTGGGAGCAGGGCACGCTGCCCCAGGAATAGAAATCAGCTAAGGTGACTTTCATACCCAAACATAACAAGCTGTTAAACCTCAATAATTTGAGACCGATCTCTCTTACCTCATGTACAGGAAAACTGATGGAGCATGTAATTCTCAATCATCTTATTTGCTACATGGAACAAGAAAAACTGTTTCCCTCCACCATGTACGGCTTCCGAGCGGGGCTCTCCATTCAGGATGTCATGCTACAGCTTGAGGAGGACGTGCTAAATCCTACTTTTCCATACTTCACCAGAGCCATCCTTGCATTGGATTTGACTAAGGCTTTTGATAATGTTTCGCACTCCTCGATTTTGCAATCGCTTAGTGAACTAAACGTAGGCTCTCGAACGCACAGGTATCTCTCTGCCTTTCCCAGCAGCAGGTCCGTCCGCCTACAACTGGGCACTTTCAAAACCAATCCCTTCACGCTAGGTAGGAAGAGAACGCCCCAAATATTGAATTTGTCGCCGTTCCTTTTTAACGTTACTCTCATACCGCTAGCGCAGGAACTTGCCAAACTGTCTTCCATAAATCACTCCTTTTACGCGAATCACATCACAATCTGGGTCTGTGTTGGAAACCATGGCGATATCGAATCGAAGCTTCAGTTGGCCACTGACATTGTTGTTAAACACGCCAACAATATTGGGCTCACCAGCTCGGCCACTAAATTGGAACTCCTAGTGATTTACTTTAAAAAGCAAGATACACGTCACATTTAAGTCATGCTTAATGACACTCTTGTTCGCAGTGTCAATAAAATCAATATTTTAGGCCTTAATACTTCCGACAATGATTCGAACGCTGACGCCATAAAGTTAGTGCACACTTCAGTCCATATTACAGCCTCCCTCATTAAGCGCATATCCAATCGTCATCGCGGCATGAGAGAAGCAGACACACGCCGCCTCATACAGGCCTTTTGCCTATGCAGAATTACCTATTCTTTCCCCTACCTCTATCTCTCACCAACGGAGACCGAGCAACTTAACAGACTCACTCGTACTGCCTGTAAAACTGCGCTCCATCTCCTAAATCAACAACCACGGATAAATTACTTCAATTTGGGGTACACAACACTCTGGGAGAGCTTGTAGAGGCGCATCTTTTCAGCCAATATCAAAGACTATCACTCACAGAAACAGGATAGCTACTCCTGCGCCGACTTGAAATCAACGTTCCTGGTCACACCATGGCCACGCACGCAGTTCCCGTCACTATTAGCAGCAACCTATTAACCCCGCCACTTCCCAAAAATACTCACCCAGAACATAATCGGGTGCGACGGGAAGATCGAGCCAAGTCCCTTCAGAAGCGCTTCTCTCCTAATTCTCCCGCAGTCTATGTAGACGTGGCCGAATATGTAGATCATCTAGCTTTCGCGGTAGCCGTTGTAGACGGATTTCAAAAACTGGTCGCTAGTGCGTCCCTTCTCAATTCGACAGAATCTCTGGAAACAGAGAAGGCAGCAATTGCTTTAGCCATTGTTCACTCCTCCGCTGAGTATATTTTTTCCGATTCAAAAACTGCAATTCGTAATTTCGCCACTTTCTGAATTCATTCTTCGGCTGCTAAAAGTCCTGAACCACCAATTCTGCCTGATCGCCTCATCAGCCTCCTCTGGGTCCCTGCGCATTGTGGACACCCAGGCAGCACGGCCCCTCACACCCAAACCTGAGCACTCGCCAACCGGACTCACAGCGACCTGCCTTCGCTTCGAGGTGCCAGGAATGGACTTCTCAGCTATCACGATATCCCGCTATTTTACCGTCATTCCCGCCTAACGTATCCCCCACCACATAAATCTCTTTCCAGAAGTGACCAGACTTTGTGGCGAAGACACCAAACGGCCACAGTGACGCCTCCTTCTCTTCTCTTCCTTTTTACACATGGCGAAACCTCGCCTCACTGCATATTATGTCCTAGCACCGCAGCCAACTTCCAGCACATATTTCTGAATTGTCCAAACAAATTCAAGCCCCCATACCAAGGGTCAGAACACCAGGAGCGATGGGAGGCTGCTATGCGCAGCTCGCAACCGGGTTTACAGCTCCGGACAGTGAGCTGGGCCAGAAGGGTTGCCGAAGCACAGCAGTGTCCAGCTACCTAGACCGGCCCGAGGGCTTGTCGTCATCCTGATTCCACTTCCCCTACCACACCCCCCTCAATTGATTCCTTCGTAAATGAATAAAGTTTATTACCTGCCTTCCTCACTGTAGTGCGGTCTGGCTGCCAGCGCTTCCAAGGTATACTTCGAAACACGAGAAGCAACAAAAAAGCCGCCCACATTTTTCCAAACGACGAGCTGGAGTAACATCGCACAGTAGTGAGCGTATCAGTTCTATGTTGCATAATTGAGTACGGTTTGGCAATGCTTAATTGTCACTTTGCCTTTATTATTTCTATTTATTGAATGAAGGAGAAGCGTTCCCCTCAACCAGTGGTGGGACGCTAACGTTGGGTTGTGCACTGTGCTGCTTGAAGGTACTGTTGCTTTCATCGCATCTACTCGAGTCAAGAACAGCGTGAAGTCGAGCGAAAGCCATGTAAAGACGCCATTGACTGAATTCCAAACACGCGATCTAGTGCCTACATATACCTGTTAGCCCGTGAACTGCGCTGCAGCACGAGCAGTCAGTTTTTTTACTAGCCGACGCTGCCTGCAACGGACTTTAGGTTATTGTTCTCTCAACGACGTTTCGTTTGATATTCACGAAGGTGCGCTAGATTGCGCTTGCGTGACTGTTAGGCGTGATGACGTCACGTGTGCCACTAGTGATCAAGTTGGTTCGCCGAGTCATAAGTATGACGTTATTGCTCTCTCACAGACGGTGTGTTTGATATGCATTAAGAGAGGTTAGAAACGCGCGTTTGTGGGTGCTAGGCGTGATGACGTCACGCGAGTCCCTAGTGATCACGTCAATAGGCCAAGTGACAGCGTTCAAGCTAATGCCCTCTGAAAGACGTTTGGTTTCATATACATAAAGACAGGTTAGACAGTGCTTGCGCCGATGTCAGGCGTGACCATTTTTTCATTTATTTATTTATGATACCTTACAAGCTCAATGAGAGCATTGAGTAAGGGGGGTACAAACTTCAAAGAGTAATAGGGCAGTCATGAATAACATGGAATACACAGAAAATAACACCACATCGTGACAAAGCGTGTCTAGTCACTGACACTCAAACAAAAGTAATACGCGAATGTTTACCGATATGCAGAAAGCTTGAATAACAAGAAATTCAAGGTACATGAAAGAAACACAATAAAGAAATTCGGAAGGCGTAGGTATACAATTCAAGTGAGCAGCACGGCGGTGCAACTGAGCAACAAAAACTGGGAGCATAACAAGAACTGGGAGAACAATGGCAATAACAAAAAAATCAAAGCGAAATCGGAAGGCCGAGGTCTACAACATACACACGCATTTTCCAAACACACATACTGCTAGCCGTACGAAGGCGTTTACCAATATAAATTGCAAGACAACGGTGGGTACAGCAAAAACTCAAGAGAACCAAAGAGAAGTGTGAAACTAGGTGAGTGGCACAGTTTCAGCTACAAACATCGGTGAAGTTAGAGCGATTAGTGCGATGAAAAATGATTACACACATGCTCGCGAAAAGAATCTGGATCGGTGATGGAGGCGATGCAGTCGGGAAGATCATTCCATAATGATATGGCCTTAGGAAGCGCTGATAAGTTGAATGCCTTCGTTTTGCCGTAAATGCGAGTGAAACTAAGGTGATTGTGCTGGCGTCTGGACATGCGCAGTGGTGCTGTTAGGGGTAGCGTAGAACGTCTTCTGCTGTGAATATATTTATGCAGCAAACATAACAGTGCAACACAGCGACGAACGTGCAATGGCGAAATAAAATGTTCTTGTTTTAATGTTAATACGCTGCAATGAGTGCTATAATTGCGAGATATAAACCGGGCTGCTCTGTTTTGTATGGACTCTAGCATCGTGGTTAGGTAATCTTGGAAAGGGAACCAGACTGAAGATGCGAATTCCAGCTGGGGGCGTACATAAGTGAAATAGGCCAGTTTACGGATGCTTGTTGGAGACTTTCGCAGAAAACGACGGAGATAACCTAATGTTTTTGAGGCTTTCGCGCAAATAACACTGATATGTGCCGACCATGAAAGATTGGGTGTTAGATTGACGCCTAAGTATTTGTAAGAAGAGCACTGCACTATTGTATCATTTTTAATAGAGTAGGAATAATTGGAGTTTTTGTGTT
This sequence comes from Rhipicephalus microplus, assembly GCF_043290135.1. NCBI lineage: Eukaryota > Metazoa > Arthropoda > Arachnida > Ixodida > Ixodidae > Rhipicephalus > Rhipicephalus microplus. The sequence continues at coordinate 281,209,783 of NC_134702.1, read as the reverse complement.
TACGACTGAAGGTCATAGCACGGAACTTGGAAGGGTTAAGAGACATCTGCCACACGTCACACCAGTCACTAATTAGGTTAAGGTCTGTGTGAAGGGTAAGGTGGTCGCCATCATTGTTAATAGCTTGATATATTATGCAATCGTCAGCGAATAGTCTTATATTGGAAGATATATTATTTGTCAAATCATCTATGTAGATGAGAAATAATAGAGGTCCGAGAACACTACCCTGTGGAACACCCTAGATGACATCAGAGGGAGTACAGGCGTAGTTATTAACCGTAGTGAATTGTTTTCGAAAGGAAAGAAAATTGCGGATCCACGAAAGGGTTAAGGAGTTGAGTCTAAGTGCAGATAATTTAGATATTAGGCTACAATAGGCAACGCGGTCAAAGGCCTTTGAAAAATCGATGAATACGCAATCAGATTGTTTATTTTCATTCATATTGAAATGGAGATCGGTTGTTAATTCAAACAATTGGGTGTCACACGAGAAGCCTTTCCGAAAACCATGCTGGTGAGGAAAAAAGAAATTATTTATTTCGAGGTGGCGGCGAACATGGAAAGCAATAATATGCTCCAGCAATTTGCAGCAGATTGACGTAAGCGAGATGGGTCTATAATTATCAGGTGAGTGTTTACCTCCACTTTTATAAACGGGAACCACTTTACCCATGTGCCAATCATCTGGAAGTTGACCAGACTTCGAAGACTGTTGAAAGATGAGAAGTAAGAATTTACTCGATACGATTTTTGTGTTCTTTAGTATTTTTGCGATAATGTTGTCAGGCCCCGATGAAGTAGGTAGCTTAAGTTGGTCAATGAGGAAAGCAATACCTTCCACTGTAAGAGCATTGGCTGCATAAACGCCCAGTCGTAATCTGCGATGAATTGTATGTTGGAGTGGTCTTCTCTTGTGTATACTGAAGAAAAGAACCTGTTAAATGCGAATGAACAGTCACTATCTGAGAGGGGTTTGTCGTCATCACCACGTAACGAGATATGCTGGCGGTCGGTTCCTGGGGTTAACGACTGCCAAAACTTCCGAGGGTTTGATTTCAAAAGAGACAGGAGATCATGGGAAAAATATTTGTCTTTCGCATCCTTAATTGCAGAGAAGTTGCTCGCCGCACACTCGTCGTACTTTTTCCATGCAGCTTCAGTTTGCCCATTTTTGGCGTTTTCGTACAACCAATTTTTTTGTTTCTGAGCCGACGGAGTGACTTAGTGAACCACGGGTTCGACCTGTCATTCGTTATGGTAACTATGGGAACAAACTTATCGACCAGCCCGCAAACCTTGTCCCGGAAGATACACCAGTTTTCGTTGACGGTGCGAGTATCGAACAAGGGCATCATCCCTTCAACAAGGAATACTTCAAGGTCCGAGTTAATTGCTGCGTACTCGGCCTTGTTATAATCTCGTATAATTTTTCTATCTTTACCTGTGTGGCTAAATGGCACTTCTACAGGAAAATGGAGTAACTTGTGGTCACTTAGACCGTCCCGATTAGTGATTGGCCCGATAGTTTCAGGCGCAATACTTAAAATTAGATGTAATAAGCTAGATCCATGTGTAGGTGCGTCAACAGTTTGGAAGAAGTTAAAATCCAGAGTTAAATTTATAAATTCTACAGAAGCACGACTAGGTGAAGACAGAAACGGCCAATCAACATCGGGAAAGTTAAAGTCGCCGAGGAGGTAAACGTTTTCACACTGATAGCTTTGCACAGCGGCCGCTATACTTTTTCCGATTTCATCGCTAAAAGGAAGGACCTGCGTCGGGTGGCCGGTAGAAAGCGCCTATCAGTATTTTTGATGAAGCGGAAAAGCAGGCAGCCCAAACGATTTCGAGGGGTGAGTGAGTATCAATCAGAAACGACGACAGTGTATTCTTTATCACGATCAAAACACCACCCACCTTTCGTTCAGAACGGTCACACCGATAAGTACTGAAAATGTTCACGCCCAAAAAGAGTTCTGCATCGAGAATATTTGGGTGAAGCCATGTCTCAGTTAAGACGGCAATTTCCGTGTTGCTATCGTCCAAGATCGAAGAGATATTTTCACGTTTCGGCAGCAGGCTACGGATGTTAGTCAACGTCACTGTTAGTGGTCGTACCAAGGTCGAGGAACGTGACCATTGTTGCTTAGGAAGTTTATTTTTGCCTGCTTTCTTATTTAGCTACCTTTGAGAAAGAACAACCGACTTTGTAGAGCTGTCATAACCATACGTCTTGCCATTCATTTCTAACCTGTCTACTCGCAGTTTAAATGTCTGCTTGCTTGGTTTCGCAAACTCGATCAACCTTTTCCGCGCTTCGCGGGTTGCAACAGAGAAATCCTGACTAATAGAATAGTCTGTACCTTCAAGTTTTCCTGATAATGCTTTCACAATTTGTTTGTCTTTAAACAGAACGAATTTAGCGATTATTGGTCGGCACTTATCTGGAGAAAACCGGCCAAGGCGGTGGACGCGTTCAAACTGCTGGTTTGTAAGGGTGATTTGAAGATTTTCTTCGCAAAATTCAATTACTTTTTTCTCTGGAGCTTCCCAATCTTCATTAACATCATCTTCGATACCGAAAAACAGAAGATTCGAGCGGTGCATCCTATTTTCTGCCTATCGCATCGGGATGTAATGTGCTGCAGTTGGTCATTTACACACTGTAAGCTATTCTCGGGCAGGCTGATTTCACCCAGACTGCGGGATGCAATAGACGCTTCCAAGGATGCAACTCTATCATTCAGTTGTTTAATTTGAGCGTCAGTTTCGGCCTGCTTTTCCTTAACTCCTTTGAGCTCAGTCAATATTGTCGCCTGTCCCGCTTTCAGCCCACGCACGCTTTCCAGGATGACCGCTAGAATCTTATCATTGGGTCCCGGGTTTAGCTCAACGTCCCCCGAACAGAGTAGCAGCAGGTTAATGACACTGTCACAAATTCGCGACGGCACAGACAGGTATCGCTTCACTGTTTCACATAAATCAGGGGGGCACGACACCGCTAGCAGACAGTAATTGCTGGTTTTAACACCAGCGCTACTATTCAGGTAACTGACCTGTAACAAGAGCATCGGTGAACGCCCCATCCTTGATGCGATGCCGTGCCCAAGTGAAGAGCGGTCCGGTGGGCGTTTATATAGGCTCGTCGGTGCGCAGATGGCAGATGAAGACGTCGCTTGTTGCCAGATTATGTGCTCTTTTTCTTCCAAACCTGGCGCGCCGAAGCATGTCTGATGACGGCAAAGCTGGCGTTCCGTGGAAACGGCCGGCCAGGATACGAAGGGACAGGAACTGAAGGCAAGATGTAGCGTCACCTGTAACAAGAGCATCGGTGAACGCCCCATTCTTGATGCGATGCCGTGCCCCTTCCACGTGAGTCACTAGTGATCACGTCAATAGGCCGAGTGACAGCGTTCAAGTTATTACCCTCTCAAAGACGTTTGGTTTGATATACATGAAGGCAGGCTCGAGAGTGCTTGCACGGGTGTCAGGTGCAATGACTTCACGCAAGTCACTAGTGATCAGGTCACTAGGCCGATTAACAGCCTTCAAGTTAATACCCTTTCGAATACGCTCCGTTTCATATGCACGCAGCAGGTTAGACGTAGCGTGCGTCGGTGATAGGCATGATTACCCCACCTGGATCACTAGTGATCTAGTCGCTTGGCCAAATCTTAGGTATCAAGCTACTGCCCTTTTAAATAAGTTTCATTTGATATGCATGATGGAAGGTTAAGACAGTGCGTGCGTGGGTGATATGCGTGATTACGTCACCTGAGTCACTAGTGATCAGATCATCGGCCTGGGCAATATCTATCAAGTTCATAACTTTGCGGACGGCGTTTCCTTTTATATTCATGTTGAAGGTGTGAATAGTGCTTACGCGGGTGATAGGCGTGATGAAGTCGCGTGAGTCACATTGTGTCACTAGTGACTCATTCATTGTTTTTTCCTCCTAAATTCACTTCAAAGCTATTCACTCCGTGCATTTCCGGAAATTCTGGGTCGCTTTGAAGTCACGATGTCGTCAGGATTACATTCGGTGCCGTCTGGATTAAATCGGTTGGCGGTTGGAATAATTTCAGTGGCACTTGAATTGAAATGAATGGCACCTGGAATAATTTGAGTGGGGGCTGGATTGAATTGACTGGCACCTGCAATATTTGTTATTTGGCTGGCGCTTGGATTAAATTGAGCGGGAAAACCTGCAGTAGTCCACGCTTTCTTTAAAAAAAGGGGGGAGGGGGATAGCGAACGAAAGGGTAGAAGTTCAACTATTCGCACACCTCATTTTTGTAATAAATATAAATAACTGAAGTTAGTTTTCGTCATTGTTCTTCATATCACAAGGCAATAGTTAGGTGTGAATGTATTGTTGCGTATTAAGTCTCCCGTTTTAACCATACTGGTACTAAGACACGTGGTGTAACGTGCAGAGCATTCCAACTGCTCGAGGGATATTTTTTCGTGAGTAGCTTACATGCACAGACCAATCTAAATACTCGTGAAAGAAAACACCGAGGAATTTGAGAGGTGTAACGCATTCAATAGGATGTCCCTGAAAGCTAATATTATTTTCTAGTGTATGTTTTGTTACGAGGTCTAAAAACAATCACTTTTAGTTTTTTTTTTGCATTTAGATTCAACCTGTTAGCCCTAAGCCATGTAGATATGTATTGTAGCCATACATTCGCTTTCAACTGAAAGTCGTCAATATTAGATCCAGAGAAGAAAGTATTCGTCTCGTTGGAGCACAAAATAATGTCGGATGTTTACTACATCGTTTATGTACACAATAAACAAGAGCGGGCCAAGGATTGACCCTTGTGGCACGCAGCATGTACCTTTACCGAGTTCAGATTTCACATTGCCAATGTTTTTGTATTGCACACAGTTTTCCAAGTAACTTTGCTCAATGCCTAGAGCTATACCTCCAAAACAGTATCTGGATGACTTGAGCAGTGTAATTTCATGCTTAACGGAATCAAGTGTTTTCCTAAAGTCAAGAAAGAGCCCTACCGTAACTTTTTTTTCTACATTGTCAACTATTTCATCTTCAATATCGACAAATGCCGTTTCCGTGGATTTTTTCATTTGGAAACCATGTTGTTTTTAACGATAGTGTTGTTTTGCAGAAAAAAAATGAGTAAGCCTGGAATTCACTGCTTCTATACCCTTAGATAATATAACTAAAGCATCAATTTTCTTGCAGTTACCAAATCATTTTTAACTCCCTGTTTAAAAATAAGCGATACCCTTGCAATCTTCAGTTGGTCGGAGAAGTTTCTAGAGTTTAAAATAAGATTAAATATGTGCAAAAGAGGTAAACAGATAGCATAAGCGGCTTTTTTAGGAGGCATTCGCTTCAATTTGTCTAAAGTACGGGCTCTGATCGTTTAACAAGCCACATATCTCTTGCGTTGTTGTCGGAGACATGAAAATTGTTGAGGCTGAGCTGTTGATGTATGATGCGCCACTGATATCATTGTTCGGCAAAGACGTGCAAAAGCCTGCCTTTACAAAATGCTCATCAAAATTGTTTGCCAGCGAACTACCCAAATATTTACGCCTTCAACAAATTTTTCGTTCTTACGTTCTTTTTCCGCAGCTCACTGACGCGATTCCATACATTCCTGGAATCACTAGTCAACCGAGCCTCAAAATACATATTACATGCTTGTTTAACATCAGCTCTTAATTTATTTTTCATTTTTGGTAATCCGTTCAAGGCTCTTTGTTTTTATAAACATTGCGAATAACTTATTCCGGGTCTTTGTTCTCTTCAGTAAAGAGGCATGAATACACGGTCTTCTGGTTTTTTTATGCTTTTTAAGCTGTTCTAAGAAAAATACCGTGTAATATAGATCAATAAATAGGTCGTAAGAAACAGTAGGATCAGTTATCTGCAAGACAGACTCCCAGATCTTTTCCTTCGGCCAAATTCTTGTAATAATTTACCCTTTCTGCAGATATCTTTCTAGAAAATTGACGGCTGTTTGCGTCCATTGCACTTAGTCATTTAGGGCGTAAAAAATGAAAAAGGCAAATGATCACATGAGTCTGATATCAACACTCTGGCATCAGATAGAGCAATTTCATAGTTCGTGAAACAATTGTCTAGCAAAGTTTCAGATTTGTTCGCTATTCTTGTAGTTGTATCAATGATACTCTGACAACCAAAAGAAAGGAAAACATTAAGTAGCTTTTGCGCAGATGACACCACACAGAGGAAGGTATTGTTCCGGTCTCCACTAATAATTGTAGGGAGACCAATGTATGAACACTGCTCTAAAACATGCTCCAGAAATTCGATAATTGGTGTTACAGCACCGTTTGGAGGCCTATAAAGAAAAACTAGCATCATGTTCAGGCAATTCACAGGCAGGCATTCATAGTGAACATCTATGATTGGGTATTCTAAAATAACTTCATAATTAAAATGACTTTATTTTATTTATTTATCTATTTATTTAATTAATTAAGGCACTTTCAAGACCCGAAAGCACTACAGAAAGGAGTGGTGTGAACAGTCATAAGTGCAGTATAAATGAAATAAAGAAGAAAGAAACATAAAAACATGGGAAAAAATTTGGAGGACAGTATGCACAGCGAGCTTGAAGTCCTTTAGGTCCGTTATACAGCTGATTGAGGCGGAAGGTGGTTCTATGCGGTGCTTGTCCTTGGCACAAATGAATCGTCTTGCAGTCTCGTGTGACCTTAAAGCGATGGTCGGTCTTTGGTGATATGAATCGAGGTGGATAAAACAGGGCGTCCTTCAAATGGCTAATATAATGATAGATTGTGTGAAAAAGACTAAGATGGGAAAATTTGCGGTGCAATGAAAGATCAGGCAGATTTAGGGTGCTCATCGTGGATGTGACACTATAATGACGTGAATAATTCGATAAGATGAAGCGTGCGGCGCTATTCTGAGTGGCTTCGAGAGATTGAATGATAATGGCATGAGTTGGGTCCCATATGGCACATGCATATTACAATTTGGATCTGACCAGTGTTTTACACAATGTTAACTTGAGTGATGATGGAGCAGAGGAAAAAGTTACGGCGCAGATAACCAAGAATGCGGTTAGCATTGTTAATCACGTATTCCGTGTGTTTATTCCAGGAAAGATTAGAAGATATGTGAACACCAATGTATTTATAAGTGTCCACAGATGGTAATGGAATGTTATTGAGGGAATAAGTACGCAGACAGTGGGTAGCAGTGCGACGTGAAACTTACATGCTGTTGTATTTCGATTTATGAAGTGTCATCAACCATGTGTTACACCATGTGAATATGCTATCTAAGTAACGTTGAAGGTTTAGATGATCCACATGACTGGTTATTTTTTGGTAGAGGACACAGTCGTCAGCGATGAGTTGGACAGTAGAGGAAGAAACACAAGAAGGAAGATCGTTAATGTGAATGAAGAAAAGCAACGGGCCTAAAATGTACCCTTGCGGTACACCGGATGTTGCTGCGGAATCAGTTGAACAAAAATGGTTAGCTGTCACTAACTGGCTGCGGTTAGAGAGAAATTCCTGGATCCAATAGGGTCGATGTTCAGCTGAGTAAGTTTGAAAATGAGTAGTTCATGTGAAACGGAGTCAAATGCTTCTGCGAAATCTAAGAGTATGCAGGCAGCATCAAATTCAGGACCTGCGTTAATAAACAAGTCATTAGTAAAACAGAGCAACTGTGTTTCGCATGAAACTGTTTTTGGAAGCCATGCTGCAAAACATTTGACGGCAGATCCACGAGGTGAATGATGATCAGATTGGGCGAAGCTCCTGGAAGTAATACCATGAACTTTTGTTCCGTTCATTCGCCTGGCGATATACGCACTTCCTCGCCCCTTCCCATTGTCGAACGTTTTCAAAATCTGCTTCGCGACGTTGACGTGCTGCCTTGGCCTCTCGTTGCCGTACGGAATGATCTTGCCGACGCTGACCTACCACTGCAGCTTCTCGTTCATGTACGGCGGGATCTTGGCGACACTGCCTTGTTGATGTGGCTTCTTTTTCCCGTACAGCAGTATCTTGCCGACGCTGACGTGCCACTGCACCTTCTTGTTCACGTACGGCAGGATCTTGCCGACGCTGTCTTGCTGATGTGGTTTTTCGTTCCCGTACAGCAGGATCTTGCCGACGCTGCCTTGCTGATGTGCCTCTCGTTCCCGTACGGAAGGATCTTGCCGACGCTGACGTGCCACTACAGCTTCTTGTTCACGTACGGAGGGATCTTGCTGACGCTGTCTTGCTGATATGGCTTCTTGTTCCCGTACAGCAGGATCTTGGCGGCGACGTCGCGCAGATTCCCGGCGCGCTTCTGCTCGCGTGCTCTCACTTCAGGGTCCTGTCTGCGAGCGAGCGCCACCGCTGCCCTGCGCGCCCGCCTTTCGGCATCCTTATTCATACGAGCACACACCGACGGCAACGAGCATCGGCAACTACAAACCTGTATCGATATGGTTTTGATTATAAAACCATTGCTTTAAAAACACTTGGCGTCTTTCGTTAAGCAGCTTGAGTCTTCTTTTTGTTTCACTTTAGAAACATCTGGCGTCTTTTCGTTTTGCTTTTAGAAAACATAAGGCGTTTTTCGTTGGTTTATTTCATCAAACAACAAAAAATTTTTTATTCTTTAATCACGCACAGGAGAAATCTCACCAGGCTGCCTTGGAGGCTACCACTACCTTGGAGGTAAACAATGGCTGCTACTGGGAATGAGAGACAGCAGAAGTCGACTTTTAACACTTCTACTAACGCTTCCTACTGGAACATGCCGATGGCTGCTGATGGGGATTGAGAGACAGAAGTTAATACGAACGCTGGGATTTTTTTATTGTTCAACAACGCACAGGAGAAATCTCCCATCGGCACCACCTTAGAGGTCAAAGCGTAAGACTGGTTACAAACTACGACTACGAGGGGCGAGCGGGGGCCGCTATAAGGAGCTTTGCCCCTAAAATAATAAAGAAGGAATTAGATTCAAGAGATTCAATGAGGTGTGAGTATATGACATGCTCCAAGAAATTTAATGGAATGAATGTCAACAATATGGGCCGATAGCTATTGGTAAAATGTATATCACCAGACTTATGCACGGGGACCACCTTCCCAACCTTCCAGTCAGATGGCAGCGTGGACGTCCGTAATGACCATTCAAAAAGTTTTGACAATAATAGAGAAGAATAGACTTGGGTACACTTCAACATTTTTGACGAAATACAATCTATACCAGCCGATGATGGCACATTCAAGTTTACAATCAGTCTTTTGACACCAACTGCATCAATCATAATAGGGTCCATTGGCAAGGAATCGGCGCCTATTGTTTTTGGAAACATAGTGCTGTTGTGAAAGTGTGCAACAAAGACATTGCTTAGAACGTTGCAGCACTTGGTAGAAGCGCCTGAAACATCAGGCTGGATTAATTGGATATCTCGTGTTTTAGTTCCGCTAATGATACTCCAAAAGTTCCGTGGATTAGAGCGCAGCAGCAAAGGAAGAGTTTCATTGAAAAATACTTTTTCGGCTTTCGAAAGCGCAGCACAGAATTTTCTGTTAAATGCCTGAAAGGAAGACCAATGGTCTGTTCTGGCTGTTGATTTCACACGTCTGAATAGCCGCTTCTTTTTATTGCGCATGCGTTTCAACGTGCTATTGAACCACGGAGATTGAGTGTTAGATGAAATCGTCCTTTTGGGTACAAATCTGTCAATTAGAGCCAGCAGCTTATTCCTATATTCTAAACTAATCGCTGCTCGAAATCATCAAAGACTAGGTAAACAAAAGATTGCAACTGTGTATTCATCCCGTCAAAGTCTGGTTTACTATATATAGTCTTGGATAACTTTCCTTGTTTTCTTGACGAAAACCCGTGCTTTTATTGTGAAGTTAATTATACAATCGTCAGTGATTCCTGGTAGATGAGTGAGGAGTGAAGCTAGATCTGGTGTATTGATGAGTACTAGGTCTAATAGGCTAGCGGAAGTGGGAGTAGCGCAAGTGGGAAAGTCAACAAGCTGGGCAATTTTGAAGTCATAAGAAAAATTCGAAAATTCGCTGTTTTCAATTGAGTTTTGCTTTAATGTGACTGGGTCTCTTTCTCACATGATGTCAGCAAAGTTGAAATCACCAAGAACAAACAGAGGTGATCTTGGGTACTATCTTAAGAGAAACAGCTGATTGACAACATCGTGCAGGTCATTGCAAAAGAATGATGACGTAGTTGGTGACCGCAAGCAAATAAAAAGTATTATTTCGCGAGAATCAATAAGCACGTGGACACAGACAAGTTGAAGTGAAGACATGCCAGGAATAATGTGAGAAGCAAGATTATTAGCACCCACCAGCAGAACACTCCCACCAGACCGACAATCAAGGTTGTATCGATAAAATTTGTAGCGCTTCTCACTATCTAGGATTTCTTCATTTTTTTTTACTTTTGCAAAAAGTCATGTCTCTGTCAGACCAGCAATGTCAGCGGAACAGGAATCAATAGCAGAAGACAGTGTAACGCGTTTATTCAGGACGCTGCGCACATTTAAAAGAGGAAAGAGGCATTTCCTGAGCAGCAACGAGATGGCCGTAGCTACGAAGTGCTAGAAGTGTCAGCACGTACAGACACAGAGGGTTCCTTGCCTGGAGCTTGTAATGAATTGATTTCGCAAACGCTATTGCTTTCTGCGCAGTAAAATTAAGTTTTTTTTTTCGTGATCATTTGGTAACGCGTAGCAAATACGGTTGCCCGGCTGCCTTAGCGATTTTTTTTAATTCCCTCCTTGAGTATCGCGTGCTTTTGCAAAAATCTTCGCTAGCTTATATACCAGTTCCTTTGAACTTTTGTCACTGTGCTAAGATAGCGTCTCTAAGCTTATATGATGAAAATGTGAGTATAATTGGTCGAGCCTTTTTAGCGGCGTAACTTTCTCGCCTATGTGCTCGAGGAACTTCGGAGTAAGAAATGTGCATGTCAAGGTGTAGGGACAATATATCACGAATATGACCTTGAGACTGAGCCCACGTCTCATTACGGCTCTCTATTATACCAAAGAACAAAAGGTTCTCTCGTTTGGACCTGTTTTCAAGGTCGTCGAGTCGGGCACGGAGTACCTGGCCTTGCACCTTGGCAGTCTCAGCGATTAGGCGTGGCACATCGCTGACTACTGCAGAACCACCACGCGACTCAACGAAAACTTCTGCTACTAACAACTTTTCCGTTAAATCAGCAGTGGTTTGCGCTTATGCCTCCTGTATTGTCTTTAGGTCAGCAAAAGCTTCCATTAGCTCATCTTGACGGCGGTCTCCTTCTTCAGATAGTTAAGCGATCACGTCTAGAATTTCTTTGTTAGTATTTGCAGTGCCAGGGTTTACTTCAACGTCCCCTCAACACAGTAAAATCTTTGTAACATGCAAGCATTCGCAAACACATTCAAATATGACACGTTTGCCATGTAGGAGCAGCAGACACACGTTACCGGTTCGCTTACGGTAGAGATAAGGGGGTTTACTAACCTGCACAAAAAGCAAAATCGGATTTCTGAACGACCACATCGTTGCTGCTCCACCGTGCCTACTGAAGGAACAGAAAAAATTCCGCGGCCTTTATATCCTCTTGCGTCGCTGCAGTTGCCCGCAGCGTAGTGGAGCAGCTGACTAGTGACTAAAATACTCGGCTACTGACCCGCAGGTCGCGGGATAAAATCCCGGCTGCGGCGGCTGCATTTCTGATGGAGGTGGAAATGTAGGCCCGTGTGCTCAAGTTTGGGTGCATGTTAAAGAACTCCAGGTCGTCGAAATTTCAGGAGCCCTCCACTACGGAGTTTCTCAATCATATGGTGGTTTTTAAAAGTTAAACCCCACTTGTTAATCAGTGCGGTGGGCCAGGCAGTGGCGTACCAACTCCTTGATGAGTGGGGGGGGAGGGCAAGCTTATCTTGTTCGTTCTTGGAATATATATTCATACAAGGAAACATATAATTGCGGATATTTACGGTGTTTACTTGCAACGGCAATGGTTGACACACTGGCGGGCAGGGACCAGTCTTTATCCACTTCGTAGTCTTTGCTTCAAAGCAGAAACCCTCTACCACTTTATGTCCCAATCCCACTACTGCCTTGTGGCACTACCCCGCGGCGTTAAAGCGCCGACCCGGCGCTTCTCATGAAAGCGGAGTGTTGGGCGACATATAAGGCTTTAATCTTACGACGTATAACATCTAAGCACCCCAAGGCTGACCTTCTCCTTTTCGGAGACTTCACTTTTTCAGGAATCGATTGGCACAATTTAGCTCCCCACTTAGTAAGTCTTACAGAAGCGAAGCATTTTCTTGATGTTTGTCTTCACTTTATTCTTACTCAACTTGTATCCCAACCAACGCGCATTACACAAGATACAGCTAACGTATTAGATTTAATACAAACAAATCAACCTGACAGATTATCGTCGATCACCTACCTCCAGGAAATTAGTGACCATAAAGTTATTCATGCATCCTTCAACTTTGTGGCAGTTTCACGCTTGACAGTTATAAAATCTACACATCTTTTTAACAAACGAACTACGAAGCTATCCATGATAACTTGCGTGAATTCATGGCTTTTTTTGAAACATCTTTCAATGAACACACCATCCATACAAATCGGCAAAGGTTTAAAGAAAAAATAAACAGCCTAGCGGACAGGTTCATTCCGAAAAATAGCATTACGAACGCAGCCAAAAAAGCCATGGTTCACCAATTCACTAAAAAAGCTGGATAACAAAAAGAACCGTTCATACCGAGCAGCAAAAGGTAGCTCAAGCGGATGCGCATGGAATAGATATTACACAGCAGAACGCGCATAATTATCAGCTGTCCGCGAGGCGAAAGAATCATTCTTTCACGACGATCTACCCAAGAAGCTGGTCAACGATCCAAGAAAATTCTGGCAGGTGGTTAACTCTCGAGATATAAACAGCAACACACTAGTTAACGATAACGGTGAAACGGTCGATGACGTGGAGTGCGCTAACATTTTCAATGCAGGTTTTGCGTCACTCTTCTCCAAAGAAGCTAACTTACCATTTTCTTCTACAGCTACGAGCACATCTAATGCCATGCCAGCAATAACTTTCCATGTCGACGGTATTTTGCCCTTAATAAACAATCTTAAACTGTCATCTTCAGCCTGTGCCGATAACATAAACTCAAAAGTGTTAAAAAATACTAAGGATATCAGTACTGTTTATTCGTGTCTATTGTTCTCCCAGTCACTTTCCACTGGCATCATACCCCAAGATTAGACGGTGGGAAAGGTTGTTCCAATGTATAAATCAGGAAATAAGACTTCCCCTCTTAACTATCACCCCATATCGTTAACAAGAGTTCTCTGCAAAATCACGGAAAATGTCATTTACACAGAAATCATGAAATTCTTAGACTTGAATAACTTTTTTCATACTTCACAGCATGAATTTCGAAAAGGGTTTTCCTGCGAAACCAATTGGCAACGTTTCTACATGATCTTCACACTAATCTAGATACTAACCTACAGACAGACGCCATATGTTTAGACTTCACGAAAGCATTCGATAACGTACCACATCAACGATTGCTACTAAAACTGTTTTTTGCTAATGTGCACCCCGACATCTTACGACGAATTGAAGCATTCCTCCATTACCGCTCACAGTTTGTCTTTATTAACAACAGCTCATCTGACTTTCTGCAAGTAACTTCCGGAGTTCCACAAGGATCTGTACTCGGGCCTCTTCTCTTCTTAATATAAATTAACGATCTGCCTGCTCATGTAACCTGTAATATTCGCACGTTTGCGGATGATTGTGTCATTTACAAAACAACTAATAATACATCTAACGAAAATTCTCTTCAGGAAAATATTAACCGTCTGCAACAATGGTGTGATTGCTGGCTAATGACACTAAACCCAAATAAATGCAAAGTTGCGAACTTTTCCCACCGACGTAACCCTCTGGCTTATTTATACGCAATCAATGACATACCATTCGAAGCTGCGTCCTCTCACAAATATCTTAGTGTGACCATAACTAATGATTTTTCTTGGAATGCACATATTACTAACGTCATCTCATCTTCTAATAAGGCACTCGGTTTCTTTAAACGCCACCTAAAACAAGCTCCAAATTATGTAAAATTACTAGCCTACCAAACCATAATGCACCCTAAGCTCGAATACGCATGCGCAGTATGGAGCCCCCACCAAACATATTTATTCAGTGCTCTCGAATCTGTACAAAACCGAGCTACGAGGTTCATACATTCTCAATATTCATATTATGTCAGCGTGTCGTCTTTGCGAAATGAATTAAGACTACCGACACTTGCTACTCGTCGCCGTATATCATCTTTATCTCTGTTTCAATAGTTCTATCATTGTTCGCTTAATTAAACACCATACATTATTCCCGATGGCCGAACGTCACATCGAACTTGGCACATGAACCAAGTGGGCCGCCCCCGTACTCATACTGCAACTTTTTCAGGTTCTTTCTTTTTCCGCACAGCCACAGATTGGAACAGCCTGCCCCACGAAATTGCCGCCCTAATCCGCGCACCCACATTCATACAAAAAATATCCGATCATTTTGCAGAATAAAAACTACTAGATGTCATTTTCATCATTCCAACTGCTTGTATACGCTGCAGAGTCATGTTCCCATATTACTCATACCGTGTTCAACAGTGCTTATACACATGTTATTTCCAGCTATTGTATAATGAACGTATGTAAACCCAACCCTTATGTAATGCTCATGTTGGGCTTTTAAGGTAATAAAATGAAATGAAATGTGAGGTTTAACGTCCCAAAACTACCATCTGATTATGAGAGACGCCGTAGTTGAGGGCTTTCGAGGGATTTTCGACTTCCTGGGGTTCTTTAACGTGCACACAAATCTGAGCACATGGGCCTACAACATTTCCGCCTCCATCGGAAATGCAGCTGCCGCAACCGCGTTTTGAACCCGCGACCTGCGGGTCAGCAGCCGAGTACCATAGCCACTGGACCACCACGGTGGGGTGACGCAAGAAATGTGATAGTGACGTTCTTAGAGCAATCCTATAATGTCAATGTCACTGGCTGCCTTTATTAGTTTTACTCTGTCGCGTTATTGTGCTGAACAAAAAAGTTTCCACCCTTGACCCGGGAGAACTGATCTTCCATTTATTTTGCCTTTGTTTTCATTTGCCAGAACAACCACTTATTCTGAGCAGTCAAGTTTCAGTTGATTAAGACCTTTGACTTAATTCTCACCCTTTTGCACTTAAGCTCACCCTTTTGCAAGTAAAGCGCCCCGCTGCGGTGGTCTAGTGGCTAAGGTACTCGGCTGCTGACCCGTAGGTCGCGGGTTCAAATCCCGGCTGCGGCGGCTGCATTTCCGATGGAGGCGGAAATGTTGAGGCCCGTGTGCTCAGATTTGGGTGCACGTTAAAGAACCCCAGGTGGTCGAAATTTCCGGAGCCCTCCACTACGGCGTCTCTCATAATCATATGGTGGTTTTGGGACGTTAAACCCCACAAATCAATCATTTTGCAAGTGAAGCGTCGTGAGTACAACGGGAATGAAAACGCACTATAATAGGCGATGGCTTATCAGCCACTTCTGCGCGCAGTTGGTGGGTGGCTTCGGCATCCTTTTCGGATAATATTGGAAGGTCCGGCCGGTTCATCAGCCAAAAGATTTTGTTTTAAAGAGAAGTCTTTCTTGGCGACTTTCAACGCCAAAAGTTGGCCTGTCTGTCAGTCTTTATGTACATTTGTCTGTTTGCCCGCAGTAATGATTTTTCCAAAGGCACGTAGCGATACCTCAAACGGCCAACCTCATCCCCAGCGCCCACCAATTTTGCTCAAGGTGCAGTGTTCATACTTGTGCGATTATCTATTAAAGCACAATTATTGCGCTTATTTGAGGCACCATAACAACACGTCGATGTTTTTTATGTGTGCCTTTATACTAGAGAAGGTACACACAAGTAATTCTAAGGACCGTAGCCATGCACGTTGCATGCTCTATGAGCCAATGGGGACCGCAATTCGGAGGCGATGGTAGCGGCGTCTTGGTTTTATAGGGAAAACCTCTTCAAAAAGTGCATGTAATTTGCAACAGTAACAAATATTACAACAATACGTGTGGTGAAGAAGATGAGTGCTACTCCGATAGGCAGGGGGTATCACTCAGTCTGTGAAGAGGACGACGTTTGGTTGGCTTACACAAGCTATTTAAAATTATTAGATTACTTCGAGCATGCAGAAACTAAAAATATAATAGCCACAGATGCTTCCGTAAATAATCAAAAGGCAGGTGTAGGCATTGCCTCTCATTTGCTTGCCTGGTCCTTTTCAGTGAGACTGCCTGATTTTACTCCAGTTTTTGAAGCGGAGCTCTTGGCGATTATTTTAGCTCTTCGAAACCTTCCATCAAATCAAAACAATGCAGTCATAATGACGGATTCTCTTTCAGTTTTTGCAGCTCTGACAGCTTCAGAGAACTCTCGAATTCTAAGCACATTCAAAACATTACTACCCCCGCAGTTGAGACTCCTGAGATTTCTATGGGTTCCGGAACACTGTGGATTAAGATTAAATGAATTGTTCGATTCCTTAGCACGAGCCGCACTTGATGGGCCAGTTTTGTCCATTCTGCCAGATGGTGATTATATCACGGCAATAAGCAATTGTTTTTCGCAGTGCAACGTCGTTGCTGTCTCCGTTGAAGGTATACCTCTTTTTTTATTGGTCAATACCGGCGCCGCAGTGTCTGTAATGACCGAAAGACTTTGCCGTCGCCTAAAAAGAGTCACAATGTCTCTTCACGACTTCGTTTTGAGCACTGCGAGTGAGCAACGAATTCGCCCTTTTGCTGCATGCACAGCACGTGTCGCTATTGCTGACAGTATTTATGTCGTCGAGTTTGTAGTGCTTTCGCAGTGCTCCCATGACATTATATTAGGTTAAGACTTTCTCTGCACTCTTCATGCCGTCATCGACTGTGCTCGCGCTGAAGTGGAGTTCGCGCCGTTATGCGACGCTGCTTCACTCGATTCGCCCCTTTTACCTGCAAAAGTTTTTGTTGCCGCCGATACTTCGATACCCCCGTTCTCATCCGCCCAAGTTCCGCTTTCCTGTGACGTCTCTAGTGGCTCAACTGTTTTTTTACGCCTTCTGAAACTGCTGTTCGCCGCAAGTGCTTCCTGATCTCTTTCGCCGTTCTGAATATTCACGATGGATCAAGTGCAATTCATGTTTCCAATCCGCTCCCCTCACCAAGTTACTGTGCGGAAAGTGCCTGGGGTTTCCCGATGAAATTGATCCCTCGAGTGCACGTGCAGTTCCTGACCACTCGACTACGCTACCTATTGACGCTGTTGATTGTTGCGTGTTACCCTCTTGCCATCATTCACCGACGCGATTTCACGCTGCATCGACACCAACCTTACGGCCCAGCAGTGCGCCGACATCATCGCCCTCCTCGAGCGCTTCCGCGCCAGCTTCGATCACCAGCAACTGACTTTGGGCCGTGCTTCCACAGTATCTCACCAAATTTACACTGGCCTTCACGCTCCTTTACATCAGCGTCCGTATCGGGTATCGGCATCTGAGCGTCGTACAATCGCGGAGCAAGTTGACGACATGTTGAAGCGCGGCGTTATTGAGCCCTCTAACAGCCCGTGGGCCTCCCAAGTTGTTCTAGCCAAGAAAAAGGATGGCTCAATAAAATTTTGCGTCGACTACCGCCAGTTGAATAAGATCTCGCGCAAAGATGTTTAACCGCTACATCGCATAGACGATGCCCTTGACTGCTTACAAGGCGCGGAGTTCTCGTCACTAGACCTGCGCTCAGGTTATTGGCAGGTTCCCATGGCTGAGGCTGATTGCCCCAAGACGGCTTTCGTTACCCCCGATGGCTTATACGAATTTAACGTCATGCCATTGGGGCTCTGCATTTCGCCTGCCACTTTCGAGCGCATGATCGACAACATCCTCTGTGACCTGAAATGGCAGACATGTCTGTGTGATTTAGACGATGTCGTGATATTTTCAAGCGACTTTTCAACGCATCTTCAGCGCCTCGAGACAGTGCTTACTTGCCTCACATCCACTGGTCTACAGCTCAACTTTAAGAAGTGCTGCTTTGGGGCTCAAAAACTCCTAATTTTTGGCCATGTTGTATCTAGCAATGGCATTCTTCCGGATCCGATGAAACTCCGTGCCATTGCCGAATTTTCTAAGCCGAACACCTTAAAAGAACTTCGCAGCTTCTTGGGTTTATGTTCACATTTTCGTCGTTTTATTCGCAACTTCACCTTCATCATATCGCCCTTGACTGACCTTCTTGCCGGCACCAGCGACCTTCCTAGTTTGTTGTCAGCTTGTGATGATGCATTCGCCACACTGCGCCATCATCTTACGTCACCTCCTATACTGCGACATTTCAATCCTCTTGCCCCGACGGAAATACACACGGATGCTAGCGGAAATACACACGGATGCTCGGCGCTGTGCTCGCCCAACGTAAATCCGGATTTGATGAGTACGTCTTCTCTTACGCCAGCCATGCACTCACAAAAGCAGAAGCCAACTATTCAGTCAGTGAAAAAGAGTGTCTAGCCATCTTATGGGCCATAGACAAGTTTCGACACTATCTTTACGGGCGCCCATTCAGCGTGGTTACAGATCATCATGCATTACGTTGGCTCTCCTCGGTAAAAGATCCCACCGGCCGGCTCGCCCGTTGTGTGCTTCGGCTACAAGAGTACGACATTCACGACGTTTACGGATCTGGGCGAAAACAGTCCGACGTAGACGCTTTGTCCCGATCACCTCTGCGATGTAGTGACAAGTCACCGTCTTCGCCTGCCCCCGACATATCTGAACTTAGTGTCAGCGACATGCTACAGGAGCAACGAAAAAAAATCCTTGGATCACTTTACTCATCAACTTCTTGAGTCGACATCCCTCGCAAAATATCGCTAGATGTACGCGCAGTCAAATACAGCACTTCGTTATCAGAGATGGTTTGCTATACAGATGGTATTATGTCTCCGAAGGACGCCAATGGCTCCTAGTTATTCCCAGACGTCTCCGTTCAGACATATGCGCCTCCTTTCACGACGACCCACAATGCGCCCATGCTGGAGGGTTAAAAACCTACACCCACCTGTCCCACCGCTACTACTGGCGTGGAATGTATCGCTTCGTTCGTCGCTACGTACGTTCCTGTCTCGCTTGCCAGAGCCGGAAGAATTCCACTACAAGTTCGCCAGCTCCCCTACAACCCATACCTTGTCCTGCCAGATCGTTTGACCGTGTTGGTATTGATCTGTATGGACCTCTTTCAATTACAACGGCTGGAAATCACTGGGTAATCGTCACTATCGATCTCCTTACGCGCTACGCAGAAACGTCATCACTCTCTTCTGCGTCAGCGAGTGACGTCGGTCGTTTCATATTGCATCAGATTATTTTACGTCACTGTGCACCACGTGATTTCCTGAGTGACCGAGGGCGTGTGTTTTTGTCGAACGCCATCGAATCGCTTTTCAAGGAATGCCAAGTCATTCATTGCACCACCACCGCACATCATCCTCAAACAAATGGCATTACAGAACGATACAACCGTACATTGGGAGATATGCTGTCAATGTACGTCGCAACCGATCATTCCAACTGGGACAGTATTCTCCCTTTTGTAACATACAGCGCATAATACTGCTGTCCAGACAGCCACTGGTTTCTCTCCATACTTCCTCCTTTATGGTCGCGAGCCCTCTTGCACGCTAGACACCATACTTTTTTTACCGCCCGGATGTTGCTGAGTCGACGACAATGTCACAAGCTGCTAAATATGTGGAAGAGTGTCATCAGCTTGCCCGCTCCCTAACAAAAGCTGAACAGCAACGCCAGAAACACCGCAACAATAGCCCGACGCCTGCGGGTTCTTATGCATCGGATGACTTTGTCTGGCTTCGCATTCCTTCAACCAGCCCTAGTCTCTCAACGAAACTGATGTGCATGTATAACGGCCCTTACCGTGTGGGTAAACGAACTTCACCCGTCAATTACATCGTGGAGCCGCTTGAGCAACCCCATGATCAAGGACACCGTGGACGTGAAACCGTCCACATAGACAGCCTAAAACCGTATTACGGTCCCTCTATTGTCTCCTGCCCATGAGTCGCCAGAATGGCTCTTTTCCGGAAGGGAGGAAAATGTAGTGAAGAATATGAGTGAAGTGAAGTGAAATTTATTTACAATACTACCAGTCTCTTACGAGACCAAAGCAGGAGGGCATGAGTTACAGAATACAATGAAAGCTAAGTACTTTCTTACAGGCGGCATACAGAACTGTAGTTTTTTTAAAATTGGTAATAATAATCCTAGTTACATAGAAACATTAGACATAGGTATTTATGCACTCCAAATATTCACACTTCGGAAGCAGTGAACTGAATCTTTGTTGCATAAAAGAATCAATACAGTTTTATACAGAGAAGGCATTGTGTACACTTATACATCCAAATAAATACTACTGCAAAACAATAATGGAGGTCATGGTTCAAGAAAGCCTTTGTCTCAAAGTATAGTCTCAATTTTTGAAGGGAATTCTGCCAGTGATGGTGCGTTAGTAATGAAGGGATCTAACCTATTCCATTCGCTGATTGACAGGGGGAAAAAGGATTGCTTGAAACAGTCGTTGTTGGAAGCGTATTCTTTGATAGTGTATGCATGTTTATGTCGTAGTGTTCGTGATTCTGCCAAAGATATGTACCTGGATGCATCGATCCGGCTGTGGTTATGCAGAATGTGGTATAGAAATTTGAGACGCGCGACTTTTGCTCTTGTTGCAAGTGTGGGTAGACCGGAGGTTTCTAAAAGGTAACAGGACCTAGTAAATGAACTTTACTAGGTCCAGGAGAACTGATCAGACGCCCCCTAAGAGATGTCCGCCGCATTTGCTGGCCATGTCTACACCGGGATTGGAAGACCGTGGCTGTCCGCCCGTTCGCAGGCCTCTTGGACTGCCGAGTATTGAAATGAGAGTTCGGGGCTTTTAAGAGCCCTCTCCCAGTCTTCTTCTGTGCAGAACTTTGCGCCATGTAACGCCGGGCACTGCCAGAGCATGTGAGCGATTGTGCAGTTATGTGCATCACAACTAGGGCATCCTGGAGTTATGCCAGGGGGTATCACTCAGTCTGTGAGGAGGACGACATTTGGTTGGCTGGGTACACAGGTTGGTTCCACCATTACCACTTGACTTGTCGCGACCGCTCTCCTATTTTATAAAAAAGTGCCACTCTAAAACGCCTCATTCTATAAGAAAATAACACACTTTATTTAAAACTGCGTGTTATAATTTTATTGATTTTACTAAGTTGTGTGAGTGAAGAAATTAAAGTGCAAACGATTTTGTTGGCTCCACCGATTACCATCTGTTCGCCAGCCGCATCGTACCAATCGACAAATAATCCAACATGGCCGCTGTTACGGCTGTCATCATTATTGAAGTTTTACGGCCTTTGTGAAAGGGACGAAAATATTTCGACGCATTCCAAGCAAGGGTGTGCCGTCAAGACGGGTTGATTTGCTCTCGGCAAAACCTGAACGGAGGGCCCGGAACTGGTTCGCGCAAAGAAAACGCACGAGCCAAGAGAGGCCGTTGTGGGCTCGACTCAAGAAAGGCCATTGTGTTTGCTGCGAGCGAGGCTTTCGAGGCAGACAAGGAGGCAGCTTGGCCATTTTCGAGGTCACCAATGATCTGGAAATCTCGGAACCAGCATGGTATTTGCAGTTCAAGCTGAAAGCTAAAGCCAAACTGGTTGTACCTGCATCTTGCGAGGACAAGCGGACCCTTGGATATTCGCAGCAAAGCCCCTGCTTCTAGCAAACAACCAGGAATGGAATGTGGGGGTGAATAAGAGGATGATGCACTCTCTGCTGTAGCCCTTGCCGGAGCCCGCCTCGGCGACGGGGGATTAGTTGACTACTCCTCCTCCCCCCCCCCCCGTTTCTCCATAGTATCGGCTAAATGGGGTGGCATATTTTGACGGTATGCTGGCCCACCACTACATTGTCCTACCCAAACAGTCAGGCAAGTTTGACACGTGTACTGGCAGACGGTTTTTCGAACCTCACCCATCTGCCACAAGAATCTTGGAAACCAAAATCATCGGACGTGTGCGAAACTTGGTGACGTGTGCGAAAATGTTGGTGCAGTGCTTTGGTGACCATATTTGGGCATCGTGTGGACTGTGCCCTCTCTCCATGCATAGTGTGGTGTCTTTCCTCTCCTTCGTGGGTGGAGCACCTAGACCATGGAGCGCACTAATGGCGGAAGCCGCGGACAATGTGCCCAGGGTTGGCAGCGAGGCGCTATATAAGCCTAAGACTTACGTGTATTTGAAGTTATACAGTTCAACAGCTCTTATGTACAGTTCTGACCTCTTGTTCACCTTCTTTCTATTTCTGAGTTACTAACCATGTAAATAAATTGTTGTCGTTTTTACGAGTGCCTCATCTGACTTGTTCCACGATGGGTCCTAGGACGGGGGCCCGCTACCAAACTGAGACCCGCAGGACCCGGAATCGCAACACCATTTGCAATTGGCTCACTGGTGGCTAAAGGTGTGTAGGCCGTGCTTAAAGAGCGTTTAAACGGTTTGTAATTGTTTAAATTACATCAGTTTCTTGAAATGTGTTTGCCTTTGTTGTAAGATGTTTGTAGAGTGTAGTGTCATCAAAACCTTTATTGCGGCAGCATTTCCATTATCAATAAAAGTTTATTCTCTCTCTCACCATGTTTTCATCAGGTTCTGTTAATGCGCGCACAGTTTGCACACTCAGCAAATGACACAGACAATGTTTGCGGACTGTAGCTCAAATCACTTCTGTATGCCTGTAATTGCACCATGTTCGTTTGAGTGGCACGTCATGCAATATGCACGGGTGTCATACGAACACTGTACACACTGTAATCTGAATGTAGGCTCTCTCAGTATCGCATTTCATGACCGCTGTTGGACGTGTTTTGCAGTTTGTGCCAATAAGGCATTCGCGATCTAGAAACCGAATTACGCGCCGGAGACTGAGTCATGTGACCCCCGTATGCATGCACAAACAGTAATATTATGCACATATGTTCTGATAAGGGTATAACGCGTTCGATGCTCTAACCACTGAGCTACAACAACGGCCGCTGACAAGGGTATATCAATAAAGATATCGTAACAGGTTGAATGCGTCGACTACATATACACTGTACGATATAGTTAGTCATACTTGCATCATGCAGGCACACCAGGATTAGAGGAATTGTACCGAAAAGTTTTCACGCAACGAGACAAGACCTGCGTCGATTGATAACGCATGTATAATATAACAGCATTAGAGTGCGGGTCACGGTCACATTGCAAAAAAAAGTGGCTGTGTCTTTATTGCATAATTGCTTTACACATACTTTACGTTTGCCTATATATTGTACAGACAATAAGCAACAAACAATGGCACACAAGAATGAGCAAATTCAAAACGTTTGCAAAAAGTCTATGTGGAGCAGAGCGCACGTTGGCACACTTTGCACCAGCCCGATGTAACGCAATGTATACAATAACCTTTGCGTGTATTCAGACAGATAAGATACGCTGCATAGTTGAGAGATAAAGTGTGTGGGCTAAAAAAGACATAAAAAATGGTATACAACACAAGCGCGAAATGTCAGTAAAGTACGTAAATAATAGAGTGAAGAAAATGCAGTGTTCACCAAGAGTAGTCATGTTGTCTACAGCGTAGGCTGAGAGCACAGCTTCTGCATGCATCCCTTTCATTTTTGTCTCGCACAGATGCATGCAACCACTGAAGAGGCAGATTCACATGCATTTAGATATGTACTTACACGTATAAAAAACTGGTGGTTAAAAAATTAAAATAAGGCACCACAGTGGCACAGTGGTTACAGTTGTGAGCTGCTGATCCGAAAGATGCATGTTTTCCAGCTGCAATGGTTGCACTTTGATGGATATTAAATAAATGCTGGAAGTGCGTGTACAGGTGATGTCAGTGCGCATAAAATAACAACATATGGTCAAAACTACTTCAAGCCCCTCAGTACAGAGTCACGTATTGAAGTATTTGTGATTTTGAATCTAATGTAAGTTTTTTAATTTCTAAGTATGTGGGTCTTCCTTGCAGCAGTACTTTTCATAGACATGGTTTCTGTGTTGTTGTTAACAAATGTGAAGTACCATTAGAGGTTCTTGCAAAAACATGTGTAGAAATTTGGTGTTGCAAACAAAGAAACAAAAAAGGTTGCGCTTCTTTGGCATGCTCTGGGTTAGCTGCTTGCATATACTTGTGAAATGTACAGTGTAGGAAATTTCGCGCGTGAAGTGGCTGTCCAATTGCTTGATGTATTTATGCACTTTTCAGTGGCGCCTGATATAGCACTGAACAAGTGCTCTGGAACATCATCTTTCTTGAGCAATCCAAAAAAACTGATTTTTTTTTTCAGAGAAAACTCCACCATCTTTGTCCAATAAAGTGGTGTCGCATGCGCAGTCAGTGGATCCCAGGTCAAAGAAGTCCTTTACAAAAGTTCCAGTGACATTATATATGACATTTTCATATATCATATCACTGCGTTCTTGTGAAGGTGCCTGCGCATAATCACAATCCAAGTCATGCAGTGTGTTCGGGCTAGCAGCAGGCGTGCTGCTTAGTGATACAAATCCAGAAGTATCCCCGATGTTGGTGATGAAAGTATTTGTTATCACTTCACAGTTTCTCTGGGCACATAGTCGGGAAACCTTTTCAATGCAAATATGTTTTAGAGCTGCTGTTAATCGGTACACAATGGGTGCTTCATTGTAACCATGTTTTGGTAAATGTTTGCAAAGAAGCTCTCCAATGGGCCTTGTTGTAAACAGTGTGCTAGGAGGATTGAGAAGCCAACGGTTTTTAGATCTTGCCAAAGCGAAAGCAGGGCTTTGATTTTGTTTTTCCATCCTTTGATGGTGTGTGGCTGCTTGTCTTGAGGACCACCGAAGTGCCAGCCAGCAATCCAAGTTATGCACTGCTTAAGGAAGGTGTGGTGTTCAAAGCCATGGGACATGGCATACCTCAATTTTTTGTCCTATTTTCTCACTGCTGAACTGTTGAGTTTGTCGGAAAACTTTTTCATTCTCTCTATGAATTGTGCTGTAGCTTTTGCATCTATGAGAAGCTCTCCAATGGTCATTGAGAGTGAGTAATGCAACAGAAACAGGTTCGCTGAAAACCTGAGTTGCAAACTTCACTCTCATATCAGCGAAGGGCATCCTGTAGATGCGTTGATCTCTGAGTGCGTTGCCAATCTGCTCTTCAAATGCTCCTCAGGTTTTTTGGATGCCGGATATCTGTAGGGCGTTTATTGTTCAGGTTTCTAATGTGTTCCCAGACCACAACATGTGAGCCAATTGTAAGTTTTAGTCTCCTCAAATTATTCCGTGTGCATTTGATCAGGTTTGGAGGGTCCAACATGAAATATACTCTTTTGTGGTTTACTTCAAAAAAGGGCTCATTTAAAGAATCGAGAAGTATTTTTAACAAACTCACATTTTTTGAGTTCTGATCACATATTGCTGTTTTTAGCAAGAGAGCTTTCGTTTCAAGCTTTTTGCATAAAGTCAATCAAAATCCTTCGCATCACAATGGCTAAAGTTGCATTGTGAGTGACCACAAAAGCGACTGGCTGCCTCCAAATTCTCGATATGCCAGACACAGCCACAACAAGGGCTGTTTGCCACACGAGAAGTCATGCTATGTCCGTCATATGGAAAGCCAATTACAATATCCTTTGACTAATCATGCATTAAAATTTGTTTCGAAGCTATTTCATCAAATCGCAGACAGCATGCTTCGTCTTGAGTTGGCCAATCTTTAGTTATAGATTGAATTATGCCCATGGCGCTCAGTATGATGCCAGGTATCATGGGGATGTCTGCCAGCCAGCGCCTTAATGTTCTCACGTGCGACAAGTGGAGCACCTTCTTCAAGGGCGATAGGCTTTTGGGGAATACAAAAATAAGTAAAGTCCAAATTGTTTCATTTTCTTTGACCAATGCTTTTTAGATTTTCAAAAAGAACAGAGCTTAATTTTAACCTTCACCAATTCAAGAAGGCCTCTTCTTACATGTGGCTGAGTCCAGTTCACTGCCTCAAGTCGTGTTATAATTTTAGGTTTGTGTTTCCGTCTACTTCTTGACAATACCTTGCGGAATTTGTTTTTTCGATTCACAAGGTCACTCATACCTTTTTTATGGTTCTAGAGGTGTACACAGAAGCATGTTTCCTACGGGCTGGTTTTGGTGTTTTTTGAAAACCAGTGGACATTGCTGCAGTCGGTGGAGTTTTCGAAATCCCAAAGAGGCCACTGGAACCAGCAGGACCAAGAAAACAATGTCAGTCATGTTACTGCTGTGATTTAAATTATCTTGCAGTAGGAAAATGAAATAAATCACACATCCTATTACTTGTCGGTCAACAATCGAATTCGGTATGCTTTTTAAGAAGACGTCTTTATGTGCCAGACAGGCAGAAGTTTAAAGGAAGGTGAAAGCTAGATGGGGTTGAAAAAATTAATGAACACGGGAACTAACATGTTTGCACTGCTCAAGACTACGAGTAGTTACTACGTAACTACAGAAAAAAAGACAAGAACAGAAAGAGCGCTGTTTCTGTCCTTGTGTCTTCTTCTGTAGCTACGTCGTAACTACTCGCAGTCTTGCGCTGTGCAAATATGTTGATTCCCAACAAACTTTTTCAAGAATGCTTGTTGAATAATTGGCTCCAGCGACAACCTGTGGTAATTTTTTACCTCTATTTTTAAACAGAAATATCTTTTATGTATTATAAAGAAAGTGTGCTTCGCCACCCTTACTACTCTTACATGTGCTGCTTTGCACCTTTTGAAATCAAGGAACCGTCTCTGAAGCTTTTTAGAAAGTGGATCAGTCACACTTTGCTCTAACTGTTGCAGCACACTCTTTGGAACTGTTTCGGTTTACTGCATCACCCATATTTATCATGGAACAATAGGTGCTTCGAAATCTATCGTGCAGCTGACATATTGCCTCACGAGAATGTTACATTCAAATGCCAAACTATTCTATCAGTAGGCGTAAAACATGGTTCTTCATACCATTAAACCTTATATGTTATGCCTGCCTAACCGCATATCGGAATTACAGCTGTTAATTATGGAATAGTTTTGTATAACAACATGTAATTCATTGAAATGACATACACTCATCTGGAACACTGTCTATCGTTAATGGGGATGGTGTGCCAAATTGAGTGGCCGTTGTTGGTGTTTGTGATGACAAAGCTGCAGCAGCTGTTGTGCAAGGTGGTGCGGCTTCTGGGTAGGTGTCATTGGCAGAAAAGTACAAGGAATATATTCAAGGATACATACAAAGGCCAGAGGTATTTGTCGCAACATTGTGTGCATCTGAAATCAAGTTTCCGAACCAGTTTTATATGCTGCTGTTCTGAATAGTTGCTAATCTAGCGAAATAACAATGGTACTCAGCTATTGCATATAGGTGTAACTATTTTCTTTCCTCATTTAACCATATGGTGTAGTAGCGCAAATTCACGGGGACAAAGAGGACAAGAAAACACGACACTCGCTACCCTTTTTTTTTTCTTGTCCGTTTCGTCCCCGTGAATTTGCGCTACTACACCATATGGTTAAATGATGTCTCACCAACTAGCCCAGCTCTCAACCCTACTGAACTTATTTTCTTTCCTATTCACCCGTTTTACACTTTCCTTTGTGCAGAGTAGTATGCTAGAGCACATCAGCTCAGGCTAGCCAGTCTGCCATCCCAGAATCTTTTCGCACTCTCTTTCTCTTTCTCTCTGCTTGTTTTCTCACTAGTAAATGACAACATGTCATCATACTGTTTTGCGCTCAAGCATGGTAAAGAGTCACAAGCAATATATATATATATATATATATATATATATATATATATATATATAGAAATAACTTGAAGATAGCACATAAGAAAAGGATCGTATTTACTAACGTTTCGGCCGTGCCACGGCCGAAACGTTAGTAAATACGATCCTTTTCTTATGTGCTATCTTCAAGTTATTTCAATATAGAAAATACCCGGACCTGTCGTGCCTTCCCTTATATATATATATATATATATATATATATATATATATATATATATATATATATATATATATATATACATACCAAAAAGTGGAGGACGGGCAAAACGAAAACATTCAGCCGGAACCGACCTTCATCAGGGAAAAGACGATACAGAAATGCGCTTTTCTTAAGTAGGCATGGTATATCAAGGGCCCCTGACACATGAACTCTCACTATCATACACTATCTACTGTGACGTGGCGAGTAATGAACAGTGAGCAGAGAATGTCAAAGCAATGTCAAACAAAGATTATGAGAATGCATGAACGGTGTTTACTTCAAGTATATCACATGAATAGCAATTTAAAAAGTACAGTAATATCTACAAACAAAACTATCCAACCCATACAGCAAATCACACGCACAAAAAAAAGACAAGAAAGTATAGCAGAAAACGTTCGAAGGGAACAAGGTGCGTAACTAAAATTTCATGGGGCAGAAACAGAATTGATAACACGAAGTCAAGAAATTCAGTGCACTGAAAAGGAGTAGTGAAAATCTGCGTGTACACTGGTTATGAACAGACTGTGATGAAACTAGAACTTAGTTCTGTGCCGAAAGAAACGTCAGTTTCCCTGGATTTTCACTTATACCGGATAAGATTGCGTTGAACTTCTGTATCAGAAATTACTCGCGCAGTTCCCTATCATAGTGTGAACGGAAACCTGATTCCAGTATAGTAGTTCTTAACTAAGAGCTACTATACTGGAAACAGGTTTCCCTTCACACTATGATAGAAAACTGCGCGCGTCATTTCTGATACACAAGTTCAACAAGATCTTATCGGGTATAAATGAAAATCCAGGAAAACTGACGCTTCTTTCGGCGCAGAACTAAGTTCTTAGTTACATTATAACAACTAAGTTACATTATTAGCTTCAGCGTATTAGCTTCAGCGATTCCGGCTCACGAGCAGGAGGCGCACTTTCCCGCATGCTGGGGGCGAGGCCCGCGTCACTCAATAAAACCGGAGAGCGAAACGATAATAACTCCTCTTCATTTCTAATTTTCTCGTCGTTTTCACGGTTTCAAGTAGAAACTGTATGGACCTTTCTTTTGCCGGAGCTACAGTATCGTAGTTGCAACAGTGCGAGTTCCAACGCTCATTAAAAGATAGTGCACAGCGCCTATGGGCGCTCTCGGAAATATCGGCTGTTTTACCGCTTTTGAATCGCTGCCGCGGAGACGTGCTTGAAGATATGTAATTGCTTTCTGGGATTTCCGTACTGGCATATGTCTAGTTTATGATGCTATACAGCGTGTTTGAATCGCATGGTAAAAAAAAAAGTTTGCTGGCCAGTTTTGTTCAGGGTGCGACAGCCGGATGGATGGATGGATGGATGGATGGATGGATGGATGGATGGATGGATGGATGGATGGATGGATGGATGGATGGATGGATGGATGGATGGATGGATGGATGGATGGATGGATGGATGGATGGATGGATGGATGGATGGATGGATGGATGGATGGATGGATGGATGGATGGATGGATGGATGGATGGATGGATGGATGGATGGATGGATGGATGGATGGATGGATGGATGGATGGATGGATGGATGGATGGATGGATGGATGGATGGATGGATGGATGGATGGATGGATGGATGGATGGATGGATATGGCTGTACCCTTTGGATCTGGCGGTGGCTAGCTCCACCAAGCCATAATACTTAATGAAACAAAAACTAGATTTATTATTTTTTCCTTAAATAGTGAGGTTGAGGATTCGTACTTTGCAGTGAAGGGTTTATTTTCACTCGTGCCTTGACTTTAGCCACCAATCAGATAACCTCCTTCTAGTTAAGTCTACCGGCTTAAAGTCTATTTTGCCCTCCCGGTGCCTAAGCCCCAGTGATTTAAAAAACTCTGCGCCATCATTCTGAACTATAGGGTGAAGCCCTTTACAGAACATTATCAAGTGTTCGGCAGTTTCTTCTTCCTCTCCCCCCGCACTGCATACTGTGTCTACCCCTTCGTATTTGGCCCGATATGTGTTGGCTCGAGACACTCCTGTCCTGGTCTCAAACAGTAGAGAACTACCCCAAGTATTACCTTACATCATTTCCTTGGCAATTTCCTGCTTAAAAGCTCGATAGATCTCTAGTGCTGACTTCTTAATCATGCCAATCATGCCAGCCGAATGGATGAATGGATGGATATGGTTGTACCCTTTAGATCGGGCGGTGGCTGGCGCCACCAAGCCGTAATACCTAATGAACCAAAAACTATATTTATTTTTTTTCTTAAAAAAGAGTTTGAGGATTCGTACTTTGCAGTGAAGAGTTTAATTTTCACTCGTGCCTTGACTTTAGCCACCAATCAGATAACCTCCTTCTAGATAAGTCTACCTGCTTAAAGTTTATTTTGCCCTCCCGGTCCCTAAACCCCAGTGCTTTGAAAAACTCTGCGCCATCATCCTGAACTATAGGGTGAAGCCCTATACAGAACATTATCAAGTGTTCGGCAGTTTCTTCTTCCTCTCCACACGCACTGCATACTGTGTCTACCCCTTCGTATTTGGCCCGATATGTGTTGGCTCGAGACACTCCTGTCCTGGTCTCAAACAGTAGAGAACTACCCCAAGTATTACCATACATCATTTCCTTGGCAATTTCCTGCTTAAAAGTTCGATAGATCTCTAGTGCTGACTTCTTATTCATGCCAATCATGCCAGCCGAATGGATGAATGGATGGATATGGCTGTACCCTTTAGATCGGGCGGTGGCTGGCGCCACCAAGCCGTAATACCTAATGAACCAAAAACTATATTTATTTTTTTCCTTAAAAAAGAGTTTGAGGATTCGTACTTTGCAGTGAAGAGTTTAATTTTCACTCGTGCCTTGACTTTAGCCACCAATCAGATAACCTCCTTCTAGATAAGTCTACCTGCTTAAAGTTTATTTTGCCCTCCCGGTCCCTAAACCCCAGTGCTTTGAAAAACTCTGCGCCATCATCCTGAACTATAAGGTGAAGCCCTTTACAGAACATTATCAAGTGTTCGGCAGTTTCTTCTTCCTCTCCACACGCACTGCATACTGTGTCTACCCCTTCGTATTTGGCCCGATATGTCTTGGTTCGCAGTACTCCAGTTCTGGCCTCAAACAGTAGAGAACTACCCCGAGTATTATCATAGATCCTTTCCTTGGCGATTTCCTGCTTAAACGTTCGCTAGATCTCCAGTGCGGACTTCTTAATCATGCCAATTCTCCACATGTCAGTCTCCGTTTCCTTCAGTTTCTTCTTAACTGATAGTTCTTTTTGGTTTGGCCACCTGCTGTTTTCTAAGTATTTACCAGTCAACTTCCTGGTTCGCTTCCTCCATTTTGTATCGACATTCTTCATGTACAAGTAGCTGAAAACCTTCCTACCCAACGCTCTTTCCCCATTTCTCTTAATTGCTTCTCAAATTTTATCTTGCTGCTAGCTTCCCTGCCCTCAAATGATGTCCATCCTATATCATCTTGTACTCCCTGATTTGGTGTATTCCCGTGAGCTCCTAAAGCAAGCCTACCTATACCACGTTGCTTAATTTCTAATCTTACTTGAACTTCTGATCTCACGCACAAGACCACATTGCCGAACGTCAGCCCAGGAACCATGACCCCTTTCCATATTCCTCTCACAACATCATACCTATTGTAATTCCACAGTGCCCTATTTTTCATGACTGCTGCATTCCTGTTACCTTTAGTCGTCACGTATATTTCGTGTTCCCTCATATGCTCGGTTCCATTGCTTATCCATACGCCCAGATATTTGTATTTATTTGTTATCTCTAGCTTGACCTCTTGTATTCTAAGCTCACTACCTTCGTTGTCATTGAAAATTATGACTGCTAATTTTTCCTTACTGAATCTAAAATCTCCTATCTTCCTCATTACCGCAGATGTCCATCAATCTCTGCAAATCTTCCTTGTTGTTGGCCATTAGCACTATATCATCTGCGTACATTAATGCTGGTAGTGTCTGATCAATAAGTTTTTCTTGTTTGACTAAAGAGAGGTTGAAGCCCAGTCCACTTCCCTCTAATTTTGCTTCTAATCCTTGTAGGTACATCATGAATAATAAGGGTCACAGGGGGCACCCCTGCCTAGGCCCCCGTTTTACCTCTGCAGGCTTGGATACCTGTTTTTCCCACTTTATAACTACCTTGTTACCTTTATAGATATCCTTTAAAAGATTAGTGACTACATGTTCCACGCCTAGTGTGTCCAGTATTCCCCACAATTCCTCTTGAACCACGCTATCGTACGCTCCCTTGATATCCTAAAATGCTAGCCACAGGGGCCTGTGTTCCTTTTCTGCTATTTCGATGCACTGCGTCAGTGAGAACAGGTTGTCTTCCAACCTCCTGTGTTTCCGAAACCCATTATGCAGCTCCCCCAGCACCCCCTCATCCTCTATCCACGCCTGCAGTCTTTCCTTTATAATCTGCATCGCCAGCCTGTAGACCACTGATGTCACTGTTATAGGACGGTAGTTGTTTATGTCAGCTTTGTCCCCCTTTCCTTTATAGATCATGCTCATCCTGCTAAGTTTCCATCCATCGGGAACTTCACCATCGATTATTATTGTGCTCACTGCCCCTCTCAAAGCCTGCTTAGACTTCGGACCTAATGTCTTTATCAGCCTAATTGGAATGCCATCTGGGCCTGTTGATGTACTACTAGGAACCCTTTTCTCAGCCCTTTCCCACTCTTGTTGTGAAAATGGAGCCATTGCACCACTTGATTCGTCCTTGTCTATTGTGGTCCATAAATTACTTTTTTGTTGAAATTTTTCTGTCACTTTTGTTCTTATATATTCAATAGCTTCGTCCCCTTCTAGCCTAGCACCTTGGGTTGTAGTTATAAATCTCTGCTCTAGGCTCGTCTCATTTCTTAGGGAGTTTAGACGGTTCCAAAATTTCGCAGCTGCCTTTCCATCTTTTTATGTACTTCTGCCAGCCACTGAGCTCCCTTCCTTCTAATCTTTTCAATGATCAGAAGGGATGCATCCCTTCTACAGCTTAGAAAGGTTGCCCATTTTCTTTCAACATCATCTGTCGGTTCACCCCGCTGCTTAGCATGTCTGTGTTCCCTAGAGGCTTTCTGACGTTTTGCAATGGCTCTCCTAACTTCCTCATCGCACCAACTTATGGGTTTGTGTCTTCTTTTGCGGGTTGACTTTTCACGCGTGTTAGCAAGGTCTAGCTCAAAGAGTCTCTTTAGATTCGTGTAGGTCAACACTGTCTTATTATCCTCAGTGATTACTTTCTCAATTACTTTAGTGGCTATTTCAATTTGACTTTCTGAATAAAAATTTTCCTGTAGTTGCTCATCTTGTCTCCTTCCCACTTTTACTGCTCTTCCAAAACTTAGCTTGATACGTTTGTGATCGCTACCCAGACTTCTGGAGCCACCTTCATCTATGTGCATTCCCCTGAGCTTATCATACATCCTATGTGACATCAGTGCATAATCTATCGACGACTGAAGCCTTCCTACCTCCCATGTTATTTCCCCATGATCATTTTGTCTGTCGGGTCGGTATACCTATCTATATCTTCTATGTGCGCATTCATATCTCCTAGTATAATTATCTCGCACTCTCTTCCTAACTCCTGAATGTCCTTTGATATACACTCTACCATTGTCTGGTTTTCCTCTCTGGCCTTTGCTCCCGTCCACAAGTACACGAAACCAAGGAGTGTCATTTGACCTGCCACTTTCTCTTTTAGCCATAAATGTTCCTTGCACTCCTGCTTGACCCTTTGCCAGTCTCTACTTTTATGAATGAATGCCCCAATACCACCCCCTTTTCTGCTGCCTTCTGTTCTATTACAATATTCCCACGCGTAGTCCGGATTGTTCGGAGGTTGTTCTATGTCCCTGAGATGTGTTTCTACAAAACCGTATACCATCGGCCTCTCTTCCCTTAGCTGTTCTTCTATCTCTTCCCACTTCAGCCTATTCCTACCACCCTGCATGTTAATATACCCTATGTCTGAATTGGCTCGGCGCTCGTGGCTACGCCTATTTATGCCCCGGACTCTACCAATCTTAGATATTGGTGCCACTTTAGAATCGTATCTGTCCATACCACCTGTCGAAGAGTCTCCATGGTTGTTTTCCTCGTCAAGCCGTCAAGCCCTTGTAGCTCCATCTAGCGTTGAGATGGTGTACTCTATGGTGCCATGTAAAAATATAAATAGGGTACGCATGAAGAGAGAGGATTCTCATGGAAGGCATATTTGTGACCCCGCTAAAAAATATTTAGAGTTCGTTGAGGTAAATATTGATAGTATAGCACATCAATAGGGTATTGTTAAAAACGACGAAGTGCGCGTTTCCGAACATTCAGTGTATGTACCACATAGGCCCCTCAATTTACAGCACATTCTCGAGTTTTACAGGTTACAAGGTAGTTACAGTTATCTACTAATTGGTCATTCAGTGCTAATTAACTAGCGCATCCATAGTCAGGCTTTGAAATTGCGAGTAATGTTCACCGTGCGCGATATTATGGACGCTGGTATCAACTCGCGCTCCGCGCCGCTTAAATCCAGCATACCTCAGGGCTGCGTCCTTGGGCCTCTTTTCTTTCCGGTTTATATTACTAATGCCACCCGTGATACTCCAGCAAATCTAAAGCTTTTAGCACATGCCTGCGCGCTTTAAAGTAGTTAATG
Source organism: Rhipicephalus microplus (assembly GCF_043290135.1). NCBI lineage: Eukaryota > Metazoa > Arthropoda > Arachnida > Ixodida > Ixodidae > Rhipicephalus > Rhipicephalus microplus. The sequence continues at coordinate 281,174,875 of NC_134702.1, read as the reverse complement.
CTTCGAGCGACCAGGTTCTGTTAAATAACTCTTTATCTAAGATTCAACATTGGTGCGCAAAAGGACAGATGACCTTTAACGCGAGAAAGACTTTGGAGATAACCATAACCCGCAAAAAAAGATCCGTTAAAATTCCAATACAACCTAGGCTACCAATTCTTGTCCTTTGTCTTGCAGTATACGCACCTTGGTCTTGTCATCACATCTGATTTAAGATAGAATGAACATGTGTATTATACGGCAAAAAAAAAAGGCTTCGAAAATACTAGGCAACCTAAAATGGGCACTCGCTAAGGCATACAGCGAACTTAAATGACGTCATGTGAAACGTACGTAATACCAATTTTAGAACATTGATCGGCTGTCTTTGACCCGCACACGCAAGCTAACACAGATAAACTTGAATCAATACAGCGAAAAGCTGTAAAATTCATATTCAATGCCTAAAAGTAAGACATCTCCGTCAGTTCTTCTGGAAAGCGCTAAACTACAAACCCTGGAATGGAGACGTTGTCGCAAAATAACGAAGCCGTTCTATCTTATAGTTAACAATACGCTGGCAATACAAAAAACTAATTATATCAAATCAGTCTTGCGCCACAAAACACATGCCTCCAATCTTGAAAGATTGACTGAGGCCCTATATACAGGTACCTTTTTTTTTCCACCGCACAAACAGAGAGTGGAACGATTTGCCACCAGAGATTCTTGAAAGTGTCGATCTTAACTAGTTTCTTCGTGCGTTAACCAGTTCACATGGCTCATAACTACACCTTCATTTATGTTACAGTGCGCTTCATTTTAATACCCATCTTGATCAGACTGATTGCTTGAGGTTCAATTCCTTGCTTCTGCACGATTCTTGAATCCTCAATTCTGCAATGTCTCACTTCTTAATATTGCCGACTTTATTTTTGCTACTGTTGGTATTTGAGTTCTTTTTACTTTTTACCCAAACAACCTAACCTTGTGGGCCCTGTTTTTATAGTTTTTGTTTTGCTCTTGGGATTGCTGACCATATTTCATGTCGCGTTTTTTTTGCGTTTTGGATCATCGCGATTTCGTTCAAAACTATCTATACTGCTGTACCTCCTACACATTGTTGCGTCCACTGCGCCACACACCCCTGCCGAAAGTCTGGCACTAGACTGGCAGTTTTTCTCTAAAATAGATAACAAATATATAAATAAATAAAGGCACTTACTTTTTTCATTATGCGACTCTCCAGTTTAACGATATAAATTAAAAATATCAAGGGAAGTAAGTTAAAAGAGAGAGATGTAATGCTGAAAGGCGGAGAGGCTAAATTTTTAGGAACAAATAACCCTATTTGCACTGTGTATGTCCACTGTGGCCGCAATAACAAGCGTACGCAACAAGGAACTGAGTTTATTACTTTAAGAAAGGCAATTGCGCGCAGCATGGTCGAAATGGTCCGAGCGCTGGCTTTCGAGTCTGCTGTGGGCCATAAAAGGGGCGAGGAGCACAAAGGACAGGCAACCAGTGCAAGGGCTCACTGATTGCCCCGACAGTCCATCAGTCAGCAGGCACTGCGCCGAGCTCCCGACCGGGTTGCAGAAATTAGGTGCCTTTTCTCATATTCTACCACTACCACCAGTCCGTCAGTCTCCGGGCGCGCGGCTTCTAGTATCGTGGGGGGGGGGGGGGTCAAGGTGGAGGGCAGGGCGCATCACTGCAGCTGGATGGAAGCAGGAATGCACGGTCTAAAGCCCCTCCATGCGTTTTTCGGTAGAAGACGCGATTGAGGGGCTATAGCTTCAACAAGCCAAAATCTCCTGTGGCAACTTTTTTTTACGGTGTGCGCCATCCATTCGGGCATTCTGTGAAACTGGCGGGTGCCCACTGGTTGTCCTTTGTGGAGTTATTGGCAACGCGAGGGGTCTTCCTTATGTGGTGCGACCTTTCAAGGCAGTTCTGGTGGCTGAGATGTGTGTTCGCAGCTCGCAAGAAAACATGAGATTCAACAGTACCTGGCCCGTCTGGCCCGTTGCAAGTTGCTTGAAAAAAAAGCGTGCAATGTGCCGCTGTAATGACCCGGCACTGCGCCATGCTCCCGACCGGGTTGCAGAAATTAGGTGCCTTTTCTCATCTTCTAACCACCACCACCACCACTTGCAAGAGCACGTTGTTTTAGCTTTACCACGTAGCATTTGGCCTGTCTGTTTGTGGCTGGGTTTCGGAGCAGATTTCACCACTGTGATGCAGTTGTCACTCGTTGCATTTCTGTATTTTGGCCGACATGAATGCGATTTTGTTGTTTGAAACCACCTTGTGGGGTAATCCTAAAGTTTCGAACAACAAGCGCAGGAAATCGATGGCAGCTCTCGATGCATGTTTTGTTCACATGGTTAATTGCAACCCATTTATAGTAGGCATCCGGACTTACCAGGAATGTGTGCCAAGGTGTTTTTGGTCTGCCCCAGTCCGGTGCTGGAGCTCGTGTCGGAGCGCGTTGATTTAAGTGGCGGCCTGTGCACTCTGCAGCTATCTCTGTGCCCTAGCCGATTCCCGGCCACCACATGTAGCTGCGGGTGCACTTCATTGTGATCACGCCTCGGTGTCCGGCATAAATGAGAGCCATTGCTCGTTGTCGAAGTAGGCCATGAATGACAACTCGTGATCCCAATTTGATACAACCACGATGACAGTTGAACTCCATTGCTGTCTTGTTAAAAGCGTTGAAGTTCTCATTCTTGAAGTTTTGAACTCTGCCCTCAATCAGGGCGTTGTACAGCTTGAACAATGTTGGGTCATCTTGCGTGGCCATTGTGCTTTTGTCGGTTGTTAGGGGGGGGGGGGGGCTTGAAAGCGCTTCAAACATGAGCACGCAACCAACTTGAAATGTATCCTCAATGGTTTCGCTAAGGGGTAAGCGGCTCAGTGCGTCGGTGTTTTCGTGCTTGTTTCCAAGACAGTACACGGCGTCGTAGTTTTATGCTTACATCCTAAAGCACCATCAGATCATACGAGGCGAAATGGCTGTGGAATCTGCTTCTGGGGCTCTAGGATACTCAGGAGTGGCCTGTAATCAGTCAACGCAGTCACATGTCTGCCCGTGATGTACTGATGAAAATACGTGGCTCCATAGATGACGGCCAGTCCTTCCTGATAAACCTGAAAATAATTTAGTTCGGCAGGCGTTGTCCCGCCGCAGTGGTCTAGTGGCTAAGGTACTCGCTGCTGACCCGCAGGTGGCGGTTTCGAATCCCGACTGCGGCGGCTGGCCAATGGAGGCGAAATATTGTAGGCCCGTGTGCTCAGATTTGGGTGCACGTTAAAGAACCCCAGGTGGTCGAAACTTCCAGAGCCCTCCACTACGGCGTCTCTCATAATCATATGGTGGTTTTGGGACGTTAAACCCCGCCTATCAATCAGTTCCGCAGGGGTTGGCGTGCGGGAAGCGAATTTTATCGCAGGGTTTCCCGGTTTGGTTTTAGTTTTGTTCCACCCCAAAAAGTTCCATTCCATTTGCGTTCCAGAGCGTAAAAAAGTACCCTAATGGTTAGTAACGGATTTATTTTTCCGCAAAACATTAAAGTTAGATGAACTATTAAAAGATAAGATTTCCCCTTTAAAAACTCGGGACTGAACTAATATTATTACGACGTTCCTAAGGGAAGCTCAAGTAGCTTTACCGTAAACTCGTAACCAAATAACATAAAGCAGTGCTTTTCGAAGTTATCATATTTGATTCTCTGAAGAGTGAATTAGAAATATTCTGAAATGGCTCAATGTTTTTTTGTGTGTGTGTGTGAATAGTGCGAGCGTGATCTCATAAGCAGCCCGTCCTCGAGGATATTCTCTTATATGCGCGACCACTGTTGTGATTAAGGAAACTTCAGGGCGGAATTTGTGAAAGGCATACGAAAGTTCGTTTAAAATAATACAAACTTCTATGGTTGACACTTGTTTTTTTTGTTCTCTACAGTATTTAGAAACACCTTTACTTTGGGATGCCTGCCCTATAGATACGCACTGATTCTGTGCCCTAAGTTATGCAGAATATTGCTCACGTTGCATGACCTCAGTTGTTGAGGATTGCAAAGTTTTCCTGTCAAACAAAAAACGATAAAAAATATTTTGTGTTTGCTCCGGAACGAAATAATTACTGACGTTTCGGTAACTTTTTCGTTCCGGTCAAAAATATATGTATATTTTTTTCGTTTTCGTTCCGTTCCGACACTATGCTATCGCTGTTTCTCTGTCTTGTTCGTCAATCTGGGAAAGCACTGCACCGACATCATGGCGTGAAGCATCACACGCCAGAAGCAAATGTCAGTGTCTCTTCATAGTGACTGGGCTTCACACTGTCACGCCAAGGCGCGTCTTTGCAGGGATGCACACTTGGACTTCTGCGACACGAGGGAGCAAGTGCTGACCGGTCTCTGATCGCAAAAATATTGGACGATGCTCCTCAGGAGGTCAATTCAGCACGAAGACGACTTGCGCTGCACGATATGCGAAATTTCTTGGTTTTTTCTTTTGGTATTCTAGTGAAGCTATCGAAAAAAAGAATTCACTTCACTTCACTTTATTTTCTTAAAGACACCCGAGGGGGTATTACATAAGGGGTGGGTTAACAAATAAAGTTCTGTTATTTTTTTTATTGGCACGGGTTTTCATTGCGAAAGACGTGCAGACAGTTGGTCGAAAAATGTTGATGGACAGGAAATGGCCACGACGTCGTGGGGAAGATCATTCCAGTCGTTTGCAGTCCGTACAAAAAAGGACATAGAAAAAATGGTCGTTCTAATGCGTGGACGGGCAACTTGAAGTGGATGTCTAGTGCGGCGAGATATGCGGGCTGGTGGAACAATGTAGGGAGGACGGAATGGGCTGTGAAAAATTTTCTGAAACAGGCAGAGGCTGGAAAAGCGACGGCGAACGTCAAGGTTTAAAAGAGCAGATTCTTTTTGAGGGATGATACACTAATACTATACGAATATGAAGAATGAATGAACCTAGTAGCACGGTTTTGAACTGCCTCAAGTGAGTCGATGAGATATGCTTGGTGTGGGTTCCAGATTGCAGAGGCATATTCTAATTTAGAGCGAATAAGGGATTTCTAGGCCTATAACTTGACGTCCTGCGGGGCGTGCCGAAGGTGACGTTTCAAAAAATCTAGGGATTTGTTTGCAGATGATATAATGTTGGTAACATGCAGGCGCCAGTGAAGATCATTGCACAGGGTGACACCAAGATACTTATATGATTGCACGTGTTCGAGGGCGAGGTTAGCGATTGAGTAAGGGAACAAAGAGGGGTTGCTACGGCGGTGGAAAGAGACTGTTTTACATTTGTTAGGGTTAAGTTTCATAAGCCAGCTTTCACACCAGTCCTGCACGTGGTTAAGGTCATCTTGAATAGCGGTGTGATCTGTCGGGTTAGTGATTGAATGATAGATTACACAGTCGTCAGCAAACAAACGGATCCTGGAGGAGACATGCGAAGCTAAATCATTAGTATAAATTAAGAAGAGAAGGGGACCAAGAACGGAGCCTTGGGGGACACCTGATGTTACTGGAAGGGGGTTAGAGGGCACGTCATCAATGGAAACAAACTGGGAGCGGTTAGTTAGAAATTCCTGAATCCAAGCTAAAACATCGGGATGTATATTTAAAGATCTAAGTTTCATTAGCAGTCACTTATGAGGTACCTTGTCGAACGCTTTCGAGAAATCCAGAAATATTACGTCAGTCGGCAGGTTAGTATCTAGACTTGTGTGCAGATCCTGGACAAAGAGGGCTAATCGGGTTTCGCAAGAGTAACCCTTACGGAACCCATGCTGGGCAGGATGGAAGAAGTTATTGGCATCAAGAAAGTGAATGATTTGGGTGTAGATGACGTGTTGCATGATTTTACAGGGTACGCTTGTTAGAGAGATTGGACGATAATTTAGGGGGCTGTCATTGTTACCTGATTTGAAGACCGGAGGGACCTTCCCCACCTTCCAGTCGTCTGGTTAGATGCCTGTGCGAAGTGACTGTGAGAATAATAATGACAAAATCACTGAAGAAATAGATTTCGTGTTTTTAAGAATTTCAGCATTGATTTTGTCCACACCTGCTGAGGAAGACAGTTTCAATTTTTCAATAACAGACAATACACCCGATGGAATAAATGTGATAGGCGACATAAAAGACTGGATACAATTCGGTAACGCAGGAAACGGTATGTGGGTTTCATTGGTAAAAACAGATGAAAAGGCAGCATTGAAAAGTTCAACGACGTCAGTGATACTCATATCATCGCCAGCTTCATTTTTCAATGTAACCGTGTGGGATTCCTGTGGGTTTATGATTTTCCAAAATTTCCTGGGATTATTGGTTAGAATCTTGGGTAGATCTGTGTGAAAAAACGAGTGTTCTGCGCTGCGTATGGCGACGAATTACGCTTTTTCGGCCGCGTAGTATTTATCCCAGTTCTGAGCTATAGGTTTTATCTTGGCAGCCCGAAATAATTGTTTCTTCTTATTACATAGTTTTTTCTGGGTTTTTGTGAACCATGGTTTCTGACAAGATGCGCGAAATGTGGTTTTCGGTATGTACTTTGTTGCCAGTTCCCATATTTTGTTTTTGAAAATCGTCCAGTTGTCTTTTACTGATCTGTTCCAAAAGTCTGCTTCGAAGTCTGGAAAAAAAATTTGAAGTTCGTTTTTTATTGCCTCGTAGTTTCCTTTATCATACAGACTGATTGTTTTAGGATGAGGCTTGCGGGACAAGTGGTCGAAATTCAAGACTGAGTGTATTACCTTGTTATCGCCGATTTCACGAAGGTATGTAAGTGACGATAAACTTTCGGGGTGCGTTGTTAGAATCAAGTCTAGTATATTGGCTGAGTTGTTTGTCACGCGGGTTGGATCCGATGCCAGCTGGGTGAGATTAAAGTTTAAGCAGGTGTTTACAAATTCTTTTGTTTCAACACTGTTCCCTGCCAAAGCGACTTCGTCTTTCCAGTCAATATGGGGATACTTAAAATCGCCAAAAAGTAGGACATGCGCGTTGGGTTGTTTAACAGTGAGGTAGTTCAGTATGTTGTTGATTTTCTCGGGAAAGTCTTGACTGCTTTGTGGGGGACAATAGCACACTCCGAGCAGCAGAGTTACTGGCGTAGAATAAATACGAAGCCATAATATTTCAATGTCAGATGTAATGTCGACAACTGAGCACGATAGCGATTTGCTAGTGGCGATTAAAACACCTTTCCCTCGAACCCCTTTGCGGTCGTTCCGAAAAACGTCAAAATTCGGGAGATCAGCCAGGATTTCATTGTACGTAACGTCACTTGACAGCCACGTTTCGGTGAGGACGAGTATATTGCTGTCGGATGACAAAACAAGATTAGATAATTGCTCGCGCTTAGAAAGAAAACTACGGGCGTTAGTGTAGATTACGGAGGTGGAAATATTTGGTCGTAATCGATTGCATGGGAGGTGTGACGGTTGGCGTTGCTTTTGGGATTGCTAAGCCATTTCTTTGATGGATTGTGACATTTCATCGTAGACGTACTGCTTGGAGCCAAGAAACAACGTTTTGTAGGGGCATGAAAAAGCAATGGATTTGCTCCTAGCGAAGGCAATGAGGTGTTTCCGTGCATTTTGGACGGAACGAGAGAAATCCTGACCTATTGCATAAGTTGTGCCGTTCAGTTTTTTGCCGTTAGAAAGAATCGTTTCTTTAGTTTTAAACGATGTGAATTTTACAATGACCGGGTGGTGCTGGCCAGGCTTGTGACGACCGAGCCGGTGTGCCCTTTCAACTTCTTTCGTGTCAATTTTAACGTTTAAGTGTTCGCTGCAGAGGCTCACAATTAGTTCTTCGGAGTCAGAGAAAGTTTCAGAGTGGTTAGTATCTGGGAGACCATAGAATATTAGGTTGTTCCGTCGCGAGCGGTTTTTCGAATCATCAAACCTGGCCTCCAAGGTTTGAATGTGACGAGCTGTAGTGCCTGCACTGGTCTCCAGCGCCGTTATTTGTGTTTGAACGATTGAGAGGCTTTGGTAGTGTTTTTCCAGCTGCGTTATTCTATTACTTAGGTCACTGATAGTTTTTTCTGTAGTATTCAATTGTGTTTTTAGGTCTTGCACCTCAGAAAGAAGCTTAGCCTGCCCAGAATATATATTTTTTAGTTCAGCGAGAATGACAGCACTATCGTTAGGGGGCCCTGGATTGCTCTCAATGTCCCCAGACAGTAACAGCAACAAACAATGTATGACATCAATGCATTCGAAGGCCATGCATACACAACACTGTGGGCTCGTCTGCTGTACCAGACAGTAAATGCTTGATTTTTTTGGAGAATAGCGAGCTTTGTCTACTAACCTGCATGGAGAACAGGAGCGGGTTACAGGACTGTTTTGTGGCGCAGCCACCGAGCCCACAGAGCGGCGCGCCGGGATGCTGCCGCTTTATAGCTGTTGCTGATGTCGATGAAGATGAGAGTTGTGATGTTTGCAGGATCCATACTTCCTCGGGTGGGGGCGCCGCTTGACAGGCCAGAATGTTGGGGTTGGAGGCGCATTGGGTACTCGTACCCGCGCTGGTGTCGAGCCACTGAGGCTCGCGGGCTGCTGGTCCGTCAGTCGCGGCACCGAGTGAAGCCGAGGAGAGTAGATGGATGACGAGCGTAGCATACACCTGCATGGCGAACAGGAGCGGATTACAGGGCCGTTTCGTGGCGCAGCCACCGAGCCCACAGAGCGGCGCGCCGGGATGCTGCCGCTTTATAGCTGTTGCTGATGCCGATGAAGATGAGAGTTGTGATGTTTGCAGGATCCATACTTCCTCGGGTGGGGGCGCCGCTTGACAGGCCAGAATGTTGGGGTTGGAGGCGCATTGGGTACTCGTACCCGCGCTGGTGTCGAGCCACTGAGGCTCGCGGGCTGCTGGTCCGTCAGTCGCGGCACCGAGTGAAGCCGAGGAGAGTAGATGGATGACGAGCGTAGCATACACCTGCATGGCGAACAGGAGCGGGTTACAGGGCCGTTTCGTGGCGCAGCCACCGAGCCCACAGAGCGGCGCGCCGGGATGCTGCCGCTTTATAGCTGTTGCTGATGCCGATGAAGATGAGAGTTGTGATGTTTGCAGGATCCATACTTCCTCGGGTGGGGGCGCCGCTTGACAGGCCAGAATGTTGGGGTTGGAGGCGCATTGGGTACTCGTACCCGCGCTGGTGTCGAGCCACTGAGGCTCGCGGGCTGCTGGTCCGTCAGTCGCGGCACCGAGTGAAGCCGAGGAGAGTAGATGGATGACGAGCGTAGCATACACCTGCATGGCGAACAGGAGCGGGTTACAGGGCCGTTTCGTGGCGCAGCCACCGATCCCACAGAGCGGCGCGCCGGGATGCTGCCGCTTTATAGCTGTTGCTGATGTCGATGAAGATGAGAGTTGTGATGTTTGCAGGATCCATACTTCCTCGGGTGGGGGCGCCGCTTGACAGGCCAGAATGTTGGGGTTGGAGGCGCATTGGGTACTTGTACCCGCGCTGGTGTCGAGCCACAGAGGCTCGCGGGCTGCTGGTCCTTCAGTCGCGGCACCGAGTGAAGCCGAGGAGAGTAGATGGATGACGAGCGTAGCATACACCTGCATGGCGAACAGGAGCGGGTTACAGGGCCGTTTCGTGGCGCAGCCACCGAGCCCACAGAGCGGTGCGCCGGGATGCTGCCGCTTTATAGCTGTTGCTGATGTCGATGAAGATGAGAGTTGTGATGTTTGCAGGATCCATACTTCCTCGGGTGGGGGCGCCGCTTGACAGGCCAGAATGTTGGGGTTGGAGGCGCATTGGGTACTCGTACCCGCGCTGGTGTCAAGCCACTGAGGCTCGCGGGCTGCTGGTCCGTCAGTCGCGGCACCGAGTGAAGCCGAGGAGAGTAGATGGATGACGAGCGTAGCATACACCTGCATGGCGAACAGGAGCGGGTTACAGGGCCGTTTCGTGGCGCAGCCACCGAGCCCACAGAGCGGCGCGCCGGGATGCTGCCGCTTTATAGCTGTTGCTGATGTCGATGAAGATGAGAGTTGTGATGTTTGCAGGATCCATACTTCCTCGGGTGGGGGCGCCGCTTGACAGGCCAGAATGTTGGGGTTGGAGGCGCATTGGGTACTTGTACCCGCGCTGGTGTCGAGCCACAGAGGCTCGCGGGCTGCTGGTCCGTCAGTCGCGGCACCGAGTGAAGCCGAGGAGAGTAGATGGATGACGAGCGTAGCATACACCTGCATGGCGAACAGGAGCGGGTTACAGGGCCGTTTCGTGGCGCAGCCACCGAGCCCACAGAGCGGCGCGCCGGGATGCTGCCGCTTTATAGCTGTTGCTGATGTCGATGAAGATGAGAGTTGTGATGTTTGCAGGATCCATACTTCCTCGGGTGGGGGCGCCGCTTGACAGGCCAGAATGTTGGGGTTGGAGGCGCATTGGGTACTCGTACCCGCGCTGGTGTCGAGCCACTGAGGCTCGCGGGCTGCTGGTCCGTCAGTCGCGGCACCGAGTGAAGCCGAGGAGAGTAGATGGATGACGAGCGTAGCATACACCTGCATGGCGAACAGGAGCGGGTTACAGGGCCGTTTCGTGGCGCAGCCACCGAGCCCACAGAGCGGCGCGCAGGGATGCTGCCGCTTTATAGCTGTTGCTGATGTCGATGAAGATGACAGTTGTGATGTTTGCAGGATCCATACTTCCTCGGGTGGGGGCGCCGCTTGACAGGCCAGAATGTTGGGGTTGGAGGCGCATTGGGTACTCGTACCCGCGCTGGTGTCGAGCCACTGAGGCTCGCGGGCTGCTGGTCCGTCAGTCGCGGCACCGAGTGAAGCCGAGGAGAGTAGATGGATGACGAGCGTAGCATACACCTGCATGGCGAACAGGAGCGGGTTACAGGGCCGTTTCGTGGCGCAGCCACCGAGCCCACAGAGCGGCGCGCCGGGATGCTGCCGCTTTATAGCTGTTGCTGATGTCGATGAAGATGAGAGTTGTGATGTTTGCAGGATCCATACTTCCTCGGGTGGGGGCGCCGCTTGACAGGCCAGAATGTTGGGGTTGGAGGCGCATTGGGTACTCGTACCCGCGCTGGTGTCGAGCCACTGAGGCTCGCGGGCTGTTGGTCCGTCAGTCGCGGCACCGAGTGAAGCCGAGGAGAGTAGATGGATGACGAGCGTAGCATACACCTGCATGGCGAACAGGAGCGGGTTACAGGGCCGTTTTGTGGCGCAGCCACCGAGCCCACAGAGCGGCGCGCCGGGATGCTGCCGCTTTATAGCTGTTGCTGATGTCGATGAAGATGAGAGTTGTGATGTTTGCAGGATCCATACTTCCTCGGGTGGGGGCGCCGCTTGACAGGCCAGAATGTTGGGGTTGGAGGCGCATTGGGTACTTGTACCCGCGCTGGTGTCGAGCCACAGAGGCTCGCGGGCTGCTGGTCCTTCAGTCGCGGCACGGAGTGAAGCCGAGGAGAGTAGATGGATGACGAGCGTAGCATACACCTGCATGGCGAACAGGAGCGGGTTACAGGGCCGTTTCGTGGCGCAGCCACCGAGCCCACAGAGCGGCGCGCCGGGATGCTGCCGCTTTATAGCTGTTGCTGATGTCGATGAAGATGAGAGTTGTGATGTTTGCAGGATCCATACTTCCTCGGGTGGGGGCGCCGCTTGACAGGCCAGAATGTTGGGGTTGGAGGCGCATTGGGTACTCGTACCCGCGCTGGTGTCGAGCCACTGAGGCTCGCGGGCTGCTGGTCCGTCAGTCGCGGCACCGAGTGAAGCCGAGGAGAGTAGATGGATGACGAGCGTAGCATACACCTGCATGGCGAACAGGAGCGGATTACAGGGCCGTTTCATGGCGCAGCCACCGAGCCCAAAGAGCGGCGCGCCGGGATGCTGCCGCTTTATAGCTGTTGCTGATGCCGATGAAGATGAGAGTTGTGATGTTTGCAGGATCCATACTTCCTCGGGTGGGGGCGCCGCTTGACAGGCCAGAATGTTGGGGTTGGAGGCGCATTGGGTACTCGTACCCGCGCTGGTGTCGAGCCACTGAGGCTCGCGGGCTGCTGGTCCGTCAGTCGCGGCACCGAGTGAAGCCGAGGAGAGTAGATGGATGACGAGCGTAGCATACACCTGCATGGCGAACAGGAGCGGGTTACAGGGCCGTTTCGTGGCGCAGCCACCGAGCCCACAGAGCGGCGTGCCGGGATGCTGCCGCTTTATAGCTGTTGCTGATGCCGATGAAGATGAGAGTTGTGATGTTTGCAGGATCCATACTTCCTCGGGTGGGGGCGCCGCTTGACAGGCCAGAATGTTGGGGTTGGAGGCGCATTGGGTACTCGTACCCGCGCTGGTGTCGAGCCACTGAGGCTCGCGGGCTGCTGGTCCGTCAGTCGCGGCACCGAGTGAAGCCGAGGAGAGTAGATGGATGACGAGCGTAGCATACACCTGCATGGCGAACAGGAGCGGGTTACAGGGCCGTTTCGTGGCGCAGCCACCGAGCCCACAGAGCGGCGCGCCGGGATGCTGCCGCTTTATAGCTGTTGCTGATGTCGATGAAGATGAGAGTTGTGATGTTTGCAGGATCCATACTTCCTCGGGTGGGGGCGCCGCTTGACAGGCCAGAATGTTGGGGTTGGAGGCGCATTGGGTACTTGTACCCGCGCTGGTGTCGAGCCACAGAGGCTCGCGGGCTGCTGGTCCTTCAGTCGCGGCACCGAGTGAAGCCGAGGAGAGTAGATGGATGACGAGCGTAGCATACACCTGCATGGCGAACAGGAGCGGGTTACAGGGCCGTTTCGTGGCGCAGCCACCGAGCCCACAGAGCGGTGCGCCGGGATGCTGCCGCTTTATAGCTGTTGCTGATGTCGATGAAGATGAGAGTTGTGATGTTTGCAGGATCCATACTTCCTCGGGTGGGGGCGCCGCTTGACAGGCCAGAATGTTGGGGTTGGAGGCGCATTGGGTACTCGTACCCGCGCTGGTGTCGAGCCACTGAGGCTCGCGGGCTGCTGGTCCGTCAGTCGCGGCACCGAGTGAAGCCGAGGAGAGTAGATGGATGACGAGCGTAGCATACACCTGCATGGCGAACAGGAGCGGGTTACAGGGCCGTTTCGTGGCGCAGCCACCGAGCCCACAGAGCGGCGCGCCGGGATGCTGCCGCTTTATAGCGGTTGCTGATGTCGATGAAGATGAGAGTTGTGATGTTTGCAGGATCCATACTTCCTCGGGTGGGGGCGCCGCTTGACAGGCCAGAATGTTGGGGTTGGAGGCGCATTGGGTACTCGTACCCGCGCTGGTGTCAAGCCACTGAGGCTCGCGGGCTGCTGGTCCGTCAGTCGCGGCACCGAGTGAAGCCGAGGAGAGTAGATGGATGACGGGCGTAGCATACACCTGCATGGCGAACAGGAGCGGGTTACAGGGCCGTTTCGTGGCGCAGCCACCGAGCCCACAGAGCGGCGCGCCGGGATGCTGCCGCTTTATAGCTGTTGCTGATGTCGATGAAGATGAGAGTTGTGATGTTTGCAGGATCCATACTTCCTCGGGTGGGGGCGCCGCTTGACAGGCCAGAATGTTGGGGTTGGAGGCGCATTGGGTACTTGTACCCGCGCTGGTGTCGAGCCACAGAGGCTCGCGGGCTGCTGGTCCGTCAGTCGCGGCACCGAGTGAAGCCGAGGAGAGTAGATGGATGACGAGCGTAGCATACACCTGCATGGCGAACAGGAGCGGGTTACAGGGCCGTTTCGTGGCGCAGCCACCGAGCCCACAGAGCGGCGCGCCGGGATGCTGCCGCTTTATAGCTGTTGCTGATGTCGATGAAGATGAGAGTTGTGATGTTTGCAGGATCCATACTTCCTCGGGTGGGGGCGCCGCTTGACAGGCCAGAATGTTGGGGTTGGAGGCGCATTGGGTACTCGTACCCGCGCTGGTGTCGAGCCACTGAGGCTCGCGGGCTGCTGGTCCGTCAGTCGCGGCACCGAGTGAAGCCGAGGAGAGTAGATGGATGACGAGCGTAGCATACACCTGCATGGCGAACAGGAGCGGGTTACAGGGCCGTTTCGTGGCGCAGCCACCGAGCCCACAGAGCGGCGCGCAGGGATGCTGCCGCTTTATAGCTGTTGCTGATGTCGATGAAGATGACAGTTGTGATGTTTGCAGGATCCATACTTCCTCGGGTGGGGGCGCCGCTTGACAGGCCAGAATGTTGGGGTTGGAGGCGCATTGGGTACTCGTACCCGCGCTGGTGTCGAGCCACTGAGGCTCGCGGGCTGCTGGTCCGTCAGTCGCGGCACCGAGTGAAGCCGAGGAGAGTAGATGGATGACGAGCGTAGCATACACCTGCATGGCGAACAGGAGCGGGTTACAGGGCCGTTTCGTGGCGCAGCCACCGAGCCCACAGAGCGGCGCGCCGGGATGCTGCCGCTTTATAGCTGTTGCTGATGTCGATGAAGATGAGAGTTGTGATGTTTGCAGGATCCATACTTCCTCGGGTGGGGGCGCCGCTTGACAGGCCAGAATGTTGGGGTTGGAGGCGCATTGGGTACTCGTACCCGCGCTGGTGTCGAGCCACTGAGGCTCGCGGGCTGTTGGTCCGTCAGTCGCGGCACCGAGTGAAGCCGAGGAGAGTAGATGGATGACGAGCGTAGCATACACCTGCATGGCGAACAGGAGCGGGTTACAGGGCCGTTTTGTGGCGCAGCCACCGAGCCCACAGAGCGGCGCGCCGGGATGCTGCCGCTTTATAGCTGTTGCTGATGTCGATGAAGATGAGAGTTGTGATGTTTGCAGGATCCATACTTCCTCGGGTGGGGGCGCCGCTTGACAGGCCAGAATGTTGGGGTTGGAGGCGCATTGGGTACTTGTACCCGCGCTGGTGTCGAGCCACAGAGGCTCGCGGGCTGCTGGTCCTTCAGTCGCGGCACGGAGTGAAGCCGAGGAGAGTAGATGGATGACGAGCGTAGCATACACCTGCATGGCGAACAGGAGCGGGTTACAGGGCCGTTTCGTGGCGCAGCCACCGAGCCCACAGAGCGGCGCGCCGGGATGCTGCCGCTTTATAGCTGTTGCTGATGTCGATGAAGATGAGAGTTGTGATGTTTGCAGGATCCATACTTCCTCGGGTGGGGGCGCCGCTTGACAGGCCAGAATGTTGGGGTTGGAGGCGCATTGGGTACTCGTACCCGCGCTGGTGTCGAGCCACTGAGGCTCGCGGGCTGCTGGTCCGTCAGTCGCGGCACCGAGTGAAGCCGAGGAGAGTAGATGGATGACGAGCGTAGCATACACCTGCATGGCGAACAGGAGCGGATTACAGGGCCGTTTCATGGCGCAGCCACCGAGCCCAAAGAGCGGCGCGCCGGGATGCTGCCGCTTTATAGCTGTTGCTGATGCCGATGAAGATGAGAGTTGTGATGTTTGCAGGATCCATACTTCCTCGGGTGGGGGCGCCGCTTGACAGGCCAGAATGTTGGGGTTGGAGGCGCATTGGGTACTCGTACCCGCGCTGGTGTCGAGCCACTGAGGCTCGCGGGCTGCTGGTCCGTCAGTCGCGGCACCGAGTGAAGCCGAGGAGAGTAGATGGATGACGAGCGTAGCATACACCTGCATGGCGAACAGGAGCGGGTTACAGGGCCGTTTCGTGGCGCAGCCACCGAGCCCACAGAGCGGCGCGCCGGGATGCTGCCGCTTTATAGCTGTTGCTGATGCCGATGAAGATGAGAGTTGTGATGTTTGCAGGATCCATACTTCCTCGGGTGGGGGCGCCGCTTGACAGGCCAGAATGTTGGGGTTGGAGGCGCATTGGGTACTCGTACCCGCGCTGGTGTCGAGCCACTGAGGCTCGCGGGCTGCTGGTCCGTCAGTCGCGGCACCGAGTGAAGCCGAGGAGAGTAGATGGATGACGAGCGTAGCATACACCTGCATGGCGAACAGGAGCGGGTTACAGGGCCGTTTCGTGGCGCAGCCACCGAGCCCACAGAGCGGCGCGCCGGGATGCTGCCGCTTTATAGCTGTTGCTGATGTCGATGAAGATGAGAGTTGTGATGTTTGCAGGATCCATACTTCCTCGGGTGGGGGCGCCGCTTGACAGGCCAGAATGTTGGGGTTGGAGGCGCATTGGGTACTTGTACCCGCGCTGGTGTCGAGCCACAGAGGCTCGCGGGCTGCTGGTCCTTCAGTCGCGGCACCGAGTGAAGCCGAGGAGAGTAGATGGATGACGAGCGTAGCATACACCTGCATGGCGAACAGGAGCGGGTTACAGGGCCGTTTCGTGGCGCAGCCACCGAGCCCACAGAGCGGTGCGCCGGGATGCTGCCGCTTTATAGCTGTTGCTGATGTCGATGAAGATGAGAGTTGTGATGTTTGCAGGATCCATACTTCCTCGGGTGGGGGCGCCGCTTGACAGGCCAGAATGTTGGGGTTGGAGGCGCATTGGGTACTCGTACCCGCGCTGGTGTCGAGCCACTGAGGCTCGCGGGCTGCTGGTCCGTCAGTCGCGGCACCGAGTGAAGCCGAGGAGAGTAGATGGATGACGAGCGTAGCATACACCTGCATGGCGAACAGGAGCGGGTTACAGGGCCGTTTCGTGGCGCAGCCACCGAGCCCACAGAGCGGCGCGCCGGGATGCTGCCGCTTTATAGCTGTTGCTGATGTCGATGAAGATGAGAGTTGTGATGTTTGCAGGATCCATACTTCCTCGGGTGGGGGCGCCGCTTGACAGGCCAGAATGTTGGGGTTGGAGGCGCATTGGGTACTTGTACCCGCGCTGGTGTCGAGCCACAGAGGCTCGCGGGCTGCTGGTCCGTCAGTCGCGGCACCGAGTGAAGCCGAGGAGAGTAGATGGATGACGAGCGTAGCATACACCTGCATGGCGAACAGGAGCGGGTTACAGGGCCGTTTCGTGGCGCAGCCACCGAGCCCACAGAGCGGCGCGCCGGGATGCTGCCGCTTTATAGCTGTTGCTGATGTCGATGAAGATGAGAGTTGTGATGTTTGCAGGATCCATACTTCCTCGGGTGGGGGCGCCGCTTGACAGGCCAGAATGTTGGGGTTGGAGGCGCATTGGGTACTCGTACCCGCGCTGGTGTCGAGCCACTGAGGCTCGCGGGCTGCTGGTCCGTCAGTCGCGGCACCGAGTGAAGCCGAGGAGAGTAGATGGATGACGAGCGTAGCATACACCTGCATGGCGAACAGGAGCGGGTTACAGGGCCGTTTCGTGGCGCAGCCACCGAGCCCACAGAGCGGCGCGCAGGGATGCTGCCGCTTTATAGCTGTTGCTGATGTCGATGAAGATGACAGTTGTGATGTTTGCAGGATCCATACTTCCTCGGGTGGGGGCGCCGCTTGACAGGCCAGAATGTTGGGGTTGGAGGCGCATTGGGTACTCGTACCCGCGCTGGTGTCGAGCCACTGAGGCTCGCGGGCTGCTGGTCCGTCAGTCGCGGCACCGAGTGAAGCCGAGGAGAGTAGATGGATGACGAGCGTAGCATACACCTGCATGGCGAACAGGAGCGGGTTACAGGGCCGTTTCGTGGCGGAGCCACCGAGCCCACAGAGCGGCGCGCCGGGATGCTGCCGCTTTATAGCTGTTGCTGATGTCGATGAAGATGAGAGTTGTGATGTTTGCAGGATCCATACTTCCTCGGGTGGGGGCGCCGCTTGACAGGCCAGAATGTTGGGGTTGGAGGCGCATTGGGTACTCGTACCCGCGCTGGTGTCGAACCACTGAGGCTCGCGGGCTGTTGGTCCGTCAGTCGCGGCACCGAGTGAAGCCGAGGAGAGTAGATGGATGACGAGCGTAGCATACACCTGCATGGCGAACAGGAGCGGGTTACAGGGCCGTTTTGTGGCGCAGCCACCGAGCCCACAGAGCGGCGCGCCGGGATGCTGCCGCTTTATAGCTGTTGCTGATGTCGATGAAGATGAGAGTTGTGATGTTTGCAGGATCCATACTTCCTCGGGTGGGGGCGCCGCTTGACAGGCCAGAATGTTGGGGTTGGAGGCGCATTGGGTACTTGTACCCGCGCTGGTGTCGAGCCACAGAGGCTCGCGGGCTGCTGGTCCTTCAGTCGCGGCACGGAGTGAAGCCGAGGAGAGTAGATGGATGACGAGCGTAGCATACACCTGCATGGCGAACAGGAGCGGGTTACAGGGCCGTTTCGTGGCGCAGCCACCGAGCCCACAGAGCGGCGCGCCGGGATGCTGCCGCTTTATAGCTGTTGCTGATGTCGATGAAGATGAGAGTTGTGATGTTTGCAGGATCCATACTTCCTCGGGTGGGGGCGCCGCTTGACAGGCCAGAATGTTGGGGTTGGAGGCGCATTGGGTACTTGTACCCGCGCTGGTGTCGAGCCACAGAGGCTCGCGGGCTGCTGGTCCGTCAGTCGCGGCACCGAGTGAAGCCGAGGAGAGTAGATGGATGACGAGCGTAGCATACACCTGCATGGCGAACAGGAGCGGGTTACAGGGCCGTTTCGTGGCGCAGTCACCGAGCCCACAGAGTGGCGCGCCGGGATGCTGCTGCTTTATAGCTGTTGCTGATGCCGATGAAGATGAAATTTGTGATGTCTGCAGGATCCATACTTCCTCGGGTGGGGGCGCCGCTTGACAGGCCCGAATGTTGGGGTTGGAGGCGCATTGGGTACTCGTACCCGCGCTGGTGTCGAGCCACAGAGGTTCGCGGGCTGCTGGTCCGTCAGTCACGGCACCGAGTGAAGCCGAGGTGAGTAAATGGATGACTAGCGTAGCATACACCTGCATGGCGAACAAGAGCGGGTTACAGGACTGTTTCGTGGCGCAGCCAAAAAGCCCACCAATTACATTCTGAAGTGTGTCCAGGCGAAATCAAATAAATGGAATGATGCTGCCGATGCCTTGAAGCTCACAAAACGA
Source organism: Rhipicephalus microplus (assembly GCF_043290135.1). Taxonomy (NCBI): domain Eukaryota; kingdom Metazoa; phylum Arthropoda; class Arachnida; order Ixodida; family Ixodidae; genus Rhipicephalus; species Rhipicephalus microplus. The sequence goes on along the minus strand of NC_134702.1, from coordinate 281,156,000 downwards.
CTTGAAGTTGCTGTGCATGAGAAAACCAACCGTGTTTACAGAAAACTCAATCTACAGCATTGGAACGTATGTCTCATACAAGAAAGTCGCATGAAGAGGCCTCGCTGCGCCCAGCAATTCGAGTGAAAGGTTACATCACCAACTGACATCGAAGACATAGATGCCGCTGAACGGTGGACAGAACTACTGGTAAATTGTACTTTTTCCAAAGTCAAATCAGTATCAAAACTGCGCCAGATGCTTCACAAGAATAGGACAGCAGCGCAAAACTTGCGAACGAACCAGGAATGCCGCTGTCTCCTGGAATAATCACTTGACCAGTGACTACACGCGCGCTATCATAGCTGAGTGTCTCATTTTGAAAAAAAAAATATTCCACTTTCCTGACGAATGTACTTTCTCATTTCACATGGTGTCCAATTTTTCTCCTAAGTTCTTGAAAGCTTTTATAATGAATTTCTGTAACGTAGCCTAGGCTTTCGCAAACACAAGTTATGTCCATGAAGCTTTCATCATATTGTTGCTGCCTTAGGCATTTAGCTCAAAATGGTTCATATTTATTTATAAATTTCTTTTTATTTGTTGGCTGTGCCAGCAGCGTAGCCAGAAACTTCTTTCAAGTTGAGGCTTTACCGTTCCTGATGCATGCTTGTGCATCTCGTACATATGACACCCTCCCCCCCCCCTCACTCAGCACTGCCTACACAAGGGGTCTGTGCGATTTTGGCAGATGAAGTGAGTTCTGACACCAATAATACGCCCAAATCGAGCACTCCTATGGTTTTATGCTTGAAAGATCTGAAAGAAGTTACTGCAGTGGTAATGTTTGGTCGGTGATGGGCACTATCTCATATAAAGAAAATTGTTGCTGAGGCTTGATAAGGACAATAAATATATTTACTTTTAAATACTTTATTTTTTATCTTTTGTTTGAACGTATACAATGTGTATTTATTACTGAATACTGTGCTCGAACATACCAGTGGCGCGCAGTTCCCAGCTGGATTAAAAAAAATCCGCGTGGTGATGGAACTGCATAAAGAGGCCTGGGGTGCGGCCTAACCGTTAACCACCGCGGGGAACGCACTCACCCACTAGAAAATGATTGGCAACCCTGGTGCAATATCTGGCCACTATCACCCACATGCGTACGTCAAATAACTCACAGTCCTCAGTCCCCAGCAGCTGCGAAGCAACTGACCACGGCGGCGGTCAGATCTGCAACGCAGCTGAGGGTGCTAAGATTCTCTGGATCCGGACAGGCCACGATTGAAACCTCAACTTGGCAACGTATGACGCTAGAACCTTATCTAGTGAGGGAAATCTAGCTGTACTATGCGAGGAGCTAGAGGGTTTTAAAGAGGATATAATAGGGCTCTGTGAGGTTAGGAGGATAGATGAGGCTTATACGGCGCTACAGAATGGGCACGTCCTTTGCTATAGGGGCTTGGCTGACAGAAGAGAACTGTGAGGGGGGTTCCTAATTCACAACAACATAGCTGGCAACATTGAAGAATTCCATAGCATTAATGAAAGGGTGGTAGGTATCGTAATTAAACTGAATAAAAGATACAAGTTGAAGGAAGTACAGGCTTACGCTCCTACATCCAGCCATGATGACGCTTCAGTTGAAAGCTTCTATGAAGATGTGGAATAGGCAATGAGTAAGGTAAAAACACAGTATACTATACTGATGGGAGACGTTAATGCAAAGGTAGAGAAGAAGCAGGCTGGAGACCAGGCAGTCGGAGATTATGGCATCGGCACAAGAAGCGCCAGAGGAGAGCTACTAGTAGAATTTGCAGAACGCAATAATTTACGGATTTTAAATACCTTCAACTGAAAACGAGCAAACCGCAAGTGGACATGAAGGAGCCCTAATGGTGAAAATAAGAGCGAAATAGACTTTATAATGAGTGCGCACCCAGACATCGTGCAGGATCTGGAAGTGGTTGGCAAGGTACGATGCAGTGACCATAGAATGGTACAGTCTCGAATTCGCCTAGACGTGAAGAACGAATGACTGAAACTGACACGCAAGAAGCCAATAAATGAGCTAGCTCTGAGGGGGAAAGTACAGGAATTCAGAGTCTCTCTTCAGAGCAGGTACTCGGCTCTCAGTGAGAAAACCAGCCTTAGCGTAGATACAATGAATGATAATCTGACGAGTATCATTACGCAGCGTGCAGCGGAAGTTGGAGGCAGGGTAGTTAGACAGGACATGATTTGGCCGCAAATAATACACTCACAAAGTAAAGAAACACTCAACAACAAGCACAAGTGGAACTTCCAACTAAAGTAGACAGGGCGAAAATCCAGACTTGGGTAACAACATACAGACATGCGCAGTCTTCACACAGCCTTACGCTGCTATCCAGCTATCGAACAATCTCTCTTCCGATAAGTACAATGTCACGGACGGTTCTCTTATACAATTTTCACCTTTCTTTTTAATGTAATATGCTTCCATCAACTCACGCGCAGTTTTAAGCCTTTCTTCTACCTGGAATCTTAACCTCGTGAGTTGATGGAAGCATATTACATTAAAAAGAAAGGCGAAAATTGTATCAGCGAACCGTCAGTGAAATTGTACTTATCGGAAGAGAGAATGTTCGATAGCTGGATAGCGTAAGGCTGTGTGAAGACTGCGCATGTCTGTATGTTGTTACTTAAGTCTCGATTTTCGCCCGGTCTACTTTAGTTGGAAGTGCCGCTTGTGCTTGTCGTTGAGTGTTTTTTTACTCTGTGTGTATATTATTTCCGGTCAAATCATGTCAGTAAGCAAGTACCAACTTCACCAACAATCAGTTTTGTTAGACAGGACACTGGCAAGCTTTCCTAGCAAACGAAGAATCTCATTAAGAAGCGTCAAATCATAAAAGTTTCAAGTACAGCAGGCAAACTAGAACTGACAGAGCTTTCGAATTTGATTAAAAGGCGTAAGGTATGCGATGTAAGAAAGTATAACATGGAGAGAATTGAACACGCTCTGAAAAACGGAGGAAGCGTCAAATCAGTGAAGAGAAAACTTGGAATAGGCAAAACTCGGATGTGTGCACTAAGGGACAAAGAAGGCAAAATAACTACCAATATGAATGAGATAGTTAAAATAGCGGAAGAGTTTTACAGAGATCTGTGCAGTAGCCGGGACAACCACGACTTTAATACTATAAGAACTAGCAGTAATCCAGATGACACCCCACCAGTAATGATACAAGTCAGAAAAGATTTTGAGAGCATGCAAAGAGGCAAAGCTGCTGGTGAGGATCAAGTAACATCAGAGCTGCAGAAATATGGAGGACAGATTGTGTTAGAAAAACTTGCCACCCTCTTTACGAGATGTCTCCTGACGAGAAGAGTACCAGAGTCTTGGAAGAACGCTAACATCATCTTAATACATAGGAAAGGACATGACAGGGACTTGAAGAATTACCGGCCGATCAGCTTGCTCTCTGTTGTATACAAGTTATTTACAAAGGCAATGGCTAACAAAGTAAAGAAAACAATAGAATTAAATCAACCAAAGGAAAAAGCAGGATTTCGAACAGGCTACTCAACAATCGACCACATTCATACTATCAATCAGTTAATAAAGGAATTCTCAGAATATAACCAACTACTATACATAGCCTTCACAGATTACGAGAAGGCGTTTGATTCAGTAGAAATATCAGCCGTCATGCAAACACTGCGGAATCAGGGTATTGATGAAGTATATATAAACATCCTGGAATAAATCTACAGAGGATCAACTGCTAGCATAGTGCTTCATAAAGAAAGCAACAGCATACCAATCAAGAAGAGTGTAAGGGAGGGGGACAAAATCTCCCCGATGCTATTTACCAAGTGCTTACAGGAGGTTTTCAGAAGCCTAGAATGGGAACAGTTAGGGATAAGAGTTGATGGAAAGCACCTTAGTAACCTGCGCTTCGCCGATGACATTGAATTGCTGAGTAGCTCAGGCGACGAATTGCAACTCATGATTGCGGAGTTAGACAAGCAGCAGAAAGGTGGGCCTTGAAATTAATCTGCAGAAAACGAAAGTAATGTACAACAACCTCGGAAAACAGCGGCGCTTCGAGATAGGTAATAGTGCACTTAAAGTTGTAAAAGACTATGTCTACTAAGGGCAGGTAATAACAAAGGAGCCAAACCATGAGATTGAAGTAACTAGAAGAATAAGAATGGGTTGGAGCACATTTGGCAAGCACTCTCAAATTATGACAGGTAGATTGCCACTATCCCTCAAGAGGAAGATATATAACAGCTGTATCTTGCCGGTGCTTAGCTGCGGAGAAAAGAGGGTTCAGCTTAAATTGAGGACGACGCAGCGAGCAATGGAAAGAAAAATGGTAGCTGTAACCTTAAGAGACAAGAAGAGAGCAGAGTGGATTAGGAAACAAACGGAGGGTAAGGATATCATAGCTGAAATCAAGAGGAGGAAATGGACATGGACCAGTCATGTAGCACATAGACAGGATAACCGCTGGTCATTAAGGGTAACTGACTGGATTCCCAGAGAAGGCAAGCGGGTTAGGGGGAGACAGTTAGGTGGCTTGATGAGATTAAGAAGTTTGCGGGTATAAATTGGCAGCAGCAAGCACAGGACCGGGCTAACTGGCGGAACATGGGAGAGGCTTTTGTCCTGCAGTTGACGTAGTCAGGCTAATGATAATGATGATGATAATGATGATGATAATAATGTGCTTGAACATATGTACCTGCCTTGTGTTATGATCTCTGCATTGGCATCTGTTTATGGACATAATTTGTAAATTTGTGCGCGCCATGACGTTTTATATTTGTATTGCAATATATATATAGGCTGCACACATTTTGTGATGGCTGTCGTGTTTGATTTTTTGCGCATTCATTTCAAATATGTGCACAATGAATGTCTAACAATCCTTGTATTTGTTAGGCACATTGTAGAAATAGATCACAATCCAGTTTTACAACACATTTTTTTATAAAAAACGAGCTGCATTGTATCTTGCATGTGCATATTTTACTACAGGCTACAGTTCTGTGGAGCCTATCAGCCCACAAAGGTAAGTTACCTTATCAGTGGAAGGTAGGGGAGGTAGTTCCACTTCTCAAATCAGCTTAGAAATGCTTAACAACCAACTATCGCCCCATTTCTCATGCCAGCACGTACTCCAAACTACTATATAATACTTCGTAATCAGAAGCATCCTCAATTTTCTTGAAAATTGTGCCTTGTTTTCGCCTTACAACACGGTTTTAGGAAATCATATTCATGTGAGACTCAACTCGTACCTTTCATATATGTAATTTGATCTGATCTAATGATGATGATCTTTCATCATCCGCTGACTGCGTTTGTTTTAAATTTTGCAAAAGCGTTGAATAAAGTGCGTCATAAACTTCTAACCCACGAGTTACAGAACTTAAATCTTGACATTAACCTTTTAAAATAGGTTCAACGCTTTCTTGCTAATCGCTTACAGTACGTTACCGCTAACGGCTACAATTCATAGATGTGCCATGGTATCCCTGGAGTTCCCCAAGAGTTGGTTCGCGGTTCTTTGTTGTTTCTAATGTATATTATTGACCTACCCTCTCAAGTAACTTCTAATATCCACCTTTTTGCCGATGATTGCGATAATTTTACAGAAATTACTTCAGAAGACTGTTGGACTATTATAATCACCTACACTCCGACTTAAATATAATATCTATCTGGTACAACTTGTAGCAAATGGAACTAAATAATAACGTATGTAAAGTTAAGAATATATTTAGGTCACCTAACTCATCTCAGGTATACTACTAAAATAATCTCGCTTGAGATCAAGTAATCTCATACAGCCCTAAGGAATTCATATCACATCCAATCTTACTACGCATGGGCTTGTAATAGTGCAATGGTGACCGCCCGGCGCCCTGCTCAAGCCAGTGTGTGGGAGGGCAATACCGATCTTGACAGACAGAAGTTTTTTGTTATCTCGTTGAACGCGAGCAAGGGTTCGCCTCGAGGTATGCGGACTGCGGGGGCAGCATGGTCCTTTGGCGTCGTCGTCCGCACAATGAAAATTTAGTGAATGCCTTCCTAGAACCACATGCCCACAAACGACACGCTGGGAGAAGGGGGGTGGGGTGGACGCAAATCATTGCCGGAGGCTCAGCCGAGCTTCCAATGAGGGAGAATGAGCATTTTTCTGTCTGCAACGTCTGCTCCCTTCACCCTCTTTTTTTCCCGCTCAGTTGTCAGCTTGACGGAAGAAAAATCATTATTGCAGGAACAGGTTTTTCTTGCCGAAGTGCCGGTGTGTGGACAAGTGTGGAGGAGTCAAAATCGTGTCCAAGTTGGATACGCAGCAGGATTCTGGCACGGGTTTCGGCAGAGATAACCAGAGCATGCAGCCAGTGACCCAATGCTTCCATTTTGTACTTGCTCACTTCATATAAGGCCTTATGTTGGCTGCTCTACATCTCATCATGTTTCGGTTCTGGTTTTACTGCGCATTTGCTATTGAACATTCTTTTTTGTGTATTCTCTTTCTATGGTGTGCCTGGATGATCTATTCACTCGTGTTCCTACCGATGAAACGGGCACACGGGAGATGTTTTCCTACATTATTTATTTCAATACAATAATATCGTGAAATGAGCAATGCGTGCGTGCGGGTGTGTCTACCCTCTCTATAATTAGAGTTTATTGGATCTTGTGGTACCACTCAAGCCTCACGATGTTTTTCAGGCCACGTGCAGTAGTTTATTCGTGTTTTAAGTTATTATTGATATATTTTAAATCACTGCTTAAAGGTTATCGGCAATGTGATTGCCAGGAATGTGTTGCAAATGACTAACGTTTAATTGCGAATAAACCTAACCTTATTCTTTTGGTGAATGCGAGAAACATAGGGCGAGGGGTGGCTTTACTGTTAGTACCCTTAATTCAGCGTTTTCGCCAGGGCGCCTAACATTATCTTTGTTTTCTTCGGGGCTCTCTTTACTCATACTGTAACGTGTCTTTCTTTTTCATCTCCAGATTTTCTTCCAAGAATAGTCGCTGGCATTACTAAAAAGCGCGATATTGTCCACAAAACTGAAATAACAAAGATAATATACGTTAAGCCTTGTTATTGTGTTTTCGTTCTACTTTTTTAATAATATAAAAGTGCCACAAATCCAATTCAAGAGATTGCAACTCTTACTTAGCACATTACCGATCACGATTTTTTGCTTTTCTTGAGGCATACGGTGGTTGTGGGATTGTTTAAAAGCACGTATTAAACTGTTACGTAGCCTAGGCTACTACGAATAGGAGTATTGCTGATGACACTTTCTTTTATCATGTCGGTACTAACGTCGTTGCCGTAAGCGTCTGATTATATGTAATGGTTCGTGTTTCTTTATAGGTTGATTTTTTTTTTCAATTTGTCCGGGGCAGCCCAATTTACGGAACGTTTTTTCTAGAGGGGGAGGGGAGATCGGGTGTTTAATCATACTTCATTATGTTCGTGCATGTAGTTTGTATGTGTGCGCGTACATAAACAGATGCGTTCACGCACTCTTGCCTTAGCCAGGGGTCCGCACATGTTTTGCAGCTGTAGTTAGTTCTGATAGTAATGAGGTATTCATAGCAATACCATGGTTCTATGCTTGAGAGAACTCAAAGATGTATCTTTATTATTCTATGGTCCTGAAATGGTGATAGGATCTTTTTCGCACCAAGAAAATTGTTGTTGATGCTTGATAAGGACAAAAAACAAAAGTATTTGCAATGTAATTATTTCATTTTTTCGTTCTTTGTTTTCAATATCTCCACAGTCAATGAAACTTGTGCATGCATATAGATGCCTTACATTGTTATGATCTTGACATCTGCGATCGTTTGCAGCCAGAGTTTGCAGATTTGCACAGCATAATTTTGTACATTTGAACCGGCACATGCACAAACGTTTCACACATTCTATTGAGGTGTTTGTCTTATTCAAAAAAAAAAACTTTTTCCTTATTGATTCTTCAAGAGCACGCAATACGTATTTAAAGATGTTTATATTTTTGCACACATTACAAAATATATAATAACATTGATTTGCAGCGCATGTTTGATTACAAATGAACTGCGTCGTATTTGGTAGGTACGGTTCTTGCTATAGACCCCCACTCTATCAATGACAAAAATATTTCACTTTTCTCAGAATATTTTACAGGCTCAATAATTTCGCAATATTTTACATGACTCAATTAGTACTACAAGTTGGGCTACTGTGATTCGGTTTGTGGTGGCAGCTATAAAACTCCGATGACAGAAAGACTCGTGACAATAAATGAATGACGACATCACTCCCTTTCAAATTCCCATGTTTGCTCGAGTACAAGTGTTTGCAAAGTTATACACTGCACCTAGATTCAGAAGCATAGCCTCGGAGGGACGGGACTTAGACAATGTCCGTAAAAGAAGGATACATAGCTTAGATAAACTGCATTTCTACGCTGAATGATGACACCTTCCCACCTAGAATATTTTGTGTGCGCTAAGAGTGTCGCTAAGCACACAGTGCTCTAGTAGACGCATCCAGGCCTTCAACGTGCACTTTGGTGACGTTCAGGATGGTAACTATATGCGTATAAGGGTTTCTGATCCCCACCAGATTTTTTGTAATGCTTTAGCTTTTCGGGTGATACAAAAGTATCTCCACGCCTTCACAACGACCACCGTTGCCAAAGTTAGCCGGTTTTCACAAACACAGGGGGGATTGTTTGAATTCGTTCAATTATTTCTTCATTGTATCAACTTCCAAGACAAGCTCGCTCAATGAATGACGATGGCACGAACGCAGATCAAAGCAACAGTTATATATATATATATATATATATATATATATATATATATATATATATATATATATATATATATATATATATATATATATATATATATATATATATATATATATATATATATATATCCTCTTTGAAGTTTCAGACAAGTTAATGGGAAAAGCTTGTCTTAAACTTCGAAAAGGAACGAGCCGCCAGCGGATTACAAGAAAAGGGGAAATACAAGAACGGCGGCACACTGCCCGCTTGGGGTAGAGTGGGTGCGGGGGAGGTATTGTTGACAATGATGGCATTGCTCATCTACCTCTGCCCTACTTTGTTGAGATGCTGCCCCTTTCTAATTACGCCGTGTCGGTCTTGCTTCTTCTCCTAGATATTCTATAATTATTTAACATTTCTCTCCCTGTTTCGCTGTTTCTTTTTCTTTTTTCCTTTTTTCTTTTTATATTTTTTTTAACCCCTTCTCTCCTGTCTCCACAGGATATAAGAATGCACGGAACATGTGTAAATATTATTATACCTTGAAAAAGACGGGGTTCTCGTCGAAACGTCGGCAGAATAAACAGTTGTTATGTGAAAGCGCATCTACTTTCATATTTATAACCTCGCAGCAACCGAAGTTATTCTTCTGTATATATATATATATATATATATATATATATATATATATATATATATATATATATATATATATATATATATATATATATATATATATATATATACGACGTTAAAGTAAATAATCGTAACTGAACATTAATAGAAATTGATTGTGAAAGTCGTGGTCACCAAGTTCCCTGAGCTTCACAGTACAAGCAGTATTTTAGCAGCCAGCACTACAAAGAACATTTTTTTTATTTTTGCTTTTCTTTTGGAGGTCGTTAATTTGTGGAGTGTGAATTCTATAAGCTTAAGTGTCAGCATTTTGACTAAAATCTGTTGGGCTCGGTAGAAGATTTAAAAAATTTGGAAGTTCATAGAGGGCCTGAGGTGTCAGAATCTGTCTGTGTTTGCCACAAAACATCTCCGTGTCTTCTGTTGCCAAAGCTGCGGCTTTCCGTTTCCAACACGTTTTAAAAGCCGTGAACGTATACTGAGGAGATTGTTCCTAGAGAGCGGTTCAAGTTTGATGGCGTGTTGTACATGTGCCAGGATTCGCGCAAGGACCTGCTTCCAAAATTCCTCCCTGTTTCTCAAACAGAAAATCTGTAGAAATCGATCATATGGTCGGGATGCTCAAGGGCTCTGTAAAGGAGCCGCGTTGCATTTCTGCCTTCCTGACGTCGTTCTTAGGTTGGCGTAATCTTGACGAGTGGGCGTGAAAGTTTATTGCTGCCCGGCAAGACGCACGTTAGCGCTCAGCGGCTGACTCTCACGTCGGAAACGCCAGCCCAAAACTTTAGACTGCTCCACGGGCTTTCTGAACGGTAACATTCGCTTTTTGCCTACGTAGCTGGCTGGGCACTCTGAACATGAAAGCTTGCAGACTACTCGCTGGTGTTGCTTCTTCTTTCGGCCGGGGTAGCAAGCGGGTGAGCAATATAGCAGGCTTGCGAGCCACCTCGACCCCTGATTTTTCGAGAATCGCGGAGAGCTCTTCACTTGCGTCCGGCACATATGGGATGACAATGCGCTTGGCTGGCTTCAAACATTTTTTACCTGTGAGGGAACGGGGAGGGAAGGTTGTCGCGTAGTGTGTCTTTCACGGGTCCCTCTACACGGTACAGTGATCGTTCTCTCAATACACGTCGTGACGCCCACTTAAAATAATAAAAACGCGGGCCCAAACGAAGAGAAAACAATATCCATCTAAATGCACAACGCTGGGTAATATTTTTCTCAGTCTTTACCTCTCGAGTGGGCTTCACAAAAGTGTAAAAGTGATAATTTTCGTTGATAAATGTAAAACCTGGTTGCTAAAATGTATTAAAAGTGGTAAGCCAACTGAAAAAAAATGTTAGGAGTGATTTATGGTGTTGTAAACCTTAATTGAAAAAATGCCCTAGGTAAATATTGTGTTACTGTATTACTTTCTGGCGCTAAAACTCAGCTGTTGCTCCAGTAGTTCATCACGTACACCTCACCACCAAGAACGTAACCCTATCATCTGTGAAGAACAATTTAGTATCAACATTTAGTGTGGCACAAGCCACTTAAAATCTCTATTGCTTTGCGCAAAAGCTTTGGTACTTTGCAACTACACTAGTCTTCTTATTAGGGCAGGCAAATTAGAGGGGCTCTGGTGACTCCGTCTCGAAAGCTGACAACGACTTATTCCATGAAACAGACTTACGTATACGGTGAACAGTTTATAAACTGAAAAATAAAAAGGCAGGCTTAAAACAAAATGCTATTCTAGTTTTATGATGATTTTATTGTCGCTTCCTTTTGAAAGATTTACAAACTAGACCACTTCGGGCGCTTTAGAACTGTGCGAATAAATGCGAACTATATAGCATTATTATATGAACGAATGTTATTGCTGAGCTAAAGAAAAAAAAAGCAGATTGAAGTAGCGCACACGAGGAGATTGTAGAAACAACGGTGCTGGTGGCCTCATTTCCTTATTTTTTTTACCTCTTCTTCAGTTTCCTTTTTCCCTTTTTGCTATAATATACAGGGACAATATTAAAGTCAGTCTATCGACTCGTCATTCACGTAACATTATGATATGTGGCTATACTTTGTTTCCACTTAGCTTGACGCATGTGTTCCGAGTTCGGAGTGGCCGTCGGCCAAGCTGGAAATGCAGCTTAAACGCTCTGCTTTCAAAATGAAATGGTACATGTAAAAAGCATGTAGTTCACCTAGATTTTCATCCTACACTCTTGTCTGAGCTGTGTGTGGATTGAAGGTGTAACACTGTATACGATGGCATCAAACGTGAACATCACTTTTTTTTCCTGGAAGGAAAAATAAAAGCTTATCGCTGCCAGCAATGACCTCACGTTAGTAATAATAGAACATTATCAATAGATAACTGCTTTGTAGACTAGTACAAAATGTTCTGCATCACTTTTTTTTATTTCCTACAGGAAGATTAATGTTCTTGCCGCTGCCATGTTTACACATACATCAGCGAGATCATTGAGTAAAAAAGTGGATTATCTTCAATATTTTTCAATCCTATATAGGCAATAAATATGGTGCATTCACTCTTCAATCGCAAAATCGAGCTCTGAATTCTGACAACATTCGGGCGCGAAAGGAAGCACTACGTACTCGAGATGTACACCTAAATAAACAGTGTGGGTTTAAATTGCTTTTAAGTTAAGCATGTTAGACCTTACATCGTACGCCAAGGACCCCATTCGATAGCTGCTTTATTGGTGCACAGGCCTTCAACACATACATCAACAACGCGGAGATCGCTGCACATTCGACTATTTATTTATTTATTTATTTATTTATTTATTTTTTATTTACTTATTTATTTATTTACACACACTGCAGCGCTAAGTGCGCTATGGCAGGAGTGGGTGTACAAAATACGCGGAATTTTAACAGACGGGAATGAAAATTATGTAAACAGGTAACATAATACAGATGTCTGGTTATACAAGGGCAAAAGTGCACAAACATGTGATTAACATGAATGAAAATAGAATAAAGAAACAATGCAACTCAAGAGCTAACACCAATGGCAAATAGATGAGGGTATGTTACAGACGCATGTCATGGATGTCGGCTTGAAAATTGAATGATGGGCGTGAACGAATAGTACCAGGTAACGAATTCCAGACTTCAATAGAACGGGGGAAAAAACTGAACTTGAACGTGTTAGTTCGAGCATAGTAAGGCGTTAAGTTTAAGTTGTGATAGCTTCTTGTCGTTGACTGAGGTGCAAAGTTTATGAAGTCCTTGTCATATGAAAGTTTAACCGAAGACGTCACAATGCTATGCAAGAATTTTAATGACTCTATTTGGCGACGCGAAGAGAGCGAAGTTAAGTTCAGTGAAAAAAAGAGTAGAAGAGGATGAAAATTCGCGGTCATAGCGATGACATATGAATCTTACAGCTTTTTTCTGAATTGCTTCTAACCTATTATTCTCGCACTGCTTGTATGGGTTCCAAACGACAGATGCGTAGTCTACTATTGGGCAAATGAGGGGTTTAAATAAGAGAAGCTTAGTTTCCTTCGGAGATTTAGATAGAGTGCGACGTAGATCGCCTAGTTTTTTTTTAATGCTTTGTTACATACGTAATTAATGTGCTTACACCATGTCTTATTATGAGCGAAAATGACCCCTAAATACTTATAATCAAGAACCCTATTTACTGCACGGTTATCGAAAGAGTAATCAAAAGCAGAAGGAGATTTACTACAAAGGGACATAAGTACGGTTTTTTAAGGTAAATGTTCATTTGCCAGGTTCTGCACCAATCGCAAAAACCAGCAAATGACTCTTGGAAGCGGTAAGGGTCAGCGTGTGTTTTAATGACCTCATATAAAACGCAATCATTGGCGTAAAAACGAATAGAAGAGGAGATGCAAAACAGGCAAATCATTTAAGTAAATTAAAAAAGAAGAGGCCCAAGAACGGGCCCTTGGGGCACTCCAGATGTTACATCAATGGCAATAGAGCTGGTTAACCTGTAAGAAACGAACTGAGAGCGAGATGACAAAAAGCTAGAGATCCAACTAACCAATTGAGGATTGTTTAATATGACATCGAGTTTAGCGAGAAGTTTAGAATGCAGCACTGTATCGAAGGCTTTTGAGAAGTCAATAAATATAGCGTCAACCTGGTTGCCAAGATCAAGGTTCAAAAAAATATCATGCGTGAGTTTGACTAATTGTGTTGTGGTACTGAAACCACGCCTAAACCCATACTGCATGTTTGATAGTAGTTGGTGCGATTCCAAGAAGAGCATAATGTGTTTATGAATGATATTGCTACCTGTAGGCTGCCACAAACCATAGTGCGAATGCGCGTGTGCGCCCGACGAGGAAGATGAGGCTCGCTGGCTGCTCGAGCTCGGAGCCAGACTGGCCAGTGCTGCAACCGCTCTTGCAAATATATTTTTCGAATATATTCGCAATACTTTGTCTCGTTACTCACGTAACATATTTGGTGGAGGTGGAACGATCCCCGTCCTCACCACGCAGCTCCGCAGTGGCCGCATCCTCCAGCTTTCCGCCATGGCTTCCAGTGACAACGCGTCCGCTTCATCATCTGCGGCTTCTCCGACAACCTTTGTCGCCGTCCAAACACCACGTGATCCCGGGACATTTTCTGCGCAACCTGGCCTCGACGTCGACAAATGGCTTCGCCTTTATGAACGGGTCAGTCAAACTCACCGTTGGGACCCTACCATGATGCTCGCTAATGTTCTCTTCTACTTGGACGGAACCCCGCGTGTCTGGTACGAGACAAATGAGTCCGAACTCACCAGCTGGGACACGTTCAAGGAGAAGCTACGTGACATCTTTGGGGACCCGACCGGTCGCCACGCAGCTGCACGACAGGAGCTGGCTACCCGTGTCCAGTCGCCAACTGAATCGTATGTGTCATACATCCAAGAAGTTCTCGCTCTTTGCCGAAAAGTGGACGAGGCGATGTCTGAGGCTGAAAAGGTTGGACACGTTTTGAAGGGGATCGCGGACGACGCCTTCAATTTGCTGGTGTACACTAACGTCTCGACCATCGACCGTGTAATTCAAGAATGCCGCCGTTTCGAAACAGCAAAAAGCCGTCGGGTGCGCCCTCCTTTTTCTCGGTTGCCAAACACGGCGGCTACGTCCACCTGCTCCGATTCTACCGTCACACCGCCCTTTGAGCAGAGTGTAACGCGTATCGTTCGACGGGAACTTGAAGCAGCAAGTCCAGCGCCGCTTCAGCCCACTTCTTTCGAACATACGATACCGACAACCCCCGCGATCTCCGTTATTCAGGCGGTCGTACGACAAGAATTCGCCAACCGCGGGTTCCCTGATGCTTGCCCCATCTCTTGCCCCTCCTCCAGACCAATTCCCACTAATGCACCTCGACGTGACCCATTTGTTGCTCCACGATCTCGCAACCCGGCGGAATGGCGAACTCCTGACGACAAACCGATCTGCTTCCGGTGCCACCGCGTTGGACATGTCTCCCGCTACTGCCGTGCCTCCTGGACGCCGCCACATAGGAGCCAGTTTTTCGCACCTTATAGCCCATATGAAGATCTTCGCCGGTATTCGTCCAGCCGTACCGCCCCTGCTTTCGACACGTCTAACAGCCGCCTTCCTGCTCGTTCTCCGTCCCCTCAACGCCGTCGTTCCCCGTCGCCCCAGCCACGCCGCCATCACTCGCCGCCTAACTTTTCATCGTACCCGACGGAAAACTAGACAGTGCAGCCCCTGGAGGTAGTGCTGCATCATCCCTGTCTGAACCAAACCCTCCATTGACGCTTCATACGAACAAAAATCTTGTCGATGTACACGTGGACGGTATTTCTCTGTCGGCACTAGTCGATACTGGCGCTCATGTGTCCATCATCAGCGTTCATCTTTGTCGCCGCTTAAGAAAAGTACTCACGCCCCCTGCTACCGAAGCTGTACGTGTGGCCGATGGCGGCACTGTTCCTGTCATTGGCATGTGTACGGCTCGCATACGCATCGCCGACCGTTACATCCCTGTTCTATTCACGGTGCTCCAGAACTGTCCTCATGACCTCATCTTAGGGATGGACTTCCTGTCGACCCATTCTGCTCTCATCGACTGTTCCGCTGGTACTCTTTGCTTAGACCTTCCTCTTCAGCCGGATATTCACCCTGAACCTCAACACGGCCTTTCTGCCACAGACTTCCTCCGCTTACCGCCTAAAGCCCTCACATTCACCGAATTTGCCACGACCTCACCCGTATTGGATGGGAATTACATCGTCACGCCGATTCCTGATGTCCTACTGGCACGTGACGTCACCGTCCCTCACTGCATCGTAACTGTAGCCTCCAACCGGACCCGTCTACCCGTCATAAATTTCGGCTTCACAAAGCAAGTCCTCCCTGAAGGCATCCTAATTGCCACGTTGCGGTCCTTAGCCGATGATCACGTCACCACTTTCGCAGCCGACGCATGCCCCAATTTTCCTTGTCGCCCACTCGATGCCACATGCCTCGACATGTCAATACGTCCCATGATCGACCCTGACCTTCCCCCAGCGCAATCAGCCGCTCTCGCACGCCTTCTAGCTTCCTACCGTGACATCTTCGACCTTGACGACCGCCCACTCGGCCAAACTTCTCTTGTAAAGCACCGCATCAACACCGGTGATGCTGCTCCCATTCACCGTCGACCGTATCGCGTGTCCGCGTCGGAGCGCCAGATTATTCAAGCTGAAGTGAATAAGATGTTAACTAAAGGCATTATTGAGCCCTCATCAAGCCCATGGGCGTCACCCGTCGTCCTGGTTAAAAAGAAGGACAACACATGGCGTTTTTGCATCGATTACCGGCATCTAAATCGAATCACCAAAAAGGACGTGTATCCTTTACCACGTATTGATGACGCCCTCGATTGTCTCCACGGCGCACGCTACTTTTCATCCATCGACCTTCGTTCTGGTTATTGGCAGATTGCCGTAGACGAGAAAGACCAAGAAAAGACCGCCTTCATCACTCCAGATGGCCTATACCAATTCAAGGTTATGCCCTTCGGTCTATGCAATGCCCCCGCCACGTTCGAACGTATGATGGACTCTCTGCTACACGGGTTCAAATGGTCAACATGCCTGTGTTACCTAGACGACGTCCTCGTATTTGCACCTACGTTTGAGACCCACCTTGAGCGTCTGTCGGCCATTCTCGACGTCTTCCGCAAAGCCGGCCTCCAGTTGAACTCCTCGAAGTGTCACTTCGGCCGCCGACAGATTACCGTGCTGGGCCACCTTGTCGATGCTTCTGGTGTGAGACCGGACCCTGAGAAAATTCGTGCCGTCACGAGTTTCCCAGTACCCCAATCCGCCAAAGATGTCCGGAGCTTTGTGGGACTTTGCTCCTACTTTAGGCGGTTCGTGAAAGATTTTGCGGCAATCGCCCAACCACTTACCGATCTTTTGAAGAAAGGCGTTCCATTTTCGTGGGGGTCCACTCAAGCTGCCGCCTTCTCTCACCTCATAACACTTTTGACGACGCCCCCTATCCTCGCCCACTTTGACCCATCTGCCCGAACTGAGGTCCGAACTGATGCCAGTGGTCACGGTATCGGAGCCGTTCTCGCCCAATGCCAACAGGGACACGACCGCGTTATCGCGTATGCTAGCCGCCTCCTTACACCTGCAGAGCGTAACTATTCGATCACGGAGCGAGAATGCCTTGCTCTTGTCTGGGCGGTCTCAAAATTCCGTCCATATTTATATGGCACTCACTTTTCCGTCGTCACCGACCACCACGCGCTCTGCTGGCTTTCATCCTTAAGAGATCCTACAGGTCGACTTGGTCGCTGGGCTCTGCGACTGCAAGAATACACCTTTTCTGTGATATACAAGTCTGGACGCCTGCACCAGGACGCCGATTGCCTTTCTCGCTATCCAGTTGACCCATCGGCCACCATACCTGACAACGACGCCTGCGTGTGCTCCGTTTCTCAACTGAACCACATAGCCGACGAGCAACGCCGTGATGCAGCCCTACGAGCTATCATTGAGCGCCTCGACTCCTCCCCATCGAACCGATCCTATCGCTCGTTCGTACTCCAGAATGGCACATTATACCGGCATAACTTCCATCCAGACGGCCCATCTCTGCTGCTTGCCATACCCAAACACCTCCGCTTGGCTGTACTCCACGAACTTCATGACGTTCCTACTGCCGGTCACCTGGGTGTGTCCCGCACATACGACCGGATTCGCCGTCGCTTCTATTGGCCAGGTCTGGCACGGTCCGTCAGAAGATACGTCGCGGCGTGTGAGGAATGTCAGCGCCGCAAAACACCATCGACGCTTCCGGCTGGGCGCCTTCAACCACTCGATATTTCTACAGAACCTTTCTTTCGCGTCGGCTTGGACTTACTCGGCCCTTTTCCTCTGTCTTCTGCTGGCAACAGGTGGATAGCTGTGGCCACAGACTACGCCACACGCTACGCAATCACACGCGCCCTTCCAACAAGTTGCGCCACTGACGTCGCCGATTTTCTTCTACACGACGTGATCTTGCAACATGGTGCTCCACGCCAGCTGCTCACGGACCGAGGCCGCACATTTCTATCGAAAGTCATAGCGGACATCCTACGCTCTTGTGCAACACGCCACAAGCTCACTACGTCGTACCATCCGCAAACAAATGGCCTCACAGAACGCCTGAACCGAACCCTAACTGACATGCTTGCAAAGTACGTTTCCTCAGATCACTCTGACTGGGACATCGCTTTACCATACGTGACATTTGCCTACAATTCTTCGCGCCACGACACGGCTGGTTACTCCCCTTTTTTCTTGCTGTTCGGCCGCGAACCCACATTACCCCTCGATACGACGATTCCGTTACCAGCAGCTCCAACTTCACAATATGCTCTGGACGCCATCAGCCGGGCCGCCCACGCACGCGAAACCGCTCGTGCTCGCCTTCTGACCTCCCAAGCAAACCAACGGCGTCGGTACGACCAACGACACCGCGATGTGCACTTTTCGCCCGGTTCGTTGGTTCTGCTGTGGTCTCCGACCAGGCACGTTGGCCTGTCTGACAAGCTGCTCTCTCGGTACACAGGGCCCTACAGAGTGCTTCGTGAGGTGACTCCCGTCACTTATGAAATCACTCCTGCTGCCTCGCCGTCTTCATCCACCCCTAGGGCCACCGACATCGTACACGTCGCACGCCTGAAGCAGTACCACTCGCCCAATGATCTTGACATCTAGATGCGCCGAGACGGCGCCTTTGCCGACGGGGGTTATGCTACCTGTAGGCTGCCACAAACCATAGTGCGAATGCGCGTGTGCGCCCGACGAGGAAGATGAGGCTCGCTGGCTGCTCGAGCTCGGAGCCAGACTGGCCAGTGCTGCAACCGCTCTTGCAAATATATTTTTCGAATATATTCGCAATACTTTGTCTCGTTACTCACGTAACAATATGTTCTAACATCTTACATGATTGAGAAGTCAATGATATCGGTCTATAATTCAATAGAGACTGCTTGTTGCCAGATTTATAAAGAGGGAGTATACCTTTGCTATCTTTCATGAGGATGGAACAGTGCCAGAACATAAAGATTTGTTGAATATGATCGTCAGATATCTGGATGACCAAATGGAGTTGCGAACTAAGAATGCATTGTGTATCCCGTCAGGACCAGTGCATTTTCTAACGTCTAATTTTAAGATAAGGTTCAGAATGCCTTCACTCGTTCTTTCAATGTCACTGATTGGTTCAGAACGAGTTATGCCTGTCAGAGAAGGACTGGAGTTATTGTCAGAAACAAACACAGACTGGAAATAGTTATTAAAAGTCTTCGATATTGCTGACGGGTCACTAATAACATCATTATCAATTCTGAGAGAAGAAGGTGAGGCATCATAAGGCAAAATCGAATACCAAAACTTGCGTGGGTTCGTGCTTAACATGCCCGGCAACTGGACGCGAAAAAATAAATCTTTCGCCGTTCTCATTTTAGAATTAAGTTCAATTTTCGCCTTCTGAAATTCGTCCAGGCTAACGGGATCGTGAGTTCTTCTGGAGCGCCTAAGTCGACGGACACGGCGAGACATATGTAAGATGCCACGAGTGATCCAAGGAAGATTAGTATTGCTTTTCTTTGTCTTAAGTGGCACAAATCTTCGGACACATGACTTAACAAGATCCTGAAAGTAATTAACGAGGTAATCTATATCCTGCCTGTCAGAAAGTGCACAAAACGTATCAAAATGATCAGCTAGAATATCAGTAATGGAATTGTCATCCGCACGAGTGAAATCAGGGAAACTAGTAAACGTATAGGGTGATTTGGACGTGGGACAACAAAGTGATAACAGACACCTTTATGGTATGATAATCCGTCAATTACCTCGCAAGAAAAGTTATTATCAGCTAAATCTGTACTTAGGAAAACTAAGTCTAGAATAGAATTAAACCTAGTCGCACATGAAACGACTTGAGTAAGCCCAAAAGATAAAGAAATATTTATTAATTCATGACAGATAGCAGCATCACGAATCGTTACAGTCAGGGAAGGCCAATCGATGTCAGGAGCATTGAAATCACCCCTACAGATCAACCTTGATGAAGCTATATTATTATCGCACATGAAATCGGAAAGAGCATGAAGAACATCAAGGGAGGATCCAGGTGGGCGATATATAACACTAACTACAATGCATTGATTATTTCGATGAATTTCGCACCACACGGATTCAGTCTCTGGAGGTGATGGCAACACCGTGAAGCGGCTATCTGCGGCTGCATTTCTGATGGAGGCGGAAATGTCGAGGCCCGTGTGCTCAGATTTGGGTGCACGTTAAAGAACCCCAGGTGGTCGAAATTTCCGGAGCCCTCCACTACGGCGTCTCTCATAATCATATGGTGGTTTTGGGACGTTAAGCCCCACAAATCAATCAATCAAGCGGATATCTGAGCGGATAAGTAGAGCCACGCCACCGCCAATGCCATGTGCCCTGTCATTACGTATGGCAATAAAGCCGGGCGGAGTAAACTCAGAATCGTAAACGTTACTATGTAACCAAAACTCAGTAATGCCAACAACATGAGGGGAATAAGTTGCAACAAGGGACAATAGATCTCGAAGTTTCTTAACTATGCTACGAGCATTAACGTTTAGAACTACAAGGTAATTCTGACGGTTATAACGAGGTCAGGGAGTGGATGAAGAGGCATTTGAGGACGTTGGGACAGAAGAACGAGGGCCACGGGGTTGACCTGAGACTTTCACTAGTGTGTTTGAGGCGTCGTCCCAGTTGTAACGAACCTTGTTAATGACCGCGTGATCGTATTTTAACTTCACCGTAGAGCCATCGTTGCGAAAGGGAAGTGATGCCTCCCAAATTGCTTTCCGAATGTGTCAGATCCGCGAACAGAAGTCTTCTGTAATAAACACGTTTGATCCTTTGAGTTTTGATGCATTTTTAGGACAACGAATTTTTCAGCAAAGTTCGAAAGCTTCAGAATAATGGGTCGTGTGTAGCCAGTACCTGGTTTACCAAGCCTGTGTACGCGCTCGATTTGAGGGCAGGCAATTTTCAGGTTATTAGTGAATACAGAAGTAACGCTGCACAACAGGGCGCTAGCGTTTTCATTCGGATCTTCTGAAATACCGTGTATTATCAGATTATTACGCCTTGAACAATTTTCTAAGACATCGTTTTTTAAGACCAGTTTGTTAATCTAAGAAGTTAAGCAATTTATTTCAGAACGGAATTCACTCACAGAATTATGCTCATTAGATTTGGGAGCCCGTTCTAATGCATTAACACGTGATTCTAAATCATCAAAACGGCAGGCGACCGTCTGTTGAAATGACTTGATGTCGGCAATATCATGAGCTAGCTTAGTTTGCCCCTCCAAAAGTTTAGATAACAATTCAGAGATAGATGGAGCGCCAGTGTCAACAAGTACGGAAGTAGAGGGTGCATGAGTAACCTCGTCGACAGCATTGGAACCAGCTGCGTTTCGAGTTACAGGTCTATTACCAGAAGTATTGCCTTTACTGGTATTCACCGACTTATTCAAAGGCCCCGGATTTAGTTCCACATCACCACTCAGAACGAGACGACTTTTGCAATATAACACGTGGCATAAAAATACAAGTCTACGTGGGCAAGGCAGCAGCAACAGAAAGCGATCATCGGATCGAATGCCTTCATCATTGGAAAGGTAACATACCTGCATCAAAAGCAAGCAACGACAAAACATCGTGCTGTTGCTGCTGCACCTTAGCCCACTGAAGAGACGATCCTCGGGTAGTGGCTTTATACTTCTTGTGATGAATGACGTCACGGTCCCGCAGTTGTCGATGAATGGCTGGTCAAGTAGAGGGTGGCCACGATCGTTGCATTGCGGCAGCTTGAAGGCTGATGCGCAGGCGCCGTTCCATAGCGCACGGATATGGCAGTCCCATGGCAAACACTCGGTGACGTCCATGTGCCCAGCCAGAAATGACTGGGCAGAACCATGCGAACCGGTATCAGAGCTCGTGACGTCCCAGAAGTTGAGATCAGCAAGACCAGCGAAACACTGCATGAAAAGCAAGCAATGATTAAACATCGTGCTGTTGCTGCTGCACCTTAGCCCACTCTGTTGCATAAAGCACTCGTAATGTGCGCAATAACACTACGAAATTTACTTTCACATGTCGCAATGAAATCTCGCTAGATGAAGTGTTACATCTATCGCTTTTAATATATCAAGGCGATTGAAATGTTCCAAAAACATAGATAAAGACATAATAATTCTAGGCGTAGCAAGTTTTTTGTCAAACACGCGATGCTGCATAATCTGGAGTTGCGAAGCTCGTTAAATAAATGTCCGGTAGTAGTGCAAAAACAATCAGGGGCACGCTGTCCCTTGAAGCAGCCATTGTTTGAAGTACAGTTTACGGAACTATGCTGGGTGCCTTATAAAATAAGACACCTGCAATGAGGTGTCCGCAAATTAGGCGCTAGCACTAAATTACAAGAAGGTCTACAAAAGCCGCTTCTTAAGCTTACACTATAACTGTGCTGTCGGTCCCGAGCGTCTGGTGTTTTTTTTTTTTTTTTGAACTCTACTTATCTGCTAATGTACATTTGCGCAAACAATAAGCGCTACGAAAAAATAAAAAAGTGAGAGAGCTTCAAAAAGGAACTACTGGACAGAACAATCTCGGAGCATTTGCTATGTGGTTGCCAAGCATATTCCTTTCCTACCCCAAGGCTAGTCTATTGAACATATTCTTTTTTATTACTGTTTATTTACAGTTACTGCAATCATCACTTGCTTATTTCAACAGGGTGGTTCATATACTAAATATTGAGAAAAACATGACAAAAAAAGTGATGCAGAAAAGTAAGCAGAGCTACAATCGGAACTGAAACAAGTTTGGTAGCTTCTGTAAGAGTCGAATAACATTTTTTTAAGTGTAGTTCATCCTTCAGCCCCACCTCTATATTGGCCGCCCCGCCGCTGTGGTCTAGTGGCTAAAGTACTCGGCTGCTGACCCGCAGGTCGCGGGATTGAATCCCGGCTGCGGTGGCTGCATTTTCGATGGAGGCGGAAATGTTGCATGCCTGTGTGCTCAGATTTGGGTGCACGGTAAAGAACGCCAGGTGGTCGAAATTTCCGGAGCCCTCCACTACGGCGTTTCTCACAATCATATGGTGGTTTTTATACGTTAAACTCCACATATCAATCAACCTATTTATTTTCCACCAGACGTAATTGCGTATTCTGTGTAAAAATGCGTGCGCACGATGCGGTCAAGTGTACAAAAGTATTTCAGGAGATATCTTTGCACCATTGAAATCATTTAAATTTTACGTGCTCTGTTATGTTTTTTCGATACATTGTTGCAAAAAATGTAGCCTTTGTAATCAAAACTTTGCTGGCAATGCGATAATTACGTCCAGTACTTCGACACCAAGATGCAATTGGTGCACATCGTGCTCAATATAGAAGAAAGAAAGAAAACAAGAGGTGGCTTGACGTGACGCTCTTCAAGCCCAGCCATAGAAAAATTAAACTGGGGCATGCTGGCAATCTATCAACAGCGTGAAGCACGAGAAGGATTGGCGTCTGATGAAGTTTAATTGTGGACAAAATAGGCATGCTCTTTTCTGCGTATTGTTTTCTTTGTGGTGCTGAACGCTGTGTGCTAAGCCAACCATGAGAAACTTTTTTCTCGGGTCAAAACAAACCTCGCTTGTGTTTTATAAGACTATTAACCTAACAGGGACAAATGCAGCACTCTTTCAAAGAGAATAGCATAATGTGTCTACGTATATGTTCAACAATTGGATCCCAGTGTCCAGTATAATGGACATGGTTCTCCTGTGAAAATTGTTGTACTAACGTCTTTCTTAATTTTTTGCATGATTTTCAATGGCCTATTAGCTAAAAAAGAAGATTAAAAAAACTTTGTTCTACCCAAGAAAAAGTTCGGGTCGGAAAAGTATAATGCTTAGCAACAAATTAAGTATTGAACCTGATATTATGAATAACAATAGATTACCTACAATGAGAAAAAAACTGAAGAATGTAATGCAGTTGGTCGTAGCTCCTTCGTATATAAAATATCTATGACTATATACTAAAACTGTGAGGACCCTAATTAAGCAAGCCAAAGAAAGACAGAAGTCCTTAGTCGGAAAAACCGTTTATGGCCGGTCAGGAACATGTTCGCGCACTCTACAGCGGCCGGCTCGCGTGAGTAAAAATGCGCTGGAAGCGGGGCGCTATTCTTTGGTTCCCACAATATAGGTTTTTAGTTTGACGTTTTTGCGCTCGGCTTAGCAGCTAAGCGGAGTGGGAACGCGAGTGCGCATGCGCCCTCCGCTAAAATCTAAAGCGGGAGACACACGGTGCGAATTCGTATGCGATTTGCCGTACGGCTGCTCGTGCCAACAGCCGCATCCGACAGGTGTCCGACAGGACGCAGCGACGATTCGCATGCCGCGCGTGCATCCAACTTGCTGAAAGTAGCCGCACGGCAGCCACGCCGGTTTGGCGGCCGCAGCCAATGGCAGCGCCGGAATGTGACAAGGGGTGCCACAGGTAAGCGCCGTCGCAAGTTTCTGCCTCGTCGCTCCGATCCCCCGCGTATTTGTGGATATCGCCGTTGCCAGTGGCATCAAAAACATCGGATAGACTGTTTGTGACGTGAAATAACTCATGGTTGAATAAAGTGATGCTTGAAGTGCACTATTTCTGCAAGGCAACGCCCGTTTCCGAACTAACGACGAGATGTCGGGCCGTGATGGAAGTCCATTTCGCAGGTAAACAAACAGTGGTACCGGCGGTCTCGGTGAACCAGCCCGCTTCGTTCCGCCATTTGCTTTTTACATCGACGCCGTTGATTAAACCAGTCGCACGGGCGAAAGCATCATATAAGTGTACAAGGTTTTATCGCGTTGGTAAAAAGAAGCGCTGGACAATAAGGTCAAGTCGGAAAGACAGCGGTACTATCGAGAACGTTGGCCTTGCTAGGCCTACGCTCGGAGTCGATAATGAATGTGGGCTGTGTCGGTGTTTGCCGCTTGCGAAGGAGTAGCTTTGTTGGCGATGTTAGCAGACAACAAAGCAAGGCTGCGTGAGCTTCTTTATTTTGCGCCTAATAAAAAGGATACGATGTCTTCCGAGCGTGTGAGCTGAGGGGTCGTATGTGGGCGGAGCCTGAGCACTGATGGCTGTTCGCGCCATGTGTCTTGAACCGTCGTATGCGCCGTGTGTGTGGCGCACCACATCGGATGCCAAATCCACCACGTGTCTCTCGCTTTAAGTGGGTTACCAGAGCGGGGAATACGGTCCGCTTAAGGCCAAACCACGGTACGGCCGCACGCCCAGTTCCGCTCCGTTTTTTCTGTGCGGGCCCGGTTTTCAACCGGTCCAGATGCGGCTACATCTTTGGGAGGGGAGGTGCCCTCAAGCGCTCAAGGTTGCTGATTGGATAAAAAAAAACGGTGGCCCATTACATCATCACTCAAGTGGGAGACGGTCGTGAAACATGGCTCTAGGCTCAAGCAACGAAGCGAGTGGCAAGGCCTAGTCGGTAGCCGTGTAAAAGAAGCTTGTTTGGGCGTTATTGCAATTACCACTAGAGTTATTGAGCATCCGCGCATGTTTTCATCGAAAGGCAGCACACCGGCGCAACCATCGTGCCCTCGGCACTGGCTGCGATCGCTGATGGAACCTGACGAAGAGTTGTGTTTACGCGAGGTTCGGAGACCGACGATTTCGTGTGTTTCGTGCCATCGTTCGCTTTGACTTGGAAACCGGAACGTCAACATCAGCAGGTGCCATCTTCGGATGACACATGCTTGTCATCAAAAGAGTTCGATCACAGCATGCAGCACTCGTGATTTGTATGTGCGCCGTGTTCGTGGTTCATTCATGAGGAGTACTGGGTGATGACACAATCTGCGGTGATAAACTTTATTGCCGTCATTCGACATGTTCTGCGGCGTGTTCGCTGCTTTGCCGCGGGCAATATGACGTGGTGACCGCGTTGTGTCCAAAGTGCTCGATCCTGCCCCCAGTTGACGAAGATTGCTCACGCGATACCGGTCGGGGTACGAGCCTGCGATGTTCTGCAGTGGTGCTAGATGCAAAAGTTATTTGCGGTGTCTGTGTGCTCTGAAATGTGCCGTGAATAGGTGGTGTTAGTGGAGCTTTATTGTGTATCTGGCATCTCGATACAGGAATCCCATCTTACTTGAATTTGCTGTCTGGCTCGCGTATGTTTTGTTATAATTTTTTTCCGCACTTGCACGCTTTGCTTTTATGCAGTGCGGTATTATATGCGTGCAAGAATGTTGGAGTCATAAATGACAACTTCAGGAAGCGTTTATGTCTAACTTGTGAAAATAATACACACAGAAAATTTCAAATAAGGGAAGTCGTGATGCGAAAGTATTCATAATATTTCTTAACCACAGAGAAACCTTATCGATTGTCAAGTGGAAAAAAATGCTGCATTTCCCTACAAATTTTCATATTATAATCGAAGGCTATATGCATATGAGGAAAACTACAGTATATCTAACCAAAATTGCGTGTTCAATATAAAATCTGTTAACGTACGACTCTCGCAACAACTTATGTCAAACTTCGTGGCAGTAATGATGATAGTTACAAAAGCCAACGGAGTTGCTGAAATCGTAGCTTTCCAGTACCTTGCAGATTGGCTTTTGCTCATTTTATTGTTATTGGCGTATCTTTTTGCCATGAACCTTTCATTTAATGCAAACAAAATTGACTCGTATTAACCAAACAGTTTTCTTGGAGGCTTCTTCCAGTACGTTTTGATTACCAATTTTGTTTGCACCTGGTGCTGGATACCATGTCCTAAAACTACTCATGCCAGTAAAATATTCCCATGAGCTATTTGGCACTGTCGCTGATAGGCTGAGAAAAGGCCACTCATAATAGACGTCTTCAGGTGTGTTCGACTTGAAACATGACGCACACATGAAGTGACTGAGCATGAGCTGAGGCCTAATCGCCATCTGTATAAAAAAAATTTGATTTTAGTACGAGAGTCAATCAGTATTCGAGGAATTATTCATCGAAAAACAGCGAGCAGTGCTAGGTTTTGAATGTAATATCACCCATGGAAAGGCACAAAGTGTTCTTTGTACGTGAGTCTCAGGTGCTGTCCATTGTGTGTGTTTCATGCCATTAACTTCTCAAGTAATCCCATGCAGGTAAAATCTACATATAGGACTTATGCTCATTGAACACAAACGTGGTGGAACGTATTGTATTGCGGTGTTCGTTGTCCAAAGTACACAGTGAAATGCATTATTTCTATTGCCTCTTAACCACTGTCATGCATGTTTTATTGTTTCTAAAGTATTTTGCTGTTTGTTTTCCTCTATGGTGACGGCATAATGTTTGAGGGACCGATAATGTCCTTTGGCGTATACCTGCAGTGGGTTGCAGCAGCTTTAGGTGCTGTTTTATGTGTTGTGCATCATGCGATGTGTTTGTATTACTAATTATTCCATGCAGGTAATCAGTCATGTGCTCTTTTTGATCAAACTATAAAAGCTGGATTTATCTGCATCTCTCACGCACTATTTGTTTGAGAAGTTAGTTACCTGTGGGCTACAAGTGCATCCTTTGGTTAGGTGCAACTACAAAGTGGCATAATTTGAATATGCTATACACTACTTTTAGGAGTGTTTTATTTGAATCTTGGGTGCCTTAATTTTTTATACATGGACCTTATGCAACTGGATAATATGCATGGGTATGGTTTTGTGTTCAGACTGGAAAATTTCACACACTAAAGAATCTTAACTTCTCGGTTCTTGTCGGTGCCTAAATGTGTGGGTTTTTAGTACAGGCACTTGTGAGAGCAGATGACTAGTAAACACATTTGGTGAGGACTGTAAAGTTAATTTTGATGTTTTACGTATCTTTGTGTTAAGGTAGAAAGCTATGTGTGTGTAATAATTCAATTAAGTCACTCGAAGAACTGGGCTGTCACCCTTAATTTGAGAACAGGATCAGGTGTGTTCGGATGATCACATTCATAGAAGAGTCTAATGTAGACGATCGTTTCATGGAAGCTTTATACTTTCATTAGGTTCTGATTCAAATAATGCAGCATCCTAACTTGTAAAGTGTAATCGAAGCACAAATCTAAGCCCAATAAAGCAGCATGCATATCATCCTTGACATTATGCGCAAAAGGCATAGCATATTTATTACATACTCTAAAGGGATGACTGAAAATAGCGCTAAGAAACGGGGACACAAGAAGAGGACACACGGCACAGGCGCTAACTTCCAACATGATGTTGGAAGTTAGCGCCTGTGCCGTGTGTCCTCTTCTTGTGTCCCCGTTTCTTAGCGCTATTTTCAGTCGTCACAATGCACCAACAAGCCCAAATTTCGACAGTGTTGAATCTAAAGGGATGTTGTGGATTATTCTCCGCGTGTTCTATAGCACCAATCTGAAATAATACTATTATGAACAGTATGGCAGGGAATACGGAAGTGCATGGCAAATAGCTTCGAACACGCTGTTGCATGGTTTATGGCAGCAGCTGATGGAAACACTGGAAAGGGTGTAAAATCGAAGACTTCCTTCGTCGATGAATGAGTTTTCCGGGCGATTAGATCTGGAGAGATGAAGCAGCGAGTCTCAACACTGCCATTTATTTCAGTGAAAAAGCGCAAAAATCCTCGTTCCACGCTTCATTTCTCGTTTTCTGTTCTTTAGCGTGCGCTACGTTATCTGTTTTTAACAAAGAGCATCATGCTCATACTAAGCCTTGTCACTGCCGCCATGCTAGTGCTGATACAAAACAGCAGCTGATTGTATTACCAGCTGCTTGTGAATTTAATGTGATAGTAAAGCATAGTGCGTGTGATGCGATGGTGATGCGACTGGTGCGCGTAATTGTGAATGATTGAAAAGTGCGCGAAATTAAAGGATGACCGAGTGCACGTGCTGGGTCGCCTGAACAACGACGACGCCGAGGACCGGTACACGTGAGAGCGTGGAGCGCAAGCATCCAAGACCATAAAGCAAACAAGGGCCAATGGCTGATCACCACGGAGTTTTGAAAGGCCAATCGGGACGAGACAAGTGTGCCCCAGAGGAAGCCAATCCTGAAGGGCAAAAGAGCTAGGAGTTCGAGGTGAACGAGGCAAGAGGAAGGTCACAGCTGGGAGCTGAAGACAGGCAGTCGGGTGGCAGACCTGAGCCTTCTGGACTTCACCCGGTCTGGACCTCCGGACAACGCCTTCCAAGGACGGCGAGCTGCCTCAACGGTCGAGACCAAGGCCTGCAGATTCCGGTGCGGGTGCAGCAACGGCAGTTCGGGTCCCGGGCCTGAGCCTTGCAACCAGCCACCTCATCGGGCGAATCTGGGCCGCCACAGGCATCACCGAGCGAGTCCCGTTCCATCGTCGCCGCCAGCGAGCATCGGTACACGCCGTCGCCACCATTACAGCAGCAACGTTTTGGTGAGATCGAACTTGCTCTCTTCCCTGCACCGCCGAATCACCGCGTCAGAACTGCATCATGTAGCTGTGACTTTCCGTCGGCAGTTTCGGGACTTTAGATGTTTGTTTTCCTTCTAAATCCCGCTTTTAGCCAGCTACTCATTTCTTGTAGTTTGTGTTTGAGTTTTGCTTCAGTTCTGCAGTAAATGTTTAGGTGTTGTTTGTTAAGCAAACGGCTTTGTCCTTATTAGGAAAACTCTCCGGGGCTCAACCAGGAGAAACAAATCAGCAACAAGAACCCGCATCACAAACTGGCGTCCGCAGCGACAGGACAAAGCCGTTGGTTTGACACCTTCATTTATTGACGCGGTTGACATCATGTCGAATATGCGAGAGCTAATGGCCTTGGCGGATCGCATGGGAATTGATGGGGCGGATTTTAAAGCATGGTACGAGGAGAAGGAGGCACGAGCACGAGAGGAACGGGCTGCGGAACGAGAAGCTCGAAAGGAACAGTTGGAACGGGAGACGCAGGCCAAGAAGGAGCAGCTTGAGCACGAGACGCGCGAAAAAGAAAAACAGCTCGAACTGGAGACACGCGCAAAGAAGGAGCAGCTGGAATTAGAGAACCAAAACCTGCAACTGCGTCTTAGACTTGCCGAAGCTGAGAATAGCCGCGTAGAGACAAGAACTGTTGACTCAGCACCAGGCTCAGCACAAGAAAGGAGTGTTTCATGCAGCGTGAATCCTCATAAGTTGATACCGGGATTTAATGAAAGCCGGGACGACTTGGACGCCTATTTAAAAAGGTTCGAGAGAGTCGCCATCGGTCAAGAATGGCCTAGGGACAAATGGGCCACAGCTTTAAGTTTATGTTTGAGCGGAGAAGCCTTAAAGGTGTTTGGAAGACTTTCGCCGGAGGATTCACTCGATTATGATAAAGCCAAGTTGGCGTTGCTCCAGCGTTTCCGTTTTACGGCCGAAGGGTATCGGGAAAAGTTCCGACAAAGCAAGCCACAGGACGGCGAAACAGGCAAGCAGTACGCAACTAGGCTACTGAGTTTTTTCGATCGTTGGGTCGAAATGTCGAGGACCGGAAAAGAATATTCGGCTCTTCGTAACTTGATAGTTACAGAACAGTTCTTAAGAAACTGTCATCACCGTTTGGCACTTTTCCTGCGAGAAAAGAACTTCAACAAGCTAGAGGACATGGCCGAGGCCTCAGATAACTTTTTAGAAGCTCAGAGGCAAGTCAACCTGTTAGTTTTCCGAGAAAAAGTGGAATCTAAAAGCAATACGGAAAAAAGTGGTAGTTACTCGGAGAGAGGAGCAGTACGTTGTTTTGTATGTGGCAAAATGGGTCACAGGGCATCGGAGTGCCGATCAAGGTCAAAACAACCTTTCTGTGGATATTGTCAGAAGGCGGGGCATGATTCCAAAACTTGCTCAAAGAAGAACGGTTCAGCCAACAAGACGTCATGTCTTTTGTCGCCAGAGGAGCACTCAACGGAAGTGAAGCTTTCACCGGACAAAGAAGAGGACATGGCGGGCGCCGTGAATACTCACCCGAAGTTTGCCACACACAAAATGCCCGTGTTACAGGGCCGAATCTTTGGCCGAACCGTCTCAGTGTTGCGGGATACGGGTAGCAATACACTGGTGGTGCGTCGTTCTCTGGTACCCGATGAAGCCCTCATAGGTACTACCGCTACGCTATTCTTAGCCGATGGCAGTAGCATCATCGTTCCTGAGGCGGAGGTGGAAATTCATTCACCTTATTTTTCTGGTACATCTATTGTCAAATGCATGACAAACCCACTCTACGACCTTATCGTCGGAAATGTACCAGGTTCACGTGAAGTCCATGACCCCGATACCAAGTGGGAGGAAAGGATTCCGGTAAAAACCTACCCCAACTATATAGCGAGTGGAAAAGGAGCAGATAGAGAGGATGGTACCCTGAAGTCTTCAGTGGTTGGTATCAAAATCCGAGAGCAACGGTCAATCTCATCTGAAATCGATGTACCCACCTTGAAGACGACCCGAAAGGATCTTAGTGCCGCTCAAAAACAGGACAAGACCCTAGATTCTTGCAGGAGTAAAGTAGGTCAAGGGCTACAGGGAGGATCAAAGTCCTATTCGTTCGAGATAGAAAAGGGGCTGCTATACCGCTATTATCACCTACCATCTGGTAAGGTGATTCAACAAGTAGTAGTGCCCCAAAGATTGCGCAGCCAAGTGCTTACTTTGGCGCACGAAACCCTGATGTCGGGGCATCAAGGAATAAAAAGAACGATTGATCGTGTTCTACAATCATTTTACTGGCCAGGAGTTCAAGAGGCAGTGAGGAGATACGTGCGCTCTTGTGACGCATGCCAACGAACCTACCCCAAGAGCAGAGTTGGTAAGGCACCACTAGGTCGAATGCCTTTGATAGACACCCCATTCGAAAGAGTGGCAGTGGACATTATCGGGCCTTTAAAGCCAATATCACACATGGGTAATCGATATATACTAACACTAGTGGACTTCGCTACTAGATACCCAGATGCAATAGCCCTGCCATCCATCGATTCAGCCACAGTAGCCGAGGCACTGGTAGAGATGTTTTCTCGAATCGGGTTCCCGCGTGAGGTACTTTGTGATCAGGCATCATGCTTTACATCGGAGCTAATGAGAGAGGTCAATGACTTGTTGGCGATCAAGCATCTCAGCTCCACACCCTATCATCCCATGTGTAATGGCTTAGTGGAGAGATTTAATGGCACACTAAAGCAAATGTTGCGTAAATTGTGCCAAGAGGAACCCAAGACATGGGACCGACTATTAGCCCCACTCCTGTTTGCGTACCGGGAAGTCCCGCAAGCCAGCTTGGGATTTTCGCCTTTTGAGCTGATCTACGGTAGAAATGTTCGAGGACCTCTCAGTCTACTTAAAGAATTATGGACCGGAGACAATCAAAGCGAGGAAGTGAAGACAACATATGGGTATGTCCTGGATCTCAGAGATCGCCTAGAAAAAACATTGCAGTTGGCACAAGAAAACCTGTCACGAGCTAAAACAACGCAGAAGAAATACTATGACCGGGGAAGTCGGATGCGTCGGCTAAAGGTTGGAGACCGCGCCCTCGTACTACTTCCCACGACGGAAAACAAGCTTATGATGCATTGGAAAGGACCTTTCAGGGTCACAGGAAAGAAGGGTGACTCTGACTACTGGCTGGATATGGGACATACTACCAAGCTGTTCCATATAAACATGTTAAAACGCTACGAAGAGCGTCCTCCAGAAATATCACCCCAGTCCGCATCTTTCATTGTAGTGGAAGAGGAAGAGACAGACACGCCAGTGCCTACCTTTAAAGCTACTGAGGGCTTTGGTACTGAAGCTATCAAGCTTGGTCCTAACCTCAGGAATAGACAAAGGGAAGAAATTGACGAGCTCCTAGCCACCCATAAAGACGTCTTTTCCGAAGTCCCCGGCAAGACAAACTTGTTAGAGTGTCGTCTTAAACTGACAACGTCCGAGCCTATCAACACTCCACAATATCCGTTACCATTCGCAATGAAAGAGGTAGTTGAGAAAGAAGTCGGAGAAATGCTGCGACTCGGAGTGATTGAAAGGTCCGACTCACCTTACAACTCACCATTGGTGCTGGTGAAGAAGCCCGATAAGAGTTACCGTACTTGCATCGACTTCCGTCGCATCAATGATGTGTTGGTCTCCGACGCAGAACCAATTCCGAGAACGGATGTATTGTTTACAGAGATCGGCACTAGAAAATTCTTTTCCAAGTTTGACCTTACGAAAGGATACTGGCAGGTGCCCTTGGACAAAGAATCCCGGCTAAAAACGGCATTCTCCACCCAATCGGGACACTACCATTTCCTCTATATGCCATTCGGTATCAAAACAGCGTCCGCAGTGTTTACCCGGCTAATGAGACGTCTCCTTCAGGGCATCCCGAACGTCGTTCATTATATCGATGATGTTCTCGTCGCTACGACAACCTGGGAGGAACACATGCAGACTCTGAGTGAACTGATGAATAGGATTCGAGAAGCAGGACTCAAAATTAAGCCCCAGAAATCGGAGATTGGAATGACGTCGATTGTGTTCCTGGGTCATCGACTGGGAGATGGAACAATTCAGCCGGTAGAGGACACGATCATAAAAATCGCCAAAGCCCCATTACCCACTACGAAGAAACAACTACGTTCGTTTCTTGGCTTGGCAGGATATTATCGTGATCTAATCCCTCACTACGCTGAGAAGGCACTGCCTCTGACAGAGATGACAAAGAAAAGGGAGAGTAACAAGATCAATTGGAATATTGAAGGGCAGACAGCTTTCGAAACACTAAAGCAAGCTCTGGCGTCTGGACCTATTTTAAAGGCTCCGGATCTCAAACGTGGATTTGTACTCCGCAGTGACGCCTCCGATTCTTGCATCGGTGCAGTCCTTATGCAAGAGCACGACGGTGTTTTATACCCGGTAAAATACGCCAGTCGTCAGCTACTGCCTCGAGAACAGAACTACTCAACAATCGAGCGGGAGTGTCTCGCGTTGGTGTGGGCAGTGGAAAAGTTCCACATATTTTTATATGGGACATATTTCACGGTTCAAACAGATCACCAACCGTTGCAGTACTTATCTCGAGCAAAACACCTCAACAGCAGAGTTCTGCGGTGGAGTTTAGTACTGCAAGAGTACAACTTTCACGTAGAACATATAAAGGGATCCGAGAATGTTGGAGCCGACTACATGAGTAGGTTGCAGTGAATATGTTCTGTGTGTTATTATTACAAGGTTATGCTTGTGTGGTGGACTGTTACTGGAGTTAATGACTGTATTTGTACTGTTCTTAGTTGCTGCCAAAAACTTTTCTTATTGTTGTTGGTTGAATGTTACGTTCTGTGGACTCGGTGTTTCGACGCGAGACATGTCAACGAAGAAGCAGTGTGGTGCCATCGGTGTGTTGTGATAGCTTGTGTGGTGCGCATCGAACGACAGTTTTTCAACGGGAAAAACTTCTTCGAAAGGGGGCCATTGTGATGCGATGGTGATGCGACTGGTGCGCGTAATTGTGAATGATTGAAAAGTGCGCGAAATTAAAGGATGACCGAGTGCACGTGCTGGGTCGCCTGAACAACGACGACGCCGAGGACCGGTACACGTGAGAGCGTGGAGCGCAAGCATCCAAGACCATAAAGCAAACAAGGGCCAATGGCTGATCACCACGGAGTTTTGAAAGGCCAATCGGGACGAGACAAGTGTGCCCCAGAGGAAGCCAATCCTGAAGGGCAAAAGAGCTAGGAGTTCGAGGTGAACGAGGCAAGAGGAAGGTCACAGCTGGGAGCTGAAGACAGGCAGTCGGGTGGCAGACCTGAGCCTTCTGGACTTCACCCGGTCTGGACCTCCGGACAACGCCTTCCAAGGACGGCGAGCTGCCTCAACGGTCGAGACCAAGGCCTGCAGATTCCGGTGCGGGTGCAGCAACGGCAGTTCGGGTCCCGGGCCTGAGCCTTGCAACCAGCCACCTCATCGGGCGAATCTGGGCCGCCACAGGCATCACCGAGCGAGTCCCGTTCCATCGTCGCCGCCAGCGAGCATCGGTACACGCCGTCGCCACCATTACAGCAGCAACGTTTTGGTGAGATCGAACTTGCTCTCTTCCCTGCACCGCCGAATCACCGCGTCAGAACTGCATCATGTAGCTGTGACTTTCCGTCGGCAGTTTCGGGACTTTAGATGTTTGTTTTCCTTCTAAATCCCGCTTTTAGCCAGCTACTCATTTCTTGTAGTTTGTGTTTGAGTTTTGCTTCAGTTCTGCAGTAAATGTTTAGGTGTTGTTTGTTAAGCAAACGGCTTTGTCCTTATTAGGAAAACTCTCCGGGGCTCAACCAGGAGAAACAAATCAGCAACAAGAACCCGCATCACAGTGCGGCGACAGCCATTCCTATCAGCTCATGTTCTTTCTCGTACTACTCACAATATTGCTACCATTGATGAACGAGCCACTGTGGCTCATACGCGTTTTTGGGCGCGAAGAAGAAGAGAACATCTTCGTTGCTCTGGTTCAAGTGAACTCCTGGCTGCAGGTCTTGTTTTGTTCGTGACATTACTGGTGGAGGTGCTGGGTACGTGTACTTCGGCTGTGTCGGCCATCGTGGAGACAGCTACATCTCCCAAAGCAAGAATCAGCCGCCGCCTGCGTGGGTTGCCCCCTGAATTTGGTCCTTTGGCATCGACACCCAGAAAGATGGCAACTGCGATGACAAGCCAGGCGGTCCAAACCAGCGATGGCCATGATTCGCTTCTCACCCATGTTTTTCACGTGCCGCAGACACCAAAGCCGTTCCATGGAGACATCTTCGAGGATGTTGATGACTGGCTAGACCACTTTGAACGGGTTGCCAGTATCAACGAATGGGACGATGTTCGCAAGCTGCGCCGAGTTTATTTCTACTTGGAGGATTCTGCGAAGACGTGGTCCGAGAACCACGAGGGCTCCTTTGCAACATGGCAAGAGTTTAGCCGACAGCTCCGTGACGCCTATCGCAACACCGAAAGGAAGGAGAAGGCCGAACAAGCCATATCCAGCAGAAACCAACGGCCGAACGAACGTGTATCTATGTTTGTCGAGGACATGCTTCGACTCTTCAAGCGCGCGGACCCTGCCATGCCTGAGGAAAAGAAGGTGCGCCATTTGATGCGCGGAGTAAAAGAAAAGCTTTTCGCTGGGCTCGTGCGCAATCCACCGACGACAGTCGCCCAGTTCATCAGTGAGGCAGCTACGATGGAACGTACGCTGCAGCAGCGGTCTTCACAATACGAACGCCAGATCCCGGCCACCACATGCTCTATCGGCTCTGACAGCGAGAGACAGACCCTCGCAGACTTCATTCGAAGTATCGTTCGGGACGAATTGCGACAGCTGCAGGCAGTGGGATCCCATCCACCCGTGTCAGCCCTCGCGGATGTAATCAGACAAGAAGTCCGGCAGGCCGTCACACCCCTAGCCCCAATCGCACCGCCGATTCCCGAGGCCCCAGTCCTGACATACGCAGCGCCATTGCGATCCCCTGCGCCACCGGCTACAAATACTGCTATGCGGCCAAGGTACCAGGCTATGCAGCCATTCCACGACACTGCTTCAAGCCCACCTCTCGGCTCAAGGTTTTCGAGCCCACCCACCTATCCGCCGTCCATCTCAAGACAAAGTGGTAGCAAGGCAAGCACGTGGCGCACCTCGGATAACCGTCCGCTCTGCTATCACTGTGGCGAAGCGGGTCACGTATACCGGAACTGTCAATACCGGCAACGAGGTCTCCGCGGCTTCCACCCTGATGCTCGATGCCCACGCTACGGTGAGCGCCCCCGCGAAATTGAAGCCTATCTCACGGGCCAACGTACTCCTTCGACTATTCGGCACCACCAGTCGAGATCACCATCGCCTCGCCGGTCTACGTCACCCAGTATGCCCTCATCGTCTTCCGCTCCTTTCATGAGCCGGTCACCAAGTCCCCGCAGGGGAAACTAGGAACGGCGACTTCTGGGGGTGAAGTCGCGGCCCGGCGAACTGTAAAAGACCCTCCTTCGACGCAACAACCAGGCGAGGGCGATTCCGGTTTTGCAGTGTTCTCTGACAACAAAAAGATTGTTTCTGCCGAAATTGCCGTCTTCGTCGACAATCATGCTGTTAACGCCCTCGTCGACACCGGTGCCGACTATTCCGTAATGAGCGCAACACTGTCATCTGAACTGAGGAAGGTTACGACGCCTTGGCAAGGACCTCAGTTGCGCACGGCAGATGGCCATCTGATGACGCCTACTGGTATGTGCACGGCACGCATTCGAATACGTACGTTAACATTTGCGGGCTCTTTCCTCGTATTGCGCGTGTGCTCTCGGCCAGTCATTCTAGGAATGGACTTCCTTCGTGAATACGGCGCCGTCATCGACCTCCATGAATTACTTGTGTCGTTCGAGGATCCTTTTTGCGCTGCAACTGACAGTATGCAATTCCGGAAAAGAGCGCTCCGTGTTACCGACGATTCTCTGACTCTCCCGCCTCGAAGCAGCCTCTTTGTCAAAGTAGAATTGGGACAGGACTTGTCTGACGCTGTAATTGCAGAGGCCAATTTGTCTCTCCTTATTTCACAACAAATCTGTGTTGCCCGAAGAATCATTCAGCCTAGCAATAGGCATGCTCACCTGCTGGTCACGAACTTCAGCGACGAATATCGCCACCTAACGAGACACACTGCCATTGCATATTGTGAAGAACTTGCCGATGCCGACGGTCCATCTACGTTAGCTTGATTTTCATCGAATGGCCACCCTGACGAGGCCTTCGTGAGCACTCTCGACGTAAACGAGAGACTACCTTCGGCTCAACGAGAAAGCCTTTTGCGTATACTCGGCTCATTTCAAGACTGCTTTGCCACTACGTCAAAGGTTAAACAGACACCACTTGCTCAACATCGTATCATCACGGAACCTACTGAGAGACCTATCCAACAACATGCCTATAGGGTGTCGCAAAAAGAGAAAGATGCTATACGTGACCAAGTCCAGCAGATGCTTCAGGACAACGTCATTCAGCCATCGACCAGTCCCTGGGCTTCGCCAGTTGTGCTAGTAAAGAAGAAGGATGGTACGTTGCGTTTTTGCGTTGATTACCGTAAACTGAACAAGGTCACCAAAAAGGACGTTTATCCTTTACCCCGGATAGATGACTCGTTGGACCGTATACGCAACGCTAAATATTTTTCCTCCATGGATTTGCGTAGCGGCTACTGGCAAATCGCAGTGGACGAGCGCGACCGCGAAAAGACGGCGTTTATTACTCCCGACGGTCTGTACGAGTTTGAAGTGTTGCCTTTCGGTCTATGCTCAGCGCCAGCTACTTTTCAAAGAATGATGGATACGGTTCTCACGGGGCTCAAATGGCAATCATGCCTTGTTTACCTTGATGACATCGTGGTCTTTGCAGACACGTTTGAACAACACGTCCAACGCCTTCATGCAGTTCTTCAGGCAATCAGAACAGCGGGGTTGTCTATCCAACCCGACAAATGTCATTTTGGATATGAAGAACTGAAGTTCCTTGGTCACGTTGTGAGCCATGCTGGCATCCGCCCAGATCCCGAGAAAACCCGCGCCGTTGCCACCTTTCCCGTGCCCACAAATAAGCGCGACCTACGCCGATTTCTGGGGCTCTGTGCGTATTACAGGCACTTTGTCAAAAACTTCTCGAAGATTGCTGAACCCCTCAACAAGCTTACAAAAAACGGTGTCTCGTTTGTTTGGGGTCCCGATCAGTGCCATGCGTTCGACACCCTCCGAAACCTCCTCCAGGCTCCGCCTGTACTAGGTCATTTTGACGAAAGCGCTGACACGGAATTACACACTGATGCCAGCAACGTTGGACTAGGAGCGCTATTAGTTCAGTGGCAAAATGGCATAGAGCGCGTGATCGCTTATGCGAGCAGAACGTTATCCCCAGCGGAGAAAAACTATTCTGCAACCGAAAAGGAATGCCTCGCGGTTGTCTGGGTCATAACAAAGTTCCGCCCATACTTGTATGGCCGCCCATTCAGGGTAGTTAGCGACCACCATTCCCTTTGTTGGCTCGCGAATCTCAAAGATCCCTCAGGTCATCTAGCACGATGGAGCCTTCGGCTACAAGATTTCGATGTCACCATCGTCCACAAATCTGGGCGGAAACACACCGACGCCGACTGTCTCTCACGTGCACCGGTCGAAAATGCCAACACTGACCTTGAAGACGACGACACTTTTCTTTCTGCCGTATCAGCGACTAGCTTAGCGGAGCAACAACGTCATGACTCGGAGCTCATCCCGCTCATTGACTATCTGGAATGACGCAATTCCCACCTTCCTCGAAGCTTTGCGCGCTCACTGTCTTCCTTTTGTTTCCGTGATAGAGTGCTTTATAACAAGAACTTTCATCCTACACAAGCTATGTATCTGCTTCTTGTGCCAACTACGCTTCGTGGCGACATTTTACGTGCGTGTCACGATGAGCCATCATCCGGACACCTCGGCTATACGCGCA
Source organism: Rhipicephalus microplus (assembly GCF_043290135.1). Lineage (NCBI taxonomy): Eukaryota > Metazoa > Arthropoda > Arachnida > Ixodida > Ixodidae > Rhipicephalus > Rhipicephalus microplus. The sequence goes on along the minus strand of NC_134702.1, from coordinate 281,116,526 downwards.
TGCTGCAACGGATTCAACGCTCCTACTACTGGCCACGTCTCGCGAAGACTGTGAAGCACTACGTTCGCACATGTCGCGACTGTCAGCGACGTAAGATTCCACCTTTACGACCAGCGGGACTACTGCACCCAATCGGCCCACCAAAGGCGCCCTTGCATCAGATTGGCATGGACTTGCTGGGGTCATTCCCCACGTCTTCATCTGGAAATCGGTGGATTGTCGTCGCTACAGACTACTTAACACGCTACTGTGAAACCAAGGCACTTCCAAAAGCCACCGCAGCAGATGTCGCCCAATTTTTTGTTAACAGCATCGTCTTACGTCACGGTACTCCAGCTGTCGTCATAACTGATCGTGGGACAGCTTTCACCGCAGAGATACTGCAGGAAGTCTTGCGATTAAGTGGCACGGAACATCGTAAAACAACGGCTTACCACCCGCAAACAAATGGGCTGACTGAACGACTCAATAAGACAGTTGCAGACATGCTGTCAATGTATGTGGGCATCGATCACAAGAACTGGGACACCATACTTCCCTACGTAACTTTTGCGTATAACACTGCTGTTCAAGAAAGTACCGGTTTCACGCCTTTTCGCTTAGTCCACGGTCGTGACGTCACGACGATGCTCGACGCCATGCTCCTGCCCGACAACTTAGGAATATACCAAACGGATGCCACCAAATTCGCGCAGTGCGCAGAAGAGGCCCGTCAACTTGCTCGTCACCGCATTCAACGTCACCAAACCGCAGACGCGCGCCGCTACAATCTTCGCCACCGTGAAGTTATTTTTAAGCCAGGTGATGAAGTCTGAGTGTGGACCCCTATCCGACAGCGTGGACGTTCCGAAAAGCTTCTTCGCCGCTACTTTGGCCCTTACAAAGTTGTGCGACGTCTCAGTGACGTCACTTACGAGGTTCTCCCACAAGGCATTTCGAGACGTTCTTGTTTCATCCCGCAAACTGAAGTCATTCACGTTTCACGTCTCAAACCATACTTTTCGCGCTGTGAATCGCCAGGGAGTGACTGACTTTATTAGTAACTTCGCGTCTTTCTTTTTGTTTCGTTTTTTCCTTACATTTCATCTAATTTTCTTATTTCTCTAACTTTTGTCCCCACAACCAACTACGTTATTCCGCCTTACGCCATTCATTTTGCTCGCATGCTAATTTTCATCTAACTTTCTTTTCTTTTTTTGCCTTCATGTACAGCATCGAGACGATGCTTCTTGGGAGAGGGGGTAATGCCACCATTGATGAACGAGCCACTGTGGCTCATACGCGTTTTTGGGCGCGAAGAAGAAGAGAACATCTTCGTTGCTCTGGTTCAAGTGAACTCCTGGCTGCAGGTCTTGTTTTGTTCGTGACAATATTACACTGGTGCTCTTGCTCTCTGCCTTCTTCGAAATACAGGTAGCATCACAAGAATCAAAACTTTCCTCGTGCTCAGCAGCACAAAACTTGGCCTGCTAAGCTACCCAGACACCCATGTTGCAATGATGAGTGCAGTTGTCAAAGAGTCTGATACAGCAAACAATTATTCTAGGTTTTCATTAATGAGTCACTGAACATTCTAGCCTTACTTAGTTGTTTCGTTATGCGCTGCGCTATTTCCATCATGTTCGTAATCGGTATCACACCTTTTCCAACCACCCTTCTTGCCAGAAGCAATAAAAAAACACTTATTTATTTTGTTTCCATATTTGATTCCTTGTGTCTTTAAAAAACAAGCAAATATTTTGTGAATGTGCAGAGGATTGATTACCCTTCATTGCATCACAGAAGGTGCTTTAACGTCTCCAGCCATCAGTGCAGAACATGTCGAACTAAAATTTAAAGAATAATGTGCAGGTACAAGCCAGCCAGTGAATAAAGCCTGTGGGGGTTTGTTTACATCTACCAGCACCGACTAGAATTTAAAGAATATTGTGTAGGGAAAAGTGAGTCAGTCAATAAAGCCTGTGGGGGTTGCTTTTCATCTTCCAGCATCCACTGCTGGTAGACGTTAAAAGGCTGTGATAATTTTATACATAAAATTTAGAAAAAAACAGGCTATTTTGTGTAGTTAAAGCCACACTCTCAGCAGGAGTGAAATTCGTCATTTCACAACGCTCAGTTAAGCATGCGTTTTGTTTTTCCTCTTTTTCTAAACAAAGCTGCAGCTATTTTTATTTTGCAGTTGCCATATTTTATTCCTTTCTTTATCCAAATACACACTTTGAGTGTATTTCTGTACGCTTTGAGCGTATTCCCACGGACTATCTGTTTGAAAAGTTAGTTACCTGTGTGGTTAAAGTATACTTTTGGTGACGTGCAACTACTAAGTGGCTTAATTTGTGTGAGCTGACAGGTCTATACACTACTTGTAGGAGTGTTTTATTTTAAATTTTGGGTACCTTCTGTTTTGATATGTGGACGTCAGTTTGAACTTGATGATAAGCATGCGTAGCGTTTTTGTGTTCAGACTAGAACATTTCGCACATGAAGGAGTCATAAGTTCTCAGTTCTGGCAGGTACGTAATTGCGTAGGTTTATAGTAGAATCATTGGTAAGCACAGATGACTAGTGAACAATCATTTGGTGAGGACTGTGAAGATGAGTTTAATGTTTTACATATGTTTGTGTTCTGGTAGAAAGCTATGTGCGTGTAAGAATTCAATTACGTCATTCGAATAGCTAGACTAATATTCTTCTTTTGAACTGAATCAGGTGTGTTCGGATCATCACAGTCATAAAAAGCCCAATCTAGGCAGTCATTTAATGAAAATTTTGTACTTTTATTCGGTACTGTTTGCAAATAATTCAGCAGCCGAACTCGTAAAATATAAATGAAGCCTTTGTTGGAAAATTGTGAGCCCAGTAAACTAACATATCATCTGGGACATTATGCACAAAAGCTATAGTACGTTTATAATGCTCTGTAAAGGTATATTGTGGAATATCCTCCTTGTGCTCTTTAACATAAACCTAAACATTAACCCAAAATAAGTATTATGGCAGGGAACGTGGAATGCGTGGCAAATAGCCTCAGACACACTGTTGCGTGGTTCACTGCAGCAGTTGATGGAAACACTGAAAAGGGTGTAAAATACGAAAACTTCGTTCGTAGGTGAACGGGTTTTTGGCACGAATACGCCTGGAGAGATCAAGCAGTGCGTCTCAACGCTGCCATTTATTCCAGCGAAAAGCGCCAAGATCCCTGTGCCACGCGCCATCTTAGTTTTTCTGTTCATGTAGCGCGCGCTATGTTCTCTGTTTTTAACAAAGGGCACCATGGTTTTATTAAGCGTTGCCCCTGCCACTTTGCTAGTGCTTATTGTATGACTAGCTGCGTGTAAATTTATTGTGATAACAAAGCATAGTGCAACAACAGCCATTTCTCTGTTCATCCACTCGTGTTCTCTCACACTGCTCACAATAGTAAACTGGTGCTCTTGCTCTCTGCCCCCATTGAAATGCAGACACCATCACCAGGAATCAAACCCGTTTCCTTGAGCTTAGCAGCACCACACTTTGCCTGCTAAGCTACCTTGACACCAACATCACATTGATGAGTACAGTTGTCAAGATTCGGATACAGCGAACAATTATTCTAGGTTTTCATTATTGAGTGTCTGCACATTCCAGGACTACTTAGGTGATTGGTTATGTACTGTGCTATTATTACCATGCTTGTAATTGGTATCGCCCCTTTTCACCCACACTTTTTTTCAGAAGGGATACAAAACTACTGATTGGTTTCTTATTTCAATATTTGATTCCACATGTATTTATACAACAAGCAAAATGCTGTTTGTGAATATGCAGAAAATTGATTTCACTGCAGCACAGAAAGTGCCACAATGGCTCCAGCCTTCAGTGCAAAACATGTCCAGCTGAAATTTTAAATAATAATGCGCCGGGACAAGCGAGCCAGTTACTAAAGCCTGGGGCGGGGAGTGTTTACATCTACCAGCAACCACTGCTAGTAAAGGTTAAAAATCAATAATAACCTTAATCATGAAATTTAGAAAAAAGACGCTATTTTATGTAGTTGGAACCGCACTCTTAGCAAAAGTGAAACTCGCGATTGCACAAAGCTCTGGCGAACGTGCATTTTCTTTTTCTAAACAGCTCATGGCTTCCAGCTCGGGCAGCGGTGCGTGGGGAAGTTGAAGCGATTGCTGAACTTCTCGCACAATGTCGGCGATCGAATCCACTTGAGGCTGCGCCGAAGGCAACAGCTTGCGCAGCTCTTCCCGCACGATCGCTCGGATGGTTTCACGCAAGTCTCCGGAGTTACTGGCTTGAGCAGCAGCGCAGTCTGCAGTCAGGCGACGATTATACTGTCTGGTGCGCATGTCCAGGGTCTTTTCGATAGTGGTCGCTTTGGCTACAAATTCTTGGACGGTTTTCGGTGGGTTTCTCATCAGTCCCGCGAAGAGCTCCTGTTTGACCCCTCGCATGAGGAAACGAACTTTTTTCTCCTCAGGCATGTCTGGGTCAGCGTGACGGAATAGTCGGGTCATTTCTTCTGTGAAAATGGCGACATTTTCATTTGGTAGCTGAACCCGGGTCTCTAATAAAGCAGCGGCCCTCTCTTTGCGAGCGACGCTCGCGAACGTTTGCAGGAATGCGCTGCAGAAAACATCCTACGTTCGGAGCGTGGACTCCCGACTTTCGAGCCAGGTCCTTGCGGTGTCTTCCAAATAGAAGAACATACGACGCAGCTTTTCGTCATGGTCCCAGTGGTTGACGGCGGCCACACGGTCGTATGTTTCTAGCAAGGACTCCGGGTCTTCGAACGATGACCCATGGAAAATTGATGGTTCCCTGGGCTGATGCATGACCATCGTGGGCTGGGACGCTGCAGTTGTCATTGTCGCTGCAGTCGTGGTCATGGCCTTGGTCTTCCGCGCCTTGTTTTGCAGAAGCCCGTACTCCGGTGGTAGCCCTTGCGGTCGGCGGCTTGTTCGCTGCTCCATGGTTGGCGTTGGTGTGTTCTCCGTGACGTGGGCTGGGTTCTCGGCTTGACGGGGGCGTCCGGTACATGAACGAAGCAGCACCTCCACCAGATGTCACGGGGTCGCGACGTAGCCGGAGACAGGAGACTTCATGTTGGGATCTAACTGTTTATTTGGGCGAACCTGTGCCCGGTAAACGGAAAGTCCAATTACAGCAGCAGTCTCGCACAGATAACAGTCTCGGACTGATAGCGGCGAATGGAGTGTCGGCCTTCGATCAACAACTGACAAGCGGCGAAGCGCGTCGGCATTTATACTCTTGCCGTCGAATGTTCTAGCCTTATCGCTGGCGGTGGCGTAGGTTCCAGAACAATCTGTACCGTTCGCACAGTGGGCGTGATCGTATCGAAATGATCTACTACAGTCCGGAACCTTCTCGAAAACTGCAGGCGCAGTTTGCGCTGAGAATTGTGTGGTGGTTTGGGACGATAACATAAACTTGGGAAATGGAACGTGGCATTATGCATTCAAAGTGGCTGGGCTTGATAATTTAGTTAGATATGATGACCAGATTGTTTTATTTCGACACAGTTAGTGTTCAAGTGATGGTTCTTTGGGGCATTCAAGCTTGCATTGCCCTTCATAAAATCATTTGGGTGTTGCTGCATTCTGTTTGCAAAATTTCCAGTTTCACTTATGCAGGATAATAAAAATCAGAAAATTGTGAAGCTAAGGGAAGGTATGTGTACCGAAATTGTACCTTTGTAAATGTATAATTGTAATATGTATGTGCATAAAGCAAAGTGGATGGAAAGACAACTTGCCCCTAACAGTGACTGAACCTGCTACCTGTGGTTAATGCGGCCAATGCTATACAACTTGAGTTACGGTAAAGCATGAAGTGCATCATTTGAATGTTGCAGGTTTGGTGCTTGTCGGTGGAACTTGCCTTTCGTCCACTGTGTTGTTATGCACATCTATAACACAATGGCTATTATACACTTGAAACAAGACAGTTGTAGTGGAGCATACGCACTAACACGTATGCGCCTTCCAAAGAGAACGAAAAACCCCGTGCTCTATTGCGCGAGAGCCTGTGCCGCCTTTGCCAGACTTGCCGCACGCCTATTTTCCGTCGCGACCTCGTTGCGACTCCTCTGTTTAAATAAACATCATCGTGGTCAAACGAGTGAGCCGGGCATGGGAGCGGCTGTAACATGCCAGTAAGGTGCAGCGGAGGTGTCTTGTTCTGTTAGCAAGTTGTGCAAGACTGAACGCATTTCTGTACAAAGCGATACATTCCTCGCCACTAAAATCGTTGGCGCAGCCTTTCGTAGGTTTTCAGGACACCTGATTGAGCACTTTGGCGGTCTGCATAGAAATTCATGCAGATGTCAGAGCGCATATGAGTTGGGACAGCAAGGAGCCACTTCCGACCACCAGGCAAGTAGTTGCGGTGGTACAGAACGTTGTCTCGCACGGAAAAATGGGCTGCTTGTCGGCGTAGCGCTCTCGTGGAAGAGACAGCAGTCGGATCGGTAAGGTAGTCGAGTAACAATGCAAGGTATGGGTTTTTACGCTGCTCTGAAAGCATGTCAGTGGTGTCTATTGGTGACAAGGTGGTAAAAAGGGGTGACAGAGAAGCCACATCTGGTGTTAATGGCGATCGCGAAAGTGCATCGGCATCCGCATGCTTGCGACCGGAACGATATAGGACACGGATGTCGTATTCTTGCAATCGAAGTGCTGAACGCCCCAGGCGTCCAGACGGGTCTTTCAAGGTGGACAGTCAACATAGAGCGTGGTTATCTGTGACCACGTCGAAAGGACGGTCGTAAAGGTACGGGCAAAACTTCGTCAGCGTCCGAATTAAGGCCAAACACTCCTTCTCTGTCACGGAGTAATTCAATTCAGCCTTCTTGAGAGCGCGACTTGCCTAGGCGACTACGTATTTGGCTTGGGTGCCTCTTCAATGTGCCAAAACTGCACCAAGACCGATGCCACTTGCATCGGTGTGAATTTCTGTGGCAGCAGCAGGGTCCTAGAGACGAAGAATAGGTGGTGAGGTCAGCAGGCGGCGCAGCTGGCGAAATGCGTAGTCACATGCACGTGACCATGCAAATACCTTTGCTGTTGGAAAGCAGACTCGTGAGAGGTGCGATGATGGACGCGAAGTTGCGCACGAAGCTACGAAAGTAGGAGCAGAGACCAATGAAACTTCTTAGGACTTTCAGTGATGTGAGCAACGGAAGTAAGCGACAGCTTGAAGCTTATCGGGATCCCAAAGAACACCGTCTCTTGCGATGACATCTCCCAAGATCGTTAGTTTTTGTGCTGCGAGGTGGCACTTCTTGGAGTTAAATTGTAGGCCTGCAGAAGTTATACACGTCAGAATCTCGAGGGAGGCGAACAAGATGTGTCGGGAAATCAGATGAAAAGACTACGATGTCGTCCAGGTAACACAAGCAAGTTTTTCACTTATGGGCATGCAAGATGGTATTGATCATGCGCTCAAATGTGGCAGGTGCGTTGCAGAGCCCAAATGGCATGACTTTGAACTGATATAAGCCATCCGCCTTTACAAAGGCTGTTTTAGGGCAATCACATTCAGCCAATGGCATTTGCCAATACCCAGAACGCAGATCCAAGGATGTAAAGTACTCGGCGCCTTGTAAACAGTCAAAAGCATCATCTATTCGTGGTAGCGGGTTGACATCTTTCTTCGTAATCTTGTTTAAGCGGCAATAGTCCACGAAAATACGAACGGTGCCATCTTTTTTCTTTACCAGAACCACAGGTGATGACCAAGCGCTTTAAGAAGGCTGTATGACTCCACGTTTAAGCATGTCATCTACTTGCTCCGTAATTACGCGGCGCTCTTCGGCGGAAACGCGGTAAGGACGCTGTCGCAGAGGCGAATGTGAACCGGTGTCAATAGTATGAGTGATAGTCGTGGTGCGACCCAAAGTAGGTTCTTGAAAGTCGAAAGAAGAGCGAAACTTGTTAAGGAGAGCAACAAGTTGGCGGCGATGCGAGAGGGGAAGGTCTGCGTCAATAGCGTCATCGAAGGCTGACGAACTCGATGGCTCAGACGCATGAGTGATTGCGGCAATGTGACATGGCGTTTCGTCGGGAAGAATAATATCATCGATATGGTCGACAGGTTGCACATATCCTAACGTTTCACCACGAAGTAAGCCAATGGGGTAGTTGCAGTGGTTGGTAACCAGCTTTACGGTTAAACCAGACGCAATTGTAAGAACGGCAAATAGGAGAACAATGCCCTTGCGTTCAGTATAAACCGGAGATGGCGTAAACATTACCGTGGCGTGAGGTTGTGCCACACATGAAAGGTTTATAGGGACCGAAGCTTCCGAAGGCAAGGTCATGTCGTCGTCAGCGATGAGTTTGCAGAGCCGAGGAGACCGGTTGGGTGTTGGAAATTCAAATGTTGGCACAAGGGACACTTCGGCACGGGAACAATCGATAATAGCTTCATGACGTGATAAGAAATCCCAACCGAGGATAAGGTCATGAGAGCAAGATGGTAGAACAAAAAACTGTACGACGTACATAACGTCTTGGATGACGACGCGCGCCGTACACACAGCGGAGGGATGAATGCATTGCGCGCTAGCCGTGGACAGCACCATGCCACAGAGAGATGTCGTCACTTTCTTCAGTTTCCGACGAAATTTTGCGTTCACCACAGAAACGGCGGCCCCGGTATCAATTAACGCTAATGTGGCGACTCCCTCAGCATCGACATCAACAACATTTTGTGGTGAAAACGGAGGCCTTGGGACTTGTGCACAAGTTGCAGTTCTTGCCTCCGGAACTGCACTGATTAGTTTCCCTTCTCAGGAGGGGGTCGACGACGCATAGGCAATGGCGATCGGCGACGAGGGGAAGGGAAACGAGCATTCGATGGGCAGTGATCCGAGTCTGAGTGCCTCTGTTCATATCCAGACGTGGTGGCCTGTGGCGACGCGTAGGTAGGAGTTCCGAAGTATGCGTGCCGAAGTTCCGAAGTACGGCGGCGGCAGAAGCCTGCAATGTGGCCAGCGATACCACACGCGAAGCAGATAGGATTATTGTCTTGGGTGCGCCACTCATTAGATCGATGGAAAAAGTGAGGTGGGGGCCTGTTAACTGGAGGCGAGGCCGGAGTAGGTGGAGCCGATAAGGCGACTGGATGCGGTGGGGGCCGCGCGACCACGGCTGCGTAGCTGGGAGGTGAAGGTGGCGCAGGATGTGCGTAGCCGGCAGTTGATATATCAGACGGTACCGAGGTGCATGGGTAAGGGGCGCGAACTCTAGGGAGGGCATCGCAAATTTCAGTGCGTATGGCCTGCATCAGTGTCGAAGGGAGGCTTGTGGTGGGCGCGTCGCTATGCGGCAGCAGGGAGAACTGTCGGGCGACTTTCTCCCCGATGAAGTCTTTATTTTGGCTCGACAGAGTTTCTTGGCGTACATTGCCATTTGCGAGTGCAACGGCCGAGATTGAATCTTGTGATGGGACCCTCTGTCGGGCGAAGGAACGCTAACGACGCAATTCATCGAAGGTCTGGCAGAGGCTTACGAGGACTGCCACCGGGGTCGGGCTTTTCGCCAGCAACATCTGGAATGCGCCATCCTCAATGCCCTTGAGAATCTGTCGAATTTTCTCTTTTTCAGGCATAGATGAATTAACACGCCTGCAGAGGTCGAGCACATCCTCAATATAACTAGTAAAAGTCTCGCCACGCTGCTGGGCTCGATGGCGTAGACGCTGGTCAGCGCGGAGTTTGCGGACCTCTCGTCGGCCGAACGCTTCCGTCACGAGGTTCTTAAAGGTGGACCAGTTGGCGATGGCGGTTTCGCGGTTTTTAAACCATATCTTTGTGACGTCAGCCAAGTAAAAGATAACATGGGCGAGCTTAGAGTTGTTGTCCCACTTGTTTGTTGCTGGCACTTACGCGTTAGTACAAGAAAAGCCAGTCTTCGACGTGTTGCTCACCACTGCCGCTGAAGATTGGTGGGCCCCGCTGACGGGTAGACCGGGGCAGGTCGACGGAGCAGCCGATGGTGCTGGCTGTGCTGGGATGGGCTGGTTGGCGACTGTGTCAGTCATGTTGTACGGTGGTCTTTCCGCCAACTTGCGAGAGCGGAGCTTCAGTTCTGCTTAGGGATCTCAGCAGCCTCTACCAAATGCGATGATGTTTATTCAAACAGAGGAGTCGCAACGAGGTCGCGACAGAAAATAGGCGTACTTCAAGTCTGCCAAAGGCGGCACAGGTTCTCGCGCAATCAGAGCACGGGGTTTTTCGTTCTCTTTGGAAGGCGCATACGCGTTAGTGCGTAAGTTCCACTACACAGTTAACTATCCCCATACCTTTTCGGCTTAATTATCTTCTGGTTTTCCTTAAGGTTGAGTTAAATAGAAAAATAAGCCGCTGAATTCCCTTCTTTTATTGATTACATAGTTGGCTCATGTAAAAATCATTGAAATGGGCAATTCGTCATCTCCTTTGGTGTTTACAGCTCACATTTACTATCGCATCAATCGACATCTGTTACAATGGGCACATTGGGAAGAGCTATGTAAATGTGGGTTGGTAATAAACATGAACAGTACAGCGTGCTGTTTTCATCACACTCTGACCTTGGTGTCAAATAATTGTTGCTAGTATGGCTCTTGATTGGATCATGGATGATTCTAACTACTTTTCTTTCTGGCTGTAGATAAACTTGCTGAAAGCTGTGTTTTAAGACTCTGAATGAGTTCAGCTCTAGGTGGTTTTGTTTTCTTGGCCCGTTTCAGTTCCCGCTTTAAATGAACGATATTCCTGTCTACCCAGGAACTAGCTCGGTTTGTTTTAATTTTTCTACGAGGGACATAGGTAAGAATACATTTTCATTTTCATTACCATTCAGGCTACAACTGCTTGAAAAATAAATGGGAAACACTTGAGAATGTAGATGTTACGTCGTTTATCTTTCTTTCTAATTCACTATACACTGTCATATCATTGCTGTCTTTTCTTGTGTCGTTTGGGATGAATCTTTCTAGGTAAAGGGAGCATCGAAAAAATGTCTGTGTGCATTGTAGCAATATTTGCCTTTATGCTGCCTCACGCTGTGTACTTTTCGTTATGTTAAGTGTATTGTCAAGTGCGTCCTGCGAGAAATACGAAGGCGACAGTGCATACGCGATCTGCACGCTTCTATATAGAACGCTAAAACAAGAAAGAAGGGGAACTCTCTGGCGCGCGGTAAATAAAAAGACCGACCCGCAGCTGCTTTCTCGGCTTCTTAAAATACGACCTGTGTCTTCACGGCGCGACAATATTAAATTTGTGCCTGCCCACTGGTCTGTGTATGAGTCGTAATATTGCACAACCTGCAATAATCTACCCTCACATTCCCAGTTTTGTAGGATGAGGAATCCAGCACAGGTAAAGGAAAAAACTGGCGAATTGAGAAAAATGTAAAAAACTGGAATAGATCGATATATAGAAGTATTGGGTATTTTTAGCACAAATGTCACAAAGGTGCAATTAACAAAGGATTAAAACTTACAAGCGAAAATCTCCTTCAGCACAAAACTGCCATGTTAGCCTTCAGATAAAATATCACTAGGTAAGGGTGGGGGCGGGTTCGGACGTCGTTAAGGGGTGTGCGCATGAGGCCCGGCCACAGTAGGTTGCCGAGCTCTGGTTTGCGGCCCTGTCACATCGTCCCGACGCTGCACACTTCATTAGAGCAGCCCGCGGCGCTGCTCTAAAGGAGTAGCGTTTTTTTTGGGGGGGGGGGGGGGGAATTGAGATTTGTATCTGTCTGTCTCTACCTACATGTCTGTAACCTCGCGATTGATGGCTCAACGTCGTCAGCGTGCCTATTTGAATAATCTGGTTTGGAACGTGTGCGGTAACGTCGTGTTCTAACAAGCTGAAGCGCGGGCACGTTCAAGCACGGTGATGCCACGCAGAACGAACCTAGTGCAGATGGGCTGATCCCATGCTAGGTACGGCAGCTTAAGCGAATATCAACAATCACGCAGGTTAAGGCCCCTCTGTAGAGTTTCTAGCGTCCACGACCGCAGCCATGCAACTCATGCCGCTGCAGAACAGAACGTAACAGTGCACGTACTTCGTTTAAATTGAACCCGCAAGGGCAAAAGTGTACGTTTTGTGTCGTCTGCTGATGATAGTCGCCATCGAACACCTCTGTTTCGCCGAACGGTTGCCAGCACTTCGCGAACATGGCGTCGGCCAATCATACGGCTCATGCATTCCGCTCGTGCGGCCCCACCGTGAACAGCCTCCGTCTCCAGACCGGTTGAAAACAGGAATGGTCCTGAAAAACGAAGTGGAACCGGGCGCGCAGCCGTACCGTGTTTAGGCCCTAATGGTGCATTCAGACGACGGACCGAATCCGGATTCTTCGTGGACGCGAACGGGTAATCCGCGGATTATCCGCCTGCAGGCGCATCCAGACGACGGACGGTGTCCTAGGAAAAAACAGCCGGATTATCCTCGACAGCAGGCTCGGCGCTCACGTGCACATGCTGAAAGCAGACCGGTTTGAGAGTATTCAACATGGATGCCCGCGAGAAAGGACGCTTGGCTGCGATGTCTTTCGCGTTGTGACAAATGAACGAGGAGTGTTATTCTTTCAGGAAAAAAGGAAGTTGCTGGTAGAATGTTCTTTCAATTACATTGTTCCCCACTTGTAGAACTTCCGAACGCGTCTCCCATCCTTTTTTTATAAGCGGCACGTCGCCGGTTGCAGAAGTTGGAATATTTCATCATCATGGCGGCTAAGAATCTCGCGTGTCAAACGACGGCGGCGACATTTTCCGAACCACCAAAAGTGATTTGTGCGTATTTAGTCACCTGAGAACAAAGCCCCTGAAAACTAAGTAAACCATGCTCAAGCGTAGATGATGCCGACCAGTCATGCAGCTATCCACGAGCCATGGATGACATGCCGCGAGCAGACGAAAAGTGTACTGTTTGCCAGAAACCCCGAGCTAATCCGCTGAAGTATCGGATTTCTCCCGCCAGAATCTCGATGTGAGAAACAGGCTGGGTTCATCCGTCCATGAGCCGCGTGGACGAGGGGAATAGCTGATGTGAGGTCTTGTGACACGGCGTCCGTCACGCCACATCCGGATTCGGTCCGTCGTCTGAATGCACCATTAGCGGAGCGCGATGCGTCGCTGCCGTTTTTGCAAGCGGAAGTGGTAGGGAGCCTTCATGTGCGCGCGTCTACGTGTTTAAGGGTGGTGTCAGCCTTTGACCCACCACTTGCGGCCGCCCGCTAAAACACAATGTTGCCAGTCCCGGTTTTTGTGGCAACAGGCGCCATGTTGGTTCTTGCAGCCAGGCGTTCCTGCTCCGTCGCACTGCACCAGCTGCATGTTGGAGAGGGTGTGCGAGCTGCGGTATGAGCTCCGTTTGATTACGTAGCTTCCACTACGACACCATCTTCGTGCTAAGCGCACCTACAAGAACTTTAACGTGTAAATGCCAGGGTGCTGCGTGCCACAATGCAAAACCATCTGGAGACCTTCCTACTTCCCGACTTGCTCTAGCCAACGGAAACGCTGGGCTACACAAGTGATGTGAGACTGCTTGGAGGTGACTACTCCTCACTGTGTTTGTGAGGTGAGTACCCGTTGTATTGCGAGTGGGTTGAGTATATCACCACACATTTCGTGAAATGGCCAGCTTAGCCATGCAACGAAAAGCAGTTTGAGCAAAGTAAGCACGACAACGTGCACAGTATATTAATGAATTAGGCTCCGTTCGGCTACGCTGTGCGAGCGGAAGTAGGTTTACTTCCGCTCGCACAGCGGAAGTAAACAGTAGGCTTGTTTATCCTTGTAGTCGAAGCGCAGTTTCTCAATCGAATGATATAACTAGTCGAATGTGTGGCCCTGCATGCATTCACTATCTGCACTTTGTCGGTTTCCGAAGCCGTCGCTGCATTCGTCCCGGAAAACGCCAAGCCCGTAGATCACCTACAGACGCTCCCGTTCGCGTCTTCCTTTGCTGGCAGATGTTTGCATTCCTGCCATTTTACCTCGGTCAATGAGGAAGGGCATTTGGAGAGGTAGACAGACGAGCCGATGAACGCGTTTCCTGTAGGCGCTTGTCTTGCACAGTTGCAACGCTACTAACTTTTTGTGTGGCTTGCCATGGGGTATTCGTTCTTCGCTTCAATGACATGCGCAACCACACCGAAACTCGCTCAATAATTGCAAACAGGACTTCTCTTTATAACATAGAACGCGACAGACTTACTGTTCGTGTCCGTCCATCCTTCTGTCTATCTGTCGGTCCTGAACGGAGCAGTATATGTGCACTAAGCAAGTTGGTTGTCAGCCCATAACTCAAATATGTCCTATGTGGTGCATCGTTATTTGTGTCGTCCTTTTGTTTTATAACCAGACACACAGATGATTTGATATCGTAAACACCACTTTTATTTAGTGCTTGTAGAAAAAATGTGTATGGACTCTGTATATGTGGTTGTAGGAGTGTATGATTTTTCGTCTTATTGCTTTACTCTAGGCCTACTGCGAGCACACAAGCTTCCAGCAAAGGAGGCAGGATGGTTTGAAGACACATGGCCAGATGCCGTTTGGATGCTGTTTGCAATAAAATCTGACCTGGAAAAACTTGATTTGTCGCTCGTTGCTCCCCTTTGTTTTTCTTCTAGCCCAATATACAGGCTTATGGGCACAAGGGGATGGCGGTGTAATGTGATTGAATGCCCTACTTTAACGGGCAATGCTTACAGCTTGTAAAGTTTTTAAGCGGTCATTGTACAGATTCGTTCGCAGGAACTAAATTTGCTGTAGGAAATTCTATTACGGAGAAACGCAATGCTTAGGGTATGAGAAACAGGCTAGCTGAGCTATTCGGTTTACAGAGATCATCGTGAGCTACCCCATTGTTTGTTCTGCCTTCCCTGTCGTTACGAGTTCCATCATATAAACAGCATGGTTTCTAGCCTCGCACTAAGAGGCCTTTGAGGTATTAGCAGTGCTAATGTGAATATGCCTCATGAATGACACGCAGACATTGAAGTTCATTCATGGTAACATCGAGCTTCTCCCCCTCGCAAATATAGCCTCACTAAAGAACCTCACTCCGCCAATGCGGTGGGTCTACCAAGTGGGAGAAATGAACTGTTTTAACAGTATTTTATACAAACTCGAGTCCTGAACATGTCTTTTCTGTTTTACCAAACCACGGCTAACTTCAGAAAACAGCCCTTCAGCCTTCAGCACTTGCTATAAAAAAAAACCCTCTTCTCGTTGAAACCCACGCTGCCGCCAATGTAAATGAGTGACCACTCAGAACCAACATGGCGGCCCGTCAAGTATGGGGGCCGTTTTAGCCAGTTGTAAGCAACCATGATTGGAGTTGTCACCACCCTAAAACACGACACGCGCCCATGAAGGTTCCCTAGAAGGGGGACAACGCGCGCGCTCTCTCTCGTGCGTGCAGCAACTTTGCTTATTTCAAGATGGCTGCCTCCGTAGATGGCACGCTTTCCGCGAGTGCTGCAGCTTCGCCGTCACCTGCCCAGCGCAAGTCGCGAAAACGATTTCGCATCGATGAAGATTTGTGCCTGTTGAAAAAAGTGGTGTGTGCTGACCCCTTCAGCAATCCCGCCGCGTAGGAGGACGTGCTGCGAAATGTCATGAGAGCGCTAAATCGTGAGCTCACAATTCGCGGCATCAAAGAGTGAGTGGACCTCCACATCGGCTATTTCCGACAACAGGACACAGTGAACCTGAAAAAGTGAGTGCTTGCTTACTTTATAAGTAAACGCTGTTCAAGTGCTGTAGATGAAACGGTCGCAGCATAACGTGCTTGATTGCTCCGTAGCTCCGGCACCTAAGAACAATATGGAGAGTGGGAGCAGGTGCTTCAAGATGTATCGGACCTCATGAGGTAGGTCGATTATGCCCACAGAACCGTGCCGCAGAAGATAAACGGCACGTGGCCGTCGAAAAAAAACGGCATGGGCCGCGACAGCCCGCTCAGCAATTGGCATCGGCCAAGGTGCGCAGAGCCCAGGCTCTGCTAAATAAAGATACTACAATTAATCAATCTATCAATCATTTTCTTTCCTTTAGATAAGGTGGAGTGAATGACTAAAAGCTCAAGAGCTTGACGAGGTCCTGACCCCGTTCACAAGTTGACAAAACAGCAGGAATGGCAGTCAATCATGCACAACAAATATGAAAGAAACATATAGGTATAACATCACAAAAAGAAATACAAAAAGTTTATGAAAACAGTGCTAAGATAAAAAGAAAGTAGTTCAAATGTATGGTCATGAAGTGGCATCAACATGAAAATCAATAATAAAAAGGAAAAGAATCGGCATAAATTCTGAGAGATGTATCGTTGAGAATAATGTATCAGTTGGGCGAAGTGTTTAATATGACAGATGCAATGCGGGTAAACAGCGGGTGAAGATGCAATGGCATCTTTACCCGCTGTCCGGGCTTCAGACGATAGACAGAAAAATGGCAAGTAATCGGGAGTGGAGGCTAACAGCAACCCACGCCTAAAAGTTGTACTTTGAAATCTGTGAAATCTTAGCGATTTCTGAATCGGAATTGATGGCATGCATTTCAATGGCAGTGTTCACAAAATGAATTGTCACACAGTAGTCAGACAGGATACTTAGGTGGAAACTTTTCACTATAAATATTACATTATTCAGTAATATGCTGGCCACTGTGCCTGTTCATTATATGGCATTGATCCTCAGGCAGTCAATCTCCTAGACAGTCTCACGTTGTGGATGTGTGATGTACTTAATCGGCACACACTGAGAAAAGACTGCATTTAAAAATAATCTAATGCTTTGTTTCAGCTTGCTAAATTTTTCTCATAACTTCAGTGAACATATTTGTGAATTGAGCTCAATAACTGGGAAAACAAATATCTATTTTTACAGATATAGAGAAGGAAGGTAGCTTTTATACTGCTTGAATTATTTCTTCGAAGGTCCTATAGTATTAATAATGACATTCTCTTTCATGTGCCTCGTTTTCTAAGTGCAGATGAGGCAACAGCAACAAATCTGCTGTTGGTAATCTATGAGGATGACCTCAGTGAGCCACCACATGGAGGTGACGGGACAGCAGGCGACAGCACCACAACCAGCCCAGCTGGTGAGGTGCCGGCTGCTGTACCAGGCGTGCCGGCTGCTGCTCCAGGTATGTGCAAAGTACATTGGAAGCAAAATATCTTTTTATTAACTTATTCACAACGTTTACAACAAAGCACGGTAACCAAATGTTCGTAGACAAAAACGCATGAGAAGCAAGTGCTCCCTTACTACTATGCTAATGTATATTCTTTATTACTACTACTAGCAGAAATTCGCACATGAAAGTGTTTATGCACGATGCTGCAACGCAAGTCGCACCGTGTATTCATTGTGCAAAATACTACAAAACATGAATTAAAAAGTGATACACACAATACATTAGCTAATATGCCCAGTGCCTAAGTTCTGATGATCATTTATGCCCTTGTAGCACAGGGTACCTTGCAAACAGAGACTATAGAGAACAGCGACGCTGACCAGGACGCTCAAGGGCCCCTTCGTGCGCTAGAACGGCGGCGTTACAGACAGTTTGCTGTTCCGACAGGTATTGCAAATCAAACTTGCTTGATATTTCAAGTTGCACCAGATGATGCATAGCTCTCATTGCATCGAAACAACATACCTGTGCTACATGTGATTCGTTTGCTTGTTTTTTCAATGCCAATTTAAGGCTTGGCATTCATCATATCTGAATGTGATAAGATGGTGCTGATCACAAAGTAAATTAGTTATGAGCTGTAACACTTTAGAAGTATGTCATTTGTGTTCTACTTTATGTTATAGGAATCAGAGGCCTTCAGGCCTTTGGGCTGCAGCTCCTTCTAAAAAGAGAAGAAAATGAGTTCCTTCTCCAGCAGAAGAAAATAGAGCTTGAACACCAACAGCTTGACCATGAGGAGCGTCGCGTGATACTAGAAGAAAGAAAAGTAACATCGGAGGAAGAGCGCCTGAAAACGGAGACTCAGCGTCAGAATGCTACTACTCAAGTTCTACAGGAAATGAGCAACAAGCTCGAACAATTAGAAAAAATTTACTAGCCTACACAAATAAACTGTGCCGAAGGAATCTGCTCAGTTCTTTGGTCTCAAATATTCTTCCAGCTGAGGAGGTTCAACTTGAAAGTATTGAGATACCTGTGTGCCATACATACAAGTGTGGCGATTAGCAAGTATTATGCCAACTTTGTACATGCGTGATACGTTCTGCCATTTGAGTCTCTGATTTTCACGAAAATCTAGAAAAGCAAACAAGGCTGCAATCTTTCCGGAACCCCTTTCGACTGCTTGTCTAACGGAACTTATTCTCTTGTTGAAAGCCCGCTGCTGCATAGTCACGTTTTCGATATAAGGTTTCAGCAGTAGAGGTCGCAGTGGATAGGCAGGGTCAGCATACAAACAAAAGCTGTGGCCTTTGGCAAGCTTCTGTAGCTTGCGATAGGTGTTGCTCTTTCGAAGAATACCTGGAAATACAGGAGCACATGAAAACATTTTGCCACATGATATGTGACACGGAATGCTTCATAAAATTCTTGCCACTTCCCAATAAATTTACAAAAATGTTAAGACGACTCTATAGTCTGCACTTTTTATATGCACTCTCTCCAAGTAAAGAAAGAAAAAGCTTTGATGCCTATCCAAGTAGGAAGGTTTCTTCACAGTGCTATGCAGTAAAACACATTTACACTGCATTTATAAATAGAGCCTGCATGGCATTACCTGTGACGAGTTAACTGAAGACTTGTTGCAGAGTAACAAAGAAAACTTCGCCACAGCATTATAATGGTAACTGGGGCATGCATTTATCATTTTATCTTGCACCCTAATCTCGAAATAAACAGTTCACAATTTTTTCAGGCTCTCTTTGCAACACCATTCAATTCGAATAATATGCTGCTTTCTGCTGTAACCACAATTAGTTTTCACAGACTGAGTGTACTTCACAACATTATTACGAAGTGATAGCTTGTTTGCTGAAGTAGCACAGAGCAGTCCCTCAGATAGGTGCGATGATGGTTTTTTTTTAGTTGGACAAGTAGGACGGGGCTCAGTATAACAAAAATAACTTGCCTGCGTCATGCCGGCTGCCGACGTATGGACCATTCAGTTGGCAAATGATTCCATTAAGACACATGATGGACTGATATTTAAGGGCGTGAAAGCACTTATGCCCTGAAAAGAACCGTTTCTGGTCCTACGATGGACGGCAAATGGCTCGCGCTGTCCCGTCGTTGAAGCCCCAACAGTTGTGCAACGACGCTCTTTTAGAATGCACAGCCTGCGATAAAATGTTATATTAGATTACAAGTAACAAAACAAATGAACAAATTTCATACCTCGGAAAAGAGTTGGAGTTTAGCGATGTCCAGCCAGGTGGGGTTATTCACATCTCGCAGAAGATGTCCAAAAGTGCTGTCAATGTGCGCGAGCACTGCATTAGTGGCTGAAGAAATCACTAAATAATGCCGCCCGAACAGCGGCTCCAGTTCTCGCAGCCCATCGGGATAAGCCAGCCGCCGTAGCGTAAGGCAGAGTGCCTCAACTCCTGAAACATGCACGCCCTGCAGCGTTGTCACATTTTCTGTCACTTGTAGTGCATGGCACAGGCTTCGCACATCATCTCTTTCAAACCTAAAATACGTGCAAAAATGTCCTCTGTCCATGCTGTCGATGTTCAAAAGGCCATGTCGTGACAGCGGGTCTCGCCGAGTTTATTGGAAGACTTCAAGGCACAGCAAGTCCTCAATTTCGGATCACTTTAAAAAAACCCATCAAAGATGGGTCCTCAAGCCCACTTGTCGGAGGCATCAATGGTTATGCAAACACAGTTTCAACGGTGAAAAATAAAAACGCCGCCACCACGCACACGTCAAAAGCGCAAACAACACACAGTGAATGCTTGCAATGGATCTAGAACAGAACCTTGCTGGCTTTTCAGTGGCTACTATCAAGTCACAGCTTGCTTCTTTGTCGAAAAAATAGACGGTTAATACATTGAAAGTGGATTTCTAAATACTTCATAAAAAATAATTTATGCGTTGTTGTTTTACTTTGTATATGCGAAAAAAATGTTTTTCTTTTATTTTGTTTACCGACGATGAAAACGACCAGAGAGTGCTGCAACTGCGAAAGGCGATGCAGATTATAAAGGAAAGACTGCAGGCATGGGTAGAAGATGAGGGGGTGCTGGTGGAACTGCAGAATGGGTTTCGGAAACACAGGAGGTTGGAAGACAGTCTGTTCTCACTGACGCAATGCATCGAAATAGCAGAAAAGAACACAGGCCCCTGTGGCTAGCATTCTTGCATATCAAGGCAGCGTAGGATACCGTGGTTCAAGAGGAATTGTGGGGAATACTGGACACACTAGGCGTGGAACATGTAGTCACTAATCTTTTAAAGGGTATCTATAAAGGTAACAAGGTAGTTATAAAGTGGGAAAAACAGGTATCCAAGCCCGCAGAGGTAAAACGGGGGCTTAGGCAGGGGTGCCCCCTGTCACCCTTATTATTCATGATGTACCTACAAGGATTAGAGGCAAAATTAGAGGGAAGTTGGCTGGGCTTCAACCTCTCTTTAGTCAAACAAGGAAAACTTATTGATCAGGCACTACCAGCATTATTATACGCAGATGATATAGTGCTAATGGCCAACAACAAGGAAGATTTCCAGAGATTGATGGACATCTGCGGTAATGAGGGAGATAGGTTAGATTTAAGATTCAGTAAGGAAAAATAAGCAGTCATGATTTTCAATGACAACGAAGGTAGTGAGCTTAGGATACAGGACGTCACGCTAGAGATAACAGATAAATACAAATATCTGGACGTATGGATAAGCAATGGGACCGAGTACCTGAGGGAACACGAAATATACGTGACGACTAAAGGTAACAGGAATGCGGCAGTGATGAAAAATAGGGCACTGTGGAATTACAATAGGTATGATGTTGTGAGAAGAATATGGAAAGGGGTCGTGGTTCCTGGGCTGACGTTCGGCAATGCGGTCGTGTGCATGAGATCAGAAGTTCAAGCAAGATTAGAAATTAAGCAACGTGGAATAGGTAGGCTTGCTTTAGGAGCTCACGGGAATACACCATATCAGGGAGTACAAGATGATATAGGATGGACATCATTTGAGGGCAGGGAAGCTAGCAGCAAGATAAAATTTGAGAAGCGATTAAGAGAAATGGGGAAAGAGCGTTGGGCTAGGAAGGTTTTCAGCTACTTGTACATGAAGAATGTCGATACAAAATGGAGGAAGCGAACCAGGAAGTTGACTGGTAAATACTTAGAAAACAGCAGGTGGCCAAACTAAAAAGAACTATCTGTTAAGAAGAAAGTGAAGAAAACGAAGACTGACATGTGGAGAATGGGCATGATTAAGAAGTCCGCACTAGAGATCTATCGAACTTTTAAGCAGGAAATTGCCAAGGAAAGGATCTATGATAATACTCGGGGTAGTTCTCTACTGTTTGAGGCCAGGACGGGAGTACTGCAAACCAAGACATATCGGGCCAAATACGAAAGGGTAGACACAGTATGCACTGCGTGTGGAGAGGAAGAAGAAACTGCCGAACACTTGATAATGTTCTGTAAAGGGCTTCACCCTATAAGTCAGGATGATGGCACAGAGTTTTTCAAAGCACTGGGGTTTAGGGACCGGGAGGGCGAAATAGACTTTAAGCAAGTAGACTTAACTAGAAGGAGGTTATCTGATTGGTGGCTAAAGTCAAGGCACGAGTGAAAATTAAACTCTTCACTGCAAAGTACGAATCCTCAAACTCACTGTTTAAGGAAAAAATAAATAAATATATTTTTGAGTTCATTAAGTATTACGGCTTGGTGGCGCTAGCCACCGCCCAATCTAAAAGGTACAGCAATATCCATTTATCTATCCATCTATTCATCCATCCATCCGCTTCACTGAAAGCAACGAATAACTAAAAGAGAAAAGTCAGCCGCCACTCCACTGCGGCTTTGCGGGTGCTCCCGGAGCAGGGCATACCCCAAAAACGTTGAAGAGAGAAGCCATTCCCGTAGGGAACTCGTCCGCGTCATGGTGGAAGGAGAAATGAGCGAGAGGGGGGAAGGGTTCAACTTCATGCGGCACGTGGTGGATGTGTAAGGAACTAGCCCCTCGTGAGCCGGAATCTTGCCCTCTACACTTCTCACGCCTGGCGTTAAGTTCGCCTATTCCATCGCGAGGCTCACTGTAAAGGGCGCGGTAGCAAATATAATGACTGACCAAAGTATTGCGCAGTAGAGCCTTTTCGCAAGCAATCAAATGCTTGTTGTAATTTTATTTCTCATAAACTGTGCGGACAAAGATCGAAAAAAAAACTTACGTATTGATTTAGTTGACGATAAAACTTATCTTTCGCCGATTCAGGTTACGGCTTTGTTGCTGAATGGCGCCAGTTCTTGCTCGCCCCCAACTAGTCAGCGGCATTTACACAAAATAACGTGGATGAGCGTGCCTGTTGTCTGTAGGAACTGTGAAAAAGTAATTTGCACCCTACTTTCCGGAGCTGCTGCACCATTTTGCGCAGAAATATTCTTGATAATTTGATCCCATCTTGAACCGATGCAGCTTGCTGCGACTGCACCAGCTGATGCTCCCGCATATGAGTCGTCTGCTGTCGTCGTCTGCTTCCGTGCTTAGCAACTCCCGTTTCACGAGCAATTATTAAAACGTTTCAACTGGCTTGTATTACGTTTGCATAAAAGTTAACAAGAAAGTTGTTTATATAAGATATCTGAAGCTCATTGGTTTTACAAACAAAGAGCGCTTACCTACGCCAAGGGTGCGCTGTCGTCGTTTCGATGGTTGTGAAGCCTTACGGCATGGCCGCGAAGCTCGCAACATTCTATTGGCTTGCCGTAGCATTCATCGCGCTGCGCTGACAATGCAACGCGATGCTCAAAAAGGCGAGTGTTTCCAAGGCTTTCTCTAGACGACACGGTGGTGGCACCTGCCCGTCACTTTGCGTTCTACTCCTTATCGCTTCCTTATCGCGGCTGCTCACGCCTTCCTTCGTTTTCGAAGATAGCTGCCAGATGGCACTCATGTATAACGTGCATTGATGCGCTCTGTCGCCTTCGCTGCACGGATTGAGATTCTTTTATGAAGGGCTTCCAAAATACAATTCACAGATGTTCTCGCGCAGAACATCAGATAAACGTTTTGTTCGCTCTGTCCACACGCAAGACTACGTCTTTCGACGACATTTGCAGTGAACCGTGCAGATATGGGGCAAATGTTTTTCTAAGACTTTCTCGTTAGTTAGTTCGGTTAGTTCATGGATTTCTAGCTTATGACGTTTGCTATATTTATCAAGGTAATTCACTTTGTCCTTAAGCATTTCTACTTCGAAATCCTAAAGGTGGATTCACTCGAGTAAACAGAAAAGAATTTTTTGCAGCGGATGGCACATCAGGTGACGTGGGCGTCTTCGAAACTTGCGTTCCTCGCTTCTTCTGTGCTCCTCCGCTAGCGGCACGGATGGAAATGCGTTGCCGCTATTTCGATTCGTCCGTCTGATGGTCGTCTGCTCTCAATCGAGAGGATTCAGCATCAAATATTTCAATATTTGCCGGATTGGCGTGGCTAAGAAGCAGGCTTCCGGCTTAGAAGCCACACGTTTTAGTTTTGCGGCAATGAGCGAATGTGTTTGGTGTGACAAGGAACCGTGGTTTTTCGTCTATGTACGAAGATCCCACGAGCGTATCTCCCGCTGTGTGCATGCGTCGTTGCCGCTTCTGCGCCGGATCAAATTAGTCACGTGACTATTCAGTCCACGAAGCAGCGGGATGTCGCCTTCGCATGATAATGTCCACACTGAACATAAATAACCTGAAATAATCTCAAATTCTGGGTTAACAACTTGTACTCGAGGGTACTGCCATTTCTGGTTAATTTTAACACCTACAAGTCGATGTAAGCATTTACTCTCGTGCTGAGTTTTTGAACGTAACAAGGGTAGTAATTTTTTACTCCAATGGGGTTTTGAGCGAGTATAGAGAGAGTAATTTTTTACTGCCTTCGCAAGGTTTTCTGGGTGATTTCTCAGACTCAGTTCGGGAGCTAAAAAAATGAATGGGCGCATTCACATAGAGAGTCGACAATTTTAATAAATACCAAATGACAGCAGAATCGATGACATAGACATTAACGTGCAAACAAACACGCACACACAACAAATACAGAATCAAACACCGCTTGAACAGATTGCACGGTTATCCGACTGTAGTTCGACAATTTCGTATATATAGACACGACAATTTGACCTGCCATGTAGTGCCGGTATAAGAGAGCTGTTTTTTTTTTCATTGATGAACAATAACGGTTCAAAGTGCAAGCGTAAGCTTATGGTCGGCTGCAAGTCACAAAAAGTCACACCAATCTTTTGTTATAAACCCACCCGATCTCGCTTTTTTTTATTATCCAAAATTAGCTGGCACACCGGCCTATTAGCCTTACCAACGTTAGCACTGCTGATCTACAAGGCCACAGAATACACATATGCAAACACAAACGATGGCAGCTCAATCCATTTTATTGAGCGGTGGTGCACAAGCACAGAAGCAGCACTTATTCAGGAGAACTGGCGTAGAAGAGCGGTGTCATACCTGTACCGACATGACACTGCTGAAAGGTAGTCCTCACAAGCATAGTGCAGAAGTCAAGTACAACTCTGCACATGCTTCATTGCGTTCCATAGTGGAGCATTGTATTGGGCTACTGAAGAGCCGTTTTCGCTGCTTTCAGTGGTACCGTACCAACCACTCCTCACCGAAACGTTCTTCCAGTATTTTAGCTGTATGTTCAGTGTTGCGCAACCTTTGCTTTGAAGTTGACATAGGTTTTGACAGTCTCAGCGATGACAGTGGTGACCAGAACAGCGAGCACGGCAGCTCTCTCGATGATGACCTCCAACATCGATTTAGGAAAGAAACATCAGCTTACTGAGTGTACTTGCATGGGCAAGCTGTCCGCAACTGTGTTATCAGCTTGTTTGTACGACAAGGTAGCAATACTGCAGTATTTAGAAAGAGTTTGCAGGTGACGGCACCGCCTGCAGCAGCAACCGTAGTGTTAAAATATTTGTGCTGCATTGCAAGAGCTTGACCATCCGTGGTTCTTTAACATCTTCCTAATATGAAGTAAACCGATATTTCTGCATTTCTTCACCCTCAGGCCGCTTCTACCCAGCAAGATTAAGTGCCATTATATCAGCGACACCTGGGCCATGGAATATTACTGGTGATTTTAACGCTCCTCACCCGCTGTGGGGAAGCCAGAAGATGGGCCGTCGGAGAAAAATTGTGTCCTCCGTTGCATCTGACCACTAACTATATGGTTTAAATGACGGCACTCCCACGTTTTTACGGAGTCTGACATATAGTAGCTGTCTCGACCTAACCTTTGTGTCAAGTAGCCTAAGTACCAAGGTGCAGTGATTTGCGGACATTGAAACGCAAGGCAGTGACCACATCCCCACCTATATAACGATCAAGGGGCTAAGCAAGTCGCAGATCGCGTCCGCTTCACGGATAGATTGGTCAAAGTACAGATCATCCACAGAGAAGCAATGCGAGAGAAACCAAGAAGGTTCTCTTGAAAGCTTAGAAGGTATAATGATGGCCGCTATTTAAGAGGCAACGTTTAATTGTGGACGTTTGCCAGATTTTCGGAAATATGAGGTGGAGTTGGAGGGGCTTCGAGCGATCCGTCGTCGCGCCGAACGACGTTACAGGCGCACGAAATCCATCGACGACTTAAGGGAGGCAAGACAAAAAAAGATTCAACGTCGAATCAATGCACTACAGTCGCTACGATGGAAGTCGCTATGTGAGTCGCTCGGTCCCCACAAACTTTTTTCGCAAATATGGAGAATAATCCGTGGCCTACGAACATTGCCACAACCGCATCGCCCATTCTAATGTCTTGCTCTCCACCAAAGCCGACGTGAAATTGATGTAGCAGGAGACGTCTGTGCCAGGGTTGCAAACAAGGGGTCCGGGATTAACATGAGTAACCTACGAAACGCGCCGGAGTCCAGAAACACTCGGATGGTCAATATCTTTTCTCTAGAGGTGCTTCAGGCAGAATTGGCAGCATGCAAGCGCTTGTCTTCTCCTGGACCCGAGGGAGTCAGTTACATGGCCCTTGCTAACCTAGGACAAACAGCTCGGTGTGCCCTTCTAGCTGTATACAATGACTCGTGGAGCAACAGTTTGGTTCCTCCTTCATGGAAGTGCAGCCGCCTTGTGCCCCTGCTCAAACCATGCAGATCGCTTCTGGACATGGCTTCCTATCGCCCCATCGCGCTTTCCAGCTGTTTTGGAAACGTGATGGAGAGAATAGTGCTGACTCGCCCGGAGTGGTACCTGGAACATAACAATATATACCCCGATGCTTTGACCGGCTTTCGACGTGGACGGTCTTCCACAGACAATGTTGTTGATCTTTTCACGTCTCTACAACAGCAGAAAAGCCTAAAGAGATTATCAGCGGTACTTTTCTTGGATATTAAGATTGCATATGACAATGTACTACATGAAATCATCCTGGACGCCTTGCGCAGCATTGGATTGCGAGGCCGCGTTTACCGATGGATCTACAGCGATTTGAAGGGCAGAACCTTTTTCGTTCAGACAGATGATGGTGCAACAACGCACCATCATACTTATCACGGCGTACCTCAAGGTGGGATCCTAAGCTCCATACTTTTCAACCTTGCGCTCATCCCAGAGGGCTACATGCAAGACACTATATTCCGCCACCGCCGTTAGAGGTAAAGGTAGGGGGTAGGCCGGTAGCTGAAGCTCAAACGATTAGAATTCTTGGCCTATATCTGCAAACTAACAGGAAGAATAGGGTGGCCCTTGAAAAACTTAAGACCAAGGTCAATGCTACTGTCAGGCTAATCAGAAGAATCGCTAACCGTAAGAGCGGGGTTAAAGAAAAAGAACTCTGTAAGCTGGTACAGGCGTTTGTGCTCAGCAGGATTACTTACGCGACACTTTATATGAAGTTGGAAGCCGCAGAAAAAGGTAAGGTCGAGGCTATGATCCGGCAAGCTTACAAGGCAGCGCTTGGGTTGCCTAACAACGCGCCTACAGAAAGGCTGTTAAAACTAGGGGTACACAACACCCTGGATGAATTATGGGAAGCGCATCTGGTGATGCAGCACGCTAGGCTTTCGACAACCAAAGCGGGCAGGATTATATTGGAAAGGATTGGCATTGGAACAGAGGCTCCCACTGGGGACAATAAAATTCAGGTGCGGCGAGAGTTACATTAGGCCCTGTACATAAAACTTTTGCCCAAAAATATGCATCCGATTCACCATACGCAGCGCAGGCAGGCAAGAGCCAGAGCTTTACACGTTGAGTACGGAGAGTACAAAGCGGCAGTCTATACAGATGTTGCGGAATATAAGGACAAAGACGCTTTTGTGATTGTGGTGGTGGACAGGCGAGCGCTTGATCACTTCTGGATCGGTCAAAACTCGCTCCTCGGAAACTGCAGAGGAAGCGGCAATAGCGCTAGCTATAACTAATTCGCAGTCAGATTTGATTTTCAGTGATTCAAAGACAGCCATCCGAAATCTGGCAAGGGGCAGAATATCGGCGACCGCTGCACGATTTCTGCATAGGGCCACGGGACGAAAAATGAGAGAAATAGAAATTGTCTGGGTACCAGCACACTCTGGGAACCCTGGGAACGAGACGGCTCACCTGAATGCTCGAGGTTTCGTCAGCCGGGTAGGTGAGCCGCCAGTTCCGGGGAGGTCCGCGAGAGATGGGCTGGTGTCCTTTCATGACATAACGAATCATTATAAACTAGAGCGGAGGTTTTATCCGCCCCCGCACAAGCGGTTGACTAAGGCGCAGGAATGCGTCTGGAGAAAACTGCAGACGCGATTTTTTCCCAACCCTTACGTGTTGAACAAAATGTACCCGGAGGAGATTAAGCCGCAATGCAAATGGTATCAGGCTGTGGCAACATATGATCACATACTTTGGCAATGTAGCATAGTGCCGCCGCCGGCGGATATTATGCGTGATCCCTCTCTTGAGCACTGGTAGGCCGTGTTGACCAGCTCAGACCCAGTCGTCTAGTTAAGGGCAGTGGAGTGGGCCACACAGGTCGCCGCCAACCTTGGGTTGATGGCCATCTAACACGGAATCATCCTCAGTTGCTTTCTGACGAAATAAAGTTTTTCCATCCATCCATTCATCATCGCATGCTGGCGAACAATCAGAGAGGTGTCCATCGCCAAATTCAGCTGTGTAAGTGGTGCGATTATTGAAGCAAAGTTTTTAACAAAGCGGCGAAACTAAGAGCATAGTCCGACAAAGCTACGAAGCGCTTTTACAGTCGTAGGCTTCGGGAACTCAGTGACAGCACGAAGCTTCTCTGGGTCTGGGAGGACACCCATTTTTGAGACAACGTGACCAAGTATTGTGAGTTTCCGAGCTCCAAAGTGGAACTTCTTGATGTTAAGTTGAAGGTCTGCGCTCGTGAGGCAGCTAAAGACTTCGCTGAGACGTTAGAAATGGCTGTCGAAATCACGGGAGAAAACAACGACATCATCCAAGTAGCACAGGCATGTCTTCCATTTTAGCCCACGCAAGACACTATCCATCATCCTTTCGATTGTGGCTGGTGCATTACAAAGGCCGAAGGGCATTACATTAAATTCGTATAGCCCATCGAGCGTCACAAAAGCAGTTTTTGGACGATCTGATGGTGCCATGGAGACCTCCATTGGCAGGTGATGAGAAGCATTCAGCGCCTTGCAAGCAGTCCAGGGCATCATCGATGCGCGGCAAAGTGTATACGTCTTTATTCGTGACTTTGTTTAAACGGCGCTAATCGACGCAAAAGCGAATCGAGCCGTCTTTTTTCCTCACAAGTACCACAGGTAAAGACCAGGGACTGCTGGACGGCCGAATGACGCCACGTTGAAGCATGTCGGCCAATCGCTCGGTGATTACACGACGCTCCACAGGAGATACACGGTAGGGACGCTGTCGCAGAGGCGCTTGGGAGCCAGTGTTAATCTGGTGCACAACGGTGTGCGTTCGGCAAGGACGTTTGCTTGCAATCGAATGAGCCGCGAAACTGGTGAAGAAGTTCTAGAAGCTTTTCGCAGTGTGGTTCTTCAAGTTCGCCATCAACTGAGGGGCCAAACAATTTATCATTTTCGTGGACAATTGAATGGGCAGATGGCGTCAATGCATTAAGCTGCAAATCACTTTCACCGTCAAGGTCGAAGATGGAGGAAACGTCTGAGTCTTGGAATGTTCCAATACATTCTCGGCGACGCAAGGTTGTGAGAGACGGCAAGGGATTTGTGACAAACAAATTGGTGGCGCCCGCCGAAATATCTAGAACTGCAAACGGCAACGCGAGGCTCTTGCGACTTTGGAATGTTTGGGAAGGCGTAAAGAACACTGCAGGCTTAGACACGTCGGCACAAGATACGGGAACGAAGGCTGCGCTAGTCGGTGGTATGCCGATGTCGTCAGCGACAAAGAGCTTGTTCAACGGAAATTCCGGAGACGAGGCACACAACGCAGAGAAGGCCACTTCAGCACGAGCAAAGTCGATAACCGCATGATTACAAGACAGAAAATCCCAGCCGAGGATCACATCATGCGAACACGCCTATAGCACAAGAAATTCAATGGTATACAAAACATCTTGGATGAAAACGTGGGCGGTACAGGCAGCTGATGGTCGAATATGATGAGCACTGGCAGTACGGAGGGACAACCCCTTTGGCGTCGTGGTAACCTTCCGAAGCAGGCGGCAAAGTTTTAAATCAATTACTGAAACGGCAGCACCAGTGTTCACAAGCGCAAGGGTACGGTAACCATCTACAAAAACGTCGATGAGGTTTGTCGGAGAAATGCGAAGACTTGATTCTTTCGACGACGACGCAGTTCGTGCCTCCGGAACTGCGGCATCTAGTTTTCCGCGTCTGAAGGGCAGGGTCGACGGCGCATAGGCGACAGGGAGTGACGTCGGGGAGATGGAGATCGGTGACTGACTGAGGGAGGGTGGGCGGGTGACGAAGATCTTTGTTGACGTGCCGTGTTTTTAAAGCGCCGAGAGTCGTGCGACGATCTTTGCATGTTGTTGCTGTGAACGAGAGGGCGGCGGCGACCCAAGCGAGCCACATGTCCTGCGTAACCGAAAAAATGGCAAATCGGGCGGTTGTCTGTGGTGCGCCACGAATTCGGAAACGCTCCAATCGGCCAGCTGAACGGAACTGGTGATGGCCGAACAGGGATCGGTGAGATAGCATAAGTGGGCTGTCGAGGTGCTCTGGCCGCAATGACTTGCGCATACGTAAAGGGTGTGGCCTCCAGAGGTGGTGAACGAGCGAAAGGCAAAGCGTCCACTAGCTCATCTTGTATGACGTGCCTTATAGCCGGGGCCAGAGGATCTGGGGCCAAAGAATGCGTTTGTGCTGGCTCGGGCGCACTGGAGCTGGAGAGCTGCCGAGCGACCTCCTCACGCACGAACTGCTTTATGAGAGCCAACATGTCGTTCTGGTCTCTGAGAGTCAAGACTGCGATCGAATCACATTGTTCCAGAGAGCGCCTTGTTTGGGCGCGTTGCTTGCGCAATTCGTCAAAACTGTGGCACAAGCTGACGAGTTCGGCAATGGTTTGTGGGTCCTTGGCTAACAACATTTAAAATGCGTAATCGCATATGCCCTTGAGGATTTGTTTGATTTTGTCGGCTTCGAGCATCGCTGAGTTTACCCGCTTGCACAAGTCAACAACGTCTTCAATGTAGCTGGTAAAGGTCTCACCTGGCAGTTGAGCGCGCTCACGAAGTCGTTGTTCTGCACGAAGTTTTCGAACAGCAGGGAGGTCGAAGACTTGTGAAAAGGACGCCTTGAATGAATCTCAGCTGGCAATGTCGGCTTCGTGATTGCGCAACGAGAGACTAGCGACGCCAGACAAGTAAAAGCTTACATAGGTCAGCTTAGCCGAATCGTCCCACTTATTCGCGGCGCTCACCTTGTGGTAAGTAGCCAGCCACTCCTCATCGTCTTGGCCGTCAGTGCCGCTGAAAATCGGTGGGTGACGCAGTGGCCACAGGCTGGGACATGTAGAGGCGGGAACTTGCGAGGTACCTTGGATGGAGGGTTCTTCCGGCATTGCTGGCGCTGCAGGTAAGGCGCGACTTCGTAGTCCTAGCTCCGAAGACTCCCCAGCACTTCCACCAGATTATAAGGGGGTTTATTGAATAAAACCAACTGCCTGGTTCAAGAGGCATCAGCCGCTGTCACGAGCTCAGCTCTTCATCGTAGTCGTCTTTCTTTCAGGTGTTCCAACTAGATACTGTCTCTCTCCCTCTTCCCCATTACAATATATATAAATATATATAAATATATATATATATATATATATATATATATATATATATATGTGTGTGTGTGTGTGTGTGTGTGTGTGTGTGTGTGTGTGTGTGTGTGTGTGTGTGTGTGTGTGTGTGAAAGAGAAGGTGTCCTTGGATCCAGTGGAAAAATACGAAAAAGTGGAGGACCGGCAAAACGAAGGCTGTTGAAGGCCGGTCTCCGGCTGAAACGGGGGAAAGATAAAAAGTTTTCGTTTTTTGTCACCATTGATGAACAAGCTACTGTGGCTCATACGCGTTTTTGGGCTGCGAAGAAAAAGAGAACATCTTTGTTGCTCTGGTTCAAGTGAAGTCTGGCGTTGCTCTGGCTCAACAACCCGAAGGCGATCCAGGAGGAGATGCAGACCATGACGCCGCACTTTCAGCTGATAAGTGTTGTTCGTCAGTTCGGAAGAGGTGGTTTGGTATGCAGATCGTCAGATTCTTTGTGCGTTTCTGACATACTAAAATGCAAGACATTTGCTTCGGTCCTGGTGAGTGCATTTATCCCGCCTCATTTAGCGTGCACTAAGGAAAATTGTACGAGGAGTCGACTCTAGATTAACGCCCGCTGAGACTCTGGAAAAAGCTGTCTGATGCTGGGGTCATAGCTGTGTACCGATGCAACCGATTAGTTAACGGTGCCAATGTCCCGACTGAGTCGGTTACTGCTACCTTTGCCGGCACTTCCTGTCCATCTGAGTTGAAAATATGGCCGCTCATTTTCAGAGTCGAACGTCTCGTTTCTCGTCCTCACCAATGTCAAAACTGTTGGCGTTTTGGCCGCAGTGCAGGGGGCTGTAAATCAAATTCACGTTGCGCATCTGTGGCGATACCCACCCATCGAAGGAGTGCAACGCCGAAACCGAAAAGTGCTGCCCCTGTGCAGGAAATCACGCAGCCGATTATCTGAACTGCACCGCAAGATCTAATGAAACGCAACTTCTAGAAATCATGGACAGACGTCGTTGCTCGCGGCGAGAAGCAATAACAGTTGTGAAGGATAGGGCCTTTGGATATCTCGGAGTCGCGTCGAGGCACGAACAACTGAGTGAGACGAAGATTCTTTATCTTACTGAGGTTGCAGTAGAAAAGGCGATGTCGAAAGCGCTGGAACACATAGTTACGAGCGTAAGTGAGTGCATCTCTCAAGTGTTTTGCTCACAGATGACACAGCTGGCTTCTGCAGTAGCAGTACCGATGGTCAAGTCGGCACCTTGTGCAGTGGTAGGAATACCGAATCTAGCCCAAAAGTGTCAATCCCGAGAGAAGAAAACCCCAATTCCGTCCGTACCTTCTACGTCGACCCACGCGGAGGATCAGAATGAAATGGACGTATGCCAAGATTTTAGGCGTCAGAAGCGCACTGGATCTCCTTTAAAAACTCCTTGCCCAAACACAAAACCCAAAAAGGGCAGCGAAAATGCCAGTGCACCTATTAAGGAGAGTATTTTCGAAGCTGCCATTGCTGATGTGTTTCGCTCGTCAACATAGATACATTGAAAGTACTACAGTGGAATGTAGGTCTTTGATTTCTGCTTCTACTGACTTACGTTGCTTAATTAATCAGTTGTATCCGGATATAATCTTATTACAAGAAACCTGGCTTAACGCT
Organism: Rhipicephalus microplus; assembly: GCF_043290135.1. Classification (NCBI taxonomy): domain Eukaryota; kingdom Metazoa; phylum Arthropoda; class Arachnida; order Ixodida; family Ixodidae; genus Rhipicephalus; species Rhipicephalus microplus. Next base: position 281,083,420 of record NC_134702.1, on the reverse strand, counting down.
GTTAGGAATTATCATTTAAACAATTTTAGAGCATTTCGGTTAGACCGTCCATCACTAGGAGGTGGTCTAATTATACTAGTCTCGAATAAATTTTGCCGCACAGCGAGCATAGCTTTTCAGCTTATGTCCACAGACTGGGAAATTTTGGCAGTAGACCTCTGTCTGCCAAGGCACCACCCTTTTTCACTTATAAACGCATATTTTCCAAGAGGTTTGCATAATACTCAACAAGTATATACTGCCTTAGATAATTGCAAGAATGATTTCCTTCTGACTGGTGATTTCAACTCACATCTTGTTTCATGGGAATTTCGAACAGACCCTTCTGGTACTCTTCTGCAGGATTGGATGACTAATAAAAACCTTACCTGCCTAAACGATAGACAGCCTTCATTTATTCGCGGAAGGACACGATCGGTATTAGATCTCACGTTTTGCAGCCCAAGTGTTTCAATAAAGTCTTGGAAACACTTGATTCCTCTTCAAACAGTGACCATCTTCCTGTATACCTTGAAATCTTTGCTAGCTAATAATATTCCTTCCCTTCAGGATCGTAGAAAGAAGTCCCGCCTTGATTTTCTGTCTCTTTTATATAATCGCACACTTTCCCTTGATACAACCCCTTTTCTTTCTCCATTAAACACAAGACCGACAAGACATCGCCAACCTAATGCACTTACTCCGTACTTCGCGAGAACGGACACGTTCAAATTTTCATTTTTTCCACGCACCATTTCAGTCTGCAACCAGACAATTGAATGTAGTACTTGCGATACTGAGTAACTGTGCACTGTTCTTTTTTGTTTTGTTTTGCGTGTATTGTATTTATCTTTGCATTACACCATGCCCTCCTGCTTGGACCGAAGTGTGGTCCGCAGTATGTATCAAATAAATAAATCTCATGTGCTGTGAAATCTATTGAAAGGACAGAGAAAACATTGATCAATTACAAAAAATTTAAACACTGCTTGCGTTCCAACATTAGGGCAGTACCCAGTGGTCAAAATGAAGACCTCGGCAGAAATCTCTGTTCTGCTTTAAAAATCTCCAAGAACACCTCAGAATTTGTAATTGCTTCGTTGTCATCCAAAAGTGCCCAACCTAGTCAATGGAGGAATAATGAGTGCACACGAGATTACAGAAGAAGAAAAGCTGCATGGAAAAGACTTATATGTAATCAGAGTCCAAAAATTGGAAGGATTATCAGTTCAATGCGGCAAAATTTAAACGCACTGTATCGCGAGCGAAAGAGCAATATGACCAAGAACATTTCGAGTACCTGTTTAAACAAAAGAACAAACGTGCTTTATTCAATTTCCTTCGTGGTAGGAAGAAGACCCTTATACCAGGAAACGTTGACTGAGTAGTTCAAACCTCACAGGAACTACAGGAATCATTGAATCAGTTGCCTAAAGAATTAGAAAACAGGTTCTCAACGCATCTTCCTCATTCGGCTTACATAACAACCATCTGTGACTACGCAGAAATATCGACTTCCAAATTAAATCAGGCTATGGAAAGATTGCCAAATGCCGCACCGGGACCCGATGGAATAACAAATACAATGCTAAAAATACTTCACAGGGATTAGCCGAATGATCTGTTAGGTATCGTCAATTATTCCCTTAGAAGAGCATGGATCCCTTCTGAATGGAAGATTGCGAAAATTATACCATTGCTTAAGAAACAGGGGCAGGCTATAATTTAGACAACATATGACCGATAGCCTTAACATCTAATGTAGTAAAACTTATTGAAAGGGTACTTCATAGTCGTATAATTAGGTTTATTAACGAGAAACAACTGTTGAGTTCTTCCCGAATTGGCTTTAGATCCGGATATTCCATATGGCATGCACATGAAAATCTGGAAAGTCGTATTCATATTGCCCGTCACAAAAAGCACTTTGCGGCTTTAGTAACGTTAGACATATGTAAAGCATACGATAGTGTAGAGTATTCTATCTTGACTAATCAGTTATAGAGTCATGGACTTCCACCTTATATAGTAGCATGGGTGACGGAATTTTTAAGTAGAAGAGAATGCTATTGTTATCAAGGCGGTTTCTCTTCCTGTAAGCACAAACAAACCTGAGGTGTACCTCGGGGGTCAGTACTTTCCCCAGTTTTATTCAACATATTGCTTAGTACCATCCCCGTTCATCCAGATGTGAAAACCTATGTTTATGCTGATGACATTGCTTTCTTTGCTATGGCACAAGACTTCCACTGTCTCTACACTATTTTGCAAGCATATCTTAATGAAATAGAACATTGGCTGGATGAATTGTTGTTGAATTTGAATACCTGTAAATGTGCTATTCTCGTTTTTCCTATCAAAGATCCCGTGCACATATCTATTAATTAGAAGCTTCAAGGTATCCCACAAGTACAATCACTGAAATATCTTGGAGTTATGTATAATGAACATCTAAATTGGCGCCCCCACATTGAATACATCGCGACAGCAGTACGCGCAATGGGCGTATTGCGGAGGTTGAGCAATTGTAGATCAGGTATGAGAAGAAAGGCACTTTTGATTATATATAAAATGTATGTCCAACCTGTGTTGGAGATTGGCTGCATTCTTTTTTTCTGGTGCGCCAGCCTACAAACTTCGGCCGCTCGTTCTGTTGGAAAAAGAGGCTTTACGGCTCTGTTTAGGACTTCCAAAGTATACTGCAAATGCAGTGTTATACCTTGAAGCACGAATACCAACCTTATTATGTCGCTTTAACATTCTTACTGTGCAGACTATATGAAGCACCGTTTAACCCTGAACAAATTATTTTTATTTCCAATCCTGAACTATTCTTTTCCGTACATTGGCCCAGATTTCAGTAACCACAAATAGTATTTGTTCAATCACTACTTGAGCCTCTCAATGTACACGTTCGTGATCTGCGTCCTTTAACTGAGCAACAAAATTCTCCAGAAATTGTTTACCATGATATCTTCCCAACTCTCGCTAAGCTATTACCTACAGGCATTTTAAATGGTTTATTGCAGGACCATTTAAGTACTCTACCAACAAATGTCATTATAGCAACGAACGCATCTCGATCACATGAAAAATCAGGCATTGGAATATATTGTCTCGAACTTGATTGGTCATTTTCACTTCGCTTACCGGATTTTCTTCCTGTCTTTCTGGCTGAATTCATGGCAATAATGTTTGCTTTGCGAAAGGTAAATATTTCCATTCCAGTCGTAGCAGTCATAACTGATTCATTATCAGTGTGCTCTTCTCTGTCCGCATCTGGTCACTCACTATAGTCAAACTTTTTAAATCATTGATTTCCTGTCATCTCCGAAGTATTCATTTAATCTGGACACCAAGACACAAAGGTTTGTTGTTAAACGAAATAGCTGAATCTCTTGCGAAGGCAACCCTTTCGACACCAATTATTCCTAGTTTCCCTCATACAGTATACATTACGGTGGCGCGATTTCGCACACTTAAAATCAGGCAAAATTTATCTGACCCTGCACTGACGGCTTCTCCAGAGTACAAACACTTGTTATTTCCCTGGCGCAGTTAACTGACTAATTCAAGGATGATGGAAATTGTCATCACGAAATTTTGTTGCCGCGTTACCTCCCTCAATTTTTACTTGCATAGATCAGGCTTATTGAACTCCCCTATGTGCATTTACTGTAATCAAGTGGAAACGATCACTCATTTCTATTACATTGTCGCCGTTTCGATTTATTCAGGCAAAGCATACTAGCACCACCTCTTCAAAGACTGGGCTTGCAACTACCACACCCTGATCTTCTTTCATTTGGAGCCTCTACACTGGGTTTCAGCAACAGGGATGTTTTATTCGCATTTCAAGAATACATCACTGCGACTAAACGATTTTCTTGCTAAAAACTGTCTCACTATTTTTCTTCTTTTTTTTCTGCAAACTTGATATCGGTATTTCAAATCAAAATTAAGTTACAAAAATTTTAGGAATGACGCATTGCTGAAAGTTTAGGGCAAATTCACCCTATAATCGGCCAATCCCCTTCTTTGGGTACGAGCCATATGCACAGGAAAACAACAACAACAAAAACAAGTGAACTCCTGGCTGCAGGCCTTGTTTTGCACGTGACATTACTGGTGGAGACGCAGGGTACGTGTACTTCGGCTGTGCCGGCCATCGTGGAGACAGCTACATCTCCCAGAGCAAGAATGACCCGCCGCCTGCGTGGGTAACCCCCTGAATTTGGTCCCTTGGCATCGACACCCAGAAAGATGGCAACCTCGATGACATGCCAGGCGGTACAAACCAGCGATGCCCATGGTTCTCTTCTCGCCCATGTTTTTCACGTGCCACAGACACCAAAGTCGTTCCATAGAAACATCTTCGAGGATGTTGATGACTGGCTCGATCACTTTGATCGGATTGCCAGTATCAACGAATGGGGTGATGTTCGTAAGCTGCGTGGAGTTTACTTCTACTTGGAAGATTCTGCGAAGACGTGGTACGAGAACCACGAGGGCTCTTTTGCAACATGGCAAGAGTTTAGCCGACAGCTCCGTGACGCCTATCGCAATACCGAGAGGAAGGAGAGGGCTGAACAAGCCATATCCTGCACAAATCAACGGCCAAACGAACGTGTATCCATGTTTGTCGAGGACATGCTTGGTCTCTTCAAGCGCGCGGACCCTGCCATGCCCGAGGAAAAGAAGGTGCGGCGATTGATGCGCAGACTAAAAGCACAGCTTTTCGCTGGGCTCGTGCGCAATCACCGACAACAGTCGCCCAGTTCATCAGTGAGGCAGCCACGATGGAACGTACGCTTCAGCAGCGGTCGTCCCAATACGAACGCCAGATCCCGGCCACCACATGCTCTATCGGCTCTGACACCGAGAGACAGGCCCTCGCAGACTTCATTCAAAGTATCGTTCGGGACTAATTGCGACAGCTTCAGGCAGTGGGATTCCATCCACCTGTGTCAGCCTTCACGGATGTAATCAGACAAGAAATCTGGCAGGCCGTCACAACCATGGCCCCAATCGCACCATCGATTCCCGAGGCCCCAGTCCTGACATACGCAGCGGCATTGCGATACCCTGCGCCACCGGCTACAGATACTGCTATATGGCCAAGGTACCAGGCTATGCATCCATTTCACGACACTGCTTCGAGCCCGCCTCTCGGCTCAAGGTTTTCGAGCCCGCCAACCTATCTGCGTCCATCTCACGACAAAGTGATAGCAAGGCAAGCACGTGGCGCACCTCTAATAACCGTCCACTCTGCTATCACTGTGGCGAAGCGGGTCACGTATACCGGAACTGTCAATACCGGCAACTAGGTATCCGCGGCTTCCACCCTGATGCTCCATGCCCATGCTACAGTGAGCGCCCCTGCGAAATCAAAGCCTATCTCATGAGCCAACGTACTCCTTCGACTATTCAGCGCCACCAGTCGAGATCACTATCGCCTCGCCGGTCTACGTCACCCAGTTTTCCCTCATCGTCTTCCGCTCCTTTCAAGAGCCGGTAACCAAGTCTCTGCAGGAGAAACTAGGAACGGCGACTTCTGGGGGTGAAGTCGCGGCCCGGTGAACTGTAAAAGACTCTCCTTTGACGCAATGACCGGACGAGGACGATTCCGGTTTTGCAGTGTTCTCTGACAGCAAAAAGATTGTTTCTGCCGAAATTGCCGTCTTCGTCGACAATCATGCTGTTAACGCCCTCGTCGACACCGGTGCCGACTGTTCCGTGATGAGCGCCACACTGGCATCTGAACTGAGGAAGGTTACCACGCCTTGGCAAGGACCCCAGTTGCGCACTTCAGGTGGCCATCTGGTGACGCTTACTGGTATGTGCACGGCACGCATTCGAATTCGTACGTCGACATTGGCGGGCTCTTTCCTCGTATTGCGCTTGTGCTCTCGGCCAATCATTCTAGGATTGGACTTCCTTCATGAATACGGCGCCGTCATTGACCTCCGTGAATTACTTGTGTCGTTCGAGCATCCTTTTTGCGCTGCAACTGACAGTACGCGATTCCGGAAAAGAGCGCTCCATGTTACCGACGATTCTCTGACTCTCCCACCTCGAAGCAGCCTCTTTGTCAAAGTAGAATTGGGACAGGACGTGTCTGACGCGGAAATTGCAGAGGCCAATTTGTCTCTCCTTATTTCACGACAAATCTGTGTTGCCCGAGGAATCATTCAGCCTAGCAATAGGCATGCTCACCTGCTGGTCACGTTTCAGCGACGAATATCGCCACCTAACGAGACACACGGCCGTTCCATATTGTGAAGAACTTGCCGATGCCGATAGTCCGTCTACGTTAGCTTCATTTTCATCGAATGGCCAACCTGACGAGGCCTTCGCGAGCACTCTCAACGTAAACGAGAGAATACCCTCGGCTCAACGAGAAAGCCTTTTGCGTATACTCGGCTAGTTTCAAGACTGCTTTGCCACTACGTCAAAGGTTAAACAGACACCGCTTGCTCAACATCGTATCATCACGGAACCCACCGTGAGACCCATCCGAAAACATGCCAATAGGTTGTCGCAAAAAGAGCAAGATGCTATACGTGACCAAGTCCAGCAGATGCTTCAGGACGATGTCATTCAGCCATCGACCAGTCCCTGGGCTTCGCCAGTTGTGCTAGTAAAAAAGAAGAACGGTACGTTGCGTTTTTGCGTTGATTACCGTAAACTGAACAAGGTCACCAAGAAGAACGTTTAAATTCTACCGCGGATAAATGACTCGTTGTACCGTATACGCAGCGCTAAATATTTTTCCTCCATGGATTCGCGTGCCGGCTACTGGAAAATCGTAGTGGACGAGCGCGACCGCGACAAGACGGTGTTTATTACTTCTGACGGCCTGTGCGAGTTTAAAGTGTTGCCTTTTGGTCTATGCTCAGCGCCAGCTACTTTTCAAAGAATGGTGGATACGGTTCTCACGGGGCTCTAATGGCAATCATGTCTTGTTTACCTTGATGACGTCATGGTCTTTGCAGACACGTTTGAACAACACGTCCAACGCCTTCATGCAGTTCTTCAGGCAATCAGAACAGCGGGGTTGTCTATCAAACCCGACAAATGTCATTTTGGATATGAAGAACTGAAGTTCCTTGGTCACGTTGTGAGCCACGCCGGCATCCGCCCAGATCCCGAGAAAACCCGCGTCGTTGCCGCCTTTCCCTTGCCCACAAATAAGCGCGACCTACGCCGATTTCCGGGGCTTTGTGCGTATTACAGGCGCTTTGTCAAAAACTTCTAGAAGATTGCTCAACCCCTCAACAAGCTTACAAAAGACGGTGTCTCGTTTGTTTGGGGTCTCGATCAGTGCCATGTGTTCGACACCCTCCGAAACCTCCTCTAGGCTCCGCCTGTACTAGGTCATTTTGACGAAAGCGCTGATACGGAATTACACACTGACGCCAGCAACGTTGGACTAGGAGCAGTATTAGTTCAGTGGCATATTGTCACGAGCAAAACAAGACCTGCAGCCAGGAGTTCACTTGAACCAGAGCAACGAAGATGTTCTCTTCTTCTTCGCAGCCCAAAAACGCGTATGAGCCACAGTGGCTCGTTCATCAATGGTGGCATTACCCCCTCTCCCAAGAAGCATCGTCTCGATGCTGTACATGAAGGCAAAAAAGAAAAGAAAATTAGGTTAAAATTTGCATGCGAGCAAAATGAATAGCGTAAGGCGGAATAACGTAGTTCGTTGTGGGGACAAAAGGTAAATGAGAAATAAGAAAAATAAGAAAAGTGTAAGGAAAAGACGAAACAAAAAGAAAGACGCGAAGTTACCAATAAAGTCAGTCACTCACTGGTGAATCACAGCACGAAAAGTATGATTGAGACGTGAAACGTGAATGACTTCAGTTCGCGGGGTGAAACGGGAACGTCTCGAATTGCCTTGTGGGAGAACCTCGTAAGTGACGTCGCTGAGACGTCGTACAACCTTGTAAGGGCTGATGTAGCGGTGAAGAAGCTTTTCTGAACGTCCACGCTGTCGGATAGGTATCCACACCCAGACTTCGTCACCTGGCTTAAAATACCTTCACGGTGGCGAAGATTGTAGCGGCGCGCGTCTGCGGTTTGGTGACGTTGAATACGGTGACGAGCAAATTGACGGGCCTCTTCTGCGCACTGTGCGAATTCGGAGGCATCCGTGTGGTATATTCCTAAGTTGTTGGGCAGGAGCATGGCACCGAGCATCCTCGTGACGTCGCGACCGTAGACTAAGCGAAAAGGTGGGAAACCGTTACTTTCTTGAACAGCTATGTTATACGCAAAAGTTACGTATAGAAGTATGGCGTTCCAGTTCTTGTGATCGATGTCCATATACATTGACAGCATGTCTGCAATTGTCTATCGAGTCGTTCAGTCAGCCCATTTGCTTGCGGGTGGTAAGCCGTTGTTTTACGATGATCCGTGCCACATAATCGCAAGACTTCCTGCAGCATCTCTGCGGTGAAAGCCTTCCCACGATCAGTTATGACGACAGCTGGAGCACCGTGACGTGAGACGGTGCTGTTAAAGAAAAATTGGGCGACATCTGCTGCGGTGGCTTTTGGAAGTGCCTTGGTTTCACAGTAGCGTGTTAAGTAGTCAGTAGCGACCACAATCCACCGGTTTCCAGACGAAAACGTGGGGAATGACCCCAGCAAGTCCATGCCAATCTGATGAAAGGGCGCCTTTGGTGGGCCAATTGAGTGCAGTAGTCCCGCTGGTCATAAAGGTGGAATCTTACGTCACTGACAGTCGCGACATGTCCGAACGTAGTGCTTCACAGTCTTCGCGAGACGTGGCCAGTAGTAGGAGCGTTGAATTCATTGCAGCGTGCGCGTATAGCCGAAGTTTCCGGAAGATGGCTCATCATGACACGCACGTAAAATGTCACCACGAATTATAGTTCGCACAACAAGCAGATACATAGCTTGTGTAGGATGAAAGTTCTTTTTATAAAGCACTCTGTCACGGAACCAAAAGGAGGATTGTGAGCGTGCAAAGCTTCGAGGAAGGTGGGAATTGCGTCCTTCCATGTAGTCAATGAGTGGGATGAGCTCCGAGTCGTGACGCTGTTGCTCAGCTAAGCGGGTTGCTGATACGGCAGAAAGAAAAGTGTCGTCGTATTCAAGGTCAGTGTTGGCATTTTCGACCGGTGCACGTGAGAGACAGTCGGCGTCGGTGTGTTTCCGCCCAGATTTGTGGACGATGGTGACATCGAAATCTTGTGGCTGAAGGCTCCATCGTGCTAGACGACCTGAGGGATCTTTGTGATTCGCGCGCCAACAAAGGGAATGGTGGTCGCTACCTATCCTGAATGGGCGGCCATACAAGTATGGGCGGAACTTTGTTAAGGCCCAGACAACAGCGAGGCATTCCATTTCGGTTGCAGAATAGTTTTTCTATGCTGGGAATAACGTTCTGCTCGCATAAGCGATCACGCGCTCTACGCCATTATGCCACTGAACTAATACTGCTCCTAGTCCAACGTTGCTGGTGTCAGTGTGTAATTCCGTGTCAGCGCTTTCGTCAAAATGACCCAGTACAGGCGAAGCCTGGAGGAGGTTTCGGAGGGTGTCGAACGCATGACACTGATCGGGACCCCAAACAAACAAGACACCGTCTTTTGTAGGCTTGTTGAGGGGTTCAGCAATCTTCGAAAAGTTTTTGACAAACACCTGTAATACGCACAGAGCCCCAGAATCGGCGTAGGTCGCGCTTATTTGTGGGCACGGGAAAGGCGGCAACAGCACGGGTTTTCTCGGGATCTGGGCGGATGCCGGCATGGCTCACAACGTGACCAACGAACTTCAGTTCTTCATATTCAAAATAACATTTGTCGGGTTTGATAGACAACCCCGCTGTTTTGATTGCCTGAAGAACTGCATGAAGGCGTTGGACGTGTTGTTCAAACGTGTCTGCAAAAACCACGACGTCATCAAGGTAAACAAGACATGATTGCCATTCGAGCCCCGTGAGAACCGTATACACCATTCTTTGAAAAGTAGCTAGAGCTGAGCATAGACCAAAAGGCAACACTTTAAACTCGTACAAGCCGTCAGAAGTAATAAACACCGTCTTGTCGCGGCCGCGCTCGTCCACTACGATTTGCCAGTAGCCGGCACGCGAATCCATGGAGGAAAAATATTTAGCGCTGCCTATACGGTACAACGAGTCATTTATCCGCGGTAGAGGATAAACGTTCTTTTTGGTGACCTTGTTCAGTTTACGGTAATCAACGCAAAAACGCAACGTACCGTTCTTCTTTTTTACTAGCACAACTGGCGAATCCCAGGGACTGGTCGATGGCTGAATGACGTCGTCCAGAAGCATCTGCTGGACTTGGTCACGTATAGCATCTTGCTCTTTTTGCGACAACCTATTGGCATGTTTTCGGATGGGTCTCACGGTGGGTTCCGTGATGATACGATGTTGAGCAAGCGGTGTCTGTTTACCTTTGACGTAGTGGCAAAGCAGTCTTGAAACGAGCCGAGTATACGCAAAAAGCTTTCTCGTTGAGCCGAGGGTATTCTCTTGTTTACGTTAAGAGTGCTCGCGAAGGCCTCGTCAGGTTGGCCATTCGATGAAAATGAAGCTAACGTAGACGGACTATCGGCCTCGGCAAGTTCTTCACAATGTGGAACGGTAGTATGTCTCGTTAGGTGGCGATATTCGTCGCTGAAGTTCGTGACCAGCAAGAGAGCATGTCTATTGCTAGGCTGAATGATTCCTCGGGCAACACAGATTTGTTGTGAAATGAGGAGAGACAAAGTGGCCTCTGCAATTACCGCGTCAGACACGTCCTGTCTCAATTCTACTTTGACAAAAAGGCTGCTTCGAGGTGGGAGAGTCAGAGAATCGTCCGTAACATGGAGCGCTTTTTTCTGGAATTGCGTACTGTCAGTTGCAGCGCAAGAAGGATCCTCGAACGACACAAGTAATTCACGGAGGTCGATGACGGCGCCGTATTCATGAAGGAAGTGCAATACTAGAATGATTGGCCGAGAGCACACGCGCAGTACGAGGAAAGAGCCCGCCAATGTAGACGTACGAATTCGAATGCGTGCCGTGCACATACCAGTAAGCGTCACCAGATGGCCACCTGAAGTGCGACACTGGGGTCCTTGCCATGGCGTGGTAACCTTCCTCGGTTCAGATTCCAGTGTGGCGCTCATTGCGGAATAGCCGGCACCGGTGTCGACGAAGGCGTTAACGGCATGATTGTCGACGAAGACGGCAATTTTGGCAGAAACCATCTTTTTGCTGTCAGAAAACACTGCAAAACCGGAATCGTCCTCGTCCGGTTATTGCGTCGAAGGAGAGTCTTTTACAGTTCGCCGGGCCGCGACTTCACCCCCAGAAGTCGCCGTTCCTAGTTTCTCCTGCGCGGACTTAGTGACCCGCTCCTGAAAGGAGCAGAAGACGATGAGGGAAAACTGGGTGACGTCGACCGGCGAGGCGATGGTGATCTCGACTGGTGGTGCTGAATAGTCGAAGGAGTACGTTGGCCCATGAGATAGGCTTCGATTTCGCGGGGGCGCTCACCGTAGCCTGGGCATCGAGCATCAGGGTGGAAGCCGTGGAGACCTAGTTGCCGGTATTGACAGTTCCGGTATACGTGACCCGCTCCGCCACAGTGATTGATTGATTTGTGGGGTTTAACATTCCAAAACCACCATATGATTATGAGAGACGCCGTGGTGGAGGGCTCCGGAAATTTAGACCACCTGGGGTTTTTTACCTTGCACCCAAATCTGAGTACACGGGCCTACAACATTTCCGCCTCCATCGGACATGCAGCCGCCACAGCCGGCATTTGATCCCGTGACCTGCGGGTCAGCAGCCGAGTACCTTATCCACTAGACCACCGTGGCGGGGCGCTTCGCCACAGTGATAGCAGAGTGGACGGTTATCCGAGGTGCGTCACGTGCTTGCCTTGCTATCACCTTGTCGTGAGATGGACGGCAGATAGGTGGGCGGGCTCGAAAACCTTGAGCCGAGAGGCGGGCTCGAAGCAGTGTCGTGAATTGGCTGCATAGCCTGGTACCTTGGCCATATAGCAGTATCTGTAGCCGGTGGCGCAGGGGATCGCAATGCCGCTGTGTATGTCAGGACTGGGGCCTCGGGAATCGATGGTGCGATTGGGGCCATGGTTGTTACGGCCTGCCAGATTTCTTGTCTGATTACATCCGTGAACACAGACACAGGTGGATGGGATCCCACTGCCTGAAGTTGTCGCAATTCGTCCGGAACGATACTTTGAATAAAGTCTGCGAGGACCTGTCTCTCGCTGTCAGAGCCGATAGAGCATGTTGTGGCCAGGATCTGGCGTTCGTATTGAGATGACCGCTGCTGCAGCGTACGTTCCATCGTGGCTGCCTCACTTATGAACTGGGCGACTATCGTCGGTGGATTGCGCACGAGCCCAGCAAAAAGCTGTTCTTCTACTCCGTGCATCAATTGCCGCACCTTCTTTTTCTCGGGAATGGCAGGGTCCGCGCGCTTGAAGAGCCCAAGCATGTCTTCGACAAACATGGATACACGTTCGTTCGGCCGTTGCTTTGTGCAGGATATGGCTTGTTCAGCCCTCTCCTTCCTCTCAGTATTGCGATAGGTGTCACGGAGCTGTCGGCTAAACTCTTGCCATGTTGCAAAAGAGCCCTCGTAGTTCTCGTACCACGTCTTCGCAGAATCTTCCAAGTAGAAGTAAACTCCGCGCAGCTTACGAACATCACCCCATTCGTTGATACTGGCAATCCGATCAAAGTGGTCGAGCCAGTCATCAACATCCTCGAAGATGTTTCCATGGAACAACTTTGGTGTCTGTGGCACGTGAAAAACATGGGCGAGAAGAGAACCATGGGCATCGCTGGTTTGGACCGCCTGGCTTGTCATCGCAGTTGCCATCTTTCTGGGTGTCGATGCCAAGGGACCAAATTCAGGTGGTAACCCACGCAGGCGGCGGCTCATTCTTGGTCTGGGTGATGTAGCTGTCTCCGCGATGGCCAGCACAGCCAAAGTACCTGTACCCAGCGTCTCCACCAGTAATGTCACGAGCAAAACAAGGCCTGCAGCCAGGAGTTCACTTCTTGTTGTTGTTGTTTCCCTGTGCAAATGGTTCGTACCCAAAGAAGTGGATTGGCCCATTATAGGGTGAATTTGCCCTAAACTTTCAGCAATGTGTCATTCCTAAAAATTTTTGTAACTTAATTTTGATTTGAAATACCGATATCAAGTTTGCATAAAAAAAAGAAGAAAAATAGTGAGACAGTAATTTAGCAAGAAAATCGTTTAGTCGCAGTGATGTATTCTTGAAATGCGAATAAAACATCCCTGTTGCTGAAACCCAGTGTAGAGGCTCCAAATATAAGATCAGGTTGTGATAGTTGCAAGCCCAGTCTTTGAAGAGGTGGTGCTATTATGCTTTGCCTGAATAAATCGAAACGGCTACAATGTAATAAAAAATGACTGATCGTTTCCTCTTGATTACAGTAAATGCACATAGGGGAATTCAATTAGCTGATTTATGCAAGTAAAACTTGAGGGAGGTAACGCGGCAACGAAATTTCGTGAAGACAACTTCCATCATCCTTGAATTAGTCAGTTCACTGCGCCAGGGAAATAACAAGTGTTTGTACTCTGGAGAAGCCGTCAGTGCAGGGTCAGATAAATTTTTCCTGATTTTAAGTGTGCGAAATCGCGCCACCGTAATGCATACTGTATGAGGGAAAATAGGAATATTTGGTGTCGAAAGGGATGCGTTCGCAATAGATTCATCTATTTCGTTTAACAACAAACCTTTGTGTCCTGGTGTCCAGATTATATGAATACTTCGGAGATGACAGGGAATCAAAGATTTAAAAAGTGTCACTATAGCGAGTGACCAGATGCGGACAGAGAAGAGCACACTGATAATGAATCAGTTATGACTGCTACGACTGGAATGGAAATATTTACCGTTCGCAAAGCTAACATTATTGCCATGAATTCAGCCAGAAAGACAGGAAGAAAATCCGGTAAGCGAAGTGAAAATGACCAATCCAGTTCGGGGCAATATATTCCAATGCCTGATTTTTCATGTGATCGAGATGCGTTCGTTGCTATAATGACATTTGTTGGCAGAGTACTTAAATGGTCCTGCAATAAACCATTTAAAATGCCTGTAGGTAATAGCTTACCGTGAGTTGGGAAGATATCATGGTAAACAGTTTCTGGAAAATTTTGTTGCTCAGTTAAAGGACGCAGATCACGAACGTGTACATTTAGAGGCTCAAGTAGCGATTTAACAAATACTATTTGTGGTTTATAAAATCTGGGCCAAGGTACGGAGAAGAATAGGTCAGGATTGAAAATAAAAATAATTTGTTCAGGGTTAAACGGTGTTTCATATAGTCTGCACAGTAAGAATGTTAAAGCGACATAATAAGGTTGGTATTCGTGCTTCAAGGTATAACACTGCATTTGCAGTATACTTTGGAAGTCCTGAACAGAGCCGTAAAGCCTCTCTTTTCCCACGTTAGCCTCTCTTTCCAACAGAACGAGCGGCCGAAGTTTGTAGGCTGGCGCACCAGAAAAAAGAATGCAGCCAAACTCCAACACAGGTCGGACATACACTTTATATATAATCAAAAGTGCCTTTCTTCTCATACCTGATCTACAATTGCTCAACCTCCGCAATACGCCCATTGCGCGTACTGCTGTCGCGATGTATTCAATGTGGGGGCGCCAATTTAGATGTTCATTATACATAACTCCAAGATATTTCAATGATTGTACTTGTGGGATACCTTGAAGCTTGTAATTAATAGATATGTGCGCGGGATCTTTGATAGGAAAACGAGAATAGCACATTTACCGGTATTCACGTTCAACATCAATCCATCCAGCCAATGTTCTATTTCATTAGGATATGCTTGCAAGATAGTGGAGAGACAGTGGAAGTCATGTGACATAGCAAAGAAAGCAATGTCATCAGCGTAAACATAAGTTTTCACATCTGGATGAACGGGGATGGTACGAAGCAATATGTTGAATAAAACCGGGGAAAGTACTGCCAACTGAGGTACACCTCGGGTTTGCTTGTGCTTACAGGAAGAA
This sequence comes from Rhipicephalus microplus, assembly GCF_043290135.1. Lineage (NCBI taxonomy): Eukaryota > Metazoa > Arthropoda > Arachnida > Ixodida > Ixodidae > Rhipicephalus > Rhipicephalus microplus. Next base: position 281,068,348 of record NC_134702.1, on the reverse strand, counting down.
AAACCGCCTTGATAACAATAGAATTCTCTTCCATTTAAAAATTCCATCACCCATGCTACTATATAAAGTGGAAGTCCATGACTCTATAACTGATTAGTCAAGATAGAATACTCTACACTATCGTATGCTTTACATATGTCTAACGTTACTAAAGCCGCAAAGTGCTTTTTGTGACGGGCAATATGAATACGACTTTCCAGATTTTCATGTGCATGCCATATGGAATATCCGGATCTAACGCCAATTTGAGAAGAACTCAACAGTTGTTTCTCGTTAACAAACCTAATTATACGACCATGAAGTACCCTTTCAATAAGTTTTAATACATTAGATGTTAAGGCTATCGGTCATATGTTGTCTAAATTATAGCCTGCCCCTCTTTCTTAAGCAGTGGTATAATTTTCGCAATCTTCCATTCAGAAGGGATCCATGCTCTTCTAAGGGAATAATTGACGAGACCTAACAGATCATTCGGTTAATCCCTGTGAAGTATTTTTAGCATTGTATTTGTTATTCCATCGGGTCCCGGTGCTGCATTGGGAAATCTTTCCATAGCCTGATTCAATTTGGAAGTCGATATTTCTGCGTAGTCACAGATGGTTGTTATGTAAGCCGAATGAGGAAGATGCGTTGAGAACCTGTTTTCTAATTCTTTAGGCAACTGATTCAATGATTCCTGTAGTTCGTGTGAGGTTTGAACTATTGATTCAACGTTTCCTGGTACAGGGGTCTTCTTCCTACCACGAAGGAAATTGAATAAAGCACGTTTGTTATTTGATTTAAACAGGTACTCGAAATGTTCTTGGACATATTGCTCTTTCGCTCGCGATACAGTGCGTTTAAATGTTGCCGCATTGAACTGATAATCCTTCCAGTTTTTGGACTCTGATTACATATAAGTCTTTTCCATGCAGCTTTTCTTCTCCTATCATCTCGTGTGCACTCGTTATTCCTCCATCTACTAGGTTGGGCACTTTTGGATGACAACGAAGCAATTACAAATTCTGAGGTGTTCTTGGAGATTTTTTAAGCAGAACACAGATTTCTGCCGAGGTCTTCATTTAGACCACTGGGTACTGCCCTAATGTTGGCACGCAAGCAGTCTTCAATTTTTTTGTATTTGATCAATTTTTTCTTTGTCCTTTCAATAGATTTCACAGCACATGAGTTTTCAAAGCATACAGGAAGATGGTCACTGTTTAAAGAGAAATCAATTGTTTCCAAGACTTCATTGAAACACTTGGGCTGCAAAACGTGAGATCTAATACCGATCTTGTCCGTCCGCGAATAAATGTAGGCTGTCTATCGTTTAGGCAGGTAAGGTTTTTATAAATCATCCAATTCTACAGAAGAGTACCAGAAGGGTCTGTTCGAAATCCCCATGAAACATGATGTGAGTAGAAATCACCAGTCAGAAGGAAATCATTCTTGCAATTATCTAAGGCAGTATCTAATTGTTGACTATTATGCAAACCCGTTGGAAAATATGCGTTTATAAGTGAAAAAGGGTGGTTCTCTGGCACACAGAGGTCCATTGCCAAAATTTCACAGTCTGTGGACATAAGCTGAAAAGCTATGCTCGCTGTGCGGCAAAATTTATTCGAGACTAGTATAATTAGACCACCTCCTAGTGATGGACGGTCTAACCGAAATGCTCTAAAATTGTTTAAATTATAATTCTTAACAGCGTTAAGCCAGGTTTCTTGTAATAAGATTATATCCGGTTATAAGTGATTAAATAAGCAACGTAAGTCAGTAGAAGCAGAAATCAAAGACCTACATTCCACTGTAGTACTTTCAAGGTATCTATGTTGATGAGCGAAACACTTCAGCAACGGCAGCTTCTAAAATACTCTCCTTAATAAGTGCACTAGAATTTTCGCTGCCCTTTTTGGGTTTTGTGTTTGGGCAAGGAGATTTTAAAGGAGATTCAGTGCGCTTCTGACGCCTGAATTCTTGGCATACGTCCATTTCAATCTGATCCTCCGCGTGGGTCGACGTGGAAGGTACGGACAAATTGGGCTTTTCTCCTCTCGGGATTGCCACTGTGGGGCTAAATTTGGTATCCCTTCCACTGCACAAGGTGCCGACTTGACCATCGGTACTGCTACTGCAGAAGCCAGCTGTGTCATCTGTGAGCAAAACACTTGAGAGATGCACTCACTTACGCTCGTAACTGTGTTCCAGCGCTTTAGACATCGCCTTTTCTACTGCAACCTAAGTAAGATTAAGAATCTTCGTCTCACTTAGTTGTTCGTGCCTCGACGCGACTCCGGCATATCCAAAGGCCCTATCCTTCACAACTGTTATTGCTTCTCGCTGCGAGCAACGACCTCTGTCCATGATTTCTAGAAGTTGCGTTTCATTAGACCTTGCGTTGCAGTTCAGATAATCGGCCACGTGATTTCCTGCACAGGGGCAGCACTTTTCGGTTTCGGCAATGCACTCCTTCGATGGGTGGGTATCGCCACAGATGCGGCAAGGTGAATTTTATTTACAGCCCCCTGCACAGCGGACAAAACGCCAACAGTTTTGACATTGGTGAGGACGAGAAACGAGACGTACGACTCTGAAAATGAGCGGCCATATTTTCAACTCAGATGGACAGGAAGTGCCGGCAAAGGTAGCAATAACCGAATCAGTGGGGACTTTCTCACCGTTCACTAATCGGTTGCATCGGTACACAGCTATGACCCCAGCATCAGACAGCTTTTTCCAGAGTCTCAGCGGGCGTTAATCTAGAGTCGACTCCTCGTACAATTTCCCTTAGTGCACGCTAAATGAGGCGGGATAAATGCACTCACCGGGACCGAAGAGAATGTCTTGCATTTTAGTATGTCATAAACGCACAAAGAATCTGACGATCTGCATACCAAACCACCTCTTCCGAACTGACGAACAACACTTATCAGCTGAAAGTGCGGCGTCATGGTCTGCAACTCCTCCTGGATCGCCTTCGGGTTGTTGAGCCAGAGCAACGCCAGACTTCACTTGAACCAGAGCAACAAAGATGTTCTCTTTTTCTTCCCAGCCCAAAAACGCGTATGAGTCACAGTGGCTCGTTCATCAATGGTGGCAAAAAACGAAAACTTTTAATCTTTCCCCCGTTTCAGCCGGAGACCGGCCTTCGTTGTGCCCGTCCTCCACTTTTTCGTATTTTTCCACTGGATCCAAGGACACCTTCTTTTTCACACACACACACACACACACACACACACACACACACACACACACATATATATATATATATATATATATATATATATATATATATATATATATATATATATATATATATATATATATATATATAATGTAATGGGGAAGACGGAGAGAGAAAGCATCTAGCTGGAGCACCTGAAAGACGACTACGACGAAGAGCTGAGTTCGTGACAGCGGCTGACGCCTCTTGAACCAGGCAGTTGGTTTTATTCAATAAACCCCCTTATAATCTGGTGGAAGTGCTGGGGAGTCTTCGAAGCTGGAACTACGAAGTCGCACTTTACCTGCAGTGCCAGCAATGCCGGAAGAACCCTCCACCCAAGATATCTCGCAAGTTCGCGCCTCTACATGTCCCGGCATGTGGCCACTGCGTCACCCACCGATATTCAGCGGGACTGACGGCCAAGACGTTGAGGAGTGGCTGGCTACTTACCACAAGGTGAGCGCAGCGAACAAGTGGGACGATGCGGCTAAGCGGACCTATGTAAGCTTTTAGTTGTCCGGCGTCGCTAGTCTCTCGTTGCGCAATCACGAAGCCGACATTGCCAGCTGGGATTCATTCAAGGCCTCCTTTTCGCAAGTCTTCGACCGCCCTGCTGTGCGAAAACTCCGTGCAGAACAACGACTTCGTGAGCGCGCTCAACTGCCAGGAGAGACCTTTACCAGCTACATTGAAGACGTTGTTGACTTGTGCAAGCGGGTAAACTCAGCGATGCTCGAAGCCGACAAAATCAAACAAATCCTCAAGGGCATATGCGATGACGCATTTTAAATGTTGTTAGCCAAGGACCCACATACCATTGCCGAACTTGTCAGCTTGTGCCAGAGTTTTGATGAATTGCGCAAGCAACGCGCCCAAACAAGGCGCTCTCTGGAACAACGTGATTTGATAGCGGTCTTGAATGTCGGAGACCAGAACGACATGTTGGCTCGCATAAAGCAGTTCGTGCGTGAGGAGGTCCCTCGGCAGCTCTCCAGCTCCAGTGCGCCCGAGCCAGCACAAACGCATTCTTTGGCCCCAGACCATCTGGCCCCGGCTATAAGGCACGTCATACAAGATGAGGTAGCGTACGCTTTGCCTTTCGCTCGTTCACCACCTCTGGATGCCACACCCTTGACGTATGCGCAAGTCGTTGCGGCCAGAGCACCTCGACAGCCCACTTATGCTACCTCACCAATCCCTGTTCGGCCATCACCAGTTCCGTTCAGTTCACTAATCGGTTGCATCGGTACACAGCTATGACCCCAGCATCAGACAGCTTTTTCCAGAGTCTCAGCGGGCGTTAATCTAGAGTCGACTCCTCGTACGATTTCCCTTAGTGCACGCTAAATGAGGCGGGATAAATGCACTCACCGGGACCGAAGAAAATGGCCGATTGTAGCGTTTCCGAATCCGTGGGGCACCGCAGACAACCGCCCGATTTGCTATTTTTTCGGTTACGCAGAACATGTGGCTCGCTTGCGCCGCCGCCGCCCTCTCGTTCAGAGCGACAACATGCAAAGATCGTCGCACGACTCTCAGCGCTTTAACAACACGGCACGTCAACAAAGATCTTCGTCACCTGCCCGCCCTCCCTCAGTCAGTCACCGATCTCCATCTCCCCGACGTCGCTCCCTGTCGCCTATGTGCCGTCGACACTGCCCTTCAGACGCGTAAAACTAGATGCCGCAGTTCCGGAGGCACCAACAGCGTCGTCGTCGAAAGAATCCAGTCTTCGCATTTCTCCGACAAACCTCATCGACGTTTTTGTGGATGGTTACCGTACCCTTGCGCTTGTGGACACTGGTGCTGCCGTTTCAGTAAATGATTTAAAACTTTGCCGCCTGCTTCGGAAAGTTACCACGACGCCAAAGGGGTTCTCCCTCCGTACTGCCAGTGCTCACCATATTCGACCATCAGCTGCCTGTACCGCCCGCGTTCTCATCCAAGTTGTTTTGTTTACCGTTGAATTTCTTGTGCTACAGGCGTGTTCTCATGATGTGATCCTCGGCTGGGATTTTCTGCCTCGTAATCATGCGGTTATCGACTGCGCTCGTGCTGAAGTGGCCTTCTCTGCGTTGTGTGCCTCGTCTCTCGAATTTCCGTTGAACAAGCTGTTTGTCGCTGACGACATCGACATACCACCGACTAGCGCAGCCTTTGTTTCCGTATCTTGTGCCGACGTGTCTAAGCCTGCAGTGTTGTTTACGCCTTCCTAAACATTCCAAAGTCGCAAGAGCCTCGCGTTGCCGTTTGCAGTTCTAGATATTTCGGCGGGCGCCACCAATTTGTTTGTCACAAATCCCTTGCCGTCTCCCACAACCTTGCGTCGCGGAGAATGTATTGGAACATTCCAAGACTCAGACGTTTATTCCATCTTCGACCTTGGCGGTGAAAGTGATTTGCAGCTTAATGCATTGACGCCACCTGCCCATTCAATTGTCCACAAAAATAATAAATTGTTTGGCCCCTCATTTGATGGCGAACTTGAAGAACCACACTGCGAAAAGCTTCTAGAACTTCTTCACCAGTTTCGCGGCTCGTTCGATTGCAAGCAAACGTCCTTGCCGAACGCACACCGTTGTGCACCAGATTACCACTGGCTCCCAAGCGCCTCTGCGACAGCGTCCCTACCGTGTATCTCCTGTGGAGCATCGTGTAATCACCGAGCAAGAGGTCGACATGCTTCAACGTGGCGTCATTCAACCGTCCAGCAGTCCCTGGTCTTCACCTGTGGTACTTGTGAGGAAAAAAGACGGCTCGATTCGCTTTTGCGTCGATTACCGCCGTTTAAACAGAGTCGCGATTAAAGACGTATACCCTTTGCCGAGCATCGATGATGCCCTGAACTGCTTGCAAAGCGCTGAATTCTTTTCATTACTAGACCTACGGTCCGGTTATTGGCAGGTCCCCATGGCACCATCAGATCGTCCAAAAACTGCTTTTGTGACGCTCGATGGGCTATGCGAATTCAATGTAATACCCTTTGGCCTTTGTAATGCGCCAGCCACATTCGAAAGGATGATGGATAGCGTCTTGCGTGGGCTAAAATGAAAGACATACCTGTGCTACTTGGATGATGTCGTTGTTTTCTCGCCTGATTTCGACAGCCATTTCCAACATCTTAGCGAAGTCTTGAGCTACCTCACGACTGCAGACCTTCAAATAAACATCAAGAAGTGCCACTTTGGAGCTCGGAAACTCACAATACTTGGTCACGTTGTCTCAAAACAGGGCGTCCTCCCAGACCCAGAGAAGCTTCGTGCTGTCAATGAGTTCCCGAAGCGTACGACTGTAAAAGCGCTTCGCAGCTTTGTCGGACTATGCTCTTATTTTCGCCGCTTTGTGAAGAACTTTGCTTCGATAATCGCACCACATACACAGCTGATCTCTGGCGATGGACACCTCTCTGATTGTTCGCCAGCATGCGATTATGCTTTTGCAACATTACGCCATCTCCTTACTTCGACACCTATTTTACGCCACTTCGACCCTACTGCTCCAACAGAGGTGCACACGGATGCCAGTGGCATAGGACTTGGCGCTGTCCTTGCTCAACGACAACCTGGCTTCTTAGAGTATGTAGTTGCGTATGCCAGTCGCACCCTAAGCAAGGCAGAGCACAAATACTCGCTTTCTGAAAAAGGAATGTTTGGCCATTGTTTGGGCATTACAAAAATTTTGTCCTTACTTATGTGGACGCCCATTCGATGTAGTTACAGTTCACCATTCTTTCTGTTGGCTCGCTTCATTGAAGGATCCTTCGGGCCGGCTTGGACGTTGGGCGCTACGTTTACAGGAATTTGATATTAATGTTATTTACCACTCAGGCCGCAAGCACACCGACGCAGTTGCTCTTTCTCAATCGCCCCTTCCTTCAGCCGTTGCACCTGTTTTCTTCGCCGAAGCTGCAATCGGCAGCATCGATACCGCTGACATGCCTTCGGAACAAAGCAACGACCCTTGCATAGCCTCGCACATCGACGTTCTTTCCTCGTCTTCGGTGACACCACGCCAGCGTCTACCTCGTGCACTACGTCGGCCGATTCCCCATTATAAAATGTGGGATGCCATGTTGTACCGTCGCAACTATCAGCTGGATAGTAGAAAATGGCTTCTTGTTATACCTCGCCAATAACGCTCCAACATGTGCGCATACTTCCACGCAGACCCTCAAAACGCGCACGCTGGCGTTTTGAAAACATACGACCGGCTTTGTCGGCCATTTTTCTGGCGTGGAATGTACTCGTACGTTCGCAAGTACATACGCTCCTACACTGAGTGTCAGCGACGGAAAACAACTTGTCACCCCTCTGGCGAATTACAACCATTGCCGTGTCCAGCTCGGCCGTTTGATAGAATCGGCATCGACCTCTACGGCCCACTACCTTGTACTCCTGCGGGAAATCGCTGGATTATTGTGGCCGTTGACCACCTAACCCATTACGCTGAAACCACCGCTTTGCCAGCCGCTGCTGCTCGTGATGTCGCCTTGTTCATCTTGCGTAGCTTTGTCCTTCGCCATGGCGCGCCACATAAGCTGCTTAGTGACCGTGGGCCTGCGTTTTTATCGCAAGTCGTCCAGGAGCTTCTCAGTGAGCACAGTATTATTCATCGCACCACAACAAGCTATCACCCACAGACAAACGGTTTGACAGAGCGCTTTAAGCACACGCTCGGTGATATGCTCTTATTTACATATCCTCCGACCATTCTAATTGAGACTTGGTGCTCCCTTTCGTGATGTATGCGTATAATACGGCCACGCAAGCAACTACTGGGTTTTCACCTTTTTTTTTTTACTGTACAGACGTGAGCCCTCTTCTACGCTTGACACGATGCTTACTTACCGCCCAGATGCTTCAGAATACCGCCCAGCCTCCGAACTTGTTTAGTGTGCCGAAGAGTTCCGCCAATTTGCGCGTTCATTTACGTCCGTCGCACAAGGTCTCCAAAAAGAACGACTCGGCCAAGGCAAGCCTGCTCACAGCTTCCGCGTAGGCTCATTTGTATGGCTTTCGGTTCCATTACAGTCCCCCGGCCTCTCCCGAAAGTTTACACCCAAGTACAATGGTCCGTACCGCATCGTTCAATGCACGTCACCGGTCAACTACGTCGTCGAACCAGTGACACCTGCCGAAGACAGACGATGCCGTGGTCGTGAGACAGTCCACATCAGCCACTTTAAACTTTACTATGATCTGCTTGTGCTTGCTTCGCCGTGAGTCGCCAGGATGGCTCCTCTTCACCTTCGGGGCAAATGTAGTGGGGAACAGGGAGAGACACAGTATCTAGTTGGAGCACCTGAAAGACGACTACGACGAAGAGCTGAGCTCGTGACAGCGACTGACGCCTCTTGAACCAGGCAGTTGGTTTTATTCAATAAACCCTCTTTTAATATATAGATATATATATAAATATATATATATATATATATATATATATATATATATATATATATATATATATATATATATATATATATATATATATATATATATATATATATATATATATATATATATACAGTAAAATAACTTCGGTTGCCGCAAGGTTATTAATGTGAAAGTAGATGCGCTTTCACGAAACAACTGCTAATTCTGCCGACGTTTCGACAGGAGAATAATAATATTTACACAGGTTTGGTGTCTTCTTATAGCCTGTCGAGACAGGAGGGAAGGGGTGAAAAAGAAAAGTAAAAAGAAACAACGAAACGGGGGGAGAAACGTTAAAGAAATCTAGGAGAAGAAGCAAGACCGACGTGGCGGAATTAGAAAGGGGCAGCATCTCAACAGAGTAGGGCGGAGGTAGACGAGCGATTCCATCATTGTCAACAATACCTCCCCCGCACACACTCTTCCCCAAGTGGGCAGTGTGCCGCCGTTCTTGTATTTCACCTTCCCGTGTAATCCGCTGGCGGCTCGTTCCTTTTTGAAGTTTAGGGCAAATTGATGGGGAGAGCTTAAGCACTTCGAGTGCGTGCTGGTGGTGTCGGAAGAAATGAAAAAGCCGGTAATTGAGGCGCCGCCATCCATATTCATTGTGTGCAATGGCTCTTGTCAGTGAAGAACGAAAAATTTGCGCTAAAAATTAAAAAATAATAAAAAGACTAAAAAGTGAAAAAACAACAAAAAATGAAAAAAAGGGGGTGTTACTGGACGACATCCGGGACCGCTTATCTGCACGTTCTAGCTGTGCTTGAAGAGGTAAATCGATTCTATATTGTCAGATGCATAGGATAAAAGCTTTGTTAGCGGGTAATAGTGTTGTCGTAATGAAAGCGGATTGATCAGAGAGAAGCGTTTGCGTCTTTTAGTGGTCGTAACGCTGACAGAGTGCCTGGGTGTTTATTTATTCCGTATTTTATCGTGTTGAATTCGTAGATAAAATAAGATTCCCGTTGTTCCCGTTCTTTGATTGTTCGAAAATTGTTTTCTAATAGTGTAACCCTCATTTCATCAAAGCTGTGGTCTTTTAATGTGCTGTGTTTTGAAAGTGGAAGGCCTGGCAGGGATCGTACATGTGCCCGATGGTTGTTGAATCTAATTCTAAACGGAGTGTCTGTTTCGCCCACGTATTGCTTGTTACATACCCCACATTCCAGAAGGTATATGACGTTGTCTGAGTCACAGTCTAGTGCACCCCTTATCCTGTGCCTAAAATCCGAGTGGGTGCTTTTCGCCACTGTCGTTGTCTGCATGTGTTTGCATAACTTGCATCTGCTTTTACCGCAAGGGTGACACCCTATTTGAGATTTCGCGCCTATGTTTGAGTTTATTAAATGATCCTTTATATTTTTCGGCCGTCTGTATACTACACAAGGAGGAGAAGTGAAAATTTTGGATAGTCGCACGCTCTGTTCCGATATGTTAGTGTTTTCTTAGGACCTTGTTTATGTTTGGTGGGTTGCTCGTGAAATTAAATAGCAAATTTTTGTTGTGGTGTTGGTCGGCGTCTTTCTGGTGGTTGAGAAGAATTTGGCGGTCCAGATTTTCAGTTTTTTTGATAGCGTCATCGATGACAGCAGGCGGGTATTCTTGATTCAGGAGTACTTTGCGCATATGTGTGGTGTTTTTGTGGAAGTCCTTGGTGTGGGAGCAGATTCGTTGGAATCTGTGTGCTTGGGAATAGGGAATGCTGGTCTTGCAATGTCGCTGGTGACAGCTTTTAAAGTGCAGGTGTTGTTGCCTGTCCGTATCTTTTCTGTATTCGCTAAATACCAACGCCCCATCGTCAACTCGAATGAGTACATCAAGGAAGTTTATTTCCGTGTTAGAGTAGGAGTGTGTAAAATATATGCTGGGGTGTACCTGGTTAAATGCCTGTATGAATTTGAGAAGCTCGTTTTCCAAATGTGTCCAAATTATGAATATATCATCTAGGTAACGTTTCTAGAATAATCACTTGATATCACAAGATGAAAGAAAATTGGACTTTATATGATGCATGTATATGTTAGCGTAGTTAGGGGCCATTCTTGTACCCATTGCCGTGCCGCTGATTTGAAGGTAGTACTGGTTGTTAAATTCAAAGCTGTTCAATTCGAGTACAAGTCTTGTTAAGATTTTAATTACTTTTTTGCTTGGATATCTGACAGGGTTGTGGGTGCCATACGATTCAACAAGTGCCCTCACACCATCGTCATGTGGGATATTTGTGTAGAGTGAGCTAACATCCAATGTTACGAGAAATGCACCATCTGGAATTTTTTCGTCCGATATTTCCCGAAGGAAATGGTTTGGGTCACGCAGAAAGGACTCATGCGCGGGTGGTATGTCTTTGATTAAAGAATCAATATAACTGGAAATAGATTCAGTTAACGTTCCCGTGCCTGATATAATAGGTCTGCCAGGGTTTCTCTCTTTATGAATCTTCGCCAGCATGTAAAAACGACCACGCGCCGAATGTACCGTAATAAGTGCCTTTTCAAGCTTTGAATCAATGGCGCCTTCACGTGTGAGATCCTCTGGGGTTGTTATAATGATCTTTTTGTGCTCGGTGGTAGGGCCAGAGTCGAGGTTTTTGTAGAATTGTTTGTTATTGAGTTGTAGCTAGCCTTCCTCAATGTAGTCCGATCTATTCAGAACAACAATCGCCCCTTCTTTGTCTGCTTTTGTAATGACGAGATCTTCGCAGTTTTTCAACGCAAGTATTGCCTCTCTTTCTCTTTTTGATATGTTATTCATGCTTGGTTTGTGCACCTCTTACGCACGTATAACATCTTTCTGAACTGCGTCTATATAGAGATCCAGATGTCGATCTCTGTTGGCGTCTGGGGTCCATTGCCGTCTGATTACCCCACGAAAAAGTGCGTTATCTTTTTGGGGTTTATCGAAGAAAAATTCCTCCAATCGTAAATTTTGTGCGAAGTTGTCTAGGTCTTTTAAAATTCATCGTACCTTCCATTGCCAGGGCAGAATGTAACTCCGCGTGATAGTACACTCAGTTCTTCTTTACTAAGTTCTTTATCGGAAAGGTTTTAACGTTTGGCTCTTTGGGGCGTGGTGGCAAATTTTTTGGGCGTGAGGTGGTTTGGTATTTTTTCTGTAAGCAGCAGTGGGTATAGCTTGTGACACATTGTCCCGCGCAAATTTCTTCCTTTCAAGTTTTTCTACTTCCTCCATTTTTTTGTGCTCAAATACGTCGAGTTCTTTAGCCTCCCACTCCGAAAGAGGAAAGTTATTTCTTATATACCGCTCCTCGTCTGTCAGTGCGTCTAGAGTCTTTCTACAGTGTTCAATGGTGACCTTAATTAGCTCCTGTTGCGTGATCGAGAATTGGGTTCCACCGTTTCATTTCCCCTTTGGCAAAGTTATGCATCGATGATGTTAGCGACAAGCGCAGCCCCTTCGGAGCCGTACCCGCCAGTACATATTATTCGAGGCTTTGCACGTTAAGTTCGTGCCATATTCTTTTGTCAATAACTTTTCTAAGTTTAAGAAAATTTGGACCCGTTTTGTTGCCTAATTCGTCTGAAACGGACGGTGTTTGCCCACTCGCACAGCCAGTATGTCCCTTTGCACAGACGTGGCGAGTAGAGCCGCAAGGTACCCGGAGGTCGTACCTGGTTTGGGTTGGAGCTCCATCTCGTGTGCCTCCCGTGACGAGCTGGCCTGTAGACGACTGCTGTTGGCTGCTGGTGGTTGCTGCTTGCTCTTGAATAATGTTGGCTGCTGATTTTTTCTGCTTGCGGGTGGATGATTCTGGCAACTGGATGCTGTTGTTTGTGGTACATCTGGCCGTCGTTGTTGGCCCGGATTAACCTTCGTCGCCGTTTCCGGGGTGTGTCTCGTAGGCGTCATCGACAGCCGTGGCACGCGTCCTCCCTTGCCCTTCTCACCCATTATACTATTTAAAGCTATGCTTTTTTCTGTCACCGTGCGTAAATAGCCGGAGAGTTATTATGCTCACCATTTAATTGTACGGTCGCTGGTTCAAATATTGCCTAGGGTAAGCAAAAAAAACCCAAGAAATATTCTTGTTTTCTTTACTTCTACTGCTAAAAAGTGGTCCATTGCAGATGGGGCCCATCTAAAGCTGCACTGGCTCGGAGGTGCCAGTTAGCTTGCCAGTATCAATTCAAATATTATGAGTGGCAGTGCAAGGACCCAGTCTGCAATATACGCTCATTGGCGTACCTGTCAAATGTGGTACGCGTCCAGCAGAAACGCTACAGTTGTCTGGGTGCGCTGCAGGGAACGCGCACCAGCGTTCCTAGGACAAAAAGTTCGTGTTTGAGGAGAAGTGCATGCACGGACCGAGGGTACGAAAAGCGTGCCACGTGTGTGCTCAGGGCTCTCTTTGTGGCCTTCGTTACAGCCAGTCCTGTTTCCTGTAAAGGCGCATCTCGACGCCTTGTGTTTTTTACACCTGTAAATATGTAAATAAGTTCTGTGTTTCTGCCGTCAAGAAGCCTCTCAAAGGTGTCTCCTTCCCCGGCACCTGGGTGAAAGCCTGTGCCTCTCACCTCGGTCACATCAAGGTGTGCTTCTCAAAAGCATCGCTGTTGTATGTATTGTGTGCTCAAAATTGACAACAACGAAGGCATGGCTAAACTTGTTGCTGAATTAGCACCATCTTTCTTGCAATATGTGCCTGTTTCATGTATATTATGGCTGTGTTTTCTTTTTTTCAAGTCCTAATTACTTCGAGATTAAAACTACAGTGAATTCAAGACGCTCATGTTTGGACATTTAACTAGACTTTCCAGCTGCACCTCTGCATAGTTGCCACAGCAATTGAGGCATCTGTTTTGGCGTTATAGCAGCTTTCTTTATCCCCCCCCCCGTTAAAGATAGCCAAGTCAATTCTGTATGCCCCTCTCTATCTGTATATTGTTGTCTACACAACCTGCTTCAATATACATATACTATTTTTACACTTTGCTGTCACCAGAGTTGCAACCTTTTCTCAAACAAAAAACAAGCCCTTCAACGAGAGAAGGAAGGAGAGGGCAAGGATACCAGGAGATTATTGTCCAACAATAGACACCATGTCGGGTCTTTGGCATACAGTGTCATTTCAAATATTATTGCTTTCCTTGAGTCAAATAAACCTGATGTAAAAGCAAAAATGGCTCACTGAGCTAACCTACTAGTAAAATTGCTGGCATAAAAATATCCATGGTTATTATGATGCTTCGTTTACCTCACTTAAAAAAAAAATGGGGGACCCTTTAGCTTCGCTTTTAAGAATTGAACAAGATAACGATACCCTGGCCCTAGTGCGTACTTCAAGCACTTGGTGCATGAAATCTTTTCCAACTTGGTATGCACTCACTATGTGATATGAAAGGAATGGGCGCAGTCAAACGTGTGCATTTTGTTATGGCTGGACACCTTTAAACTGTGACGTCCTTAACATCATCACGTGTTCTGATGCCAGATTACAATGCACGCTTGTATCAAGCAACATTACTGTGATATTACATATTGAATTGTGAAGGCTGTGAACAGGACGCATGTGTTAGCAAAGCCTAACGTTATTTTCACCGCATTTTCAAGCAGAGTAAGTTATTTTCTCTTAATTTTCAAGCAGATGTGTGGCTGTGCGGTAGGACGCCAGCTTGCCATGCAAATGGCCTGGGCTTGACCCTCCGGTAAACTTGGAAATTTTTTATTACTTATTTTATTTGCAACTTTCTTGATTTTCCGGCTGCTCACAAGATTCATCACTCACAATCAACGATGTTCACGAGATTTTTAAAACTATCGCGTTAAAACTGGCATAAAATGGTAACAATGTACGACTGACTGATTAAGCTTTTACAACTTATGTCAACTCACATTTGTGTGATGTTGGAATCCGAAGGTCCATTGTTAGACTACCAAATGTCATGGCTTTCACTTTTATATTTGTTTAGGGGTGCAGCAATAAACTGGCCAGAAAATGTAAATAGATCTTTCTTTATTAGGAAACAGTCAGAAATATTATAAAATCAAGCTCCCTTTCCCTTGTACAATTTGAGTTGTATATGTAGTTAATTCACATGGCAAAATCTTCACGTGGTGAAATGATTCCCCTCTCTGAATGATTGGTCCCGGAAAAGGAACCGCACAGATGAAAGCTCTAAACATACCCGAACTAGTTGTGACCACTTTCTACACTTTCTGGTCATACACTCTCTTACAGACAAAGCGTCTGTTGCAGCATTATCTGTCTTCCTGATAGCCAGAACTCTTGAAAATCTAATAGGCGAAAAGTATGATGCTACGAAGCTGTCATCTGGTGATCTTCTTGTTGAAGTGACCCAAAAAGACCACTTGAATACTTTCCTGAAACGAAAGGAGTTTGCACCCATGAACGTGTCTGTTACATCAGAAGGAACAATTGGGCAAGTTGGTGCACTTCCATCTTAAACGAATATTAGCGTGACGTAAACAAGGACGGGAAAGAAAAGACAAACTACAGTGCTGACTCGCAACTAAAGTTTATTCCTAAATGAAGCGGAATATAGGACATCTGAAAAAAGCAAACAAAGGCAAGAAAAGAACCATCGCACATGCTCAAACTGACAAAATTCTATGAATCGCTATGTGACTAATGAAACGAGCAAGCCATCTGTGAGATATGAAACTTCTGCACCTGATAGTGTTATGCAAGGCTGGCTGATGCAATTATCACCATTCAGTGACATGTGAAACGCTTCCATGATTTCTAGAGACTGTTTGTCTGTGTGGCAACGTAACATTTTTGTCTTATAAAAATAAGGCTTACACCGATTTATGTGACAATTAATGGCTAAATGAGCACCTGTACTATTTTTTTTACATTACGCGCATGCTCCAGGATTCTTATATTCACGCGTCGACTAGTTTACCCAATGTTAACCTTGTTGCAAGAACATGTTATCTTGTATACTCAATAAATTTACTTTTATGTTTTATTGCGCACTCATTCCTCTTGTCGCAATTTTCTTTGTTTAATTTATTTTGCCCCGCTGGACAAACTTGCCACAATTTGTGGCCAACGCTGAAAACAACATTACCTTTGTATCTACTGCCCACGTTTTTAAGCTCATGTGACAACCTATGCACATAAGGAATCACGGCTATATTATTTATATTTGTAGAATGATTAACTTTTGTTTTTTTTCTGCACACCCTTTACTTTCTTTGCCACTTTTTCGCAGGCCCTCGTGAGGACCCATTCAGGGTAACCTGCTTCCTTAAGTCATGAAACCTGCTTTGCGAAGCTCTGTTGCATATTGTGGTGTCAGGTTTTGAACAATGAAGACTGAATGCGTGCAACACTAATGTCACTTTTTCACAATTTTGAGTGATCAGATGAAAAAGCGAGCAACGGCTTATCGGCCCTAGGACAATGCTCCCAACAAAGGTGATCTCCCGGTGCGAAAAATAATCTCAAACCTAAAAATTGCAGCTCGTTTTTGACCGGCAATTCACACCTAAAGCTGAGCCCACTACCAACTCACCCAAGCAACCACGTTAACCCACTACAACATTCCCTAAACACTTTAATAAAATCAATTACTCTTCTTTGTAAGTGAAAATTCTTGATAATGACTAAAAACTCATCTACACAACGCACAACTTTTACAACAAGGTCTCCGATACTCTGTTCTATCTTTTTATCAACATAGGCCAAAATAGTGTAACTAAGATCTGGCGCAACACGAGATCCAATGCACACTCCTGATTTTTGTAGAAAACTTTTTCCGTTCCAACCAACAAAAGTGGAATTCAAATAAATATACAACTCTTCCGTAAACCTATCAACGGAAACAAGGCATTTGTTAACGAACAAATGTTCATCATTTTCATCAGTGATACACCTTCTTATGCACTGTATTAGCGTGTTATGCGGTAAAGAATAGTACATATTCCACACATCAACACTGAAACCATTGGCATGCCCCGGATTGCAGTCCTCCAAAAATTTCACCCCAGCGCCAGAATTCGGAACATTGAATGGTTCATGAAAAGTAAGTGCCGACATGTGCATCTGAAGCCACTTCAAAACTGCGTGTTGCCAAGTGTTCGCCTCCGATACTATGTCTCCAAAGGTAACGTCGGGTTTATATGTTTTTTGCCGTGAAGAAAACTTCCAGCGTACCCAGCTTGGCCTTTTTGGCCTTTGCTACTAATCTCTCAAGGTGTAGACCACCTAAAAAGGCAACAGCTTGGTGTTGGGGTACAATATCGACGTGTAGTTATTATGCCTCAAATATGCTCAATATTTGCTTTTTATCGACAATCGCACAAGTATGAACGCAGAAACCTGAGCAACACTGGTGGATGCTGTGGATGTGATCATACTTGAGCCTTTTCGCTGAGAGACAGACCAAAAATTTTGCGTTGAAGTATACCAAGAAAGACTATCGTCTTTAATGAGAAAATACATTTACAATGAAAGAATAGTAAAAATAGGCACATACATGCACTTACAAACTCACATAGATAGGCAAGTCATATGTCCAAGAAAATATTGAAATTGGTTTACAAAAGTGCCATGATCAATAATTCAAGCGATGTCGCCTGGCAGTGTGTGATATGTGGCTCGAAGTAATGGGGAGTGTCGATACATAATTGTGCGTACCAAAAAGGCTGTATTTTGAATCGGTGATCATTACGTTTCGAAATATTATGAGGTGTGTTTGTGCGAGCTTCACGAAGGCAGGATTTCCTATAATAAAATGTATGAAAATGCAACAACTGTGGCGAAAGTCAGCATATTTCAAGAAGGGTTAATGAAAGTCAGTGTGTAATATCTGTAGTGCAGCAGTTGCGAGAATACTACTTGGTGATGAATCCTACTGCTCATTTTGCATTGATTCTAGTTAATCGATGAGATATGATTGATGTGGGTTCCAGATGATGGATGCATATTCTATCTTTGAACGGACAAGTGTAGTGTACGCCAGCATTTTAGTGGTATAGTTCACCAAGTAAAGGTTTCGCTTAATAAATCCAAGTGCTTTTGACACTTTATTAGTTATGATATCGATGTCCTTATTCTAAGATAGGTCCGAAGATACATCAATTCCAAGAAAACACAGGGACAATTTTTTTTCATATTGAATTTCATATTGACTCATTTCTGTTTTGTGTGCTCTTGTAAATGTCATGGCCTTTGTTTTGGAAGTATTAATTTGCATTTGCCACTGGTGACACCAAAGTGCGAGTTTATTAAGGTCTGACTGTAATGACTCATTAGCTTGAGCGCTGTCAATGTTTCTATAAATGATGTAGTTGTTTGTAAATATTCGGATAGTAGATGATAAACCATGTCCAATGTCGTTGGTGTAAATGGGAAACAAAGCTGTTCCCAGGACTGACCCCTGGGGAACACCAGACTTAACATGTGAAAGTGAACATTCTTGTCCATTCACACAAATTGACATGCTGAGGTTGCTCAGAAAATAATTTATTCAGCTTTTTTCAAAGCAGTGGCTACCTTATCGTTATACATAGAGCCATAAAGAGTTAAAAAGAAGCCTTCCTTGTCAGCAACCAAAATACGCAACTTAACTTCCAGATGCGTCTCAGACAGCATGAACACTGTTGTGAGGAGGGACCATGCTATGCACAACAAAGCCAAGCTGAAAAGGCCAGTGGAGTTTTTTTGTAAAGCTAAGTTGCGTGTTTTGGTTACCTTCTTGCTACCTTCGTTTACGTACTCTTCAATGGACATTATGCTACAAAAATAATCATAAATTTATTAACACCATCTCAAGAAATAGAAATGAGAAGTGAGTGTGGTACTCTTTAAACATCTGCAATAGGTGCATAGCTGAGGACGTTCGGAGCTGCATCACCAATAATAATTATAGCAGTAATAATATAAGGGAGGCACTGCGATCACCGGAATGTGCGGATGCGCATCGCGTCATCTCCACAGTTTTCGCATGTTTTCGTGGTGAAAATCACCAAGCGTCATCAGATATTCTACATCAGCAGAACAAGCTCATCACCAGGAACCATTGGACACGAAGCTCCAGGTGAGCATTTCGATTGCCACGAAGATACAGCCGTTTTTTGTGCCAGGAACGCGTAGTAGGAAGCCCGGCGCCACGCCCGCAGGCGCGCCGCCAGCGTTCCCGCTGATGCTGCGTCGGCAGCCCGGCCTTTGGTGAACAGCGACACACTTTTCCTGCAATTTTCCGGCCGCGGCTGGCGTTCCGTTCCTCAGCGTTTGCTGATCATTCTCACAAAATTAAAGTGACGGCGTCACAGAGGAAGAACTAGATAAGAGCAAGGGTTGGAAAGAAGTTCGGAATAGAAGGTCAAGCCGGCAATACTGCGAACATCACTAGAGCAACTCGTCGCCGACGCGGCCTGTCGAGCGCAACGATGTACCCAGTAAAGGAAGTGTGGCATAATCGTTCAGCTGTTATCATGTTTACGTTGCGCCATGCCGCCCCTACCGGGGCAACGCCCTGTGCATGCGTGCCACACAGGCACATGTATATATTCAGAGTAAATAAACAGTACGGGGGCGTTTACCCGTTCGTGTTCAACACGGTGTCGTTCGTCACGGAAATCCGACAGGAAGACTAGCCCGAATACGCAAAGCAAGCAGGATGCCACATTTTCCGAGATGATTGATAGATATGTGGGGTTTAACGTCCCAAAACCACCATATGATTATGAGAGACGCCGTAGTGGAGGACTCCGGAACTTTTGACCACCTGGGGTTCTTTAACGTGCACCCAAATCTGAGCACACGGGCCTACAACACATTTTCCAAGAGGGTATTACAAGATTGTGATCAGACCAACTGGAGGAATCAAAATATCTGAGCATGGTGTGGTTAACCTAACAGCGGCGGTGCAAGATGCGGCATGCATCCCTCTAAAGGAACGGGAGGAGGATATCATCTGCCCCAACAACTATCGAAGTATTTTGATCGCCAGTACACCGGATCAGGAGCATTCTAACAAATATCAGACTATACGACGCATCAAAGTTCAAGACAAGTTTTACGAGACAAACGCTTACGAGACAGCGCCGGACATGACAGCCAAAGGAGTCATCAAAGGAATCCCACTCGAACAGGGTCCAAGAGACATCACAGCAGCTATAGGATCACAGCATCCCAGCATCAATCCAATGGTGATAGCAGCGAAGAGACTCAGTAACACTGCCATAGTGATTGTGCTCTTTGACGGACACAAGGTGTCCACTTTTGTTCGATACAGGGAAGCTCTGCTCCGATGCTCACTGTACCGAAATTAAGTGGATTTCTGTCGCAAATGCAACGGACTTGGTCACCGAGGATACGTGTGTCCCAATACTGGCTACAAGCTTTGTGCCAGTTGTGGAACACCAAATCCAGATGAAAGTCATCGATGCGAATCCGAATGCCAGCTATGTGGTGTGGACCATGCCACCTAAGACAAGACATGCCAAGCCAAACTCAAAAAACCTTTCAGTGTGAAGCAAAGACAATGGCAAAGGCTGCAACAGGAGCGACAACAAGAGTATGAAGACTCTACATCAAAAGAAGAGAAGGCTGATTTTAGCGGAAAATCTGGTCTCCCAGAAGCAAAAAAACGACGCTAAAGGTCTAGAACAAGGTCGAGCATGAGACCAAGATTCCCGTCAACCCGTCGATCTTCATCCCAATTTGACTCCAGGAAACCGGGGACACGACGCCAATCCCGATCCAGGACTAGGTCCACAACAAGGCCACCCACTACAGGAGACCTGAAATTTAAGTTGAGCTGAGCAGACGTGGTCGAGGGCGCACGTCCATGGGTTGACGGGGAGACTGCCATTACCCATGAGTTAAGGGAACTAAAGCACGAGAACGCGCAGCTGAGGATACTGCTAGCACGCATGAGTGATGAAATAAAAAGCCTCAAAGAGAAAAAATGCCCATTAAGTCAGGTAACTTTCGCTCCACATGCGAGCACAAAAGAAATAACTGAAATCCTGGTAAACAAGATCGACGAAGGGGATCATTCCCCTCTTCTCAAACGCAAGGCTCAAGCAAGAAGTGTTAAGCAAGATGACGCAATGGTAGATGGAACATTAGCCGATATACAAAAGACCCTTGAGGAGATACAAAACCAAGTAAAAAACGGGACGGATTGATGAGCCAAATGGCTAAGGCAATAACAACGATTATGAATAGATTAGATGTTCTAGAAACAAAGCATTCACCAGGCAGTGAACTCTCCTCCGGCGCAGCAGAAGCGCCACAATTAATATGAAATTCTCAACCACAGAATTATATAAGATCAGCCTCTCTCCAACCTTTCACTTCAATTCCAGGGTTACAACCGCAATGACGTGGCCAAAGAAAAATTTCCGTATATCACAATGGAGCTGTAGAAGGTACGAAAACAAAAAGTCAGTTTTGCAGCAGTACTTAAAGGGCAATGATAAACTGGATGTCATAATTTTGCAGGAAACACACGGTATTGCAAAGCTAGCAGGATACAGATCTTTTGGCTATGCCGAAGGGGAGACCACAGCAGTAACCACGCTGGTAAAAAGAAACACCACATGCATGCAACACAACACAGGGATAATGCACATAGGCAATATCTTATTGAAACTCCTCCTGTAGAAGACTACAGGGCGTAGCTTATTTATTATGAACATTTAAAAACGCAACATAAGCATAAATTTAAAAACCTATTCCAGAAAACACTTAGCCTGGCCGAAGAAAATCTAGTAGTTATGACAAGAGACTTTAATGCACCACACACTGCCTGGGGATATTTATACACAAGACCAAAAGGAAGGGCCTTATGGGATGACTCGCAACAGTTGAGCCTAACACTCGTCACAGATCCCGGCAGTCCAACCATGCAGAATTGGCACGGCACTAAACAGGGTCACGACACCAGACCTAACCTTTACCAAAAATATTGAAATGGCAGCGTGGCACAACACACTACAAGATTTGGGCAGTGACCACCGCATATCAGAGTTACACTTTGCATATGACCCAAGTAGTTCAAAAAACAGAAATAAACTAAAAGAAAGAGAGTTGCTTCGTAAAACACGAAAGGCGACAGAACAATGACGCATAACAGACATAGAACAATGGACTAAGCAGATCAGGGAAGACGTCAAAACTGCTACTAAAATCATGCTGCCTGAATCTAACTTAACGAAATGTGACAGCAAATTTCTCCACATGTGGAAAGCTAACCAGTCACTTCAACGTATACTTAGTGGCCAAAAACATAACAGGAAGTTGAGAAAGCACATAGCGCTTCTCAACAAAGACATAGAACATTATGCTAAGCAACTCAGTAAACAACAATGGCATATTTCTGCTTGAGACAACTGTTTAGGACAAAAAAGGACATTGTGGAAAATATATTTTTAGGCTAACGTAAGGGCTTGTGGTGACGAAACTCTCAAAAGGTATATGGTGTGTCTCCTTGCAATTGAAAAGCAACATTTATGCCTAGTTTATGTTAGTAGAAGTCTGCGAAACATTGGCCATACAAGCTTGTGGCTATAGAAGGATGATGTACAGAAGATATCCTCCTGAAATGTTAACCTGCATTGTCCCTGCTTGCCCTTCTTGGTGCACTGGAAGTTTTGCCCTGTAGATAGTAGTTACTTCAGTGGGTGCTCTTGAAGAGCTTGTGAATAAGCTCACTCTTACCACCTGCTTTACCCAAGGGCCAATCCTGATTTGGAACTTGTTTGCTTGGCAGAAATTTTCAACGGGAAAAGAAGCTTCACTCGTTACACAAATAAAGCTACAGCATTGCAAGATTACTATGATGTTATGTACACAGACCTCCCACATACAATTCAGTAAAATGTCACCAATTACCTTTATGGTGAGCCTGAATAAGCCTTAAGACAACATGTAAGTTTCTTGGTACAACAACCTTGAAAAAACAAGATCGTCACGAGCTGCGCATAAAACCAGTGCTTATGAACTGCAATTATGCCATCGGAAGCGTCAGCAAAAGTAAATTAACCCTGCTAGAAACGTAATTCTGCATGAATGATGTAAATTTACTGTTAACAAAGTCTTCTCGACAACTTAATTGCTTCTATTTCTGCGATTTGCATAATTCTGTCTCATGCATACCTTGCTGTCCACCCAATAAATATTGACCTCTGAGGTGTTACTCAAGTGGCCATGCTCATTTAACATACCTGCAAGCCTCAGTGCTAACCTAATAAAATTGAAGACTTTAATAAAGTATAGCTCTCTGCTGCTCACCCCTTCAACAAATTTTTAGTATCCCGTTTTTTTTAAGACTCAACTGGCACAGTGACGTGACTCATGAAAGGCATTTCCGGAGCTTCTGGAGCAACTAAAATCCCTTCAGAGCTGCATAACAGCCGCCTGAAACTTTTAAGCCAGAACTGTTGCACCACAAGTTACAGGGAACTAGTTCATGAACATATGCATGCATGTTCACTTGGACTTCTGCTCAACATAAACGTAGGCTTTTTGCTTTTCTGCAGACATCCCCAATTTATATCAAGCTACCTAGCACTTTCCGGGAATTCACATGGTATTTGTAAATGGCTTTGGCTTTCAGTGATAGTTTAGCTACAACACAGAAGTAAAGACTAGTAAGACTCTTTATGCATTTCATTTACTTTCCAAAAAGAGGTGTGATTATGTTAACGCTTTTAATAGTACTACCTAATCGTTCAATCGGTGGAGAATTGTTTGCTGTCGTCGTTTATGTACCGATTTATTAGGTTTCCGATTAGTGAGCTGCTCATAAAAAGGGTTTTGTAACTGGTCCTTACTACCCATTATTTATTATGGCTCGACAAAATTTAGAGTTATGGGGGAGTAAGTAGTTACACTTGGCAAACTGTTTGACATGTACAGTCGTCGAGGTCGAGAAGCCCAGCCGAGACATACCGGGATAGTGTGACACCATGCCTTCTAAGTGAAATAACATTGATTGTACAGCTTGCGGTACTGCTGATAAAATTTGCCCACTGTATGGACTCAAAACATAACCACCCTGTATGAAATAATTTGAAAGCAAACTGTAACAAATAAAACCACAAATAAAAAAAGAACTAAATGGTCAATTCTATATGCAGGCAGGTAATAAATTACTGCATTTTAATAAACTAAATAGTCAGTTACTATATGCAGGTACTAAATTACTGCATTTTAATAAATTCAGTCAAGCAAGACTGTTGTCCAAGCACAAGTAGCTCATTATTATTTTTATCTGACATTAACCACAACAGATAGAAACTATTTGACTGAAGTCACGTGGTAATTTTCGTAGTATAAGCGGGTTGAAATTATTAAGAAAGTTTGTGCCCAGCAACTTTTTCAACTACATGGCACGTTCCTGTCATCTCCGAATCGCAGGTGTAATGTATGCATTTCAAGCACATGCCATATACTTGCTCCTGGAGAGAACACAGCAACGAAGAGTACACGCATGCTTCACACAAATGAAATTTTTAAAAAAGATTTAGCAGGTTTCGCCTCTTGGTGAAAATTCCTGCAGGCACTTATCTAATTACCACCCCATTTTGCCAACAAGCAGCCCGTGTAAAAGGTTCGAACATGCGCTGTCATGTTTCCTCGAATTCCCTTGCTCTTAGTTCTGGCACGACATAGGTTTCAAAGATTTATTTCTTGAAAACTGTGCATATAATTGTAGACCATTCTTCAACAGTTACTTTCGTGCTTACTCAATATTAAAACCCTGGGCTATGAATTTTCTAAGTTTTTAAAATAATAATGGTCATTGAATTGTGAATGGTAATGTACACTCAACCTTCGTATATATTTCTTTTATAAACATTTTCAATTTGAGGCGTGGCACAAATTTTGGAGCACGACTGAAGCTTCTTATATGCATGTTTCGTTTATTTGAAAGTGTCGTGCAGCAGTTTTAAAGTAATCTCTCAAATAACTAAAATCTCAATGTCTTGCGAATTGCCTGCAACAAAATGTGTTTTACTGGGTAAATTGTTATGGGCTTCTTACACTGAAGCTGAAGGTGGTAACAATACTGACTGCCGCATCGTCACCGATGAGATAAATGATAGCGCGTGTACAATTTAGGTGCACACACAATGCCCAATGCCAGTGCTACATTTCCAAAAAACACAACCTTAAGATGATGACAATACTGACTGCCGCATCGTCACTGATGAGACAGAGGATGGCGCGTGTACAGTTTAGGTGCACACACGAGGCCCAATGTCAGTGCTACATTTCCAATTTACACACGACTGCGCACAATTTGAATGCTTTCCCGCAATACACTCCGCCGCAAGGCGAAGTGCGCGCAGTGTACGCAGCCTGTAGAATTTTAAGAGGCTGCGTACAACAGGCACAACATTCAACAGGTACGCAGCCTACGGAATTTTAAAAGTACGCTTAAAGTGTCAATTTCGAGTGGAGATTTATAGTGCTCCTAGCATATTTTCAATTTTATTTGCTTTTTTCTTAGTATACACTTACGAAAACAGACATAGCTTAGAAAACTGGTTATCGTCATCGGCGACAGCATATTTAAGCCACTTCGACAATAACGTCGTGTGAACGCCTGCTAATGTTTCGTCACTTCCAACTTGTGCATTTTGTATCTGTCTCACGCAGTTACGCAAGCCGAAGCTTCAAAGAGAGTTTTGGCACAAGCATACACTTCACTTAAGCGACACTGAGAGCGATCGATCCTCAAGCAACACACGCACTTACCTGACATACACGTACGGTATACATCCACAAATAGCATAACACACGGTGTTCATGATAGGGCAAGTCGTTACCACATTGCTTATAGACACTATAACAGAACGACACCACGTATTCATGCGCAGAAGCGGTTCTCGCGAATGCATACAGCTTCCGGTCAAACAGAGACCACGGAGAAATAATAACCGCACGGTGAAGATTCTTACAAGTAAGTGAGAAACTTTACGGTAAACCTTTCGTTCTCACCCTCTAAACCTCCCAGAACAATTTCTAACACAGCGATTCTGTCGCCGTCAATTCTTACACTTTAATCCAATGGAATGGAATGGAATGAAATAACTTTATTTCGGTCCTGCAGGACGCGCTTAGCGCGTAGCGGGCGTCTCCCACGTAGGGACCGACAGGGAGTACCTGGCGGCCGCTTCGTGGGCCTGCTGGACAGCCCATTGCTGGTCGGCGAGAAGTGAGCTCCTGAGGGACCTCTCCCACTTGCTTGAGGTAGAGTCGGGAGGAGTTGTTCTACACTCCCAGAGCATGTGTTCGAGTGTCGCTGTGTGTCCACATGATGGGCATGTGTCGCTGGGGTATGCATCGGGATAATAAATGTGAAGCGTGGCAAGGTTTGGGTACGTGTGTGTCTGTAATAGGCGTAGGGTTAATGCCTTCGGTCGGTTAAGTTTTGGATGTGGGGGTGGAAAAATGCGGCGTTCCAAGTAAAAGTGCTTTGTAATTTCATTGTACGTGATTGGTGCATCCCGATTGGTATCCAACCCGGCAAGATGGGGTTGCCCTGTGGCAGCGCGGTCGGTAAGTGCGCGCGCTGCATCATGGGCGATCTCGTTGAGGTTGGATAGGGCACCCGGCACCTGGCCGAGATGAGCGGGGAACCAGATGACAGTGTGGTGCTTCAGGGCACTTGGGTCCGCATTGCGCAGGATGCGTAACGCCTGGTCGGAGATTACTCCGCGTTCGAAGGCTTTGATGGCCGGCCTGGAGTCGCTGTAGATGAATTCCCTTTCGCTGTCGAGCATAGCTATAGCTATAGCTACTTGCTCCGCTACTTCGGAGTTTCGGGTGAGGATTGTGGCTGAGTTAACAGTCTGCTGCGCGGATGATACCGCGACCGCGGCGAAGGCTTGGTTGTTGCGATAGGCAGCGGCGTCCACGAACGAGACGTTGTCCGCTTCCATGTCTATGCGCTTGAGAATGGCGGTCGCCCGCGCAAAGCACCTGCCTCTGTTGTATTCGGGGTGTACATTTCGTGGTATGGGAGCGATCGTGATAAGGTCGCGGATTTCACAGGGAATTAGAGTCAACTCTGGGGGGTCCCTGGCCCTCGAGGAGAAGTAGGCGAGCTCGCGCAGAATATGGCGGCCCGCCTTGGTGGTAGTGAGTCGGGTCAATTGCACACGTTCCTGAGCTTCGGCAATCTCTTCTAGCGTGTTATGTACGCCAAGCTCGAGGAGTTTGTACGTTGGAGTGGTGATAGGGAGGCCAAGGGCTCGTTTGACCACCTTGCGAATAAGCGCATTGAGTTGATCGCGCTCAGCACGTAGCCACTTGTGTATAGCGGCAACGTAGGTAAAATGGCACAAAACAAACGCGTGTACGAGACGCAGCAGGTTGTCTTCTTTGAGGCCATGGTGCCTGTTGGCTACTCTACGTACGAGTCGTATAGCATTCTCAGTCTTACTCCTCAGCTTGTGTACTGTTTGGGTGTTGGTTCCGCGGGACTCGATGAGCATGCCGAGAACCTTGATGGTGTCTAGCCTGGGTATAGTACGACCGTCTCTGGTGTGGAGGGTGATATTGCGTTCCGCCGGAGGTTTCCACCCTTTGGGCTTGGCACCCCGGCGTTTGGGCAAATATATCAACAGCTCTGACTTCGCAGGTGAGCACCTGAGACCGGTGTGGTTGAGGTAGGACTCGGTGATGTCGATAGCCTCTTGCAGGGTGGACTCAATGAAGCCATCCGACCCTGTGGAGCACCATATGGTTACATCATCCGCATAGATAGTGTGATTTAGCCCGTGTATTTTTGAAAGTCGTTCCGAAAGCCCGATCATCACGAGGTTGAAGAGCGTGGGTGAGAGGACGGATCCCTGAGGAGTGCCCCGCTGTCCGAGCTGCACTTCTTCCGACACTAGGTCTCCTACGCGGAGGGCGGCTCTGCGTCGAGTGAGAAAAGAGCCGATAAAGTAGTAAAATCGATGACCTAGGCCGAGGGCTGCGATCGCTTTCAAGATTGACAAGTGCGTTATTGTATCGAAGGCCTTTTCTGAATCGAGACCGAGTATTGCACGAGTGTCCCGAGTGTTTCCGCCATCTAGAATTTGATGCTTTAGGAGTAACATGACGTCTTGAGTGGATAACCCTGGTCGGAAGCCAATCATGTGGTGCGGGATGTAGTCGTTATCTTCGAGGTATCGACCAACCCTGTTGAGGACGACGTGCTCAGCCTCTTTGCCCACGCACAACGTGAGAGATATGGGGCGTAGGTTATCTAGGCTCGGCGGCTTTCCCGGTTTGGGTATGAGAACCGTGTGAGCTGGTTTCCAAGCATCGGGTATCTCACCCTTTTTCCATATCTCGTTGATAGTGTCAGTGAGGTAAGTGACGGAAGAATCGTCCAGGTTGCGTAGGAGCTTGTTGGTGATGCCATCGGGTCCAGGGGCTGAGCGGCCATTGAGCTCATGGAGAGCTCGGCACACATCTTCAATAGAGAAGTCGGCATCTAAGTTAGTGTTGTCGCTGCCAGAGTAATCAGGGTGAGGGTTCACAGGGCCCGTGGGGAGCAGGAGATATTTTTCCACGAGGTTCTTGACAACATCTTCCGGTGAGACTGTTCGTTTAGCCTGATGAAGTATCTTCACGATCGAATGACGCTGATTTGTGCGGGTGTTGGTTTCATTGAGGAGTTGTTTGAGTAAGTTCCACGTTTTGCCATTTCGAACCTGACCATCAATCGAATTACAAATTTCGTCCCACTGCTGTTTTGAAAGGATGCGGCAGTGATCCATCATGGTCTTGTTCAGCTGAGATATGCGTTTGCATGACCTCCGATTAAGGCGCTGGCCCTTCCACCGGGCCAATAGAGACTGTTTTGCCTCTAGTAGGTGGGCGAGACGACTGTCCATCCTTTCGGTTGGAAGGTATGTGCTGATAGTTTTTGTTGCCTTGTTTACATCAGCTTTGAGCTGGGCCGTCCACGTCTCGAGGCTCGGTGGGGTATCGGGAGGAGGTCGTTCTGCGCGGGCCTTACGAAGGAGGTCCCAGTCGACCCACGTGTACGACTTGGTTTTCCTGCTCACTGTGGGGAGGAGTACAGCCATTATAAAGTGGTCACTACCGAGATCTACCGCGAGGTTGGACCAGCGGGCGTCGGAGATATTCTTGATGAAGCATAGATCCGGCGTAGTATCTCTTTGCATGGACGTACCACTGCGAGTGGGGAAGGCCTTGTCCGTAATGAGAATAAGGCCCTGGTCATTCGCACTTTTCCAAAGCTCGTTACCTTTGGGTGTATCGTACGTGTAGCCCCAGGCGCTATGCGCAGCGTTAAAATCGCCTGCAATCACTAGTGGGTTAGGCCCCGCGAGACGGACAGCTTTCTGGAACAAGCGTGTGAATCTTTGTCTATGGTGGCTGGGACTACTGTATACATTGGGCATGTATACGCTTTGTTGTGATATGTTGCCAGGGAGAATTTCGACCATAACGTGCTCGATTTCGGGCACATTGAGGCTGTGCGCTGTGCAGGTAATCTTGTTAGCGACCAGGGTGGCGATACCGCGTCTTCCCGAGGGGCCGGGCAACCACTGGTATCCGGAAAACGTGGCGGTTGGTACTACAGTCTCTTGTAATAGCATGATGTGAGGTTTGGCTTCGTGGCCACGGAGGTATTGCTGCAGGAAAGCTTTCTTGTGGGTGAAGCTCCTGCAGTTCCATTGCCAGATTCGCAACTCGTCAATTGGCCTGGCCATCTTGAAGCATTTAGGAGTTGGCCTGAGCACCCGGCGGGTGCATAAGGGCCGCATGATGCGGTGGACTGGGCACGGCTGTACGTTGCGACAACGGCTTATCCGCGGCAACGGCAGGGGTGACGACGTGATCAAGATATTGCTCCACTTGGCCCAAACGATTACCGTGTACCGCGAGAGTAGACTGCACGAGAGCCATGCTTTCGCCAAGAAAGCGAAGGCTTTCCTTAATCGCTGATAGCGTGCTCCTAATGTCGTCTAACTCTGTCTTTAAAGCTGGCTGGTCGTGGGCGACCACGCGTTTCTTGGGTGCGCTCTCGCCGTCGTCGTTACCAGCGCTTACGGGTTGCGGCTGTAACGGAGTGACTGCATTGTCGTCGTTGTCGGTTGTGGGCATACGCGTGCGTGTCTGTCAGTTTTTAGTTCGGCAATTGCGACTGTGAGTTAGCGTATTGTTTCTTTCATCATCGCATTTTCGTGCTTTAAGATCGCTATCTCAGAGGTGTTGTGTGTATCATGCTCTGAGAGTGAACCCGACCCTACCTGTGATGTAGTGTTTCCTTTTCTCCGGACGGCGTCCGCCCAAGTGAGAGGTCCCCGCTTATTCTTGCTGGCGTTGCCTGGCGATGGTGGTGCCGATGGGCTAGGCGATTGTTGACGCGAGACCCCGGTGAGACTGGGGTGAGGCCTGGGACCGGCATGAGGCCCGGAACCAGAGTGGGAGCCGGAGCGTGACCCGGGCCGGGAACCTGAACGGGAACCGTGACGTGAACCAGAATGAGACCTGAAGTAGCTTCGCCATATAGATCTGGTTGGGGTCCCACTTCGCGCGCTGCGGGAGTGGGTCCAAGGGTGGCTCCGGGACCTCGATACACGCATGGTGCGGTTCCTGGGACGACTCCGGGATCGGGACCGGGATCGGCTGCCATCAGATCGACCATCTGTAGAAAGCTTTAATCCAAGTCAAGCCGGTTTTAAGCGGCTATCGGGTGAACAGAGCGTTTTGCTCCTCAAAACGCTCGTGCCACGCGGTGGCAGCAGACGCGGCCTTTTTTTTTTTCTTGTGGTTGTGAATTTGCAACTTACACCACCTAGAGAGGGCGCTCGTGCACGCCCAACATGGCTGTCGTTTGGGAGATCGTGCAGCCGGCGTGCCGGCAGCCGCCACCGGTGTGCCCGTCACTTCGACCTGTGTAGTACTTTCGGCTGCAGCCACCGTGTTGTCAAGGCTTTACTGAGAAGGTCATTGAATCTAGCATGTATTATTTCTTACACTCCGTATTGAAAAAGCGTGTGCGAATTATATTGAAGGAAGTTTTGAACGCCGGGTACATCGTCTGCTGCGGTGTACAGCTTTGTGAATGCTGCTCGCGCCACGGCTGGGGAAAACTGAGCGGCCGTGCTCGTGCAAAGCAAGAAATCTCGCCTTTGACTGCATGGCGTCTACACAGCAACATTCAACATATTTTGTGATTCTTCTAGCTCAGCAAGCAAAAAATAAATATTAAATAATTGCTACTACGGCTCGCAGTAACTGTCCGACTTCACAATAACCATAGTAGAAATTGGCAGCAACAAAATATAAAACACCAGTGAGCCGCCAAAATGAGGCCGGCGGAAAGATGGCATGGGCTGGCTGCGTGGATATCCCCCAAATCACAGTTACGATGGATGCCGCATGGCGACGCAACTATCGTCATCTGTTGAAGTTGCAAATTGTGACAAAAACATAGCGCTGGTGCCATTATTGCAGCGGCAATCGTTACAAGAAGCACATGCTCGTGTTTAATCAATGGGAAAATTTTAGTAGCAGGTGCAGATCTTATCTATGTCGAGTAAACGACAAACAAAACTGAAGTTGAACCGTACGTTTGTATGTCAACTAGCTATTTAACACACAACCAACCTCATGTTGGTATGGCGCAGCTTTACGGTGTATTGCAACTTATTCATTGCGCAAGATGCTATATACAACGCTTTCATCGGATTTTCGCTACTTTCATATGGTCTTCAACTTTTGAGCCCGTGCGTCGTGATAATATATTCAAGCCAGTTAGTCAGGGTGGGTTAGGACTAAAACACCTTTTTTTATAGCAAATAGTGTCCCGATTCTTCTTTTTTCGGGACAATTCCCATCCTGTATTCCGTTCCTTCTTGCAGGTTACACTTGTTGATTGCTTACCAGATTTAATTGTTTCATCGAACTTCTCCGAACGCCCATGCTTGCGGAGATTCATGCAGGAAGTTTACCTCGCAGTTCAGCTCCTTAAAGTTCGCTTTTCTGTACCTGTACACAGTACAGGTACAGAAAACCTGTACCTCCTGTACACAGTACACAGTATCGCGCCTGTACACAGTATCGCGCATGGTGCTGTATAAGGACCTACTGAGTACACTCTTGCCACCTCCATTGTACCGCTCACTGTACTCCAATCTTCCAGGCCACGATGTGTTGAAGCGAGTGCGGAAAATGTACATTCCACCGAATTCAAAAACATTCTTCTATAAACTCCACTCTGAAACATTGGCGGTAAACACATGGTTAGAAAGAAAGGGTATTTTCATTCCGTCTGTTGACTGCCGTATATGTGATGTGCCGGAAACGATTTAACATTGCTTTGTTAGCTGCAAAGATGCCATACTGTTTTGGGATGTCCTTCAGCGAGCACTGAAAAAACGTTTCGTCATTAATTCTCACACAATACGTTATCTTCTACCAGCAGCGCTTGATGAAGTACCATATGATATGTTTTTCCTCATGAGTATGCGCAGCTTGTGGAAGACACGAATGCAAGACCGCAATGCAGAGCCCACCACCTCTTCAAGCGCACACTTCATTCAAATGGCTATCCACCTAAAAACCATTTACGACGAGCTAGACTTTAGACCGGACTGGTACTCCGTCTTAGACAACTGTTTGACCTCACCCCTTTTTTGTTTGTATAACACGATGTGAAGAACTCTCCATGTGAGGAACTCACGCTGTGTTAGCCATTTAGTGTTTATGGGTAACGCTTGAGCGCTTACTTTCGCGATTTGATTGTACTTTTGTCTTTATTGCGCAAATGCTTTATTATATACCATGAAAAAAAAGTTGGTATGGCGCAGTGGTTAGTGTCTCCGAATTGGAATCCGCAGGTTGCACATTCGACCCTCCATGGCACCTTGTTTTTTTTTTGTTTTTTTTACGGGACGGGTGTTTTTTTATACCGTTTTTATAAAGTTCTTTTTTTATTTTTGTGGCAGCTTGTCACGCTGATTGTGACACCATTTCGCGCTCAAGCGTTTCCGGCACTGCAGCACCCACCATATCCCACCATGCGTCATGGTGTACGTTTTCCAGCATTCACCCACTACATTAATCCACTATAATGGTGGGTGGTAGTTTACACCATACCCACCATTCACTTTTTTCCAATAGGGATAGTCTGATATTGACGCGCCCGATGAGCGTCGCTGTTTGTTGTTAGCGTGCTAACACTTGCTGCTTCTTGTCCACTGAAAGTGTCTTTTGAAATTGCAACATCCAGATCTGTTTTGCTGGTCTCCGCTTTTCGCTTCCTTGGTGTTTGACGTACAGGCCAAACTCGTGAAGCAGGATTTTTGCGAGGCTTCTATGCACTTGAAATCATGTAGGAAAGATAGCTCTCGAAAAGAGTAGGCGCGCACGCACTCAAGATGAAGTTTTCTGATGCAGAAAGCAGGCCCAAGGTCTCCATCGCACAAGTGTCTGCTGCATACGACCGCGGTGCAGACCTTATTGTCGATGATGAGGTTGTCTTTTACAATATTCTTTTGTCACTTGGCGCACAGCTAAGTATTGTTGGGAAAATGGTGAGAAGAAACTTCTGGAATATAATTCTGGAAAAAAATCTGGAATAGAATCAATCCCGAACGAAACTCACAAGTGAGTATAGATATAGTCAAAGAAGACGAATTACTTTCACCATCCGAGGTTGCGACCGAACTTAACTCTTTTTAGGGGCGAAGCTCCTTAGGGCGTGGGCTGTGCGTCCCCTGTAGCCTGTATGTAGCCACCTCTAGTTTAGTTCTTGCAGTGTTCATTAGATGGCGGTACCGTCCCCTGTATGTATCCACCTCTAGTTTAGTTCTTGCAGTGTTCACTAGATGGCGGTACCGTCTTCTGTATGTAGCCACCTCTCGTTTAGTTCATGTAGTGTTTACTAGATGGTGGTACTTGTAGCTGATGATGAAAAGATGCATGATGTTATAAACTAGAAAGCGGTACTTGTAGTTGATGAAAGACGCGAGATCTTATAAAATAGGAATGATGTCACATATGGCGCGTGTCATTGGTTGAAGGCAATCGTTCGATTTAGTGCGGCGACGTACGCTAGGGGGAGCGTTGTAATAAAATCCGTTCCGGGAGAGATCGAGGCGCCTTCGGGAGAGATCGAGGCGCCTTCGTCGAGGTCGGACGTGTTTTTGGAGAGCTCCGGAATGACAGCTACAGATAAGTGTTTTTGCATGTTTCCAGCTTGCCTCTGTATGTAGCGTTATGAGAACGTAAGGCGCTAGCGTAAAGCTTGATTAGGTCTAGTACGGTGTACGTTTTTTTTAGTATTCTGTACTGTGTTTTTTTTCTCCAGCCACCACGTGGCTGAGGCCTGCGCGTAGACCGACCACGTGCATGCGCAGGTGCTGTGAAGTGTAGCGTATTTATTTATTATTGTGGTTCTTTTTGGCTTAGACCAGTGTATTTTAGTACAGTTTTCTAACACGTGGGCATCGGTAAACTGAGCTAGCCATGGTCAAAAAGACCGTAAAGTGTTCAGAGTGCGGGATAGGGTGGAAGGTGGAAATTAGTGCGGAAGAGAAAGCAGAAGATGACGCCAAGTGTAGACAGTGCGAGTTCGAGGAGAAAATGAAAAATATGATGGCGGTCCAGAGTGGGCTCATGGAGAAAATCGCAGAGCTGGAGAATGCATTGGCGAAGGAGCGAGAGAAAACGTCAGCCATGGAGGAAAGGCTCCGGGCAGCCGAGAAGGGCCTATCAAAGGTCGTGAAGGGGAACGAAGACGCAGGTGACGGCGGAAGCATTATGGCGACGACCCCCCGTGCGGGAGAGATGAGGGAAACAGGCATGACAAAGGCAGATACATTGGCCACAGGGCCCAGCTACCGGGAAGTAGTTTTGAGGGAGGGAGGGAGCAAACCAGCAGCCGTGACTCACGCTAGTCACCTAGTCAGCAGCCAGGTGCAGGTTTCAGAAGGAATGTCTGAACAGGTCATCATCGCCGGTGACTCAAATTTAGTCCGATGCGCAGCGGCAATCAAAGAAAGGGTGAAAGGCGACAAGAGAGTTGCGATAGGGACGTTCCCAGGACAAACGCTGGGGACAGTAATGAGTCAAGCGGGTGAACAACTCGCAGCTAAAGCTAACAATCGTAACCTCGTTGTAATTGCGGGAGGGTTAAATGACGTCCTGAAAAAAGAATCGTCAGGACTAGCGACGACCTTGGCGAAAGGGGTGGATGACATGCGCACCGTGTCCCCCCAGGTGCAAATTGTAGTATGCACAGTACCGGAAGTACCAGTACGCAACGTCAACCTGCAAAGAGCGGTAGTCGACGCAAACAAAGAGATATGGCGAATTAGTCGAGAGAAGGGTTTCGAGGTAGTGGATTTAAACAGGGAAGTGGACAGGTGGGGTGGATTCCAAAGAGACAAGATTCATTTCGATAAGAGGCTTGGACACGAGGTGGGCTGGCGACTGGCAGGACGCGCAGTAGCTTTTTTGGGGGGCTCACGGGCCCTTCGGAGTCCGGGGTAGCTCGTAACAGAGAAAACAACCAGGAGGACGCTTTGACAGGTAGAATTGCGAAAAACCAGAAAAAAGGTAAAAGAAAAAGGAAAAACGCGCGTGTTGCAATTAGTTACATAAACATGCAGGGTGGCAGAAAGAAGGCAAAATGGTTAGAGATTGAGGAGCAGTTAAACAAAGAACAGATAGGCGTGTATGCGGTTACAGAAACACACCTTAGAGACTTGGAGAGCCACCACATATTAGAAATTATGTTTGGGAAGGGTGTAACAGGACCATATCGGAAAGGAAAGGTGGGGGTGTAGGAATGCTAATTCACCGCGGAGCCAAATGGGTTAGAGTGAAACAGACGTGTTCAGAGCACCTCTGGGTTCTGGGCACAGTAGGTGGAAAGGAAACGTGGCTAGGGGTAGCCTACTTGTGGACGGGGAATAACTGCAGAGAAAAGAATCAGGAGATAGTGGATTGCATGAGTGCGGATATTAAGGAATTTGGTAATGGGGCCGAAATCATCCTTCTAGGGGACATGAATGCCCACATACATGACCTTGACGGATATTCAGACACCAATGGGAAGTTATTACTAGATCTTTGCGAGCAACATAGTCTGGAGATAGTTAACACGGGGCCTAAATGTAACGGCCAGATCACATGGGAAGTCGGAAACAAGCAATCAAGTATTGATTATTGTCTCATGACTGAAGGAATTTACCACAAACTGACAGAAATGAGGATAGACGAGGAAGGCATTAACAGCTTGGGTAGTGATCATAAACGAATAACATTACAAATGGGATACGAAACTAAAAATATGAGCATGGAATCAAAGTCTGGCAGCTCGTATTTAAATGACAAACAAATAATAAATATAGCCGCAAGAGTCGAGGAAGAAGTAGGCGAAATACCAGGCAAGGACTGGGAGTATAGGGAGCTGTTACATCTAATGACGAAGGAGATAGGGAAAGAGAAGAAAACCGTTTGCTGGAAAGGAAAAAGGAAGCCAAAAAGTTGGTGGAACAAGGAAATCCGGGAGGCGATCGAGAAGCGACGCGAAGCATCACGGGAGCATAGAAAGGCAAAAAAGGAGAAGCGGCCGCAGGACGAAGTCAAAAAAATATGGGAAATATATTTGGAGAAAAAATCCCTTGTACAGAAATTGGTAGAGGCAAAAATTAAAGGTGAAAGTGAACGCTGGATGACAGAGATACACGAAAAAAAGGAGGCCGCGCCTAGGATTTTTTGGAGCCACATAAAGGCGCTAGTTAGGAAGTCTGTCACAACGCAACAACATATTCTAGATGAAGGAGGAAATCAATTGGAAGGGTACGAAGCGCTAGGTTACATCCAAAAGGTAACAGCCGATTCGTTTCAAAAGAGCGTCCAGGGGATCTCCCCGGTGAGTAAAAGTGTGGCGGAGAAAGCAACAGAGGAAGAGCTAGTACTAGATAATTTCAACTGGAAAAAGGCCGAAGGAAAAATTCCAAAGCGCACTGCCGCGGGTTTAGATGGGATTCCCGTTAGCCTCATTAACGAACTAGGACATAACACTAAAGAAGCATTGTTAAAAGCAGTAGAAAAAAGCTTAAAGGACGGACAAATACCGGACAGTTGGCGACAAAGTAGAATGAACTTAATCTATAAAGGCAAGGGAGAAAAGGACAAGATTCGCTCGTATAGACCACTAACCATTACATCGGTACTATACAGGTTGGCGATGCAAGCAGTAAAAATGAAAATAGAAACATGGGCCGAACATAACGATATTTTGGGAGAACTTCAGAACGGATTTCGAGTCGACAGGCGGTTAGACGATAACCTGTTTGTTCTCACTCAGTGTATAGAAATATCTAAAATAGAGAATAGGCCCTTGTACGTGGCTTTTCTAGACATCACTGGGGCATACGACAACGTTAATCAGGAAATTTTGTGGGATATAATGAAAGGAATGGGCATGGGCGACGACTGTATACAGCTTTTGAGGGAGATATACCGAGAAAATACAGTTTGCATAGAGTGGGAAGGAATGCGTAGCAAAGAGAACGTTGAGGTTAGCAGGGGTCTGAGACAGGGATGTCCTTTGTCCCCACTGTTATTCATGCTGTACATGGTGAGTATGGAAAAAGCGCTAGAAGGTAGCAACATTGGTTTTAATCTGTCACACAAACAGGGCGGCATGATGATTGAGCAGAAGCTTCCAGGTTTATTTTATGCGGACGATATCGTCTTATTTGCGGACAGTCGAGATGATATACAGCAGCTGGCGAATATATGCGGAAGGGAAGGTGAAGCTCTTAGACTAGGATTCAGTGTAACGAAGTGTGGTTTGATGGTATTCAATGATCCCTGTGATCAGACGGTGTCCATACAAGGCCAAGAAATACCGAGGGTAAGTGAATACAAGTACCTTGGAGTATGGGTAAATGAGAGTGATAGATACATGGAGGTACAGGAAAAAGCCTCGGCAGCAAAAGGAAAGAGGAATGCGGCAAT
This sequence comes from Rhipicephalus microplus, assembly GCF_043290135.1. Taxonomy (NCBI): domain Eukaryota; kingdom Metazoa; phylum Arthropoda; class Arachnida; order Ixodida; family Ixodidae; genus Rhipicephalus; species Rhipicephalus microplus. The sequence continues at coordinate 281,030,757 of NC_134702.1, read as the reverse complement.
AATGAAGCACAGAGCGTTGTGGGGATACAATAGGTATGAGGTGCTTCGAGGTCTGTGGAAGGGTGTAATGGTTCCAGGGCTTACTTTTGGGAACTCAGTGGTGTGCATGAGGGCAGAGGTGCAATCGGGAATGGATGTAAATCAAAGGACTGTGGGACGCCTCGCGTTGGGTGCTCACGGGAAGACGACAAACGAGGCTGTAAAGGGCGATATGGGGTGGGCTGGTTTTGAGGCGAGGGAAGCGCAGAGCAAAATAAGGTTCGAAGAAAGGCTAAGAAATATGAAGGAGAGTAGATGGGCAGAGAAGGTGTTCCGTTATTTGTATAGGAAGAGCGTGGACACACAGTGGATTCAGTGTAACGAAGTGTGGTTTGATGGTATTCAATGATCCCTGTGATCAGACGGTGTCCATACAAGGCCAAGAAATACCGAGGGTAAGTGAATACAAGTACCTTGGAGTATGGATAAATGAGAGTGATAGATACATGGAGGTACAGGAAAAAGCCTCGGCAGCAAAAGGAAAGAGGAATGCGGCAATAATGAAGCACAGAGCGTTGTGGGGATACAATAGGTATGAGGTGCTTCGAGGTCTGTGGAAGGGTGTAATGGTTCCAGGGCTTACTTTTGGGAACTCAGTGGTGTGCATGAGGGCAGAGGTGCAATCGGGAATGGATGTAAATCAAAGGACTGTGGGACGCCTCGCGTTGGGTGCTCACGGGAAGACGACAAACGAGGCTGTAAAGGGCGATATGGGGTGGGCAGGTTTTGAGGCGAGGGAAGCGCAGAGCAAAATAAGGTTCGAAGAAAGGCTAAGAAATATGAAGGAGAGTAGATGGGCAGAGAAGGTGTTCCGTTATTTGTATAGGAAGAGCGTGGACACACAGTGGAGAAAAAGAACTAGAAGACTCACTAGTAAATATACGGCTGGTATTGTGAGCCATATGTCAACAAAGAGCGTTAAGGGAAAAGTCAGGGAGGCGGAGAGGATTTACTGGATGGCAGCTATGGAGAAAAAACCGGCTTTGAGTTACTACCGAAAGGGCAAAAATGAAATAAGGAGGGAGGCATTTTACGATAATTCAAGGGAAAGCGCTTTACTGTTTGAAGCGAGATCGGGTTGCCTTAGAACGCGTAGTTATAAAGCAAGATTCAGTAAAGAAGAAGAACAATGCACATGCTGCGGGAAAGATAAGGAAACGGCGGAGCATGTTCTGATTGAATGTGGAGATATCCACCCAGGTGTACGTTTGGGCACGAGCCTACAGGAAGCCTTGGGTTTTAGGGACAACAATGGAAAGCTGAACACACCCGCGATTGAAATAAGTAAGAGACGGTTAGAGTATTGGTGGCAGAAAATTAGAGAGAAAGGACAAAAATAAATATTGGAAAAATAAAATATGGACAGTGTGCCGTAAATGGCAGAGAACTTAAGCTGAAAATTTACCTTTTTTCCGTTAAGATAGAATTTATCGAAGTAGAGGCATTAGGCCAACATAAAAAAAAGAAAAAAGAGTTGTTTTTTTTTGTCGAGCCTGGTGGCATACTTGTCACCACCCCGCTATAAAGGGGACGCTCATAGCATCCATCCATCCATCGTTCGCTGTTGGCGCGCGCTCGGAGTCGCCGGATAGATAAGGCTGCACAGCGGAGAGAGTGCAAGGCGGCAGCAGCGCACGCTCGCAGACAGAATCCCGATGTGCGAGCGCGCGAGGCAAGGGACATCACAAGCCATCCATCGTCTAAGAACAAATAAAAGTTCATTTGTGTATATACACACACAGCGTTTCTCACGTCTTTACATGATGATCGACTGGGCGAATTACACTGAAGATTCACAGTTTACCGATGAATCCCTCCGGAGCTTCGCCCATTCATCATCATTCACCCCGTGAATATGCCGTAATTTTTTTAGCTCTGTTTTCACCGATGAAAGCCCACTACCACTTGAACTTCAACCAGCTTCTATTTTGACTTTTATGAGTGGCATTACCATCACACCGGAAGGAATTGAATGTGCCATTGATCGGCTTTCGAATAATTCCGCCCCAGGACCCGATGGCATTTGTCCAAAACTGCTCAAAATGACTAACCCCCGAATGCAGAGATGTTACTTGGCTCGCGACTTCAACTTAACTTGAGCAAGTCGGCGCGAAGCAAGCAGCGGACTTCAAAACGCCCAAGTCAGCCTTCGCGTTTCATAGATGCTCAGGCTGGCTTGCTTGGTCAAGTCAAGAACGAGCTTGAAAGCAGAAACACGCTGCTTGCCTGCTAACGAGGGTATTAATGAAATTGTTCGCGTAAGGCATGCATTACACCAAAAAAAGACCATACGTTTTAAAATAACTATAAAAACGAAGGGCCTCGAGCATATTCTTGCCATTTTACGGCTAACGAGCGGCACGTGGGGCCTGCCACCACAGCGATGCGCAGTGTTGCTTCTGTAAAGCGTTCGTTGTCCGCTGGTTTTAGTGGCCACCCAAATGCGGTGCGTTTCTTCATGGTTGCTTGTTTGGAGGCGAAACAAGCATCGCGTTGGGATCTTTCGTGGTTTTTTTTCCTCAATCAAACGCAATGGCATGTATTTGTGTTGACCTGGCTCACGAGGTGACGCGATTTTCACGGTATTTGCCTTTCTGTTCGCCTGTTTGCATACCTGTAATGGGCTAGGTCGCAGTTATTATGAAAAAAAAACAAGTTCTGAGAACAAATGTGATTCGTATCTTTTTGTTGAGCTTGGTAAACAAGAGAAAAAGCGGGGGTCAGGACATTGCCCTCAGCAGAATTCTGTCTCGCGGGGTGCAGCAATGTATCGCTGCATAATGGTGATGCGGATAAAAAAAAAACGTGATAGGGGCACCACTTTTTTATGTATGTGTAACTTTACGTAGCTTTGTGCTACAAGCGATGCCTTTCTGAGCGAGAAACAGCACCCTAGACGGGACGAAAGGATAGACGAGGCACACGGACACAGCACCGAGTCAATTTTTTTTTTTTTACCGAGAGAGACGGAAAATGTCGTCGTGTTATAGAAAAACAGAAATAGCCTTAGCGGTTACGGAACACTTCGGCGTTGTCGACACCGGGGCTATTAATACGCACGTGTGGGTAGTCGACACAACCTGTAACGCAAGGGAACTCAGCCACTTCATAACAGTCCGCCGGCTGCGGAAAGCGCACCAGCATCGCGTACAGGTGCTTTGCGATGAGTAGCGTAACTTTTCTGACTGCACGGCACACTGCCGACTACGGAATGCGGATGAAATTTCCGGTGACTGGTTGGTATGTGCCAGCGCTGTAAAACCTGAGAGCCATCAGTAGCTGTAACACTGGATGCACGGGCTGTCTTCGGTTGTCCCCACTTTCACGGAGCGGCAACATAACGAGCAGCTGCCCCACGGCGTTCTTCATGAATCTGTACCTAGCGTGGAATTGTTGCTCGTCGTACAACTCCATCGGATTTCCTTGGTCACGTAAAGCGGTTCCAAAAATCTTCTTCAGGCAGTGCGCCTCAAAAAATGCTACGCTTATGGCGAGGCAAGCAATCTCAAAAGCGGCCACCTTTCACGCGACGTCCATTCGAGAGGTGGCCATGTTGGAATAACGCGTGAAGTCGCTTTCAAGCTAGCCCCGCAGCTGACTTGAAACTTGTCCTGACTTCGACCGAGCTAAGTCGCCTTCAAGAAATCCGCAAGTTCGAGAACGATTTATGGTGACCGGCAAGACTGTCTTGAGTCAAGAACGAGTCAAGTAACATCTCTGTATTCGGGGGTAAACCAATTATAGCTTGTATCTTAGCCGCCATTTTTCAACAGTCACTCGACACCGGTATCATACCGGATGACTGGAAAGTCGCACGCGTGGTTCCCGTATTTAAATCCGGCAACCGATCAGAACTTTCAAATTATAGACCGATCTCCTTAACAAGCATACCATGCAAAATTCTAGAACATCTCATATCATCAGCCGTTATGACGTATCTTACAAAGGACAACTTTTTTTATATTGATCAGCATGGATATCTTCGAGGGCGTTCGTGTGAAACCCAATTATTTGAGCTTGTAACCGACCTACATCAGGCCGTTCATGACTCATCCCAAATTGATGCCATATTTATCGACTTTGCAAAATCATTTGATAAAGTACCCCATAAACGCCTAATGATGAAACTTGCCCGGCTTAACATAAACAGCAGCGTACTCGATTGGATTGCAGCATTTTTAACCAAGCGCAATCAATACGTTTCCGTAAATGACCACAATTCCCCCTTAACCGAAATCAAATCAGGAGTGCCTCAGGGCTCTGTACTGGGACCAATTTTATTCTTGGTTTACATTAATGACGTAGGCAATAACTTAAGTTCTAACGTTCGGTTATTCGCCGACGATTGCGTAATTTACAGAAAAATTAACAGCTCTGAAGATTCTAATACTTTACAGACCGACCTGGATAATATTGCTAACTGGTGCGACGATTGGCAAAGGCAAATAAATGCTTTCAAAACAAAAGCTATGACATTTACTAGGTCTACTCGCATACACCTAAATTCGTATTCTATTAATAACACAGCTATCGAAAACGTTTCTACGCTAAAATATCTGGGTGTCTATTTGTCGTCCAACCTTACGTGGAATGGACACATTGATGCTATAATTTCCAAGGCAAGTAAAACATTCGGTTTCATCAGACGAAATTTGTATTTAGCTAGTCAGTCAACTAAACTTTTAGCTTATACTTCATTAGTTCGATCCAAACTCGAATACGCGTCTATTATTTGGAACCCAAACCAGGCATACTTAACAAATAGACTGGAGGCCTTGCAAAATAAAGTAGCACGTCTTATTACTAAGAACTATTTCCGCACATCTAGCATAACTGCCATTAAAGAATCTCTACAGCTGCCCTCCCTGGAAATGCCCCGCCGCGGTGGTCTAGTGGCTAAGGTACTCGGCTGCTGACCCGCAGGTCGCGGGTTCAAATCCCGGCTGCAGCGGCTGCATTTCCGATGGAGGCGGAAATGTCGAGGCCCGTGTGCTCAGATTTGGGTGCACGTTAAAGAACCCCAGGTGGTCAAAATTTCCGGAGCCCTCCACTACGGCGTCTCTCATAATCATATGGTGGTTTTGGGACGTTAAACCCCAAAAATCAATCAATCCCTGGAAAAACGAAGAATACTAGCATTACTATGTCACTTCCACCGGCTCTATCATAGTGCGTCGCCATTGCTGCATCGCATATCAAACCTGCCCATCGCATTTTTCCGCATCTAGATCACCCTTTCAAAGTCCTTCCCTTGTTTGCCCGTACTAATCTTCTTCGTCAATCTCCGTTGTTCTTGGCCATCTTTCATTGGAATCGATTACCAGAAGATATTGCCACAATTCATAATCACGATTTGTTTGTAAGCCACTTGAAGCGATTTTTATTATCAGAGCCATGAACCATGTACTATGTGCGCTTGCTTTTTTTCTTTTTCATTTATTTTTGTTTGTTTGTTTGCTTTTCTACCATTTTTTGTTACATGCCTGCTCTTGACTGTGTTTGCTCTTGAATTGAAATGTACTCAACACATTGTTCTCCTCCCCCCCCCCCCCTATGTAATGCCCTTCGGGGCCTTTAGGCTATCTGAATATAAAAACACCGGTTGTTCTTCCCAAATGGGACTTGCGACACGGAACCACGGCGATCGGGTGGTCGTAACGGAACACATCAATACACCTTCACGAAGCTTATATATCCATGCGCGTAATGCGCGCTGAAGGTTGTGCGACTGCCTTCTCGACAAAATAATTACTGTAGACTGAACAGTGAGAAAGCACCGAATGAAATGCAGCTGTGGTGGGTAAATCCCAGAAGCCACACTAGAGATAAAAGGCTATTCACAACAACCTGCTTGTAGCATTGAGCCACAAGAGAATTTATAAAGATCTTTCAGAAAAACAGCTGCTTACTGGCCAAAAAGGTGTAATTTTGTCATTTTCTATTTCTAAACATGTTGTTCTACTGACTAGAAAGATTAGACAGAACTCATTTGCACTACAGTTTTAGTTCCGGGGCAAGCGGCTTGCGAGCGTAAGCAGCTGCATACTTCGTTTGCATTCTTCGTGAACGTGGTTTGCAGTACAAAGGAATGCAAAAGAGCTTGGGGTCTCCGGAATCAATATTTACTAATGGTGTTAACACCTTGATAAAGCAACCCCCACTCTCTGTGCGTGCCGTCCGAAGACGTTACTCAGCAATAAGTGCCCTCTCTCTTTTTTTTTACTTTCTTCTTATACGAAGTTTTTAGCCATTAGATATACAATACGTGTACGTGTTTAAAAGAGTTGTCAGGCTGCAGACAGCAGCTATCAACCCTGAAAACACGGCAAATGTATTTGGAAAAATAAAGAAAGATAGAAAATAGCTAGAAAAGGGAAGGCGCGCTCGTCAGTTCTTGAGCGACCTCTCTTAATTGCGACGTCGTCGTCCAACGAGACCGAAGGCCAAAGGTGCTTAGTGCTCTCTGATTCCAGAAATGTGCAGCATTGTTCTTATATCTCTCTGATTGTTTCCAGTGCATTATGTCTTTTGAATTATGCCTCTCAATAGCCAATTCTTCCGCATTTTCACTAAGTTTCAGCTTGTATTAATCACCTACATTAAGCGGCAAGTCATCTGGTAAATTAATTTTATTTGAGAAGGCGATCCTCCCTTAATCCTGGACTTCTTTAATAATCCCCCTCCCCCTATTCGTCGAGAACCCTTATTCCACGTTTTCACATCGACAAACTTCCTTGTGCCGTGTGCACGGCGCCGAAGATGCGTGGATGGATGGATGGATTGATATGGCTGTACCCTTAAGTTCGGGCGGCGGCTAACGCCACCAAGCCGCTTCCAGGGTCACTTCCATGATTGATTGATTGATTGGTTGATTGATTGATTGATTGAAAAACAAACCGTATTTCCAGTATTTCCCAGTGTATTTCAGCGCGCTGGGTGATACTGGAAACGCTGTACAGTGTGTCCCAGTGTCCTACAGCGCACTGCATAGCAATGAGACACAGTGTACAGCGCAGCCAGCGTCGCCCATTGCGCTGAAACACACTGGACCACGCTGTACAGCATAGTTCAGTGTCTTGAAGCGCGGTGGGAGACACTGGTCACGCTGCATAGCCTCTACCGCACACTGATAACGTGAGCGGCACTTTGGAAGAAACTAGGTGCGATCAGCACACTTTCTGTAAGACTTCATATTGAATCACGAGATGTCGAGCGCAAAATTTACCAAATACGATGGTTCTCTCATCTTTGTGCTACACACATATATGTTTGTTTTAGATAGGCAATGAATGCGAGTACGCGGAAGCTTTCATATGGAGGGCGCGCGGCTCAGGGGCGCCGCCAGGATTTTTCTGGGAGGACCAACGACAATCGTGTTCCTGCAGGGGGGCAGGGAGGCACAGACATGATGCGTCGTGTTTTAACTATTCTTGCTCCTGAGAAGGGGGGGGGGGCAAAGGGGGCATGCGAGAATTTCCGGAAAAAAGGCTCCAGCCCAACCACGAATGCTCTCCCTGGCACGGGAGCGTTTCCTTGAAGTTTGATCAAATTTCGTCAATGTATTTCATAAACGGCATCGATAGAACTTATATTTGCAAACACACTATGACATTGGTATCAGCCTGATATTCAAGACCAACCTACTCTGGCAGCGAGTCGTTGCGCCTCGTGCCGTAGGAAGCCGCACGCCCCCGGCAGCAGTTATCCGCTTCAATGCCCAATCTTGGTGTTTTTAGCTTTTCATTTGTGTAGTCTAAGGTGAAAATATGACCACTCATGGGTCTGTCTTGATCTAAACCACACTTTGGGAATTATTAGACTCTTTCTAACTGAATATCTACGATCTTCACAGCAACCGTGGCACAAGAAGTACGGCCCTAAGCCTAAAGGTCGTTTCAGTTAGAGTGAAGTGCTGCGGCTTTCGTACGCGTAACGTAAATCAGCACGGAAAATACTTCCAAAATATCGAGGGACAAAATCTACACTGTTCAGTGAGCAGTACAGATGAACGCTGTTTTCTACATAGGTATTACAAGTCGCATAGCGAGTAACTACAATTGTCGTGACATGACACATCTGCAGCTACGCTAACAAGCTTTGCAGAAACACGTGCCAGATGAATGTGATCCAAGGACACCCGCAAAAACTAAGCTAACAATCACCTGTTTAGCGCGAGCACGAAGAGACGAAACACTGCATATGCAAGTGACAAAATAAAAATATGAGATACCTGAATTTGTTTTAAAATGAAGGAAAATGCACTCATTCTCATCTTTCAGGTGTGCGCAGTAGTGGGCAGCGTGTCAAGCTCAGAATGTGTGATGTTTTGAGGTAGTAGGTTGGACTTCGGCTCGCTCACTTTTTCCATTTTTTTTTCTTTTTTGCTGTGCACGTGTTTGAGCCTTAATTACGATGTGCATATGGCCATAAATTTTAAACACGATTTAAAAGCCAGGGGCCGAATTCACAAAGCTTTTTTTTGGCTACGCATTTTCTTAGCCAAAAAAATTCTCTTATCTGGAGGGATTAATATAGCGCGGGTACAAATTTAACTTATTCGGCAGTTAAGAGGGTGAGGAGGACACACAATAGCCGATGAAACGACAAGGAAAGAAAGAAGTGTGTGCCGATAATATCAAGGTAGCACGCAAAGCGTCTAGCATCGAGAGTATACGATGATAGCCAATGATTTGCTGCATTTAGGTTTAAGTTCCTAAGCGTCTGCTACAGCGCTTACGGGATGCCGCGTACGTTGCAATAGACAATTTGGTGTGCTGTGAAAGCCAAGCACTCGCCTTTCATGAACGACTGTAGCTAAAAAAGAATTTGCTCTATGGCCTTAAGCCATCGAGCAATCCATGCACTATCTCACCAAGTATAAGTAAACAACACTCCAGGTGCACCACATCAATGAAACCACGCATAAATCGATGCATTCAATGTTTGAAAATGTGCCTCAAATGTCTTCCCCTGTTTAACGCGACCAGTTACCTTACATTTTAATAAAGCTGCGCTGCTATTCAACTAATCCGGCGTAATCGAGCACGCTATAGTGGTGAAGGTAAGGGTGTTTTGAACCTAGACGTAAAAGGTTGCCTTTCTTACAATATTGCCACGTTCCATTTCCCAAGTTTTTGTTATCGTCCCAAAACACCACACAATTTTCAGCGTAAAAACCGCGCCTGCAGTTTTCGAGAAGGTTCCGGACTGTAGTAGATCATTTTGATAAGATCACGCCCACTGTGCGAACGGTACAGATTGTTCTGGAACCTACGCCACCACCAGCGATAACGCTAGAACATTCGACGGCAAGAGTATAAATGCCGACGCGCTTCGCCGCTTGTCAGTTGTTGATCGAAGGCCGACGCTCCGTTCGCCGCTATCAGACCGAGACTGCTATCTGTCCAAGACTGCTGCTGTAATCGGACTTTCCGTTTACTGGGCACAGGTTCGCCCAAATAAACAGTTAAAACCTAACACGAAGTCTCCTGTCTTCGGCCTCGTCACGACCCCGTGACATCTGGTGGAGGTGCTGCTTCGTTCATGTACCGGACGCCCCCGTCAAGCCGTGAACCCAGCCCACGTCGCGAAGAAGACACCGACGCCAACCAGGAGCAGCGAACAAGCCGCCGACAGCAAGGGCTACCGCCGGAGTACGGGCTTCTACTAGACAAGGCGCGGAAGACCAAGGTCATGACCGCGACTGCAGCGACAATGACAACCGCGGCGTCCCAGCCCACGATGGTCATGCATCAACCCAGGGAACCACCAATTTTCCATGGGTCATCGTTCGAAGACCCGGAGTCCTGGCTAGAAACATACGACCGTGTGGCCGCCCTCAACCACTGGGACCATGACGAAAAGCTGCGTCATGTGTTCTTCTATTTGGAAGACACCGCAAGAACCTGGCTCGAAAATCGGGAGTCCACGCTCCGAACGTGGGATGTTTTCTGCAGCGCATTCTTGCAAACGTTCGCGAGCGTCGCTCGCAAAGAGAGGGCCGCTGCTTTATTAGAGACCCGGGTTCAGCTACCAAATGAAAATGTCGCCATTTTCACAGAAGAAATGACCCGACTATTCCGTCACGCTGACCCAGACATGCCTGAGGAGAAAAAAGTTCGTTTCCTTATGCGAGGGGTCAAACAGGAGCTCTTCGCGGGACTGATGAGAAACCCACAAAAACCGTCCAAGAATTTGTAGCCGAAGTGACCGCTATCGAAAAAACCCTGGACATGCGCACCAGACAGTATGATCGTCGCCTGACTGCAGACTGCACTGCTGCTCAAGAAGGTAACTCCGGAGACCTGCGTGAAACGATCCGAGCGATCATGCGGGAAGAGCTGCGCAAGCTGTTGCCTTCGGCGCAGTCTCAAGTGGATTCAATCGCCGACATTGTGCGAGAAGAAGTTCGGCAATCACTTCAAATTCCCCACGCACCGCTGCCCGAGCCGGAAGCTATGAGCTACGCCGCTGCACTGCGCCACTGCGCTCCTCACCGTCCACGCCAAAACGCCGCCCCATCGCACTTCCGTCGAAAGACGCCACCGCCGCCACCACCCCCACCGACGTCATACCGCTCGCCAGCGGCCCAGCGCAGTGCACCGAGAAAAGACGGCGTTTATAACACCGGACGGCCTCTACGAGTTTAAGGTGATGCCCTTCGGCCTTTGCTCAGCGCCTGCAACTTTTCAACGCGTTATGGATACAGTACTGGCCGGATTGAAGTGGCAGACTTGCCTTGTGTACTTGGACGACGTCGTCGTGTTTTCCTCGAGTTTCGACGAGCATCTTTGGCGCCTTGAAGCTGTACTTCAAGCTATCAAGTCTTCCGGACTCACACTGAAGCCAGAAAAGTGCAGATTTGCGTATGAGGAGCTCTTGTTTCTGGGGCACGTTATCAGCAAGTCTGGAGTTCGTCCCGATCCACGGAAAACAGCCACCATCGCCGACTTCCCGCCGCCCACTGACAAGAAAGCCGTGCGCCGATTTCTGGGCCTGTGCACCTATTATAGGTGGTTCGTGAAAAACTTCGCCCGCATCGCCGATCCTCTCACTAACCTTACCAAAGCCGACGTGGAATTCAAGTGGGAAACGCCACAGGAACACGCTTTCCAGGAACTTAAACATCGCCTTCAGACGCCTCCGTTACTTGCCCATTTCGAAAAATTCGCCGAGACAGAAATACATACTGACGCAAGCAGCGTAGGTCTTGGCGCCATTCTTGGCAAGAGGGCTGACGGACTTGAAAGGGTTATTAGTTACGCCAGCCGATCGCTATCCAAAGCAGAAGCAAATTATTACACAACAGAAAAGGTGTGTCTCGCCATCATTTAGGCTACGTCGAAATTTCGCCCCTACCTCTACGGCAGGCCCTTCAAAGTTGTGAGCGACCACCACGCCTTGTGTTGGCTAGCCACCTTGAAGGACCCTTCAGGTCGCCTCGCACGATGGAGACTGAGACTTCAAGAATATGACATTACTGTCATTTACAAGTCCGGCAAAAAACACTCCGACGCCGACTGTTTCTCTCGTGTGCCTGTCGACCAACCGCTACCCGACGACCCGGATGACGACTACTTCTTGGGAACGATAACTACCGACGACTTCGCTGAACGACAGCGGGCCGACCCGGAACTTGAGTCTCTAATAGAATACCTCCAAGGCAGGACCGCCGAAGTCCCGAAGGTATTCAAGCGCGCACTTGCATCGTTCTTTCTACGAAACGGTCTTCTACACAAGAAAAACTTTTCACCGCTTCGAGCTAAGTACCTCCTTGTGGTGCCTTCAGCTCTGCGACCAGAACCCCTGCAGGCCCTGCACGACGATCCGACGGCAGGGCACCTCGGTGTTTCTCGCACGCTCGCGAGGATACAAGAAAGGTACTACTGGCCACGTCTTACCACCGACGTCACTCGTTATGTGAGAACATGCTGTGACTGTCAGCGACGCAAGACACCGCCGACAAGGCCAGCAGGACTTCTGCAGCCAATTGATCCACCTTGCCGACCTTTCCAGCAGATTGTTATGGACCTACTGGGGCCGTTCCCGACGTCGGCTTTCGGAAACAAGTGGATCGTGGTAGCAACCGACTACCTCACCCGCTACGCCGAGACAAAAGCCCTGCCAAAAGGCAGTGCATCCGAGGTAGCTAAGTTCTTCGTCGAAAATATCGTCCTACGTCACGGCGCCCCGGAGGTTCTTATCACCGACAGAAGAACCGCATTCATTGCCGACTTAACTCAAGCGATCTTGGCATACAGCCAAACAAACCACCGCCGGACGACAGCGTACCACCCACAGACCAACGGCCTCACCGAGCGGCTTAACAAGACGATCGCCGACATGCTGTCAATGTACGTCGATGTCGAACACAAGACGTGGGGCGCCATTCTTCCGTATGTGACCTTCGCATACAACACGGCGGTGCAGGAGACGACGCAGATATCTCCATACAAATTGGTCTACGGAAGGAGCCCGGCAACGACGCTCGATGCCATGTTACCCAACGTCACCGACGAAGAAAACCTTGATGTGAGCGAGTACCTTCAACGCGCCGAAGAAGCCCGACAACTTGCGCGTCTCTGTATCAAGAATCAACAGACGACCGACAGCCACCGTTACAACCTTCGACAACGCTTCGTGGAATACCAGCCCGGTGAACGTGTTTGGGTTTGGACGCCGATACGCCGACGTGGACTAAGTGAAAAGCTTCTGCGACGCTACTTCGGACCGCACAGGGTGGTTCGACGTCTCGGCCCACTTGATTACAAGGTTGTCCCCCATGGCATCACGAACTCTCAACGACGCCGATCGCGACCTGAAGTCGTCCATGTCGCGCGCCTCAAGCCGTTTCATGCGTGTTAACAAACTGAAACAGTGTTTGTTTGTATTATCGTTTCATCGTGTTTCGTGTGTTGTTTCCCTTGTAAGCTGTGGATGGCGTTGACAACCACCGTCGTCCAATAAGTTCGAAGTCGCAGTAATTGAAGAATTCTATTGGGCGTCAATGGCGTAAAATTATGCATGTAAGATTTGTGGTCGGATGAAAACCAATGTGATACGTGAATGGTCGGCGCATTCGAACACGGCATGGCATAGGATCAACCTTATTTGTTAAGTTGCTGTGTTGCGCCCCATCTCATCCAATTACAAGTGCGACTCGAGATCCTTGCCTAATTGGTAGAAATTACCACCAAAGAGGTTAATAGAAGCACATTCCTTGCACGCTATTGTAAATTAAAATGAGAGGAAGATTTTAGTGAGTGGTTCATAAAGCTTGTGCTCTAGTGTACTTTCATTGGCTCTAACTGTCCAATGGGTACGATCTCTGAAATACAGCTGTCGATACACTTTGGGACGATCTGGAACAAAGCGTACTTTGTAAACCGAAGCGTATTAGGGCTGCGCGTGATTACGCATGGAACTACAAACAAATCACGCATTTTCACCTTCACTGTTCAGACACCGATATGGACCGTGATAATATGACCAGCAGTTGGAATAAAACGACCCCAGTAACTTTGTATGACACCGAAAATATGTAAACCCTTACAATTCTGGAGCAAACCTGGGCTGAATTCATCTCTGCGTCAATTACCAGCCATTTAACTTGGCGCAAGAACATCATTCAAAGGTAGAGCGAGCCACTGACATGTATTTTTTGCGACGCAGCGACCAGTTCACCTGAGAATAATAGCGTTGCGAAGGCGAATGTCCTATCGCATGCTCGATCGAAGCAGACGACAAACGCGAGCAGACGACAGCTTGGCCTACGGGCACAGCTTGTGATTGGTTGTGAAGCAATACCCTCTACATCAGCTCACTCCGTGACGTTGCCAAAACACTTGTTTCATCTGGCACGGCTGTCGTGTTCGTCATATCACCCCCTCGCACATAAGAGCAAATTTTGTCATGCCTTGAAAATAGCGCAAGTACTTTCTATAAGAGCTCTCTTACGTGCTGCGCAGTTGTCGAAAGCAACATGGCGTCGTAAACAGCATATCGGTCGGTGCGACTTTCAGCAAACGCTTCTCGCATGAGTTACTTCAGCGTTAGACCGGATGCGTTGAGATTACGGCAGCTCTTTCGGTGCGTGTAAGCAGTGCGGAAAGCTGCGGCAGTGCAATGGTGTACGGTGAAGCGCAGCGAAGCCTGTGCGTCGGTGTGATTATCAAGCGGGGATGGGCATCGGTGTATCGACGGCAACTAGCACTCGAGAAGCCTGCAGTGTGTGTTTGTGTGCCGGTAACAGTTCGTTCGCTTGACATTCCAGTGTCTCTGTTGGGTGCTGTGCGACATTTCGGATTGACAGCGTTTTGGCACGTTACTTGAGTGACCCCAAGTACGTACGGAAACGTATGGACTACGCGCAGTGTTCGGTTCTTGCTTCGCCGCTGGTTAGCCCGTACGCTTTTATTTTCTTGAGAGCAATCTAGCCCAAACTCCATAAGCGCGAAAATGCACGCGACAGCGATGAGCGACGCGACGTAGATCGGCGTCGCGCGATCAGTCGCTAGCGCAGGCAAACCTCATTCACGCGACGGCTTCGGCGAGCGAATTCCACTGTTGCTGGCATGAGGCCGTCAACTCGCACCAAGAAAACCGCGTAGCGAGCGGTTTCCAATTTAAAAATAAGATATATTGTTGTGTAATGGAACGGAAAGTGTTTATTATTGCCTTGCAGCATTTTTTATATGCGCATGCTTAATAAACATTGCGTTATTTCTTGTTGCGCATACGTGACTCGGGCAGGGTCACGTGCACCTATGTAGTCTTCGTCTTTTCCGGTTTTCGCTATTGGCTGCTTGAGCCCAGCACTTCCGGGCGATGAGCGACGGTTTCCAAATCTGGAGAACCGAGCGATCGCGCGAAAACGAGCACGCGACACGTCGCGCGAACGCCCTGTTTCGTCGCTCATAGCGTCGCTCGTCGCTGTCGCGTGCATTTTCGTGCTTATGGAGTTTGGGCTTCTAGTGTTCGGGAGTGAAACGATGTTCGTTGTGAACAGTGGTGTTGTGTTGACGTTCCAAGACTTGTGAGCAAGCTGTGCTCGTGTGACCGAAAATTGAAAGACAGCGTTCATAACTGTTTTGCCCTGCGACGTTGTGGTGGTGGAGCTTGGCGCTTTTGTTTGTTAACTCGTCACTTCTCCTTTTTGTGATAACCATAGTCCTAGCGCTGTGATGTGATGAACCAAAGCGGCGAGATGCTACATTCTGTAGTGGATCGTGTTACTTTGGCAGCGCGCCTAGACTGTTCTTCGGTAAGAACGTGAGAGTTCTGTGTGGCAGCGAGAGCCCGTGAACGTCAAGTTTCCCTCCGGCCCCCCAGAAAGAGCAAAGATTTCACCGGTGTCTTGCTTTGGATGAAGTTGTAGGCCAGTACCGGCTAACTACAGGTATCCGACTTTGTCTGGCCATCGTTTTGCACGGCACTAGAGCCTTGAAAATAGCCGGTCATGGCGAGTTCTTACACTTCATCAATGGACGTGCACGCCTGGACAGCCCTTCATTGCTGTCATCATCAGTTTTCCAGTCCAGTCTGCAGATGCTCTTTGCCTGTTGGCCGTAGAGCACACTTGGTTCCTGATGACACCGACGGCTACTAAATGCTGCCAACAGTGAGTTCACCTTGCAGAACTAAATTTCGCCGGTACTATAATTCATACAGTACTATAACATGTGCAAGTTTTTGAGCCCATCAGATCTAATGTTTCTCTAAGGTAAGTTGAAGCATGAAAAATATACTACTACTGTTATACTATACATACATATAATATGAAGCAAATACATCAGAAGATTTTGTGATTTGATACATATGAGCTCTTGTTTGATTATGAGGTTGGGTCTGTTGATTTACCACGTTTGATAGTTAGAAATTTAACTTGAATTTATTTTCCAGAAGCCAGGTAGCACTTAAGAAATTTATGCTATTTTGGAAGATTAGTTCTATAGACGATTACCACTGTGGTAGCGCTATACTTCACTAGGACATATATATTGAAGTACGTAAATTTTACATGAAGCTTCAGTTTATTTCAATGTGATTATAGCAGATTTTTGTCACTTTGACGAAGTGATAGCTTCGTCAAAAAAGTATGAGAAGTGAGTGCTTTTATTCATTGTTTTTCTTCGATGTATGCGACCGTTGTTCCTTTGTTCACATGTTTGTAATCATTGCTGAAATTCGTGAGCATAACCGTTGCTTTGCCTCCCCGCAGCTCTGCAATTTCTCTTGTGACGCAAATATTTTGGGTGACCAACACATGCTGACTGCCTTCAACGACACCTTCCAAGTCAGTTGATTTAGGAGCGCCGACTGAAATAATGATGCTTGAGCGAGGCGGAATGGTGACTTGTTATTCCAGCACACTCAATGCATGGTGTCCTGACGGCGTGCGCGGCGGTAGTGCTTCTTCTGTGGATAACATTATCGACCTTGTTTTTAGGTTGATGACAGCACCATGGAGGCATAAGAAGTCCATGCCAAGGATGACATCTCTCCAGCAACGCTGTAGGACTACGAAGTCTGTAGGATAAATACGGCCGTTAATGGTGACTCTCGCTGTGCAGATTCCTGCAGGCGTTACGAGATGACCTCCGGCTGTGCGGATTTCAGAGCCTTTCCAAGCTGTCCTAACTTTCTTTAACTTCGCAGCGAACGACCCACTGATGACAGAATAGTCGGCTCCAGTATCGACGAGAGCGGTCACACTGTGGCCGTCGATAAGAACGTCGAGGTCGCTAGTTCGCCGTCTCGCATTGCAGTTAGGGCGTGGCGTCGGATCACGGCTGCGTCAGCTTGTTCCGCTGCTTCCATGTTGCGTCGTCAGGCCACCTTCGCTAAGTGAGCTTTCGCCGTCAGGGCTTTGCCTGGTTGGCGTTGTGTTCGGAAAGCTCCGTCGCGGCGTCGTCGTCGGAGGAGGATCTTCGGTAGTTCGTCGCACAGAAACCGCACCTCCACCGGTTGCTGCCCTTAGATTCCCGGATACGAACTAGGAGACCGGCCCCGCGTCGGGCCAGAGTACTGCCGGTGGTGCGGTGACGTGCGGTGGCTGGGCGACGGCGAACGGGAAGGACTTCGTGGTGTCCATTGAGTTCCTGTCAGGTAGTCGGCGATGTCACGTGCCCGTTCCCCTGGCTGCGGACGTAGTGCATCGACGGCGAAGCCACGCAGTTCCATCTGTCGGTACTGGCAACGGCGGTAAGTGTGCCCGGCCTCGCCACAGCGGTAGCACAGTGGGCGGTGGTCAGGGGTGCGCCAAGCGTCGGTTTTCCTCGGCGCACTGCGCTGGTTCGCTGGCGAATGGTAGATCGTCGGTGGGGGTGGTGGCGGCGGTGGTGTCTGGTGACGGAAGTGCGACGGGGCGGCGTTTCGGCGTGGACGGCGAGGAGCGTTGTGGCGCACTGCTGCGGCGTAGCTCATAGTTTCTGGCTCGGGCAGCGGTGTTTGCGGAATTCGAAGCGATTGCCGAACTTCTTCTCGCACAATGTCGGCGATCGAATCCACTTGAGGTTGTGCCGAAGGCAACAGTTTGCGCAGCTCTTCCTGCACAATTGCTCGGATCGTTTCACGCAGGTTGTCGGAGTCACTGGCTTGAGCAGCAGCGCATTCTGGAGTCAGGCGACGATTATACTGTCTGGTGTGCATGTCCAGGGTTTTTTTCGATGGTAGTCGCCTCGGATACAAATTCTTGGATGGTGTTCGGTGGATTCCTCATTAGTCCCGCGAAGCGCTCTTGTTTGACCCCTCGCATGAGGAAACAAACTTTCTTCTCCTCAGGCATGTCTGGGTCAGCGCGATGAAATAGGCGGGTCATCTTCTCTGGAAAAATTCCAACCTTTTCATTTGGTAGCTGAACCCGGGTCTCTAGTAGAGCAGCGGCCCTCGCTTTGCGAGCGACGCTCGCGAACGTTTGCAGAAATGCGCCGCAGAAGACATCCCACGTTCGGAGCGTGGACTCCCGATTCTCTAGCCAGGTCCTTGCGGTGTCTTCCAGGTAGAAATACACACGACGGAGCTTTTCTTCGTTGTCCCAGTGGTTGAGGGCGACCACACGGTCGTATGTTTCTAGCCAGGTTTCCGGGTCTTCAAACGATGACTCATGAAACGTTGGTGGTTCCCTGGGTTGATGAATGACGATCGCTGGCTGGGACGCTCCGGTTGTCATAGTCGCTGCAGTAGAGGTCATGGCCTTGGCTTTCCGTGCCTTGTCTTGTAGAAGCCCGTACTCCGGTGGGAGACCTTGCTGTCGGCGGCCTGTTCGCTGCTCTTGGTTGGCGTCAGTGTCTTCTCCGTGACGTGGGCTGGGCTCACGGCTTGACGGGGGCGTCCAGTACATGAACGAAGCAGCACCTCCACCAGATGTGACGGGGTCGTGACGTGGCCGAAGACAGGAGACTTCGTGTTAGGATTTAACTGTTTATTTGGGCGAACCTGTGCCCAGTAAACGGAAAGTCCGATTACAGCAGCAGTCTTGCACAGATAGCAGTCTCTGACTGATAGCGGCGAATGGAGCGTCAGCCTTCGTTCAACAACTGGCAAGCGGCGAAGCGCGTCGGCATTTATACTCTTGCCATCGAATGTTCTAGCGTTATCGCTGGCGGTGGCGTAGGTTCGTGAACAATCTGTACCGTTCGCACAGTGGGCGTGATCTTATCTAAATGATCTACTACAGTCCGGAACCTTCTCGAAAACTGCAGGCGCGGTTTGCGCTGAGAATCCTGTGGTGTTTTGGGACGATAACGAAAACTTGGGAAATGGAACGTGGCAATATACAAAAATGCTAGCCACAGGGACATATGTTGCTTTTGTGCTATTTTGATGCACTGCTTCAGTGATAACAGATTGCCTTCCAGCCTCCTGGGTTTCCGAAACCCATTCTGGAGTTCCCCCAGCACCCCCTCATCCTCAACACATGGCTGCAGTCTTTCCTTTATAATCTGCATGGCAAGCCTGTAGACTACTGATGTCACTGTCATAACACGGTAGTTGTTTATGTCAGCTTTGTCCCCCTTTGATTTATAGATTATGCTCATACTGCTAAGTTCCCATCCATTTGGGACTTCACCACCGATTATTGTTTTGCTCACTGCCTCTCTCAAATTCTGCTTAGACTACGGACCCAATGTCTTTATCAGCATAATTGGAACACCATCTCGGCCTGTTGATGTACTACTAGGAACCCTCTTCTCAGCTCTTTCCCACTCTCGTTGTGAAATAGGAGCCATTGCGCCACTTGATCTATCCTTGTCCATTGTGGTGCCTAAGGCAATTTTTGTTGAAAATTTTCTGTCGCCCTTGTTTCTATATAGTCAATAGCTTCGTCCCCTTCGAGCCTAGCACCTTGAGCTGTGAATATAAACCTCTTTTCTAGGCTTGTCTCATTTCTTAGAGAGTTTGAATGGTTCCAAAATTTCGCAGCAGTCTTTCTATTCATTATATGTATTTCTGCCAGCCACTGAGCCTCTTTTCTTGTAATCTTTTCATTGATCAGAAGGGATGCTTCCCTTTTGCAGCTTAAAAAGATATCTCTTTTCTTTCAACACAATCTGTCGGTTCACACCGCTGCTTACCATGTCTGTGTCCCATAAAGGTTTCCTGACATTTTGCTATAGCCCTCTTAACTTCCTCATCCCACCAACTCTTGGGTTTGTGTCTTCTTTTCCGAGGTGACCTGTCACTTGCTTTAGCAAGCTCTAGCTCAAACAGTCTAATTAGATTCGTGTATGTCCACACTGTTTTATTATTCTTAGTGATTACTTTCTCAATTTGTTTAGTAGTTATTTCTATTTGCCTTTCTGAATAAACATTTTCTGGTAGTTGCTCACCTGGTCTCCTTCCCTCTTTCGCTGCTCTTTCAAAACTTAGCCTGATACGTTTGTGATCACTACCCATACTTCTGGAGCCACATTCATCTATGTGTATTCCCCTGAGTCTATCATACATCCTTGTGACATCAGTGCATTATTTATCGTCGACTGCAGCCTTCGTACCTCCCATGTTATTTGCCCTTTACACTTCTCACTGCTGTTTCAAATGATCATATCTTGTCTTTCACACCTATTCATGATCATTTTGCCTGTTGGGTTAGTATACCCATTTCTACCTATGTGTGCATTCATATCTCCTAGAATAATGATCCCGCACTCTCCTCCTAATTCCTCAATGTCCTTTGATATACACTCCACTATCGCTTGGTTTTCCTCTCTGGCCTTTTCTCCCGTCCACAAGTACACCAAACCAAGGAGTGTCGTCCGTACAGCTACCTTCCCTCTTAACCATAAATGTTTCATGCATCCCTGCTTGATTCTTTGCCAACCTATTCTTTTATGTATGAATGCACCAATTCCACCACCTTTTATGCTGCCTTCTGTTCTATTGCAATATTACCATACGTAGTACGGATTGCAAGGTAGTTGCTCTATGTCTCGAAGATGTGTCTCCACAATCCCATATACTATCAGCTCCTCCTGCCTCAACTACTTTTCTATATCGTTAATGTTAATTTAGCCTATGTCTCACTTAGCTTGGCCCTTGTGCTTACGTCGATTTCTTCTCCCACGGACTCCATGTGGCTTGACTATTTGTACCCCTTTAGAGCCGTCTTTGGCTACACTTTTCGCCTCAGGGCTCTGGGTCCCCCTAAAAAAGCTGTGGCTTGACGACCCATCCTATTACCAACCCTCCTGCCCGTCACACCACTGTAGTGAAAGCCATCCTGTGCAAATGTGCGATCGCCGGGCTCGTACATGTCTTAGTTCACATCCATTACACTGTATCAGAGTTGCCGGCTCATACCCTTGATCACACAGTTGGCCTCCACTACTCTCCTTTCAATCCCACGAGACTGCCCCCAGACCTCTGGAACTGTGCGAGTGGTGACATGCACACTCCCATAGGCTTCCCAGAGCTTATACATCACATCCTCTAATTGTCTATGAAGGTTCTGATCCTTGCCCTTCAACACATCATTGAGCACAGCATGAATAATGACGAGATTTTTGCCAGCCATGCTGTCCTCTACAACCTCCTGAGCTTGGGCCAGTGCATCCGCCATGCTCTGGCCTGACTGGGCCTCCACACACTTTCCCATCTACCTTCACTGTCGTGAATACGCCATCCCTAACCCTGGCCACGTTAGAGTCCGCCACCACTAGGACCCTTCTACGCTCCAATCGCTGGCTTTCTGTTACATGCGAAGCATTTCTTAACGAGCCTCGGCGACTTTGAGCTTATCTATCTATCTATCTAGCCGCCTATGACTTTCAGCTCTCCTGGCCGTTTCGTTGGTTGTATCAATACCAAATTTGGTATGGCATAACATGACTGTATGACGAGCATAATTGACTAGTCGTAACATGACTATCTTGTCATGTATGTCATTACTGCATAATTTATATTTCAAAGTCTTGCTGCTTTTGGGTGGTTTCGTTCACATGACATGTTGCGAAATTGGCATGGTATGACATAACTGCATGGCGAACACAATTGACAGACCATAACGGGTAAATCATAACATGCATGTCATATAGGTCATGATTAATGACTACGCGTCACGCTCATTGTACGCTCGCAGTCGTTTCGCTAGCTTCACATATACATAATTTGGTGTTATGGGACGTGGGTGGATGACGAAAGTATGTGACTGGTGCAAACATAATAATCATAGTATGCGTGCCATGTAGAAACATGACTACTCGCCACACTCATGATGCGCTCGTGGCCGTTTCGCTAGCTTCACATACACAAAATTTGGTATTACGTGACGCGAATGAATGACGAAGGTATGTGACTTGTTATGAGACGCGTGTCATGTAACAACATCACTACAGCCACACTCATGATGCACTCGCGGTCGTTTCGCTAGCTTCAAAAAGACGTAATTTGGTATTACGGGACGTGATTGCATGACGAAAGTATGTAACTGTTGCAAATATGATAATCATGAGATGCGTGTCATGTAACAGCATGACTACCTGCCACACTCATGATGTGCTCGTGGCCGTTTTGCTAGCTCACATATGCCAAACTTGTTATTACGTCACGTGAATTGATGGTGAAGGTATGTGACTAGTGCAAACATTGTAATCATGAGGTGCGTGTCATGTAAGACCATGACTACGTGCCACACTCAAGGCGCCAAAACACTTTGACGGGACCCAATGCGAGTGCGTGCCGGCGTTAGTTTCGCCGCGTCACGTTGGCGATACCGCGCCAGGTGCCGATCTGCCTGGCATATACTTGCAGGTGGATGCCGTGGTGCGTTGCTACTCTCTAAACTAAAAAGAACTAAAGTGGGGTATGCCATTGGTCATTTAAGGGACTAAATGGGTGCCACAGTTTTTGAACCAAATTTGGACTAACCGCGGGAGCAACTGCAAGGGTTCAACTGTTACACCCTAGCACTTACTCCACTTAGTTTAAATGTTGATTCAAGTAAATGCTCCACTAGGACTAACAGTTGAACCGTTTGGACAAATGGCAAAAAATGGCGACCCCGCACTTGTGGAGCACACTTTGTTTATTCCAATTAATTCGGCACTGAAGAACGCAGTACATTAGTCATGCAACATATATATATATATATATATATATATATATATATATATATATATATATATATATATATATATATATATATATATATATATATATATATATATATATATATATATATATATATCATTACTTCAAAGGAAAACACCGCAAACACTGGGCGCCCGCGCTACACTACATCATAGAGTTTCCCACAATACTTACTAGAGAGAACTCTGGTGCTAGTGTCTATGGGAGCTGCAACGCACGGCGCTTCAGCGAGCATGGGAATGATGGGTAGTACACACATATGTCTAATATTAGTACTTCTGGCCTGCTTTTGGCTCCATGTGTGTTCGTGTGGCTTGGAGCTGTTTCCTTATGAAACAAGTATTAGAAAATGTTCAGCGGTTGCGCTTCACCATTTTATTTTTTTAGACTTACTTTCCAAATTGGCTCACGAAGTTCAAAAGGGTTCAATCTTTCTTTCAAAACAAAACCGAAACACAGCAATAAACGGAGACACAAGTACGATTCGCCGCCCGCAAGTACGAAGACTAGGCAAATGTGTGTACTACCCATCATTCCCATGGTCGCTGAACGATCGCAGCGCCAGAGTGCCCTCTAGTTAATTTTGAGAAACTCTATGTACTACATAGCACAAATTATCGGATATAAATAGCACAGTATTTTGACCTCCCATTTAGTGCCAGTAAGCGACTTTTACGCAGCTTAAAAAAAGAATAACCATTGACACCGTAACGTTAAAATTTTAATTGGCTAATTCGTAGCACCAAAGCGCACTGATCTTTTAATCTAATCTTCAACATCCCTCCAGTCAAAGAATACTAATTATCAGCTTACATTCGACC
This sequence comes from Rhipicephalus microplus, assembly GCF_043290135.1. Lineage (NCBI taxonomy): Eukaryota > Metazoa > Arthropoda > Arachnida > Ixodida > Ixodidae > Rhipicephalus > Rhipicephalus microplus. Next base: position 281,007,310 of record NC_134702.1, on the reverse strand, counting down.
ATGACGGCTGAACCAGCGTTCGCAGTGCTGGTGCATGAGTCCGCAAACACGAACATAGCAGCGGCGCTCATGCAGGAAAGCCGGCGAATCAGCCAGTTGCCCCACCGATGTCATACCGTGCTGGCTTGCCGACAGCGTCATTAGGCATGTACGGCTAAACGACCACCGGCAAACACAACACGCGGCTCGTGTGGAATTCGCGTCTTCGTTATTCGCGTCTTCGCGAATTCGTGTCTTCGCGTCACAAATAAACAACAGGTAGGTATCCAATGTTCGCGGCGTCTTACGGAAGTGTAGATATCCGTATACTTAACTTACAGCGACGAGACCGTTCGCAGGCACAGTTCTTTCATCACGCTGGTAAGTCGCTCCCTGTGCACCGCCGGCCGCCCACTTAGTCGTATCCGCTATCACCTTCACGCTTGATGTTAGACAACAATTGTCACATGGAGAAAATTACATAAGTTTATCTTACCTTTAATGCAGGAGGGATTATTTTTTGCGAAAGAAATTGTATGCGACGTTTTGCTCGCGTGGGCTGGCAATGCACTCACACCGGCAACCAGCTTGATACCGATGGCGTGCGAAGCCTACTTTTTGTATATATCGTTTTGAAGCTGTGGTCACTGACTGTGCGGGTACACGACCGCTGACGAAGAGGTTACTTTTATTAGCGTTGTTAGTATTCTTCGTTGTTCTAACTAATTCAGCACATTGAAGCGAGTTATCCGCTTTGCCCGTGTTCGCGGAGACTTTCACTTGGTTTTGGTCCACCCGTGCCGGCATGGTGGAAACGCGAGGGCGCTTGCTGTGTGCACTGGCTGCACGCGTTGTACTTGCCTCTCATAACATTTTGTATTCGTTTCATAGTACTTCGCTTTCACAGGGGCGTATAGCCGATATAGCTTGTTTTCGTGATCGCCAACCCCGCCGAGAATTGCAGTGCAGCATCGACAAAGAGCGATTTCGGTGCAGTTACCCTCCCCGTTGGTCCCTTCATTCCGGGCTTTTGCGCACGACACGCACTGCCAAGCGTTCATTCCTTGATGGACGAACCGTTCGTCCGTTGGTTTAACGACTGCAGTTGGTCCAACTTCGCAGAATTCTGGCTTAGAGTGTATGACGCATTTGCGTTTAAGCACGTCCGGCGCCCATCCGTCACGAAGTTAAGCAGACGCGGTGCTGTCTAGTCGTCGGCGCGAAATGCAGCATGTCGCACTTCGAGATGGTTGCCGCCGGGCCTAGCTGACAGACGCTGGTAACGCGTAGTGTCAGACAATAGAGTACTCGCGTTTTGCTAGCGCAGCGTTACTGCGCCTAGCATGGGCGCGCGTCAACGTTACGTGCGCTCGCCGCCGTTTCGCTAGCTTCGCATATACCAAGTTTGTTATTACGGGACGTGAATGGAAGACGAAGGTATGGGACGCGTCCAATTATAGTAATCATGATATCCTTGTCGTGTAAAACATTACTACATGCTACGCTCATTGCATGCTCGCGGCCGTTTCGCTAGCTGCACATATACCAAATTCAGTATCAGGTGACGTGAATAGATAGATGACGAAGGTAAATGACAGGTTCAAACGTGATTATCATGACATAAAAGTCACGTACGGCATCATTTACTTCCGCCTCATAATGCTGCGCTGATTTTCAAGTTACATATCAAGCTTCCTAATTCGTGCTTCGCGTATCAGCGACTGCCACTGTACGTGGGATCTGCCGAATTTTTGTGATGGCGCCCCAGTATGCTTCACCTGTTTCTCTCTCTGCCGTCTGCCCTGTGTTCCTGCCCTGCTCGAAGACTGTCGCTCCACCGAGCTGTATGTTCTCAGAGCCTCCGCGCTGTGGCCAGACAGCCGCGCCACCGAGTTGTATGTTCTCGGAGCATCCGTGCTGTGGCCAGACACTGCGGCCCCCTCACCTCCCTTCTCGCCTGTTCCTTCCCGCCTGTCGCCTTCTTCGCTACCCACGCCTTCTGTCTCACACCGCTCGAGGCCGGGGCAAAGTGTCATTACCCGCTGCTCGAGCTCGGTCCGCCCTTCCCATTCTTTTCTAAGGGCGCCCTTCATTAGCTCTAATAGACTGGCGGCAGCCTCTTTCCGCTCACGCGACGCTCCAAGCTGCTTTTGGAGTTCTATCCTCTGCTTCCGTTCCGCCCTGAGCTCCCCCTGAAGCCCCTTGATGTTAGCCTCCATGCGCTGCACGGCCGCCTTCAGTGCCTCTCACAGCCTGCACACGAAGCTCACATTCTGAGCGTCGGCCAAACTCAAGAATTCTGTCTCGTCCAAGTAGAACCAGAGCTTGCTTTCTTCGTACTCAACCAGCTCACTCTTGCCCGTGATTTTCTAGCCTCCTTCGCCATAGCCCACCCCACCATCGGACCGAGCGCCCAACAGCTCTGATTTCTACCCGAATCCTGCTATCCAGCCGCCTCCGCTAACACTCTTAACTCAACAACTGTTAGAAGCGGCCGCCTACACCCCACACACACGCGTGTTCAATTTCGCTAGTATACCCTCTCAGTAGATCCCCTTCGAGTTAGGCTCTAGCTGTTTAACAACTAACTGGGTGCCCCGAACTTTTTCAAAACAGCCGCCTACCCCGTTCACGTGTTCAACACCACTGCAACGTTGCCCGTGTCCCACACCTACAATACTCGCAACGCAAGTTATTGATTAGGCGAGAAAAATGATAATGGTGTTCCCAGAGAAAAAGAAATAAAAGAAAACTTATCCCTCGTTACGCGCTGCACCTGCACCAACCGACCTGCTCGACCTTGCACAACCTTCCCTGACCATGGATGGATGGATGGATGGATGGATGGATGGATGGATGGATGGATGGATGGATGGATGGATGGATGGATGGATGGATGGATGGATGGACGGATGGACGGATGGATGGATGGATGGATGGATGAATGGATGGATGGATGGATGGATGGATGGATGGATGGATGGATGGATGGATGGATGGATGGATGGATGGATGGATGGTTGGGTGGGTGGGTGGGTGGGTGGGTGAATTGTGGGTGGGTGGATGGATGGATGGATGGAAGGATGGATGGATGGATGGATGGATGGATGGATGGGTGGGTGGGTGGCTGGATGGATGGATGGATGGATGGACGAACGGACGGGCAGACGGACGGGCGGACGGACGGACGGACGGATCTTAACCGATAATTCTTTTCGGTTTGGCCACCTGCTGGTTTCTAAGAATTTACCACTCAATTTTCTGGTTCGCTTCCTCCAACTTTCATCGACATTCTTCATTTACAAGTAGTTAAAAACCTTCCTAGTTCAACGCTCCTCCCCCATTTCTCTCAATCGCTTCTCAAATTTTATCTTGCTGCTAGCTTTCCTGCCCTAAAGTAATGTCCATCCCATATAACTTTGCACTCCCTGATTTGGTGTATTCCCGTGAGCTCCTAAGGCAAGCCTACCTATACCACGTTGCTTGATTTCTAATTTTGCTTGAACTTGTGATCTCACGCACTAGACCGCATTGCCGAAAGTCCAACCAGGAACCATGACCCCTTTCCATATTCCTCTCACATCGTACCTATTGTGATTCCACAGTGTCCTGATTTTATCACTGCAACATTCATATTACCTTTAGTCGTCACGTATATTTCGTGTTTCCTTAGGTACTCGGTCCCATTGCTTATCCATACGTTCAGATGTTTGTATTTATCTGTTATCTCTAGCGTAAATTCTTGTTTTCTAAGCTCACTACAATCATTGAAATTAAAAATCATCACTTCAGAATTTTCCTTACTGAATCTGAAATCTAACCTATCTACCTCATTACCGCAGAGGTCCATCGATCTCTGCAAAATCTCTCTTGTTGTCAGCCATTAGCACTATATGATCCGCGTACATCAATGCTAGTAGTGCCTGCTCAATGTGTTTAAATTGTTCGATGAAAGAGAGGTTGAAGCCCAGTCTCCTTCCCTCTAATTTGGCTTCTAATTCTTGTAGGTACATCGTGAATAACAAGGACCGAGGACATTCCTGCCTAAGTTCCGTTTTACCTCTGCGGGCTTGGATACCTGTTTTTCACACTTCAAAAGTGCCTTGTTACCTTTATAGATATCCTTTAAAACATTAGTGGCTCAATATTCCACACCTGGTCTGTCCAGTATTCCCCACAAGTCCTCTTGAACAACGCTATAGTACACTCCCTTGATATACAAAAACGCTAGCCACAGGGGCATGTCTTTCTTTTGTGCTATTTTGATGCACTGCTTCAGTGAGAACAGATTGCCTTTCAACCTCGCGTGTTTCCGAAACACATTCTGCAGTTCCCCCAGCAACCCCTCATCCTCTATGCATCTGCAGTCTTTCCTTTAAAATCTACATCGCCAGCCTGTAGACCACTGATGTCACTGTTATAAGACGGTAGTTGTTTATGTCAGCCTTGTCCCCATTTTCTTTATAGATTATGCTCATCCTGCTAAGTTTCCATCCATCGGCGACTTCACCATCGATTATTGTATTGCTCACTGCCTCTCTCAAAGTGTGCTTAGACTTCGTACCGAATATTTTTATCAGCATAATGGGAATGCCATCTGGGCCTGTTGATGTACCACTAGGAACCCACTTCTGAGCCCTTTCTTACGCTCATTGTGAAAATAAAGCCATCGCGCCACTTGATTCATCCTTGTCTTTTGTGGTGCATAAGGCAATTCTTTGTTGAAATCTTTCTGTCACCCTTGTTCTTATATATTCAATAGCTTCATCGCCTTCTAGCCTATCACCTTGAGCTGTAGTTACGCGCTATAGGCTCACCTCATTTCTTAGGGAGTTCCGATGGTTCCGAAGTTTCGCAGCTGCCTTTCTTTCCTTTTTATGTACTTCTGCCAGCCGCTGAGCCCCGTTTCTTCTAATCTTTTCATTGGTCAGAAGGGATGCTTCCCTTCTACAGCTTAGAAGAATTCCCTTTTCTTTCAACATCATCTGTCGGTTCACCCCGCTGCTTAGCATGTCTGTGTTTCCCAGAGGCTTCCTGACATTTTGATATGGCTCTCTTAACTTCCTCATACCACCAACTTTTGGGTTTGTGTCTTCTTTTCCGGGGTGACTTGTCACTTGCTTTAGCAAGCTCTAGCTCAAACAGTCTAATTAGATTCGTGTATGTCCACACTGTTTTATCATCCTCAGTGATTACTTTCTCAATTTGTTTAGTAGCTATTTCTATTCGCCTTTCTGAATAAAAATTTTGCTGTGGTTGCTCATCCTGTCGCCTTCCCACTTTCACTGATCTTCCATAACTTACCTTGATACGTTTGTGATCACTACCCAGACTTTTCGAGACACATTCATATATGCGCATTTTCCTGGGCTTAACATGCATTTTATGTGACATCAGTGCGTAATCTATCGTCGATGCAGCCTTCGTACCTCCCATGTTATTTGCCCTTCACACTGCTCGGTACTGCTGCAAATAATAAAATCATGTATATCCCACATATCCATGATCATTTTGCCTGTTGGGTCAGTATACCAACCTATATCTTCAATGTCCGCATTCATATCTCCTAGTATAGTTATCTCGCACTCTCCTCCTAACTCCTCAATGTCCTTTGATATACACTCTACCATTGCATAGTTTTCCTCTCTGGCCTTTGCTCCCGTCCACAAGTTTACCATGACAAGGAGTGTCATTTGCCCTCCCACTTTCCCTTTTAGCAATAAATGTTACTTGCACTCCTGCTTGACCCTTTGGCAGTCTCTACTTTTATGAATGAATGTCCCAATACCACCGCCCTTTCTTGTGCCTTCTGTTCTATTGCAATATTCCCACACGTAGTCCGGATTGTTGGGAGGTTGTTCAAAGTCCCTTAGATGCGTTTCTACGAAACCATATACCATCGGCCTCTCCTTTCTTAGCTGTTCTTCTATCTCTTCCCACTTCAGCCTGTTCATGCCATCCTGCATGTTAATATACCCTATGTCTGAATTGGCTCGACCCTAGTGACTACGTCTATTTCTGCCCCTGACTCTATGTATCTTAGATACTGGTGCCACTTTGTAATCGTATCTCTCCATACCACCTGTCAAAGAGTCTCCCTGGTTGTTTTCCTCGTTACTAGCTATCCTGCCCACCGAAGGGCCCACGTTCCCCCCCACCAAAAAATCTACTGCGTGTCCTGCAAGTCGCCAACATACCTCATAACCTAGCCGCCCACCAAAGTGAATTCTGTCTCGTTGAAAATCACCCCACCTGTGCACGTCACTCTTTATTTCCACCTTCTCAAAGCCTTTCTCTCGACTCATTCACCATATCTATTGGTTTGCGTTGACAACCGCTCTTTGCAGGTTGCCGTCACGCACCGGTACTTCCGGTATCGTGTATATCACTACCTGTACCTGAGGAGAAGTGGCGCGCATGTCTTCGACCCTTTTCGCCAGTGTGGTCGCTAGTCCTGCCATATCTTCATTTAAGACATCGTTTAAACCGCCTGAAATCATCACGAGGTTTTGTCTATCAGCTGTAGTTTGAAGTTTTGTGCTCACATGCCTCATGACTGCTTCCAGCTTACGTCATGGGAACATTCCTACTGCAACCCTCTTGTCACCTCTTACCCTCTCTTTGATTGCTTCTGCGCATCGATTTTTATTTATTTTATTTATTTATTCATACTGTCAGCCCAAGGACCAAGACAGGAGTTGGGGTTACATATCTGGCACGTACAAAGAACAAGTTCCACACTGTACGCTCAAGACGCATGCTATATGAAAATAACAAAAACAAAAACGCAAAACTATATCAGAATACATTTTGACCTTCCTGATAATTCACTCAATCGATGTGCGATAAATTGAAGTCTCCAGCCAGTATTTAAATTCGAGTCCCCGGCGATTATCACATGCTGTGACTTTTCAGCTGGAGCGTCCCGCACCTGGGGGTTACTTGAACATGTGACGCCATCTGCTTTGTCCCCTCCCAGCCCCACCACTGCTTCGCTGAAGCTGGGCTTTGCGACAAATAAACAGTAATGCATCACAGAACCGCATGACGGAGACTGCCAGAAGACCAGCGCGTTGGAGTGCTATCGGGATTCGCCAGTGCCCATGGAGAGGATAACTTGAAAAAGACCGAATGGCTGGTCGATAGACACAGAAGCCAACAATCGGGTGCACAAGCCGGAGCAATTGTCAAGTCGTTTTATTATGCGATATTGTAAAGAAAAAAATATGAATGCCAGGATCAGCCCTAAATTGAGAATAAACGAAATATTTTCACACATCTTGTTTTGATTATGTGTTCACTGTTGAATTAGTCGCATTATCATAAGGACTTCGGGACGGAAAGAGACGAAGATACTCAAAAGCGCAGGAACGCAAGCAGTTGTGTACACGTTTTGCAGCATTTCATCGCTCTTTTCGTCTCACAGTTTTCACATTATTCACTTCATAACAGCCCGCTCAATTGCCAGCATTTAAATTACAGTCACTGAAATTTCAAAGAGGCTCGAGTCCAATGTTATGTGATCGCACACATGCTAAGTATATTTCGTGGCTGTTGCATCTGATACTGTATTGTATGAATACTATAGATGTGTTTGGAGGAAGTAAGAAGTTTATCTTAGTTTGTGTTAAAGAATAGTGCCAATGGCAGTTGCGGAGGTTAAATATTCTAAATGAACTTATTAAATTTGACGCAACGTTTTCTGAAGCGGCATACTCACAGTTACTAGAAATAATTTAGATGCTTTAGAAAAGTGTAGCTCTTCCACATTATTGAGTTGTGATCTTGTAGGATCCGAGTTACTTTCGCGAAAACTGATCGATGTGCAAGGTTCCATCTCGGGTAAGACAATACCAAAAATTTTCAAGGGCTGCATGTATCTAAAAGCAAGGTCGTAATACCTGGTGCGCACACGCCAGACCAATATTAAAAGAAGATTTCGCGGGTCACACAAAGATACGCGCGCTCAATTCTAACCACCACAAGCGCACCGCGCATGCGATTCTATGGGCGCTCGCGAACCCCTCCCCCCCCCCCCCTGGTGGCGCCGCCGCGGTGGTTCGGGAACTAGTCCTGTCACGCCGGTTTTGGAGCACGCGGCGGGCCGTACCCTTGCACTCTTTCATCCAGCGGCCGTGCCACGGGTATATAGGAGACCCACGCCGAGGGAGGCGCTGTGGAGCGTGGCGCTGTCAGTCAATAGGGGAGACCCACGCCGAGGGTCTCCCCACGCTCTAAAGATGGGCGTTGAAAATTTATACTTTTAAGATGGGGACGTGCATCTCCCAGTAACTCGATAGATTAGAGGAACGGTGACGCAGGAATTAACACCCGTAATTTTGAATGCATCGTGCACGTGCTAATTTTTATGAAAAATATTGTTTACATAATTTTTTCGGCGCACTGCATTAATTCATTTCTGTCGTCTGCTTGTTTCGTACCATCGGTTTGGGAATCGGTAGAATTTCAATGGTGGAGTCGACCTCTTCGTGTTTGCATGGTTATTGTGACAGTTGACGACGCAGCAATGTCACCCTCTTTTCTGTTGGGGTGACATCGCGGAACGAGGGACGTTTTACGTGCAGCGCGTGTTTCGCAAATGCGTGGAAGCCAAAGGGAGCGGAAGGGTCAGAAGACTCTACTGTTGTGCGCTTTCTCTGGCAGGGGAAATGCAAGCGCTGGCGTCACCGGGCAAACTTGAGCGGGTCTCCCCTATGGTGGCTAGAAAGAGAGGTGTCAGCATCGGCGCGCCGGAGAGCAAGCGAGAATTCATCCAGATGCGGCGGCGCTGCGATCACTTTCGAGATGCCCCTCTTTGCGCCCGCGGATCAGTCGTTTTTCGTTGCAAATATTTCACGCTACCTTGTGGATTATAACAAAGTCTACCTGTCACAATTCTGATGGCGCGCTGCAATGTGTATTGGCACTGAACTAGTGTTTTCAATTCACTTCGTAGTATATCAGCTACGAAGCTTAGCAAATATAGAATCAAGTGGCTTGCCGTGAGCTTGACACCAAAACACAGTCCGTGCAGTTTTCACTTTGATACCACAGTGTTCTCTGTGACGTCTCATAGCACGTAAAGGTATCAGTAACCATTATTTTTATGACTTGCGCGATCAAGGTCTAATTCAGAGGCTTGAGCTTCTCTTGACCGCATCCGACCCCCTGCAAAACCTCGATCAAGCAAGAAATAGGCGGCTGTGCTTCTTAGCTTTGCCGGCGAAGAAGCACTCGAAGTCTTCAACACCTTCACGTTTGCAGAGGACGAGAGCAAGGACGACTAGGCTACGATTGTGGAGAAGTTCGAGGAATACTGCGCTACACAGTACAGTGAAATACATGAGCGCTACGTCTTTCGAAACATGAGGCAAGCCCCCGGTGAGCCACTTGAACGCTTCCTACGGTATTTGAAAAAGCAAGCCCATGAGTGCAACTTTGGCACACTAACAGACTCCATGATCCGGGATCAACTTGTTTTTGGGCTGAGCAACGATAAAACCCGCGAAACGTTGGCTCAGTGACAACACATTAACCTTGGATAAGGCAGAGCACGTTTGCAAGGCAGCGGGGGCAATGGCGGATCACCGTGAAATATGAGAAAACCAGCAAAAATTAAGTAAACACAGTGTGCAAGACAAGGCAAGGTCAAGGCAACCGTACATGCCTTGACCCTGCCTTGACCCTGTCGTACAGGAAATTGCCCTGCATACGGCCGCACATGCCGACGGTGCCAGCAAAAAAATCACTTTGCCCTATGTTGCAGAAGCGCAGCTCAAGTTGACGAGGTAGAAGGCCATGAAGACGACTTCGAAGTGCTAAATGTGTCCGTAAGACGGTGGACTAGTCAACGTGACTGGGTGCTTCAGGTGAAAGTCCAAAACGTCGCCGTGGAACTGAAGATTGACACGGGATTGCAAGCAAATTTGTTGCCCTTCGGAGTGTTCAGTAGCATGCATCCGAAGCCAGCACTGAAGCCTAGCTGCGCAGTACTTTGCTCGTATGGAGGTGGAGTAATCAAACACGCAGGGCTGACTCGTCTACAAGTGACAGTGAACGACCACACCACTGCACTCGACTTCTCCGTGGTGCAAAAAGGACAGGCCATCCTGGGCCTAAACGCAAGCGAGCAACTAGGTCTGATTCTTCGCATACACGCAGTGTCCCTTTCAAGCTCCGAAGAAATTCTCAACGAATTCCGTCACCTCTTCACCGGTACGGGTTGCGTGAAACGTGCCTACAAGATGGTCCTCGGCAAGGGAACCGTACCAGTGGTCCAACCAACTCGACGTGTACCTCTGACTCTCCAGAAACTACCTAAGGAAGAATTAGAACGCATGCAACGGGCCCAAATTCTCACAAAAGTAGACGAGCCAACGGACTGGATGAGCCCACTTGTAATTGTTTGTAAAAAAAGATGGGAAGCTGCGCATTTGCATAAACCCAAGAAAACTAAATCAATGCCTGAAACGAGAGCACTACGAGAATCCTTGGCGTGAGGACATAGAAGCTGAGCTGTCTGGCGCTATGCTCTTTTCCCGCTTATATACAAACTCAAGATTCCATCAAATACCGCTCGATGAGGACACCTCTAAAATTTGCCCGTTCTCAACGCCGTTTGGCCGGTACCGCTACCTGAGATTACCATTTGGTATAGCATCCACATCAGAGGTGTTTCATAAAACCTTAACAAAGATTTTTGATGGTCTTCCGGCCGTTCAAGTTTACGTTGATGACGTTCTGATCTGGGGCTCAACTCGGCAAGAACATGACGCGCGCCTAAGAACTGTGCTACAAGCAGCAGAACAAGTGGGCTTAACTTTCAACGGCGCGCCATATGCACCATCGGCGTAGAAGAAATAGAATATCTTGGCGATGTGATCAGCAAGGACGGCATCAGACCAAGCCCCTCACTGATAAAATGCATGCTGCAGACGCCCGCGCCGGAGGACAAATCGGCAGTCCACAGAATGCTATGAGTCGCGAATTATTTCGGCAAGTACCTTCCGTCTCTAGCAGAAGGGACAACGCTCTTGCGAAGCCTCCTGAAGCGAGACACAATGTTTGAATGGACTGTAAACCACGCAATTGAGTGGCAGCAATTATGCACCGACCTCAGAAGGCAGCCAGTACTTTGCGTTTTCGACACCACTAAGGCGACTAAAGTATCGTGCGATGCATCGCAGAATGGCATCGGAGCGGCGCTGCTCCAGTGTAACTATGAGACATGGAAGCCGGTCGCCTATGCCTCATGAGTGCTAAGTGAAGCCGAGCAGCGCTATTCACTATTGAGAAAAAAGCGTTAACTATTGTGTATGGCTGCGAACGCTTTCACCACTTTGTGTATGGCTGAAAGGTTATCGTAGAGACTGATCATCACCCGTTGCTCGCTATCACTCAGAAGCCAATTGGTGAAATGCCGCCCCGGCAGCAAAGATTCTTTTTGAGAATAATGCGCTATGACACGGGTATCCGGTTCGTTCCAGGAAAACAGCTTCTACTAGTCGACATGCTGTCACGGGCTCCCACCTCAAATCGCGCCGGTGACGTCAGCAGCGATGACGTGGAAGTGCACGCGCTGAGTGTCGTTTCATCTCTCGTCTGCAATGAAACGTAGGAGCTGCTGGCTACAGAAACGAGTCGAGACGCATACCTAAAATGGGTGCTGAACAATTTAGAACACGGGCTACCCATTGAGGGTCCGCTGAGGCTGTTCTTTTTGGAGCTAACGCAGGTACGAGGTGTGCTGTTGAAAGGCTGCAATTTAATCATTCCTAGCAGTTTGAGAAGGGACACCTTAGACAAAAATCACCTAGGGCACATGAGCATCAAAAAACGCAAACAAAGAGCAAGACGGCTTGTCTTCTGGCCGGGCATTAACGCTGACATTGCAGCATTCGTGCAGAAATGTGCTATTTGCAGGAAGTATGCATACATGCAGCCACAAATACATTTGCTGATTCGCCCTGTCCTTACACAGCCGTGGCATAAAGTTGGCATCGATATCTGAGTATGGTGGACGGTCGTACCTCCACGTACATGACACCCTGTCTAATTTTCCAGAGGTACAAGAGCTACGAGACACATCGGCGAGCACGGTCATTCAGGCAACCAGCGCTATATTTTCTAGGTATGGCATACCATTGGAAGTTCAAACAGATAATGACCCTCAGTTCTCATGTCATGACTTCAGGTCCTTTGCAAAGGCATACGACTTTCGACACGTCACATCTAGATGAAGATTTCCGCAAATATGGTTTGGCCGAGAAAGGCGTCAAAGTTATCAAGAGAATTCTAAAGAAAATGCATGAAGCAAAGCAAGATTTCTGGCTTGGTCTCCTTTCCTACAGGACAACGCCACTAGAGTGCGGACGGGCCCCAGCGAAGATATTACAAGGCAGAAGTTGCGCAACACCTTGCCGTACGTGGGGACTGGACCGAACCACGCCGTCATGAAGCGCTCCCAGACCGCCCGTCCCGGAAGACTGCTGCCGCCACTCGAAACAGGGGCCACGGCTCGTCTACGTTCAAAGGGGGCCTGGAACACCAAAGCTAAAGTTATCAGACCGTCCGGACACCGCAGGTCTAACGACGCCACGACAGAGCCGGGGTGGCAACTACGACGGAATCGTAGGCACTTGCTGCTAACCAGCGAGACTTTCTGCCCGGACCTTCCTGACGCCAGCGAAGATGAAGCGCAGCCTACAACGGCGCAGACGGGGCAAATGGCCTTGCCCTTGCCGGGGTCCAGTGATGCGGCACCGAGCACGGGCGGAGACGCATCACCAATTCCACGGAGATCACAGTGACAGCGCAAAGCACCTAAACGCCTAGCTTATAACAAAAAAAGTTTTGTTCAAGTGCCATGAATGAAACTTAACACATTTTGAATGTATGCTCTTGGATTTCCATTGTTCTATGCAGCAAGGAGGGTGTATCGCATCTTGTGCAGCGTGCGCCTCGTGCCCAACCTGCCTCCTCAAGATATAGTTGTGCGGCGAAGGTTCGCACTACTTCTCGTTCTGTTCGGCATATAAAGCCCGCCGAATAAATATATGCGGTTGTTCGCATCCCACTTCCATGTCATGAGCAAACCGGTACAAATAACATTGAGATTCGATCGGCAAACATAGATACAGTCACAAACCAGTTCATGAAAAAATGATTTCAGATATTTAAAACACAGCCAGACAGTCACATCAGAGTTGTTTATGGCAGATTTGTAGCAACGGGAACAAGACAATGGTAAAATCACAAGAAACAGCACAGTGTGAGTAATGCACAATAACATAAAATAAAACTTTGTTCGCTGAGTGAACACTATGACAGTCATACGCAACAACATAAAGAGCTTCATTTTTTTCTTTCTCTCTTTTTTTTTTATTAGATGCGTTTTCTCCAGCAACGATTCCACTCACTTCCAGTTTGTGGTGTTCACAGCTGACCATATTTAAACTCTTCACAAACAGGCAAACGGCAAGGTCTGTTATGCTGTCACTTTTTAACTTGTTGAAACTGAAGCAATAGGTGAATGCATCTTCCATAGCTTTGATCAGGTCTCTTAAGGTCGCGATCGGACGGGTACAGAAGGCATGATTCTGCCGGAAGTAAGCTGGAATTCTCAGAGTGAAGCAACAACCTGCTACATTCGTTACACTTCGTCTTTTTCACCATCTTCCAGGCCACATAGCCACTGACATAATCAGTGACCAGGGAGTCACTTTTGCGTCCGGTGAGATCAGTGTGCTTAGGAAGAGCTTCACAAGCAACAATCATTTCATGAACCTCATTGAGGCACCCCCCATCTAGCAGCTCATTCAGCTTATTTTACAATATTAATGAATTGTTGTTAATGCCTGGACATAGAAGGCTGCTCAGAACTTGAGAAGGTATGTTTTTACTTGAGGGTGACTGCCAAGCTGTAAAAACGGAGGCGAATCACAGAGATCAAAAATTGTGTCGGCGAAAGATGATCATTCAAGCGAGACATCTGCTTCATAATTCCAAAAATATTTTAAGCGCGTCTTGGCAGATAAATCAAGTATTTGTAGCCCAATGTTTTCATGACATAGTGCCGGATGGTAAGGTGCTGGATAGAGTGACACAGATTTCTGCGCCAGATGTTAAACTCAAGGACCCCCTTAGGTACAGCTTTTACCCGAGTTGCTAAAAACCCGTTGATATTATGCTTGTAGCTACGGATGATGAATCTTTAGTCGAAATGAGCTTCGCACACAACGCAGTTTTTTTTTCATTGGTTTGACAGCACGAGGAATCGCACGCTCCCAGGCCTTGCGCCGTTCATCGTCGGCTTGAGCAGATAAGAGAGACGCTTTCTTCCCTTGTTTGCGGGCCGAAACATATTCCGCATTGCATCCAGGCGCAAAGCAGTGTCTTTACTGTTTACCCATCACTGTGGCAAGGTCACATTGGCACGTATTGATCCCGAGCAAGTCCAAACAGGCAAAGCGCAGTCGTTGCAACTCGCAAGCACTCGAGCAAGCGACTAAAAGTGCCCAGCGGCTGGCGAGCGCTCTCCACCGATCACGAAAGCGACTTACGCGCCATGCCGCGGCGAAATGAAAAAAAAAAGGCAGATCCCACGACAGTAGAATCGATGACATGCGAAGCACGAATGAGAAATGTTGATATGTCCCTTTAAAACAAGCACAACGGTTCGCGGTGGAGGTAAATGATGCCGTACATGACTTCCGTGTTATGGTTATCTTGTTTGGATGCGTCGTTTATCTTCGTCATCTCTCCACGTCAAGTGATACCAAATTTAGTATATGTGAAGCTAGCGAAACGGCCGCGAGCACGCTATGAGCGTGGTATGTTATGTTCTTGCATGAAACGTGTGTCAGGATTATCGTGTTTGCACCAGGCATATATTTCGTCATCCATTTACGTCACCAAATTTGGTATACGTGGAGCCAGCAAAACGGACACAAGCGCATCATGAAGGGCCCAATATACTCCAATATAGCGTTTATGCGCGCGCACGCTAAGCACAGCGACGTTACGTTAGCAAAACGCGAGCACTCTATAGTCTGACGCCAGGTGCGACCAGCGTCCATCGGCGCTGCCTGACGGCAACCGGCGCGAAATGTGACATGCTGCATTTCTCGCCGATTCGTTACCGAGACAACACTGCGTCTCCATTTTTTCATGATGGAGGGACGCCGGACGCGCTGAAACGCGCATGCATCAAAGCAACGCAGCGTGGCGGGCGCCTGCGAGTGTGTAGCAGGACCGGCGCCTGGCGTCGCAACGCCGGCGTGACGCGACGCAATGAACGCCGGCGAGCACGCGCACCGCGTCACGTAGACATGAATTGGCGCCTTCACTGAGGCATGTCGTCTTATTCTCACATGACACGCATCCTATGATTATCATGTTTGCACCAGTCACATAGCTTCGTCATTCATTGCCATCACGTGATACCAAATTTGACATATGTGAAGCGAGCGAAACGGCCGCCAGCGCATCAGGAGCGTCACATGTAGCCACGTTGTTACAGGACACGCGTGTCAGGATTATCATGTTTGCAACAGTCACATAACTTCGTAACTCATTCACGTACTGTGAAACCAAATTTGGTATGTGACGCTAGCGAAAGGGCCGCAAGCCCATCATGAGCGTGGCACGTAGCCATGTTGTTACATGACACGCACGTCAAGATTTTCATGTTATGGTCTGCCGCTAGTGTTCGGAATGCAATCATGTCATAGCATACCAGTTTTGCAACGTGCAATGTGAACGAAACCGCCGCAGGAGCTGCAGGACTATGAAATGTAAATCATGACATTCAATCACGTAAATGTCACAATTTTCATTTTTTGACTAGTCAGATATGTTCTTCATACAGTCATGTTATGCCATGCCAAGTTTGGTATCGATACCATGATCAAAATGGCCAGCCAGGAGAGCTGAAAGTCGTAGGTCGCTAGATAGATAGATAGATAGATAGATAGATAGATAGATAGATAGATAGATAGATAGATAGATAGATAGATAGATAGATAGATAGATAGATAGATAGATAGATAGATAGATAGATAGATAGATAGATAGATAGATAGATAGATAGATAGATAGATAGATAGATAGATAGATAGATAGATAGATAGATAGATAGATAGATAGATAGATAGATAGATAGATAGATAGATAGATAGATAGATAGATAGATAGATAGATAGATAGATAGATAGATAGATAGATAGATAGATAGATAGATAGATAGATAGATAGATAGATAGATACGCTCAAGGTCGCTGAAGTTTGCTAAAAATACTTTGTATTTATTGCCAGCACACCTCATTTCAAGGCGCGGCCGTGACTATGCTGACACCTCTTCTTGTAGCCACCATACCACGGGCCTGCAATCGGCCGCACGCCACGTCGCCACACTCTCAACGTTACAAGAATGGTGGCGCCATCTACTGACTAAACTTTAAAATGCTTTGCTCCGCAGTCAGTAAATTATATAAATGGGTTCACGTAGGTCACATTCGGTAACGACGGGTTCGAGAGCTGTCATGTTTGGCATCATAAGCAGCTGCCTGGAAGCGTAGTCGGGAGCCTTGCAGCGGCAGAATCTGGTCTCCGGTCACGATACCAGCTACACCGTGACTATTTGAGCCGTTTTCGGATGCAGAAGAATACCTGCCACGGTGGTCTAGTGGCTAAGGCACTCAGCTGCTAACCCGCAGGTCGTGGAATTGAATCCGGGCGGCGACGGCTGCATTTTCGTAGGAGGATAACACGTATCGACCCGTGTGCTTAGATTTAGGTGCGTGTCAAGGAACCCCAAATGGTCGAAATTTTCGGAGGCCTCAACTATGGCGTCTCTCATAATCATATAGCGATTTTGGTACGTTAAATTCCAATTCGCTACTGCCTTCATCACTTCATCACAGGTAGGGGTATTTTTTTAGTTATGACCAAGTTTGACGCATTTACTTACGTGATCGCGTCACTTTCTTCGGAATGCCACCTAGATATACAGCGATTTACAGCCGAGCTTTTTCACTTGAAGATATAGCCGCATCTCGTGTTGTTAAATGAGGTTGACAGATGAACATATGTGAATATTCCTCGTTTTAACCCGATAATTTATTGGACGACCCGAACCACGACTAAGCACCGAGCCAACTAGTAGCTGGGCTATGGCCGTTATGACCCGACCACTACCGCAGCATCAGCGCGATTTCACCGCTCTAGGAAGCGACAGACGAACACACTGGATGCAGTAACAGCGGGCATATCTTCCACGAAATCAGGAACATCGCTCGAATTTCCTGCTGTAGACGCAGAACCACAGCATGATGAACCACAAGCAGTAGATCGCACGAAACCGTAGCTCGCGAGATGAAAATAAGCCAAGCATTGCAACACTACTGAAACGAGCACAGCTGCGGTGACGCCTGAACATGAGCGTAGGCAGGAGCGCTCAAAAGAGCAATCAGTACCTTCCAAATAACACCGAAATTTCCCCCACCACGATGCAACACGGGTTCGCACTCCTAATTAGAAAATCCCGTCGAAGCCCCTGTTTTACTTCAACCTGGAAAGCGTCCTAACTATCTTCGATTAGAACGACGACACATTGTGATGGGAGCTGCATTGCTGCTATGCTCTTCACCCATTCGCGGCATGGTGAAGTATTTGTGGTCGTCCAGCGACTTGCAGACTCTCAGTTGCGTGATGTGACTTGTCGAAAGCACCACTAGTTGACGATGTCGTCATGTGTAACAGAAGGCTGCAGATCGCTGTAGCATCCTTACTGATGCACAACTCGTACGGGTCGATATGTCAACGCACATTTCGATTTTCACTCGGTAACACACAAGCCCGTCCCACAAGCTCTTTGAATTACGACGAACAAAGCGCTCGTATGTTTCATTTCGAAATATTGCATGAATGACGCCGACAAGCTTCCAACCTGTGGTGAGCTGCACTTGCTGCCTGACTCAATGTTGACAAAAATGGCAGTTGCTCACTTTTCCGGAAATGACGTCACGTGCAATATATGTGTCTCCTGACGGGAAGAGTACCAGATTCTTAGAAGAATGCGAACATCATCTTAATAGATAAGAAAGGAGATGACAAGGACTTCAAGAATTACAGGCTGATCAGCTTGCTCTCTGTAGTATACAAGCTATTTACAAAGATAATTGCGACCACAGTAAAGAAACTATAGAATTCATTCAAGCAAAGAAACAAGCAGGATTTCGAACAGGCTACTCAACAATTAACAACATTCATACTATCAGTCAGGTAATAGAGAAATGCTCAGAAGATAACCAACCAGTATACATAGCCTTCATAGATTACGAGAAGGCATTTGATTCAGTAGGAATATCAGCAGTCATGCAGACACTGGGGAATCAGGGCGTCGATGAAGCATATATAAACATTCTGGAAGAAATTTACAGGGACTCATAAAGAAAGCAACAGAATACCAATAAAGAAGGGTGTAAGGCAGGGGGATACAATCTCCCCAATGCTATTTACCACGTGCTTGCAGGAGATTTTCCGAGGCATAAAATGGAAACAGTTGGGCATGAGAGTTAATGAAGAGTACCTTAGTAACCTGCGCTTCTCCGAATCATTGCTGAGTAACTCAGGAGACGAATTGCAACTCATTATTACGGAGTTAGACAAGGAAAGCAGTAAGGCGTGTCTTAAAATTATTCTGCAGAAAACGAAAGTAATGTACAACAACATCGAAAAAGAGCAGCGCTTCGAGATAGGTAATAGTGAACTTCAAGTTGTAAAAGACTATGTCTACTTAAGGCAGGTATTAACCGCGGAGCCGAACCACGAGATTGAAGTAACTAGAAGAGTAAGAATGGGGTGGAGCACATTTGGCAAGCACTCTCAAATTATGACATGTATATTACCACTGTCCCTCAAGAGAAACGTATATAACAGCTGTATCTTGCCGGTACTTAGCTACGGAGCAGAAACCTGGAGACTTACAAAGCGGATTCAGCTTAAATTGAAGACGATGCAGCGAGCAATGGAACAAAAAATGGTAGGTGTAACTTTAAGAGACAAGAAGAGAGCATAGTGGTATAGAGAACAAACCGGGGTTAAGGATATCATAGTTGAAATCAAGAAGAGAAAATAGACATGGGCCAGGCATGTAGCGCGTAGACAGGATAACCGCTGGTCATTAAGGGTAACTAACTGGACTCCTAGAGAAGGCAAGTGAGTTAGGAAGAGACAGAAGGTTAGGTGGGCAGATGAGATTAAGAAGTTTGCGGGTATGACGACACTCGGTAAGGCTTCTGTTGGATTGGATGCGCAGTGCTGGTGTTAATTCTATGGTGAGCACGAAAACATGGTAAAGGTAGTGGCTTCTCCTCTTGGCAAAAGTCAAACACAGAAGCATGTCGCCTCAAGAGATGGCGTAACGTCTGCTGCTCGTGTGACCGCAAAGTGGCGCTAATCATGCCTTGGATCTGCGACTCGTAAGAGCCACTGCACGTGCCAGAGACTGTACCTTTCTCGCTTTCATCGTTGTTAACGGCTGCTACAGAACCTTCAGTGGAATCATCGAAGACGCCAAGATTCATTCCTCGAGGGAGCACAACCGTCTTTGTGAACAGTTCAGTGCCCACAGAAAGGTTGCTCCTTCATAAACAGATACCAAACAACGAGGCACAAGTATGCCTTTCTTAGCACGTTGAACGATGGCAGGTTCAACGATGGCGTCAAAAGATGTGGCGGATTCGGGGGCGAACACCGCAACTGACCTAATTGACCATGGCGGCACTGTCAGATCATCGTAAACAATGAGAGCGTCCTTCGCGGCTTGCGGCGCCTCATCGACGAGGGCAGGAACAATGTCACCGCTAACAGAAAAGTCACCGCTTCCACAGTCGACGAAAGCGCCACATCCTAGGAGAACGCCAAGACCGAGAATCACATCGTGGGTACAACGTTGCAGCACAAGAAACTATGTTTGGAACACCTTTCCTGCCAATAAGACGTTAACGGCACAAACTCCAACAGGATGAAGTACTTCCCCACCAACACCACGAAACCTTGTTGATTCGCCCCAAGAAAACATAACTTTGCGGTCTATGCGACTTTTGAAAGAAATACTCATAACTAATATGGCAGCACCAGTGTCCACCAAAGCACTTGTACAAAAGCCTTCTATTTCCACACGTATCTTGTTCTTGGACATTATAACTGGCGGAGGCATCCTAGGCAAATCCTGTTGTGCGACCTCACCTCCAGCGGTCGCGCTGGCTAGTTTCCCGGTGGCGGCGGTGATGACAGGCGTCGTCCCGGCGAAGCGGAACGATGCAGTCGGTCAGATGGAGGCGTCAAACTACGGTCAGAAGCGGGAGAACTGCCACGATGATTTCTCCGCCAGGAGGTACTCCTGGAATAGGCTGGTCAATGTCCGTTGTTGTGACCAGTGCCCGCTGGCTGAAACTCTGATGGGGAATGATAGGATGTCGGCTCTCTCTGTTGACGACTGAACCGAGCTATATTGCCGGCGATACCGCAACGGTAGCACACAGGGGCTTGGCGGTATGCATTGTACTCTTGGAAGGCATTGCGCTGACGTGGTGGTGATACAGGTACATCTTCCTTCGGGTCGTAATAGGTGTTGGCTGGCTGATGGGGGTAACTGAAGTGGTCCTTGTACCTCGGCAGCAGGTAGGTATTGCGCTGTGACCTCGGTGGTGAGGGTGGCCTGTAGTTGCAGTCATCGATGCCTGCTGCGGCAATTGACATGGGAGGGCGAGAGGGAGGCATTGCGGGTGTAGCTTTGTACGGCATCGGGCGAGCGTGTCGAGTGAGTTCTTCTCGAACGATCTGGCGTATTGTCGACGCGAGATCAAGCGGCGTGTATTCGTCAACACTTGCCACGGTGGTTACATTCGGTAGGCGACCGAACTTGGGGGTGATACGTCGCATCTTCAGGGTCTCGAATGTGCGACATGACGTCCGTTACTGTAGCAAAGCTGTCTTTGCTGATGAGGAACTGATACACGTCCTCGGCAATGCCCTTCAACAGGTGGCCAACTTTGTCTTCCTCTGACATAGAAGGGTTGACAATCTTGCAGAGCTTCAAGATTGCCTCGACATAGGTCGTGCACGTCTCTCCTGGGATCTGAGTTCTCTGCAGTAACGTTTGTTCGGCCTGCTTTCTCTTAGCTACGGAGTCTCCGAAGCACGCTCTGATTTCGGAAACGAAGCGATCCCAATCCCATGTGGTGAGGGCATCTTCGTGGTTCTCGTACCTCACGAGTGCTGTGTCCGTGAAGAAAAATACTACATTGGTCAGCTCGGTCACGACGTCCCACTGGTAGTATTTGCTCACCCGTTTGTAGTGTGCTAGCCAGGCATCCACGTCCTCGCCAGATTTGCCACCGAATGTGCGAGGCACTATCAGATCCTGACGCAACCAGGGACCAGCCGCATGCGAACCTGGCACTAGCGATGCTGCTGGGACTGGTAGAAGCTCTGCAGCTGTGGGGATCCGGTTTCCTTCTTCACCGTGGGACATCTCAGCTGCCAGTGGTAACGGGGGCAGTCCAGCAAGGCGGTGGCTTCGTAGTAGATTAGGCGCATGAAGCATCGTGTTGCTTGGTTAATTACCCAGCGCCTCTACCACAAAACTGTTACGGTTGAATAAAAGGATAGGTGGATTTATTTACAGGGTGAGGATGAAGTTCGGTAGTCGCGGTAAAAATGGATGATGATGACGATGATGATGATGATGATGATGATCCTTGATACTCTGGCACACACCCACAAAGGGGGATCGGCGAAGAACCGGGCGGCAGGATCCTAACTAAAAGGCTAATGGTTTTTCAAACAAAACGTAATTTTGGGCTGAAAAAAAATATAGCAAGAAAAGCCGAAAATCGAAAAAGGAGTATATCTGAGCAGGGAGCGATGCAGGCTACCAGATGTGATTTCAGACAAAGGTAATGGGGGGGGTCTAAAATGATATATATAATATATATATATATATATATATATATATATATATATATATATATATATATATATATATATATATATATATATATATATATATATAGGCAGATTAACATGGCAATCGCTTTGTTTCAATTATGTATTCAAATACCGCAGAGCTGACGTCCCTGTGGCTATAACCGAATTTAATGCTCCCAAACGACAAAATTACTGCCACATTTAATTCTAATCCCAATTTTTCAAGTGGAGCTACCAGGTATCTTTTCCGCTGATAGGAATATCGGCGACAGAACAAAAAGAAGTGATCTATCGTTTCCATTTCTTCCCAAGTCAGACATAAAGGTGACGCCTTTCGACCAACTTTATGCAAATAATAATTATGCAATATAATTATGCAAATAACTTAAAGGTGACGCCTTTAGACCAACTTTATGCAAATAATAATAAAGATGGAGTCCTCAGGCCGCACCAGACAACGTCGTCTTCCTCTTCTACCTACCCGGCACATACTGCAGTCCGGCTCATACCGTAGCAATATCATGATTCAACGAGACCTAAAAATAGTAAACCAGCGGTGTAAAACATGGCTCATGACACTAAACGTGTCTAAGTGTAAAATTATGCCTTTCACTCGCAAACCTGTTAATTCAGTTTTCTTATCACATCAACGGTAATGTCATATCGCCAACCGCGACTTATAAGTATCTAGGCGTGCACCTTACACCTAATTTATCATAGTCAGAGCACATAACTTGCGTATGTGCCAGTGCATCCAAATCATTAGGATTCTTGCGTCGAAACATGCGTAGTACACCCTCCCCCTTGCGAAAATTGCGTATCTAACTTTCGTGTGACCGCAGCTTGAGTATGCGTCTCCGATTTGGTTACCACATCAGAAATACCTTATCGAAGCATTATAAATCATTCAGAATAGGGCAAGCCGTTTCATTGCTCACAACTATAGTAACCTGTCAAGTATTATGCAAATAAAAAGTAAACTATCATTGCCGTCGTTAAGTAACCGCCGTAATATCGCGTTGCTATCATTATTTCGTAGGTCATTCACACTGACGACTTATCACTACCCTGTTTTAATCATCAAGTCTATACATCGCGAGGATTGTACAACACTCTCAGTTACACTCGCCTATATGGTGCGACGCAATCATTCAGTTTGTCCCCACTACCTCGCGCGATCCGTCTCTGGAACAACATACCAGACAACATTGATTGACTTAGAGACCATGACGCTTTTTGTCTTCAGTTGAACAAACATTTTTCCACACACTTGGCTTAGTACCCTTGATTTTTTCTTAGTAAAACTTTTTTGATAAGCTATTGTAAGGGCGCTTTTCAAACTGATGACATCTGTCTTTTCATATAACTGTTATACATCTTTTTACAATGACATAATTGTATGGTGGCTGTTATAATGTGTATTGTGCCTGTACTTCGTACTATATTCTACGCAATACTTAATATGTCATGCGCAAATAATTTTTGCACGTATAGTTATCTGTTAATCTCTTTCTACTTGTCATTTTATTCTATGTTATTTTATTCTACTGCTCTGTATTTGTACTCTGTGGAAAGCTTCCTTTACAATGTATTGAATTGTACTGTATACCACCTCACCATATGCCCCTTACGAGGCCTGTGAGGTATTCTCAAATAAACAAATAAATAATGCAGAACAATAGTGCAAAATAACAAAAACAAAAACGCCGACCAAGGCGAAATACACAAAACTTAAAAAGACGTTTCGGCTCCCCACAGGGGAGCCTTGTTCACAGGGACCTCAAATGGCGTAGTGCGCTCTTCTTATGCATGTTTCATCACGTGTTGCAGACATCGCGCGTACACAGCGGGGAGTGTCCCAATATTTCTGTTCAACGTATGCGCAGTAGCTTGAATGGCCATGTGCGATCATGGTAGCAACTTCCTTTCCGTGGCAATGATGCAGGCTTTATCCCAGTCGATAGCGTGCCCAGTAGACGCAACATGTTCTGCGAGGGCATTAGAAGCTACTTTCTTGTTCTTGACGTCATTAAAATGTTCCCGGAGCCTTCTTTTGTAATTGCCCGTTTCGCCAATGTATTTGTATTCACAGTCTTTGCAAGGAATTTTATACACCACTTTCCCCATTGATGAAAATAGGGAATTTCAAGGCGGCAGCTGTCGTATGACCAAATGGGAAGATAGGCGCCAATGGGAATGCTAAAAAAAATATTTTCTTCCTTAAAACAAAAAATATAACGATGGTAAATGAAAAGAACTGTTTATTTGTTTTCAATTTATGTATAAAGATAATTTTTACTTGAGCCACCACATGGCGTAAATCGCATCTCAATATGAACAAAAATTACGATTTTGATGAATTTATGACTTGTTTTCCTAAAGTTTACCAGCTTGAGAGGTCTCAAATAATATTTTTTCACAAAATATACCTTGCGTAGAGTAAGTATTCACTACTGAGATATTCATGCAGTATTGCAATAAAAGATTGCAAACATAACACAGTTTAGATAAATTCTTAGAAACATATGTGCCAGTATAATTGCAATAATATTACTGAGCTTCAAACACCTTGCACAAGAACCTTTACTCAAAATGTAGACAAAGTTTGGTATAGAACATACTTTTAAAATAAATTTTTCAATAAACAACACCCAAACGACATTCCGGAAAGTTCCGAAGGCAACCACGTGACCAAACATGTTTTCTCTCCGAAATATCCTACCGTTTCACTGCTTTCAATCCAGTTAATCAGCACAATATTTTTCTAGTGCATTTGAGATTGTTGCCAAAATGGCTGGGCGTTTGGCATGAAATCACTCTAACAGCGTGCCATGAACACAGAGAAAGGTCCTATGCTTATTAAGCCATTTATTTACCCAGAATTATATTGAAAGTGCCTCCTCTGAGGCATTGTCTAACGCTGCTTTTTTCACAGTTCTAAGGCGGCTGCACGTGCTATTGTTGTTTACATGTGCAGCAGCGGCATTCATATCTAGTATAACTCGCTGTTGGGATAGTTGGTGCATGTTTGCATTAAATATTAGTCAATTTTGCGCCAAAATGACGACCACGCAAATGAAGAAAACACATAAACTGGATGGGCACTCATTTGCAATTGTTTATTTTTTGAGGAAACAGGCTGATATAAACCCACTTTTCGTCAACGCATGTGCAACCTACTCGGGCCGTCCCTTACCTAATCACGCTATAGGACACATAATCGCTAGATACCGTGCTTCCAGCTCATACATGATGAGTGAAGTTTTGCTAACGCAATCGATACCCCGTTTCTTTTGTTAAAGCTCTTCGAAATTTTTCTTGGTGTGAATCCACATGAAGTGACATGCGCTCTTTTACGGGCACCGTCATTATTCTTTGCCGTAAGGGAGTGTTCCCTAGCTCGATCATTGGTGCAGCACCTCGTCGTCTGGCTAACATGTCGCTTTCTGCACGATAGGGGTATTTTGTAAACCGCTTCAGTGGCAGACTTCGTGAATGGCCGCGCATGCTTCTTTTTACAGCCTTTCAGCTGCTCAGCATGATTTCCAGCGATGCACCGGCGCAACTTTGCTAGTTTGTTAGGGGCACGAACTTCATCAGTGCTGCATGCCGACTCGTCACCTTTTTAAGGTTGTGTGTATGAATATATGGTATATTATGAATATATGGTACAAACCGCTGCTAGTGTGCACCGGTCCTGTCCATGTGTTTTCTTTGTGCGGTCGTGGTTTCGTCGCGAAATTGACTATTCCATTCAGGCATTCATGTCTATTGACAGCACATGTTTACTGTCTGTAGCACAATATTACATGCTATTTTCGTATCCATATTTGCATGTTCAAGCGAACAGCAGCCGCGCCAATTGTGTCAATTGGATACAATTTCCTAATTTTGCACAAAACCACTATGAAATATCCAACCAGCCTCAATTATTTCTCAGTATTGTTAATTTTATCAAGAAACATAACTTTCATTATTCAACGTAAGTTTGCGCATCACCATCCAATTGATTGATGTGTGCAGTGTAATGTCCTAAAGCCACCATTCGTTTATGAGACGCCTTAGAGGAGGGCTCCAGAAATTTCGGCCACCTGGGGTTCTTCTGCACCCAAATATAAGCAAATGGGCCTACAGCGTTTTCGCCTGCATGAAAAATGCAGCTGAGTACCTTGGCGACTAAACCATTGAGGCGGGGTCATCATAATCCAATCTAATACAGATGTGTCAACCGTAATTATAACTTGCAATTGACTATATTGCAACCTCACAGCAAAAGAAGAGAGTAGAACGGTTTAAAAGAAAGTTCTCCGCCTTTTCTATGATGTCCATAACGCTTTTTAGGTCTCCGGCTTTTGCCAGAGACTTGAAATCGTACTCTGGCTTTTGCCAGAGTACGCTTTTAATCTGTGGAAAAGTGCTTTATGATTTGGAAGTGGCTACTAATACTCGCTGTCAGAGGACACAAAATATTTTTTCCCTATATTACTCTGCCATGCAGATGCCATTCAATAATGAGTACTAGTATAAGTGCTGGACGTCTTTCAGAGTGATTTATGAGGTTTTTGCAGCCTTAAGCGATGATAAAGAAAATCGTATGCCACTTTTTTCTTTTTGCCACCCCCTTGAGCTCCTCTTTTACGAATATCTGGAATTTCTCGGTCGCCTGTCAAACACTTTGACAAGCTCGGCAAACGCTTTGTGAGTTTTACCCCCATATTTTAGAACGTCCCTTCACTAAATGCCTCACCTTGACTTGAGAAAATTGATTCCAGCGCAGCCTCTAGACAGAGCAAGTCAACCAATATCAGGGATAATCTGCAGGGATTCTCGAGAAACGCAGCCTCATTTTTGGACAATCGGTGGCGCTGTGCTCAGCTAGTTCAAGTGAAGGACAAGATTCGAGTCGAGGAGCGTTCGTAATTAGAGAGGTTAGCATTGTTTGCACTGTGGGACAGTTCAAGAGTGCTTTTATTGAAATAGCTGCGCTCTCATGTATTTTGAATGAATTAGCGGATGTCAAATAATTTCTACATATATTTTTTCCGTTTGTGTAATTCAGTCTAATTTGATGTACTACTGTAAATTTGGAGCCCAACCGTGGTGGTCTAGGGGCTATGGTACTCGGCTGCTGACCCCCAGGTCGCGGGATCGAATCACGGCTGCGGTGGCTGCACTTCCGAAGGAGGCAGAAACGCTGTATGCTCATATGCTCAGATTTGGGTGCACGTTAAAGAACCCCGGGTGGTCAAAATTTCTGGAGCCCTCCACCACGACGTTTCTCATAACCATATGGTGGTTTTTGGACGCTAAACTGCACATATTAATCAATGCTGTAAAGTTCGAATTTCAGGCTCCAAAATGCTGCACTTGCTTTTTTCTGAAATCTGCTCCAAATTTAAATTTTCTCCTTGGAAAACCAAGATATGACGCTCCAAAATATTGCTCCAGATGATAGCTTGGCTGCTCCACCTCTGCTAGCTGTAAGTGGTTACTCTTTCACCCTGCTTTTGTGTGTCCATTTTATGTTCTTTGATGTTGAATTGTTTCAGGGGGACATATTATGTGATGCGCTTGATATTTTACATCTTTAAATCAATTATTCTGCATGGTGAGTATCTAGTGACACTGTTAGGTTATTGTAATTTTGCCTATTGTTTTCACTCCTGTATTATTGTTTCTCCAGTATTCTGAATGTCTTAACACACAAGGGTTATTGTGAAATGAAAATGCTATTTTAAGACTGTTTTGTCGTTACATTCATTAGAATACCACTAGCTTTGCATAATATGCATAAGGCATGCCACAACACATGCAAATTGTGGCGTATGAATGTGGCAAGTGTAGTGTGCATTGATATATTATTTCAGTATATTGGAGAAATAAGGCTTGTAGCATTACACTACTCTTCCTGCTGTTTGTAGGCTTCACTGCACTGTGCTTTCGTGCTGCATTGAAGCGTGTTAAAATTAGTTCTTCATTTTTAAGTGAAAATAAAGGCTCTTCTGTTGTACTTTGATATGCATGCATTGGTCGTTAGAGCTCAATGCCATACCACTGACGTCTGATTTCTGGTCTTCTTTTGTAGCAAATGGCATTCTGCTCTGCACAATTGAAAAAGGCTTTTGATTCAGGTACAATTTGTCTCTGAAGCCTGATGTGCTCTGTGTCTACTAAAATAAATCTTATTTCATTTTGCACTATGATATGACTTTATGAATGTTGTGTTATGTGTGACAGCTCATTTCGAGTGATGCCTTCGCATTCAGTTAGGATTACATGTTATATGTGAGAGCCTTATATGCCGTGCTTCATATATGCACCATAAAAGCTGTGCTAGGGCCAGGATTACCACACTGTGGCAGGAGCCACTACAATAGGACATCTGCACATTAATGGTAAAGGGTAAGCTTTCACGTGCTTCCACAGGGGTCTACTGGAAAGGGGTAACACTCGAATTATGGTATTTCTTGCTTGAGTGTTGGGGCATTATTCAGCATGAACACCCCCACACCCTTTTTGCTGTTTGGGCGAATTACACCCCTAACTACTTTTGTTTTTTAAGGGTGTTAAGGTGTTATAGAAATATTACACCCTTACGCCCTTAAGATTACTTGGGTGTACATTCACTTTTACACCCGCACTCCCTTAAGGTCACTTGAGTGTACATTTGCTTTTACACCCTAAAAACGTTTGTGTCATAGGGTTTAAATTCGGAAATCCGCCCACGGTAATAGGTGTAGCCCTGCTTGATACACCCATTTCGTGGGGTGTAGGGGTGTGAGTTATAGACACTATAAAACACCTATATGGGTGTAATTTGGTTTACAGTGTACAGAAAGAATTACCTTTAAATTCATACGGTATAAGATTTCTGCCAATAGTGGACGAAGAGACAATGCATTTTAATTTGATTATGCTATGTGGACTTCACTGTTTATGGCGGGCCCGTATGGCGAGTTTCTATCGCGATCAGGATGCACGGCCTGCGCGAATGTATTTCCGTGAATATATGGCCAAGTTTGTTGAACTGCAGAAAACTCAGAAGATTTTACCTGAGTGGTTGTCGAGGGTGGAGCCCTTGGCAGCACTTAGGGAATTTTGAATTTCTCTCGGACTGTTACTGCTTGGTTTTGTTCTGCTTGTGGTTTGATGTATGTGCCTATAAACAGGCAATTAAGCAAAACTAAAACGAATAGCTCAATAAAGAAAAAAACTAAAACGAATAGCTCAGCAAGCTAACGCACTCAGTTCACGTACGCGAGCACAACTAAGTGGTACAGGTTCGAATCCCACCAAATCTCAATTATTTCTAAGTTTTTTAATGTTTTTTATGTACTGCTATCTTTTCTAATGCGTTAGGTACTAAAACAAAATAAAAGCAATATTGCTTTCAAGTAAGTATGTGGGACTGTGTTTTTCGCGCAACAGTTATTAGTATTTTTATTTTCATTATTACATTTTTTTATTTATTTCATATTATAACAAAATTAAGGACTAAGGGGAACATTGGGTCTGCTTGATTGTAAAGGGACTCGAGAAGCGAGAAAACTCAAACCAAAAAATTTATTTGAGATAAAACTGAGCATTTCACAGCCGGACCAGCTTCTTGAACGGTAGGCCCTAGGTATGCGCGAGACTTGCTATGACTCATCTCAAGCTGTGGCTGTTGAGCGAAGGCAATATCACCGAGAAGCTGTTCCAAACTATATTTTGGTTGACGTTTTTGATCCCTCCAAAATAAGGGCTGCACAATTGTGATCGAGCCAAACCAAGAATTATGGGCAAGAAATCAAGAGACAGAAAATGAACGATGTTCAATGTGTGAAAAATTGCCCTTATAAAAGGAAAAGTTATGGCGCGCTAAGTAGCTTCACTCGCAGTAGGGATTCTAGGTATACATATAGATAGTTTAAAATGGACAATGTTGCACACACAGACATTGGTTAAATTTCTTTGCAGCACAGTTGAAGCATCCATGTAGAACTGAAGCGTCAAGAGAAGCTCATGCGTCCTCAATTTATAGCGCTTTACATTCCTTGTATGCGTCCATGCAGCCATGATATATTTTAAAGCATTCGTTTCATCTATCATCTTCTTATTCATTAAAGCTGGCCCATAAATTGTGTCTTATATAGCACTACAATTGAAGCATAATCTGCACGGTGAGCTGGAACAATGCTTTTGAAAATCTCAAAACGACACAGCTTTATACACGACCACCCGTGCATCAATGATAAGCACCATTATGTGTCCGTACATATCAGTTGTGCTCTCATATTTAATCATTTTTCTGACCACTCCCTTTACCCCTACATACGCTGTAGGGCAGCAAATCATCAACCTGGTTGAGCTACCTGCCTTTCTTCAGTCTTCTTCCTCTCTTTTTTTCTGTTCCATTTCATTTTCCTGTGTACTTCACAGAGGCATTATTCATGTGCATGAGGATTCACTGCCTATCGTAAAATAAAGCAGAGAGGCAATTTCGCTTCATGCATCTGAATTTTAAATTTGCTCTCTTGATAACTTGTATGAAAGCTAATAACCAAGTAGCTCGACATGTGTGCGGTCGCACCACACGATACTAGGTGTTCATCTGTTACTTCGCGTTCTACAAAACCTGAATAGACCTCAGACGTTCATTTTGCCATTTAGTTTTTTTTTTTGTCACGCCACGCACGCCGTGTTGCTTGTGGTTAATTTATCGGCTGTGTGTATACTGGTTAAGCGGGTCGTCTTGGCTCATGGTGATCATTCATTCTGCAATATAAAATTTCTATGCGTACTTATTTAGCAAATTAGCATGTTTTAAGAGGAATCACCCAAGGAATAAACGTTGCAAGTGAGCGCTCGTCCTGTCGACGTTTGATTTTCGCTTATGTGCTCGTCATTTTGGCACGGGACTAATTATTTCTTGTATATCTTCACTTTTTGTCAATCTACATTTTCCTTCTTCATTTTTTGCGGCTATTTCTTTCTGAATTGTCGACATTGACATCACGTACAATCACAATGACATTACTTTTTCTGGCCGTGGTGAAGCATCACGACGGATTGAATGGTATTCGTAGCTCAGACTGCCATTTTAATCTAGTGACATTAACATCTTCAGTCTTATTAGTCTGCTCACACTCCTCAGTTTTCCATATTTTCATAAGAAATTTTTCGTATGCTCCATATAACTTCCTTAATGAAGTTTCCGTATACTCCGTTAAGCTTTTCATATTTCAACATCTTTCCATATTTTCCCGAAGTAATTTTCCGTATATACGACATGAATTCCGTATCTTTTCATATCTTCCATAAGAAATTTTCCGTATGTTTCATATAATTTTCGTATTCTTCCATATTTTTCTTAAAAGTTTTCCGTATATGCCATACAACATCCGTATGCTTCCATAGAAATCCTTATTTTTTCCGTATAGCTCATAAGGAAATCCTACGGAGTCCATATGATTTCCGTAAGACTTCATACGGAACGTTTCAGTAGGGAATGTATGGACTGCCTAAGATTCACAAGACAGGTGCCCCAATCCGCCCGATTGTCGATTTTACAAGGTCGCCTCTGAACAAGCTTTCGGCTTACCTACATAGGGCCCTCTCGCCGCTCGTTGGAAAAAGTGAAACACACTTAAGGAATTCCAGTAATTTCATTGATAAGGTACGCGGCATGGTACTAGATGACAATGATGTTCTAGAATCTTTTGATGTACTGTTGCTCTTTGCAAGTGTACCTGTTGGTCTGGCAATCGACGTGTGCAACACAGCCCTTGAGTCAGACCAATCATTGTCAGACAGAACGCCCATCGATGTTCCTGATCTGTTACGGTTGCTTAAGTTCTGCTTAGAGAACACCTACTTTATATACAGGAGCAAATACTACAAGCAGGTGCATGGCACTGCAATAGGATCTTCTGTGTCCGTCACTCTCACAAACCTTACCATGGAGGCTGTTGAAAACCAGGCTCTCACTTCATTTGCTGCCCCGCCCAAGACTTTCCTTCGATATGTGGATGACTGTTTCTGTGTTTTGCAACGGGATGCCCTGCCAGTATTCTTGGAACAGCTAAATTCCGTGGAAGCCGCGATACAGTTCACCGTGAAAGAAGAATCAAACGGCTGCCTTCGATTTCTTGACGTCTTCGTGAAACGAGGCGGTAGGCACCCGACTTTCAACGTGTACAGAAAGAAAACACACCCAGATCGTTTTCTAAGCTTCAATTCTGGGAACCCATCCTGCCATAAACATTCTGTTGTGTCTACACTCGTAAAGCGCGCTTGGAGGATTTGTTCTAAGGAAGAAGACGCAGTAGTAGATGTTGAGTCCGTTCGACGGGAGCTGGCTACTAGCGGATACCCGCTTTCCTTCATGAACTCAGTGCAGCGACAACTGCAGCGTCCAGCTCAGTCACACACCATTGCTACAAGAAAACGCGCATCGGTGCCTTACGTCCCAGGCTTTAGCGAGACCCTCGCTCGGGTATCGCGCGGCTACGCCGTCCAAGTGGCTCACGTTCCGACACGAAAGCTCCGAGGCCGTCTTACAAATGTCAAAGATAAGTTGGACAGACACGATTTTTCAGGTGTAGTATATAAAATTCCTTGCAAAGACTGTGAATACGAATACATTGGCGAAACGGGCAATTATAGAAGAAGGCTCCGGAAACATTTTAATGACGTCAAGAACAAGAAAGTAGCTTCTCATGCCCTCGCAGAACATGTTGCGTCTACTGGGCACGCTATCGACTGGGATAAAGCCTGCATCATTGCCACGGAAAGAAAGTTGTTACCACGATTGCACATGGAATCTCTGGCCATTCAAACTACTGCGCATACGTTGAACAGAAATATTGGGACACTCCCCCCTGTGTACGCGCGATGTCTGCAACACGTGATGAAACATGCATAAGAAGAGCGCACTATGCCATTTGCGGTCACTGTGAACAAGGCTCCCCTGTGGGGAGCCGAAACGTCTTTTTAAGTTTTGTGTATTTCGCCTTGGTCGGCGTTTTTGTTTTATTATTTTGCACTATTGTTCTGCATTATTTATTTGTTTATTTGAGAATACCTCACAGGCCTCGTAAGGGGCATATGGTGAGGGGGTATACAGTACAATTCAATACATTGTAAAGAAAGCTTTCCACAGAGTACAAATACAGAGCAGTAGAATAAAATAACATAGAATAAAATGACAAGTAGAAAGAGATTAACAGATAACTATACGTGCAAAAATTATTTGCGCACGACATAGTAAGTATTGCGTAGAATATAGTACGAAGTACAGGCACAATACACATTATAACAGCCACCCCACAATTATGTCATTGTAAAAAATGTATAACAGTTATATGAAAAGACAGATGCCATCAGTTTGAAAAGCGCCCTTACAATAGCTTATCAAAAAAGTTTTACTAATAAAAAATTAAGGGTACTAAGCCAAGTGTGTGGAAAAATGTTTGTTCAACTGAAGACAAAAAGCGTCATGGTCTCTAAGTCAATCAATGTTCTCTGGTATGTTGTTCCAGAGACGGATAGCGCGAGGTAGTTGGGACAAACTGAATGATTGCGTCGCACCATATAGGCGAGTGTAACTGAGAGTGTTGTACAATCTTCGCGATGTATAGACTTGATGATTAAAACAGGGTAGTGATAAGTCGTGATAGAAATTAGTGAGGATGTCGAGTGTTTAATGCTGCGAATAGGAAAGACAACAGTACCTGTAAACATTTAGAGGCCCCGAATGGGCAAAAAATTAATTTTAATATTTTTTAGAGCGGTTACTTCAACAACAATACCAAACAAGTGAACTCTCCATTATCATGGGTGATATTACCATAAACATGATCTCAGAAGACACATGGTCACGTGAGATAAATAATCTTGTTTATTGTCATGCTTTCAAAAACTTTATTGATTTGCCCACAAGAATTACGGCAACTTCTGGTACTTTAATAGACGTATGCCTATCAAACATAGTGACATCAGAGCAGGTGTTCTAGTTTCTGACGTAAGCAATAATCTTCCGATTTTTTCGCATTATCAAAATCAGCTACATTATCTTAAATGCACGTCGGCCAGCTCATTTTCATCGCAAGATAACTGATCAAACTTAGGATAATTTTAGGCTGTTGCTGTCAAAAGAACAATGGCAAGTGTTACCCTTTCCAGTGATGAGAACAATCGAAACATACTGTCATTTTTTTCGCTTACAGACGCAATACAAGGACCACCCATTGGCACTGGAGATTTAACTAAGAGATAAAAGCAATGCTCATAACGATGTACAGAGTAATGTACATATATTACCCAGAAATTAATTTTGATGCTC
Organism: Rhipicephalus microplus; assembly: GCF_043290135.1. NCBI lineage: Eukaryota > Metazoa > Arthropoda > Arachnida > Ixodida > Ixodidae > Rhipicephalus > Rhipicephalus microplus. The sequence goes on along the minus strand of NC_134702.1, from coordinate 280,973,013 downwards.
TGAAATGGACTATCCTCCATGGCTGCTTGCAATACCAAGCATTGAATTCTCAGTGTATGGCAATATCAGAAAGAGAGACATGTTCTTACAAGCTGCTCAACAACTAGCTCTTTATCAGATACACATGCGGTATCCAGGGTACATACACATTTACACAGATGGCTCAAGTACTACAACGTCTTCAACATATGCATTTATCATACCACAGCGCAATATTCAGGAATCGTTTAAATTATATTGCATGACGTCATCTACTACAGCTGAGCTCTTTTCTGTATGCTCTAAAGATTATAAACTCGGCAGCAGACGCTAGAAAATGGGTACTTTTCTGTAACTCACTGGTCACATTAAGGTCACTCTCCACTACAAACAGGACAGTAATAAGTGATAGTATGACATACGAAACGCTGAAAGAGCTCACCAAAGCAGAGAAGGCGCAACATGAGATCGAATTCCAGTAGATACCTGGCCATTGCAACATTCCTGGAAACACAGCTGCCGATGAAGCAGCACGACAAGCACATCGTAAAGACGTTACTGTTTCTTTACCAATTTCGAAAAATGAATTGCGTAGTATTATAAAGACTACAACTTTCAGACTAAGCAAAACTACTTATTCTGCTTAACTGCTTGACCAAAGTACAAAGAGCTGCGATTTATATCACATCGATTCATCTATTGAATTCAAAATTACGGTGGCATTAGATAGAAGTATGGAAACTCTAATTCACCGATTGAGGCTAGGCACCGCATACACGAAACATTTTTTGCACAGAATCCGCAGAGTTGAAACTCCCGAATGCCAATGTGGATTTATAGATAAAGACGTATGCCACCTTTTCATAGACTGTCCACATCATGACACGCCGAGACGCCGTCTTAAGTCCGAACTGTTGGCATTAGACCGCAGACCGTTTAACATGAAGGAACTTCTGGGCCCGTGGCCTACTGGAGTTCTACAGTAGCACGCTTTAAAAGCATTAACATGTTTTTTACAAGACAGTGAGATTGCTGACAAGTATTAAGAAATAACGAACTTTCATTTGTAACACATGTACTTATTATGTACAGTACCATGTGACACCCATCATGTGTGTGCTGTGAAATAAATGGCGTGTCGACTATTATGCACACACGAGTGAATGCATCTTTATAAGGACCAGACGTGTGCTCTGCTGTTTTGTGCTGGTGGACCGAATATTAACGAGAGACATTATCAGAGACTTCATCCATTGACTTTCGAACATTTACTTACCATTGTGTTGTGATATATGCGTATAAGTGTGTCTTTGCATATCTGTGCCCGAGATTTCTATTTTCCATGCACTGCTTTGTATGTTTTGCTTCAAGATACGTGTTCAAGTTTCACTCAACGGCTAAAGAATAGCCGGCGCCATAATGGTGCGCCAACATCTCCTTATATATCATAACAATAAAAAAATGTTTATCGTGAATCTGAGGCGGGAAGGCTTACAGGATTTTCTTGCAGCGTATGCGTGAATACTATGACATTGCTTTTCCATTGCAACAATCTTATCACAGAAATAAAAAAGCAAGAAAGCCATGGGTAGATAAAAACTTGTATAAACGTATAAAACATAACAATTCAATGTTTCACAAGTTTCTTAGAAATCACGATCCAGAAGTACTAAAAGAATAGAAGAAATATAGAAATAAATTAAACAGCGATATTAAAGGGGCGAAAGACGCTTACTTCGAGGAACTTTTCTATCGGCTGCGAAATCAACCAAAAAAATTGTGGGAAGCAGTTAACAATCTAGCACGAAGGACAAAAAGTCACCAATCTCACACAGCCCTGACGAAAGCAGATAAGATAAAACTAGTTGACGATGTGAACAGACATTTTATAAAAGCGGTGGCTTATTCACCTGGCGCAGAAAGCAGTAAAAATAATAATGAAGTTATAACAAAGGTCAGTGAAACTATTTTCTTGAGACCAACAGATCCCAACCAAGTAGTAGCAGTAATAAAAAAGCTAAAACGAAATGTAGCTGCGGGTATAGACGGAATAACTTTGAATGCAGAATTACGTGTCGCGCATGAGATTAGCGAAGTGCGAGCATATTTACTAAATTTAACATTAACTGGTGGAATTTTCCCATAAGAATTGAAAATAGCCAGAGTTTCGCCAATACACAAAGGGGGGGGGGGATAATGGACAATTTAGTAATTACAGACCAATATCTATCTTAGCTGTGTTTTCAAAGATTTTCGAAGATATAGTTTACGTCAGATAAGTTGCATTTTTTAATGCACGCAAGGTAATTACAAAGAGTCAGTATGGCTTCCAAAAAAATAAAGCCACTGAACAAGCACTCTTGTACATCAAAGATAAAATAATAATTAATATTGAAGACAAAAACTATACGCTTGGTCAATTTTCAGATCTAAAGAAGGCATTTGATTCTATAGATCACAGAATTTTGTTACAGAAGTTATAGAAGTACGGAATTAGAGGTGTTGCAAGTCGGTTGCTGGTAAGCTGTTTAAATGATCGTCAAGAGTTCGTACGTATGCAGGATGTTTCGTCTAGTTATCTAACGCTTGAACGAGGTGTTACTCAGGGCTCTAAGCTAGGTCCGTTATTATTCATAATTTTCGTAAACGATATAGTTAATATTTATTTATTTATTTATTTATTTATTTATTTATTTATTTATTTATTTATTTATTTACAGATACGGCAGGCCCTACCCGGGCCCATGCAGGAGTGGGATACAAACAATACATTCAAGCAATAACTAGTAAGACACTGGAGTTCAGGGCATAAATGAAAGAATACATAACTATCAAGTACAGAAAAGTCAAATATATTTTCTCGCTGTTCAACAGAACTGCGCACAACTAAGAATATTCTCAACATTTGTAGCCGCATGAATTGCACTCAAATGACACTATTTTCAGCATACATCACTTATATGGTGAAATTAATCTGTTCTATCTGTTGAGTGAATGAAGCCGTTGAGGCAGCATTCACTACTTCCGCAGGTAATGCATTCCAATGAAAAATTGCGCGAGGAAAGAGAGCGAACTTGTGGGCATTTTAGTGGCTGGGTGGCTGCCTAAATGTTTTGTTGTGATTTGTCCTAGCTGAAAGTTTAGAAGGCTGCAGAAGGTATCGTTCCCGTGATAATTTAAAGTCCCCGTGATCAAGTTGGTAGACAAGTTTTAATCTGGATATTATCCTGCGCTGTTCTAGTGTTTGTAGGCTTGCCCTATTACGTAGATTAGTTACACTATGTTGTCGGGAGTAAGCGGAATATATAAAGCGCAGAGCTAAATTTTGGACCTTTTCTATTTTCTTAATCAAATATTGTTGCCAAGGGCTCCAAATAATGTCGGCATACTCCATTTTTGGTCGCACGAGTGCTTTATACGCTTTTAGTTTTAACGTGGGAGGAGTGTTACGCAGTTTTCTTTTCAAAAAGGATAATTTCTTCAGTGCACCCGAACACACACTTTCAACGTGCGTTTCCCAACTGAGGTTACTGGTAAGTGTAACTCCCAAATATTTAACCCGATCAGCTCTCGTGATTGCAGCATTTCCTATGAAATATGTGCAATGAAGGGGTAACGTTTTTTTGGTAAACGTGACGGAATTTGTTTTTGAACGATTTATTTTTAGTCCCCACCTTATGCACCATTCGTTAATTGAGCGCAAGGCATCATTAACTTTAATTTGGTCTTCTTCGTTATTTATGGATGTGTACACTACGCAGTCGTCCGCAAATAGTTTAATCTGGATCGGTGGCTCGACACAAAAATAAATATCATTAATATAAACCAAAAAAAGAAGAGGTCCGAGGACTGAGCCCTGCGGAACTTCCGAATGCACTGCCAACTCTTTCGAGAGACAGCCATTTATGGTAACACACTGTCTTCTGTTACTCAAGTAGCTCGCGATCCATGCTACAACCTTCTGTTCAATGCCTGTAGCTAATAATTTTGTTATTAAATTCTGATGGGGTATGACGTCAAAGGCCTTAGAGAAATCCAAAACATAACCTGATTCCCCAGAATTAATAATGTACGCCGACGACACCAATCTATTTTTTAAATCACGGGACCTGAATGAATTAGAATACAGTGTGAATCACTACCTTGTATCACTAGCTTGCTGGATGAATAAAAATAAATTGCAATTAAACGCTGAAAAAACAAAATACATTATATTTAGGTCGCGCAATACACCCATCGATAAGGAATTAACCATTACTTATGCAGGAATGAAACTGCAGCAAGTGACAAACCAGAAGTTTCATGGAGTGACGTTTAATGAATCGTTAAGCTGGAACGGGCATATTAGCCGACTATGTGTAGACTTATCAAAAAGCATTTGTATTAGGTACAGAATTTCTAAACTGATTCCCCTATTTCTGAAACAACAGCTATACAATTGCTTTTTTTGTTTTAAGCTGTGCTATGGAGCTCTGGTAGGGGAACAACTACCAAAACTAACTACAAGAAACTTGTACTTCTAGAAAAAAAGGGTTCTCTGCATATAATGCTAGCACCAAGGAAATTACGCAAACTTCAGGACAGCACCTTTATTTCTAAGATATCATATGCTTCGTGCTGATCAAGTCTATTACATGAAAATATTGCAAATCATATACAGCAAAAAATTGTATTAGCCCAATGAAAGAGCTAGACAACACACTTATCCTATCTGCCAAATTTTATGCCGTCCATAACGAACATGAACAAATTATGGTAAACAAACGTTTACCCATCAAACAACTTGCATAATAAACAAATTATAACATAAGCTTAATTTTGATTGTACAGAAAAATCATTTAAGGTACAAGTTAAAGAAGTGCTAATGCAGGAAAACATACTTTTTGATGGGTCCTAAAAAAACTGATGTTAGCAATGATAGTAGTCGAGCGATGGAAATCTTGTACTGCATGTATTTTATTAACTATAAAATATAATGGTATGTATCACATGTCTCCAGTGTTCTAGTCTGATTCTTTCCTGAGTGACTGTTATTTAAGTATGTTGTGTAGTAAGTATGTTACAAGATTTGTACAGTCAGTCAGAATCAATGTAACATAATATTTTTGGCAGCTATATTTTCTCTGTTGCTTCTTTTGTTCATGAAGAACTGATGCCGCGAAAGCTGTTTTATATTTTTATTTTTTTATGTGCGAACTCTGTACAAGGGTGTTCGGTCCTCTGTCAGGCTATTTGCCTTTAGCCCCAACATCCTTTTGTTTCTTGTGTCTTGTACAAGAAAACAATGAAACAAACTTGGAAAAAAAAAAACGTCAGTTTGGCAAATTTGTATTTGTTTCTACCACGTGTTTCTCCGCAGCGCTAGACACGGCGGTGAAGCCGGACGTGTAAATGCCAGTATTTTTCTTGTGTGTTTCTCCGCAGTGCACCTGTATGGCGGTGAAGCACAACTTGTGAATGTCAATTTGATCAATTTGTGCTTGTCTTTTCCGCGTGCTTCTCCGCAGCGCACGTGCATGGCAGTGAAGCGGAACTTGATCATGCATTGTTTATTTTATTTGCAAGCATATAGATGAGCATTCCAAGTTCAAATCAGCATGTATTTTCCTTTACGTTTATCCAATGACAATTTTTTTAAATTATGTGGACGTATTTGTTATTAACTTGCCACCAAAACCCTAAGCTCTCATATTATGGAAAAACATGTTATCGTTTGGTGCCTTCTACACACTGCTGTACCAGGAATGAACATGTCAGCTGTTTCTCATGCTAATACATACTGGGAGACAGAAGGGCCATGGGATGAGTTTGTAAGCCACTATTCAGTCGAGCTGACATCCTGAAAGCCCAGAGACTGGTCATGCATTGTGGCACCACTGCAGGCTAACACATACCCAAATATACCGACATACTCAATGCAACATTCTGCAGTATACTGAGACAAGCGCCCCTGGAGCTTAGCGGTGCGACCACTGAGACATACGTACGAGTATCCTTCATGTCCCTGTGAGGTGAACGCAATAAAGGGTATGCACTGCACTTCGATCCACGAGGTGGTGAAAGTAGCGCCGGGCAGCGATGCCATTTTGGTCGTCTGGCCATTTTTGAGCGCAGTACTGGGCTAGGCTACGTTTTGTGTGCGCTCTTACTTCACTAAGTCCGCGCGTCATAAAAGAAGTGTCAAAGGTCTCTACTGTGCAAGTCGTCCTCTTTAGTTTACATACAGCAGTGTCTTGTCCGCAGTGCGTATTTTTTACGTGGAAACTCTTCGAACAAGTTTAATTGCATTTGTAGAGAGGCGGTATTCGCCGTGGTTGCACGCCAACCAGCAGCTACAGTGGTGAACTTTGCCGTATTTGGTCGTAAAAGCCACGCGAAAAAGAAGCCAGGGGATAAAAATGTTGCCTTGGCAGGTTTTTTTTTACACCAAATGTGATGAATCATGCCAGAAGACCGCAGAGGTAACAGCACGACGAAAAATTTAGTGGTTTCACCGCATGAACCGCCGAGACATCCTGCCTTCCCCTGACCGTGCTTACCATATTCACCGGGGCTAGCACGACAAAAGAAACACGATTAGAAATTAATGGAAAATCAGCTTACCTTTCCGCCAAGAGCGATCGCACTGTACGGTAGAACTTTTACGCCTGCACTAAACAGCTGCGATCACTCGGCTACACAAGATCTTGAAGAACGCTTCAGCTATCTAAATGTTCTCTAGTCTTGGTACAGCCCAACATATGCAAGCTTGTTTGGACAACTCCCTTCGCTAACATCTGCAGCATCCCCTCCTGGTCCATTAACGCCGAAGCCTGCAAGAGACACTAGCAAGCTTTTGCTTCTCAATTTTTTTTTATTTTCAGCTTGAATCTGATTCTTCGATTTAATCTACTAGGTAAACTGCTAGCAGTAAACTGCTGTATAAATTGAAAATATAGCATCTTAGCCAATTTAGCAAAACTGCAACCAAAAAGCAAATGGAACACCGTGCCGCGAGAATCCAGAGAGGGCACCTCCGTACTCATTTCTGCTAATTAGATGGCAGTGCACATTTGTGACAGGTCATGTCATAAATTAAGTTCATGATCTAACAGTGAACAGAATTTATTTATTAGTCAGGGACACTCCACAAACAAGCAGAGCCGCATTCACGTGAGCAATGGCCCTTAGTGCCAAAATATTGCCACGTTCTACTTCTCAAGTTTTGTTATCGCCCCAAAACACTACACAATTCTCAGCGCAAACCGCGCCTGCAGTTTTCGAGAAGCTTCCAGTCTTTAGTAGATCATTTCGATAAGATCATGCCCACTCTGCGAACTGTACAGATTATTCTGGAACCTACGCCACCGCCAGCAATAACGCTAGAACATTCGATGGCAAGAGTATAAATGCCGACGCACTTCGCCGCTTGTGAGTAGTTGATCGACGGCCGACGCTCCGTTCGCCGCTATCAGTCCAAGACTGCTACTGTAATCGGATTTTCCGTTTGCCGGGCACAGGTTCGCCCAAATAAACAGTTAAATTCCAACACAAAGTCTCCTGTCTTTGGCCACGCCACGACCCCGTGACATCTGGTGGAGGTGCTGCTTCTTTGATGTTCTGGACGCCCCCTTCAAGCCGCGACCCCAGCCCAAGCGGCAAAGAAGACACGCACGCTAACCCTGAACAGTGAACAAGCCGCCGGCAGAGGGGACTACAACCGGAGTACGGGCCCCTTCCTGAAGCAGCCAGGCAGACCCGGATCCCGACAACAACTACTGCGACAATGACCGCCCCCGTGCAGCCTGCACCACTCCTGCTCCGACAACCCAAAGAGCCACCAACTTTCCGCGATTCGCCACTGGAAGACCCGGAAAGACACTGGAAGACCCGGATCGAAAGGTTCGGCCGCGTCGCCGCCTTCAATGACTGGACAGACGATGACAAGCTCCGGCATGTGTATTTCGCCTTAGAAGATGCTGCTCGGACCTGGTTCGAGAATCAAGAGCGAAGCCTTACAACGTGGGACGTCTTTCGCGCCAGGTTCCTCACTACTTTCGCAAGTGTGGTGCGCAAGGAGAAGGCCGCAGCTCTCCTCGAAACTTGCATGCAGATGCCAAACGAAAACGTGGCGCTATTCACGGAAGACATGATAAAACTTTTCCGCCACGCTGCGAGGAGTAAAGCAGAAACTTTTCGCCGGGCTGATCAGAAACCTGCCAAAGACGGTCGCCGAATTCATTTCAGAAGCATCTACGATAGAGAAGACGCTCGAGATGCGCACGCGGCAATATAACCGTAGCTTCTCAACTACAAGCTATGCCGGCATTCAAGGGCCTGGAACCACTGACTTGCGTTGAGGCGATCCGAGCGATCGTGCAAGAAGAGCTGCGAAAATTACTTCCTTCAGCGCAGCCTCACGTGGAGTCCATCGCGGACGTCGTATGCCAGGAGATCCAGCAATCGCTGGGCGTTCCTCAGTCTCAAGAGCCTCAGCTGCAAACCATGAGCTATGCTGCTGCAGCCCGCCGCCACGCCCCTCCTCCACGCGCATGCCAAAACGCTGCCCCATCGCACTTCCGTCGCCAGACGCCAGACGCCACCGCCGCCACCACCCCCACCGACGTTGGCAAGAGTATGAATTCGATGGCAAGAGTACAAATGCCGACGCACTTCGCCGCTTGTGAGTAGTTGATCGAGGCCGACGCTCCGTTCGCCGCTATCAGTCCAAGACTGCTACTGTAATCGGATTTTCCGTTTACCTGGCACAGGTTCGCCCAAATAAACAGTTAAATTCCAACACAAAGTCTCTGTCTTCGGCCACGTCACGACCCCGTGACATCTGGTGGACTCTTGCCATCGAATGTTCTAGTGTTATCGCTGGTGGTGGCGTAGGTTCCAGAATAATCTGTACAGTTCACAGAGTGGGCGTGATCTTATCGCAATGATCTACTAAAGTCCAGAAGCTTCTCGAAAACTGCAGGCGCGGTTTGCGCTGAGAATTGTCTAGTGTTTCGGGGCGATAACAAAACTTGAGAAGTAGAACGTGGCAATATATGAAGCTATTTGTGTTCCAAAACAGATTTATTTACATGGCACAGTTAACCCAATCAAGATTTACAGTATTTCTTTCTTAGTTTATTTAGAACAATAGTGAAATTTGTCAAAAAAAGAAACATGGCTAAAGGCAAATATTGCCGGACTGGGCTGTTCCAACTATACAGCAGTAGCAGAAGACTGCATTTACAACCATAAAATCATACATGAAAATCAATTACGGCACTTGTTTTACACAGATGAAAGTACTGAGTAATTTGGGTGATCATCCTAGGCTGATACATGCAAATGTAGATGAAAGCGAGGGGGCTCCCAGTTTGAATTATTCGTTCTTGATATCGACGTATTCAAACTATTTGTAGTTTTCCCCCATTGAAATACATAAAGCTTTACCAAGATTAGAGTGTCAGATTTATTTAAAGCAGCCCTGCAACACGTTTTGAGCATTGTAAGAAAGCACTCTGGATTGGTAGTAAAGGCTCCCGAGAACCTGTGAGCCAAATATTATTATAGCACTGCACACGGCCTTCAATTCACAATAAATTGCCAAAGTCAGCTAAAAAGTGCTTTCTTTTCTCTCGTCAAATGATGAAGGAAGCTAAAAAATTGCTCTTAGAAAACCATCTGTCAGCCTTTGGCCGATTTGAACATGTCGCATTCAGTCGTTATAGAGATCAACATGGGAGGCCGCGGCTTTTCCATGCACTCAAGCGCGATCACACTAAAAAGTTGTGTATTCAAATAAAAAAAAGCGCTAAATATCACAAGGCCCACGTGGCGTATTTTCTTTGCCCCTGTCATCCCTCCCTGTTTAGCTTCCAGGGCTTTCGTCGAGACAAAAGAAGAGAGTATGTGATAGCAGCGTGCGACAAACTTTTTTCAACTCCGCTCATACTCTATGGATTCTTAAACTTTTTCACGGCGTTGAATTCATGACACAATACGCTATTTTAGTGAATCTATTCCACGGTTAGATGAAAAAGTGTTTCAGGGCCCCTTTAACATTTCAACGAATGAGCTTTTACTAAGTACTCTGTGCCAAGCCATACTTCTGTATGACTGCTTCTGTGTGACTGAAAATCATGACTGCTGATTTTTCCTTACTGAATTTGAAATCTATCCTATCTCCCTCATTACTGTAGATGTCCATATCTTTGCAAATCTTCCTTGCTGTCGGCCATTAGCACTATATCATCTGCGTACATCAATGCTGGTAGTGCCTGTTCAATGAGTTTTCCTTGTTTGACGAAAGAAAGGTTGAAGCCAAGTTCACTTCCCTCCAATTTGGTCTCTAATTCTTGTAGGTACATCATGAATAACAAGGGTGACAGAGGACACCCCTGCTTAAGCCCCCGTTTTGCCTCTGTGGGCTTGAATACCTGTTTTGCCACTTTATAACTACCTTGTTACTTTTATAAATATCCTTTAAAACATTAGTGGCTCCACCTTCAACACGTAGTGTATCCAGTATTCCCCACAAGTCCTCTTGAACCACGCTATCGTACGCTCCCTCGATATCCAAAAATGCTAGCCACAGGGGCCTGTGTTCCTTTTCTTCTATTTCGATGCACTGCATTAGTGAGAACAGATTGTCTCTTGTGTTTCCGAAACCCATTCTGCAGTTCCCCCAGCACCCCCTCATCCTCTATCCATGCCTGCAGTCTTTCCTTTATAATCTTCATCGCCAGCCTGTAGACCACTGATGTCACTGTTATGGGATGGTAGTTGTTTACGTCAGCTTTGTCCCCATTTGCTTCATAGATCATGCTCATCCTGCTAAGTTTCCATCCATCGGGGACTTCACCATAGATTATTGTTTTGCTCACTGCCTCTCTCAAAGTCTGTTTAGACTTCGGACCCAACATCGTTATCAGCATATTTGGAATGGCATCTGGGCCTGTTGACGTACTACTAGGAACCCTCTTCTCAGCCCTTTCCCACTCTTGTTGTGAAAATGGAGCCATTGCGCCACTTGATCCGTCCTTGTCTATTGTAGTGCATAAGACACTTTGTTTCAATTTTTTAGTCACCCTTGTTCCTATATATTCAATAGCTTCGTCCCCTTCTTGCCTAGCATCTTGAGCTGTAGTTATAAACCTCTGGTCTAGGCTTGTCTCATTTCTTAGGGAGTTTAGATGGTTCAAAATTTCGCAGCTGTCTTTCTATTCTTTTTATGTACTTCTGCCAGCCAATAAGCCCCCTTTCTTTCAATATTTTCGTTGACCAGAAGGGATGCTTCCCATCTACAGCTTAGAAAGACGTCCCATTTTCTTTCAGCTTCACCTGTTGGTTCACCCCACTGCTTAGCATGTCTGTGTTCTCTAGAGGCTTCCTGGCGTTTTGCTAAGGCTCTTTCGATGATGATGGTGATGATGAGCCTTCAGCTTTGCTGGCACTCGCCCACAAAGGGGGATCGGACAAAAACCGGGCGGCAGGATCATCAAGTGTGTGAGTTATAAGTCAGGCATTCAGGTAGTCTTGTAGCCGTAAATAATAACAATAGACTAACAAGGTAACCTTTTGTTGCCATTATGTACGAACACACGGCAGAGTAAACCTCCCTGTGGCTATAGCCTAATGTAATCTCTCCGAAGAATAAAATTACTTCCACGTTTATTTTTTAAACCTAGCGTCTGAATCGGTTCGACCAGGAATCTTTTCCTTTGATAAGAATATCGTTGACAGGATAAAAAGAAATGATCTATTGATTCTGATTCCTTGCAAAAGAGACATAACAGAGGTGCTGTGAGTCCAGCTTTCTGTAGGTAATAATTCAGGTGAGGAATTCTGCATCGTATTCTGGTGATTGTAATTTCTAACTGCCAAGATACACAACACTGTTTGTTCCAGCAAAATCTTAGATATACGAAGTGACTTTATCCAATGATAATTTTTCTTTTTCCTTGTGCGAACAAGCATTTCTAAGCCTGAGTGCTGTTACATAGGCGAAATCAGGTAAAATAGGTAAGAGTGGTCTGCTTAAAGATGCTTTGGCTAACGGGTCTGCCATCTCACTTGGATAAATCTTGAAGTGGCCCGGTATCCAAAGCAAGTGAAATTTTTTCAGGTTCGCTAGTAATAAACTGCTAATCATACGCAATGATGTCAAATTTTTTGCTGTAGATAGTGCAGTGCATACTGAGAGAGAATCGGTAAGTATGACCGCTTCCGATTCGCTTGCAGGAAGTTTACGAAGCGCTAGAATTATTGAAAATAATTCAGCGATGAATATAGACGTGTAATCTGTTAATCGAAGGGAAAAAGACCAGTCGAGAGAAGTACAAAAGATGCCTACTCCAGCCTTTTTGTTTAGTACGGATGCATCTGTCGCAATAATGTTGTTTATGGACAGATGAGTCAAGTAATCTTGTAACCGATTATTTAAATATCGAAGGGGCAGTTGTTTCGCTTCAGAGGCTAAAATATCATCAAATTTAATTTCAAGTTTTGAATTAGGCATCTTCGTTATGGCAATTATAAATATTTACATTGAGAGGCTCTAGAAGCGCTTGGACGAACCTAATCTGAGGGGAGTGTAGTTTAGATCATTGAGGTTGGAAGAATACGGTTGGTTCTTGAATAAAAACGTAATACGCTTGTCTCAGAGGCGAATTGTATATTTTTAAGAAAGTTTGAACTGTAAGTATTCTAAACCGAGTTACCAAAGGTTGAAGACGCGCTTCTACGTACAAAACATTATTTGCCACAAATTTGGGGAGTCCAAGACAGAAGCGCAAAGCTTCTCTTTCTAATAATATTAACTGTCTCATCTTGTATGCTGCGCTGCCTGAAAATAATACGCACCCAAATCCCATATTAGGCCGCACATACATCTTGTAAATCATTATCAACGAACTCCTTCGCAATCCTGATTTTCTGTTTCCCAATTTGCGTAACCACCCCAAGGCACGTGACGCTTTACAGCCAACCTCGTATGTATGGCTTTTCCAATTTAGCGTCCTATCATATACAACGCCTAGGTATTTCAGGAAATCGATCTGGGGAATGAGCTCGGTACGATACATCAGGGAAATGTTGACATGATCCTTAAAAGAGAACGGCACAAGCGTGCTTTTTTGACGTTCAATGACACATGGATATTGTAAAGCCATCCTTCTAGGATGTTCATGTAATTCTGTAATACCTGATACAATAAGTGCAGATCACTGTTTATTGCAAAGAAAGCAATATCATCTGCATAGGCGTATATTTGGATATCCCGATGAGTTAGAATGGAACTTAGTAATATGTTGAATAAAATAGGAGATAATACTGAGCCCTGAGGAAAACCTCGTGTCTGCTTATATCTTTTAGAAGAGCTTCCATGCAAGAAGCGATGAAATTCTCTGTTTTTCACAAACTCTGTAATCCATGATGTTATATATTTTGGAAACAGATAGTCTTGCATCTGCTGGATTAGGATAGGATACTCCACTTTGTCACACGCTTTAGCTAAGTCTAGAGTGACTAGTGCACAGTATGCACGCCGCTGCCGAGCCAGCTGTACGCGACTTTCCAAATCCACATGTGCACACCAAATGGAGGATCCCCATCTAAAGCAAATTTGTCTGGGGTTTAATATTGTATGTTCATTGATATTGTTCTTTATATGGGCATTCCAGACTCTCTCTACAAGCTTGACCAGGTTAGACGTCAATGAAATATGCCTTATGTTGTCCAGAATAAACTCCATTCCCTGTTTCTTAAGTATCAGAATTATTTTGGAAAGCTTCCAGTCTGCCGGAATCCAAAAATTTTTCAGTGAATAATTGCCTATATTACGGATTTCATGTGGGGATATTTCGTATAGCACTTTTATCATTGTAGAGGTCACCCCATCAGGTCCAGGAGCAGCGGGTGGTAAGCTCTTCATCACATCTGCCAGTTCAGCTAAAGAACTGGCTCTTTTAACTTCCTCATCCCACCAACTCTTTGGTTTGTGTCTTCATTTCTGCGTTGACTTGTCACGTGCCTTAGCAAGCTCTAGCTCAAACAATCTAATAAGATTTGTGTATGTCCACCCTGTTTTATTATCCTCAGTGATTACTTTCTCAATTTGTTTAGTAGCTTTTCTTAATAAAACTTTTTCTGTAGTTGCTCATTATATCTCCTTCCCACTTTCACTGCTCTTACAAAACTTAGCTTAATACGTTTGCGATAACTACCCAGACTTCTGGAGCCACATTATTCTATGTGCATTCTCCCGAGCCTATCAAACATCCTATGTGGCATCAGTGCATAATCTATCGTCAACTGCAGCCTTCCTCCCTCTCATGTTACTTGCCCTTTTCACTTCTCAGTACTGTTGCGATAGATGGATGGATCGATGGATGGATATGGCTCTACCCTTTAAATCGAGCAGTGGCTTGCGCCACCAAGCCGTAATACTTAATGAACCAAAAACTAGGTTTATTTATTTTTTTCCTTTAAATAGTGAGGTTGAGGATTCGTAGTTTCAGGTGAAGGGTTTAATTTTAACTTGTGCCTTGACTTTAACCTCCAATCAGATAACCTCCTTCTAGTTAATTCTACCCACTTAAAGTCTATTTTGCCCTCCCTGTCCCTAAACCCCAGTGCTTTGAAAAGCGCTGCTCCATCATCCTGAACTATAGGGTGAAGCCCTTTACAGAACATTGTCAAGTGTACGGCAATTTCTTCTTCCTCTCAACACACACTGCATACCGTGTCTACCCCTTCGTATTTGGCCTGATATGTCTTCATTCGCAATACTCCCGTCCTGGCCTCAAACAATAGAGAACTACCCGAACTATTATCAAAGATCCTTTTTGGCAACTTACTGCTTAAAAGTTTGATATATCTCTAGCGCAGACTTCTTAATCATGCCAATTCCCTACATGACAGTCGCCGTTTCCTTCACTTTCTTCTTAACCGATAGTTATTTTTGGTTTGGGCCCCTGCTGTTTTCTAAGTATTTACCAGTCAATTTTCTGGTTGGCATTCCCGATTTTGTATCGACATTCTTCATGTTCAAGTAGCTGAATACCTTCCTTGTCCAACGCTCCTCCCCCATTTCTCTAAATCGCTTCTCAAATTTTATCTTGCTGCAAGCTTCCCTGTCCTCAAATGATGTCCATCCCATATCACCTTGTACTCCCTCATTTGGTGTATTCCCGTGAGCTCCTAAGACAAGCCAACCTATTACACGTTGCTTAATTTCTAATCTTGATTGAACTTCTGATCTCATGCCCAAGACCGCATTACCGAACGTCAGACCAGGAACCATGACCCTCTTTTCATATTCTTTTCGCAACATCATACCTATTGTAATTTCAAAGTGACCTGTTTTTCATTACCGCTGCATTCCTGTTACCTTTAGTAATCACGTATATTTCGTGTTCCCTTAGGTACTCGGCCCCATTGCTTATCTATAAGCCCAGATATTTGCATTTATCAGTTAACTCTAGCGTGACCTCCTGTATTTCAAGTTCACTACCTTCACTGTCATTGAAAATTATGACTGCTGATTTTTCCTTACTGAATATGAAATCTAACCCATCTCCATCATTACCGCAGATTTCCACCAATCACTGCAAATCTTCCTTGTTGTCGGCCATTAGCACTATATCATCTGCGTTCATCAATGCTGGTAGTGCCTGTTCAATGAGTTTTCTTTGTTTGACGAAAAAGAGGTTGAAGCCCAGTCCACTTCTCTCTAATTTGGCCTCTAATCCTTGTAGGTACATCATGAATAAAAAGGGTGTCAGGAGACACCCTTGCCTAAGAACCCGTTTTGCCTCTGTGGGCTTGGATACCTGTTTTTCCCACTTTATAACTATCTTGTTACCTTTACAGATATCCTTTAAAAGATTAGTGACTACATCTTCCACTTAGGATGACTGCCAGTTGGGCGTGTTGGTAATGGTTCATGATGAGACAAGCGCAAAAAATACACACACTCAGAGAGGACACAGACAAGCGCTTACTAGCAACTGAAAATTTTATTTCGAAGCGAACACTAATAAATACATCACACGCATGCACGTCATTCCCAACTTCCCCTGTCATCATCAAAAGCGTGTTATTACAAAATATGCACGCGCCCACAACCGGAAACAAACACGAACCAAGAACTAAAAAAAGAAAACGTAAAAAACATAGAAACATAAAAAAACGTAACACAGAAAAAACACTGGGTTAAGTGACGTCCAAAAAAGCAAATTCCGCATATGTTAGTAGAACTGACGCTTGGCTGACGCAACTGTCCGCTTCTTTCCTTATTCTATACGCTTCCATTATTTCTCTCGTCGTCCGCTTGTTGTGCCTGTCAATTATTCGTGTGTCGTAAAATTTCGGTTGGCATGTGCACTCCTTGCAGTGTGTCCAGTATTTCCCACAATTCCTCTTGAACCACGCTATCGTACACTCCCTTGATATCCAAAAAATGCTAGCCAAAGGGGCCTGAGTTTCTTTTCTGCTATTTTGATGCACTGCGTCAGTGAGAACAGATTGTATTCCAACCTCTTGTATTTCTGAAACCAAATCTGCAGTTCCCCCACCACACCCTCATACTCTATCTATGCCTGCTGTCTTTCCTCTGTAATCTGCATCGCCAGCCTGTAGACCACTGATGTCACTGTTATAGGATGGTAGTTGTTTATGCCAGCTTTGTCCCCCTTTCCTTTAAAGATCATGCTCATCCTGTCAAGTTTCCGATCTTAGGGAACTTCACCATCGATTATGATTTTGCTCACTGCCTCTCTCAAAGCATGCTTAGACCTCGAACCTAATGTCTTTATCAGCATAATTGGAATGCCATCTGAGCCTGTTGACGTACTACTAAGAACCCTTTTCTCAGCCATTTCCTACTCTCATTGTGAAAATGGATCCATTGCGCCACTTGATTTCATCCTTGTCTATTCTGGTGCATAAAGCACTTTGTTGAAATTTTTCTGTCACCCTTGTTCTTACATATATTCAATATAGCTTCGCCCCCTTTTAGCTTAGCACCTTGAGCTGTAGTTATAAACCTCTGCTCTATGCTCGTCTCTTTTCTTAGGGAGTTTAGATGGTTCCAAATTTCGCAGCTGCCTTTCTATCTTTCTTATGTACTTCTGCCGGCCACTGAGCTCCCTTTCTTCTAATCTTTTCATTGATCAGAAGGGATGCATCCCTTCTACAGCTTAGAAAGATTTTTCATTTTCTTTCAACATTATTTGTCGGTTACCCCGCTGCTTAGCATGTCTGTGTTCCCTAGAGGCTTCCTGAGGTTTTGCAATGGCTCTCTTAACTTCCTCATTCCACCAAAAATTGTGTTGGTGTCTTCTTTTCCGGGGTGACTTGTCACGTGCCTTAGCAAGCTCTAGCTCACACAGTCTAATTAGATTCGTGTATGTCCACACTGTTTTATTATCCTCAGTGATTATTTTCTCAATTTGTTTAGTGACTAGTTCGATTTGCCTTTCTGAATCAAAACTTTCCTGTAGTTGCTCATCTTGTCTCCTTCCCCCTTTCACTGCTCTTCCAAAACTTAGCTTGATACGTTTGTGATCGCTACCCAGACTTCTGGAGCCACCTTCATCTATGGGCATTCTTTTTAGCTTATCATACAACCTATGTGACATCAGTGCATAATCTATCGTCGACTGCAGCCTTCCTACCTCCCACATATTTGCCCTTCAAACTTCTCGGTACTGTTGCAAATGATCAAATCATGCCTTTCACACATATTCATGATCAATTTGCATGTCGGGTCGGTGTATTCATCTATATCTTCTATGTGCGCATTCATATTTTCTAGAATATTTATGTCGCACTCTCCTCCTAACTCCTAAATTTCATTTGATATACACTCTACCATTGCCTGGTTTTCCTCTCTGGCCTTTGCTCCCGTCAGCAAGTACACGAAACCAAGGAGTGCCATTTGCCCTGCCACTTTCCCTTTTAGCCATGAATGTTCCTTGCACTCCTGCTTGGCCCTTTGCCAGTCTCTATTTTTATGAATGAATGCCCCAATACCACCCCCCTTTTCGCTGCCTTCTGTTCTTTTACAATATTCCCACGCGTAGTCCGGATTGATAGGAGGTTGTTCCATGTCCCTGAGATGTGTTTCTACAAAACCGTATACTATCAGCCTCTCCTCCATTAGCTGTTCTTCAATCTCTACCCACTTCAGCCTGTTTCTACCACCCTGCATGTTAATATACCCTATGTCTAAATTGGCTCGGTGCTCGTGCCTACGTCTATTTCTGCCACGGACTCTACCTATCTTAGATACTGGTGCCACTTTCGAATTGTATCTGTCCATACCACCTGTCAAAAAGTCTCCCTGGTTGTTTTCCTCGTTACTAGCTATCCTGCACCCTGAAGGGCCCGCTTGCCCCCCAAAAAAGCTACCGCGCATCCTGCAAGTAGCCAACCCACCTCATGACCTAGCCGCCCATCGAATTGAATCCCGTCTCATCGAAAATCACCCCACCTATGCACCTCTCTGTTTATTTTCACCAGCTCAGAGCCTTTCTCTCGACTCATCCTCCATATTTCTTGGTTCGCGTTGACAACCACTCTTTGCAGGTTGCTATCATGCACCGGTACCTTCGGTATCGTGTACTACCTGTACCTGAGGAGAAGTGACGCTCATGTCATCGACGCCTTTCGCCAGTATGGTTGCTAGTCCTGCTGTATCTTCATTTAGGACAATGTTTAAACCGCCTGAAATTATCACGAGGTTTCACCTATCAGCTGTAGTTTTGAGTTTCGCGCTCGCTTGCCTCATAACTGCTTCCAGCTTGCGTCTTGGGAACGCCCCTACTGCAACCCTCTAACCCTCTTGTCACCTCTTACCCTCTCTTTGATGGCTTCTGTGCACCCATTTAAATTCGAGTTCCTGGCAATTATCCCATGCTGTGACTTTTCAGCTGGAGCGTCCTGCATCTGGGGGTTACTTGCACCTGTGACGCCAACTGCTTTGTCCCCTCCCAGCCCCACCACTACTTCGCTGAAGCTGGGCCTTGCAACCATTGAACCGGCTGAACCTGCTTTTCCAAACTTGTTTGCTCTTTCTTCTCCGCTGTTCTGGTTGCCGGTTCCCTACTGTTCTCTCCATAGGCCACTTCTCTGTTCACCCTGGCTAGTGCTTCCTCGGCGGACTTCAGCCTTTCTCCCATAGCCCTCGTTTTCTCTTGCTCTGTCGCTAACGCAGTCGCGAGCTCGGTGATTCTCATGAGCAGGTCACTCTGGGTAACCCACATCTTCTCCATTTTTTCCTCGACTTCACATTGCCTACACTTCCCGTCATCTTCTTCTTCTTCCATTTCTACACATGGGTTCACTTTCAAACCAACCCCACATCCTGAACACTTTACAGTCTTTTTAACCATGTCTTTCTGACACCAATCGTCCCTATGACTTGTATCACTCGATGATTACAAAACTCGAGCCATGGCCTACGAAAAGAAGATAGTCTAAGCTCTACTACAAAAATTTGCGCGTTCAATGTACGTATACCTCCTCCACGGGGCAGCAAACTAAAAAACAACAAAAAACAAAAAATCAAGCATACACTCGCATAAACTAATAAATACCTGGTGACTGACCCCCGAAAAAGTCGTACAATAAAATGGGTGCTACAGGGATTTTAACTGATGCCTTATAATTATGAGGACAAGCTCAATACATGCAAAACCACTTATCTGCGCAGTCGATCGGGAGCACTCAAAAAACACGTCGATCCACCGTGGCAGTCCAAACCAAATTAGTCCGAACCGAACCGTGACAGTCCGAACCGCGATGGATGGATGGTTGGATGGACGTGGCTGTACCCTTTAGAACGGGCGGCGGCTAACGCCACCAAGCCAAAATATTTAGTGAACTAACCACCAGATTTATTTTTTTTCTTTAAATAGTGAGGTTGAAGATGCTTACTTTGCAGTGAAGGGTTTATTTTCGTGCCTTGACTTTATCCACCAATCAGATAACCTCCTTCTAGCCAATTCTACCCGCTTAAAGTCTATTTTGCCCTTCCTGTTCCTAAACCCCAGTGCTTTGAAAAACTTTGCGCCATCATCCTGAACTATAGAGTGAAGCCCTTTACCGAACAATATCAAGTGTACGGCAGTTTCTTCTTCCTCTCCACACACACTGCATACCGTGTCTACCCCTTCGTATTTGGCCCGATATGTCTTCGTTCGCAATACTCCCGTCCTGGCCTCAAACAGTAGAGAACCACCCCGAGTATTATTATAGATACTTTCTTCGGCAATTTCCTGCTTAAACGTTCGATAGATCTCTAGCGTGGACTTCTTAATCATGCCAATTCTCCACATGACAGTCACCGTTTCCTTCACTTTCTTTTTAACCGATAGTTCTTTTTGGTTTGGGCCACTGCTGTTTTCTAAGTAAATACTTGAAAACCAGTCAATTTTCTGGTTGGCATCCTCCATTTTGTATGGACATTCTTCATGTACAAGTAGCT
The DNA here is from genome assembly GCF_043290135.1 of Rhipicephalus microplus. Taxonomy (NCBI): domain Eukaryota; kingdom Metazoa; phylum Arthropoda; class Arachnida; order Ixodida; family Ixodidae; genus Rhipicephalus; species Rhipicephalus microplus. The sequence goes on along the minus strand of NC_134702.1, from coordinate 280,952,566 downwards.
AAATACCTTCCTAGTCCAACGCTCCTCCCCCATTTCTCTCAATCGCTTTTCAAATTTTATCTCGCTGCTAGCTTCCCTGTCCTCAAATGATGTCCATCCCATATCACCCTATACTCCCGTGTATTCCCATATCACCTTGTACTCCAGTGTATTGTACTCCCAGTGTATTCCCGTGAGCTCCTAAGGCAAGTCTACCCATTCAGTGTTGCTTAATTTCTAATCTTGCTTGAACTTCTGATCTCATGCACAAGACCGCATTGCCGAACGTCAGACCAGGAACCATGACCCCTTTCCACATTCTTCTCGCAACATCATACCCATTGTAATTTCACAGTGCCCTGTTTTTCAATACCACTGCATCCATACGCCCTGATATTTGTATTTATCTGTTAACTCTAGCGTGACCTCCTGAATTTCAAGTTCACTACCTTCATTGTCATTAAAAATCGTGACTGTTGATTTTTCCTTACTGAATATGAAATCTAACCCATCTCCCTCATTACCACAGATGTCCATCAATCTCTACAAATCTTCCTTGTTGTCGGCCATTTGCACCATATCATATGCGTACATTAATGCTGGTAGTGCCTGATCAATGAGTTTTCCTTGTTTGACTAAAGAGAAGTTGAAGCCAAGTCTACTTCCCTCTAATTTGGCCTCTAATCCTTGAAGGTACATCATGAATGACAAAGGTGACAGTGGACAACCCTGCCTAAGTCCCCGTTTCACCTCTGTGGGCTTGGATACACGTTTTTCCACTTTATAACTACCTTGTTACTTTTATAGATTTCCTTTAAAAGATTAGTGACTCACTTTTCCACATCCAGTGTGTCTAGTATCCCCACAAGTCTTCTTGAACCACGCTATCGTACGCTCCCTTGATATCCAAAAATGCTAGCCACAGGGGCCTGAGTTCCTTTTCTGCTATTTTGATGCACTGCGTCAGTGAGAACAGATTGTCTTCCAACCTCGTGTGTTTCCGAAACCCATTCTGCAGTTCCCCCAACACCCCCTCATCCTCTATCCATGCCTGCACTCTTTCCTTTATAATCTGCATCGCCAGCCTGTAGACCACTGATGTCAATGTCATAGGATGGTAGTGTTTTATTCCAGCTTTGTCCCCCTTTCCTTTAAAGATCATGCTCATCCTGCCAAATTTCCGTTCTTGGGGAACTTCACCATCGATTATGATTTTGCTCACTGCCTCTCTCAACGCCTGCTTAGACCTCGAACCTAATGTCTTTATCAGCATAATTGGAATGCCATCTGGGCCTGTTCATGTACTACTAAGAACGGTTTTCTCAGCCATTTACCACTCTCATTGTGAAAATGGATCCATTGCGCCACTTTGTTCATCCTTCTCTATTCGGGTGCATAAAGCACTTCTTTGTTGAAATTTTTCTGTCACCCTTGTTCTTATATATAGTCAATAGCTTTTCCCTCTTTTAGCCCAGCACCTTGAGCTGTAGGTATAAACCTCTGCTCTATGCTCGTCTCTTTTCTTAGGGAGTTTAGATGGTTCTAACATTTCGCAGCTGCCTTTCTATCTTTCTTATGTACTACTGCCGGCCACTGAGCTCCCTTTCTTCTAATCTTTTCATTGATCAGAAGGGATGCATCCCTTCTACAGCTTAGAAAGATTTTCCATTTTCTTTCAACATTATTTGTCTGTTCACCCCACTGCTTAGCAAGTCTGTGTTCCCTAGAGGCTTCCTGACGTTTTGCTATGGCTCTCTTAACTTCCTCATCCCACCAGCTCTTGGGCTTGTGTCATCTTTTCCGGGATGACTTGTCACATGCCTTGGCAAGCTCTAGTTCAAACAGTCTAATTAGATTTTTTTATGTCCACACTGTTTTAGTATCGTCAGTGATTACTTTCTCAATTTGCTTAGTAGCATTTGCTATTTGCCTTTCTGAATAAAAATTTTCCTGTAGTTGCTCATCTTGTCACCTTCCTAATTTCAGTGCTCTTCCAAAACTTAGCTTGATACGTTTGTGATCACTACCCAGACTTCTGGAGTTACTTTCATCTATGTACATTCCCTGAGCTTATCGTACATCCTATGTGACATCAGTGCGTAACCTATTGTCGACTGCAGCCTTCCTACCTCCCATGTTATTTGCCCTTCACACTTCTCGGTACTGTTGCAAATGACCAAATCAAGCCTTTCACATATATCCATGATCATTTTGCCTGTTGAGTCAATATACCCATCTATATCTTCTAAGTGTGCATTCATATCTCCTAGTATAATTATCTCACACTCTCCTCCTAATTTATCAACGTCCTTTGATATACACTCGACCATTGCCTGGTTTTCCTCTTTTGCCTTTGCTCCCATTCACAAGGACACCGAGCCAAGGAGTGTCATTTGCCCTGCCACTTTCCCTTTTAGCCATAAATGTTCCTTGCACTCCTGCTTGACCCTTTGCCAGTCTGTACTTTTATGAATAAATGCCCTAACACCACCCCCCTTTCTGCTGCCTTCTGTTCTATTACAATATTCCCATAAGTAGTCCGGATTGATAGGTGGTTGCTCCATGTCCCGAAGGTGTGTCTCCACAACCCCTTATACGATCAGCTCCTCCTGCCTCAACTGCTCTTCTATCACTTCCCACTTTAATCTATTCCTGCCACCCTGCATGTTAATATAGCCTATGTCTGACATAGATCGGCCCTTGTGTTTACGTCGATTTCTTCTCCCACAGACTCCGTGTGGCTCAAATATTTGTTCCCCTTTAGAACCGTCTTAGGCTTAACGGTTGGCTTCGGAGCTCTGGGCTTCCCCTAAAAAAGCTGTGGCTTGACGATCCATCCTATTACCAATCCTTCTGCCCATCGCACTACTGTAGTGAATGCCATCATGTGCAAAGGGGCGAGCGCCGGGCTCGTACACGCCTTGGTTCACCTCCATTACGCTGTTCACCTCCATTATCCGAGTTGCCCGCTCATACCCTTGGTCACACCGTTGGCCTCCACTACCCTCCTTTCAGTCTCACGAAACTGCCCCCAGACCTCTGGGACTGTGCATATTGCCACGAACGAAATAACAGACAGCCACGAACCGACGTCTTGCTTGTTCCCAGACCAGGAAGCAATGTCCTCTTCTTTCTCTACTTTCAAGCAATTTCTCGCTGCAGTTATGGCTCATACCCATTACCTGTGACATTATTCCCTGTCCTCAAAAAGCATAGTCTCGATGCTGGTGATGATCGCCAAAAAAATGAGAAAGAAAAGCTGCTACCATGCAATCTAACAACTTCGTCGTAAGGGAAAAAATGGACTGGTATCATGGAAGTACTCAATAAAGAAAGGATTTAGGACACAAGACAATCAAAAAGAAACAAAAGTAACGAAAAGTAGTCATTGCATGGTAAGTCGGCCCACGTTCGACTGCTGACGCGAGAAATACCGTATCGCTTGAGCCTTCACAGATCCGCCACATCACTTTGTGGAAACCGACGGGGACGTCTTGAGATGCCCTCAGGGAGAACTTCATATGTAACGTTACTGAGTCGGCGTAGAACTTTGTATGGGCCGAAGTAGCGCCGCAGCAACTTTTCAGAGTCACCACGCTGTCGAATGAGGGTCCACACCCAAGCTTCATCGCCTGGTTGGAAGGTAACCTCTCGGTGTGTAAGGTTGTCGCGGCGTGCGTCGGCAGTTTGGCGAGCCTGAATACGGCATCGGGCGAGTTGACGGGCCTCCTCGGCGCGTTTAGCAAACAAGGCAGCGTCCGCATTGAACATGCCCAGATTGTTGGGAAGGAGCATTGCATCGAGCATTGTAGTGACCTCTCGACCATGAACTAAACGGAATGGGGTGAAACCTGTACTCTCTTGGACTGCTGTATTGTAAGCGAAAGTTACGTAAGGGAGTATATCATCCCAGTTCTTGTGATCAACGGCCACATACATTGACAGCATATCTGCAATGGTTTTGTTCAACAGTTCAGTGAGTCTGTTTGTTTGGGGGTGATAACCCGTGGTTTTTTATGTTTTGTACCACTTAGGCTCAGCACTTCTTGAAGCATCTCTGCGGTGAAAGCTGTCCCCCGATCAGTAATTATTACAGCTGGCGCTCCGTGACGAAGTACAAAGCTGTTGACAAAAAACTGGGCGATTTCGGTTGTGGTAGCTTTGGGCAGGGCATTTGTTTCGCTGTAACGCGTTAAATAATCGGTGGCAACCACAATCTACCGGTTTCCAGACGAAGACGTGGGAAACGATCCGAGCAAGTCAATGCCAATTTGATGGAATGGTGTTTTCGGCGTGGCGATAGGCCGTAGTAGTCCTGCTGGTCGGACAGGTCAAGTCTTACGGTGTTGGCAGTCGCGGCATGTGCGGGCGTACTGCTTGACTGTCTTCGCGAGGCGTGGCCAGTAGTATGAGAGGCGAATTCTTTTCAAGGTGCGCGTGTAGCCAAGGTGTGCGGATTATGGTTCGTCGCTACAAGCATGTGAAATATCGTCCCTAAGCGAGGTCGGCACAACCAGTAAATAAGTAGCCTGGGTATGGTCGAAGTTTTCCTTATAGGGGACTCCATCCCTGATTCAGAACGAGGCCAGCGAACGTGCGAAGTTTCTAGGAAGATTGCTTTTTCGGCCTTCGAGGTAATTAATGAGTGGGCTTAGCTCCATGTCGTAGCGTTGTTTTTTGAGCCAAGTCGGTTGCTGATACAGAGGAAAGGAATACATCGTCCTCTTCAACGTCCTCGTTCATACTTCTGATTGGCGCACGTGAGAGACAGTCAGCATCGGTGTGTTTGCGTCCTGACTTGTGAATGACTGTAATGTCGAATTCTTGCAGCCGAAGGCTCCACCGTGCTAGACGACCGGAAGGATCTTTGAGATGGGCAAGCCAGCATAAAGAATGGTGGTCGCTAACTACCCTTAACGGTCGACCGTACAAATAAGGCCAAAACTTTGTTATAGCCCAAACAACAGTCAAGCATTCTTTTTCTGTTGCAGAGTAGTTTTTCTCTGCGGATGATAGTGTTCGACTTGGATAGGCAATCACGCGCTCTGCACCATTTTGCCATTGAACCAATGCAGCTCCAAGTCCGACGTTGCTGGCATCCGTGTATAGCTTTGTGGCAGCATTGTCCTCAAAGTGACCGAGTACAGGTGGGGCTTGGAGACGGTTTCGTAGCGTGTCAAAAGCGTGATGCTAATCCTGACCCCAAACAAATGGTACGCCATCTTTTGCAAGTTCATTCAGTGGTTCAGCAATTTTACAAAAGCCTTTGACTAAGTGTCTGTAATATGCGCACAGTCCCAGAAATTGATGGAGATCGCATTTGTTCGTTGTGACAGGAAATGCGGCAACAGCTTTCGTTTTCCCAGAGTCTGGGCGTATACCGACGTGGCTGACAACGTGACCAAGAAACTTCAGTTCCTCGAAAGCAAAGTGGCATTTCTCCGGTTTGAGAGAAAGTCCAGCAGTTCGAATCACCTGAAGAACTGTCTGTAAGCGTTGGACGTGCTGCTCAAACGTGTCCGAGAACACGACCACATCATCAAGGTAGACAAGACACGATTGCCACTTTAGCCCAGAAATAACCGTGTCCATCATTCTTTGAAAAAGTAGCTGGCGCCGAGCATAAGCCGAAGGGAAGGACCTTGAAGTCGTAGAGTTCGTCAGGAGTAATGAAGGCGGTCTTTTTGCGGTCGCGCTCATCAACAGAAATTAGCCAATAGCCGCTGCGTAGATTCATGGAGGAAAAGTAACGAGCGTTGCGAAAGCGGTCCAGCCAGTCATCTATTCGCGGTAAAGGATACACGTCTTTCTCTGTGATCTTATTCAACTTTCGGCAGTCGACGCAAAATCGCAGGGTACCATCTTTTTTCTTTACTAACACAACAGGGGACGCCAAGGGACTCGTCGATGGCTGGATGACATCGTCCTTGAGCATCTGCTGGACCTGTTGGCATATAGCGTTTGCGAGACTTTGTAGGCGTGCTGTCGAATGGGTCTCTCAGTAGGCTCGGTGATGATACGATGCTTGGCAAGCGGTGTTTGGTTCACTTTCTAAGTCATAGCGAAGCAGTCTCAAGATGAGTCGAGTAGCTTTAGAAGACGTTCTCGTCGTGCGGACGGTAGACCCTGGTTTACGTCGAGAGTGCTTGCGAATGTCATGGCAGAATGGTCGCACGACGAAAGGGCAGATAATGTTGAAGGACCAGGGACGTCGGCAATACCCTCAAGGTATGCGATCGCAGTGTGTTTCGTAAGATGGCGATACTCTTTGGTGAAATTCGTGACTAATAGACAAGCCTGGTTCGTCCTGGGCTGAACAATACCCCCGGCAACGCATATTTGTTGTGAAAATAGTAGGGCCGAATTTCCTTCCGCAATTACAGCATCGGGGACGTCTTGGTCACATTCAACGTTGATAAAGAGGCTGCTGTGGGGGGGGGCAGAGTAACAGATTCGGAGGGTACACGTAGGGCAGCCTTCAATAAGTGGGTGTTTCTAGGTTCAGAATGAAATGGGTCCTCAAACGACAGCTGCAAGTTTCGTAGGTCAATAATTGCGCCATGTTCGCGATGAAAGTCCAGTCCCAGAATGAGTGGACGGGAGCACACAGGCAATACGAGGAAAGACCCAGTGAGCGTCGAAGCATGGACTTGAACACGGGTTGTGCACATTCCAGTCAGCGTGACAAGGGGGCCCCCTACCGTGCGCAACGGGGGTCCTTGCCAAGGGGTAGTTACCTTCCTCAGTTGAAATGCCAGGGCGCTGCTCATAACCGAATAATCGGCGCCGGTGTCGACGAGGGCAGTAACGACGTGATTATCGACTTGTACGGTGATGTTGGCGGAAACAGTTTCAAGACTTTCGGAAATGACTGAAAAATCAGAACGGTCTTCGTCGGGTCTTTGCGTCGAGGGAGGCTCTTTGACAGTTCGTTGAGACACGGCTTCACCCTGAGGAGCCGCGGTTTCTAGTTTCTCCTGTGGGGACTCGGTGACCGGCCTCTGAAAGGAGCATAAGATGACGAGGGAATGCTAGGTGACGTGGGGTGGCGAGGTGATGGTGATCGTGATTGGTGGCACTGACCAAGGCGAGGAGCTTGCTGGCCCGTAAGGTACGCTTCGATGTCGTAGAGACGCTCACCGTAACGCAGGCACCGAGCACCAGGGTGAAAGCCACGGAGACCAAGTCGGCGGTAATTGCGGTAGACGTGACCCGCTTCGCCCCAGTGGTAGCAGAGTAGACAGTTATCTGACGTACACCACACGCTGGCCTTTGTGGCGTTTTGTCGCGATCCAGACGGATGATAAGTGGGTGCACTTGGAAACCTTGAGGCAGGTGCGGAGTCGCAGAGGCGCCCTGGAATCGATGGCTAGTCTGATCTATTGTTCGCATAGTAGGATCAGGAACATGTGGTGCCGGAGATCGCAGGGCCGCCGCATAAGTCAACACAGGGGCATCAGGTCTTGTTGGCGCGAGTGTGGTGATCACCTGCAGGATCTCGTTTCGGATTAGGTCTGCGAGAGCATTCACCGTTGGTTGGGGTGCCGCTGCTTGGAGTTGGCACAGGTCGTCCCGCACGATGCTTCTTATGGACTCTGCGAAGGCATGCATCTCGCTGTCAGCCCCGATATAGCATGCAGCAGTGGTGACGTCGCGGCGTTTACACTGTGACAACCGATGCTGGAGAGTACGCTCTATTGTGGTTGCCTCATTTATGAACTCAGCCAATTTTCTGGTTAGCTTCCTCCATTTATTATCAACATTCTTCATATACAAGTAGCTGAATACCTTCGTAGCCCAACGCTCCTCCCCCATTTCTCTCAATCACTTCTCAAATTGTATTTTGCTGCTAGCTTCCCTGCCCTCAAATGATGTCCATCCCATATCACCCTGTACTCCCGTGTATTCCCATATCACCTTGTACTCCAGTGTATTGTACTCCCAGTGTATTCCCGTGAGCTCCTAAGGCAAGTCTACCCATTCCACGTTGCTTAATTTCTAATCTTGCTTGAACTTCTGATCTCATGCACAAGACCGCATTGCCGAACGTCAGACCAGGAACCATGACCCCTTTCCACATTCTTCTCGCAACATCATACCCATTGTAATTTCACAGTGCCCTGTTTTTCATTACCGCTGCATTCCCGTTACCTTTAGTCATCACGCATATTTCGTGTTCCCATAGGTACTCGGTCCCAATGCTTATCCATACGCCAAGATATTTGTATTGATCTATTATCTCTAGAGTGACCTCCTGTATTCTAAGCTCACTACCTTCGTTGTCATTAAAATCATGACTGCTGATTTTTCCTTACTGAATATGAAATCTAACCCATCTGCCTCATTACCACAGATTTCCACCAATCACTGCAAATCTTCTTTGTTGTCGGCCATTCGCACTATATCATCTGCGCATATCAATGCGGGTAGTGCCTGTTCCATGAGTTTTCCTTGTTTGACGAAAGAGAGGTTGAAGCCCAGTCCAATTCCCTCTAATTTGGCCTCTAATCCTTGTAGGTACATCATGAATAAAAAGGGTGTCAGGGGACACCCTTGCTTAAGCCCCCTTTCACCTCTGTGGGCTTGGATGCCTGTTTTTCCCACTTTATAACTACCTTGTTACTTTTATAGATTTCCTTTTGTAGTGGAGCATACGCACCAACGCGTATGCGCCTTCGGAAGACAACGAAAAGCCCGTGCTCTGCTTGCGCGAGAGTTTGTGCCGCCTTTGTCAGACTGGCCGTACGCCCACTTTCCGTTGCGACCTCGTTGCGACTTCTCGGCTCGAATAAACGTCATCACATTTGGTGGAGGCTGCTGAGATCCCCAAGAAGACCTGGAGCTCCGCTCTCGCAAGTTGCCTGAAAGACTACCGCGAAACATGACTGACGCAGTCGCCAACCAGCCCGTCCCAGCCCAGCCAGCACCATCGGCTGCCCCGTCTACCTGCCCCGGCGCTACTCGCCAGCGGGACCCACCAATCTTCAGCGGAAGTGGTGAGCAAGACGTCGAAGACTGGCTGTCCTTGTACGAACGCGTAAGCGTCAGCAACAAGTGGGACGACGACTCTAAACTCGCTTACGTTATCTTTTACTTGGCAGACGTAGCTAAGCTTTGGTTTACCAACCGCGAAACCGCCATCGCCAACTGGTCCTCCTTTAAGACCCTCGTAACAGAAGCGTTCGGCCGACCAGAGGTCCGCAAGCTCCGCGCTGACCAGCGTCTGCGCCACAGAGCCCAGCAGCCTGGCGAAACGTTTACGAGTTACATTGAGGATGTGCTCGACCTCTGCAAGCGTGTTAACCCATCTATGCCCGAAGAAGAGAAAATTCGGCAGATTCTCAAGGGTATTGAGGATGGCGCATTCCAGATGTTGCTAGCGAAAAGCCCGACCTCGGTGGCAATCCTCGTAAGCCTGTGCCAGAGCTTCGATGAATTACGCCGTCAGCGTTCCATCGCCCGACAGAGTGTCTCACCACCAGATTCGATCTCGGCTGTTGCACTCGCAAATGTCAACGTTCGCCAAGAAAGTCTGTCCAACCAGATCAAAGACTTCATCAGGGAGGAAGTTGCCCGACAGCTCACCCTGCTGCCGCATAGCGACGCGCCCACCGCAAGTCTGCCTTCGACACTGCAGCAGGCCATACGCACTGAAATTTGCGATGTCCTACCTACAGTGCAGGCCCCTTACGCATGCACTTCAGCAGCATCTAATCTCTCAGCTGTCAGCTACGCACCACCTGCACCATCTTCACCTCTCAGCTACGCATCTGTGGTTGCGCGACCCCCACCGCATCCAGTATCCTTATCGGCTCCACCTCCTCCGGCAGCGCCTCCGGTTTACAGGCCCTCACCTCGCTTTTTCCGTCCATCTAATGAGTGGCGCACCCATGACAACCGTCCTATCTGCTTCGCGTGTGGCATCGCTGGCCACATTGCACGCTACTGCCGCCGCCGTCCCACACCTGCGTACGCCTCCTTTGGAACTCCTACCTATGCGTCGCAGCAGGCCACCACGTCTGCATACGAACAGAGGCACTCTGACTCGGATCGTCGCCCATTGACTTCTCGTTTCCCATCTCCTCGTCGCCGATCGCCATCTCCTATGCGTCGTAGACCACCTCCTGAGGAGGGAAACTAATCAGTGCAGTTCCAGAGGCAAGAACTGCAACTTCTGCGCAATTATCAAGGCCTCCATTTTCGCCGCGAAATGTTGTTGATGTCAATGTTGAGGGAGTCGCCACACAAGCGTTAATTGATACTGGGGCCGCCGTTTCGGTGATGAACGCAAAATTTTGACGCAAACTGAAGAAAGTGACCACATCTCTCTGTGGCATCGTGCTGTCCACGGCTAGCGCGCAACGCATTCAGCCCTCGTCTGTGTGTACGGCGCGCGTCGTCATCCAAGACGTTTTGTACATCGTCCAATTTTTTGTACTACCATCTTGCTCTCATGACCTCATCCTGGGTTGGGATTTCTTATCAGGTCATGAAGCTATCATCGATTGTTGCCGTGCGGAAGTGTCCCTAGTGCCAAGTTGTGAATTTCCACCACCCGACCATTCACCACTGCTCTGCAAACTCATCGCTGACGACGACATCACCTTGCCTCCGGAAGCTTCAGTCCCTATTAGCCTTTCATGTGTGGCGCAACCTGACGCCACGGTGGTGTTTACGCCATCCCCTGTTTTTACTGAACGCAAGGGCATCGTGCTCCCATTTGCCGTTCTTACGATTGCGTCTGGTTTAACCGTAATGCTGGTTACCAACCACTGCAACTACCCCATTGGCTTGCTTCGTGGTGAAACGTTAGGATATGTGCAACCTGTCGACCATATCAATGATATTATTCTTCCCGACGAAACGCCATGTCAGATTGCCGCAATCACTCAGGCGTCTGAGCCATCAAGCTCACCAGCCTTCGACAATGCTATTGACGCAGACCTTCCCCCCTCGCATCGCAGCCAACTTCTTGCTCTCCTTAACAAGTTTCGCTCTTCTTTCGACTTTCAGAAACCTGCTTTGGGCCGCACCACGACTGTCACTCATACTATTGACACCGGCTCACATTCGCCTCTGCGACAGCGTCCTTACCGCGTTTCTGCCGAAGAGCGCCGCGTCATTACGGAGCAAGTAGATGACATGCTTAAACGTGGAGTCATACAGCCTTCTCAAAGCGCTTGGTCGTCACCCGTGGTTCTGGTAAAGAAAAAAGATGGCACCGTTCGATTTTGCGTGGACTATCGCCGCTTAAACAAGATTACAAAGAAAGACGTCTACCCGCTACCACGAATAGACGATGCTCTTGACTGTTTACAAGGCGCCGAGTACTTCACATCCTTGGATCTGCGTTCTGGGTATTGGCAGGTGCCAATGGCTGAATGTGATCGCCCTAAAACAGCCTTTGTAACGCCGGATGGCCTGTATGAGTTCAAAGTCATGCCATGTGGGCTCTGCAACGCGCCTGCGACGTTTGAACGCATGATAGATACCATATTGCGGGCCCACAAGTGGAAAACTTGCTTGTGTTACCTAGATGACATCGTAGTCTTTTCAGCTGATTTCCCGACACATCTTCGTCGTCTCCACGAGATTCTGACGTGTCTAGCTTCTGCAGGCCTTCAACTTAACACCAAGAAGTGCCACTTCGCAGCCCGAAAACTAACCATCTTGGGACACGTCATCACAAGAGACGGTGTTCTTCCGGACCCCGATAAGCTTCGAGCTGTCGCTGACTTCCCAATGCCCACATCACTGAAAGCCCTAAGAAGTTTCGTTGGTCTTTGCTCTTACTTTCGTCGCTTCGTGCGCAACTTCGCGTCCATCATTGCACCTCTGACTAGTCTGCTTTCCAACAGCAAAGGTATATCAGCATGGTCACCTGCATGTGACGACGCATTTCACCAGCTGCGCCGCCTGCTGACCTCGCCACCTATTCTTCGCCACTACGACCCCACTGCTGCCACAGAAGTTCACACTGATGCAAGCGGCGTTGGTCTTGGCGCAGTTTTGGCACAACGGAAAGGCACCCAAACCGAATACGTAGTCGCTTATGCAAGTCGCGCTCTTAAGAAGGCTGAATTGAATTACTCCGTGACAGAGAAGGAGTGTTTGGCCATAATCTGGGCGCTTACGAAGTTTCGCCCGTACCTTTACGGCCGTCCTTTCGACGTGGTCACAGACCACCACGCTCTATGTTGGCTGTCCTCCTCGAAAGACCCGTCCGGACGTCTGGGCCGTTGGGCACTTCGATTGCAGGAATACGACATCCGTGTCGTATATCGTTCCGGTCGCAAGCATGCGGACGCCGATGCACTTTCCCGATCGCCATTAACACCAGATGTGGCTTCTCTGTCTCCCCCTTTTACCACCTTGTCACCGCTCGACACGACTGACATGCTTTCGGAGCAGCGTAAAGACCCACACCTTGCCTTGTTAGTCGACTACCTTACCAATTCGTCTCCTGTCCCTTCCACGAGATCGCTGCGCCGGCAAGCAGCCCACTTTGCCTTACGTGACAACATTCTGTACCGCCGCAACTACACGCCTGGTGGTCGGAAGTGGCTCCTTGCTGTCCCAACTCATATGCGCTCTGACATCTGCATGAATTTCCATGCAGATCCCCAAAGTGCTCACGCAGGTGTCCTGAAAACCTACGAAAGGCTGCGCCAACGCTATTACTGGCGAGGAATGTATCGTTTTGTACAGAAATACGTTCAGTCTTGCACCACTTGCCAACAGAACAAAACACCTCCGCGACACCTTACTGGCATGTTACAGCCGCTCCCGTGCCCGGCTCGCCCATTCGACCGCGTGGGTATAGACCTCTATGGCCCCCTCCCATATAGTAACTCTGGAAACCGGTGGATTATTGTCGGAGTCGATCATCTCACACGCTACGCTGAGACTGCAGCTCTACCGGCAGCGACCGCCCACGAAGTTGCACTCTTCATTCTCCGCAGCTTCATTCTACGCCATGGTGCTCCGCGGGAATTACTCAGTGATAGGGGTCGAGTGTTCCTGTCGGAGGTCATCCAAGCTATCCTCGCTGAATGCAACATTATCCACCGTAAATCTACCGCATACCATCCACAGACAAATGGTCTTACTGAGCGGTTCAACCGCACACTTGGCGACATGCTGAGGATGTACACCTCCTCCGACCACACTAACTGGGACGCTGTATTGCCCTTTGTTACCTTCGCTTATAACACCGCGACGCAAGCGACCACCGGTTTTTCCCCGTTCTTTCTATTGTACGGCCGCGAACCTTCCCACCCACTCGACACTATACTACCGTACCGCCCTGATGCATCTGAGTGCTCCCCGCTTTCGGAAGTCGCCAGATACGCTGAAGACTGCCGTCAGTTGGCTCGGTCTCTGACAAGTGAGGCTCAAGGTCTACAAAAGACTCGACACGACGACGCTCACCGCATAGCTCCTACATTTCGTGCTGGCTCCCTTGTGTGGCTTTGGGTGCCCCCGCACGTTCCTGGCCTGTCTTCTAAACTTCTGGCCCGGTACCATGGCCCGTACCGTGTCATTGACGCGACCTCCCCGGTGAATTACATCATCGAGCCGTTAACACAATCACCAGATTTGCGCCGTCGAGGACGCGAGACCGTACACGTCGACCGTCTCAAGCCCTACTACGACCCCCTCATTGAGCCTACTCCCTGAGTCGCCAGGATGGCTACCCTTCACCCCGGGGGTATTGTAGTGGAGCATACGCACCAACGCGTATGCGCCTTCGGAAGACAACGAAAAGCCCGTGCTCTGCTTGCGCGAGAGTTTGTGCCGCCTTTGTCAGACTGGCCGTACGCCCACTTTCCGTTGCGACCTCGTTGCGACTTCTCGGCTCGAATAAACGTCATCACACTTTAAAAGCTTAGTGACTCCATCTTCCACACCCAGTGTGTCCTCTATTCCCGACAAGTCCTCTTGAACCACACGATGGTACGCTCCCTTGATATCCAAATATGCTAGCCACAGGGGCCTGAGTTCCTTTTCTGCTATTTCGATGCACTGCGTCAGTGAGAACAGATTGTCTTCCAACCTCCTGTGTTTCCGAAACCCATTCTGCAGTTACCCCAGCACCCCCTCATCCTCTATTCATGCCTGCAGTCTTTCCTTTATAATCTGTATCGCCAGCCTGTAGGCCACTGATGTCAATATTATAGGACGATAGTTGGTTATGTCATCTGTGTCCCCCTTTCCTTTATATATCATGCTCATCCTGCTGAGTTTCCATCCATCTGGGACTTCACCATCGACTATCGTTCTGCTCACTGCCTCTCTCAAAGTCTGTTTAGACTTCAGCCCGAATGTCTTTATCAGCATTATTGGAATGCCAACTGGGCCTGTTGATGTACTACTTAAAACCCTCTTAGCCATTTCCCACTCTCGTTGTGAAAATGGAGCTATTGCACCACTTGGTCCATCCTTGGCTATTGTGGTGCATAGGGCACTTCTTTGTTGAAATTTTTCTGTCACCCTTGTTCTTATGTATTCAATAGCTTCGTCCACTTCTAGCCTAGCATTTCGAGCTGTAGATATAAACCTTTGCTCTAGGTTTGTTTCATTTCTCAACGTCCTTTGATATACACTCGACCATTGCCTAGTTTTCCTCTTTGACCTTTGCTCCCGTCCGCAAGTACACCAAACCAAGGATGATCATTTGCCTTGTCACTTTCCCTTTTAGCCATAAATGTTCCTTGCACTCGTGCTTGACCCTTTGCCATTCTGTACTTTTATGAATGAATGCCCCAATACCACCTCCCTTTCTGCTGCCTTCTGTTCTATTACAATATTCCCACGCGTAGTCCGCATTGTTAGGAGGTTGTTCCATGTCCCTGAGATGAGTTTCTACAAAACCGTATACCATCGGCCTCTCCCCCCTTAGCTGTTCTTCTATCTCTTCCCACTTCAGCCTGTTCCTACCATCCTCAATGATAATATATCCAATGTCTGAATTGGCTCGGCGTTCCTGGCTACGTATATTCCTGCCCCGGACTCTACCTATCTTAGATACTGGTGCCACTTTAAAATCGTATCTGCCCATACCACCTGTCAAAGAGTCTCCCTGGTTGTTTTCCTAATAGCTATCATGCAACCCGAAGGGCCCGCTTGCCCCCAAAAAAAAGCTACTGCGCGTACTGCAATTCGCCAACCCACCGCATGACCTATATCCGCCCATTGAAGTGAATTCCGTCTCGTTGAAAATCACCTCACCTATGCACCTCTCTATTTATTTCCACTACCTCAAAGCCTTTATCTCGGCTCATCCGCCATATCTCTTGGTTTGCGTTGACAACCGCTCTTTGCAGGTTGCTATAACACACCGGTACCTCCGGTATCTTGCATATCACTACCTGTAGCTGAGGAGAAGTGGCGCGCATGTCATCGACAGCTTTCGCCAGTGTGATTGCTAGTCCTGCTGTATCTTCATTTAAGACATCGTTTAAACCGCCTGAAATTATCGCGAGGTTTCGTCTATCAGCTGTAGTTTTGAGTTTTGCGCTGGCTTGCCTCATGACTGCTTCCAGCTTGCGTCCTGGGAACGTCCCTACTGCAACCCTCTTGTCACCTCTTACCCTCTCTTTGATGGCTTCTGTGCATCGATTTAAATTCGAGTCCCCGGCGATTATCGCATGGTGTGACTTTTCAGCTGGAGCGTCCTGCGCCTGGGGGTTACTTGCACCTTCGATACCAGCTGCTTTGTTTCCTCCCAGCCCCACCACTACTACGCTGAAGCTGGGCCTTGCGACGATTGAACCAGATGAACCTGTTTTTTTCCAAACTTGCTTGCTCTTTCTTCTCCTCTGTTCACCACGGCAAGTGCTTTTTCGGCGGACTTCAGCCTTTCTCCCATAGCACTCGTTTTCTCTTGCTCTGTCACCAACGCAGTCTCGAGCTCGGTGATTCTCATAAGCAGGTCACTCTGAGTAACCACCATTTTCTCCATTTTTTCCTCGACTTCACATTGCCTACACTTCGCGTCAGTCTCTTTTCCTTCCGCTTCTACACTTGGGTACACTTTCAAACCAACCCCCCATCCTGAACACTTTACAGTCTTTTTAACCATGTCTTTCCGACACCAATTGTCTCTATGACTTGTCCCACTCGATAATTACAAAACTCGAGCCCTGGCCTACGAAAAAGAGAAAGTCTAAGCTCTACTACAAAAACTTGCGTGTTCAATGTACGTGCACATCCCCCACAGGGTGGCAAAAGAAAAATGATAGTGTCGGTCACGAGCGTCACCGCGCGGCGCTTGCTCAAAACTGAAGGCAGGTCAACTCCGCTGGGAGCGCGAGCAGGCATCTTTCTAGAGGAGGCGTTGGCTCCACGAAGGCACGGCATCGCGCCGCGTACAGCTGTTCTGAGGCCGCTCTGCAACCGATAAGCATGCGACTCATCATCGTCGGCACAGGCAACGGCAAGGTTCCTTTTGGAGTCGCATAAGTCATGCCAGACTTTGGGGTGGTTGTTGCCAGACTGCTGCTAAATTTGGCGAAAAAAATTTTCTCCTGTAATTGTGGCTTCTCCGTAATAGTAGAACCAGAAATATTGTTGCTCCAATATGACACCATCAGAAATGCCACTTTGGACAACAAGGTAAAAAAAATGCTATTTTATTGTGCAGCCCCCGCCATGACAGTCCCGTCGACACGAAAGTATCGTTCATGAATGTCTGGCTGTTCCCACTACAAAGTATTGCACGTGTAGATAAAATGTTTATTTCAAATGCATTGCACAACTTTTCACCATCTTATCTGCGTGAGTTTCATGCCGTCGTCACTTCGCCACAACAGTCGCACTTCACTATCAGTTTCTTAGCGAGGCCATCTGTAGTCGCGGTCACTCGTGACTAGTTTCGCACACGCGCCGCATACTTTGAACCCCACTTTGCACTGTAAGCAATCAGCGAGCAGCCCATTGAGAATGTCCAAGTCAATCATCAAATACGAAGCTGCAGTGTCCGCGGCAGATACGGATATGACGCGTCAGTTGCATTGGTGAAAACAGCACTCATTTTCACTGTCCCCGGTGTCGATTCAAGTCGTTCAAGCATGACCTGCTCACAAGCACTCACTTGGTCTATGTCGCTGCTCGTGACATCTTCAGTGTGGACTCGCACTAGGCTACAGTCGGCCGATAAATGCTATCGTTCTCGGGCAGATCCCTGTCAGTTGCATGGTCGCGGGTTGCTTGCTTATCGCTTGTAAAGCCAGATGACGGCATGCCTTATTTTGCGGACCGCTATTACCTGGGCAAGGTTCCTTTTGGCGTTGGATAGTGGTTGCCAGACGTTGAGGGTCAGTGTTGCCAGACTGCCGCTAAATTTGACTGCAATTTTTTTTCCTGTAGTTGTGGCTTCTTCATGAAAATTTGGTGCCATCCGCGGTGCATTTCGCGAGTGCATGAGCGACGCTGGCATGAGCGACGCTGACCCTCGACTACTGCTAGGCGCGGTTCATTCTGTCAATAAAAACGGCTAGCGTCACTCGTTCGCGAAATGCACCACGGATGGCACCAAATTTTCACGAAGAAGCCACAACTACAGGAAAAAAAAATTGCAGTCAAATTTAGCAGCAGTCTGGCAACACTGACCCTCAACGTCTGGCAGCCAATATGCAACGCCAAAAGGAACCTTTCCCAGGTAATAGCGGTCCGCAAGACAAGGCATGCCGCATCTGTCTTTACAAGCGATAACCAAGCAACCCGCGACGATGCAACTGACAGGGATCTGCCCGAGAACGATAGCATTTATCGGGCCGACTGTAGCCTAGTGCGAGTCCACACTGGAGCTGTCACGAGCAGCGACATAGACCAAGTGAGTGCTTGTGAGCAGGTCATGCTTGAACGACTTGAATCGACACCGGCGACTGTGCAAAAGAGTGCGGGTTTCACCAATGCAAGCGACGCGTCATATCCGCATCTGCCGCGGACACTGCAGCTTCGTATTTGATAATTGACTTGGACATCCTGAATGGGCTGCTCGCCGATTGCTTACAGTGCAAAGCGTGGTTCAAAGTATGCGGCGGGCGTGCGAAACTAGTCACGAGTGACCACGACTACGGATGGCCTCGCTAAAAACTGATAGTGAAGTGCGACTGATGTGGCGAAGCGACGATGGCATGAAACTCACGCAGAGCCGATGGTGAAAAGTCGTGCAATGCATTTGAAATAAACATTTTATCTACACGTGCAATGCTTTGTAGTGGGAACAGCCAGACATTCATGAACGATAATTTCGTGTCGATGGGACTGTCAGGGCGGGGGCTGCACAATAAAACAGCAATTTTTTTCACCTTCTTGTCCAAAGTGGCATTTCTGATGGTGTCATATTGGAGCAACAATATTTCTGGTTCTACTCAAACAGTCTCAATAATTTTTTTTTTGTCAGAAAGGTGGTGAATTGAAAAGTGCTGTAGGACTAATTCATAGATACATATATCTAAAAAACATTTATAAAAATAATTTTTGAAGTTAATGGGTTTTACAAATAAATTTTCAGATGGCCTTATTTTATCCGAGATTGTTGTAAAATATTCATTCTTGCCTGATTGAACCCGTATATCATCTTCCATCACTCTAGTGCTCAAGAAATTCCCATATTATTTCTAACTTGTCCTGAAATGTTTTTTCTCGTTTTCTCAAAACTGCATTTTTGATCATGTTGTAGTTTTCCAGTGACGATATCTCTGGTGGTACTTATTCGATCGTAGTGATTCTTGTTTTTTTTTTTTTAGGAAAAGGGACATATGGGGAGTGCAGTAGGCATCAAATTTGAACGAATAACATAAGAAATGTTTTCAAAAAGTAATTTCTCCAGGGTATTACCAAAGCATTCTGCTTACAAAAGTTTGACAAGCTGACACTTTCGTGCAAATCAGTAGAGAGCATTCATTCTTGTAGCAATGCAAGCTCTGAGTATACAACATCATTTTCATATGACACTGTCTTTGATAACTACCAGCATTCGAGAAAAACTCACCTCCAAATTTGTCACTGCAAGAAACATGAATTTCTCAATATTTTGAAAAAAAAAACTTGTTCTACAGGAAAAAAGTAATTGCAGATTTGAAATCAACATGTCAAAATAAATACAGGATAAAAGTTTGATCACAATTCAACCATGAATAAAAAACTGTTTAAAGTGGGGTGTGCCCCCTTCAACCGTGTGACCTCAAATTATCGCGAAGCTTCCCAAACACTGCTGTGCCACCTGCACTGAGTAATGCTTACAGTCTTGACGGGTAAAATCTCAATTTATGAAAATACTACACACATAGCAATGTGCATGTAGGTAGTAGTTAGGCTTCTTATTTATATGCTAAATTTATCCCAAGTACAGAGATATTTTTATCCCCAAAGGTCAAAAGACATCTGAGTTTGGTATGTTGTGCTGCATGTGTTATTGCCGTGACAAATACATACATACACACACACACACACACACACATACACACACACACACACACACATATATATATATATATATATATATATATATATATATATATATATATATATATATATATATATATATATATATATATATATATATATATATATATATATATATATATATATCGAGAATAGTGCAGTATAGGAAACAAAACAATAAAATATTTATTTAATCCTAAAGGCCAAACCTCATAAGTGCGAAAATGCACGCGACAGCGACAAGCGACGCGACGTAGATCGGCTTCGCGCGAGCAGTCGCTAGCGCGAAGCAAACCTCACTCACGAGACGGCTTCGGCGAGCTTCGGCGAGCATTCACGCGACGGCTGTTGCTGGCATGAGGCCATCTACTAGCACCAAGAAAACCACGTAGCGAGCGGTATGCAATTTAAAAATAAGATATATTTTTGTGTAATGAAACGGATAGTGTTTATTATTGCCTTGCAGCACTTTGTTATATGCACATGCATAATAAACATTGCGTTATTTCTTGTTGCGCATACGTGACTCGGGTAGGGTCACGTGCATCTATGTAGTCTTTGTCTTTTCCTGTATTTCACTATTGGCTGCTTGAGCCCAGCACTTCCGGGCGATGAGCGACGGTTTCCAAATCTGGAAAACCAAGCGATCGCGCGAAAACGAGCACGCGACACGTCGCGCGAACGCCCTGTTTTGTCACTCATAGCGTCGCTCGTCGCTGTCGCGTGCATTTTCGCGCTTATGGAGTTTGGCCCTAACAGTTTCGGCTGGTGGACCAGCCTTCTTCGGAGGATCTAAGTGAAATGGTACAAGTTCCCGTAGCAGAGGGTCACCCTCACAGTTTGAAGACCCTCCAAAACGATCAAAAAAAAAAGAGACAAACGGGCGAACGAGGTAGCAACAGACAACAAGAAGCAGAAGAAGGAGAGGAACTAGAAAGGAGCGACGGAGAGCCGCTGAAGACAAGCAGGTAATTCTGGAATTGTTACTGGGTATAGGTAAGACGCGCCGCCAGTGGAGGCGACCAAGAAAAACGGAAAAATGTGAAACATGTTGCCGCTTACTCGCATCCCACACATGGATCGAGTTTAAGTTCACGTGATTCGGCGGCTGGCCCGCGGCATCGGGCCACACACGCACACACACACAAGAAGCATACGACCCGCTCCAGCTTTTCGGAAAATAATGGCCACGTTGGAAAGCTAATGTGCCCTCTCCACCTCCCTCCACTTGCCCTCTCTTACAGAAAACTGTACAACCAGTCATACTGAAAATAAATGAATGGGTATTCTTGTAAAGGATGAACAAACAAAAACGTAAACAAAAATTGAAAATTAAATAATACTAAAAAGTACTCAGAAACGAAAATAAAGTCTAATAATACTAACCCACGCCGTTTGGTTCACGTAGCATCGAATTCGTTTAGTTTCACGCGCTATATTTACCAACTTACGTGTGCGACTTCACGTATGTATAAATAAATTGATTGAGTCATTCAATTTCTGTGTTTCACGAAACGTCGCGGAGGCACGTCAGTCGCCCAGGGCTCTCGTTGATTCCGTGGGTAAGTGATCTGAATTTCTTTATGAAGTATGACTCCCACTGTTCGCGCTCCCGTGTGTTCTGGAAGCCGGATTGTAGGAGTATGACACTTACGCGTTCGAAAGAGTGACCAGGAAGATTGATATGTTTGGAGAACAGCAAATTGGGGAGGCCCTTTACGTGTGCCCTGTGGTTGTTGAAACGCAAACGGAACGCGGTTTCCGTGTGTTCAACATATTCCTGTTTGCACACCTCACAGCGAATTTTGTATACCACATTGGCTGAGTCACAGTTAAGGTCGTCTTTAATTTTGTACACATAGTCTGAACAGGAGGCTTCGGCCGTATCTGTGGTCACCATGTGTGTTCACACCCTGCAGCGAGGTTTCCCGCACGGTCTACAGCCCTGATGGTGGTCGGTTTTGTGTGTTTTCGCCCTGACCAGTAAGTCTCTCAGGTTTTTATTTCTTCGGTAAACCACCTTGGGCGGAGTCTGAAAAACGGCAGAGAGGCGACTACTCTGTTTAAGTATGTTGAAGTGGCGGGTTAGTTTAGAATTCACCCGAGGGTGGCGGCGCAGTATGTGAGGATTAAATTTGCCCCTGAAGTTATATTGCCACCTGATATGCTTGGGTGAGATCCAGGAGTGGAAGAAGACAAAGACGATCTGTCTGAGCTGCTGCTTGGCTAGTCGACTCAACGAACCCAATAAACCAAGTTTGTCTTAAGAAACGTGACAAGACTGGTGGAGTTGCTGGGTACAACGTCTCACGATCCACCCGATGCCCATGACCCGGTCCAGCAGCCGGAACACAAGCCCTGCACCCGTGGACACTCCTGTTCATAGAGTAAGCCGCCGCCAACGAGGCCTACCACCTGAGACACCAACCACTGACGCAGCGACTATGACTTCGACACAAGATCCCGTGCAAGCTCTGACACCTTCCACGCCGATCTACTGCACCGTCCAGAACCCGCTCATGCCTAGCCCCTTTCACGGAGAGCAGCATGAAGATGTTGACGACTGGCTGAGTGAGTTCGAACGTGTCGCAGCGATCAATTACTGGGATGATGCCGCGAAGCTCCGGAACGTGTACACTTGCCTAAAGGATGGTGCCAAGACGTGGCTTTTGAACAGGGATGATGTTCTGACATCTTGGCGCGAGTTCTAGCGTCGCCTTCTGGAGACCTACAGGAGTCCCGACCGCCGCGAACGGGCGGAGCATGCACTACAATCACGCATCCAGATGCCAAACGAGACCGTCTCGATGTACGTTGAGGACATGACACGGCTTTTCAAGCGAGCGGATCCTGCTATGGCACAAGAAAAAAAGTTGCGCCACCTCATGCGTGGTGTGAAGGAACAACTTTTTGCTGGTTTGGTGCGTAGTCCCACTAAGAGTGTTGCTGAGTTCCTTACTGAAGCGGCAACAATGGAGCAAGTACTGCACCAACGGTCTGCCCTGTTTGACCGTCAAGTGAATGCTGCCTCAACCCCCGAAATTTTCGCCACCCCCGAGAGCAAGAGCCCCGAATGGATTCACGAGATCATCCTATCTGTTGTCCGGGAAGAAATGGAAAAGATGTACGGGACAAGACCAATCGATGTTGGTTCTATAACCAGTGTCATACGTGACGAGGTCCAACAGGTGTTGCACGCCCATCGTTTTCCGCTGATGTCGGTTGATCCGGAAACGGCTCCTGTGTCTACTGACAGTCGCCGTCGTACGTACGCGGAAGCCTTGCGATCTGCCACGCCTAGTTATGGTGAAGGAGTCTCGACCCAGCCATTGCCGCACGTCCCGATCCAGACAGTGCCGCACGTCCCGATCCAGACAATGATGCCGTCAATCGCGATTCAGTCGGCGCACGCTGGTTTGGACATCGATGATCGCCGTGCACCAACGCGCAAGTCTGATCTCTGGCGTACGCCGGACAGACGACCCCTCTGCTATTATTGCGGTGAGGCTGGTCACATTTACCGCGAATGCCCATACCGGCAACTTGGCCTGCGTGGATTTTCCGTCAATTCACAATTCACCTCGTCCCCAAATGGGTCAAAGGCCGAGTGACATCGAAGAGTATCTCGCGCAACAGCGTGCACCCTTTACACGACGGCAATCACGGTCACCATCTCCGAGGAGACGCGCAGCCACTGGGTCACGTTTCGATGTGACGGCACGGAAACGCTCTCCAAGCCCTCGTCGGGAAAACTGAAGGCAGCGGCCTTCGGGGGCAAGGTCGCTGGGACTCAAAGTGCGGAAGACCTCCCATCGACCTTGCACGCAACACGGAAGACATTCAATCAGAGAGTAATCGCAGTACCGAAGAAACGCCGAAATCCACATCTGAACCCAGTGACCACGTGTCACTTGACATACCTGTGCTGATTGACGGTTTTCAGGTCAATGCATTGATAGACACTGGTGCAGACTATTCGATTATCAGCGGGAGGCTAGCAAAAGATCTCCGGAAAGTGATTACGCCGTGGAATGAAACGCGAATTCGAACTGCTAGAGGACACGTTGTAACACCACTGGGTCGCTGTACTGCGTCAACGTTTGTGCTCAGCTGCCTCGTTCTGCGCGACTGTTCACGTCAGCTGATTATCGGCATGGACTTCCTTAGGGAATACGGTGCCATCATAAATCTCCGTGAACGCATCGTGACCTTCTCTACTCAAGGCGCAACAGATCGAGACGCTGATAACTGCCGTAGACCTGCGTTGCGTGTTGCTGACGACAGTGTGACGCTGCCGCCTCGACCGACTGTTCCCATCGAAGTCATTTGTGAAGACCTCCGGGACGGTGACGTGGTGGCTGAAAGCAACCTATCACTTCTGCTACTCCAAGGTGTATGTGCCGCCCGAAGTGTTGTGCGTGTCCGTAACGAACAGTCGCAAATACTAGTTACGAACTTCAACTACGAGCACCGGCATCTTTTTCGCGGAACCACCGTAGCCTATGGAGAACCTGTTGCCGACGTCACGGAGTGCTTCGCGTCCGAGAAAACGCATGAGGATGAAGAACTTCTAGACCACATCGACATTAATTCGACGCTGTCAGACAAGAGAAAGGCTGCACTTCATGACATTTTAAGGGAGTTTCGGTCTTGCTTCGCCTCTTCTTCCAAAGTCCATCAAACACACCTCGCCAAGCATCGAATTATTACCGACGATGACGTCCGCCCCATCCGGCAGCAGCCTTATCGCGTTTCTTCCAAAGAACGTGCGGCTATTCAGACACAAGTAAAAGATATGCTCGATGACGGGATTATTCAACCATCCAGCAGCCCTTGGTCCTCGCCAGTCGTTCTAGTGAAGAAAAAAGACGGAACGCTGCGATTTTGTATTGACTACAGGAAGCTTAATAGCGTCACGAAAAAAGATGTTTACCCGCTTCCACGGGTCGACGACTCTCTCGACAGATTACGACGCGCGAAGTATTTTTCGTCCATCGATCTAAAGAGTGGCTATTGGCAAATTGAAGTGGATGAACGAGACCGAGAAAAAACTGCATTTGTGACTCCAGATGGACTTTACGAACTCCGTGTTCTTCCCTTCGGCCTCTGTTCTGCCCCAGCCCCTTTTCAGAGGATGATGGACACAGTTCTCGCTGGCTTGAAGTGGCAAAGCTGCCTTGTCTACCTCGATAATGTGGTCATCTTTTCCGAGAGCTTCGAAGAACACCTGAAGCGTCTGAGAAAGGTTCTGGACGCCATTCGCACAGCTAAACTCACGCTGAAACCCCAAAAATGCCATTTCGGCTACGAAGAGCTGAAATTTCTGGGACATGTCATTAGTGCGGATGGAGTGCGACTTGATCCAGACAAGACTGCTGCTGTCGCCGCCTTCCCTGTTCCATCAGATAAAAGAGCAGTACGCCAATTCCTCGGCTTGTGCGCGTATTATCGCCGATTTATCGCCAACTTCTCGAAGATAGCTGAACCTCTTACGCGACTCACCCGAGATGACGTGCATTTTACTTGGAGCGCAGAACAAGATTCAGTGTTCACAGAGCTACGGCAGAGAATTCAAACAGCCCCTGTTCTTGCCCATTTTGATGAGGACGCTGCTACAGAAATTCATACAGATGCCAGCAACGTCGGACTTGGCGCTGTCCTTGTACAACGACAGTGGCGTTGAACATGTAATAGCTTACGCCAGTCGTACTCTTTCTCGAGCCGAGACCAACTATTCTACATCGGAAAAAGAATGCCTCGCAGTCGTGTGGGCGACGACCAAGTTTCGGGCTTACCTCTACGGTCGTCCCTTCAAAGTGGCGACTGACCACCACTCGCTCGGCTGGCTGGCAAATCTCAGAGATCCATCCGGCCGTCTCGCTCGGTGGAGTTTGCCTTTGCAAGAGTTCGATATTACGATTGTGTACAGGTCAGGGCGCAAACATGAAGATGCCGACGCGCTTTCTCGAGCGCCTGTGGGGCACGCTGTCAGGGGCTCCGAGGATGAAGATGCCTTTCTCGGAGCGGTCAGCGATTCCGAATTTATGTCAAAACAGCGGGCAGACGATGAATTACGCCCAGCTATTGATTCCCTGGAAGGCCGGAACTCTCAGGTCCCTCAACACATTGCTCGCGAACTGTCCTCTTTTTGTCTAAGAAGAGGCATTCTTTACAAGAAAAACGCCCGTGGTAGCGACAAAGCCTTCCTATTCGTTGTTCCTACCGAAATGCGGGACGAGATCCTCCTTGCCTGCCACGATGAGCCCACGTCAGGACATTTGGGCTATTCGCGAACTCTCGCCAGAGTACGCCAACAGTATTACTGGCCACGACTATCAACTACTGTACATCGATACGTTAAAGGCTGCCGTGAGTGCCAGCGTCGCAAGGCTCCGCCTGTGAGACCCGCGGGCCTGCTCCAGCCGATCGCACCACCACAGACACCGTTTGACCTCGTGGGAATAGACCTTCTAGGACCCTTCCCTTTGTCGTCCTCTGGGAACAAATGGATTATAGTTGTGACAGATTATCTTACTCGGTATGCTGAAATAAAAGCGTTACCCGTGGCACATCCTCTGAAGTCGCGCAGTTCTTCGTGCACCAAATCGTCCTACGGCATGGTGCCCCGTCATGCGTGATTACGGACAGAGGGACGTCATTTGCAGCACGAATGATGGAGGACACTTTTAAATTGAGCTGCACAAGTCTTCGAAAAACGACGGCTTATCACCCGCAATCGAATGGACTGACAGAAAGGCTTAACAAGACCATAGCGGACATGCTGTCAATGTACGTTGACGTACAACACAAAACCTGGGACGAAATTCTTCCATACATAACGTTTGCATACAATACGGCAACGCAAGAAACAACGCGATTTCCGCCTTTCCGACTCGTTTACGGACGCAACGTGCGAACCATGCTCGATGCTATGCTTCCGTCTGACCAAAGCAATGAAACCGCTCCAGACGCTGAGCAATACACTCAATACGCCGAAGAAGCTCGTCAGCTAGCTCGCATAAACACCAGTCACCAACAAGATGAAGACGCACGACGTTACAACCTCCGCCATCGAAACGTCACCTACCACCCTGGGGACCGAGTGTGGGTGTGGACCCCTGTCCGGCGACCAGGTTTATCCGAAAAACTCCTAAGCCGTTATTTTGGACCGTACAAGGTTCTTAGACGTGTCACTGATCTTACCTACGAGGTATTTCCGGACGGCGCAGCGTCTTCTCGTCTACAGCTGCGACCCGAAACCGTGCATGTCGTTAGGCTGAAGCCCTACTTCACACAGTAGCCCTTGTGGTTCACGTGTTGCGACATGCCGTGACATTGTGCTGCTGCTGCTGCTGTTCGTGTTCACCTGTGTTTTTATGCCTTTTCTTTTTGCGCTTGGCGCAAGCATTGGCGAAATTTCCTCATTTGCGCTGCGAGTACTGGCACTCTCCTTCTTTTGGTTCTCTGTATCTGCGTGTGTATGCCTTCATTTTTTTTTTTTCGTTACGAGCATCGAGTCGATGCTTTCAAAGGGGGGACTAATGCCACCTGATATGCTTGGATGAGATCCAGCAGTGGAAGAAGACAAAGACGATCTGTCTGAGCTGCTGCTTGGCTAGTCGACTCAACGAACCCAATAAACCAAGTTTGTCTTAAGAAACGTGACAATATTATCTTTATTCCCGCCTTTTTCTCTCATTGTTGATTCTCGGTCCAAAGAGCGAGCGCGCTCAATTGCATTGTCAATTATTTTTTCGGGGTACTTTCGACGCAAGAAGGCTGCTGTCAATTTCTGTGCGTGGGTGTCAAATTGCGTGATTTCAGAGCAAATTCTTCTGTATCTGTGGGCTTGAGAGTAAGGAACACCTGTTTTGCAGTGATGGGGGTGACTGCTATGGAAATGCAGATACTGTTTGCGGTGAGTTGGTTTTTTATACAGGGAAGTAGATATGGTGGTGCCACTGAGTGATACAGCGACATCCAGAAAGTGAACACTCTTCTGCAAATACGTGTGCGTGAATGTTGTCGAAGGATGCAGGGAGTTGAAACCGGAAATGAATTTGGAAAGATTATGTTCACTATCGGCCCACACGAAGAATATATCATCGAGGAAGAGTCGGTAAAATATAGGTTTGAATGGAGAATTTTTGAGGAAAGGATTCTCCAAAGAGGCCATGAAAATATTTGCGTAATTTGGGGCCATTTTGGTTCCCATGGCAGTTCCGTTTACTTGCAGATAATGTTTTTGGTCGAATTCAAAGTTATTATGTTTAAGTACAAGATTTAGGAGCACCTCTAAAGCGCTTTCATCGAATTCACTCGTCGATTTACTTTTTCCATAGGCGGCGACTGTGACGGCGATTCCTTCGGTGTAGGGAATGTGTGTGTACAGTGATGAGACATCCATGGTGACCAAATAGCACTCTAGAGGTACCACAAGTTTTGAGACTTCTCGAAGGAAGTGGCTGGTATCTTTGATGTATGATGGGAATGATTGTGGGATGTGCCTAATCAGAGAGTCAATGAAACTAGAGATTTTTTCAGTAGCAGTACCGTTGCTGGAAACTATGGGTCGGTCGGGATTGTTAATCTTGTGAATTTTGGGTAATAAATAGAAACGCCCGGGAGACGATTTGCCAGGTGACATCATTTTAAGCATAGGGTAGGTTATG
The DNA here is from genome assembly GCF_043290135.1 of Rhipicephalus microplus. Taxonomy (NCBI): domain Eukaryota; kingdom Metazoa; phylum Arthropoda; class Arachnida; order Ixodida; family Ixodidae; genus Rhipicephalus; species Rhipicephalus microplus. The sequence continues at coordinate 280,924,463 of NC_134702.1, read as the reverse complement.
TTACCCCTTTTACGTAATGATATTAGTGAGGTCTTAATAGTACTTTCATACTCTTCTGTCGAATCACAAGGGAGTTGTTTATAGAAATTTTCATCTGCCAGTTGGCGAAGCCCTTCTTTGATGTAGTCAGTCCTGTCGAGCACAACCACAGCACCACCCTTATCAGCTGGCATCGTTATTAAACCAGCTCATAAGAGTGGTGCTGTGGTTGTACTCGACAGGACTGACTACATCAAAGAAGGGCTTCGCCAACTGGCAGATGAAAATTTCTATAAACAACTCCCTTGTGATTCGACAGAAGAGTATGAAAGTACTATTAAGACCTCACTAATATCATTACGCAAAAGTGGTAAGATAACCTACCCTATGCTTAAAATGATGTCACCTGGCAAATCGTCTCCCGGGCGTTTCTATTTATTACCCAAAATTCACAAGGTTAACCATCCCGACCGACCCATAGTTTCCAGCAACGGTACTGCTACTGAAAAGATCTCTAGTTTCATTGACTCTCTGATTAGGCACATCCCACAATCATTCCCATCATACATCAAAGATACCAGCCACTTCCTTCGAGAAGTCTCAAAACTTGTGGTACCTCTAGAGTGCTATTTGGTCACCATGGATGTCTCATCACTGTACACACACATTCCCTACACTGAAGGAATCGCCGCCACAGTCGCCGCCTATGGAAAAAGTAAATCGACGAGTGAATTCGATGAAAGCGCTTTAGAGGTGCTCCTAAATCTTGTACTTAAACAAAATAACTTTGAATTCGACCAAAAACATTATCTGCAAGTAAACGGAACTGCCATGGGAACCAAAATGGCCCCAAATTAAGCAAATATTTTCATGGCTTTTTTGGAGATTCCTTTCCTCGAAAATTCTCCATTCAAACCTATATTTTACCGACGCTTCCTCGATGATATATTCTTCGTGTGGGCCAATAGTGAACATAATCTTTCCAAATTCATTTCCGGTTTCAACTCCCTGCATCCTTGATAACATTCACGCACACGTATTCGCAGAAGAGTGTTCACTTTCTGGATGTCACTGTATCACTCAGTGGCACCACCATATCTACTTCCCTGTACAAAAAACCAACTCACCGCCAACAGTATCTGCATTTCCATAGCAGTCACCCCCATCACTGCAAAACAGGTGTTCCTTACTCTCAAGCCCACAGATACAGAAGAATTTGCTCTGAAATCACGCAATTTGACACCCACGCACAGGAATTGACAGCAGCCTTCTTGCGTCAAAAGTACCCCGAAAAAATAATTCACAATGCAATTGAGCCCGCTCCCTCTTTGGACCGAGAATCAACAATGAGAGAAAAAGGCGGGAATAAAAATGATATAACTTCAGGGGCAAATTTAATCCTCACATACTGCGCTACCGACCCTCGGGTGAATTCTATACTAACCCGCCACTTCAACATACTTAAACAGAGTAGTCGCCTCTCTGCCGTTTTTCAGACTCCACCCAAGGCGGTTTACCGAAGAAATAAAAACCTGAGAGACTTACTGGTCAGGGTGAAAACACACAAAACCGACCACCATCAGGGCTGTAGACCGTGCGGGAAACCTCGCTGAAGGGTGTGCACACACATGGTGACCCCAGATACGGCCGAAGCCTCCTGTTCAGACTATGTGTACAAAATTAAAGACGACCTTAACTGTGACTCAGCCAATGTGGTATACAAAATTCGCTGTGAGGTGTGCAAACAGGAACATATTGGACACACGGAAACCGCGTTCCGTTTGCGTTTCAACAAGCACAGGGCACACGTAAAGGGCCTCCCCAATTTGCCGTTCTCCAAGCATATCAATCTCCCTGGTCACTCTTTCGAACGCGTAAGTGTCATAACCACAGGGCACACGTAAAGGGCCTCCCCAATTTGCCGTTCTCCAAACATATTAATCTCCCTGGTCACTCTTTCTATAATCCGGCTTACAGAACACACGGGAGCACGAACAGCGGGAGTCATACTTCATAAAGAAATTCAGATCACTTACCCACGGAATCAACGAGAGCCCTGGGCGACTGACGTGCCTCCGCGACGTTTCGTGAAACACAGAAATTGAATTACTAAATTAATTTATTTACACATACGTGAAGTCGCACACGTAAGTTGGTCAATATAGCGCGTGAAACTAAACGAATTCGATGCTACGTGAACCAAACGGCGTGGGTTAGTATTATTAGACTTTATTTTCGTTTCTGAGTACTTTTTTAGTATTATTTAATTTTCAATTTTTGTTTACGTTTTTGTTTGTTCATCCTTTACAAGAATACCCATTCATTTATTTTCAGTATGACTGGTTGTACAGTTTTCTGTAAGAGAGGGCAAGTGGAGGGAGGGGGAGAGGGCACATTAGCTTTCCAACGTGGCCATTATTTTCCGAAAAGCTGGAGCGGGTCGTATGCTTCTTGTGTGTGTGTGTGTGTGTAGCCCGATGCCCCGGGCCAGCCGCCGAACCACGTGAACTTAAACTCGATCCATGTGTGGGATGCGAGTAAGCGGCAACAAGTTTCACATTTTTCCGTTTTTCTTGGTCGCCTCCGCTGGCGGCACGTCTTACCTCTATACCCAGTAACAATGCCAGAATTACCCGCTCGTATCCGGCGGCTCTCCGTCGCTCCTTTCTAGTTCCTCTCCTTCTTCTGCTTCTTGTTGTCTGTTGCTACCTCGTTCGCCCATTTTGGAGGGTCTTCAAACTGTGAGGGTGACCCTCTGCTATGGGAACTTGTACCATTTCACTTAGATCCTCCGAAGAAGGCTGGTCCACCAGCCGAAACTGTTAGGATTAAATAAATATTTTATTGTTTTGTTTCCTATAGTGCACTATTCTCGATATATATATATATATATATATATATATATATATATATATATATATATATATATATATATATATATATATGTATGTATGTATGTATTTGTCACGGCAATAACACATGCAGCACAACATACCAAACTCAAATGTCTTTTGACCTTTGGGGATAAAAATATCTCTGTACTTGGGATAAATTTAGCATATAAATAAGAAGCCTGACTACTACCTACATGCACATTGCCATGTGTGTAGTATTTTGATAAATTCAGATTTTACCCGCCAAGACTGTAAGCAACACTCAGTGCAGGTGGCACACCAGTGTTTGGGAAGCTTCGCGATAACGTGAGATCACCCTGTTGAAAGGGGCACACCCCATTTTAAATTTTTTTTTTATTCTTGGGTGAATTGTGATCCAACTTTTATCCTGTATCTATTTTGACATGCTGATTTCAAATCTGCAATTACTTTTTTCTGTACAACAAGATTTTTTTTTTTTCAAAATATTGAGAAATTCATGTTTCTTGCATTGACAAATTTGGAGGTGAGTTTTTCTTGAATGCTGGTAGTTATCAAAGACAGTGGCATATGAAAATGATGTTGTATACTCAGAGCTTGCATTGCTACAAGAATGAATGCTCTTTACTGATTTGCACGAAAGTGTCAGCTTGTCAAACTTTTGTAAGCAAAATGCTTTGGTAACACCCTGGAGAAATTACTTTTTGAAAACATTTCTCATGTTATTCGTTCAAATTTGATGCCTACTGCACTCCCCATATGTCCCTTTTCCTAAAAAAAAAAAAAACAAGAATCACTACGATAGGATAAGTACCACCAGAGATATCGTCACTGGAAAACTACACCATGATCAAAAATGCAGTTTTGAGAAAACGAGAAAAAACATTTCAGGACAAGTTAGAAATAATAAGGAAATCTCTTGAGCACTAGAGTGATCGAAGATGATATACGGGTTCAATCAGGCAAAAATGAATATTTTACAAAAATCTCGGATAAAATAAGGGCATGTGAAAATTTATTTGTAAAACCCATTAACTTCAAAAATTATTTTTATAAATGTTTTTTAGCTATATGTATCTATGAATTAGTCCTACAGCACTTTTCAATACACCATCTTTCTGACAAAAAAAAAAAATGATTGAGACTGTTTGAGTAGAACCAGAAATATTGTTGCTCCAATATGACACCATCAGAAATGCCACTTTGGACAACAAGGTAAAAAAAAAATGCTATTTTATTGTGCAGCCCCCGCCATGACAGTCCCATCGACACGAAAGTATCGTTCATGAATGTCTGGCTGTTTCCACTACAAAGTATTGCACGTGTAGATATAATGTTTATTTCAAATGCATTGCACAACTTTTCACCATCTGATCTGCGTGAGTTTCATGCCGTCGTCACTTCGTCACAACAGTCGCACTTCACTATCAGTTTCTTAGCGAGGCCATCCGTAGTCGCGGTCACTCGTGACTAGTTTCGCACACGCGCCGCATACTTTGAACCCCGCTTTGCACTGTAAGCAATCAGCGAGCAGCCCATTGAGAATGTCCAAGTCAATTATCAAATACGAAGCTGCAGTGTCTGCGGCAGATGCGGATATGACGCGTCAGTTGCATTGGTGAAAACCGCACTCTTTTGCACTGTCCCCGGTGTCGATTCAAGTCGTTCAAGCATGACCTGCTCACAAGCACTCACTTGGTCTATGTCGCTGCTCGTGACATCTTCAGTGTGGACTCGCACTAGGCTACAGTCGGCCGATAAATGCTATCGTTCTCGGGCAGATCCCTGTCAGTTGCATCGTCGCGGGTTGCTTGCTTATCGCTTGTAAAGCCAGATGACGGCATGCCTTATCTTGCGGACCACTATTACCTGGGCAAGGTTCCTTTTGGCGTTGGATAGTGGTTGCCAGACGTTGAGGGTCAGTGTTGCCAGACTGCCGCTAAATTTGACTGCAATTTTTTTTCCTGTAGTTGTGGCTTCTTCATGAAAATTTGGTGCCATCCGCGGTGCATTTCGCGAACGAGCGACGCTAGCCATTTTAATTAACAGAATGAACCGTGCCTAGCAGTAGTCGAGCGTAGCACTGCCATGCAATTAAGAGGCCGTTTTAATTAACGGAATGAACCGCGCCTAGCAGAAGTCGAGCGCGGTTCGATAAAGCAGCTCGATAAAGCAGCCTTGCAGGCGTACATAGCTGTAGCATATCCGACGTACCCCGATTAACCAGCCTTGGAACGCTTATTCATCACATGTATATACGAGTCCGAACGATGTCTTGTGCTGACACAGCTAGGGGAAGCGTAGAGTCCCCCGTCGTAGCGCGCGGTCGACGCGACACGATCAGCTCAGAGAAAAAAAAAAGAAAAGTAAGGGGGGAGGGGTGGAGCGCATCACCTCCTGCGACTCTATTCAGTTTTCCCCGTCATCCCTAACACTCAGACTGTATGTGGACTTCACATTCCCCAAGCAGTTTACGGTAGCAAGGAATTACTTTTATTTTTAACACATCTTGTGACAGCCTTAATTATTCATCTCATGTTCATAATATCTGGCAAAAACAATGAACATATTGCATTCTCTCTTTTTTGAGGGCAACATTTATATGTTGATCTGAAATTTTGCATTTATTTATTTTGCCTCAAGCACCCAGAGTATGTATGTACGCATTTGATACAACTTGAGCAAGAAAATAGATGCTTCCAAAGTGTCTCAGAAAACATCTCATTGATATTGTTACAGGGAGATAACAGAAAATGGGTGTATTAACAATATTTACAGTCACAGTAATGCAGGTAAAAATAGCCAAGATGGTGAGAGCAGGCACCACCACTTCTTTGTCCTCTAGGTAAGTGGCACATAAGGTTACCTTCCGGCAGCGAAGGCACCGGCTCGGTGCAGCTGGAGAAGATGGTGGTAGAAGTGGTCACTATACGTGTGACCACTTGACAATTATAATTTAGCCAGGTTGTCACTCGTGATTTGGGCAAGAATCGCCTAAATATTCTTAGAAGGAAACGTATATTTGCAGGTATTTACGATGATTACACGCGAGGTCGGGGCCAGTCTTTATCTACTTCATAGTCTTTTCTTTCAGGCAGAGACCCTCTACCGCTTTATGCCCCGATCCCACTACTGCCTTGTGGCACTACCCCGAGGCGTTAAAGCGCAGACCCGGCGCTTGTCACGAAAGGGAAGTGTTAGGTGACACATAAGGCTTCAGTTTTACGAATTGCACAACAGTGGATGGTGGTGGCATTGAGTGCGCTTCGTCGACGACTCGCTGTATCTCGTAGGTGAGCTTGGTGATCTTGCGCAGGACTTTGTATGGTCCGTCATAGCGAAATAAAAGTTTTTCTGAGAGGCCGATGTGAAGACATGGGGTACACAAGTGTACGAGAGAACCTGGTGCATAGGAAACTTCGCGGTGGTGACGATCGTATCGATCTTTCTGAGAGGCTTGAGAAAGTATGAGTCGTTCTCGGGCAATCTGTTGTGCTGCGACGGCTCGCTCTATGGCATCGCGGACGTATGTGACAGGGGAGCTTGAACCAGCGGGAAGGAGTGTATCAAGAGGCAGAGAGGGTTCCTGTCCATAAAGAAGGTAGAACGGGGAATAACCTGCGGTGTCATGTCTGGAGGAGTTGTAAGCGAAGGTGACGTAGGGTAAGGTTTTGTCCCAGTCACGGTGGTCTGGAGAAACATAAATTGACAACATGTCCGCGATAGTGTGATTCAGGCGCTCTGTAAGTCCATTAGTTTGTGGATGGTATGTCGTTGTGAACTTGTGGTTCGTGGAACAGGAACGTACGATATCCTAGACAACGCGAGATAAAAAGTATAGGCCTTGGTCAGGAACGAGCTGTCGAGGAGCGCCGTGATGCAATATGATGTCATGCAGTAGAAAGTCGGCGACATCGGTAGTGCAGCTGGTTGGAAGAGCGCGGGTGATCGCGTAACGTGTCGCGTAGTCGGTCGCCACGGCAACCCATTTGTTCCCGGATGCAGAAGTGGGAAATGGCCCGCGAAGGTCGAGCCCTACGCAGTAGAATGGTTCAGCAGGGATCTCAATAGGGTTAAGGAGGCCAGCTGGAAGCGATGTTGGTCGTTTTCGACGTTGACAAAGGTCGCAGCTGGCGACATACTTTTGCACAGAGCGATATAGACGTGGCCAGAAAAAACGGGGCCAGACGCGATCATAAGTGCGGGTGACTCCCAGGTGACCAGCGGCAGGTTCATCGTGAAGCTGTCGGAGAACATCTACACGCAAATGGGAAGGCACGACGAGAAGGTGGTCAGGACCGTTAGGGCGCATGTTGTGGCGGTAGAGAACACCTTCATGAAGCAAATACAAGTTCAGAGAAGTGGGTGGAGTAGCGGAACTCAGGCTTTCTATGATGGGAAGTAAATCTGGGTTGCAGCGTTGCTCAGAAGCGATATCAAGAAAGTCTGATATTGATAAGCACAAGCCTCCGTAGCTCTCTCTGTGGCGTCTGGTGGATCCACTGAATACCGTGACAGGCAGTCAATGTCTTGATGGAGGTGACCAGATTTATACACGACCGAGAAGGTGTATTCTTGGAGGCGGAGAGACCAACGACCAAGACGTCGCATGGGAGCCTTGAGCGACGAAAGCCAGCAGACTGCATGATGATCAGTTACAACAGTAAAACTGCAGCCGAAGAGATACGGGCGAAATTTAGCGACAGCCCAAACAAGAGCAAGACACTCTCTTTCAGTGATGGAATAGTTCCTCTCGGCAGGGGATAAAAGGCAGCTGGCGTAGGCGATGACACAGTCACGTCCATGCTGACGCTGAGCTAAAACAGCACCGATTCCGTGGCCACTCGCGTCCGTATGAACTTCTGTCGGGGCAGTCTGATCGAAGTGGGCTAATATTTGCGTAGTCGTGAGGGCTGCAATGAGCGCCGAAAATGCAGCACTTTGAGGCGAATTTTAAGTAAATGGGACATCTTTTTCAAGAAGCTCGGTGAGAGGCCGCGCAATATCGGCGAAATTCCGGATGAAGCGGCGAAAATAGGAGCACAAACCAAGAAAGCTCCGGACATCCTTAGGAGAAGAGGGCACGAGAAATTGAGTTACTGCGCAAATTTTGTCCGGATCGGGCTGTACCCCAGATGCGTTAACGAGGTGACCAAGTACAGTTATTTCGCGACGGCCGAAACGGCATTTGGAGGAGTTCAGCTGGAGACCACGTTGCGGAATACTTGGAGAATACTGGACAGTCGCTCAAGATGGCTTGCGAACGTCGGTGAAAAAACAATTATATCATCTAAGTAGCATAAGCAAGTGGACCATTTGAAGCCGCGCAGAAGCGAATCCATCATGCGCTGAAAGATGGCCGGTGCATTACAAAGCCAAAACGGCATTACTTTAAGTTATATAACCCATCGGGGGTTACAAATGCTGTTTTTTCTCGGTCCCGTGGGTCAACAGCGATCTGCCAATAACCAGATCGAAAGTGAATGGACGAGAAAAACTTTGCGCCATGAAGGCAGTCAAGGGCGTCATCTATTCTTGGTAAGCGGTAAACGTCCTTCTTAGTGACCTTGTTGAAATGTCTATAGCCGACGCGAAACCGCCATGTGTTGTCCTTCTTCTTGACAAGCACTACCGGGGATGCCCACGGACTAGATGAGTGTTCGACGACGCCTCTGGCGAGCATTTTCTCGACCTCTTTCTGGATGACAGAGCGTTCGGCAGCAGAGACGCGGTAAGGGCGGCGATGAATTGGGTTGGAATCGCCGGTGTTGATGTGATGGGTCACAACTGATGTCTGGCCTAAAGGGCGGTTGTCAAGATCGAATATGTCCGCATAGGATGTCAACAGACAGTGGAGGTCTTGTGCATCGGAGGGCGAAACATCTGGCGCTATCATTTTGGCAATGTCAATGCTTGACAGGTTGGGCGCTGTGAGCAAGTTGACGTGCGGAGTAGGTTGCTGAGCCGACAGTTCAGAAATGTAACACTCTTGCATTGATGACATGATGCCTAGTTTAATACCAGCAGGCAGCACGTGCGTGGAGAAACCAAAGTTTGAAAAAGACAGATGGGTCTGGTTGTGGCGTACTCTCACCACGGTGTGCGGGACAGCAATGGAGTGGTTTAGCACAACGTCGGTAATAGGTGAAACGACATATTCACCATCGCGCACAGGCGGATCATACACGAGCCGCACATAAGTTGCGGCTTGCCGCGGAAGACGCAGGAACTCGGTGGCACAAAGGCGACTTTGAGCATCACGGGCAACAGTGGCGTCAAAAGGCAGTTCCAACTGAAGAAGACCCGTCGAGCAGTCGATAAGGGCGGAGTGCGCAGAGAGAAAGTCGAGACCAAGAATCACGTCATGTGGGCACTGCTCAAGCACGGTGAACAATACGACGGTCTGGCGCCCAGCAATACACACGCGAGAGGTGCACATGCCGAGAACGGTAGATGTGCTCTTATCGGCAAGCATTACTGCACACTTAATCACTTTTTGCAGTTTAATACAGAGAGCAGCGCTCATGACTGAAATTTGTGTGCCAGTGTCTATGAGGGCTGTAACGGTAAGGTCATCCACCAAAAGGTCCAAAATATTGCGGCGTGTAGGAATCGTCAACAGAGGATTTGCAGAACGGGTCGTTAATGCAGCGTCACCTCCGGGAGCTGCATGGTCTAAATTCCCGAGGTTGAGGGCCCAGGTCGTGCAGGGGACTTGGATCGAGAAATCATCGGCGAGAGAGATCGGCAGCCTTGGGATGATGGTGACCGGCTGAACCTTCGGCCCTGAACGTTAGTAGGAGCAGGCTGTGGATCGTACGGAGTAGAAAAGTGGCGAGAATTGCCTTCAAAAAGACGCCATGTCCCAGTGTTCCAAGATGAATTGGATGTCCAACGATTGCGACAGTAGCGTGCAATGTGGCCGGCGCGAGAGCAGTGAAAGCAGATCGGTCTATCATTCGACGTTCTCCATTCAGCAGGGTTCCGGTAGCGGGAAGGGGAGCGTGAAGGGTACACCGGAATCTGGTTAACAGAAGCCGAGCTCTCGGTAGTGCGAACAGCGCAAACAGGTGCAATGCCGAGATTTGCTATTTCTTGGCGAACGACGGCTTGGATGAGGGAGACGGTGGATGCTTTGTCTTGAGGACCGTCGGAGGCGATGGCTGCAGGAGCCATTGCTTCGACTTCGCGGCGAACGATTCAGGTGACGTTTTCGGACCATGTAGCTTGCGTGAACTTGGGGCTGTCTTCGCAGGTCGAAGTGACTGCAGTATAAGGCAGACGCGCAAACTGGCGGGTTATGCGACGGTTCTTGGCGTGCTCGAAGCGCTGACATTCCTTCACAACTGCGTCGACGGTGGCGCAATTTTTAACGATCAACAGATTGAAGGCGTCATCGGCAATTCCCTTTAATATGTGAGCGATTTTGTCAGTTTCGCTCATGTTTTCGTCCACCTTTCGACAGAGGCCCAATACGTCCTGTATGTAAGATACATATGATTCTGTCGATGCCTGCACGCGACATTCCAGGTATTTCCTCGTGGCCTGCTGTCGCCCAAATGGCCTGCTGAATAACTCGACAAGCTTCAGTTTGCAAACGTCCCAGCTGGTCAACTTCGACTCATGCGTCTCATACCAAGTGAGCGCTGTATCCCGCAAGTAAAATACAACGTTGGCCAGCATCAACGTAGGGTCCTGCCTATAGTATTCGCTCATGCACTCGTACAATGCCACCCAATCTTCAACATTCACCTTGCCCTTGCCTGTGCCCGAGCAGGTTCCGGGGTCTCGTGGAGGCAGGAGAATCAGAGGAGACAGCTGCTGCTGCTGTTGCGGCTGCTGTTGCTCTTGTGGGTGGGCCTGTTAAGCCATTGCAGGCTAATGAAGGTGGCGACCACTCCTTAATTCCGTGTTGGTTTGCCGGGAAAGCCAGGTAGGCGTACCAAGCACCTCCACCAATAATCTTACAATGAAACATATATTTGCAGATATTTACAATGATTACACGCGACGGCAATGCCTGGCACACTGGCGGGCTGGGACCAGTCTCCATCCACTTCGTAGTCTTTTCTTTCAGGCAGGGACCCTCTACCGCTTTATGCCCCAATCCCACTACTGCCTCGTGGCAATATATTGGCACTCACTGCATTATCTGTCTGGCATGTGCTAACAGTACAAAGTACTTTTTTTTGTAATTTGCTGTGTTCAATTTCATTACTATCTCAGCAGAGCTATTTGTGCTGTCTGACCTTGTCTTTCTATAATTATTGTACACATAATGCAATAACAAACAAGTAAGTGTATATGAACAGGCTCATGCTTAGCTAACTGATGTACTCAAAGAGTAAAGAAGACGTGCTATAACTGATCCATCCTTCTTGCTAATGGACGACAAAATTCAGAGCGATTTTCACCAGCCACACTCCTGTTTTCAATCCCATTTCATGTCACAAATTGGTATCACTTGTAGCCAGGTAAGTTTTCTTTTTCCGTTTACGCACCCTTAGGACTGTGCAAGGGTGTGTTCAATGAGGGATAAGATAAAAAAACAAGCACTCATGATATTTGTAGATGCTCAATCACATTCACACAAAAAGATGGTGGGCCAGTGGTGGCAACAACATTACTAGAGGTGTGTAAATATTTCAATAATGAATCAAATAGCATTCTATTCGATTCAAAAGTACAATTTAGCGGTACAACTCTGAAGCAGCGAAACATGGGATCAAGTGAAGGTTTATTTTCTTCCTGTAATCCCTAAATTACCTCTATAAATGTAGCCCAAGCATTTGCAACAATACCGATGCTATAACGATTACCAAATAAATTGTTCTTGCTGCAAATTGCACTTTTACTCGGTTTTTACTATGCTGCTGCTTCATTGCATTAATCATTTCCTCTCTTTATCATTGAAGTTAGGGATGGCTGCATTCAGCTTCATGAATAAGAACAAACGTAAGTCTTTTGTTCATGTGAATATTTTGTTCTTGCAGATACAGCTTTCCACACTGATTTTTACATGATCTCTGCGCCAAGGTGTATGTAGTGATGACTTTGTCTGTTTCAATAAATCTTTAGCAGCATGCACGGTGTTCGGCTCGAAATTGTCTAGATTTTATGCTGCAATTTCCTTTAAAAGCTCACGATAGAGTTTAAACTTGAAAACTGTAGTCACTGCAGTATTTAGACATACAGATAATAAGTATTTTGAAGGCTTTGGTCACTGCTGTATACAAGCTCATCACAGTTTGTGAATAGTTATTTGAAATAAACTGTTGTAGGAGTTCTAGGATTGTTTTTAAAATGGTTTGCTTACTATTTGAACACTATATAGAAGAGCATACGGTTCATATTAGCATTCGATTTGGCTGTAACGCTATTAGATTCGTTTAAAATTCATTTCCGAAATTGACTACTTGCGCACCCCTTGCTTTAGCGTGTCTTGTATATGTACTATGACAGTGCGTGTGCTGTCTGTCATCTCCTCATTGCTCTACGGGCATGCATCCCAGTGAAGCAAAAAAAAAAAAAAAGAAAAGAAAACTTTGACTGGAGGCCAGTCCTTTATATGCAGAACATACAAGTATATTTCGAAGTGTATTTGGCCTAGAGGGAGTACGCTGTCACCGATGTCCTTCTTTTCAATCAACAGTGCCCCTTGCTCCTTGTGTGAACGAAATAGCTTTGCACCTTTAAAGTGACACTACGACGATATTCGTTTGCAAGTCTATCGAGCCGCTGCTATACATATTTGTGGTTCTAATTTTGAATCGCTTTCATAATCAGTAGCGGTGGCATTCGAGTAGCCTAAGATCTTAGTGAGCGAGTGCAAGCTGAGCCTATTATTTATGTGCCCGATCGAGCAACGTGCGCGACATAGGCATTCAAGTACTCTGACACCAGCTTTTTGAGCAGCAACAAAGCTTACGGAGTAACGATTTTTGTTATATAGTCTTCACATCAACTATTTCCACTGTCGTCTTCTGTTTTTCACTTCACATCTGCGTCCACTTCGATGCTTTCGGCGATCGTTGCAAGCGGATCGACCAGTTTTTCGGCAGCGTCGACACAGGCGTGCACACAGTGTTTCTGTAGTATCTCGGTAGCACCAGCTAATTGATAGTGCCTTTTTCGCGTACCTACCGTTCATTGTAGACGATTTTGCAGTATACATGCAAGTGTCAACTTTCTTCCCTGCTTCGCTGCGATGTCTGCATGCATCTGCTGGGCACCTGCTCGACACATGAACCAATGAGCGTGCAGCTTCCGTAAGGGCAACTGGCACAGTGCATTGAGGGGGTGGGGGGGGGGTATCGGCTCGCTTTTGTAAATGCACTGCCCGGCTGGCCCCCCTTTCTCTTTGTGTGCTGCTGGATACTGCGCGCAGGCCACCCCGGCACTCAGTGCCTTCTCCTTTGTGCTTCTCCTGTTTAAGGCCCTCAGCGGACCAATCTGCACGCAAGTGCCTTCCCTTTGAGTAATAAACTCAGTTTTTTGTGCTTACATACGCCTGTTATTCCAGCTACCGTAGACATAACATTTTCTGAAAAATCCGTATGGATTTCTTTCTTTGTAGTGTAACAAATGGGTGGTTGTCTACTTTCCCTTTTTTATTCACAGTTGTGCACAGTGTGTTTAGCCATTTCTTGCCAAGACCAATAAGCGCCGCATGCATTCTTTGTGCCTATTATTTAGTAAAGAAGACTAGCGAAAAAAGGAAAGAGAAAATATGCAAGTATAAAAAGGATTCTGCACTTATATCAAATTTTTTATATTTTCATTGGCTGTTGAAAGGTTAAGAAGCACCAACAGAAAAACTTTTGCACTCCTTATTTTTTGAATGAGTAGCTTATGACCTACTTATCACGGCTGAAAACTTTGTTTGTGCGAGTGCACAAAGTTTATTTTATTTAAAGATGTTTTTAGAACGCCCAGTCACAGTTTTGGTATCGAAGAGCACCGAGAAAGGCAGGAGCAGTTTTCGCAGGAAGGTAAACACAGCTGGCTACGTTAGGCTGCAAAACTGCAACATGGGCTCCGCACTGACAGCCAGCGCACGCAAAGCTGCAGGAAGAAATTGAAGCTAGCACAAGCGGAAGGCACGTGCCAAGCAAACAGCCAACAGAAACTCGTGACGTCTGTTTACATTCCCGCCGTGCTGATGTCGGCGTCGCAAGGGGCTCCGCATGTCACTCAGTCGCACGGCATGCACTTTAAAATTGATTTCAAATGTGTTCTATGCTATATTTGCCCTTAATATTTCATAGATGCTGTGTATGTCTCTAGATAAATCAATCTCAATTTATCTGCCTTTGAAATTTTGTGTCAGTGCTCTTTTAGAAGTGTGAAATTTCGATAATGCTTTCTGATAAAGTTGTGGCAGCATGGTAAGGTCTGCTGAGCGCTGCTATTGGCTCTCGAAGGAAGCAGCTACATTTTCTACACCCAGAAGTTCTAACTGCTACTTATCTTGTGCTAATGGATTCCATGACTCTGCCCAACTCAACATAGCCAGTGATGGAAGTGACTTTTTACTTTTTGGAGCGCACTTTGCAGCAGATAAAGCACTACTTTGGAGCAGTCATAAGAGTTTTCCGAGCAGAAAAAAAATGCTAGTTTACAGCAGCTACTAGTGTCTTAGGAGCAGATATTTAATTTGCCATGCATTAATTGGAGTTCAGAGCATTGTCGAAGCATCTAGTAAATATTTTTTATAATGAAATGTATTTACCAGACAGTAATCATGAAGCAAACCATGGCAGGTTGTCAAAAATGTACTGTGAAATGAGCTACAACTCGAAATACTACTAATATATGGGGCAGAAATCAAATTAAACTGGAAAAGCTAAGCACCACATTTTAGAAGTAACCACAGTCCATTACAAGTGTTGCCGAATGAGAAGTAGATAACAGGTACAAGATAAAAGCAACCCGGTTCATTTTCACATTCACCACACTAGCCTGCATGTCCAGCTAAGGAAAGAAACGGCCAAATGAACTATACGGGTATAGTCAATATTACAGTGCTGTCTCGCAAATGGGATCAGAGTCGATAATTCTGCAAGTAGTAGCACAGTGGGATGAAAGTACACCAATTCTTTTAAGTTTCTTAATGACTTTTGAGTTGATCAAAGAGTAAATGTTTATCACTCTCATTCTCTAAGAGTCATTTCGGAGCAGCTTTGGAGCAATTAGAAACAAAAGTTACTGTTTGGAGCAGCATGAAGCAACATTTCTCTTTTGGAGCAGTTTGGAGCAATTGGAGCAGCACTTCCATCACATGGACAATGCATGGACAATGTACCCAGTGTGGCTGAAAAAAAAGCATTATAGATTATCCCTTATGAGCCGGAATTAAAGGCACACAATCAGCATTGCTTTGTCACATGACATCTAGAATTAGGCAAAAATTCTCGAAGTGCAACAGAAACCCCACTGTCTGAGAACTGTACCATATGTGTTCAACCACGAGGTTTATGTGCTCTGTGCTCAGATGTATTTTGAAAACTGTAAAGAACAGAATCTGTAGCTTTGTCACCATTGCTGTGAAAGTGATAGACAGACTACTCATTTAAAATGCAAACGAAATTCCATTGCTGTTGGCTTCAGTAGCTGTGGACTATCTTAATTACGGAATTATGCGAAAGTAGTCAGAAGCTAGAGTGCATGGCTCGACCACATAATTTAAACGCTTCAGAGAGGACTTCTTAAACAACACTGCAGCTGCATGCAGTTTATTGAACAGCTGTTATGTACAAGGTGGTCGTCATCGCCTAACTGACGTGATGGTTGTTGGAGACACTGAAGACAAACTGGAGACAGCCCAGCTTGATGAGGGAGCCATGGTGTAACAAAGCCGTGCCTTCCCAGCCAGCTGCACCCACAGGATTCACATGGCAGCCGCAAGTCCTCCGGATGCCCTGTTAAATATGATGTAATACCATCATTGGTATAACAATAATCTAAGTGAAATTTTTCAAAGGGCTCATTTCTCTATTAGTAGCAACCAAATGAAACCAAAAGACAGTTAGGCCAAGAAAAGCTTCGGGGCATTATTTGTTCTACAAGTTATGACCTAAATTCAAAGAAAATAAAGTAGATAAAAAGGCACCTTTTCCGTCGTTAGAACTTTTGCATTACACACCCTACCAATTAGGCTATAATGGAAGGTGCTCCCTTATACACTTTTGTTTGGTATTTATGAGCGTTTAACCACTGGGAGTTCCTCAGTGCCCCTTGTAGATAGGGCGGTTACCATGGAACACTCGTTTTGCCAGTTGGTGTCGCGTGGCACAGGATCTTCACGCGAGGGGGGCAGCTACAATGCATGTTTCCTAAGATATAAAGTCTGCCGGGACAAAGCCCTTCCTGCGGAAGTATGGCAGAAGTAGAATATTTTGAAGGGCTTGTTTATTCCATAGACAATACCAAATAAAACTGTAGCTACACCACTTGGCTGCTAACCTGAAAG
Organism: Rhipicephalus microplus; assembly: GCF_043290135.1. Lineage (NCBI taxonomy): Eukaryota > Metazoa > Arthropoda > Arachnida > Ixodida > Ixodidae > Rhipicephalus > Rhipicephalus microplus. The sequence goes on along the minus strand of NC_134702.1, from coordinate 280,908,140 downwards.
ATGGGCACTGATTCAGCAAAACTGATAATTTTTTTATGTGTTTTTCCAAAATCCTAACATTAGATACTGAAGCAGAATCATAGCAATTAAATGTGATGGGAGGCCTTTCTTCACAGTCAAGCTTCAGTGAAATGTGTTCAAAATCCTGAAGCACTCCACCCTCAGAGATAATATGCAGTTGCCAGATGCTGCACACAACTACCGTTTCTTGCAGGAGTATTATACGCCTGTCACACGGCCACCACCAAACTCCATTGAACACCATCAACGTAAATCTCCCCTAGGGAGTTCAACAGAGAAGGAGTTGTGGCAGTGTCACACGGAAATTACAAGGTTGTAACAGGTGCCGCGAGGGGGCTCAGCTTGCGCTGTTTGATTTTCGGAAAAGTATTCTAATTTCATCTCTATTGATTTTTTGTGAATCCTCGTTATGCTGTTTTTACAAAAAAGCACCATTAAGTATGTATGTGACTAACAAGCCATTAAAAATAATTTCAAATAAAAATGCATTTGCTAAATGTAGCGATGCTGCTAGCGACGCTGGCCACGTTGAGCTTTTAGTTGTTTTGTTGCCTGAGTACACGGAGAAAGGAAAGATAGGAGAGGCCCTGACGTCACTCGTTGTGAAGCCGCAATGAAGCCGAAAGTCGGCCATATTGACTGGGCAAATTCTCCTCCATTGTTTATATCTGAATGTAAAGCAGAAGGCACGACTCTTTCTCCGGCTCGGAAAGCACGTGAGCTGCGCAGCGCGCAAGTCGTGATGATCCGAAACTAATGATACGGGGGCTCAACACTCTGGGCCAACACGACACCTGTGGCGAAATTATTTCGTCCCAAGTATTAACAGCGATTAACAGCTCGCCGACAACGAAACAAGTACAAGAGAATGTGCGCTAGATGCACTGACAACGGCGTGTGTTTTCACGTCATTAATTCAGCAACTGTACAGACATCACGATTGGTTGTGCGCCTTCTTCCACGGTTGCATTCCGACGTGAGGCCCACGCAGCGCCCGGCCACTGTGCCCGTGTTCCGCATAAAACTCACTGGCGTCAGCATTCTATGACCGTGGTGACTTTCAGCACAGTGCAAGTGACACTTGAACGCGGTTGCTCTAATGTTGAGATTACAATGCTGGGGGCAAGTATAACAAGCGGAACACAAAATGTGTTTTACACATGCAAGTTGTTACTGTACACATACCAAACACGAAACCATGTATGTGCACATGGTACTCATTGCGTCTTGCTGGGCACAACAGTTTCGTCCGTTGCCACAATTAGGCAGGAGCACTGCCGAACCGTCACTGACCTGCACGGCGTTCATTGTCGTTCTGCTTCGTCATGGTGCCTAACGCTATTTCGCTGAACACTTCAAATGCTTCATACGCGTCATCCGCCGCACAACAAATGTATATGCGCTGGCTCTACGCACTGTTCAGGCGCCGTGATGGACGAAACGTTTTGTAAACGTTGCTAAGAGTACAGTAACTTCCAGGAAAACACTACCTAACCAATAAGGCGGCGCAGACCACGGATATTGTCCGCCACGGCTCAGCACGAGACCTGTGGAGGCACACATCCTGCCCCCAGCCGCAGCCGCTTACTGCTAGACCAGCTACACTGCGCAACACGTAACCATAGCAACGCAGCCATTGCGCTCAGTGAATATGGCCGCCATGATGTCATTTCCTCCACACTTTTCACGTAGCTCGCCAGCTGGGCATGCCCTCTCCTACCTTTCCTTCCTCCGTGCCTGTGTACATGCCCAGTACTATAGTGTACTAGAATATATTGTCGCAGTGCAACGCGAACAAAAGATGACAGCAGCTTACGGCAGTGAAAAGAGCGTATTCAGGATCAGCTGTACAGCAAGATGCCTGCTTCGTTATCGTCCCGAAAAACCACCTGACCCACTAGCTGGAATCTACAAAACATTCCTATCATCGTTCTTTTTCATATAAACAGGTGTCACTTGCCCCACCTTATAAGAGCATCGCCCCGATGCTGATTCAGACCCACAGTATTTTTTTTTTAACGTGCAGTCAGTCACTCACATACGGCTTCTTACGCACTACATGAACAAGTTCAGGCTGGTGCTGGCGACGCCTCGGGCATTGGGGACTGTCGGAGACGACCTCGTAGGTGACGTCACTTAGCTGGTGCGATACTCGGTATGGCCCGAAATATCGCCTTAGCAGCTTCTCGGACAGTCCACGTTTCCGTACGGGTGTCCAAACCCACACTCTGTCACCGATTTTGTACGTTACAGTTCTATGGCGAGCATTGTAGCGGCCTGCGTCGTAGTCTTGTCGCTGGTGGATCCGTAAGCGGGCGAGCTGCCTAGCTTCTTCCACGCGTTCAGTGAACACAACAGCGCCTGTGTCGGTAGCGTCCCATTCATGTGGCAACATCGCATCCAGCATAGTCCGTACCTCCCGTCCGTGAACCAAGCTGAATGGAGTCGTGCGAGTCGTCTCTTGTTTAGCCGTATTGTATGTGAACATGATATAGGGTAAAATTTCGTTCCAATTGTTATGTTGGACATCCACGTACATCGACAGCATGTCTTCAATCGTCTTGTTGAGGCGCTCCGTTAGTCCATTCGTTTGTGAGTGGTACGCAGTGGTCTTACTGTGAGTCGTTCCACTAAGCATCAAGACGTGGTCTAAAAGAGCTGCCGTAAATGCTGTTCCGCGGTCTGTGATCACGATAGTCGGGGCACCGTGGCGTAGCACAATATTTTCTATGAAAAATCTCGCCATTTCCACTGCGGTGCTCTTTTGAATAGCTTTTGTTTCGGCATACCTGGTTAGGTAGTCTGTTGCGACTATAACCCAGCGATTCCCTGCAGTAGAAGTAGGAAGGGGTCCCAAAATATGCATTCCTATCTGTTCAAACGGTGTACGTGGAACCTGAACTGGTTGCAGCTGACCGGCGGGTCTCTCTGGAGGTGACTTGCGTCGCTGGCAATCGAGGCAAGTGTGAATGTGGTGCTTGACGACTGTTGTGAGTCGTGGCCAGTAGTATCCCTGCTGTACTCTTGCCAATGTGCGAGTGTAGCCTAAATGGCCAGACGTCGGCTCATTGTGACATGCTTGGAGCACATCAGTTCGAAGGGGTGCAGGAATAACGAGCAAATAGGGAGCTCCGATGGATGAAAAGTTTCTTTTGTAAAGGACGCCATTGCGTAAGCAAAACGACGATAATGTCCTTGAAAAGACACTTGGTGCCCTCGAAGAACGTCCGTCCACGTAATTAATCAAATAAAGCCATTCAGGGTCACTTCGTTGTTGTTGGGCAGTCGTGGACGCGTCGAGAACACCAAGGAAGGCCATATCGTCGTTGTCAGAAAGAGAAGCTGACTGTACTGGTGGTCGAGACAGGCAGTCAGCGTCCGTATGGCGCTTCCCAGACTTGTGTATGACCTTCATATCAAACTCTTGTAACTTCAGACTCCACCGTGCTAATCGGCCGGTTGGATCTCTTAAATTAGTCAACCAACAGAGTGAATGATGGTCACTTATACCTTTGAAAGGGCGGCCATACAAATACGGGCGAAATTTCATAACTGCCCAGACCACGGCGAGGCATTCTTTCTCAGTTGTTGAATAATTGGCCTCAGTGCGTGTTAGCGTCCTGCTTGCGTGGGCGATCACTCGTTCCGTGTCTTCTTGCCGCTGCACAAGCACAGCTCCAAGGCCTACATTGCTTGCGTCAGTGTGAAGCATTGTTGGCGCTTGCTCGTCGAAGTGAGCAAGCACTGGAGGTGTTTGAAGACGTTGGCGGAGGTCATTAAACGCTGCTTGCTGTTCGTGGTTCCACTCAAAGGTGGCGTCGTCTCTAGTGAGGCGAGTTAACGACGACGCAATCCGTGCGAAGTCGGCGATGAACCGGGGATAGTAGGCGCATAGGCCCAGAAAGCGCCTGACAGCTTTTTTATCGGACGGTACTGGGAACTGTGCCACAGCTGCAAGCTTTTCGGGATCAGGCCGAACGCCGGTGCAGCTGACGACATGACCAAGAAACAACAGTTCTTCAAAACAAAAGTGGCATTTCTCTGGTTTCAATGTGAGGCCTGCGGAGCGTATGGCTCGTAAAACAACTTCTAGCCTCTTGAGATGCTCGTCAAAAGTTGGGGAAAACACTATGACGTCGTCTAGATAAACTAAACAGGTCTTCCAGTTTAACCTTGAAAGTACAGGTACATGAGCCTTTGAAAAGTAGCGGGCGCTGAGCACAGGCAGAAGGGTAGAACTTTAAATTCATATAAACCATCCGGCGTCACAAAAGCGGTTTTTTCCCCGATCTCTTGGGTCTACCTCGATCTGCCAATATCCACTTCTGAGGTCCATTGAAGAAAAGCAGCGAGCGTTTCGAAGCCTATCGAGGGAGTCATCAATACGTGGAAGCGGATACACGTCTTTCTTAGTCACTTGATTCAGCTTCCTGTAATCCACGCAAAAACGCAGGGTACTGTCCTTTTTCTTAACTAATACTACAGGCGATGCCCACGGGCTCTGTGATGGCTGAATCACATCATCTTCAAGCATTTTAGCGACTTGTTGCTGTATCACTTCCCGTTCCTTTGGAGACACACGATAAGGATTCTGGTGTATAGGCTTTGCTGCGTCGTGAGTAATCATTCGATGCTTTGTTAGCGGCGTTCGACCGACCCGTGATGTCGATGAAAAGCAGTCCTGGAATTCAGCTAGCAGCTCAAGAAGTCTCGTTCGTTCGTCCCTTGACAATGTAGTACCAACATCAAGATTAGGTACTGATTCTTCTTGAGGTGTTTCGTCTAGGGCCGATAAACTGCCTTGGATTTCTGCAGTAGTGTCAAAGTAAGCGACGCCTGTACCCTTCGGAAGATGTCGGCACTCAGTACTGAAGTTAGTGAGCAGCAAGTTTGTGCGTCCAGCAGTGACAGTGACTAGACCTCGAGCAACTGAAATACCGTGGCTAAATATCAGCGAGCTTATTTGGTCAGCAATACCGTCGCCGTCAAACGGCTCATCCCCTGCCACCGAAACAAGTGTACATGATCGTGGCGGGACGACCACATCATCATCCGTCACACGCAAAGGCCCTGAACAAGACGTATGTCTCGGCTCTGAACAATCGACTAAAGTAGGGCTGTTGTTGCGAAATGTAATGACACTGTCAGAGATGTTGATGACGGCGCCATGTTCTCTCAAGAAATCCATTCCGATAATCAGGTCTTTACAGCATGAAGCGAGAACGACGAACGTCGCCACGAAAGTAGAGCCACCGATGTCGAGCCTCGCTGTGCACATTCCGACAGGCATCAGTAATTGGCCGCCTGCCGTCCTTAAGTGAGGTCCCGTCCACACTGTCTTTACTTTCTTGAGGCGTACGGCAAGGTCATCACTGATAATAGAGAAGTCAGCCCCGGTGTCGACTAAAGCTTTAACTTGCTGTCCATCCACAAGAACGGTAAGGCCTGGGGTCACAGTTTTTGACAGCCTGCAACCTTACCCCCTGAGGTCGCCGCCTTCAGTTTCCCCGGTGTGGGCTGGGTGACCTCGCTCCTCTGGTGTCGGCAAAAGTGCGGTGCTGCAATGAAGGTGACTGGGCAGGAGAAGGAGAGCGTGGTCGATGTCGGAAGACCGGCTCGTAATAAGTTATAGTCTCGTCATCATTGTTACGGAGGTCCTTGAGAACCGACATCGCCACGGCGGGATACGTAGTCGTTGGCATGTCGAATGTCAAACCATGGCCTGAGAAGGTGAGACGGATCGGCGCGGTGCCAGCAATAGCGGGCTATGTGGCCTACACCTCCGCAGTTGAAACAGAGTGGACGCCTGTCGACAGTGCGCCAGGTGTTTGTTCGGCGAAGCTGTGGTTGTCGTGATGACTCCTCACGCGACGAAGGCCATGGCAGGCCAGAAGACGACTGGTCGTATGAAGGCTGGATGGGTGGGCGCCACGATGTCTCCCCCTGTGGTGGTGACCAAGGAACAGTTGCAAATGGCAGGTAGTATGAAGGCGGAGCGGGTGGGGAGCTTCGAAGGGTGGCGGCGTACGTCATGGGACGTTGTTCGGGGGCAGGATCAGCTGTCGAGAATGCTTGGTGGATTTCGTCACGGACGACTTGAGCGACAGATGCCATGGGTGTATCCACTACCGGAGTCCGCAGCCTTTGCAGTTCTTCACGAACAATCTCTCTAATCATGTCACGTAAGGAGCTATGACTGTCAAACGTCACAGCGGCGGCCTGAATTTGGGGGCTGCTGCACAAGCGGTCATATTGTCGGCAGCGTTGGTGAAGGGCTCGCTTGATAGCCGACGCTTCTTTGATGAAGTTCTCTACAGTGCTTGGCGGGTTGCGCAGAAGTCCGGCGAACAGCTGCTCTTTCACGCCACGCATGAGGTAGCGCAATCACGCCACGCATGAGGTAGCGCAACTTCCTATCTTCGGTCATCTGTGGGTCAGCTCTTCGAAATAAACGTGTCATGTCTTCGGCGAACATGGCGACCGTTTCTTCGGGTTTTTGGACCCTTAGCTCTAGTAGTTGGTGGGCGCGGTCACGTCTGTCGACATTGGCAAAAGTTTCAACCATCTTCTGGTGAAAGTCGGTCCATGTGGACAGGTTGCCTTCTCTGTTCTCGTACCAAGTACGCGCTCTGTCATCGAGATGGAAGTAGGCCCGGCCGAGCTTTTCCTGAGCAGACCACTGGTTGAGCTTCCCAACACGGTCATAGTGGTCTAACTAGTCTTCTACATCTTCGTGTGCGCCACCACCAAAGCGTTTAGGCTCCAGGGATTGAAAAAACGTTACCTGGGATGGAGCGGGAGGACTGGTGCCGAGAAGTACAGGCTGGGGGCTGGTGTTGGCCATTTCTAGATGTCTGGTAGAGGTTTTTTGCGAGGGGTTGCAGTCTGGAGGAATACCTCGTAGCCGACGACTGAATCGATGGACAGGGGTCGCAGTAGGCACGTCCGGGCTGGATGAACGGCTTCCACTAGGAGTGTGAAGCATCGGGCAGCGTCGCGGCCCAGCACCTCCACCAGTGTCGCAGTGCAACGCGAACAAAAGATGACAGCAGCTTACGGCAGCGAAAAGAGCGTATTCAGGATCAGCTGTACAGCAAGATGCCTGCTTCGTTGTCGTCCCGAAAAACCACCTGACCCACTAGCTGGAATCTACAAAACATTCCTATCATTGTTCTTTTTCATATAAACACAGGTCAATATATTCTAGTACACTATACCGGTACGAAAGTCTTATGCTTCCTTGCCTCGTGAGCGCACATTTTGTGTTCTTCAGCCATGAGTGACACAGCAGACGACGTGAGGAAGAGGTACGATATTGCGCTGGTAATGACGTTGATCGGCTGGCGCGGGCCGGCCCGACTCACGAGGCACGGTGTGTAAGGCATCGATGTTGAGAGTAAGTGAACTCTGGCGGGCAAAAATATATGTAAACAAACACGCATTGTGAATGAGTACTACGACGAAAGAACATTTATTATTGCCAAAATGTATTATTCTTTCACTATGGCTACTTAGTGCTCGAAATTTTTCTTTGACCTCTAGACTGCTGGAGACTAGCGTACCTCGTTTTGCTGCGAAGGGAGATCATTGAACGTCTTTTGCGAAATTCTCCGTTTACCTTCGTTTGCGTAAGGATGGCCGCGTGACACGGACCGCATCTTCATTGTCGTAAGGATGATGGAGTTAAATGGTCTTCGCGGGTGCCCGTGTGACAGGGGTATTACTATATCAAACATCTCCGCAGATGTTCTTCAGGACAACCATAGAAAAAAAAAGAACAGAAATCTGAAACCATAGTAAACAACTCCAGAATACAGCCTACTGGTCACTACAGAAATGAGCAGTGTCAGCAGTTGTGCTGTTTGTGCATGCTCACGTATGACTTGACTCAACAGCTCGGTATAGTGACAGTGTGCGTCTGTATCTGTAGTCTACGTGAAATCTACAAGAATGCCGTTGTGAACAATGAATTAAACTCTGGCTGCACAAGGACAGTGAACATATACTGAGTTACTGAGCGGGTGAATACAAACTATCTTGATACCAAATAGCCATCAGTAGCTTTTCTAGACCTAGAAAAACTGTAGGTGTGTTTGGTGAAAGATCAACTATTTTTTTGATCAACACTCCAGTGTCTTGTTATAGGGACCCACAACTGGCCAGAATACAGTTGAAAGAAAAAGAGCGTGAATCATGGTGGCGTGCAAGAGCATACGTTTTGCTATCTGAGTAGTATTTATATTTTTAAATCGCGTTCAAAAGTAACAAAAACCGGTATGCGCCCCTAGTGCAAGAGCTATGAACCACAAGTATGAAGTCCTAATGTCTTTGCTGTGATTATTTAAATTGCATCGGAACAAGGGCTCTAATTTCAAATATGTATGTTTTCAATTTAATTTGTTTCTATGTGGATTACAAGATGTAGACCATGGAAAGTGGCACTGCTTTCGTGGCCTTTGCAGAAGAACGAGTGCAGTTGCACATGCACGCGGCCGCGTGGCGTTTTCAGAGTAGCTCGATTCTTGTTGCGTCGGGCGCGTTGGATGATGCACGCGAGCCTGTGAATGCGATCGCTGTGGCACGCAAAACGCCGTCCACATACTGCTCTGCTGAGAATCGCTACCACTTTATGCGTGCTGCTGTTGGTGGCGATGGTGATGGTGCGTCGGATTTGTCGCTACCGCTACTATTCTTCTAGAACACCGTTCTACCGCTGTCATCCGTCGAAGCATGTCGCTCTGGCGCTACTTGGTAGTGGTCCTAATTTTGCGCTCGCATGCGAGCCAGAATTCGTTCCTCTAACTCACTCGAGTTGTCAAGCGATGACATCGAAGCCGACCAACTACGGCCGAACGTGAACTACTATGCGTGAATTGTCGATCACGTGTAAACGAGCCATTTCGTTTTCGAAGACTTGTCTTGGCTGGACTTGCCTAAAGTCAGAAAAACTACCCGTGCACGGCCAGAAGTACTTGCATAAGAAGCCCCGAGAAAGTGCTGCAGCCCCGAGAAAGTGCTGTAACTCTTGTAATGTAATTTAGCACGCTAGAAAGAAGTGGTCACGGGACTGCAGGCTTGACAAACACAACAATACCTGCTTGTACTTAGAGCTTCACTTTTCCTCACTCCTGGCGTTACACTGGCGTATAATAGCTATCGCGATTTGAAAAATTTTGATTACAAATGTTCTACAGTGTTTTCCACGTTACCATTCCGTGATTACAAGCACTGACAGGTAAGCTTTAGATTGCACTCAAGAAAACTGGTACCATAAAAATTGGTTGTGGGTCCCTTTAAAGTACTACTATTGACGTGATTTGAAGATATAGCGAAAGGGACATATTTCATTTTCTTGGCATGCAGTGTCAACACTCTTCACACAGGGAAACACGCATGAAACATTTTACAGTCGATTCCAGATATATGGAACTCTAAGGGGATCGCGAAATATTTCGATATATCGTTAATTTAAAATACAAAGTGTGTATTTAAGGCCTAAAATAAAGCATTTCAAGCCTCGGAAATCATTACAAGCACTAACATAACGATTCGCTCACAGTATAATGAAGAACAAGTGTGAACTGTAAGTTACCCCCCTTAATTTCGCATAAAAACAGTCAGTAAACTTGTCTTGCTTCTTGTGCACGGTCAAGTTTCACTCATCCTCAATATCACTGAAACTTTTCAAATAAGTGAATTCAGTTCATTCGGCCTCAGCAGTGTTGGTTGACGTAGATCGCTGATGCAAGCTTTGTAGCGTGGCAAAGGGTTAGTTAGCAGCGGCAGCGATGGCATATTCATAGCAGCACGGTTACACTTCTGCGGCACCGGACATGGCAGCCATAATTTCACGATCGATGCAGTCAGAAACAGCTACGTTGTCATCTACACCGATAAGTCGGGCATTCTCCGAGATGGTGCCTGGAAACGCTGATAAGTTGCAGAATCCACCAAGGTACCCGGTCATGACGCACCTGAAGTGGTCACCTGGCCCGCAAGGAAAGTTTACGATGGTGCTTTACTTGGCGTCGCTCCAAGCACCAGTCATGATTTTCATCGCAGCGTGCGGGTCAACGTTCAGTTGAACTTCCGAATGAGGATTTATCAGAAACGAGGCGAGAAGTACATAAGTTCATAAGACACAAAAGACGTCGAGTTCCCACTATCGATGTCACTTGTGCCTTTGTAGCTGGCAGCTGCTGCTTTCAGATGCTTTCATGCGAGATTCTAGAAAAAGTGTAGCCTCTGAGATGCGCATTTTAAAACTTAAAACACCAAAATTACGTCACGAGGTTGCACATCTCAAAGGCCATGCTTTTCAGGCTCGTGTGCCATTGTGTGCTAAAGAACAAGGGAATGCGAACATTGCAACGAGATTACTTTGCATTCTCATTTTGGTGTTCTCCGTAATCAGCCTTTTTGAAAAACACTACAAATGCGCGTTAAAGCCTACCGATCGCGCATCAAACATACCGGTGCACTCGCAAGCGCCGTGCAAGGAACAAGATCAGCGCGCTGAAATAATACCGCCTTTTCATCAACTGTGCACGCAAGGGAATAATAAATTGTTAGTATGAGCCCGAAAATTGATCGATATTTACTAGGAGCGCCGCCGCGGTGGTCTAATGGCTAAGGTACTCGGCTGCTGACCCGCCAGTTGCGGGATCGCATCCCGGCTGCGGCGGCTGCATTTCCGATGGAGGACGAAAAGTTGTAGGCCCGTGTGCTCAGATTTGGGTGCACGTTAAAGAACCCCAGGTGGTCGAAATTTCCGGAGTCCTCCACTACGGCGTCTCTCATAATCATATGGTGGTTTTGGGACGTTAAACCCCACATATCAATCGATATTTACTAGGAGAAATGCACTTTCTGGGCTTCAGTGCGGCACAACGTTCAATATAGCGAATGTCCCACTGTGCGGAAGTTCGATATACGAGAGCACCAGTTCCATATTTTTGCATGGGAAATTCAGGGGAATTTTTTAATGGTTTGATATATTCAATAATTCAATATATTTGAGATTTATATATCTGGGATCGACTACATTTTGATGTTAAAGTTTTCATCGCTGAGCATCTGCTGGCCAGCTGCACTGCAATTGACATTATGTCAATGTGTGAAGAAAGTTCCTGAATTTGCGAGCTCTGCATCTTCAGAATCACAGAAATCGCTAACAAGGCCACTGGATGACAGTTCACCTCATCGTTGCTGATGCGCACCATGAGAAAATCACTGATTTGCTACTAGTACGTTGCTAACTGTTTTCCCTTGAAGTCACACTGCTTTGAAACGTTACTGAAAAGCCACCCCTTTGATATCAAGACCGAAAAAGTCTTTTTCAGATAGTGGTAACAAAAATATATTTGATGCGTTCCCAAGAACCACAATACTCGTTCCATGACGTGGTACACGAGGGCTGTCATTACTTTGGCCACACCTATGACCACACAAGAGTCTTTTGTGCGTACCTTTGGCCCACGTGATAATACATGAGAAAATTGAAGAGCTGAGTAAACTAACACCAAGCTTGAAAGTGCATGTGATCAAAGGCTTCATGCGCAGCCAACTGTATGGGAAACTGGAGTGCTTATCTGGGATGGTGGGTACATATTCAAGGAAACCAGGAACATAGTGAAACATGCATAGAGACAAAGTTGTGTTAACAACTGTGTGTAGTCAAATGGCAAACAAAAGAGCCATCATCTACATAAAAGATACACAAATTACTCGATGAGAAGTGCTATTGACAGCACACTCATGCACATATCACCTTTTTTTCAATAGAATTGGTTTTTTAGAAGTACATCATACGCTCGTTGTTCACCACAGCAGTTTATTATTCTGATCTGATCAAACATAGCATGACAGTGTCTAAGTTACCACCTTAGAAAACACCGCAATCTGATGAAGGGTATTGTTGAAAGTTGCCTAGCCATGCACAGCTCTTTATGTGGTTGTCATATCATTGCCACGCTCCTTTCTCAAGTTTTTTTATCTCCGAATTTCACGTGTATGACCTGCCTTGCGCAACCATGCCTATTGACTAATGAACCATCGAGATTATCGTAGAACCATGCGATGCAATTACAGCCATGACAAGAAAGGAGTGTCTTGCCAACATGCGGGCTACATCGAAGTTTCGCCCCTACCTCTACGACAGGACTTTCAAAGTTGTGAGCGACCACCACGCCTTGTGTTGGCTAGCTAAGTTGAAAAACCCTTTGGGTCGCCTCACACGTTTGAGCGTCAGACTTCAAGAATTTGATGTGATCGTCACTTACGAGTCAGGAAGAAAACTCTCCGACATCAACTGCCTCTCGCATGCCACCGTCGACGAACCGCCACTCGAGGACCTGGATGACTACGGCTTCTTGGGAACGATAACTGCCGACAACTTCCCCGAGCGACAGCGAGCTGACCCAGAACTCAGGAGCCTTTTGGAATATCTTGAGGGTGACAGCTTCACTGTTCAGAAGATTTTCAAGCGAGGACTGGAGTTGTTCTTTCTGTGAAACGGAGTTCTCTTAAGGGGAGATGCGGGTCGAAAAATGCGAGTTTTTTTTTCAAAATTACAGATTTTTTATTTTAGCATGTTTTGATAAGATTAGTACCTCTACTGTTACGAAAACAATAATACAGGTCGAGACTTAACTGGAAATGCTTTCAAATTGCATCTTAAGAGCACAAGGTGCCTGTTAAAAGGTCAAAAGTGTGGAGTCTTCGAGCACCTTGCCGCGAATAATGCGCCGCCGCTCGCCATTGTTCAATTGCATGAGTCGAAGAGTCGAGCCTCACTCTTCAAATAACAACAGTTTCTCTCACTGATGCAACGAAATAAATAATAAAAAGAAACACTCTTCTGCACGTTTTTCGAGCACCGCGACTGGCTTATCACATGGTACGAATCAGGGACCGCCATTGGCCGCTGTGCGTCTGTATGTGATGTGAAACTTATTTGCGGGGTCCATGTCTTGTCGAGCAGCACAGCTGAACAATGCTTTTCTCGTGTGATTATCTTCGTTATGAATGAAAAAAGGCATTACTCGCAAGTGAAGGCAAAGCCATTGTGCGGCGTGCTCTGTAGGAATAGGCTACCAGCAGCTGGTCCGATTTGCAGCAGTTCATTTGTTGGCTTGCAAAAGCCAATGCATCAAAAGTTATTCACACCCGTCGGCCGGAAAATTCATGATGCGGCAATGGATGACGTCAGCGCCAATCTTGCGAGGTCGAAAGAGCTCGCAGTGAGAGAACTTAGCAGGGATGACATTGTCATTATGTACGACAGTATGTGGCACAAACATGGCTGCAAAAGGGCATAACACTGGACTTGGTTTGGATTTCGCAGCCCTGTCGAACTTCTTCCGAGCTTGCAGTTGGCACAAAGCTCTGCCAGATGAAGCGGAAGTTTGGCAAGCATTTCATGGCCCCGTCTGTGAGCAAAATGTCTGTGAGGAGTCGGCTCGAAAAAGCCGAGAGGGACAAACTAATGGTGCTGGCGTATTTTAGTCGCAGTGGCCCCTACAAGAAGGATTGTTCTTTTTGGTGGGCAAATTTCATTTCATTTAATGATATCTTTCATAAATAAAAACTCAATTTTAACTTTAAATCTGGTTTTTCTCAAAACACTAATTTAGCCATTTTTTTCCGATGTGCCCCTCCTTTTTCGGGCACTTCTAGTGCTCGGATCTGCATGAAATATTGCACAAATATTTTCCAAAATATGACAAATGCAATTATCTAGTTTAAATTTCTATATTTTACTGTATAATAAAGAATTGTATGTGTACCGTTACTAGGGTAGGAGAAATATGGACTTTTTACCTGTAATATTTTACACGTGTATTACATATTTTGTATGTGCTTCCTAATTAGTTATTTGCACTCTACACTTTATTTAGGTATTATGAACTATGAATGATAAAAAATTACAGAATTTTAGGGATGAAAAGAGGGGTGGGGGGGCAAAAGGGTTAAGGTTTTCACATTGCCATGTTGCAGAGCTATGTGTAACTTGCAAGAAAACTAATTATATATTTGAAATCATCATAAAAATTCCATAAACAGCTCAAGTTTCATTGCTCTAGGGTGAATGATAAAAAAAAAGTGTCTTCAAGTAGCCTCTCCCCTTAAAAAAGAACTTCACACCCCTTCGAGGCAAACACCTTCTCGTGGTTTCTTCAGCAGTGAGACCAGAAGTCTTTGAGGCCCTACATGACAACCCAACGGCTGGACACCTCGGTGTTTCCTGTACGCACGGCAGAATACAGGAAAAATACTACTGGCCATGACTTGCCGCCGATGCCACTTGTTACGTCAGGACCTGCTGAGACTGTCAGGGATGAAAGACACCGCTGACTAGGCCAGCGGGACTTCCCCAGCTAATCAAGCCACATCGCTAGCCATTACAGCATATCGATATGAAATTACTTGGGCCGTTTCCAATGTTGAATTCAGGTAAGAAATGAATCGTTGTAGCTACTGACTACCTCCCACGCTACGCTGGGACAAGGGCCATGCCCAAAAGCATCGCCGCCGAGGTAGTGAAGTTCTTCGATAAAAACATTGTCCTGCATCACGAAGCTCCAGAGGTCCTCATTACAGGCAAAGGTATGGCCTTTACGGTGAACCTAACTCAGGCGATCCTGAGGTACAGCTAGACAAGCCACCGCCACTGTCTACCATCCACAAACCAATGGCCTCAACGAGTGTCTTAAAAGACCATCGCCGATATGCTGGCCAATTACGTCGACCTCGAACACAAGGTGTGACATGCGATTCTTCCGTTTGTCACCTTAGCGTACAACATTGCCATGCAAGAAAAAATGCAAATGACATCGTTTAAGTTGGTGTAGGAAACAGCCCGTCCACGACGCCCAACACCATGTTACTCAATGTCAGCAACGAAGAAAACATCAACGTGACTGTCTTTCATCAGCGTGCCAAAGGAGCTCGCAACTAGTCTGTCTCCGCATCAAAAACCAACAGACAACAGACAGCCGCCATTACAATCTTCAACGAAGCTTCGTGGAATACCAGCTCGGCGACCGCGTTTCAGTATGGACGCTGATTCGCCGACGTGGACTGAGCGAAAAACTCTGCGAGAATACTTCAGACTGTACAAGGTAGTTCGACATCTCGATACACTAGAGTACGAGGTTGTCCCCGACGGAGATACGAAGTCTCGATGGCGAGGTGTGTGACCTGAAGTCGTTCATGTTGTGTGCATCAAGCCTTCTCATGCGCGTGAAAGAAATCAAGAACTGTATTCTTTGTTCTTGTTTCTCTATCATTGTGCTTTATTATTCTTGAAGTGTTCTGTTTCAAGAATTGAGACGATGCTTTTTCAGAGGGGGGGGGGGAAATGCCACGCTCCTTTCTCAAGTTCCTTATTGCCGCATTGAATAAACCACGCCTATTCAATAAAGAACCATTGAGATAATCGTAGAACCTTCCAATGCGATTACGCACCTAATGAAAACATTACGCATTCTTCTGGAACTTACGTTGCTGCTAGTGATAGCGCTGGAATATTCGATGGAACATGTACAAATGCCGGCGAGTGTCATTGCTTGTCAGTAGATCAACAGCCGATGCTCAGTTCGCCGCCATCAGTGCTAGTCTGTATTGGTGTAAATTGACTTTTCGTTGACAGGCCACAAGTTCGGCCAAATAAACAGTCTAATCTTCAACCTACAGTCTGCTTCCTTCATCGACGTTACAACCTCGTGACACTATGATTAATCAGGGCAGAATATTAGGCAGCTATGGTGAACGACGGGCACATGAGATACATATAGAAAGCCTGTCGCACTGACAAAAAAGGTGATATACATATGTGTGAGTGTGCTGTTCATAGCACTTCTCACCAGGGAACTTGCATGTCTTTCATGTGGGTGATAGCTTTTTCAATTTTTATATGACTACACAGAATCGTTAACAGATACCTTGTCACCGTTTTTTCTCTCTCTCACATCCTTTCATAATCCTTGGGTGCATTGCTGCGACATATTGGCCGCATTCAAATAGAGCACTTTTCACTATGCCACGCAGAGACCTAGTGGCATGAGCACCTGGCCAGACACACCTCACATGCGCCACGCCCTCAGGCCTTCCGTTGAAGAAAAAGAAGAGGTTTTTTCGGATTTCTTTAAAGTTCGTTGACTCGCAGTCCTTTCTACAGTTACCTTAACTTGCCAGCACAGGTTTGCTCTATAAATAGGTTTGTTTTAAAAGCCTGTGTGCTTCAGTATGTCTACAATATATATGCTCCCTTCGCATGGAATAAAGCTTTGGTAGCAAGTCAGCACTTGGTTCACTTATGTCACTGTCCTGTGTTTTGTGCTGCTTCCCATTTTCTAAGCGTGTGCAAATTTTGAATTTTAGAAGCTGAGTTAACATATTTACTCGAATCTAGGCTGACTCTGATTCTAAGCTGGCCCTCCGAAAGTCCGAAGCCCAAAAGAAAAGAATTACCTCGAATGTAGGCCGACTGAAACAGAGAAGACTGCGTTCACAAAGAGACGATATTTATTGAACTTAAAAGATGAAACAAAGCAGTTGGTTCATGATGCAAATAACTCAAGAAACTTTAACAAAGTGCTTGATTGGGCTTGTTGGTGCTGCATGGTAAACGAAAAAAGTGCTTACAGGGCAAACGACAGGAGGGAATAGAAGAGACGAGAACAGAATGCCCTGTTCTCGTCTCTTCTGTCTCTTGCTGTTGTTTGCGCTGTAAGCACTTTCTTCGTCTAACTCGAGAAACATACAGCTGCTAGTCCTATGTTATGTGGATTGTAGCGTGGCTTTTTTTTTTTTTTTTTTGCCACGCTGCTTCTAGTTATTTGCATCATGAAGGATGCTGTGTTTTCCGATGCTGTGTTCATTCTGACTCATCGTCGCTGCTTTCCTCATCACTGATTTCTTTGTCACTGTTTTCAAACAGTGCGCAATCCTCAGTGCCAAAAAAGTGCATTGGATATGCTGCACTTCTTAAAAGAGCGCACAATAAAAGTTCTTAGGATGTCACTCCACGCTGCAGCAGCAATTTCTCCAGCTACGCACATTTTTTTTGTACCCTCTAAAGTCCTGCCTGGCTTGAACGTTGGACAACTCCGCGGCTAGGACAACTTTCTTTTTATAAGTGACACTATAATGACACCACCTCTTTGGCGCCATTAAGCTATGCCACACACGGACCATTCGAGCGCGACTACAAATGGTGGTGGTGGTAGTAGTGGTTCTTGAAGAAAGAAAGAAGGCACCTAATTTCTGTCTGCCAAAAGGCGACACGGCACAGTGCTTTGGAGAAATGATGAAAGACTCAACTCAACACTCGGCACAAGGATCAAAACGGTGGCCTCATGTGTGTACTTAAACCCATAAAGTTTCGAAAGTGTACACTAGAGAAAACTCTGGCACTAGTGTCTATAGGGGCTGCAACGCATGGCGCTTAAGCGAGCATGGGAATTATGGGTATGACATAAATTTGCCTAGTCTTGGTACTTTGCGTTTGCTCTGGCTTCGCATGGCTTAGAGCTGCTTTGTCACGAAAGAACCATTCGCAAATGTTCAGCAGTTACACTCCACCACCGTAATATTTCAAGCTTACAACTTCGAATCGGGTCACAAAGTGAGAAAAAGTTTGTTCTTTCCTTCAAAACAGAACCCAAACATAGCAATAAACGAAGCCACAAGTGAGTTCACTGCCCCCAAGAACAAAGACTAGGCAAATCCACAACGTACCCATAATTCCCATGGTCGCTGAGCGATTGCAGCGCCACAGTCCCCTTTAGTTAATTTGAGGAAACTATACACTTAAGCCAGGTTTTGGCTCGGCTACTAACTGCTACACTACTGTCTAGGTGGCACTAGTTGTGCACCCCTATTCTCAATGAAAGATGGCCCATTTTTCAAAATACTCGATTCTAAGTTGACCCTGGAGTGTGATACAAAAAAATTTGAAAAAAACTATTGGCTTATATTCAAATAACTACAGTAAATATGCCACCGAATGGGATACCAAAATGAAAAAAATACTATTTAAAGAGGTTTTGAATAATGAGGCAACCATTTTCGAGGCAGCTTTAGCATTTTCACACCACTGCATTCGAAAGATATACTTACAAACATTATTTATTTATTTATTTAGCAATACTGGAGACCACCATGTGTTCCATGCAGGAGGGGTTGTACATTGAATGCAGAATAAAGAAAAGAACAAGAAAAACATTGCAATCACAGCTGAAATAAAAATAAAAAAGACAATGAGAAAAATAGGAATGCAAGAAAAATTTCAAGTACAATCATGATACATAATAAAGATTTTCCAGTTCGCATACAAAGTTTTAGCATCAACGACACTGGAGGGCAAAGCATTCCATTCGGACACAGCTCTAAGGAAAAAAGCTGTATTCATGCGATAATTTTTTAGCGAAAAGTGGGGCAAGTGCACTTCTGTGGGCTTGTCTAGTCTTCCTAGCTGTGTGGGGACGTACACAATGGAGTAACTCCATGCCCCATCGAATGCACCACTCCCCAACAGCCTGTAGGTTTTTTTGTAAAAGTAGATAATCATTCAGAAAACAAATTTCTTTAAAAACAATGCAGTCATCTACAAGGAGTTGAATGCAAGCACAATTATTAGGTCTGCTAAATCATTAACATAAATTAAAAACAGCAAAGGTATTAAAACACTTCCCTGGGGCATTTCAGAAGTCCGACACAACAGTTCTGAGGTTTGGCCCAAAACTTGTACAAATTGCTGCCTGTCTCGAAGGTAGGCACCAATCCATTTAACAATATTTTACGAAACAACGCAATATTCTATGTTCTGCGATGACTTCCCATGAGGCAGGCACCTTATCGAATGCCTTCATAAAGTCCAGAAACAAGGCTTATCTAGCTGTATCAAGGATATGTGAAAAATCATGTACTTTTGCTGCAAGCTGTGTAAACTGTAGACAAGTTCTTTCTAAAACCGCGCTAAAATGGCGATAACGCAATGCTCTATTCAAGAGAATCGATAAGTTATTTTTAAATGACATGCTCCAACAACTTACAACATGTGCTTGTAATAAATGTGAAACGATAGTTGTTCAGAAATAAATGATCACCTTTTTTTGTGAATGGGAGTGATGTGTGCGAAACGCTAGTCGTAAGAAATTTCGCCTTTGGCAATTGACAAATTGAACAAATCTGTCATAAAATGAGATACATTACAAAAAAACCAGGCTTATAGCGGACTTCCTTCCGAAATTTTAATAAAGGGGGCTGTTTTACCAAGGACAAGTAATAAAAAGTATGAGTTTTTTAAGACTTCCAACAAATGGGCCCCTCCCCCGAAAAAATGTTCCCGGCAATGGGCCTGCAAAGAAACTTTTCATTACTTTTAATCAACAAAATCTGCCGCAGTTATGTATGCATCGAGGACTAGAGCACTCAGGATATTCTGCAATATTGCACTGAGATACTGCAGTGATTACAAATAAAAACCAACAAATAATGAAGCCAAACGGTACAGAGGACATTAATGTTTTAAGTTCAAAGTTGACAGAAACCTAGCTGGGCAAAATTATAAGAATTAAAAAGCTCTCCAGCCAAGTATCTATATTTGTTTTTCAATCTAGCCACTTCTTTCGAAACCAGTTTGGTCTCTTCTTCCGAGGGCGACTGGCTGTAAAGCTTGCATTCTTCAGTGTTAGTCTCTCTCCCCTTCGTAGTTGTCCGCGCCACTCTTGTCAATGCGTTTTCTCCATTGGTTTTGGAGACCATGTACTTGAGCACTCCGCAAGGTCAACATTAACTGGTTGAAAGTGATAAGAGCGATGGGGAGAATGACAGAGAAGGAGATAAACCCTCAACAACGCTAGCTTTGAGGCTAGCCAGACATTCAACCCCTCAAAAATAAACTGAACGGGTCTCGAAATGTTGGGCCAGTTTTTGAATAAAAAAAAAACGCAGACTAGACGTGCTTAGAGAGTCTTTTTATCCTTAGTCCTTCAAGTAAACTGTAGTACTTATTTTATAGATTTGTAGAAAGTAATCTAAACAAAAATAGAACTTGCCACCAGCACGGACTGCAACTTCCAAATAATGCTCTACCAACTGAGCTATGGCGGCAGTCGTCCTCTTGTCAAATTTAAATTTATCTGGCATTTTATGAGCGAGCAAACCTGGGATAAAGCTAGTGCTTTTGTCAAGTGGTTGTCTCTCTTTTCATGGTGACTTTTGTTACAGCATAGTTTTCTCCATTAGTTCCAAAGACCATGTACAACCATGCTCAGCAGTCTCCCAGTCGAGAGGTTACTATTTGCAGGTGACATTTGGATATGCCAAAATTCTAAGAATTGTGTTATGATGCGGCTACCTTCCATTTCACTGATATGAGCGGCATCAAAACTGATTTGATGATTGATCTTCTCGCTGTGTTCTGTGAGAGTCTTTGTCGTTTTAGAGTTGCCATATTTGAAGCAATGTACATAGAATCAATGCAGCACAACATGATTTTGCAACACACAGCAAGAAGATGGTATATCACATCAACTTCCATCCTGCCCAAATCATCAAAGCAGAAGGCAGTAGCACCAAAACTTGGCATATCAAAACGACACCCGGAAATATTAGCCACAGAAACCTGTCGGGCATGTATGTACAGAGGGGTCCACTGTTGAAGGGAACACCGGAGCGCGTGTCGTCTGCTCGGCGCCACCACCAGCCGGCTGCGGCAACTAGTTTAGCACAGAAGCAGTGAGCACTGTCGGCGGTGCTCGTTTGTCGTCTGCTACAGTTGCGGCCACGCTTTGCGATGAGCTGAAGCGCGGCCGAAGTCGCAAAACTTTAAAAATAGTTGCTTTCTCTCAAGATGAAAGGAAAATGATGGGAATGATCTATAATGAGATAAATATCACGAGACACATCAGCAAGATTGCCATCTTTCAGTTGCCTTCTCGTTAGATAAAGAATGGCCTGCTTAGAGAAAGCTTTCTGATGGAGCCAGCTAAAGGCGCTTGTAAATTTATCCATCAGCTTGACACTGCAGCAGCTCGAATCTGCATCAGTGCGCATGAAATATGTACTTCACAAGTAAACACACTTAAAAAAAAAAAGACTTCTGTAAAGAAAAAGTCATGCTTGTTTAACCACCAAAAATATCAGTCAGGCAGTATTTCACATAATCTAGTTTCCTTTAAGCTTTGCCACAGCTTTTTATGTGGACATGGCCATGCAATCTGCAGACGAATTTCAATGTGCGAGACGGCTGTCTTCGCGGGGATCTGGTGCGCGATCGCAACTGTAGGAGACTACAAATGGGCACCGCCCACAGCGCTCACTGTTCCTGCGTGAAACTAGCTGCCGCAGCCAGACGGCGTGGCGCCGAGCAGACGACACGCGCTCCTGTGTTCCCTTTAACAGTGAACCCCTCTGTACATAGTCTTCAGAATTAATGAAGAAAACCATGCTGTAACAAAAATGATGGCAGAGAGGGAGACAAGCACTAAAAAAAAGTGCTAGCTTCAGAGTCAGCCGGACATTCACCCACAAAAGAAGAGACCAAATGAGTCTCGAAATGTAAGGTCAAAGACTAAATGAGGCTGGAGAGTCTGTTTATTTGTACAATTTATCTAGCCAGACAGATCTCTGTAAAATACGTTTATGTTTAAATCCTACAACTACATGTCTACAGCCAAAGTATGGCTGAATAGATTGAGCTCAGGAACAAACTCTGATATAAATGTGCATTTACTAACATTTATTATAATTTGCCACATTTATGAACACTCCACCGGACGATGGCAATAGTTTATAGTTAGTGCATTAAAAGTGTCATAGGCTTCTTGCTCAGTGACGGATCTGATGTCAGCCATGTGAGAATAAAGCTAATTTGAAAGATGTACTAATTATATCATTAATTATTAACAAGGCACAAGTAACAATTGAGAAATGAAAACCAAATTTGTCAGCAGCACTGTTTTCACACTCACGGGCCGAGGGGCAGCCAGCGTGGCTGGAGTTGAGGTTGCTTGCAGCCGCTTGTCAGAGAAGTCACACGAGTACAGCACATTGTCGACAGTGGTGCCATGCTCACTATAGTTTAGCAGCTCGTAGTGCTTGCCAATCTGCAGACAATAAACCTATGTTTGTGGATTTTCATTCTCTGGGCCTATTAACTAAGAAACCCATTTTGCTCAAAAAAGCCTTCTGCTAACTTTCTTGTCATGTGTGTGTGCATGCCAGTTTTCTTTCTTTAGCTACGGGACATGAGAACGATTGCAATCATTTGTATGCATCACATCTGCATATCAACTAGTCGCTTACAACGTACCAGTCAGCCTTGCCTTAGGGATGGTTAACAAAAGCATAAATGAGAAGACCAGGTCTAGCTTTCAGTTTTTTTATGCGTAAGCATTAAAGCCTAACTTTTAGGTAAAGGCATTCTCTGGATGTGTTGCTAGTAGCAAGTGAATATAGATAGAGATGAATAGTAAATTTAAATTAATTTCAATGCATACGATCACAACAGCAGCCTGTAATTTGGAACAGTGATATATTTATTTACTGGAGGAAGATTAGATAATAAAACTAAGTAATTGAGACTTTGGAGTAAGAAGTACAGCATGGATGTCACGATTATCTCACGAGCATTTGCACTGAATGAAATTGAGAGAGAGACAGGAGTGGTAGGTAGCAAAGCAAACACAATTCTATCTTGGAACAAAATGACAAACAAAAAATTGGCAAATCCCATGTACAGTGGGAGTCAATGATATGCAAAGCACGAATGAGGAAGCTTAATATGTCACCTTAAAATCAGCACAACGTTACTAGGGGGACGTAAATTAAGCCAGACATCACTTGTCACTGTCATTTATTGAACCCTTAAAGGCCCCTTGCGGGGTATTACATAAGGGGGAGGCAAAAACACAATTCAACAGATGCATGATTGTCAATGTTACAAAGCATAATCAAAAGTGAACTACATGATAAAAAATAATGTCAACAGAAGGAGAAATATACACATACGTGGAAGAAAACGGCAATAATTGTAAATAAACTAACATATCAAGTGATTTGTGATTAGCTGTTTAAATTTTAAGGGGTTTTGTTCGTGCACTAGGATTCAGGCAGGTTATTCCAGTCTTCAATGGCAGTAGGTAAAAATGATTTATTGAAAGCGTTAGTTGAACCATGTAAGCGCTGTAAACATAGGGAGTTAAAGAGGTGACGCGATGAACGGGCGGGAGGTAGAAGAACGGTATTGCGTTGCGACGGGAAATTATGGAATAGTTTGTGCAGAAGGCAGAGCCGAGTGACCTTGCGGCGAATTTCTAGAGGAGGGAGGTTGAGGGATAGTTTGACACTAGTAATACTTAAGCGAGAACTGTATTGTGAGATGATGAATCTGGCAGCGCGATTCCATCTGATGATTATCATGTTTGCGCCTGACATTTGTGTTCGTCGTCCATTCCTGTCACATAATACCAAATTTGGTATACGTGAAGCAAGTGAAACAGCCGCGAGCACACTATGAGCATAGCATGTAGTCATGTTTTACATTACACACACGTCATGATTATCATGTTTGAATGTGTCATTTACTTTTGTCGTCCATTTATGCCACGTAATACTAAATTTGATATACTGTATTTACTCACATAATGTGCACACTTCTTCTCGTGATTCTGGAGTCCGAGGAGGGGGTGCGCAAATTACGCGGGGATTTCGTGAGCCCATACGAAATATTGTGTCGCAGTCCTAACGCACACAGTATATACATTTAAAAAAAATATATAAGTTGGAGCACAAACAAAGCATAATTGTGAATTTCGAAATAATTCGTGCATACTTTAATCAATCATATCCGGTCACGCGCGGAGTAGCAAGAATCACTGATCAAGATGTCTGATTAGAAATCATCACCGCGGCTGCTGCCACCACCCTTCTTAAGCGCATCGTCCACGGTTTCGTCGAGCGTGCTCCAAAGCCCCATTTTCTTGAAGCTGTTTCATCAATGGCGGGAGAAACTAGGTTCTACGACACAGCAATACCAGAAAAAATAAGCATCTACATACAATTTAAAAGGCTTCCTATAAAGGCAGGAATCTTGTATTAGCAAGCGTGCACTTTTCTGTTTTCTCGCGCACCGATCATGCCGGTCGTCACATTGAAGTACGTCCCTTTTAAGTGCTATGCGACTACACGCTTCCTGTTTTCTTCAGCGGAATTTATAACAGCGCACTTCAATTTCACCGTATATATGATTACTGTAATGCATCGCAAGGAAACTGTCAAAACGTGTTGGCCGGATGACAAAACCTAAACTTCTGAAATTGACCAAGCCTACGTTGCAGCGTGGACGCAGAGAATCAAGGCAACAGTTGGTGCGACAGGCCCTCGTACACCTCCGATGCAGAAAGTCGTCCATGCCTCACGTGCATTTTCGCCATTATCACGGTGGTAGAGGTAAGGGGAGGCAAACGCTCCAGGAGTCCCAGCGAACCGTCAACAGGACTCTGTTTGGGTGCGGTTTTCTAGGGACTCTAGTTCGGGGGAGTCTTCGGAAGAAAAGACTTCGCACTGACAGCCTGTTGGACTGTGCTCATTTGCTCGACGAAGCGCGCAACCGGCTGAAGCATTGACAAGTCCAAATGTGCGCACGCTGGGGAGCTAGCTCAAGCGAGTCATGGAAGGCGAAATATGCTAGTCGATTTTTTTTCAGTAAAGCTGGCAAAATATTAGGGGTGCGCAAATTATGCACATAAATACGGTATGTGAAACTAGCAAAACGGCCGCGAGGGCATCAGGAGCGTGGTATGTTGTCATGTTCTTACATGACATGCATCTCATCATTATCACATTTGCACCTGTGATATACCTTTGTCATCCATTCACGTCCTATAGCACCAAATTTCGTATCCGTGGAGCTCGTGAAACGGCCGCGAGCACGCTATAAGCGTAGCATGTCATGTTTTATATGACACGCGTGCCATGATTATCATGTTTGAATGTGTCATTTACCTTCGTCGTCCATTCACGTCCCGTAATACCAAATTTGGTATATGCAAAGCTAGCGAAACGATTGCGAGCGCACCATGAGCGTGGCTTACATCATAACTTATATCACATGCATGCCATGATTTCTACATTACGTCAGTCACCTATGTTCGCCATGCAGTCATGTCATATCATACCAGTTTTGCATTATGTCATGTGAACGAAACCACTGCAAAAGTAGCAAGATCGTGAAATATAAATCATGACATTTATGACACACATGTCATAATTTTCAAGTTATGACTAATCAGTTATGCTCATCATACAGTCATGTTATGGCATATCAATTTTGGTATAGGTACCATTATCAAAACGGCCAGGAGAGCTAAAAGTCGTAGGCAGACATTCAGGAAGCAGTTGTCCAATTACCATACATCAGCACCTGCCTGACAAATTCACTTGTCTCGACTGCTTGTAACAGGGTCATTGTGGGTCTTGGCAGGTTAGGCCTAACTGCACCTTCAGTGCCTCATTAATATCACCCCGCCAAACTGATGTGGCACTCCGAGGACTGTCTAGTGTTGCAACTGTCTTGTTAAGAAGGTGAAAAGTGGCATGTGTCCAGAGAGCTGTTGCTGTTACGAGGTGCTGCTGATCCGCAAAGCATCTCTCAGTGTCCACCGAGGACGATGGCTGCTTCTCGGCACTCTCATGCTGTTACCTTGAGATCTGGATTACTAGCGCTTTTGCCGCGAGAGCGACCTTGACTCCTTCAACCTTCTTCAATTGGCGCTGCACAAGGCAATGCTGTTTTTTTTTTCTGAGTTTTTCTATGACCGCTCGAACCACCTGCCATGTGCCTTTCGCTGACGAATCACATGCGTGGACATGGCAAGAGCATACAGCATCCGATAACTTTCCATAACTCCGCACACCATCACCACTCGCAGAACTTGGGCACATGCCGTATGCCCCTTTAACAAGACAATGAAGAATTTTTCATTCTTTCACTTATTAGGTAGTTGTCTATTCATATATTTCAGGATACTGAGTGTAATAAAGGGTGGTGGGTATGATTTAAGTACAGAACTGAATACCATAAAAATTACAGAGAAGCAAACAGAGTAAATTACAATATTATGGAGAGCCCATCACTTTAAAGCTACACTATAAAGTGTTCTGAAACTGCAGATATGAGCAGTGCTTGGTCCTGAGTGGTAACAATAGAAAAAGGAAGTGATTTTAATCTCTGCTTGAATTCAGAAGGGAAAAAAAAGTGAGAAGAGCGGCAATTTGCAAATATCAGGCACTTCAAATATTCACATGAATATCAAACGACTCGAACTCACTTCGAAACAAATTTAAATTTTTTCATATTTCGAGGTATTCAAAACGAGTGATTAGGCATATCTAAACCACATGTAACCACGGTAAGAGTGGCTTGCCTGCTTTGCAGGGGTACTATACCATGAGTACACCTATCCTGAGAGAATGCACACTGCCGCAATACCCCTTCTTTATGTTAAATGAACAT
Organism: Rhipicephalus microplus; assembly: GCF_043290135.1. Lineage (NCBI taxonomy): Eukaryota > Metazoa > Arthropoda > Arachnida > Ixodida > Ixodidae > Rhipicephalus > Rhipicephalus microplus. Next base: position 280,881,595 of record NC_134702.1, on the reverse strand, counting down.
ATTGTCACACTGATGGATCATTTTTAAAGCTTAAATACTTAATATACTGACTTATATTGGCACAGCTCGAACATCGCAGAAGACGCTGCCACAATTCGCGTTCGAAAAAGCCGCCAAGCAAGTAGCAAGAAAGCCGCGCCATGGAACCATATTACCGTATGCTACATTTGCATACAATACCGCAGTACAAGAGACAACCCACTTCACGCCATTTCAACTTGTTTATGGTCGGACAGTAATAACGACATTAGATGCGATGCTGCCTGTCAACAGCACGAATGAAGAGGACCCTGACATAAGCGAATATGTAGAAAGGGCAGAAGAGGCGTGACAACTAGCACGGAACTGCATCATTCAACAGCAGGACGTCGACGCGCACCGTTACAATCTAAGACGAAGGGATGTTCAGTACTCCCCTGGAGACCAAGTGTGGGTCTGGACGCCTGTACGTGCACGTGGCCTATCAGAAAAGCTTATGCGCCGCTATTTTGGCCCTTACAGGGTTCTTCGTCAGCTAGGCCCATTAAACTACGAAGTGATCCCTGAAGGTCAAGTATGCACAACACGACGCCGGAATCTCCCGGAAGTTGTACATGTAGTACGGATGAAACCGTACTACGACAGGAACTCAACAAGTGAACTGATTCACGTCGTCTAACACAAGGACAAGTCCTATTGTTTAGAAACTGTCAACCGGCTCTACGCATCGGGGCGATGCGTGCTAGGAGGGGGACTAATGGCACAGCTCGAACATCGCAGAAGACGCTGCCACAATTCGCGTTCGTAAAAGCCGCCAAGCAAGTAGCAAGAAAGCCGCGCCATGGAACGCCGTCCTGCACGCGCCACGATGCTGCGCCACGGGACCGGCACGAGACTCGAGGGGCAGAAGAAGAGACCGACGAAGTTATAGTCAGCGAGCAAGAGGCATTCTTGGCTGACCATCATTAGCTTTGAGTTTACGGGCACAAGTTCGCCCTAAATAAAGAGTTTATATAGTACCAGGTGCTATATTTATTTGTAACAATCTGGTGGACGTGCTGGGTATGATTCCAAGCCCATCACAGGCAAGGGAGAGAAGCCCAGATCCCACAAGATTGGAGCCAGCGGAATTGACACCTGTGCACCAACGCACGAGTCGCCGACTACGTGGTGAGCAGCCCGAGTTTGGCCCCCTAATTGACCCATCAAGACCTGTCGAGACCTCAAGCACAAGCGTCACTGCGATGGCCACGCAGTCGATGTCATCTCCATCTCACCTCAATGTGGATTCGCCACGTACACCAGAGGTCTTCCACGGTGAAACCTTTGAAGATGCCGAGGACTGGCTTGAAGGCTTCGAGTGCGTTGCACGATTGAATGGTTGGGACGAAGCCCGAAAACTTCGTTACGTTTACGTCGCCCTGCAAGATTCGGCACGTACGTGGTTTGAGAACCACGAAGCGTCCTTGCTGTCGTGGGACGATTTCCGACGAGAGCTCATCGCGACCTATCCGAACACGGACCGCAAAGAGAAGGCAGAGGCTGCTCTTCAGACAAGGAACCAACGGAATAACGAGAGCGTGGCCATGTACATAGAAGACATGTCGCGGCTCTTCCGTCGAGCCGACCAAAACATGGCCGAAGAGAAGAAGTTGCGGCACCTAATGCGCGGAGTCAAAGAAGAGATTTTTGCAGGCCTGGTGCGTAATCCACCGCGAACTGTGGCGGAGTTCCGTTCCGAGGCAACGACCATGAAAAGGACACTACAACAACGTGCGCGACTGTACAACAGAGACTTCAGCGTCTCTTCAGTCAGGGCGGAGTCAACAACCCTCCCCACCAACATTGACGTCCTCCGGGAAATGGTGAGGGCTATTGTTAAGGAGGAGCTCCAGAAACTGCAACTCCCCCAAAGTCCTCCAGCGATGCCCTCAATCGCGGACGTTGTACGTGAAGAAGTGTGGCAAGCAATTATTCAACAGCAGCCTCAGGTGCCACACCACACGCAACCGGAACCTCAGCCACAGCTGTCATACGCGCAAGTCGTACGGCAAGACATAAGACGCCCGAGCTTTGCACAAGCTCCCGTTATGCCACCGACCTTTCCTCGCAGTACGCCACCGCCGATGCCAGAAGCGAGACCCCGCAAAAGTGATGTATGGCGCACGGCAGACCGGCGGCCCCTCTGCTACCACTGTGGGGAGGCAGGTCATCTTTATCGGACATGCCACTACCGTCGGGTCGGGCTACGTGGCTTCCCAGTGAATGCACCCTGCCCTCGTAACGGTGAGCGCCCTTACGAAATCGAAGAATATTTATCTTCGCGCTATGCATATCCAAACACTCAGCGACATGAATCGCGGTCGATTGCACCAATGCGCAATAGGTCGCCGAGTCCACACCCATCATCTACTTTCCCGAGGCGTCGTTCACCAAGCCATCGACGGGAAAACTAGAACCAGCGACCTGTGGAGGCAGGGCCGCTGATTTTCGGAAAACTGAAAACCCTCCATCGCTAACCGGATCAGACGACGACACTGACACAATGACGGACAAGCGCAGTAATGGTGACGTGACATCCGAGGTACAAGTCAGAATCGACGACGTCGAAACCATAGCGTTAATAGACACAGGTGCAGACTACTCAGTTATAAGTAGCATGCTCGCAAAGAAGCTGAAGAAAGTGCTCACTCATTGGACCGGACCGCAGATACGCACCGCCGGAGGGCATTTAGTCAGCCCCATAGGAATGTGCACAGCGAGAGTGGGAATAAGAGGCCATGTGTACGTCTGCAGTTTTATTGTTCTCCCCGAGTGTTCCCGTGAGGCAATTCTGGGCATGGACTTCCTGCAAGCGAACAGTGCCATCATCGACTTGCAGAAATCCCAAGTTTCTTTCTCTACAGAGAACGCTGTTGCCGTGTGTCATGCGGAGCAACCAATTATTTCGTCTCTTCGTATTGTGGATGAAGGTGTGACAGTGCCGCCACGTTGCAGCGTGACAGTTTCTGTGAAAAGCGACGTTTTTCGTGAATATGCCGGACTAGCTGTTGGAAATATCGAACTGCTACTCACAAAGGGGATACGCGTGGCGAGAGGTCTAGTGAACCTGCGGAACGGATATACTGATGTGCTGTTGACTAACTTTACCAACGAGGTACAGCATGTGGCGAAGGGAGCAGCCATAGCATCACTTCATGACTACGTACAAGTCTCAGATGTTTGCACCATAGGAAAAGTACCCACAACGCCCTCAACAGTGGACAGTGTCCTCGAGAAAATAGATATTGACCGAGAGCTTTCATCTCTGCAGAAAGACTAGATTGTGGAGTTGATCAAGGAATTCGCAGAGTGTTTTTCCTCTTCATCGAAAGTCGGACGTACACCTGTAGCAAAGCACCGCATTGTAATTGAAGGGCATGTTAGACCAGTATGTCAGCATCCATACTGAGTAGCCCCGAAAGAAAGGGAGGCGATAAAGAAGCAAGTACAGGAGATGCTCGACGACGATGTCATACAGCCCTCCAAAAGCCCATGGGCATCGCCGGTAGTACTGGTGAAGAAGAAGGACAACACCATGCGGTTCTGTGTTGATTACAGAAAACTCAACCTCGTCACGAAGCGAGACGTGTACCCACTCCCACGAGTCGACGATACGTTGGATAAACTGCGCAATGCTCACTTTTTTTCATCGTTGGATCTAAAGAGCGGGTACTGGCAAATAGAAGTCGACGAACGAGATCGGGAAAAGACGGCGTTTGTGACACCCGACGGACTCTACGAGTTCAAAGTACTCCCATTAGGTTTGTGTTCTGCTCCCGCTACCTTCCAGAGGATGATGGACACTGTGCTCTCTGGCCTCAAATGGCAGTCATGTCTTGTCTATCTTGATGACGTAGTAATTTTTTCCACTACGTTCGAGCAGCACGTACAGAGATTGAGAATGGTACTGGATGCCATTCGTATGGCTGCACTTACGATCAAACCTGAAAAGTGCCACTTTGGATTCCGGGAGCTTCGGTTTCTCGGGCACATTGTCAGTTCTCACGGTGTCCGTCCAGATCCGGATAAAATCACTGCGATTGAAAATTTTCCAAGGCCAAGAGACAAAAAAGCTATGCGACGTTTCCTGGGGCTTTGTGCCTACTATAGGCGCTTCGTTGAAAACTTCTCCAAGATTGCGGAACCACTGACACGGCTTACGAAGGAAGGTGTACCATTTATCTGGCACCAAGAGCAAGAAGACGCCTTCTCTGAGTTACGACGGCGTTTGCAGTCACCTCCCATACTCGCTCATTTTGACAAAGATGCCAAAACAGACATTCATACGGACGCCAGCAACGTTGGCCTCGGTGCTATTCTTGTTCAATGGCAGAACGGGGAAGAAAAAGTTATTGCTTACGCAAGCCGCACTCTGTCGAAAGCTGAGTATAATTATTCAGCTACGGAAAAGGAATGTCTCGCAGTTATTTGGGTCATCAGTAAGTTCCGTCCATATTTATACGGTAGACCATTCCGAGCCATCAGTGACCATCATTCATTGTGCTGGCTTGCGAACCTCAAGGATCCTTCCGGAAGACTTGCTAGATGGAGCCTGCGTCTACAAGAATATGACATCACCGTAGTCTACAAGTCTGGCCACAAGCACAATGACGTGGACTGCTTGTCACGAGCACCAGTCCAGACCTCGTCTCCTGAGCATGAACAATACTCCGCGTTTCTTGGAGCTGTGAATGTATCAGAGATGGCTCATGATCAGCGAATGGACCCAGAATTACTTCTGCTCATTCAATACTTAGAGGGGCAGCAAGTCGAAGTACCGCGAGTTTTCGTCCGTGGACTACGTTCCTACATCCTCCGCAACAACGTTCTCTACAAGAAAAACTTTCAACACACCGGTGAAACGTTCCTACTGCTGATACCATCATCACTGCGAGCGAAAATTTTAGAAGCGTGTCATGATGACCCATCGGCAGGTCACTTGGGCATTAGTAGGACTTTGGCAAGAATCCGCCAGAGATACTACTGGCCAAAATTGATGGATTCAGTACAGCATTACGAAAGATCATGTCGAGAATGCCAAAGACGCAAAGTACCACCCCTAAAACCAGCAGGTCTTTTGAAACCGATAGAGCCACCGAAAATTCCGTTTGAGCAGGTCGGAATGGATCTGCTAGGACCATTTCCTATGACATCGTTTGGGAAGCGCTGGATAGTTGTAGCAACCGACTACATGACCCGGTATGCCGAGACGTCATCTCTCACAAAAGGAACGGCAAATGAAGTGGCTCAGTTTTTTGTGACCCAGATAGTGCTGCGACATGGCGCACCTAAAGTCCTTATAACTGACAAAGGAACTGCGTTCACTGCCAGACTAGTGCAGTCTGTCATGAAGCTAACGCACACCGACCACAGAAGAACTACCGCATACCATCCGCAAACTAACGGGTTAACTGAAAGGCTGAACAGGACGCTTGCTGACATGATCGCGATGTATGTGGACGTCGAGCATCGGACTTGGGACACCATATTACCGTATGCTACATTTGCATACAATACCGCAGTACAAGAGACAACCCACTTCACGCCATTTCAACTTGTTTATGGTCGGACAGTAATAACGACATTAGACGCGATGCTGCCTGTCAACAGCACGAATGAAGAGGACCCTGACATAAGCGAATATGTAGAAAGGGCAGAAGAGGCGTGACAACTAGCACGGAACTGCATCATTCAACAGCAGGACGTCGACGCGCACCGTTACAATCTAAGACGAAGGGATGTTCAGTACTCCCCTGGAGACCAAGTGTGGGTCTGGACGCCTGTACGTGCACGTGGCCTATCAGAAAAGCTTATGCGCCGCTATTTTGGCCCTTACAGGGTTCTTCGTCAGATAGGCCCATTAAACTACGAAGTGATCCCTGAAGGTCAAGTAGGCACAACACGACGCCGGAATCTCCCGGAAGTTGTACATGTAGTACGGATGAAACCGTACTACGACAGGAACTCAACAAGTGATCTGATTCACGTCGTCTAACACAAGGACAAGTCCTATTGTTTAGAAACTGTCAACCGGCTCTACGCATCGGGGCGATGCATGCTAGGAGGGGGACTAATGGCACAGCTCGAACATCGCAGAAGACGCTGCCACAATTCGCGTTCGTAAAAGCCGCCAAGCAAGTAGCAAGAAAGCCGCGCCATGGAACGCCGTCCTGCACGCGCCACGATGCTGCGCCACGGGACCGGCACGAGACTCGAGGGGCAGAAGAAGAGACCGACGAAGTTATAGTCAGCGAGCAAGAGGCATTCTTGGCTGACCATCTTTAGCTTTGAGTTTACGGGCACAAGTTCGCCCTAAATAAAGAGTTTAGATAGTACCTGGTGCTATATTTATTTGTAACAATATACTCTAAATACAGTATATTTTAAAACAATGTATTTGGCAGGTTATCATTTGCATTCTACCCAAAATCAAATCCTGCTACTATTTGGGAGGAGATGAGGCCTAGTTGGAGAACTATCTGACAGCGCTATTCGCAGTGAGATAGGGCTATAGATGGTAGCACCGTCCCTGCCAAAGTGGGAATCAGTGGTCGGCAGCACGTATACAAATACACGCAGTGGTGCTTCGTTGCGTGCAGTAGAGGTGATTGTCGGCGGATAAAATGTGTTGACTACAGTTTAAATACCTACGCTCTTCTCTATTGAATTGACGCACGATGCCTACGCAATGTTAAGGTTACCCGCGAGTAAAGCACATTCTGCCTTTCATAGGGATGCTCGCACTGGGTGACTCTCTTCGCATTTTCGCACTAAATCACGCCTGTTGCTGTGTTTGTGCGGGGTTAGCTTGTGTATCGCCTGTCACGCACTGCTGTAGCGTGGCTGAACCATTTATTTACATCTTTGTCATCTGCATACTACAAAATAGAGAGAAAGAAAGATCATAGAAAGCCTGCATAATTGTGCCATTAGTTCAGTACCAGCGTTCGCATCGTATACACATATCGTTATTCTCTCTCCTTCTGTTCACTATAAAATGTGGGTCAGTCGATAAGTCTGGTGAAGAAAGCTTAAGTGGCTGACGGCGCTTTGCGCTGTAGTGCGTTTATCCCGTGTATGTTTATCGTCACCAGTAAAAATATAAAAATCTTGAATAAGAGTTAATCAGAAACCTTTTATTGATGAATTACGTGCATGACAGTGCTACAAAAAAGGCTTGGTCATTGCAACATGCAATATTTTTTTTTTTTTCAGACAAAAAATGACCGCTACTTTCCGTCGGTCACTAACAATGCCACAGATACGCTGAAGAAAATGTAAAAAAGATGAAATTTTTCGTGAAATTACTCGACGTTATATATAAGGCATGCTGTCTGAGTTATTTTCAATGTCAGGGCACTTTCAATTGTTTTTAAATCTAAGCACACAGCTGTGCACAGTAACTCTGCCTCAAGTACAGTTTAAGTACCGATGTGTTACAGTTTATGTGATAGTAATATTTTGATGTAGTGGTACTATGGCCTGATAAACAAAACTAAGGCTCCTCGCATGATCGATAAACTACAGTCACTACAGTGCCGTAGTTGTACACCTACCAACAGCGTGCAAGTGCATGGCCTAGAGCACTTTTTTTTTTTTACAACCGATATGCTATAAAACGCTGCATTCACACGCCACTTAATTATTCTCATTTTTGGGAGGATACCAAGAGCGATTGGCGATGTGCTTGAGACAGAAAGCGGCATCCACTCTGAAATTGTTCTGGTGAATGAAGGGTACGACGACAATAAACAGCTCTCTGGAATGTTGAACTCGCCGATCTTACTACTATGCATTAGCGGCCGAGCAAGACCAAATGTTTTCGTAAGTCGTTTCAGGCATACGTAGAAACAATTACTCGCGCTGACCTGACCGGAAAAACCACACTTTGAAAACGTGCATGACGTATGTGCACATAGAAACACGACGTGGCTAGCAGACGATGCATGGAACAATCCACACTTCACCACTTTGGCCAGTTGCCACCAGACGGCGACTCTGCTCGATCTCGCGGCCAGTACTGAAACACCAGGGGGAAAAAATTGGCCCCGTATTAGCATGTTTGACAGCAAATGCCGTTTAAAGATGATAGTCTTTCATGTGAAGAGAGTGAATAGGACATTTATCTGATGTTTTGCAAGAGAAAATTGGTGAATCGGATACTGAAGGCGCTGCATGAGACATGAGCGCCTTCTGGCAGTAATCTTCAAAAACAAAAGGATGGCCTCTGATATAGATAGCACGCGGTGTGCGCACGCAATCTCGAAACACCTTTTTGTATATAGCGTCCCATTGTCAACGCAGTGTAACAAACGCTACAGTCCGTAGAATTACTTATGTATGTGCCTCTAGTATAATAAAACACACCACAGAATACTGACTGTAATGATCACAGAAGTTAAAAAACAGCGCTAAAAAGACGGGACAAGAAAAGAAAGGACAACAGGACAGGGCGCTGACTAGCAACCAAATATGTTTATTTCTTCAGTCAGCATACATATATACCACAGCACTATCGCAAAAAACAGCCTACGCAGCGGCATGTGAGCCTGCGCAGAGGCATTCCAAAAAATTAGTTTGACAGAAAATTGATTTCCTTCGGAAGGAGGGAAATGGAAGGGAGGCTAACACATGCCTCACCACTGTTATGAATGTGAAAAGCTTCCGAAATGAGACGTGCACGTTCATCGTGGTAGTATGATAAGAAAATGGTATCTTTAAAAGATGGGTGGCAACCGCAGTTGTTACAGTGAAGGGAAAGCTGACTATCTGTAGCGCGATTATGAACTTTGTTTGAATGCTCGCGCAAGCGGTCATTAGCACAACGGCCCGTTTGCCCTATATAACACCGACCACAGGAAAGAGGAATCTTGTAGACCACGCCATGACGACATTTCACAAACTTGTGCCTGTGCTTCTTAGTACATCCTTTTTTGTACGGTGCCTCACGATTAACATGCTGGCATAAGCTGCCTAGCTTATTTTGGGCAGAAAATAGCAGCTTAATGCCTGCCCTGGCGACAACTTTTTTTAAATTGTGCGCTACCTTGTGCACATAGGGGATAACTGCTACGCTTTTTAGCCGGCTATTTTCAGACTGCACAGTGGCCAGGCGCTTGTCCTTACAGACTGCTACTAGGCTTTCAGCAATACTAGTCAAAAGCGTTGCAGGAAAACCTGCAAGCTTCAGGCGGTCAACTTGCGAAAAGAAACACTTTTCAACTTGGTGGTCACAGGACCTGTAGAGCGCCGCCTTCATGCAAGCTCTTGCAATGCCACGTTTAACAATTTTTGAGTGCGCCGAAGAAAAGGGAAGAAGGGCCTTTTTTGACCTGGGTGCGTAACCCCAACACACGTGGCTGTTTGAGAACGACAGTTCTAAGTCTAAAAAGCGTAGTTTGTTATTTGAAGGATGCTCAGTCTTCAATTCAAAAGAACTTAATTCTGCGCGGAACACGTCAATTATTTTAGAAGCAGCAGGCTGCGCGTCAGGTGGGTTAGTGCGGTAAAAAATTAAAAAATCATCCACGTAGCGCATCACTTTTACCGTGCTCGTCTGATCTAGCTTGCTCTCTAGATTGCGGTCAAAGCTAGCCAATAAAAGGTCACTCAGAATGGGGGCGATGCAAGACCCTATGCACACTCCTTTACGTTGTATAAAAAGCTTATCATCCAGGCAGATGAAGGTCGATTGCATATAAAACTTTAAAAGTGCTAAAAACCGATGGACAGTGATTCCACAGGCGTTTTGGAACTTAAGAACCCCGAATCTGTCTATGCAATAGCCTACTTCAGTACACACTTCTTCCTGAGGGAGCGAATAATATAAGTCCTTAATGTCTATGGAAAAAGCGCGCACACCTTCTGGACACTCATCCTGGAGAAAGGTAGAAACAGTACCTGGCGCCCTTATGAGGTAGGGGTCGTCGACGTCGAGAAGGCCCAAGAACCTTTGCAGAAACACTCCCACCTCACGTTGCCAGGTTCCTCGCTCAGAAACTATAGTCCGGAACGGGCACAATTCCTTATGGGTCTTGGCACTGAAGAAAGCTGATAGGCAGGTCTCTTTGCAGGCTTTTACAGACTTAGCCAGTTTTGCAAGTCCGGCTTTTTCGCACAGCTGGACGGCCCTTGTCTTTACCTTCGCCGGAACCACTCCTTTTACTTCGTTGAAGTTCTCAAGAATGGCCGCGGCTGCTTTTTCTTTGTAGAGGCCGCGGCTGCTTTTTCTTGTCCCGTCTTTTTAGCGCTGTTTTTTAACTTCTGTGAACATGAACCAACCAGCCCAAATGCGTACGCTTCTGCAGACTGTAATGAGTCAAGAAAAACGACGACAACAATGATGGTGCAGTGGCCAGCGCATGTGATTTCGTGCCAAGCGTGTGCATAAAGTCAGCCAATCAGCTGATAACCTGAGGTGGCTGATATAGGTGGCGTGCCACAATTGGGCCACGTGTGAGCATTACAAGGAGGTAAGTTTTGTGGCTGGGGACGAGCCGAATCAGCAGCAGACAGAAGACAGTGGGCTGAAGCGTCAGACCCCGACAATCCAGGTTCCAGCCAGGAAACGCAGCCGTCCCCGCTACTGCCGTGCAGATACCAGCTAAGGCGGTGTTGCTGGCACGAGTGCTGCATCTCGGGGTGAGGCCTGGCCTGCCGCTCTGTTGCTTGCTGAGGACATCGCGGATCTCGGCGAGGCATTTTCGCGGACAGGTGTTCGACACAGCGGCGAACATGGCCTGGCTAATGATCACGGTTACGTCGAGCTTCGTGTCTTTGACGCAAGCTGCTCCCCGGGTGGACCAGCCATTTCCTGCATGAAACGTCGTGTTTCCGATGCAGGACGACTTCTCTGTAGTTGCACCCACGCCGTCAAGCGTCATCGTTGCCACAGCATCGCACGTCGACACATGAGCGCATTCCGCAGCGCCTGTCACTGCGTCCCGCCCTGCACCTTATCAGCGTCACCGCCCATCTTGCCCTCAGGTTTTTGAACATTCTTCCTTGAACTCTTGTTCATCATTTTTAAAACCAGGCTTAATTTCTCTCCGAGTTGTACCTTTTGTACCTCAGTGTCTACTGTGTTTTCCCTGTTACTTGTCATAAACGTTGTGCGTGTTGTTACCACGTCGTCTCTCAGAGTCCATTTCTCTGTCGTCTGCACTGTTAAGCACTCCTTTGTAAAAGTATAGAAACTTGCACGTTTATATAGAACGGTATTTTTACCCACCTTCGAATATATCGAACGGCGGGGGAGCTGGAAGGTGCGCTTCGGCACTCACCCCCCCCCTTTTCGCAATCTCCGCGGCAGCATGGCTCCACGCGCAAGTTGGAAGGCGCGTTTTGGCACTCACAGCGCCCAGTCACCTTTGCGCGGCACCACTCCTTCGCCAAAACCCGAAACGCTCGAAAAAAGGTAAGGACGAGAGGGCTCGGACTGCACAATCTTTAACTAGCGGGACGGCTTTTTGTTTTCTTCGTTTCTCTGTCATGCTTTCTCCGTGTACCCGTCGGCTGAGAGAGCAGGCACAAAGACACCACCCCTCTCCTTTGCCTTCTCTTTCATTTCTTTTTTTGCTGTTTTGCGAGTTTCGATCAGCCAACCACAGCTCGTGCTTTTTGCTGTAGCTCTCGCAGGCAGCCATCGCCTCCAGAGCGCTTTGTTGCTTCCGCTGTCATTTTGCCTAGGCATTATCGCACGTGCAGCACTTCTCTTTTGGGTGCGTGATGTGCGAAGCCACTGCAGACCCCTTGCATTATCGACTTCTCGTGTAGCTATGGGCAAGGTTCTTGGAGGCTTACGCCATAAGAGCAAAGGAAGGGGATGCCTGAATGACAATCGACGCCAGCAGGGAACGAGAGCCTTTGCTTCACGTGCCACTGCCAAGCGCCGTCTTTATTTTCTTCTGTTTGCTTTCGCAGGCTCTCCGTTTTGCATGCCATCCAAACGAGCGTGCTACAAGGCCTCCCGTGTAGACTGTAAGTCAAAATCTGACATGTTTTGTACAGTTCAACGAGATGTCAGGTGTATATGAGAGGCTTTCTATAGCAGTTTCCAGGTACACCAGTTTAAGTCGGTCCAAGCTGAGTGTCTCTTCTCGGCCGTTTTGTAGAAGAGTGGCAGTTGTTTGGGTGTGTTTAAGGGTGTAGGATGCTCCATCATAGGCTGGCGGCCTCACCACGTCGTGGCGCACGAAAACATGTGTTGAAGTGGCCAGATCAGAGTGAACGAATATTGCCTAGTGATCGAAAGGTCGCGGTGGAGTGGGCCGAAGGTTTTGAACGCAGTCGAGGAGACGTTGTAGGAATTCTCGTGGCTGGGCTGGTAGTTGTGTTGAGATGAAAAAGTCTCCAGGGAGCCGCAGAGAACTTTCATACACCAACTCTGCTGCTGAGCGCTGCAGATCCCTCAGGATAACAGTCTGTAAACCTAGAAGCACCAGTGGCAAGGCATCGACCCAGGTGGTTGTATTGAGGTGGGTGGTCAAGGAGGTCTTCAGCTACCAGTGAAGGCGTTCCACCATGCCATTGGCACACGGATGACAAGCAGTGGTTTGGCAATGTCTTGCTCTGAGGGTGCGGTCAAGGCAAGTAAACAGCGTGGACTCAAACTGACGACCACGGTCTGTTGTCATGGTGCCAAGACACCCAAAACGAGATGTCCACGTAGAAATGAAAGTGCGGAAAACTGTCTCAGCGGTAATATCTTGAATGGGAACAGCGTCTGACCCGCGTGTGAAACAATCGACCATGGTGAGTGTATAGTGGTATCCTTGAGAGACTAGTAGACGGCCTACATAAGTAGAGGGCCTACATTGTCTAGATACACATGGTCGAAGCGACGTCCGGGTAGAAGAAAAGTTTGGGGAGGCGTCTTGTTATGATGGGAGACCTTTGTCACCTGGCAAGGCAGGCACATGCGCGCCCAAGCACGTCCATCACCATTGATTCCAGGCCAGACATAGCGCTGGGTGAGAATACGCTGAGTAGCCCGAATGTCATGAAATGAGTGGAAAATGGTACGGCGTAATGAAGCGGAAATGAGCGGGTGGGAATTTTCAGCTGACACATTGCACCACAATGACTCAGATGATAATGGATGTGGCACCAGGCGCAGTCGTAGGGAATGAGGATTCTCCCGAAAAGCGGTGAGCTCTTCATCATTCTGCTGCGCGGCGGAAAATGAAGACCAGTTGATGGCTGGAGACAAAGAATCAACTAAGGCTACACAAGAAAGAGCATCCGCGGCAGTGTTGTCGATGCCTTTGACGTGATGGATATCAGTCGTGAATTCCGAGATATAAGTGAGATGACGGAGTTCACGGGACACGTACTTGGATGAGTTTGTGTGAAAAACATACGCCAGTGGCTTATGATCAGTCAGCACGTAAAACGAGCATCATTCGAAAAAATGACGAAACTGCTGTATCGCCGAGTATATTGCGAGTACCTCCCGGCCGAAGACGCTGTAGCGGGTCTCAGTAGGAATTAGCTTCTGAGAGTAAAAAGACAAGGGTCTCCACTCGGAGTTAATACACTGCTGCAAGACGGCTCTAACTGCTGGGCTGGATGCATCTACCATCAACCGAGTAGGGGCGTTGTTGCGTGGATGTATAAGAAGCACAGCGTTTGCGACTGCTTGCTTGGCTGCAGTAAAGGCAGCCTGGGCTTCTGACGACCAAGGAATGGCAGAGGACAGGCCGGCGGTTGAACGAAGAAGGTCGGTGAGTGGTCGAAGCAGTTCTGCGCAGTGAGGTATGAAACCCCTGAAAAAATTTACGAGTTCTAGGAATTGGCGTAACTGACGCAGTGTTGTAGACTGAGGATAATCTTGAATTGCTTCAACGTGGGACTGGAGAGGGCTATATTTTTTGATGATATGTGATGGCCCAAAAACTCGAGCTCAGGTGGGCTGAAAATGCACTTCGAGGCGTTCACGACGAGGCCGTACTGCTACAGGCGTTGAAACAGAGCACGAAGATGCCACTCATGCTCTTCAGGAGTTCGGCTGGGGATAAGGACATCATCAAGGTAAGCAAACACAGTACAAAGGCCTCGTCTGATCTCAGAAATGAACCGCTAAAAGGTTTGAGCCGAATTGCTCAGTCCTAAAGACATCCGCACATATTTAAACAAACCAAAAGGCGTCGTGGTGGCAGTCTTAGGTATGCCGGCGGGCTCGACGGGAATCTGGTGGTATGCCTTGACAAGGTCCACTTTGCTGAAAATCAACTAGCCGTCGAGGCGTGATGTAAAATTTTGGATGTGAGGTATGTAATAGCTGTCGTGGACAGTCTTGGCGTTCAATGCTCGATAGTCTCCACAAGGACGCCAGTCACCGGGATCACGCTTTGGCACTAAATGCAGCGGGGAAACCCAAGAGCTTGACGACGAGCGTATAATGCCAAGCTGTAGCATGTCGTCAAACTCCTGCTTGGCGATCCCTAAGCAGTAGCGATTGCTAAACAGGTAGAAATAACCATTTAGCACAGTGTGACGTTGGGCGAGTTGGTGCAAAGCTTAATAAAATGATGGTGGTACGACAGATTCTAGCAAGGAAAAAAGGATACAGGATAGAGCGCCATACTTTCAACTTGTTTATTTCCCTTGCATCACCCAAATATATATGCTTCCAGAATGTGCACAAGGAGGGGGAAACACAAGCGACTATCACTTTGCATGCATAAAAACCTAAACAGAAGATAGCTATCGCACAGCGCTATCTAAAAACAGGTACAGTCGAACACAGTTATATCGAACCCACATATATCGAATTTTCGGGTATATCGAACTCACAAGTTATCCCCTTGAAATTCCTTTGTAAATATATAAAAGTTTGCATGTTTATATATCGAACGCTGCGCGAGCTGAAAGGTACGCTTTAGCATTTGCCCCCCCCCTCCCCCTCCCTCCCACGATATCCGCGGCAGTGCGGCTCCTCGTGCGAGTTGGAAGGCACACTTTCAGCACTCGCAGCAGCGCCCAGCGACCTTCGCACGGCACCACGCCTCTGTCAAGACCCGGAACACTCGAAAAAAGGTAAAGGCGAGAGGGCTCAGACTGCGCAATCTTTAACTTGCAGAACGGTTTTTTTTTTTTTTTTTTCGTTTCTCTCTCTCTCATGCTTTCTCCGCGTACGCGTCTCCTGATAGAGCAGGAACAAGGGAGCCAACGTCCTCCTCCTTTCGCCTTTTCTTTTATTTTTTTGTTGCTGTTTTGCGAGGTTCGATCGGTCAACCACAGCTCGCGCCTTTTGCTGTTGCCTTAGCGGATAACCATCACCTCGCAAGCGCTTTGTTGCCTCCGCTCACGTGTCCCCTAAGTATCACCGCTTGTGCAGCATTTTTCTTTTGCGTGCGTGGTGTGCAAAGCCGCTGCAAACTCTTTGAATTGTCGACTTCTCATGTAGTTATGGCCAGCGTCAAGAAGCGCAGGACCCGTGACATTGTGACGAAGTTGAAGGCTATTCAGCGTGTCGAGGAAGCAAGAAATGTTTGACTGTCGCGGACGACTTCGGTATACTATGGAGCCCTTGAGTACCTTGTTGAAAAACAAGGCAGGCAAAGGCAGCAGAGCAGCAAACGTCGGGAGCTTGTCATGTGCGCGCTTCGGCCCATAGGAATGTGGAAAAGGCACTTTATGCCTGGTTTTAAAAATTGTGCGCGAAGAACATTCCAGTGGACGGCCCGATGCTAATCGCTAAGGCCAAATGGTTTGTTGCTGTACTCGGTGAAACAACTTCACTGACAACAGCGGGTGGCTTCACCAATTTAAGCAGCGCTACAACATGTTGGCAAAACCCTTTCTGGCGAAAGCGAAGCTGTCAGCCGCCAGGATATACAGCAGTGGATGACGAAGGAGTGGCCGGAAATCTTCGCGAAGTTTTCTGCCGCGGAGATCATTAATGCCTGGCGAGATGTGAAGAGGGACACAGCGGTTAACTGCTTCGACAAGGCAGGCTTCAAGAGGACGGAACTTGCGGAAATCGATTAAGAGGACGACGATTAGCGCATAGACACCGCATTTCACGAGTTGTGATAAGATCGAAACTAGCGTCTTCAACATTTGAAAAATGAAGAAGCAGACTAAGTTAGCGTTTTTTTTTTTTTTTTTACAAAAATAAATCGCTATGTTGCGGCGTGTGTGGGGAATTATTTGTCATTCTTGAATGCACTTATCGTAGGTGATGATCCGCTACAAGTAAGCTCTCGTGGCCTCTAATTTTTCTATATTGAATTTCTGATATATTGAACTATTTTGCTATCTCCTTCGAGATCAATATATCCATGTTCGACTGTATTCCTTCTTGCACAAAAGGCGCATTTGTTCCCCTTCCGTTATATGTGGTATGCTTCCAGTACTACACGTGCTAAGATTTCCCTGCTTTGTCCTAACACACGTGTCTTTCGGAATAGTGCTGTGCCGCCGCACGAAGCACGATGTAACGGAAGATGTGAACCCACACCATTCTTAATTGAAAAGATATGCTTCTTAAAGCGATCATTAACAAGGGGTCCAATTTGGCCTATGTACACCTTGGCACAGCTCAACAGAAATAAATAAATAATGCCCACTATGCAATGCAGAACTGGCCGGACGTGCTTCTTTTTGCATAAAAGGTTCGCTGTTTGCGAAAAAATGCGGGCACAGAGCTTCGACAGCTTCTTGAGTGCCGAGAAGACCACTAGAGCGTCATGCCTATTTGCAACTTTCTTCAAATTGTGGGCAATTTCGTGCATGTAAGGCAGAACCAGTGGTTTCTTTTTTCGCACAGCTTCGGGCTGTATGCTGCATCCTTTAAGCTTCCGGAGCAGAGATTCAGGCACACTGGTTAAGACTGCCAAAGAAAAACTGGCTGCAACCAGTCTTGCAATCTGTTCCTGAAAACTGTCGTCCATGGTGTGCTTGCACGACTTCAACTACGCAGACCGGAGACACATTGCTGCAATGGATCTTTTTACGGTTTTCGAGTGTGCAGATTCATAAGGCAGGAAGTCTTTGCGTGCACGGGGGCTGCTGTTCTGTTTAGGTTTTCGGGTATGCAAAGTGATAGTCACTTGTGCTGTGCCCCCTCCTTGTGCACATTTTGGAAGCATATATATTTGGGTGATGCGAGGAAAATAAACTAGTTGAAAGTCTGGCGCCCTATCCTGTCTCCTTCTTTTTTCCTTGCCTCATACTTCACTGACAATAGCGGGTGGCTTCACCGATTTAAGCAGCGCTACAACATCGTTGGCAAAATCATTTCTGGCGAAAGCGAAGCTGTCAACCGCCAGAATATACAGCAGTGGATGACAAAGGAGTGGCCGGAAATCTCCGCGAAGGTTTCTGCCGGGGAGATCATTAATGCCTGGCGAGATGTGAAGAGGGACACAGTGGTGAACTGCTTCGGCAAGCAGGCTTCAAGAGGACGGAACTTGCGGAAATCGATTAAGAGGACGACGATTAGCGCATAGACACCGCATTTCATGAGTTGTGATAAGATCGAGACTAGCGTCTTCAACATTTGAAAATTGAAGAAGCAGACTAAGTTAGCGTTTTTTTTTTTTTTTACACAAATAAATCATTATGTTGCGGCGTGTGTGGGGAATTAGTTGTCATGCTTGAATGCACTTATCGTAGGTGATGATCCGCTACGAGTAAGCTCTCGGGGCCTCTAATTTTTTTATATCGAATTTCTGATATATTGAACTAATTTGCTATCTCCTTCGAGATCAATATATCCATGTTCGACTGCATTCCTTCTTGTACAAAAGGATAGACGGTACACTGGCGCACTCATTCCCCTTCCGTTATATGTGGTATGCTTCCAGTACTACACGTGCTAACATTTCCCTGCTTTGTCCTAACACACGTGTCTTTCGGAATAGTGTTGTGCCGCCGCACGAAGCACGATGTAACGGAAGATGTGAACCCACACCATTCTTAATTGAAAAGATATGCTTCCTAAAGCGATCATTAACAAGGGGTCCAATTTGGCCTATGTACACCTTGCCACAGCTCAACAGAATTAAATAAATAATGCCCACTATGCAATGCAGAACTGGCCGGACGTGCTTCTTTTTGCATAAAAGGTTCGCTTAATGATTTAGTATTTGTTGCACCACCATCATTTTATTAAGCTAGACAGTCTCCAAACAAGCGGCGTGATCTAGCGGATACTGGTTGACCATGGGCAACGATGTGGTGTGTTACTGCATGCTTAGGTGACTGAGTGAGATAACATGGTTTGGTCAATTCTGGGAAACTCGCTAAGATTTTTTCAAACGATGAGGAAGGTATCAGCGTGCAGATGTCCATAGGAGCAATGTCGGACAGGACTCCAGAGATGGAGAGACGAGTCTGACCATCGACGAGGCGGCGACGCCTCACGCTGATGTCTAAGTCAAAGTATGAGGGAAAGTTCGAACCGACAACGACGTCTGCGATGACGAAAACCCACCGGAAAATGCGGCGAGTGTGAGTAAAGGGTGAGAGATTGGAGTCGATACGTCACTACAGTAGAGGCGTGGGCAGCACAAAGTAGAGGCCTGGGCAGCATGAAGCGATTGCCCAGGTAACTTTGAATGATCAGCCTTAGTCGGGGGCACAAAGCTAATTTCTGCGCCTGTATCTATAAGGAACTTGGCGTTGGATAGCGGCTCTTTTGCCATAAGAAGGTGGCTGGGACGAGGTCACGCGCCGCTGTCAGTGATCTCGGAGAGTGTTTTCCAGCTACAAACAGGTATGTTTGCACCTTGTGGCTCGGTGTCCGAAACCACTCAGCCCTTCACTAGCAGATAGTGGATAGCAATTGAGGCGGTGAGTTCATCGATCCGAGCCTCTAGTCACGAAATCACCGTGTTTGTTGGTGGTGTGGCAGCGTTTATGGATGGGGTGGTCACTTCGTGAACCTGATCACCGATCTCCGCCAGTCGGTCAAGATTGACCTTTCCGGTCGCCGCCGTGACGACGAAGCAGATTGGCTGAGAAAGATGTTGGAGGAAGAGCCCACAAAGCAGTGCTGAATGGGATTTGTCGTGCTCTTAAAGAAGCTGTCACATTCAGTGCAGTAGTTGGGAGGGGCACCTGTCACCAAGGTCTTCCTCTTTAAGGAGCTGCTAAAAACGAACGCATTACGGTGGCATGAATCGCTCCAGTACCTTGGTCCTGAGGTGCTGGTATGACGTAGTGTCTGAGAGGTTAGAGAGGACCTTGATTGATATGTGGGGTTTAACGTCCCAAAACCACTATATGATTATGAGAGACGCTAGAGAGGACCTCGGATCGCTCACTGGCTACATCAGGAAGAAGGGTTGGGGCGACGTAGCAGTAGCGTGTCCTTTCTGAAGCGATGCGGTACAACAAGAATTGCGCCTCGACCTGGTGTAACCAAGCTTGCGGGTTCTGAGGCCAGAAAAATGGGAGACGCAGTTACACCGCCGAGACATCCTACAGACGTGAGGCTTGTTCAGTTGAGGGCGTGTTCGGATCAGTCATTCTCGTTATCCTAGGTCACCATTTGTAGGCTTACACCGTAGGAGCGAAAAAAGAGACGCCTGAATGAAAATCGACGCCAGCAGGGAACGAGAGCCTTCGCTTTACTTGCCACTGCCAAGCACCATTTTTATTTTCTTCCATTTGTTTTTATGCACTTTCCGTTTTGCGTGCCACCCATACGAGGGCGCTACATTCTGTTTGGTGTTGTATATCTGAGTTGCCAAACTTTGGGGTGGTTGTTGCCAGACTGCCGCCATATTTGGCAAAGAAATTTGCCCCTGTAGTCGTGACTTCTTCGTGAGCATTTTGTTATATTCAGTTTCGGTTTTTACTTTGTGTTTTTTCACCCCCAGGGGGCGCGTCTGTCTTTTATGTATATATTCGATGTGTTGCGTACAATAAACGTCTTTTTGTACGGTGATGCTGCCGGTGCTTCTTGCGTCTTTCGCAAACACCACATTGGCGACGAAGATGGGATAAACACGTCAAGCTACCTTCAGCATCGAGTGTCGTCCGGGTCCGCCCCGCCATGAGTTTCTCCGGCCTTTCTCCGCCGCCGCCGTTCCTCCCGACGCCCGGCCGGCCGTCACTTCCATGGGAGGAGTGGGAGGAAACCTTAACAGTCTACCTTCTAGCGTCCGGAGCAGCTGAATTCCACCAGCGCGACGCAAGGCCTTTCTTCTGCATTGTTTGGGGGCGGAAGGGCAGCGTGTTTACTGGACTTTACCTGCAGGGTCAAATGCCGCAGCACCAGCAAGCGCCGCAGCACCGGAAGTACAAGAGAAGCCTCCCGCGGCCACTACTGACGAGTACGAGGCTGCACTCAGCGCTTTACGGCAGCAGTTTTCCACGTCGTGTAACGTCGTCGTCGAGCAGCCAACACCGCCGCAGCCAACACGCAGGCGAGTCCGTTCATGACTTTGTTGCTGCTTTACGGGAGCTCGTTTCGCATTGTTCGTTCGCTTCACAAGATGATGCTCTGCGGGACCGATTTGTTGCCGGCGTTGTTTCCAACCGCGTACGTGAACGGTTGCTGCTCGAGGGTTCCTCCCTTTCGTTCGAGAGCGCAGTGCGGATCGCTCTTCAGTTTGAGCAAACAGCTGAAGAGCTGAATTGCTCAAACTGAAGAGCTGAAGGAATTTTCTGCTTCGGTCGGGCCTGTTTTTGTACGGCGTTTTTCCCAGTATTCGCATTCTTCGCGAAAATTCAATTTCCAGCCAAAAGCGCATTTTCGGCAAAATTCTCCAAGCGCTAGCGGTTCACGTGCGCCGCAGGGGCGCCGCCCCCCTCGGCGAGACAGAGATAGCCGGTCCGTTTCACCACACTGTTTCCGATGCGGCTCGCGGAATCACCGCGCCTCAGCGTCACAGTGCCCTGCGCAGGGAAAGAAGTGTTTGTTTTGCGGTATCAACGGCCACTTTCAGAAAGTATGCAACCGCAAGTGTCAAATGCAAGGCAGGATTCGTGAAGTTGGCATCGATGACGATGCTTTGTCAGGGGGAAGTTCTGAGCAAGTTTTAACTGTGCAGCATCCCGTTCGCAGCGCAATTTACATACAAGTACGCGTAGCGGATGTCAAGTTGTCATTCCTTGTTGACTCAGAGTCGTCTGTTTCAATCCTATCAGAGCAAGAATTTGTCTAGACCACAAGATGATTTGTCTAGACCACAATATTGTCTAGACCACAAGATGATTAAGTATTCAATTTCAAAATAATTTCGAGAACACCCGAATAAGATATATAGTCCACTTCATTAGACTGAAATCCTGTTTGCTGAGGCGTATGAAGACTCGCATCAGAAAACACGCTATGGAAAAATTTGTTAAAATGTTCCACAATAAGCTTCAGATCTGTGTGTTTCCATTGACTAATATATGTGATAACTGTTTCTTACTATCACCCAGGAAGTTCCAGAACTTTGTAGGATCATTTTTTATAAAGTTTGGCAGTGTTCTTTTAAAGTAAAAATCCTTTCAACTACGCAATGCACTTGCCAAATTTGTTTTAAGTTCCTGAATAATAGCTGATTGGTGATTACTCTTGGCGGCACAGCAGCAGTTTGGAGTGTCTGAGAAAAGCGTCAGGTACTGGCGCAACCAAAAATACAAACTGTCGGTGTGTAACCCGAGGAAGACTTCATTTCGCGGTCGCCGAGCTGTGCACCCGGAACTCGAGGACAAAGTGGCCGATTTCGTTCGTGAATATCGTGCCAGATCCCTGCCAGTGAATGCGGAGCTCATTCGATCAAAAGCCGTCGAGCTCACCTGTGAAGCCGGTCTGACAAAAAAAGACTTTAAGGAACCCATTTATTGGGTCCGTCGCTTCATGCGACACAAGGAATTTGCCCTTTGACGACGCACATCGATATTGTCACGGGGTCGTGACGTGGCCGAAGACAGGAGACTTCGTGTTGGGATTTAACTGTTTATTTGGGCGAACCTGTGCCCGGTAAAAGGAAAGTCCAATCACAGCAGCAGTCTCACACAGATAGCAGTCTCGGACTGATAGCGGCGAACAGAGCGTCGGCCTTCGATCAACAACTACTGACAAGTGGCGAAGCGCGTCGGCATTTATACTCTTGCCATCGAATGTTCTAGCGTTATCGCTGGCGGTGGCGTAGGTTCCAGAACAATCTGTACCGTTCGCACAGTGGGTGTGATCTTATTGAAATGATCTACTACAGTCCGGAACCTTCTGGAAAACTGCAGGCGCGGTTTGCGCTGAGAATCGTGTGGTGTTTTGGGACGATAACGAAAACTTGGGAAATGGAACGTGGCAATATGCCAAAAGCTGCCAGAGATGTACAAGAACAAATTGATAGAGTTTCAACTCTACGTGAACAGCCTCCGGCAGCAGCATGGCTACATGCTAGGCTAGATAGGCAACGCCCACGAAACGCCGGTGTGGTTCAACATGCCATCGTCCACAACTGTTTGTGAACGCAGACAAAAGAAGTGAAGCTTTCGCCGACCGGAAGCGAGCATTCGCGCTTCACCGTTATGCTTTCCTGCACAGCCGACGGCAGAAAGTTGCCCCCCTTCATCATCTTCAAGCGGAAGATGATGCCGAAGGAGGCGTTCTCGCGGAATGTCGTCGTCCGTGTCAACGAGAAGGGGTATATGGATAAGGCCCTAATGCCCGAGTGGATCCACACTGCGTAGAACCGGCGGCCCGGAGCCTTCCTGCAGCACCGAAACATGCTAGTGTTGGATGCGTTTTGTGGGCACTTGACGGCATCAGTGAAAGAGAGCCTTCACGCGGAAAGACGAATCTTGTCGTCATTCCGGGAGAGATGACGTCAGCATTCCAACCGCTGAACGTCATCTTTAATAAACCTTTCAAAGACCGTGTGCGTGCGTTGTACACCGAATAGATGGCTGGCGACAACCCGCAGACCCCGACAGGCCGGCTGCGCAGGCCACCTCTTGCGACAGTTTCTGGTTGGGTCTCCGAAGCATGGAGGTCTCTGCCTGAAGAGATCGTAATGCGCGCATTCGAGAAGTGCTGCATGAGCAATGCTCTCGACAGCACTGAGGACGACATGCTATGGGAGGTGGCTAGTGATAAGCAGTCGTCATCAGAGGAGAACTCCTACAGCTCGGAGGACTGAATAAAGTGAATCTGTGAACAATACCGCTTTTTTTTTTTCTTTTTTTTTTTTGCTGGTCAAGGTAAGGGGGTCGACTTATACTCCGCATTATAGGGTAGCGGAAAAACAGTAACATGGTCAAGATAGCAAAGATAGATGAGAGACTTCAAGCCTCAAAAGAGAGAGTTCATTATGCACTCGAAAGTCGCAAAAGCATTACATAAGCCAAAAGGCATAACTTTAAACTGATAAAGTCTTGTGAGAAAAGCAAAGAACGAAAGAGCAGAGGTGCATCGTTGTGCTAGAGGACGCGTACGTTCTGGCAGATGTCGAGAGATGGCTTGAGAAGGGACCGAAGTTTGCTGTCAGCGCTGTGCGTGTTTTATGCCTGGGCGTGTGTGTGTGTGTGTGTGTGTGTGTGTGATTGTGTCGTGCCGTTGCACTCAAATAAATTTTTAAAAATGCTGTACTAGCCCAACAACAAAGTCTTTTAGAATACATTTCTAGTACAGTGGGCCTGTCTTGTTACCCGTTAGACTTTGTGTCGTTAACTGATAGGCTTGTGTGCAACATCATCGAGGCCACATGCCAAGCTAGAAAGCTCGCCTTCTGCGTACGCAAGGGCATCCCCCCTGAAGAAGGTTGTGCCTTATTCGGAGGTGTTCGACCACCCTAGAGACACGTCAAAAGGGTATGCAATAGGCTTGTGCGAATAGTGAATTTTAGGTTCGAAGCAAATAGTGATTTTGGTCGAATAATTTCGTATCAAGTTCGAATAGAATATACCATGACGTATAAAGAAAAATGGGCATATTTATCATGACGTAACTAACCTGAAAAATATTTTTTTTAAACAAGGCCTCTATGCTTTCTTTATTTTTTCCGTTCAAAGGAAGTCAAAACAACTCTGAAGTAGCAGAATTTGACTTTCAGTAGGATGCAAGTGAGAACTGTAAAATATGTAACATTAATCATTACAGCTAGAGTGTATAAGCTGGCAAAACAAGCTTTTAAGCTTAAAAGATGGTCACTTGATTTGAGGATTATATTGCCACATACCTTCCTTCAAATTTTGTTATCGCCATGTTACACTATGTTCAGCGCAAACAACGCTGACATTGTTAGAGAAGCTTCAAGGCTGATCGTTTTGTTAATATTCCCCCCGGTTTGTGAATCTTTCAGATTATTCTGGAAACACCATCGCCGCTAGCTATAACACTAAAATGTTTGATGGCAAGTGTATAAATGCAGACGCGCTTCCCCGCTTCTCAGTTGTTGATCGACGGCCGACGCTCTGATCGCCGCTATCAGTCCAAGGCTGCCACTGTAGTCCGACTTTCTTTTTACTGGGCACAGGTTCACCCAAATAAACAATTTATTATTCGACACGCAGTGTGCTCCATTCGTCCACGTCACAACCCCGTGACATCTGATGGAGGTGCTCGGCGCCTGCGACGTTCCAGCGTGTTATGGACACCGTCCTGGCGGGATTGAAGTGGCAGACTTGCCTTGTGTACTTAGGCGTCGTCGTCGTGTTCTCCTCGAGCTTCGACGAGCATCTCAGGTGCCTTGAAGCAGTACTTAAAGCTATAAAGACCTCCAGACTCACCCTAAAGTTTGAGAAGTGCAGGTTCGCGTACGAGGAGCTCTTGTTTCTGGGACATGTGATTAGCAAGTCTGGAGTCCGTCCCAACCCGGAGAAAACAGCCGCCATCGCCGGTTTTCAACCACCTATTGACAAGAAGGCAGTACGCCGATTCCTAGGACTGTGCACCTATTACAGGCATTTCGTCAAGGGATTTTCACAGATCGTCGCGCCGCTAACTGACCTCACGAAAACCGACGTGGAATTCACATGGGACACGGCACAAGAGAACGCATTTCAGAAGCTTAAACAACGCCTGCAGACACTGCCACTGCTTGTACAATTTGACAAACATGCCGAAACAGAAGTGCACACCAACGCAAGCAGCATATGACTCGGAGACGTCCTTGTTCAAAAGACCAACGGCCTGGAAAGGGTTATCAGTTATGCTAGCCGGTCACTTTCCAAGGCTGAGGTCAACTATTCAACAACAGAAAAGGAGTGCTACGCCATCATCTGAGCAGCGTCCAAATTTCGCCCTTATCTCTACGGGCGGCCTTTCAAAGTCGTGAGCGATCACGATGCCCTGTGTTGGCTAGCTAACTTAAAGGACCCTTCAGGTCGCCTCACACAGTAGAGCCTAAGACTTCTGAGGATTTCACATTACCGTCATTACCGTCGTGCACAAGTTCGGAAGGAAACACTCCGGCGCTGACTGCCTCTCTCGTGCCCCTGTGGATCCACTACCGCAGGATGACCAGGATGATGAGTACTTCTTGGGGACTTCGTCGAGCAACAGTGAGCCGACCCTGAACTTCGAGGGCTAGTGGAATACCTCGAGGGTCTGACTAGTGTCATCCCAAAAGTTTTCAGGCGGGGTCTGGCGTCATTTTTCTTGAAAAACAACGTCCTCATAAAGAAGAACTCTTATTCGACCCGAGCCAGCTACCTTATCGCTGTACCTTTCGTGATGGGACCCCAAATTCTGCAGGCCCTTCACGACGACCCAGCAGCTGGCCACCTTGGTTTTTCCTGCACGCTCGCGAGAATACAAAAAAAATACTACTGGCCAAGCCTTGTCGCCGACGTCGCTCACTACGTGAGGACATGCTGGGACTGGTAGCGACGCAAGACACCGCCGACGAGGCCAGCAGGACTTCTGCAGCTCATCGAACCACCCCACCGACCATTCCAGCAAATCGGTATGGACTTACTTGGGCTGTTCCCGAGGTCAGCTTTCAAGAACAAATGAATCGTCGTAGCTACTGACTACCTTACCCGCTACGCCGAGACAAAAGCCCTGCCCAAAGGTAGTGCATCCGAAGTAGCCAAATTGCTCGTCGAAAACATCGTCCTATGTCACGGCACCCCTGAGGTCCTCATCACTGACAAAGGTACGGCCTTTAAGGCTGAGCTAACCCAGGCGATTTTGGCATACAGCCAGACAAGCCACCGCCGTAGGACAGCGTATCACCCACAAACGAATGAATGGCCTCACCGAGAGCCTAAAGAAGGCCATCCCCGACATGCTTGCAATGTACGTCGACGTCGAACACAAGACATGGGATGCGATCCTTCCATACGCGACCTTCGCATACAACACTGCTGTTTAAGAAATGACGCAGATGACGCCGTACAAACTGGTCTACAGAAGGACCCCGGCAACGACGCTCTACGCCATGTTATCCAACGTCACTGACGAAGAAAACCTCGATGTGGGCGAGTACCTGCAGCGCGCCGAAGAGGCTCGACAACTCGCCCGCTTCCACATCAAGAGCCAACAAATGACGGATAGCCGCCAGCCGTTACAATCTTCAACAGCGCTTCGTAGAATACCAGCCCAGTGAACGTGCTTGGGTTTGGACGGCCATACGCCGACGTGGACTCAGTGAAAAACTTCTGCGACAGTATTTTGAACCATACAGGGTAATTCGACAGCTTGGCCCACTCGATCGCGAGGCTGTTCCCGGCGGCATCACAACACTCATTGACGACGATCGCGACCTGAAGTCGTCCATGTCGCGCGTCTCAAGCCGTTTTATGCGCATTATTGAACTCAGTGTACTTTGTTGTTGTTATTGTTATTGCTGTATCCTAATTCATTCCTTGTACTTTCTTAATTATTTTTGTATTTACATTTTCTGCTAAAGCATCGGTACGATGCCTTTTTCAGAGGGGGGCAACGCCACAAACCTTCCTTCAAGTTTTGCTATCGGCATGTTACACTATCTTCATCGCAAACAACGCCTGCATTGTTAGAGTAGCTACGAGGCTGATCGTTTTGTTATGATTACGCCCACTTGGTGAATCTTTCAGATTATTCTGGAAACAATGTTGCCACTAGTGATAACATTAGAATGTTCGATGGCAAGTGTATAAATGCCGACGCGCTTAACCGCTTGTCAATTGTTGATCGACAGCCGACGCTCCGATCGCCGCTATCAGTCCGACTGCTATTGTAGTCCGACTTTCCGTTTACTGGGCACAAGCTCACCCAAATAAACAATTTATTATTCGACTCCCAGTGTGCTCCATTTGTCCACGTCACGTCCCCGTGACAATATGTTCATTTAAAGGGACCCTGCAACAGTTTTTCAAGAAATGAATGCCCTAAAGAAGCACATTACCTTATGAATTAACCGCTGCAACAATTTTTAAGAATTTGTCCAGTATGAGTGGAGTTGCAAAGATTTGGCACATGCTGCAATTGCCTTCTCTCTTCTATCCTACTGAAAGCGCTTGAAGCAAAGCCGGGAGAGATGGCATAGTGAAAGAGAACATGTCACGTGTGTGCCGTGACCTTGAGCACTCCTTCTCTCTCTCTTTATTTTCCCCTTTATTATGCGGCTTCTCAGTGCGATCCCGCACGTACGTGTGGACATATCACGGCTCCCTGCAGAGGCCCCAGTAACATCCGAGCATCCCAAACTCAAATCAGTCAATGGCTGGTACAATGGCTGTGACGAGTGATTTCTGACGTTGTGACCTTATTGGCCAAGAGAAGAGAGCAATTTTTTAGCAAACATTTATAATTAATTGCGGATTCCAGGTGACGTGCTACGCTATAATATTTAGCTCGCGTGTTCTCGGTAGCCTCAACTACTAATCGGCAGCGTTTGCTGACCATGCTCGAGAAGCGTTGCAGGGCCCCTTTAAATTTGAAGTGCGGCTTCGCTACAGAGCATATTTTAGCACTACTATACTGCAGTAAAACCGCCCTTACAGGCAGTTTTACACAGTTAAGTATACACCTATTCGTTTATGTCGTATAATGCGGAATATAGGTCGAGGCGGAATATAGGTCGACCCCCTTACCTTGACCAGCAAAAAAAAAAAAGAAAAACGCGGAATCGTTCACTGCTTCACTTTAGTCAGTCCTCACAGTCCTCCGAGCTGTCGGAGCTCTCCGACGACGACGACTGCTTGTCACTAGCCGCCTCCCACAGCATGTCGTCCTCGGTGCCGTCGAGAGCGTTGCTGATGCAGCACTTCTTGAATGCGCGCACCACCATCTCTTCAGGCAGAGACCTCCATGCCTCGGAGACCCAACCACAAACTGTCGCGAGAGGTGGCCTGCGCAGCCGGCCTGTCGGGGTCCGCGGGTTGTCGCCAGCCATCCATTCGGTGTACAGCGCACGCACACGGTCTTTAAAAGGTTTATTGAGGACGACGTCCAACGGTTGAAGTGTTGATGTCATTCCTCCCGGAATGACGACAAGATCCGTCCTTCCGTCGCGAAGGCTCTCCTTCACCGATGCTGTCAAATGCCCGCGAAATGCATCCAACACGAGCATGTTCCGGCGCTGCAGGAGGGCTCCGGGCCGCCGGTTCCACACTGTGCGGATCCATTCGCGCATTAGGGCCTCGTCCATATACCCCTTCTCGTTGACGCGGACGACGACATCCCGCGGGAAGGCCTCCTTCGGCATCGTCTTCCGCTTGAAGATTATGAAGGGGGGCAACTTTCTGCCGTCGGCCGTGCAGCAAAGCATAACGGTGAAGCGCGAATGCTCGCTACCGGTCGACAAAAGCCTCACCTCTTTTGCCCCGCGTTCACAAACAGTCGTGGACGACGGCATGTCAAACCACACCGGCGTTTCGTCGGCGTTGCCGATCTGGCCTAGCATGTAGCCATGCTGCCGCCGGAGGTTGTTCACATAGAGTTGAAACTCTATCAATTTGTCCTCGTACATCTCCGGCAGCTTCTGGCATATCGACGTGCGCCGTCGAAGCGCAAATCCTTTGCGTCGCATAAAGCGACGGACCCAATAAATGGATCCCTTGAAGTCTTTCTTTGACAGGCCGGCTTTACGGGCGAGCTCGACGGCTTTTGAGCGAATGAGCTCCGCATTCACGGGAAGGGATTTGGCACGGTACTCGCGGACGAAATCCGCCACTTTGTCCTCGAGTTCCGGGTGCACAGCTCGGCGACCGCGAAACGACGTCTTCCTCGCGTTACACACTGACAGTTTGGATTTTTGGTTGCGCCAGTATCTGACGCTTTTCTCGGACACTCCAAACTGCCGCTGTGCCGCCATGTTGCCATTCACTTCCGCGAATTCTATAACTTTTCTTTTAAACGCGGCGGTGAACTGGCGCCGCGTCCCGGTATTCATAGCTGGTCGCAGAGTAAAAGTCGCCACTCTCTACGAACACGAAATGAACAAGAAAAGAAAAATGGCGTCGGCAGAGGCGTCGGCCCATGGAGGCGATGTCGATGCTGATGCCCAAAAAACATGCGACACTCCCTGTTGCCAGACGATCACTTTGTTTATGCCAAGGGCCGGTATATAGGTCGAGGGGTGACTTTTTAGCGAAATTTTTTGGAAAAAATCTCGACCTATATTCCGCACTATACGGTACTTCGAAACATTAGATATTTTAAATTTCATAGAAACGTATTCAAATACTCTACTATTCAATCGAATATTCGAAGCATTCGAATATTCCCACAAGCCTAGTCGGCAAGATTCTCAAGGCGGAAATATGGCGTCAGGTGCATTTGTTTCATGACTGACTCCGTGTAGTCTACTACAGTCTTTTTCCACAATGACTGGCAGCTCAACAATTTCAAAGGCTAAGACAGCAAGTGGGCGTACTCACGGAAGTGAGATGAAAGCGCGTCTTGAAGCTACTGCTCAAGCTATGTGAAAAGCAAAAGAGGGAACAGTGGAGGTGCATCGTTGTGCTAGAGGACGCGTCGGCAGATGTCGAGAGATGGCTTAAGAAGGAACGAAAGTTCGCCGTGAGCGCAGTGCGTGTTTGATGTCTGGGTGTGTGTGTGAATGTGTTGTGTGTTTTTACTCAAATTAATTTTTTTTTAAATATATATTTTTAGGTTCTTGCCAGCTTATAAGGTGTTATTCTTTTCTTGTTTGTGGTTGTTGGAACTAGCTTTTATTTTACTATTTTCATTTACTCTAAGCCAGCAAAATTGACCCTTTTTGTTTTTAATTTACACCAGTCTGCTGCCATTTTTTTTTTTTTTCAATAACTTGCTGCTTTCATTTACTGGTCTTACACAGAACTTTTCTATGATATAAGAAGTGTCGTTCATAGCTATCTAATTTCTCAGATTAATTGGTGACTCGACAGTGCGATGTTCTTAAACATAAGCATTGAAACAAGCAATTATAAAACGAGTATAGACTCTGTGGGATTAAGCGCTTCCTCGGCCTGGCACATTTTTTTAGTATTTTGCCCATGTTACATTTTTCCATGTTCTGAATAAATCGAAAGTGCAACAGAGCTTTGCTTGTGAACACATGTGCTTATTTTCTTTAGAGACACGATTTCATCTCATTTTTTTATACAAATTATACAAAGTACAGTACACAAGTACAGTAGACACAAGTAAGGGGCAGGGTTGGCAAAAAGGCAAATTAATGCCTGACAAGGTGCCGTAACCCGTAACATTTAATCAAGTCTACCATCATTTAATCAAGTCTACCATGTTCGCAGTCTTCATCAATAATTACGTTGCATCACCGTTCAAACACAGTTCATCTAAGCAGTCAAGGTAACGCATGTTGTGATTTGTGAAGGTGCCACCATACCTGAGTGCACTTGCTACGCTGCGCAATGTAAAGTGCGAGACACTTTCGCTCGTGCAATATTGTCGACATACTATGTAGTTGTCAAAATTACACCTCAGAAATAAACAACGTGATTGCAAGCTCGTAGTTAAGGCTTGGCTATAGACCGTAGAGATCAGCGTGTGTTGACGCTGCACAGGTTCGTTACCTTGCAAAATACTCATCAATCCCGATTTAGAGTGCTCCCAAACGTATGTGTATTAGGCAGCAGCGATGTTTTATTGTTAAATAAGTCTTGATTAGTACTTTTCAATGCTTGTACTCAGTTGGTGGCATGAAAATGCAGATTTCTGGTCACTTTCTTTTTTCTTTTTTTTTTCATTCCGTATATTTTCGCGGAAAATTTCCTATACGTAATTCTCGCACACTCCAATTTTTCATCCGTTATCCACGAAAAAACAGTGCGAGGATTATGCAAAGAAATAGGGTTCATCACAGTGGAATAAATGAAACACTCACCTCATCATAGAAGATGCAGGCATGCTTTGCAGAAACAAAATCACAATGGCCGAAGTCCCTGAGGCACACATCCATGTCAGCGCCTGCATTACACCTTGCTTTAGGTAAAAAGCATTGTGTAAAATCTGGGCGTAACTAAAGTCTGAACATTAAATACAAAAAAAGTGGACACATTTTGGGAGAGTGAACTGAATTCACATGTGTTCAGTTGGTGTTTCATCACCATCATTATAAAATTAAAATTCACAGGCGATTTCATGTCCACTTGGAGACAGAAAGCCTCTACCAGGGCGTCTACCATGTTGACATTTCAAAATTCCCTGAGCTTTCCAGGTTTTCCCCAAGTGACTTTGCTTAACTTCCCTGAGTGAAAAGAAATATTTTTTGTCAAGACAGGCTGCAATCATGTGCCCGATTACACTTTTTTATATGCATATTAAAAAATAAAGCAGGCTTAATCCTATTTGGGTAGTACAAAATACTGTCAAACCTCAATATAGCAAAGCCAGTAAAATGGGCAAGTTATGTCGTTGTATCAACATTTCCGTAACTAAAATTCGTCTTATCATGCAAAGTTTAGTTCCCAAATGATTCTAGTATTTCACAATGAAAATGTCGCAAGAATGCTCGGCTAACGCGGTGGTCTGAAAAACTTTTTTTTATATAAGAAAGTCACAGCATTGCCTCAAAGGCAAAGTAATGAACGCGATAGCAACAAATTTGAAGGTCACGCGCAAAATGGCAAGCAGATTAAAATGTGCCCTGCGTTTTTGATGCACAAACGACGCACAAAACATACTCACACGTACTGATGAACACGAATACGCGTCTCAGTTGTTGCTTCCCGGTGTCTGACAAGCGCGCCCTTCTTGCAAACGGAGGCTGTGCAACGATTGCAGTGACGTTTGTGCACCCCGTAAGTAGAGCACAATCGCTCCGGTGCAAGCTAAATGCCAGCCAAGACGTACGATCCTCCCCACCGGGAGATAAGGGCACGTGAGAGATCGTCCACTCTCCTCCTCTCCGTGGGCCAAAGTACACGTGAGAGATGAGAGCTGCCGTGCGCTAATTACACCATTTTACTGATAATGCTGAAAACACGATAGTTCTCTTTGAGATGCCCGCCAACAGCGGTAAGTGGTAGATATAAATAGCTTGCCGTATAATGTTGAAGCAGGTGACCCTCGGCGGCTCAGTGATTATAGCCTCTCATCCACGACGTGCATGTCCCCCATTAGATTCCGCGCGCCGGAGTCTTTTCCTGAATTTTTTTTCTTTCTTGCGTTTGCATATATATAGATATGTATCACATACGGTGAGTGACGGCGACGGCGGTACATATAGTTGAAACTTATGACGTGTAGTTTGAACACAAAGAAAGACACACGAAAACCACAAAACACAACTGCTTGTGTTTTGTTTTATCTCATCATCATCATCATTTATTTTTCCCTTGAAAGCTCCTGTTAGGGTATTACATAAGGGGGGGGGGGGGGGGTAACATAGAAAGTTAGACTTCAGTTATTAGTACAGAAAAGGAACAGAATACAAAGTATATATACAGGAGGAGGTCCGAAAGCACAATGCTGCAGGGGGACCTCCTGTTCAAAATGGGATTACAAAATTTACTCAATTAGCAGTAGCAGTGAAAACAGAGAGATGAGTAAATTGATAAAACCAACACTAACTAAGAAACAAGTAAAAAGAAGAGTGGAATAAACAATATAACAAGATAAAAACATGTAGTAGTTTATCAAATACGAATACATTTGTTTTTTAAATGTGCCAATAGTTGAGCATTGCTTGATGTCAGATGGCAATGAATTCCATAATGATAATGCTGAGAAATATGCAGTGTGGCGACCAAAATTAGTGCGGATAGTAGGAAGTAGAAAATTTCCATTTGAAGCGGATCTAGTACGGTTTAGGTTAGACAAAGCATTAGGATAAAAGACGCTTGATGGGACAAGATGGTGCAAGGATTTGAACAGCATGATAATGAGGTGATATTTAAATAAACTTGCCCCGCCGCGGTGGTCTAGTGGCTAAGGTACTCGGCTGCTGACCCGCAGGTCGCGGGTTCAAATCCCGGCTGCGGCGGCTGCATTTCCGATGGAGGCGGTAATGTCGAGGCCCGTGTGCTCAGATTTGGGTGCACGTTAAAGAACCCCAGGTGGTCAAAATTTCCGGAGCCCTCCACTACAGCGTCTCTCATAATCATATGGTGGTTTTGGGACGTTAAACCCCACAAATCATTATTTAAATAAACTAACAGTAGAAAGTATTTCGAAGTTACGAAGTAATGATGATGCACTAGAACGATATGAACTGAAAGTCATTAGTCTGATGGCTTGGTTTTGAATGTGCTGAATGGGAGATAAGTGGGTGAGGTATGTATTTCCCCAAGTGGTGATGCAATAATTAATATGGTTGTGAATAAAAGCATAATATAACTTGATTAGAGTTGAAATGTTAAAGTAGTAACGTGCTCCGATTAGAATCCTGACATCAAATGCTAGTTTTTTGCGCAAATGAATAACATGATTAGAGTATTTTAGGTTGCTGTCGAGAACGATTCCTAAGAAAGAGCATTCATTGTCAGGGTTAATGAGTGAGCCATTTAGTTTAATAGAAATCTGGGAGGGAAGAACTTTGTTAGCTGAGTGGAATATCATGAACTTAGTTTTCTTAGGGTTAATACTGAGGGAATTCGTAAGACACCAGCTTAAGATGTTATTTAGATCTTTTTGTAATTTAGCGTTAAAGAGTCAATTGATTTACCAGTGGCAAGTATTGTAGTGTCATCGGCATAAAGAAAAAGCAGAGAGTTAGTAACTGAGAGGGGAAGGTCATTCATGTAAATTAAAAATAAAAGCGGGCCAAGAATGGACCCTTGAGGAACACCCTGATTAGTATTAAGAAAATCTGATAAAGTAGAGCGAACATAAACAGCCTGCTGTCTATTACAGAGGTAACTTTTGATGAGTGTAAGGGCAGGTCCAACAATACCAATGGTCATGAGTTTGGTTTCCAGGATGCTGTGACTAAGTGAGTCGAAAGCTTTAGTTAGGTCAATGAACAATGCTCCAGCTAATTCACCAGAATCAATAGCTTTTTTAATCTTATCAGTGAAAGTTAACAATGCAAGATTAGTCGAGAAAGCAGGTCGAAAACCAAACTGACTAGGAGTTAAGATGGAAAACTTAGACAAGTAATTAGTTATACGTTTCTCAATACACTTTTCTATAATTTTACTAAAAGATGATAAGATAGCTATGGGGCGATAATTAGATATGAAAGTTCTCTCGCCTTTTTTCAAACACTGGTATTATTTTGGCCTTTTTTAGTTGAGATGGGAATGTACCTGTCTTGAATATTAGATTGATAATGCGGGATAGAGGGACGGCAATATGGTTGGCAATTAGCTTAATGTAGGACGAGTGAATTCCGTCCAGTCCAGGAGAAGTTACTTTAAGATTACAGGTCACAAATTTGAAACACACATCTCAGTGAAATAGATTACCTGTTTAGAAAAATAAAAGCATTACAATTTAACGAGACATGGAGAACAGTGTAAGGTCATAATGAACATTACGGCGTGAGGTGATCAGTAAGCAACTGCTTAAACACAATGGGGTTTCGCTCAGTGACAACACTATCTGGCAATATATTCCACTCTGCAATGGCGATCGGCAAAAAAAGATTGATTAAAAGAAGACGTTGAACCATGCAACCGCTGGATGCTGCAAGAGTTAAAAAGGCAACGAGATGTATGGTGAGAGGAATTTAGGAGTTTACCATGAAGTTGAGGGAAGTTGTAATAGATCCTATGGACAAGCACAGCCTTACAATCTTATGTCGGAATGACAATGACTCGAGTCTCAGGGATGACTTTATGGCACTGATGCTTTCATCACGGCTGTACCTGGAAGAGATAAATCTGGCCGCACGGTTCTGTATGGATTTTGAGACATTAATGAGGTATGCTTGGTGAGAGCTCCAAATAGCTGAGGCATATTCAAGCTTACTCCGTATAAATGTTTCATACGCCAGTTTTCGCGTGGCTGAGGGACACAAGGAAAGGGAATGTCTGATGTAACCAAGTGATTTAGTAGTATTGGCAGCTAATTTTGTGATGTGATCGGACCATGTCAACTTGTTTATTGTGAGACCAAGATAAAGATATGATTAGACTTTCGTGTTTTTTTTTTTTTTTAGTTCAAACAATGCGTCGCAAGTGTCACCTATTCTGCTGCTGCTTGACTGTCTATACCCTCCTCAGTCCCAGGAATGCAACAATGAAAGAAGCTTTTGCAGAGAACTATAATATTTGATGCCCTACTCCAAAAAACAAATGCAGAAAAATTATGAATTCAAAGAACTGAACAGTTGTCTCAAAATGTGATAGTACCAATTAGTGTACGCCTGATCTTTCCAAATCGCTAAGATTGGGTGCAACAAAAATATGAGACGGAAATGAGTAAGTTTTAATATGATCTACAAGGTGTCCACATTCAAAAGAACGCACCATAGACAATGTCGTTCACGCTATAACTAAGAAAAAAAGCTTTCACTTATCACGAGGACACATCCGAGCGCTCGTGCAGTACTCAGTCCTTTTCGTTCGCTCGTTTTGCGGATATGACTAGACACACCGCGCCACTTCTCAGAGCTTCGTGAAAGCAACTCATTCTTATTGTGCCAAGACAAATTTGGAAACACGAATATCGAACTGTGATGATCTGTAGCATTTAGAACAATGACATCCAATTGGGTATCCAGAGACCGAGGAGAATAAAGTAGTGCAACCCCGATTCTGTCATGTTAACCAGCCAAACCATTTGTTCTCTACTATGTCCGACAAATGCACAACATCGAAAATTGTATGTTGCATAGTAGAAAAAAAACTAGCAGTTTTACCACAAGAATGAAGCAATTAATGCTATAACCGCAAGTTGGAACTTTCAACAAATAAACGCTACAGCAGCCAGGCGCATAGCCACACATTTTTTTTCTTTTTCAGGAGGAGGGGGGTATCAGAATGTGTATTCATACACATGCATATTTTAAAAATTAAGTGGCGGTTTGTACCTCCCAAACCCGTGCCCTCAACTGGTTTGCCAATAACGGCAGCCCACTACCATTTCAAAAAAACGTCGCTACTGCAGCAAGAAAAGGGCTCTGTCTATACCTTTAATGGAATCTTTGCGACCAGAGCACAGCTCGTATAATGGTATGAGACGTCTGCTTACCCTGTATAAAGATTTTGAGGTACACCCGGTATCACAAAGTACACATTTCCTGCCAGAGTCGCGAAGACTTCTCCTCCGCCCCACCACTCCCCTCATGCGCCTTCCGTGCAAAGGAGACGGCTGGCTGATTACATCTCTGCTTGAGCATTGTTTGTTGTCAACATTGTGCGCTCTCACTCGGACATGGAAAAAATGACACCATGTAGTCACAATTTAAGCTTGATATGCAAGATCGTGGAGACGGAAAAGTTTCCCTGGGGTATTCATATAATGGCTATCGCAAAAAAAAAAAAAGAGAAGAAGAACAAGGTATAGTACAGCTGCAGTCTCAGATGGCATTAAAGTACGTCGACAGCCCGAATGATGACACAGTCGTTTTGGTTGCCACCTTTGTCTTGCAACATCGTGCATCAAATCGAGTAAATGAAACTCGCACTAACGTCACGAATTCCAGTCACCGCTATACACTGGCTTAGCAAAAGTCTTTCAATGCAACATTGGCATGAAACGTCCACATAAGTGGGTAACTGCAAGTTGCAGCTCAAAAAAATATTGGTCGACTGCTTAAGGCTTACTTTAGCAGTGCCCTCACCAAACAAAGATATCAGCATTCCCTCCGCCTGTCAGCTGCAATTACTCTTGCCAGGCAATTCATTCCTATTTATCACACAATCCCAAATTATATCTTCAAAGCTCAGGATCATAAGGCGTCAGCTTTCCGGTATTCCCAACAAACGGTGGCATCTGTTGTCACGCTGATCGGGATTGCTTGTAAGGTGCCAGTCTTGCAGGCAACATCAGCATTTTTAGCAATCGCGATCATCTGATCAAAGAACTGAGAGTTCCAATTTTAACCGGAGCAAACTTGGTGACAAATCAGAGTGCAATGGCGCTATCTCGTAGTTCAGGCCGCTAACTTGATCACGTCTCACGCAGTCATATGTGGCTAGGTAAGGTCCAGCGCAGCGGGAAAAGAGTTTCTCAG
Source organism: Rhipicephalus microplus (assembly GCF_043290135.1). Classification (NCBI taxonomy): domain Eukaryota; kingdom Metazoa; phylum Arthropoda; class Arachnida; order Ixodida; family Ixodidae; genus Rhipicephalus; species Rhipicephalus microplus. The sequence goes on along the minus strand of NC_134702.1, from coordinate 280,844,129 downwards.
AGAGCCCTACACAGCAACATAGTGACCAGAGGAGCACGCAATCAACTTGGGCAAACTTTATATTATGATGCCAGTGGTCATAACGGACTTTTTGCGTAAGTACTTGTGCGCAAGTATCCACAGTGCGAATGCAAAACTGAAGTATAGTACATTAAATTGAATTTCACAATGTTTTTGACGATAAAATTACGGGAGACGTCATCTTTGTCCCTACTTTGAACCATAAGATCTAAAGCATTGCCTCCAAGATGCGGCGCACAGCAATTCATCTGTAGAGCAGACGACGGATGACAACATGCCCTGTGGGAATTGAGGTTGGCCCGCTGCCTTTGCGCGGGCTTTGCCGCCTTTTCTGCCATTCTCATGTCCCGACATGTCTGCCCTCCTTTGATGTCTGCCACGCTGGGAAGGGCGGAGTGACGTTTAACTCCCTCACCCGGTAGCGGATGTTGACTGTGGCGCCGCGCGGGGAGCCTCCCGAGAGGTTTTCGCGCGCTGCGTCGGGCAGCGTTGCCATATGGTGAAATTTGGCACCAGATTCTGAAAATCTGGTGAAATTTGGGGGTTACTGGTGTTGATGTGTCGAAATGGCTACACCAGACAAAATCTGGTGAAAAATGGTGAAAAATCTTGGGAAATGGCTTGCCACTTGAATTTACACCATGTTGTTAGCCTTTTACTGCATCCCAAAGATGGCGCAAATTTCTTGCCCCCTTCAAGACTTTCAACACTTCGTTATGTATATACCTCTACAGCTTTAGGAAGTGACGATTGAAGCTCGCGCTCGCGAACTGGCGTGCCTCTCACAACGTGTTTGTCGTTGCGCGTGTTTGTACGCGATTGCACACCGCACAAGGAAACGCACGCCGTGTGTGTTGCTGTTGTCCCCGACTCGCACAGCCCACTTTCTGCTTCGCCGGATTCATCGCATGGTTGTGCAGTCATTGGTGCGACCCATGCCACCACGAGATCGCCGCCAACACTTGGTACGTAGATGAATTACATTCCTTGCGAGTACGAATAGATACCTCACATAGCACGTGGTAATTCGAATCGCGTCGCAGGCTGCATGTACTTTGCTGTCATTACTTTTTCCCCTTTTACACTTATTATATGTCATGTGGTACGCTATCTTAACGTTTATTTTTATATTCCTTTTATTCTTTTCTAGGCTGAAGAAAGTGCATAATGAATCATCAAAGTGAGCACAGAAAAAAAAGCGACAGTGATTCCGACGGTGGTGATGCGCGCGGACATGCTAAAAGGCCAAAAAAGTCGTACGATGGCAGCAGGAAGTATTTGGATTCCTGGGAGAAAGAATTTCCTTGGCTGACAAGTGTGGCGTCAGGAAACTCGAGGCTTCCGTTCTGCAAGCTCTGCCGGAAAAACCTGAAGCCACACCGCGGCACGCTGACGAGGCATGCGCAAGGGGCACAACATAAGGGAATAGTGAAGTTGACATCAACTAGCCAAGTGCTGAACTTTCCGAAAAACCATCAAGATGTGCCGGACAAATTGAAGCGAGCTGAGCTGCAACTAGCTGTGGCAACATGCTGCCACTGCTCAACCGCTGCTATCGATCACCTTAGCGAAGTGATTAAAATAAATGGCACTGGCAGCACCCTGGAGAACCTCCGTCTTCATCGCACGTCTCTAGCCGTCTTCTAGCCGATTATACAGTAACCAGTCAAATAATAAATGCTCGCATGCTATTTATGAATAAATATTACCTTCATGTCAAGATAGGCGAAGCACATCAAGCGTACGTGCCCTTAATAAAAAAAGATAACTTATCGTCTGCACGCGCCGCTTTTCTGCGACTGCGTCCAAGCATTGTCAAACGCCGTCTGCTAGATCTAGTGACGCGACCGCAATGTCGGAGACGTTATCGTCTATTTCGGCGCCTGGGGGATTTCAATTGGTATAGTGGCTAACTGAGGCAGTAAAAAAATTAGTATTAATTGTTTCAGTGCGCTTTGCGTACAGCTACAATTACACGTTCAAATTTTCCGCTTTTTCAGCCTCCTAACGTGTGCAGCGGTGGAGACGTGAAACATCACCATTAGACGCGCTTCGCAGCAGCGGTACACTGGCAAAAACAAAGCAAGAGCCGGAAATACGTCATAGCCGCCATGTTGTAACGTGAGCAAAAAACAAAACAGGAATCGGAAATACGTCATAGCGGCCATTTTGAAATTTTCATGAGGCGCTGGTGTCGAAGCCCTTTTTCAATCTGGCAACGCTGGCGTCGGGAGCAGCGAGTACTCTCCGGGACAGCAAGCGGTGAGCCACGCCATCTTTTCCGTCCGTCGACTCCCGTCACTCGGGGCTCGTCGGACTTCGCTGACGGCGCCTCGCGCCCGATGCGAACGCTCACCTTTTGTTGCCCCGCTGCGTACTCACGGCCGAAGGGCAGTACGGTGTCCTAGTGCGTGGCCTCGCTACGCCGACCCGTCTCCCTTCAAAGCCAACGCGAGCGCCTTTGCCCTCGCTCGAGCGACCGGGCCTTTGTTCCGGTGTCTCCGTGGATCACCTTTACCGCGGAGACGTGCTCGTGGCACCCTGCGTAGTATTTTGTGCCCGTGGCGTGGATAAGCCTACTTGCTTTCCCGCCGTGCCTTTTTGCAACGAGCTGTACTGCGTTTGGTGTTGCCACAATAAAGTGTTGCGACTTGAGCAGTATCGTGTTTCCCGCCACGGCGATGGTTAACGCGTGCCCTGCGGCTCGCTGAGACCGGACCCACGCTGGTGGCCGTACCCCTTCGGGATACGTGTACACCACACTGGCGCCCAACGTGGTATCAAAAGCTCTAGCTTTTGACTGCTCTTAGCGAGTCAGTTCGCCTGCGCGATTCGGGCTCATCGCAACATGTCTGCTTCGTGGCATGCCGCGTTGCACAAAGAGGCCACCGCCTCTATCGACGGGCGCCCTTCGGCGCTCGCCTGTGTCGTCACCCCTTTTTGTGGTGAATACACTCCTACGTGGTAGCTGACACGCTATCTCGTGCCCCCTGTTGTCTGCCGAGAACCTAGATTTCGGTGCGACGGCCGCTCGCGGTGCCTTAGCACATGCAAGCGTCGGGGGCGAAACAGCAGTTTCGCCGCCATTCGGCGAGAAGGGTGAGTCCCCATGCGGACAAACCTTGGCTGCTAACCAGGTAAGCGGCGCACCGCGAAGCGGCCGAGCGGGGGAGCTTTCTGAAGGCCACGAGGCCGAGAGCGAACCCGTAACGCCGACTCACGCGGCGGTTGCTGCGGTCCTGAGTGGGCGCGATACCAGACTCCCCCATTTGGTAGAATGGGAATTGCTTTCGGCAGCGAAGAGCTACTGAAGGCTCAGCAGAGTCATCCGTTTCGAGTCTCGGAGGGACGGAGCGCCGTATACGCTGCTTGCTTTGCGGCGGGCGCCGTTAAACCGTCTTGAGAGGCGCGGAGCGCTGTTACGCTGCTTGTTCTGTGGCGGGCGCGATTAGGGGGCTGAAACAGCGTGTGTCGCCGAGTCCCCGGCGGATTCATTTTGCTGGACCATGACGGGCTCCTGCTGAACTATATAGCCACTGACGACGAGTCCAGCGACCCGTTTAAGGTGGTTATGCCCAAAAGTCTGAGAGCCGCACTGTTGCGATCCTCTCACGACGAATCCATGGCCGGTCACCTGAGTGGCTCGAAAGGTTTTGCAAACTGAGCAATGTTGTGACCTGGCCCGGCACGAAGCGTGGCTTTTATCGCTATTCCGTGCCTGCCACGTCTGACAAACGGTTGAGCGAAGGGTTGGAAAGCCGCCCGGTCTTATAAACCGATTGTCAGTGAGCATCCGCGGCGCGTACTAGCTGAAAGATCCCCTTTGGGAAAACTCAGCCGTGCCCACATCGCAGACCTGAAGCCCTTTGTCACGGTCTGACGAGCTCGCGCCAGTGCCCTGCGGCACTTCGCGCCAGCAACGGGGCACACCCGGAGCGGCGGACCGCATACAGACCCCGCGCCGGTATAATCTGAGGAAGCGGTCACCTTTGTGATTTCGCGCCGGACGGCGGACTTCTCCGCAACCGAAGGCCCTCAGTTTACTGTCTGGCCTCAGTATAGGTTAGCTTCTTTACGGCCTTTACTCGTAAAGAAGTTGACCCCGCCCTGTCTGCTGCCAGTGTTTTTTTTTTTCAAGTGTTCATGTGTATTGTTTCTTTTTTCTAATATTAAGTGTTATCTGTGTTTTGTGTTTTTTTGCCAGATCTTGAGTGTCATTTTGCTCTGTTTTTACTTTTTTTTCCCGCGTTCGTTTCGTCTACCGCGAAGGGAGCTGTGTGTGACCTTGAGTGTCGGTGCTTGCCGGGAGAGAGAGAGAGACGAAGGACGCTTTGCACCTACGCTCGCGCAGCTGTCGGCGGTGTGTGTGCGTGCGTGCTTCTGTGCGTGTGTAAGTGCGTGACGCTTCAGTGCGAGCCCGCAAAGAGTGCGTCGGCTTCCCCCCACATCGATGCGGACACTGGAGGTGCTGGGGGGCATTGACCCATTGACATCAGACCGTCTGGCTGTGCTCTGCTCTCGGCCGCCGTCGAAGAAGCCCTGCTGCCGTTCCCACCATGGCTCCTGCACGAGGCCAGCTGAAAGCAGCTATATGCTGCCGGCCAACGCCAGGGCGCCTCGCAGCCGATTCGGGTTCGGCCTCCCTGACCAGTGGAGAGGCCCGGCTTCCCGCAACGTTTAGCTCTGTCATCGAGCCAGAAATGCGGGGCGGCCCCGAACAACCGAAGCGGCTTTCGTCGGACTCGCGGCTTATCAAGAGCAGGAACAAGCCATCAGTCAGCTCCCTTTCCGTACCTCTGACCTCGCACTCGAGCATCGCACCCAGAGGACACTGTCACGCCTTTCCGCCCCTCCGCGCAGTGGACGCTATCCCCCTTCAGCACCACGAACACTAGTGCCACGTTTCTGTGCTCCCTTCCGCAGTTATTTGTATAGTGTCATGTGTTTACTTTGTTATTTATGGTTTGTTTCTCATTTGTGATCTTTCTTTTAGCAGCAGTAACAGGGCTGGACTGAGGTTAGCTGTCGCTCATAGCAGTGTCATTTTAACTGCATGGGTGACGTCCGGCTGCCTTTTGCAGACCGGTAAAGGGCAAATTTAGGAGAGGGGGATGTGGGAATTGAGACTGGCCCGCTGCCTTTGCGCGGGCTTTGCCGCCTTTTCTGCCATTCTCATGTCCCGACATGTCTGCCCTCCTTAGCTGTCTGCCGCGCTGGGAAGGGCGGAGTGACGTTTAACTCCCTCACCCGGTAGCGAATGTAAAGCCCTGTGGCGCCGCGCGGGGAGCCTCCCGAGAGGTTTTCGCGCGCTGCGTCGGGAGCAGCGAGTACTCTCCGGGACAGCAAGCGGTGAGCCACGCCATCTTTTCCGTCCGTCGACTCCCGTCACTCGGGGCTCGTCGGACTTCGCTGACGGCGCCTCGCGCCCGATGCGAACGCTCACCTTTTGTTGCCCCGCTGCGTACTCACGGCCGAAGGGCAGTACGGTGTCCTAGTGCGTGGCCTCGCTACGCCGACCCGTCTCCCTTCAAAGCCAACGCGAGCGCCTTTGCCCTCGCTCGAGCAACCGGGCCTTTGTTCTGGTGTCTCCGTGGATCACCTTTACCGCGGAGACGTGCTCGTGGCACCCTGTGTAGTACTTTGTGCCCGTGGCGTGGATAAGCCTACTTGCTTTCCGCCGCGCCTTTTTGCAACGGGCTGTACTGCGTTTGGTGTTGCCACAATAAAGTGTTGCGACTTGAGCAGTATCGTGTTTCCCGCCACGGCGATGGTTAACGCGTGCCCTGCGGCTCGCTGAGACCGGACCCACGCTGGTGGCCGTACCCCTTCGGGATACGTGTACACCACAGCCCTAAAGCGTGTTCTTCAGTCTAATGCGGCAGTCTTCGTGCCCCAAATGATAAAAATTTGTTATGAATCGTTTATGAACTCATTCAACATTCAATTATCTTACCCAACGTGTTGCAAGCACATGGCCGTCACAGCAGCTCCATTTGTGTGTCAGTAATGGAGGGGCACCACATATTAGATGTCTCAGTGCTCTACGTATAAGAGTGAATTCAGATACTGTAGAATACCGTGTTAAAAATAGTCTTTCTTCACCAAATACCGTGTTAAAAACAGCCTTTCTTCACCAAATGCGGTCAGGTTTACTCGCGTTTGAAGCTCATTGCCGCTTTTCCGTGCCAATTTCTAGATTTCTCAACTTATCAGTGCATTCTCGAATATCTCTGATTTGTACCACGAATATTGTCGCTAAAAACAAAATAATGCAACATGTTTTTCTATATTACTGTATGATGGCCTTCGGTTGTCTATTTACGAGATTTTAAGAAAAATCGAAGATGGGGTTTTTTATTATTCAAATTTCAGTGGAGCACACTTTTGCCAATATGGGAACTTTAAGGCAATATATAAAAATTTACATTTGCCCTACGGCAGCAATAATTTATGTACCTAATGAACACACTATATCCTTAAAACGTGTCAAGTTTGAAAACGCTGCTTGCATTACTTTCGGAGAAAAAAAAATGGGGAATACGTAACTTATTTTAAACTGTGGCAAAATTAGACATTTTTAAAAGCTATTTTCTTAAGGTCTACAAACCTGAAACCGTATGAATTCATTCTTCATTAGACATGCATTTCAGGTAAAAAATATCTTCCTTGAAACAAAAATATTTGTCTTTTTATAGCATCTGCAATTTTCGAAAATGATAGGTGACGAAATTGATGCCTCCGTGTTGGTGAAGTTTGATATTTTTTTTCTCGTAAGTTATGCCGTTAATCATAAAACGAAGTTGACTTTCGGGCTACCTGATGAGAGGTGCACGAAATATAAGATACTCAATGAAATCTAAAATGTCAACTTTTGGACCCATGTCGATCTCTCGTGGAATCACCCTGATGTCCCGCTGTCAGCGGGCTTCGCGGCTGTGCCAATTCACAGACCGCTAACCCGTTCATTCTGATCATGCAGGTTTCTGCCTGCATCATCACCGACCTGCTCGTGTCTGCCTTTGTGACAGCCTCGTCTGCCACTCCGGGAAACTTCGGGCCTGCTGGCAATGTAAGCGAACCTCACGTTTGCCTCCTGCCTGTCGCCCATGCTTCAGGATATTCAGCAGAGCCCCCAACCCCGCTGTGGATCATCGAAACGAATTCAGCTGCCCTATCACCGTTGACAACATCTTATGCGAAGCCTATAAGGCAGCAACCACCGCCCACCGCCCACTGTGGGCTTTGCGGCTGTGCCGATTCACAGACCGCTAACCCGTTCATCCTGATCATGTAGGTTAGTAGCTCGTATCAAGCACTTCCTGAAAAATCAAGTGATTACTTTTTGGTGCAGCTGCCAAGCCCACAGTGCTGCCTTTTTACTTGTTTCTGAATGTATTGATGTCATACGCGCCTTGCTACTGCTGTCGGGGGATGTAGAGACAAATCCCGGTCCTGACAAAATCGTTCTCGAAGAACTGAGAAAGTTGTCTGCCGGCCAGGCCACACTAGTATCTCAGATGCAGAGCCTCAAAACCCAGCTAACAAGTAAAAACAACACTATCGCTAATCTAAGCACCCGCATCAATGACTTAGAAAAACATTGCCGAAATCTTCTTGCTCTCCGAAGAGAAGTTGACGCTCTTAACTCTAAGATCGGTGAACTAACCCATCAAATGTGTGACATTGAAGAGCGCCTTGACGACCTCGAGAACCGTTCCCGACGCAACAAATTGATACTCTACGAGTTTCCCGACACCAACCCGAAAGAAACATATGCTCGATCGGAACAAATAATTAACCACTGTATCGAAAGCTTTGGTCTTACAGTTGAGACTAAAGATACAGAGCTTGCACATCGTCTAGGACGTTACAGCACTATCTGAAAGCAACCCATTATCGTTAAGCTTTCATCCTTCCAAACTAAAGAATCTATCCTTTCGAAGGACCCAAAACTAAAAGGCACTAATTTCAGCATTGGCGAAGATTTCACGCGTCCAGTTCGAACTGCACGAAAACAGCTTGTTACCTTTGCTAGGAGCAAATGCGTACCATTTCCATTACACTTCAAAACCCTGCACATTGGAGCGCAGCAATATATGTTTGACAGTGTGGCAGGAATCGTCAGAGCCGTATCGTAGGGGTCATGTCGCCGTCAGCAAGCACGTATCAGCCCGGCACAAACGCAAGAGCAAACCTGTCATTTTCTGTACTTTACACTAACATACGTAGTCTTCTTCCCAAGCGTGTGCCCCTGTCTAATCAAATACAATCATCCGGCAGTAGTGTACTAATACTAACAGAAACATGGCTCAGTGACGACATTTCAGATACAGAGGTACTGGCTGACTTGCCAAACTTGCCAAATGTCTTTCATCACGACCGCAAAAATGCACGTGGCGGAGGCAAACTCATCGCCACTAAAAAAGAACTATCATGCTCTCTAATCAACACATCTTTGCAACTAGAATCATCATGGGTAATATGCCATGCCCCTCTCGAAGCAATAATACTTGGCGCATGCTATAGGCCCCCTCGAATTGATCCAGACTTCGCCCGAACCCTACGAAATATTATCCCAGCTTACTAATAAACACCCTAATGCACATATTCTGCTTTATGGAGACTTTAACTTTCCCTTCATTAATTGGCTCAATCAGACTTCACCGACCTCGGGAAATCCTGAACCAAGAGAATATGTCTATGTTTGCCTCAACTTCAACCTCATCCAACAGGTAACCCAACCAACGCGCGTCACTCGTGAATCCTAAAACATTTTAGACCTGGTACTAAAAAATAGCCCCGAAAGCTTAAAATCTAATGCATACTTACGTGAAATCAGCAATCACAAAGTTATTCATGCCATATTAAACTTCACCCGGAAAATACACCTTATTTCCCGCAAAACAATTCACTTGTATGATGAGGGTAATTATGAAATAATTAGTCATGAATTACGAGGTCTCCTGCCATACATTGAATTCAATCTCGCTTCCTGTTCTCTCAATGACAGCTGGTTGATGTTTAAGGACAAGATAACTGACTTGACTAATAAATTCATCCCCACAGCGAGCTTTACTGCCAATAAGAATAAACCATGATTTTCCAAAACCTTGAAAATGCTAGAAAATAAAAAAATTGCCTCTTCAGAGCTGCGAAAAATAATGGTAATGCATGCACATGGGGTAAGTAGTATGCTGCGGAAGGAATTTATTATGCTGAAAATAGAAAAGCGAAATGGACATTCTATCACAATGATTTATCTGAAATTATGAAATCTAACGCTAGAAAATTCTGGGAAATCATAAACCCGCAACTAACACGAGACATCAGGCTTACAAACGATAAAGATGAACACGTAAGCGACACTATTTGTGCCGATACCTTTAACATCGCATTCTCATCCGTGTTGACTAAAGAAGCCAGCGTACCGTTTCCTATGCCACCTAGTACGACATTACCAGTGATGGCCCGTGTGTGTTTTCTGTTAGTAGCATTTCATCACTCCTGGACAAAATAAAACTTTCATCATCGGCTGGCGTAGAAAATATCAACTCCAAATTGTTAAAAAAAACAAAGAAAATTATTACAGCATACTTTTCGATGACGTTCTCATTGCCACTCGAAGCAGGAATTTTACCAGACGACTGGAAAGAGGGAAAGATCATTCCAGTCCACAATCAGGTAACAGACAGTCCCCCTTAAATTATCGACCCATTTCTCTAACAAGCGTCCCTGGCAAAATCATGGAACATGACATATACTCTCATATACAGTGAAACCTCGTTAAACCGTAGTTGGCCGGAGCTCGGAAAAAGTACGTACTAAACGGTAGTACTGCTTAATCGAAATAGCGTCAGGTCGCTCACTTACCTGTCAAAAAAAGAAACCTTCAGGGAGTGCGATGAAAGAACAAAGACGTGCAGTAATTTATTAACTTCGCGTGACAAAGTCTGTAATCTTCATTTGACGATGCGGCGGCCTAGCAGCAACGACAGCGGCCTCAAGCTCACTTATGCTGTGAGCCAGCTTTTCCGTCAGCCCCCTCTTCTCAGCAAATACCCGCATGACGCTGACGCAATGCGCAGCTTCGGCCACTATCGGACCTGGATCACCCGTGTTGTCGCTTTCCATGTCGTCCTCATCACTATCATTTGGCGACGCTTCGACAACCGAGGCAACAATGGCTTCGTCGGACATGTCCGGAGATGTCTGCACATCGCTGTCTGCGTCTCTGAAGTTGGGGAAGGAAATGCCTTCTGTAACGCCCTGCCGCTCCAGCACTTCAGTTAGAAGAGTTTTGCAAGCTTCGTCTATGATGTCCTAAGTCTGGTCGATGGTGTCACTGGCGTCATCTGCGTCGCCCGCACACACACTGAAACCAGCACGCTTGAAGCAATTTCGAACTCTCGTTGCTTCAACCTGTCGCCACGAGTATTCGAGCACGTGAATCGCGCCAATCAGGTCGATGGAAAAAAATTTGCCACACTCAAAGGCGAGAAGAAATATGCGCAGCAGATTCTTCTTGTAGAGCTGTTTTACAGCTCGAATGATGCCTTGGTTCAAGAGCTAGGCAATCGCTGTTGTGCTTGGTGGCAGAAACGTCAACTTCACAGCCGTCAGGTTGTCCAGGGCGACATGCGCCGAAGCGTTGTCTAAAATGATAAATCTTCTGTTCTTAGCCGCAAAACGACGATCGATGAGGCGCACATACTTCTCAAAGAGTTTTGCCGTCATCCATGCTTTGGTGTTGGTGCGATACATGACCCCTGATGGCAACCGGGTGCCTTTGAAACATCTAGGCTTCGCCGACTTTCCAATCACGAGGAGCGGAGTTTTGTCGGTTCCAGTCATGTTTACGCAAAACGCCACTGATATTTTGTCTTTTGCATGCTTGCCGCCGGTGCACGTCTCGCCTTTGAACGCAAGCGTTTTGTCTGGTAGCAGCTTAAAGAATAGCGCCGATTGATCCATATTAAAGATGTCATCAGGTGCGCAGTCTTCCAAGATGTTCTTCAGCTGGCCATTTTACCACTGCTCCGCGCCATCCAAGTCAGCAGCAGCACCTTCTCCCGAAACAGTCCTCGTGGTAATGCCGTGCCTCGCCTTAAATCTGGCAACCAGCCATTGCTGCACACGAAGTTGTCATAGTTGAGCTGCGAGGCAAAAACTAGGGCCTTCACCATGAGCAGGGGTCCACTGATAGGCAGATTTTTTGACCGTGCAGCTTTTAGCCACTTCACCAGAACCTCCTCTATATCCGAAAACGCCGAACCGCGTAGCCAACACCTTTTCACAGCTGCAGCAGCACTGCCAAGCAAGTTCTCTCTGAAATTCCAAATTCCACACACCGTGGTTATTAGCAGGTCCTTTTCGCGTGCCAGCGCCGATTTTTTCGTGCCACTTTCAATAGCACAAATTATATCCAATTTCTCCTCTATTTTCAGCACTCGCTGCTTTTGTCCCAGCTTCGGCATGACGCCAGTACGAAGCACAGGCACACATACACAACACGTGAAAAACGACACGAGAGCTGTACGGCACGGATCGACCAAAGAATACCTATACATGGGGCCAAAGGAACAAAGAAAGCAAAGCAAGCGCACACCGTGTTTGGATGGATGGATGGATGGATGTGGCTGTACCCTATAGATCGGGCGGCGACTAACGATCCCTAGCCGTAATACTAAGTGAACTAACCATTAAATTTATCTTTTTTTTCCCTTTAAATAGTGAGGTTGAGGATTCGTACTTTGCAGTGAAGGGTTTAATTTTCACTCGTGCCTTGACTTTAGCCACCAATCAAATAACCTCCTTCTAGTAAACTCTACCCGCTTAAAGTCTATTTTGCCCTCCCTGTCCCTAAACCCCAGTGCTTTCAAAAACTCTGCGCCATCATCCTGAACTATAGAATGAAGCCCTTTACAGAACATTATCAAGTGTTCGGCAGTTTCTACTTCCTCTCCACACGCACTGCATACTGTGTCTACCCCTTCGTATTTGGCCCAATATGTTTTGGTTCGCAATACTCCCGTCCTGGCCTCAAACAGTAGAAAACTACCACGAGTATTATCATAGATCCTTTCTTTGGCGATTTCCTGCTTAAAAGTTCAATAGATCTCTAGTGCGGATTCTAAATCATGTCAATTCTCCACATGTCAGTCTCCATTTCCTTCACTTTCTTCTTAACCGATAGTTCTTTTTGGTTTCGCCACCTGCTGTTTTCTAAGTATTTACCAATCAATTTCCTGGTTCACTTCCTCCATTTTGTATCGACATTCTTCATGTACAATTAGCTGAATACCTTCCAAGCCCAATGCTCCTCCCCCATTTCTCTCAATCGCTTCTCCAATTTTATCTTGCTGCAAGCTTCCCTACCCTCAAATAATGTCCATCCCATATCACCTTGTACTCCCAGATTTGGTGTATTCCAGAGAGCTCCTAAAGCAAGCCTACCTATTCCACGTTGCTTAATTTCTAATCTTGCTTGAACTTCTGACCTCATGCGCAAGACCGCATTGCCGAACGTCAGCCCAGGAACCATGACCCCTTTCCATATTCCTCTCACAACATCATACCTATTGTAATTCCACAGTGCCCTATTTTTCATCACTGCTGCATTCCTGTTACCTTTAGTCGGCACGTATATTTCGTGTTCCCAAAGGTACTCGGTCCCAATGCTTATCCATACGCCAAGATATTTGTATTTATCTGTTATCTCTAGAGTGACCTCCTGTATTCTAAGCTCACTACCTTCGTTGTCATTAAAAATCATGACTGCCGATTTTTCCTTACTGAATATGAAATCTAACCCATCTGCCTCATTACCACAGATTTCCACCAATCACTGCAAATCTTCTTTGTTGTCGGCCATTAGCACTATATCATCTGCGCATATCAATGCGGGTAGTGCCTGTTCCATGAGTTTTCCTTGTTTGACAAAAGAGAGGTTGAAGCCCAGTCCAATTCCCTCTAATTTGGCCTCTAATCCTTGTAGGTACATCATGAATAACAAGGGTGACAGAGAACACCCCTACCTAAGCCCCCGTTTCACCTCTGTGGGCTTAGGTACCTGTTTTTCCCACTTTATAACTACCTTGTTAGTTTTATAGATCTTCTTTAAAAAATTAATGATTACATCTTCCACGCCTAGTGTGTCCAGTATTCCCCACAGTTCCTCTTGAACCACGCTATCGTATGCTCCCTTGATATCCAAAAATGCTAGCCACAGGGGCCTGTGTTCCTTTTCTGCGATTTCGATGCACTGCGTCAGTGAGAACAGATTGTCTTCCAACCTCCTGTGTTTCAGAAACCAATTCTGCAGTTCCCCCAACACCCCCTCATCCTCAATCCATGCCTGCAGTCTTTCTTTTATAATCTGCATCGCCAGTCTATAGACCACTGATGTCACTGTTATGGGACGGTAGTTGTTTACGTCAGCTTTGTCCCCCTTTCCTTAATATATCACGCTCATCCTACTAAGTTTCCATTCATCAGGGACTTCACCAGCATTTATTGTTCTGCTCACTGCCTCTCTTAAAGTCTGTTTAGACATCGGACCCAATGTCTTTATCAGCATAATTGGAATGCCATCTGGGCCTGTTGATGTACTACTTGGAACCCTCTTCTCAGCCCTTTCCCACTCTTGTTGTAAAAATGGAGCCATTGTGCCACTTGATCCATCCCTGTCTATTGTGGTGCATAAGGCACTTCTTTGTTGAAATTTTTCTGTCACCCTTGTTCTTATATATCCAATAGCTTCGTCCCCTTCTAGTCTAGCACCTTGAGCTGTAGTTATAAACCTCTGCTCTAGGTTTGTTTCATTTCTTAGGGAGTTTAGATGGTTCCGAAATTTCGCAGCTGTCTTTTTGTCTTTTTTTATGTACTTCTGCCAGCCACTAAGCACCCTTTCTTCCAATTTTTTCATTGATCAGGAGGGCTGCTTCCCGTCTAGAGCTTAGAAAGATTTCCCATTTTCTTTCAACATCATCCGTTGGTTCACCCCACTGCTTAGCATTCCCTAGAGACTTCCTGACGTTTTGCTATGGCTCGCTTAACTTCCGCATCCCACCAACTCTTGGGCTTGTGTCTTCTTTACCGAGGTAACTTGTCATGTGCCTTAGCAAGCTCTAGCCCAAACAGTCTAATTAGATTTGTGTATGTCCACACATTTTTATTATCCTCAGTGATGTGATAACCGGATAGTCCTGGGCCATGCCGGTCGCTGGACCGAATCACACACACGTACGTTGGCGGGTTCCACACTGACTGGCTGGTCATGTGCGCCGTATTTATTTCCTTGCAACATCAACACCCCCGGGCGCCGGAACGGCAAATTAATCTTATTACATCTCTCCCCCCTTCATTAATGGTTGCAAACCATTGTTTAAGGTGCGTAGCGCGATACTGGTCGTCGAATTCTGGTACTTCGACGCAGGACAGCAGTACTGGTTGCTGTGACAGCAAGTTCCGGTTCCCTCGCCACGTCTTCCCTGGGATCTCGCGTAGACTCTGTGTCGTGAAGACGATCCGGAGACAGCTGCCTCTGACCTACGTCCAAGCCTGGAGCAAGACCAGTTAGCTGCATCTGACCCACGTCCAAGCTTGGAGCAAGACCGGTAGATACTGGGCTGCCTGAGTTTTGGTTGTCTGCACTCAGTTCCTCAGGGGCCTGGCTGATGTGATCCAGATGTTGAGTTAACCGTCGTCCGTCTTCCAATAGAACATCCATGGACGAAGTGCGTTGTTCGGTGACGACTGCAGGGAGCCACGCAGGTCCTGGACGGAAGTTCCTTGTGAACACCTGGTCACCCGGGTGGCCCAAAACCCTGAGTCTTGTTTCTTGGTCGTTCTGATTTTCTGCTTAAGTTGCTTCTGTAGCCCCTTGGTCCTGAGGTCTGGGTGTAGCAGGTCCAACGCAGTCCTCAGCTTCCGTCCCAACAACAGCTCCGACGAACAGCAACCCGTGACCTCGTGAGGCGTTGACCTGTATGTCAGGAGCATGCGGGCAATTTGAATGCGAATATCTCCAGGGCCAGCCTTCCGCAACTTGTTTTTGACAGTCTGCACGGCCCGCTCTACAGCACCGTTTGACGCTGGATGATACGGCGGCACTAGCATTCGCCTCACCCCGTTTTTCTTGAGGAATGTGGAGTAAAGCTCACTTGTAAATGCTGGCCCATTATCCGACACGACCACATCTGGAAGGCCTTGGTTTGCGAACATAATGCGCATGCAGGAAATAGTTGCTTCAGCCGAGGGTGTAGAGACCGAGAACACTTCAATCCACTTCGAAAACGCATCGACTGCGATAAAAAAATAGGCGTTCCTATAAGGACCGGCATAGTCCACATGCAGCCGTGACCACGGTTTCTCCGGGAACGGCCAGGGCATGACAGGCACTGGTCGTGACACTCTTTTATGCTCCTGGCAAATACGGCACCTTTGAATGGTTATCGCTATATCGTTATCCAGGCTAGGCCACCACACATGGCTACGCGCAACTGCCTTCATTTTGGACAGTCCTGGATGACTCTCATGCAGCAGCTGGAGGACTTCCTTTCGCAAGGATTTTGGAACAATGACTCTGTTGCCCCACAATAGACAGTTCCCTTGCACGCTCATCTCATGAAAGCGCGTCTTGTAGGGTCTTCCCTCTGACCCTAGGTTTATCTGGCAGCCTGACCACAACGCTGCTCTTACTTGTGACAGCACCGGGTCTCTGGAGGTGGCTGCTGCAACAGCATTTGACAACAGCACCCCTGAGTATACTCCTTCCAGCATTAACACTTCGGTAGGGCAGTCAACAACAAATTCGGCAGTTGGCACAGGTAGCCGGCTTAACCCATCGGCATGTGCAATTTGTGAACCCGGCATATACTTCAGGTCGTAACTGTACCCCGACAACAGCAAGGCCCACCTTTGCACTCTCGGAGAACAGGATTCGGGAACTGGTTTGTCTGCTGCGAGCAGGCCGAGCAGCGGTTTGTGATCTGTGACGGCTTCGAATTGCCGGCCCCATAAGTACTGCCTGAACTTTGTAACGCCAAATACAAGGCTCAATGCCTCCTTATCTAAATGGCTGTAGTTTTTCTCCGCGGTTGCCAGGCTGCGGGAGGCAAAACCAATGGGGCGCTCTTCTCCAGATGACTCTCGTTGCACCAGTACTGCTCCAATCCTGAAGGGAGATGCATCAGTGACAAGCACAGTTGGCTTTCCTGGGTCAAAGTGTGCCAATATAGCAGCAGAGGCCAATAGCTCCTTGCTTCTCCGAAATGCCTGCTTTTCATCAGTTTCCCAGCGCCATGGTGTTCCTGATGCCAACAAACTATTGAGCGGCTGTAATACGGCAGAAAGGTTCTGCAAAAATCTTCTGTAAAAATTAATTAACCCGATGTAACTCTGAAGTTCCTTGACCGCTCGGGGTGCGGGGGCTTCCAGCACTGCTTCAGTCTTAGCCGGGTTTGGACGCAGCCCAGCCGCACTAATGATATGGCCCAAGTACTGGACGTCTGGTTTCATGAATTCGCATTTGGATAACTTCAGTCGCAGTCCCACGGTCTTCAGGCGATCTAACACTCGGCCCAAATTTTCCCAATGCTCTTTGTCACTGGTTCCTGTGACCAGAATATCATCAAAGTACACTACGACATGGTCAAGGTCGTGCAACAGATTTTCCATCTCTCGCTGAAATATAGCCAGAGCTGATGAGACCCCGAACGGCAGCCTTGTGAATTGGTATAACCCCTTCGGAGTGTTAATGGTGACTAGGTCTTGGCACTCCTCATCGAGTGGAACCTGCTGGTAGGCATCTTGCAAGTCAAGCTTTGTGAACTTCTTGCCCCTTGTGAGTCACGCAAAAAGTTCCTCAATCTTAGGAATAGGGTAGGACTCGACGACTGTCACCGGGTTTATGGTAGTCTTACAATCGCCGCAGACCCGAACCCGGCCATCGCGCTTCAATACAGGAACAATGGGCGCGGCCCACTGAGAACTTTTCACCGGTTTGATAACGCCTTCCCGTTCCATCCTCTGTAGTTCTTCAAAAACCCTATCGCGCAAAGCAAATGGTATCGGACGTGCCTTGACAAAACGTGGCTTCGCACCCTTTTGTACGGATATAGACGCTGTAACGCCGTGAAACGTGCCAAGCTGCTCCGAAAAAACTTCATGATATTGGCTTACCAGGTCTTCCGTAGACTTCACGACGTTGACTTCCTCCGTCTGAGCGATGCCTAGCTTGAAGGCCTTCATCCAGCTTCGTCCAAACAGCGTAGGACACGCCCCTTTCACGACAAATAGTGGTAGCTGGCGCTCCTTGTCGCCAAGTTTGACCAATGCTTCCAGCTTTCCCTGGACGCGTTTCATGTCGCCGAAAAAACTTCGCAGCTGCACACTCAATGGCTCCAACGGCACCGGCGGAAAAGGCTCGGCAAACTTGCCATCATCAATGGTCGACACACTAGCGCCGGTGTCCAACTCCATATCGAGCATTAGGCCATTAACTTCAACCGCTATGCGCAATGGCTCCGAATTAGCTGTGTGAAGCGTCCACAAGTCGAAAACTTCGGGCTCTTCAGCAGCGACAGGCAGGTCGATCAGGTTGTTCACGCGACTAGACTGGCTCCGGTCGAAATTTCTACTTCCCGGCTAAACTCTGCAAACTCTTGCAAGGTGCCTTTTTTGGCGGCAGTTGTAACAGATCGTGCTGCCGCGCTTACACCGACGCGCAGAATGACCTCCCCCGCAAGGGAAGCAACAGCTATCATTTTTCCCCGAGGTGACAACGTTCGCTTGCTCCGGAGCTTCGTGAGATAGTAGCTGTGCTTGCTGACAGCTCAATGTGCGTGAACCTTTATGCGCAGCCTCCATAGCTACGACGGTGTCCTTTGCAGTTTCGAAGGTTAAACACGTTGTTTCCAGCAGCCGTGTTTGCATGGTTACGTCATTGATTCCGCTGACTATCTGGTCGCGCAACATGCGCTCTCGAAATGTTGCGAAATTACAGTCTTCGGCTGATTTCTTCAACGAGGCAATGTAGTCACTTACGGTCTCCCCCTCTTTTCGATGTCTTGAGAAAAACTTGGAACTTGCCACTACTTCTGATACGCGAGGGGCGTAGTGCTTGCCAAGTGTGGTAAAAATTTTGGTCAGTCCTGCTTGGGCGGGCCTGCTTGGTGCTAGGAGGCCTCGTAGCAGAGAATAAGTCTCTGGACCGCAGCATGTCAAAAATACGGCTGTCTGCTTGTCGCTCGGGATGTCGTTCGCGATGAAGTACAGCTCAGCCCGCTCATGGTATTCCGCCCACTCCGATGTATTCGGGTCGAACGGATCCAGCTTCCCGACAACAGGCATGACGACGTGTGATTGTACTGTGCCCATCCAGTTCGTCAGTCCACTTCGTTGCCACTTGTGATTACCGGATAGTCCTGGGCCATGCCGGTCGCTGGACCGAATCACACACACGTACGTTAGCGGGTTCCACACTGACTGGCTGGTCATGTGCGCCGTATTTATTTCCTTGCAACATCGACGCCCCCGGGCGCCGGAACGGCAAACTAATCTTATGACAAATGATTACTTTCTCAATTTGTTTAGTAGCAATTTCTATTTGCCTTTCTGAATGAAAATTTTCCTGTAGTTGCTCATCTTGTCTTCTTCCCACTTTCGCTGCTCTTCCAAAACTTAGCTTGATATATTTGTGATCACTACCATCACTTCTGGAGCCACATTCAACTATGTGCATTCCCCTGAGCTTATCATACATCCTATGTGACATCATTGCACAATCTATCCTTGACTGCAGCCTTCCTACCTCCCACGTTATTTACCCTTCACACTTCTCGGTACTGTTGCAAATGATCAAATCATGCCTTTCACACATATCCATGATCCTTTTGCCTGTTGAGTCAGTATACCCATCTATATCTTCTATGTGTGCATTCATATCTCCCAGTATAATTATCTCGCACTCTCCTCCTGATTCCTGAATGTCCTTTAGTATACACTGCACCATTGCCTGGTTTTCCTCTCTGGCTTTTGCTCCCGTCCACAAGTACACGAAACCAAGGAGTGTCATTTGCCCTGCCACTTTCCCTTTTAGCCATAATTGTTCCTTGCATCCCTGCTTGACTCTTTGCCAACCCATGCTCTTATGTATAAATGCACCAATTCCACACCCCTTTTTGCTGCCTTCTGTTGTATCGCAATATTCCCATACGTATTTCGGATTGCAGGGTGGTTGCTCCGGGTCCCGAAGATGTGTCTCCACAACCCCATATACCATCATCTCCTCCTGCCTCAACTGCTCTTCTATCTCTTCCCACTTTAACCTATTCCTGCCACCCTGCATGTTAATATAGCCTACGTCTGACTTAGCTCGGCCCTTGTGCTTACGATGATTGGATGGATGAATGTATGTGGCTGTACCCTTTAGATCGAGCGGCGGCTAACGCCCCCTAGCCGTAATACTTACTGAACTAACCACTAGATTTATCTTTTTTTTTTCCTTTAATATAGTAAAGTTGGACGGGTACTTTGCAGTGAAGGGCTTAATTTTCACTTGTGGCTTGACTTTAGCCACTAATCAGATAACCTCAATTCTAGTTAAGTCTACGTGCTTAAAGTCTATTTTGCCCTCCCTGTCCCTAAACCCCAGTGCTTTGAAAAACTCTGCGTCATCATCCTGAACTATAGGGTGAAGCCCTTTAAGGAACATTATCAAATGTTCGGCAGTTTCTTCTTCCCCTCCACACGCACTACATACTGTGTCTACCCCTTCGTGTTTGGCACGATATGTCTTGGTTCGCAATACTCCCGTCCTGGCCTCAAACAGTAGAGAACTACCCCGAGTATTATCATAGATCCTTTCTTTGGCAATTTCCTGCTTAAAAGTTCGATAGATCTCTAGTGCGGACTTCTTAACCATGCCCATTTTCCACATGTCAGTCTCAGTTTCCTTTACTTTCTTCTTAACCGATAGTTCTTTTTGGTTTGGCCACCTGCTGTTTTCTAAGTATTTACGAGTCAACTTCCTGGTTTGCTTCCTCCATTTTGTATCGACATTCTTCATGTACAAGTAGCTGAAAACCTTGCTAGCCCAATGCTCCTCCTTCATTTCTCTCAATCGCTTCTCAAATTTTATCTTGCTGCTAGCTTCCCTGCCCTCAAAGATGTCCATCCCATATCACCTTGTACTCCCTGATATGATGTATTCCCGTGAGCTCCTAAAGCAAGCCTACCTATTCCACATTGCTTAATTTCTAATCTTGCTTGAACTTCTGACCTCATGCGCAAGACCGCATTGCCGAACGTCAGCCCAGGAACCATGACCCCTTTCCATATTCCTCTCAACACATCATACCTATTGTAATTCCACAGTGCCCTATTTTTCATCACTGCTGCATTCCTGTTACCTTTAGTCATCACGTATATTTCGTGTTCCCTTAGATACTCGGTCCCATTGTTTATCCATACGCCCAGATATTTGTATTTATCTGTTATCTCTAGCCTGACTTCCTGTATTCTAAGCTCACTACCTTCGTTATTAAAAATCATGACTGCTGATTTTTCCTTACTGAATCTAAAATCTAACCTATCTCCCTCATTACCGCAGATGTCCATCAATCTCTGCAAATCTTCTTTGTTGTCGGCCATTAGCACCATATCATCTGCGTACATTAATGCTGGTAGTGCCTGATCAATGAGTTTTCCTTGTTTGACTAAAGAGAGGTTGAAGCCAAGTCCACTTCCCTCTAATTTGGCCTCTAATCCTTGAAGGTACATCATGAATAACAAAGGTGACAGTGGACAACCCTGCCTAAGTCCCCGTTTCACCTCTGTGGGCTTGGATACCTGTTTTTCCACTTTATAACTACCTTGTTACTTTTATAGATTTCCTTTAAAAGATTAGTGACTCCCTCTTCCACACCCAGTGTGTCTAGTATCTCCACAAGTTTTATTGAACCACGCTATCGTACTCTCCCTTAATATCCAAAAATGCTAGCCAAAGGGGCCTGAGTTCCTTTTCTGCTATTTCGATGCACTGCGTCAGTGAGAACAGATTGTCTTCCAACCTTCTCTGTTTCCGAAACCCATTCTGCAGTTCCCCCAACACCCCCTCATCCTCAATCCATGCCTGCAGTCTTTCTTTTATAATCTGCATCGCCAGCCTATAGACCACTAATGTCACTGTTATGGGACGGTAGTTGTATACGTCAGCTTTGTCCCCCTTTCCTTAATATATCATGCTTATCCTGCTAAGTTTCTATCCATCTGGAACTTCTCCATCGATTATTATTTTGCTCACTGCCTCTCTCAAAGCCTGCTTAGACTTCAGACCTAATGTCTTTATCAGCATAATTGGAATACCATCTGGGCCTGTTGATGTACTACTAGGATCCCTTTTCACAGCCGTTTCCCACTCTTGTTGTGAAAATGGAGCCATTGTGCCACTTGATTCATCCTTGTATATTGTGGTGCATAAAGCACTTCTGTGTTGAAATTTTTCTGTCACCTTTGTTCTTATATATTTAATAGCTTCGTCCCCTTCTAGCCTAGCACCTTGAGCTGTAGTTATAAACTTCTGCTCTAGGCTCGTCTTATTTCTCAGGGAGTTTAGATGGTTCCGAAATTTCGCTGCTGCCTTTCTATCTTTTTTCTGTACTTCTGCCAGCAACTGGGCTCCCTTTCTTCTAATCTTTTCATTGATCAAAAGGGATGCAACCCTTCTACAGCTTAGAAAGATTTCCCATTTCCTTTCAACATCATTTGTAGGTTCACCCCGCTGCTTAGCATGTCTGTGTTCCCTAGAGTCTTCCTGTCGTTTTGCTGTGGCTCTCTTAACTTTCTCATCCCACCAACTTTTCCGTTTGTGTCTTCTTTTCCGGGGTGACTTGTCATGTGCCTTAGCAAGCTCTAGCTCAAACAGTCCAATTAGATTCATGTATGTCCACACTGTTTTGTTATCCTCAGTGAATACTTTCTCAATTTCTTTAGTGGCTATTTCAATTTGCCTTTCTGAATAAAAGTTTTCTTGTAGTTGCTCATCTTGTCTCCTTCCCACTTTCACTGCTCTTCCAAAACTTAGCTTGATACGTTTGTGATCACTACACAGACTTCTGGAGCCACCTTCATCTATAGGCATTCTTCTTAGCTTATCATACAACCTATGTGACACCAGTGCGTAATCTATCGCCGACTGCAGCCTTCCTACTTCCCATGTTATTTGCCCTTCACACTTCTCGGTACTGTTGCAAATGATCAAATCCAGCCTTTCACACATACCCATGATCATTTTGCCTGTCGGGTCGGTATACCCATCTATATCTTCTATGTGCGCATTCATATCTCCTAGTATAATTATCTCGCACTCTTCTCCTAACTCCTGAATGTCCTTTTATATACACTCTACCATTGTGTGGTTTTCCTCTCTGGCCTTTGCTCCCGTCCACAAGTACACGAAACCAAGGAGTGTCATTTAACCTGCCACTTTCCCTTTTAACCATAAATGTTCCTTGAACTCCTGCTTGACCCTTTGCTAGTCTGTACTTTTATGAATGAATGCCCCGATAGCAACCCCTTTTCTGCTGCCTTCTGTTCTACTACAATATTCCCACGCGTAGTCTGCATTGTTAGGAGATTGTTCCATGTCCCTGAGATGTGTTTCTACAAAACCGTATACCATCGGCATCTCCTCCCTTAGCTGTTCTATCTCTTGCAACTTCAGCCTGTTCCTATCGCCCTGCTTGTTATTATACCCTATGTCTGAATTGGCAGGCGCTCGTGGCTACGTTTATTTCCGCCCCGGACTCTACCTATCTTAGATACTGGTGCCACTTGGAATCGTATCTGTCCATACCACCTGTCAAAGAGTCTCCCTGGTTGCTTTCCTCGTTACTAGCTATCCTGCACCCCAAAGGGACCGCTTGCCCCCCGAAAAAGCTGCTGCGCGTCCTGCAAGTATGTTTGTGCGAAGCGCCATCGCATGTCTGTCCACGCATGTTTGTGCAAAGCGCCATCGCGTGGACAACACCAGAAGCCTAGCCAACATAAATGCTTCTTATTGCAGAAAAATCCAAGAGATGGCGCTCACCAACACAGCCGCCATCATTATCAACACAAACAAGCGAGGCGTGTTTCGATCTCTGGGGCTTGCTGTTCTGTCGGGACGCCCAATGGGGGACGACAAGCCGCGGCGAGTGCGCAACGAAAATTGGAAAAACTACTTATTAACCGATACATACGCGATAAGCTGGTACGGCTTATGCGGATACAATATGCACTATGTTCAATGGCCGCCGAGTCGGGGATTTCACTTTACCACTTTTAAAACGAAACTACAATTTACGCGGGTACGGTTTAATGAGGTTTCACTGTAATGCACTTCCTTGATACCAACAACTTTTTTCATTCTTCCCAGTACACATTTCGTAAATAATTATCTTGTGAA
This sequence comes from Rhipicephalus microplus, assembly GCF_043290135.1. NCBI lineage: Eukaryota > Metazoa > Arthropoda > Arachnida > Ixodida > Ixodidae > Rhipicephalus > Rhipicephalus microplus. Next base: position 280,820,662 of record NC_134702.1, on the reverse strand, counting down.
ACGCAACTTGCTATATTTATTCATGATCTACATTCTACTCTTGACAGTCATTTTCAGACCGATGCAATCTTTCTCGACTTCGCAAAAGCCTTTAATAAGGTACCACACAAACGCCTACTGTTAAAACTTGCCCAGCTGAACCTGCACCCCAACATTCTTGCATGGATCACACAATTTCTTACTAACAGCTCCCAGTTTGTCTCCAATAAAAATACCCGGTTCTAGCTCCCTCCCAGTAACATCCGGCGTCCCCCAAGGATCTGTACTCGCACCCCTCTTGTTCTAAATATATATTAATAATCTTCCCATTAATGTATTTTTCGATATCCGTTTATTTGCCGACGACTGTGTCATCTATTGCACAGTTACTAACATTTCTGATCAAAGTGCACTCCAACAGGATCTTAATCTCTTGCAAAAGTGGTGCGATCTTTGGTTAATGAAGCTTCATTCCACTAAATGCAGACTCGTCTCATTTCAATGCCAGCGTAATCCTTTATCAATCACTTACCTAATCTCTAATTCCACTATTGAACAAGGTCAGTCATATAAATACCTAGGCATCACCTTATCATCTGACCTTTCCTGGAACGCACACATCAACAACATCATATCATCCGCGAACAGATCCCTCAGTTTCCTAAAGCGTCACTTGTGTCACACACCACTAGACAAAACTTCTGGCCTACAAATCACTCATCAGACCAAAGCTAGAATATGCAGCATCCATCTGGAGCCCGCACCAGATATACCTAATAAACAACATAAAATCTGTACAAAATCATGCCACTAGGTTCATTCATTCTTCATATTCATACGACATAAGCATATCATCTCTAAAACGTGACATTGATGTTGCTAATCTTTCTGTGCGTCGCCCCATCGCCAGCCTCTGTTTGATTCACACAGTTTTTCAGAGTTTCCTCAATCAAGCACCTTGTATCATACCACCAACGCGCATATCTCACCGCATGACCCATCCTTATTCAATCGCATGCGCACGCACTCGCACTACTACTTTTGCTGCCTCATTTTTTTTCAGCACAGCAGTGGACTGGAATGGCCTTCCTCAAGACATAGCAGCCATCACGTGTTCATCAACGTTTGTGCAAAACATAAATGCATTTTGTTTCATCGTGGTTAACAGCGCGAAACACCCGGACAGGAGCGATAGAAGGACACGGTACAGCGCTGTACCGTGTCCTTCTATCGCTCCTGTCCGGGTGTTTCGCGCTGTTAACCACGATGAATGCTCACCAACTAGCCCAGTTTTCCATCTTGCTCAGCATTTTGTTTGTCAGTTAACTCTCTGTAACCTCAATTTGTTAACCCACCCCTTATGTAATACCCCCTCACCGGGGTCCTTAACGTAATAAAGTGAAGTCAGTGTGTTGTGGTGTTGTTAAAGTAGATGAGGAGGAACGATGGGCAGAAGTTCCAGGCCTTCAATGCTGACGTTAAGGCGGTAGAGGGTACTATCATGCAGCATGAAGATAAGGGATCTGACGTCACTATCAGATTGGACGGTGTTGATGATAATGTGCAGTGACTCATCCCAATGTTATTCAGTGCGTATATTGCTGATGTTAGTAAACGCCATTACACAGCTGCCCGGATCATGTGCAACGGGATCAGGAGGATCCATCGGATGACGAGAAATACAGCCTGCGTACTTGCACGAACGTCCAGACTTGTAGCTTAGGCTAAACGAATATTCCTGGGGCTGAAAGCTTTGCGACCACGACGTCCAGTCGAGTCTTTCAGAGAAATCAGCCAGCAGAGGGCGTGGGGGTCCATAACAACAGAGAACATGCGGCCAAATAAATAGGGCCGCAACTTGGCAACGACCCATACTAAAGCCGAACACTCTCGGTGATGGAATAATTTCTCTCGGGGGGTGAAAGCAGGCGACTGGCGTAAGCTATCACGCACTGTCTACCATGGTGCTGCTGAGTGGGGACTGTGCCGATACCATGCCCACTGGCGTCGGTGCGGACAGATGAATTAAAGTGGGGGCTATGGGTGGCATAATTAGGTAGCCGATGAGAGTGGTGAAAGCTTGAGCCTGCTCATGGCCGAATAAGAATGTGGTATTCTTATCATTCTTCAACAGAACAGTCAGTAGCCAAGCAACTTTGGCGAAGTTTTTCACAAAACAATGAAGTAAGAGCATAAGCTGATGAAGCTCAGGACGTCAGAGGTAAAACATGGCACAGGAAAGGTGTGGACGGCACCGATCTTTTCGAGATCTGGTTGGATGCCATCGGCGTTTACAAGATGGCCCAGCACAATAATCTGACAGGGGCCAAACTGGCATTTCTTGGAATTCAGCTCAAGCCCGGATGTTCTAAAGACTGCTGGAATTGCAGCGAGACAGGTCAGGTGGCTGTTGAAGGTAGAAGAAAAAACAATCACATCGCCCACGTAACAAAGACAATAGACGACTTGTAACCACGCAGTTGAGAGTCTATCATCTGTTCGAATGTCGCAGTAGTGTTGTATAGGGCAAAGGACATGAGCTTAAACTGGCACAAACCATCAGTTGTAATGAAGGCCGTCTTGTCGCAATTCACTTCATCGACAGAAATTTGCCAGTAGCCCTACCGAAGAACAATAGGTCAGAAGTATGTAGCTCTGTGCAGGCCGTCCAACACGTTATCAATGTGTGGTAGCGCGTGTACGGCCTTTTGCGTGATCTTGTTTAAGTGGAAATAGTTGACGCAGAAGTGCCAGCTACCGCCTGTTTTCATCACAAGGACGACAGGGAAGGCCCAGAGACTATTTGATGGTTCGATGAGACCACTGATGAGCACTTTGTCAACTTCCATTAGGATAACTCTGCGCTCAGTGAGGGAGACAGATAAGAGTGCTGGCAAATAGAACTGGCATCACCAGTGTTTATACAGTGCTGAATGGCGAATGTTTGCCTCGGAGGTCGGTTGTCCAAATCAAAAATGTCGGTGTATGACGCGAGAAGGCGACAAATGTCAATGGCCAGTGCAGGGTTGAAATCATGTGCAATCATCTGCAAGTATTGATCCGATAGAGAACAGTTGCTCTTGGCTGCAGGAGATTGAAGTAAACCAGTAACGGTCGTGAGAGCTGCAATATGATATTCGTCATCATTAGATATGTAGGTCAATAACCTGCTATGAGAAGTGAGAGCGAGGTAACAGTTGTCAGTGAAAGTCGCAAGCGTATGGGGAACAACAACATTGCAGCTGAAAAGGATGTCAAAGAGGAAAAGGAGGACATAATGACCATCGGGAACCTGTGGCTGCAGAAAAATGGATGCTTTATTAATACAGCTCTTGCCTCCAACCTATATACAGTGAAACCTCGTTAAGCCGTACTCGCGTAAACAGTAGTTTCGTTTTAAAAGTAGTGAAGTCAAATCCCCAACTCGGCGGCCATTGAACATAATGCATTTTGTATCCGCATAAGCCGTACCAGCTTATGGCGTATGTATCGGTTAATAAGTAGATTTTCCAATTTTTGTTGCGCACTCGCTACGGCATGTCGTCCCCTACTGGGCGTCCCGACAGAACAGCAAGCCCCAGAGATCGAAACATGCCTCGCTTGTTTGTGTTGATAATGATGGCTGGCTGGCTGGATGGATGGATATGGCTGTACCCTTTAGATCGGGCGGTGGCTAGCGCCACCAAGCCGTAATACTTAATGAACCAAAAACTACATTTATTTTTTTTTCCCCTTAAATAGTGAGGTTGAGGATTCGTACTTTACAGCGAAGGGTTCGATTTTCACTCGTGCCTTGACTTTAGCCACCAATCAGACAACCTCCTTCTAATTATTTCTACCCACTTAAAGTCAATTTTGCCCTCACTGTCCCTAAACCCCAGTGCTTTGAAAAACTCTGCGCCATCAACCTGACCTACAGGGTGAAGCTCTTTACAGAACATTATCAAGTGTTCGGCAGTTTCTTCTTTCTCTCCACACGCACTCCATACCGTGTCTACCCCTTCGTGTTGGTGAGCGCCATCTTTTGGATTTTTCTGCAATAAGAACCACTCGGCCGGCTAGGCTTCTGGTGTTGTGCACGCGATGGCGCTTTGCACAAACACGTTGTTTGTTTTTTTGTTTTTTTTTCTTCTGCCATCCCGTGGGAAAAGTGCTAGTACATTGAACATGTAAATTTTAGTAGTAAAGCTTAGACATTCCCTTTTTCGTAGGGCAGGGCTCGAGTTTTGTAATTATCGAGTGAGACAAGTCATAGGAACAATTGGTGTCGAAAAGACGTGGTTAAAAAGACTGTAAAGTGTTCAGGATGTGGGGTTGGTTTGAAAGTGGACCCAAGTGTAGAAGCGGAAGGAAAAGAGGCCGACGCGAAAAGTAGGCAATGTGAGGTTGAGGAAAAAATTGAGAAAATGATGGTTACCCAGAGTGACCTGCTGATGAGAGTCCCCGAGCTCGAGACTGCGTTGGCGACAGAGCAGGAGAAAACGAGCGTTATGGGAGAAAGGCTGAAGTCCGCCGAAGAAGCACTAGCCAAGGTGAACAGAGGAGCGGCCTACGGAGAGAACAGTAGGGAACCAGCAACCAGAACGACGGAAAAGAAAGATCAAGCAAGTTTGGAAAAGACAGGTTCAGCCGGTTCAATTGTCGCAAGGCCCAGATTCAGCGAAGTAGTGCTGGGGCTGGGAGGGGACAAAGCAGCTGGCGTCACAGGTGCAAATAACCCCCAGGTGCAGGACGCTTCAGCTGAACAGTTACACCATGTGATAATCGCCGGGGGCTCGAATTTAAATTGACGCACAGAAGCCATAAGAGAGAGTGTAAGAGGTGACAAGAGGGCTGCAGTAGGGGCGTTCCCAGGACGCAAGCTGGAAGCAGACATGAGGCAAGCGAGCGCAAAACTCAGAACTACAGCTGACAGACAAAACCTCGTGATAATTTCAGGCGGTTTAAACGATGTCTTAAATTAAGATACAGCAGGACTAGCAACCACACAGGCGAAAGGCGTTGATGACATGCGTGCCACTTCTCCTCAGGTACAGGTAGCGATATGCTTGATACCGGAGGTACCAGTGCGTGATAGCAACCTGCAAAGAGCAGTTGTCAATGGAAACCAAGAGATATGGCGGATGAGCCGAGAGAAAGGCTTTGAGGTGGTGGAAATAAACAGAGAGGTGCACAGGTGGGGTGGTTTTCAACGAGACAGAATTCACTTCGATAGGCGGTAAAGTCATGAGGTGGGTTGGCGACTAGCAGGACGCGCAGTAGCTTTTTGGAGGGGCAAGCGGGCGCTTCTGGGTGCAGGGTAGCTAGTAACGAGAAAAACAACCAGGGAGACTCTTTGACATGTAATATGGTGGGGAAATTTAAGCAAAACGGAAAAGAAAAAGGCCCCAGCCCGTGCCACTAGGTATAACGGGCTTATACTCTTTGACAGGTGGAATGGGCAGATAAGATTCCAAAGTGGCACCAGTATCTAAGATACGTAGAGTCCGGGGCAGAGATAGACGTAGCCACAAGCGCCGAGCCAATTCAGACGTAGGGTATATTAAGATGAATGGTAATAGGAACATGCTGAATTGGGAAGAGATAGAAGAACAGCTAAGGGAGGAGAGGCCGATGGTATACGGGTTTGAAAAAACACATCTAGGGACAAGGAACAACCCCCTAACAATGTGTGAGAATAATGTAATAGAACAGAAGGCAGCAGGAAGGGGGGTGGTATTGGGGCATTCATTCATAAAAGTACAGACTGGCAAAGGGTCAAGCAGAAGAGCAAGGAACATTTATGGCTAAAAGGGAAAGTGGCAGGGCAAATGACACTCCTTGGTTTCGTGTACTTGTGGACGGGAGCAAAGGCCAAAGAGGAAAACCAGGCAATGGTAGAGTGTATATCAAAGGATATTCAGGAGTTAGGAGGAGAGTGCGAGATAACTATACTAGGAGATATGAATGCACACATAGAAGATATAGACGGGTATACCGACTCGACAAGCAAAATGATCATGGATATGTGTGAAAGGCTTGATTTGGTCATTTGCAACCGTACCGAGAAGTGTGAAGGGCAAATAACATGGGAGGTAGAAAGGCTGCAGTTGACGATAGATTACGCACTGATGTCACATAGGTTGTATGATAAGCTAAGAAGAATGCCCATAGATGAAGGTGGCTCCAGAAGTCTGGGTAATGATCACAAACGTATCAAGCTAAGTTTTGAAAGAGCAGTGAAAGTGGGAAGGATACAAGATGAGCAACTACAAGAAAATTTTTATTCAGAAAGTCAAATTGAAATAGCCACTAAAGTAATTGAGAAAGTAATCACTGAGGATAACAAAACAGTGTGGACATACACGAATCTAATTGGACTGTTTGAGCTAGAGCTTGCTAAGGCACGTGACAAGTCACCCCGGAAAAGAAGACACAAAAGCAAAAGTTGGTGGGATGAGAAAGTTAAGAGAGCCATAGCAAAACTTCAGGAAGCCTCTAAGGAACACAGACATGCTAAGCAGAGGGGTAAACCGACAGATGATGTTGAAGGAAAATGGGAAATCTTTCTAAGCTCTAGAAGGGACGCATCCCTTCTGATCAATGAAAAGATAAAAAGAAAGGGAGCTCAGCGGCTGGCAGAAGTACATAAAAAGATAGAAAGGCAGCTGCGAAATTTTGGAACCATCTAAACTCCATAAGAAATGAGACGAGCCTAGAGCAGAGGTTTATAACTACAGCTCAAGGTGCTAGGCTAGAAGGGGACGAAGCTATTGAATATATAAGAACAACGATGGCAGAAAAATTTCAACAAAGAAGTGCTTTATGCACCACAATAGACAAGGATGAATCAAGTGGCGCAATGGCTCCATTTTCACAACAATAGTGGGAAAGGGCTGAGAAAAGGATCCCTAGTAGTACATCAACAGGCCAAGATGGCGTTCCAATTATGCTGATAAAGACATTAAGTCCGAAGTCTAAGCAGGCTTTGAGAGAGGCAGTGAGCAAAATAATAAACGATGGAGAAGTTCCCGATGGATGGAAACTTAGCAGGATGAGCATGATATATAAAGGAAAGGGGCACAAAGCTGACGTAAACAGCTACCGTCCTATAACAGTGACATCAGTGGCCGACAGGCTGGCGATGCAGATTATAAAGGAAAGACTGCAGGCATGAATAGAGGATGAGGGGGTGCTGGGGGAACTGCAGAATGGGTTTCGGAAACACAGGAGGTTGAAAGACAATCTGTTCTCACTGACGCAGTGCATAGAAATAGCAGAAAAGGAACACAGGCCCCTGTGGCTAGCCATTTTGAATATCAAGGGAGCGTACGATAGCGTGGTTCAAGAGGAATTGTGGGAAATACTGGACACACTAGGCGTAGAAGATGTAGTCACTAACCTTTTAAAGGATATCTATAAAGGTAACAAGGTAATTATAAAGTGGGAAAAACAGGTATCCAAGCCTGCAGAGGTAAAACGTGGACTTAGACAGGGGTGGGCCTGTCACCCTTATTATTCATGATGTACCTAAAAAGATTAGAGGCCAAATTAGAGGGAAGTCATATGGGCTTCAACCTCTCTTTCGTCAAACAAGGAAAAATCATTGAACAGGCACTACCAGCATTGATGTACACAAATGATATAGTGCTAATGGCCGACAACAAGGAAGATTTGCAGAGATTGGTGGACATCTGCGGTAATGAGGGAGATAGGTTAGATTTCAGATTCAGTAAGAAAAAATCAGCAGTCATGATTTTTAATGACAACAAAGGTAGTGAGCTTAGAATACAGGAGGTCACGCTAGATATAACAGATACATACAAATATCTGGGCGTATGGATAAGCAGTAGCCGAGTACCTAAGGGAACACAAAGTATACGTGTCGACTAAAGGTAACAGGAATGCAGCGGTAATGAAAAACAGGGCACTGTGGAATTACAATAGGTATGATGTTGTGAGAGGAATATGGAAAGGGGTCATGGTTCCTGGTCTGACCTTCGGCAATGCGGTCTTGTGCATGAGATCAGATGTTCAAGCAAGATTAGAAATTAAGACACATGGAATAGGTAGGCTTGCCTTAGAAGCTCACGGGAATACACCAAATGAGAGAGTACAAGGTGATATGGGATGGACATCATTTCAGGGCAGGGAAGCCAGCAGCAAGATAAAATTTGAGAAGCGATTTAAAAAAATGGGGGAGGAATGCTGGGCTAGGAAGGTATTCAGCTACTTGTACATGAAGAATGTCGATACAAAATCAAGGAAGGGAACCAGAATATTGACTGGTAAATACTTGGAAAACAGCAGGGGGCCAAACCAAAAAAAATTATCGGTTAAGAAAAAAGTGAAGGAAGCTGAGACCGATATGTGGAGAATTGGCATGATTAAGAAGTTTGCACTAGAGATCTATCGAACTTTTAAGCAGGATATTGCCAAGAAAAGGATCTATGATAATACTCGGGGTAGTTCTCTACTGTTTGAGGCCAGGACGGAAGTATTACAAACCAAGACATATAGGGCCAAATACGAAGGGGTAGACACGGTATGCAGTGTGTGTGGAGAGGAAGAAAAAACTACCGAATAAATGATATTGTTCTGTAAAGGGCTTCACCCTATAGTTCAGGATGATGGCGCAGAGTTTTTCAAAGCACTGGGGTTTAGGGACAGGGAAGGCAAAATAGACTTTAATCGGGTAGAATTAACTAGAAGGAGGTTATCTGATTGGTGGCTAAAGTCAAGGCACGGGTGAAAATTAAACCCTTCACTGCAAAGTACGAAACCTCAACCTCACTATTTAAGAGAAAAATTTAGTGTTTGGTTCATTAAGTATTATGGCTTGTTGGCGCTAGCCACCGCCCGATCTAAAGGGTACAGCTATATCAATCCATCCATCCTTTCATCCAAACACGACGATAGTTACGCGAGAACAAAACGACGACACAGAGACAAGGAGGACTCAAAAGACACGAGCATTTGTGTCTTTCGTGTCCTTCTTGTCTCTGTGTTGTCGTTTTGCGCTCGTGTCTTTCGTGTCCTCCTTGTCTCGGTGTCGTCGTTTTGTTCTCGCGCTATAACTATCGTCATGCCATACCAACTAGCGTCATGCCAGCCCAAGCTCCCACACACAAACATGGTGTGCGCTTGCTTTGCTTTCTTTGTTCCTTTGGCGCCATGCCTAGATGTTCTCTGGTTGATCCGAGCGGTACAGCTCTAGCGTCGTTTTTCTCGAGTTGTGTATGTGTGCTTGTGCTGCTTCGTACTTGCGTCATGCCGAAGCTGGGATAAAAGCATCGAGTGCTGAAAATAGAGGAGAAATTGGACATAATTCGTGCTATTAAAAGTGACACGAAAAAATCCGCGCTGGCACGCGAAAAGGACCTGCCGTTAACCACGGTGTGTGGAATTTAGAATTCCAGAGAAAAGTTACTCGGCAGTGCTGCTGCAACTGCGAAAAGGTGCCGGCTACGGGGTTCGGCGTTTTTGGATGTAGAGGAGGCGCTGGTGAAGTGGCTAAAAGCTGCACGGTCGAAAAACCTGCCTATCAGCGGACCCCTGCTCGTGGAAAAGGCCCTCGTTTTTGCCTCGCAGCTCAACCATGACAACTTCGTGTGCAGCAATGGCTGGCTGGCCAGACTTAAGGCGAAGCATGGCATTACCAGGAGGACTGTTCCGGGAGAAGGTGCTGCTGCTGACGTGGATGGCGCGGAACAGTGGCGAAATGGTCAGCTGAAAACTGCGCACCTGATGACATGCATGAATCGGCGCTATTCATTAAGCTGCTTCCAGACAAAATGCTCGCGTTCAAAGGCGAGACGTGCACCGGCGGCAAGCATGCAAAAGACAAAATATCAGTGGCGTTTTGCGTAAACATGACTGGAACCGACAAAACTCCGCTCCTCGTGATTGGAAAATCGGCGAAGCCTAGATGTTTCAAAGGCACCCGGTTGCCATCAGGGGTCATGTATCGCACCAACACCAAAGCATGGATGACGGCAAAACTCTTTGAGAAGTATGTGCGCCTCATCGATCGTCGTTTTGCGGCTAAGAACAGAAGAGTTCGTATTATTTTAGACAACGCTTCGGCGCACGTCGCCCTGGACAACCTGACGGCTGTGAAGTTGGCGTTTCTGCCACCAAACACAACAGCCCTTGAACCAAGGCATCATTCGAGCTGTAAAACAGCTCTACAAGAAGAATCTGCTGCGCAGATTTCTTCTCGCTATTGAATGTGGCAAATTATTTTCCATCGACCTGATTGGCGCGATTCACCTGCTTGAATACTTGTGGCGGCAGGTTGAGGCAACGACAGTTCGAAATTGCTTCAAGCGTGCTGGTTTCAGTGTGTGTGCGGGCGACGCAGATGATGCCAGTGACACCATGGACCAGACTTCGGACATCGTAGACGAAGCTTGCAAAACTCTGCTAACTGAAGTGCTGGAGCGGCAGGGCGTTACAGAAGGCATTTCCTTCCCCAACTTCAGAGACGCAGACAGCAATGTGCAGACATCTCCGGACATGTTCGACGAAGCCATTGTTGCCTCGGTTGTCGAAGTGTCGCAAAATGATAGTGATGAGGACGACATGGAAAGCGACAACACGGGTGATCCAGGTCCGATAGTGGCCGAAGCTTCGCATTGCGTCAGCGTCATGCGGGTATTTGCCGAGAAGAGGGGGCTGGCAGAAAAGCTGGCTCACAGCATAAGTGAGCTTGAGGCCGCTGTAGTTGCTGCTAGGCTGCCGCGTCGTCAAATAAAGATTACAGACTTTGTCACGCGAAGTTAATAAGTTACTGCACGTTTTTTGTTGTTTCATCGCACTCCCTGAAGGTTTCTTTTTTTGACAAGTAAGTGAGGGACCTGACGCTATTTCGGTTAAGCAGTACTACCGTTTAGTACGTACTTTTTCCGAGCTCCGGCCAACTACGGTTTAACGAGGTTTCATTGTATTATTGTCACACTTAGCTGATCAGTGAGCGCACTCAAGCTTCTTGTACATAAAGTCCCTATACCTTTAGAAAAGCACAGTGTTTTTTTATCTGCGCCGCTTCCTCTTCTCCCCGCCGGAGCTTCTTGTCTTTACGGGTGGATGCGGCGAAGAACCGGTTTTTGCCGCTCGACGCCATGTTAGATGCGCCAAAACGCCACTGTGTTGCTTGTTCGCCGCATGCAAAGTGCAGGACATGTGACAGCATCTCATAAAAGTGATTAATGTTTCAAATTTCATAATTATCGCGGCTGTTCTCAAGCGCAGCCTGTGTCTGCAACACCGTGCACGTCGCGTGTGCTCCTCATGAAATGAAACGCTGAGTTTCGTAAAAGAAAAAACGCTTCGTTGCAATACATATGACGATAGGCCAAACTTTTTGATTGCTTTGAGGTAATACGGTGCGTTGAGTTCAGAGAATACATAGCTAGAAATGAGCGAGTGGTAACTTGGACAGTGATGACGGGACTGCGTTTTTCGATCTCTACATCACAGCACTATCTTGGCCGTCCAGCAATTCGAAATAGTTTCCGTGTGCAAGAATGACCTTTGCCACCTACATTATCTGCAACGCCCATGAAGACATGTAAAACCTCAAGACATGGGTTGCAAACTATGCCGCAGAGGACAAACATCTCTGAACGGCATACTGCGTGCACAAGTCATTGGACAAGGTGGTAAGAGACTATTTGCCACAACCGAAAGAGCTGATCATAAAAAGACTAACGAACCTCACCGGGCTGAGAAAACGCAGCCAGCGAGAGCGCCGAACGTCCGGTCCGAGAGACAAAAGGGACCGATCTGGTCAAAGCAGATCAGCCGGGGTGAGCTCGGTGTGCTCCGGGAACGAGCGAGCGTTGGGGGCTGGGTCTAGCAGCTGTTCCTGTGGTGCTGGAGTGTGCAGGCCAGGAGCCGAGATCGTGGCCTCTGTGCCACGTCTCAGGGGTCCCAGCACAACCCGAGCTAAAACCGCGGCCGTGGTGCTACGTCCGAGTCGGCCGTCCCCAATGTAGGCCTGTGCGTTCCACGACGACAAGCAGGTCGTTCTATGCTCATACACACACCTTCGCATGACTTCACCGCACACCTGTCCACGTCGTGTCAGCTTCGTTGCTACCCGACTGTGGTACTGTGAGTGACGCTCGATGGGCGTATATGTCAAGAGGGGCCGAAACTCGAAAGCGAACTGCAAGCTCGTGGCATGTTACAGGGGCGCCACTGTCGCAAGCGAAAAAAAAAAAAACAGTAACGTGCCAGAGAGGAGACAATGAGAGGAAGAGCAGATGGAGGTACTTTTACGAAGTATAGAGACTTGTACACATAAATGGTGGCTTCTTTGAAATCGAGCAGCTAGGCTCAAAGTGAGCAATTTAGTAAAAAAAATTGACCTTTAATGCATAAATTCATAAAAAAAAATGCATTCCAAGAGTACATTAGAGCTATGGGACCTTGATGGTGCAGTTCCGAACTCCAAAATAACCAACAAGTGTGAATTTTTGGAGTCTATAAAGTCCGTCGCGACTGTACATTAATTCACAAGTATCTCCCACCTCCTGTAAAAGTGGTTTCACTGCAGAAAAGAGATGCCTAACTGTGAAAACAGATAAAAAGACGTGCTGCCACGAATCCTTTTTGAAGGTTGATGAACATATTGCTCCCACATCGATTCTTCCTTTATTTTTTATTTTTTTTTCGTTTTAAAAGTTTGTTACACTGGCATATATGCTCCAAGTATCGCAAACTTTAAAATGCAGCGTACTTTACAAGTTATGACTACCATTCTAACAGAACTCAAAATCTTGCTGTTTAAAGTTGCTTCTACTTTATTTGAACAAGAAAAATGACATTTGCTTGTGCCTCGTTTCATACTTAAAAACATATTGTGCAGGTTAGTTGAGTCATGACAAATGTGCTAATTTTTCTTTATATACACAAGAAAAAAAGTTCATAAATCCTACCTTATCAAGAAATTCAAGTCTTCACGCTGTCATAAATGAAAGCAACGGACATGTCACCTTTCTTTGTGAGTGACAAAGTTTATCGTATTCATACGCTATCCTCACCCCACCCATCACACACACACACACTTTTTTTTTTCCCACCGTATATTGCATTAATGTTGCACGTTTTATTATTTGTATAGGGACAATAGTGACTTGTAAAAATTTTGTTTGGTGATCTTTCAGTACTTTTGTGTGTGCCGTGCCGGAGTAGATGCGATTGATATCTGTTTTGCCGCGCATGTAGCCCTAATCTCTCGTGTCTCCTTCGCGGCCAGGTGTGTGTGTGTGTGTATGTTTCCCCATAGTTTTATTGGTTTATATTGCCGCGTGCATAGCTGCATTTAGCGGCGAGATAGCAACGACAACGAAGAAGGCGGTTTTGCTCGAGAGGCGCAGCGAAGGCAAGTGAAGAAGACGACAATCCTAGCGGCCTTCTCTGAGAGCGTCTCTATAAGTTCCACTGTCCGTGTTTTTAAATAAACCCCCTGTAATTTACAACCCGCGACACTGGTGGAGGTGCTGGGTACTACCACCTCATGGTCAGCACCCCTGTGAGAAGCCCCGAGTCCAGCCCTACGAGACAGCCACGCGTGGAGACGCCGGTGCACCGCTCAAGCCGTCGCCTTCAAGGTCTTCAACCGGAATTTGGCCTTTTAAAGGGAGCAACACTTTCGACCGCCACCCCTACTCAAGAAATGGCAAGGAGTCCTGCACAGGTGACGGTTCAGAATATGCGCATTCCTGAACCATTTCACGGCCGGCCGAACGAAGATGCGCAAGACTGGCTTGAGCAGTTTGAACGGGTAGCTAAATCGAACTACTGGAGCCTCGAGGGGAAGCTCTTCCACGTATACTTCGCCCTTGAAGACGGCGCGAAGACGTGGTTTATAAACCGGGAGGCAACATTGACGACATGGGAGGAGTTTTGTCGTCGGTTTCTTGACACCTTCGGTAACGCGGACCGACGCGAAAACGCACAACGCCTTCTTGAAGGACGCACCCAACAGCTGCATGAAAGCGTCGCCATGTTTGCTGAGGATATGGTGCGTCTGTGCCACCGCGCGGACCCCAACATGCCCGAGGCTCGAAAGCTAAGCCATCTCATGAGGGGCGTCAAAGAGCAGCTATTTGTTGGTCTTGTGCGCAATCCACCGACAACAGTGGACGAGTTCACCAGGGAGGCCACCACAATAGAGCGTGCGCTGCAGCGACGGTACCGACAGTCTGATCGCCCGGCCACCGGCGCAACTGCAGGCGCCGCCGCACTTACCGCAAACGACGAGTTTTCTCTACGCCACCTGATTAGACAGATCGTGCGTGAGGAGATCGCGAAGGAGAACGCAAAATACACATTGCAGTCACAGGCATCCCCGCAGCAGGAGTCCACGGTAGCCTCCGTCGCTGAAGTCGTTCGCCATGAACTTCGACAAGCGTTTGCCTCTCCTCAGCAGTATTCCGCTCCACCGCACCGTCCGAACTCGTGCACCTATGCAGACGCTGTGCGTCGTCCATTGGCTCCAGAAGTATCCTACCAGCCGAACGGATACAGCTATGCAGACGCTGTTCGTCGACCCACCCAAGTGACAGCCTTAGTCGATACGGGTGCAGACTTCTCCATAATGAGTGAACGATTGGCAGACGAACTTAAGAAAGTCAGGATGGAATGGACAGGCCCATATATCCGAAATGCTGGAGGCCAGATAATGTCTCCCACCGGAAAATGTACAGCAAGACTCACAATTGAGAATGCAGCTTTTGTAGCCACATTTCTGATCCTACCGGAGTGCTGCAAACCTATGATACTGGGAATGGACTTCTTAAGAGAGTACAGTGCTGTGGTTAACATACGCGATGGTGTGATCACATTCGCCGCTGACAAGTCTGTGACCCAAGATCCAGACCAAGAACCCAGGGTGTTACGTGTGGTTGACGACGACGTCTGCGTGCCACCACTGTCTTGTAGTCTTGTTTCTGTGTGTTGTGACGTGGACCATAATGAAGACGCCATAGCCGAACGCATCACTGCCCTTCTTTTTCGCCAAGGCATCGCCATCGCTCGCGGCATCGTCAGCTTAGTGGATGGGCGCGCAGAGGTGCTTCTGACCAACTTCACGAATGAGCGCCGGCACATCGGTAAAGGCACGGCTGTGGCGTACCTCGAAGAGCTCGACTACTCTCACGACTGCCTTCTAATGCAAGGGGAAGCCACAGCTCAATCACCTCCACATACACCACCAGTTGATATCGGTCCGAGTCTAACACCGACTGAAAGATGCCGTCTTATGGAGCTGCTCGACCAGTTCAAGGACTGCTTCTCATCGACATCACGAGTGGGTCGAACGCTTCTGACTAAGCATCGCATCATAACGGAAGACACAGCAAGACCGATCCGACAGAACCCATATCGCGTTGCTCAGAAAGAACGTGAAGTAATCCAGCAGCAAGTCAAGAAGATGCTAGAGGATGATGTAATCCAACCATCGAAGAGTCCTTGGGCATCGCCAGTGGTTCTTGTGAAAAAGAAAGATGGCAGCTTGCGTTTCTGCATCGATTATCGTAAGCTGAACCATGTTACAAAAAGAGACGTTTATCCATTACCACGGATTGATGACTCTTTGGACAGGCTACGGCATGCGCGCTACTTCTCGTCAATGGACCTTAAAAGTGGATACTGGCAAATAGAAGTAGATGGGCGCGACCGAGAAAAGACCGCATTTGTGACGCCAGACGGGCTTTATGAATTCAAAGTCCTCCCTTTCGGTCTATGCTCAGCCCCAGCCACGTTTCAGTGACTAATGGATACCATCCTGTCCGGCCTGAAATGGAAAACATGCCTTGTGTACCTCGACGACGTGATCGTTTTTTCGGCCACGTTTGAAGAGCATCTAAAGCGGCTACTGTCAGTTCTTCAAGCCATACGGTTTGCTGGACTCACGCTCAAACCGGAAAAATGCCACTTCGGCTTTGAAGAACTTCAGCTCCTGGGACACGTGATCAGTCGCGAAGGTGTGAAGCCTGACCCAGATAAAACGGCAGCCGTCGCAAAGTTCGCAAGGCCTGTTGATAAGAAAGCGGTCAGGCGTTTTCTCGGTCTCTGCGCCTACTACCGGCGATTTATAGCAGGCTTTGCACACATCGCCTCTCCACTCACCCGCCTTACAAGGGAAGACATTGCATTTGTATGGGGTGAAGAGCAAGAAGCTTCGTTCAACAAGCTGCGACAGCGTCTACAAACTCCACCTGTCCTCGCTCACTTCGACGAGAATGCACCAACAGCCATCCATACAGACGCCAGCAATGTGGACCTAGGTGCTGTTCTTGTCCAATGCCAAGATGGTATGGAAAGAGTGGTCGCCTACGCTAGCAGAACGTTGACACGCGCCGAGTCTAACTACTCAACAACGGAGAAGGAGTATCTGGCCGTCGTCTGGGCAGTTGCGAAGTTCCGCCCGTACTTATATGGCCGCGCCTTCCAAGTCGTAAGCGACCATCATTCTCTTTGTTGGTTGACCAACATGAAAGACCCATCTGGACGTTTAGCACGATGGAGCTTACGGCTCCAAGAGTACGACATGGCCGTAGTTTATAAGTCCGGAAGGCAACACTTAGACGCCAACTGTTTGTCAAGGTCTCCGATTGAAGCACCGGCTGTAGAGGATGATGATTTCCCAGGTTTTTTAGGAGTTGTCGATGCAGCTATCATTTCTCGGCAACAACAAGATGATCGGGAGCTCAACTCGCTTATAGAATTCTTGAACGGACGGGCCGCCAATGCACCAAGAGTGTTTTCGAAGAACTTATCATCATTCTGTTTACGGGACGGAATTCTGTACAAAGAGAACTTTTCATCAACAGGTAGAAGCTATCTGCTGGTAGTTCCTGGAGCTCTCCGCAGCGAAATATTACAAGCCTGCCATGACGAAGCCACTGCGGGCCACCTCGGTTTCACAAGAACACTGACACGCATCAAAGAAAAATATTACTGGCCAAGAATCGCAGCAGAGGTTAAAAATTACGTACGAACATGCATTGATTGTCAGCGGCGCAAGGTACCACCTGTCAAACCCGCTGGGCTATTACATCCTGTGCCCGTGCCAGAAACGCCGTTTTCTCAAATCGGAATGGATCTGCTGGGCCCATTCCCAACATCGGACAGCGGCAACAAATGGGTTATAGTAGCGACGGACTACCTCACCCGATACGCGGAGACCAAGGCAATCGCGAGTGGCACTGCAGCTGAAGCGGTCCAGTTCTTCATTGAGAACATTGTCCTGAGACATGGTGCTCCAGCTGTCGTCATAACAGACAAAGGCACCACGTTTACAGTCGAGCTTTTGCGCACTGTGCTTACGCTCAGTGGCACAGCGCATAGGAAGACGACTGCTTACCACCCACAAACAAATGGGCTCACAGAACGACTTAACAGGACAATCGCTGACATGCTTTGCATGTACGTCGACGTGGAACACAAGAATTGGGACCGAATATTGCCGTACATCACATTCGCGTATAATACGGCGCGCCAGGAAACAACAAAAATGACGCCGTTCGCGCTAATTCATGGCAGAGAAGTTACGACAATGCTTGACGCCATGCTGCCTTACGATTGCAATGATTCAGAGACAGACGCCGCAGACTTCACTGAGCGCGCCGAGGAAGCAAGGCAGCTTGCCCGCGTCAGAATATTGAACCAGCAGCAACTTGACGCCCAACGGTACAACCTTCGCCATCGATTCGTCATATATCAACCAGGAGATAGAGTGTGGGTTTGGTTTCCTGTACGACGAAGAGGCCTCTCAGAGAAACTCCTACGCCGATACTTCGGACCCTACAAGGTTTTGCGCCGTCTTAGCGACGTGACTTACGAAGTCGTGCCCGACGCGTCCTCCTGTTCGAAACGTCGCCAGCATCTGCCTGAGACAGTGCACGTGGTCCGCATGAAACTTTACCACTCTCAGTGATGTAAACACCCGCTGGCTGCATCTCTACCTGTTGAGCATCGGGACGACGCTCACTCTGGCGGGAGGGTAATGCCGCGTGCATAGCTGCATTTAGTGGCGAGATAGCAACGACAACGAAGAAGGCGGTTTTGCTCGAGAGGCGTGGCGAAGGCAAGTGAAGAAGACGACAATCCTAGCGGCCTTCTCTGAGAGCGTCTCTATAAGTTCCACTGTCCGTGTTTTTAAATAAACCCCCTGTAATTTACAACCCGCGACAACATGTTTCACTGATGCGATGGCTTCCTATTCATATGTGCCTTGAGTTGTAGCACTTATCTTGTTACATGAGGTGATAGATCAAAATGAATTATCACAAATGTTTGATTTTAAACTCCTGACGTTTTTTTTTTTTGAGATATCAGTGGCCCTTAAAGGCAACATATGCTTTGTTCACTTTTTATTCTCTTACGAAGGCCAATTTTCGCCCACACCCATATTACCTGCACCTCTATTAACATTTATTTTTAAGTTTGAAAGCATGTTATGGGGAAATATATACACTAAGAATAGCATCTTTAAGACTTAACGTATCCTTCTCTTAGACTTCTACCCTGTTACTATACAAATCTTGCCACTATTCAAGTTCACCTCAAACCACAAGCGACACACACACACACACACACTAAGTTGTAATTCAAAGAAGTATAGTACAAGTTTAAAAATGTACATTTTCTTTAATCGTAGTCATTCCGTTCAAATTTATACAACAATATCACTTTGCGCTTTGAGTTCACTATGAACCTAAAGTTTATTATTTGTCTGTCCCAGTACTGTGACATCTCGTAGCAGATAGAGGAGTGTGTCATGCTGCTTCTCACCTTTTTTCTGGTGCTCTGTTTCACTCGATAACAAATGTTAAAACGTCGTCACTCAGCACAAAACATGCCTTCAAGAGATGGAATTATTTGAAACGTTTCTGATCGTTCCATAAAGAAAGAATTCTGCTAGTGATTGTACTGCACACATGACAAGAATTACTGTGCATCTTTTTTAATGTACTATGTGAGCATGAACGGTTACGCCATAATACATGATGACTCATCTATAAAAGACAACACGGTTGTCAAGTTCCGATGATTGATCCGCAGTCATTGTAGTGCTCCGACTGTTCTTTATTTTGCTGGCAACAAGTACATCAAATAAACATTTAGAGAACTTTTTGGTGATCGAGTTTGTGTACATCCACAATTGATTTTAGGACACGAAAAAAGAACACAGCCAGAAGAGAGGATACAAGACAGGGCGCTCTGACCGTGTCCTCTCTAGTGCTTGTCTTTTCTTGTAGCCCCTTAAAATCAATTATGGACAGATAAACTTTTATCCCATGCTTTGGTTTCTCACCTCTTCAAGGTCATCACAATGTGGCAGTATCGTAATATCAATTCAAATCAAGGCAATGAGTAGGGACAAATAGAGCTTGTGCAATTATGGTCACCAAAGTTATCAATAAGGCAAAAAGCACTCACCTGAACCCAATGTCAGCGTTCGGTAGGGCATTGGTACAGGGCTTCCTTTGCTCCCCACAGGACAAACCATTGCCCGTGCCTGCACATCGCTTGCAACCACCCCAGTCACTGCAAGCCAAGCACAGCACTCACTGACTGACGCCCAAGGAAGGCAGGAAATGCATCACTAAAGGCAAAAATGACTGAAACAAGAAAAGTTTGCCGACAACCAACCAAAATGAACTAAAAGGGACCTATTCTTGTGACCGGCCTTTGCGAGCACTAGTTACTCTGGAAAAAAAATATAGGGAATGGAGAAAAACAAACTCAAACAGGATTTTTTACACTCTGTAGATGGCAAGAAATCACTGGTGAATTGCCTGATGGCTCATTATGATGAGTATGCACTCCCCAGATCCCTAGATCAGCGAATGAGTTGAGATTAAGCTGTCCAATCGCAGGACATATAGCACTTCCAAGGGTGATACTCACACCTGCCCAAATAAATGTCTACTACCAAGAAGCGGCCATTGCACTGCACCTGTGACACCAAGGTGGCTGTACCTTGTCGTGTGACTGGTGCTGGGTGAGGGGTTCCAAGCTCGAATGACTGGGAACATCAAAAGTCCGCCCCACCAATGTGACTCATCACTCAATTTGCATGGCGAGTTGTCTTAAGGATGACGCCTCTGTCTCTTTCAGGAAAAGGTGTCGCAACTGCTGAAACCATTTCGGTCGTTTCATCAAGCACCTTACGGCCAACTCTTAGCAACTTGCCCCGCTTCATAACCTTACGGCATCGAACTCCATGGAGCCTCACTTCCCAGCTAGGAAGGACAATACACAGCAGACAGTAGGCCAGCAGCCTTTCGGCGACTGGTCTTATGAACAAAAAACACCGCTCCTTCGTCGCCCCAGGTGCCGATCATAACACTATTAAGTATAATGGATCCCTGTGATGATGTGTTGCATACTCATTACGTCTTGCTCACTGGGTTTTGTGAAGTGCCCTGGTGCACTCATAAGCACACCTTGAAGATAATCTCAGTCCAATATTATTATATGTAACCTGCAGCTCCTTAAGTGTGACAACGTCCCTTGGCAACCGCATAAGCACATCATCATGCCATCCAATACTTTCCAGCATTGGTCTCATCAATAACAAATGCACCTGCACCACTACAGTTTACAACTAATGAATGCATGCACCACCAGCACCAGCCAGCATGGCAGGATATTGTGTGCAACTGAATTGGTGCGTCTTGGAAAAGCTAACATTAAACGCTAAGGCTCCAGCGTCTGATGCTGAAATCTGACAGATTTTTAGCATCAGGCACTTTTCGTTTTATTAGAGCTGTGTGAACACCAGAACTTCAAGCGCAAAACGAATTTCAATACTAAAATATTTGCGTGAATTGAATAGAATATTTTGTTAATATTCCTCTATTTTTCTAATACTTTGAAGCGAAATTACACACAAAAAATGTTGCCGAAGATCCCCAAGCATATATTTATGAGATAACAACACAAAAAAGTTTATTTTGGCTAGGTTGATAAAGCGCTGCAGGGGCGGT
Source organism: Rhipicephalus microplus (assembly GCF_043290135.1). NCBI lineage: Eukaryota > Metazoa > Arthropoda > Arachnida > Ixodida > Ixodidae > Rhipicephalus > Rhipicephalus microplus. Next base: position 280,799,696 of record NC_134702.1, on the reverse strand, counting down.
GTTCTCTAATTTCCCTGTTAAGAATGAGAAAGGGCAGAGGCTGCACAGTACTTTTGCACATGATTTGGTGCAAGCAATGTTGTGCCTACAAGGCTTTAGACATAAAGGAAGAAACGGTGTTTTCTCAGCCTCTCAAAATTTCTGTGGAGGCCAAACTTGTGCGATTCACAAATTCAGAGTTTCTAATTTCCCTCGTAGACATCAATGCATAAAACCTAGAGGTGTGCGTCCAAATACTCATTAATTTATATTCATCAGTGTTGGTTTATCAATAACAAATGCAACTGCATCACTGCAGTTTACAATTATTGAATGTAGGCACACCCAGATCCACCCTGCATTGCAAGATACTCTGTGTGCAATTGAATTATTGCGTCTTGAGAAAGCTAACATCAAACACTAAAGCTACAGTGCCTGAAGCTGAAAATCCAACAGCTTTTCAGCACCAATCACTTTTCATTTTTATTGGAGCTGTGCAAATACCGATACTTCAAATAAGAAACGAATTTGAATACTAAAGTTTTAATGTGAATCGAACAGAATAATTCTTCTAAATTTTTCAAATATTTTTTCAATACTTGGAAGCCAAACTACACAAAAAGGTTCCCAAGTATACCTAAGCATATATTCATGATATATGCTATCACAAATGAGACAGTGCAGAGGCTGCACAGCACTTACGTGTAGTGAACAGCGCACAAAAAGAAACCACAGAAAAGAATGGAACAAGACAAGTGCTGGACTCACAACTGAAAATTTATTTAAAAGAAAGCATATATATATATATATATATATATATATATATATATATATATATATATATATATATATATATACCAGGTTCTTTGAACGTCATTCACGCTGGACCCGACGTATTGTAGGCAAAAAAGGGGCGACGAAACTTTCGTGGAAGCGTCTTTACTAAACGTTTTCAGCTGGTGGACCAGCCTGAGGCTGGTCCACCAGCTGAAAACGTTTAGTAAAGACGCTTCCACGAAAGTTGCGTCGCCCCTTTTTTGCCTATATATATATATATATATATATATATATATATATATATATATATATATATATATATATATATATATATATATATATATATATATATATATATATATATATATATATAACGCTATGATGAATGGCAGACGTGGCCTGGCTCAAACGCCATGTTTATCCCAAAGCACTTTTTCCTCATCTTCTACCATCCATCGCTACCTCCTTACGTTACAGTTTCCAAAGTCTCCGAAGTTTTATTTTTATTTTCACCAAAACAAATACAATGACGAAAAATGGGGAGACGGCAAAAAAGCTGCAGTTATTGCAGCTTGACTAAGTATCGTCCACCCTACGTCAGCAATGACAGGGTGAAAACGAAATATAATTAAATGAAAAAACAAAAACAAATATTATAGAGCAGAAAACAATTCAAGCAGAAGACAAAAGTAAATGACAGGCCAAGGTATACAAACAAAACGGAATATTTCATAAACACATGAGCACAGTAATTCACAAAGTATGTATCATTGCTTTCGTACATAAGAAAGGTACACAATGAGGGTACACAAAAGAAATAATAAGGAAAAAAATATATAAAGGTACACAATAAATGATGCAAAGCAATACAGAGTGACCTATGTAAACAGTACAAATCTACAAGAATAGTGTTTGCACATTGATATTGTTTAATGTGTCAATTTTTATGTCTTGCTGCTCGTATGAGTTCAATATAGTAGGTAGCATGTGTTCAATATAGTAGGTAGCTAAGTCTTTGGGTGCTGTAATTGGTGCAAGATAATGGAATTTTCCTTGGGGGTTTATATCGATGGAAGTAAATGGTTTGTGTATGTTCAAGACTTGCAAGTGTCAGGAATGCGTCGAGTTTCCCTCTGTTTGCGCTGATATAGGATTGTAACAACCTGAATTTGTATATGTAATTTGCCTTAACAATTTTATGTCTAACAAAGAGTTGCCTGTGTGTTCAAGGTATGATATGTTTTCTATTGCCCTAATCGCCCCTTTTTGAAGTATTTCCTTCGGGGAGGATTCCCCCTGCCCCCGAAGGAAGGCATGGATTACGAACAAGAAGTAGTAAACAAGGAGAGAATGAAAAGTCACAAATGTCAAAATTCATAATCGGTGCTATGCTTCAGGGGAGTTCCATAAACTTTCAAAGACTTCAGGAGATAGTGCAGCAGTCCGGTTTACGCAGAAGTTCTGGTGGGCGAGGCTGACTGTGACGTTCTGGAGAAGATAACCGCGTCCTGTACAACTGCACTGACCATGACACGGCTTCAGCAGCGACGAAGAACCAACGAGGCTGGACGTCCTTGTAGAACTTGAAGGTCGGACGTTGTAGGCGCCGAGTTTTCTGTCGTGGGTGCTGTATTCTTTGTCGTGGCTGAGACAGAAGCATTGCTTCAAGCTTGCGTTCGCTAGAACCGAAGTTGATGATTATGTACCTGCAATTCGCAAATGTCTGTGTACCTACAATTCGCAGATGGTAACATTCAGTCTCTTTCGTGGATTTCTGTGGTTGTATCTCCATCGGTAGGATTGTACATGAAGCCTTGATATCTCGTACAGAGAACTTCCTTGACGTTTCCTTCTACAAATATGGCTCAGATGTTGACTTGGTCTTTCTTTTAGTTGGTGTCGTTTCTGACGACCATCCTTAAGCCACAAATCTGCTTGTGATCTCATTTTAGTTCGTCGTTGTGCTTGACGTAACTGCCGTAGTTTTCGGTGTTCTTGAGTTTTTGATGACACTGCTGATGTTGTGGAATCTTCGGAAGTGGTACTCCTTTAGTAACACGAGCCTGCTTTTTCTTGATAATTGATTTGACTAGTAGATAGTTGGTAGTCGTTGGGTTGTCGTTATTCTCGAAAGAAAATGAAGGTGGTGCACTAGAATCGGCAGGGAGGTCTTTGGAGGCTCTTGCAACGCCGTTCTTTATAGACGCTTCTGGTACAGCGCAAAATTTGAGAGTTGATTCTTCCGAGCCTACTGCCTTCGTTGGACTCTTAGGTGGCTGGGAACTCGACGGCGACACTGACAAGCACTTGATTTGGTCGGACTTTGCTTGGGATTGTTTCTCTATCTGCGCAACTTTGGAAGTTGACTGTTCTGATGCATGAATATGGACGGTAGACCCTGGGCTTGGCTGAGTATATTCAGAGTTCCTCAGCTGTATACTAACTGTAGCGAGCGTCTGAGGTGTGAGGTGGGCGTTGTGAGTGACCGAAGATCCACACGATGGATTGATTGATTTGTGGGGTTTAACGTCCCAAAACCACCATTTGATTATGAGAGACACCGTAGTGGAGGGCTCCGGAAATTTTGACCACCTGGGGTTCTTTAACGTGCACCCAAATCTGAGTACACGGGCCTACAAAATTTCCGCCTCCATCGGAAATCCAGCCGCCGCAGCCGGGAATCGAACCCGCGACCTGCGGGTCAGCAGCCGAGTACCTTAGCCACTAAACCACCGCGGCGGGGCGATCCACGCGATGGAAAAGCAGGAGGTTGGTCAATGCGTGAAGGCTGCTTTTGACTGTGACGACCGAGTGCGGTTGTCTGTGGATGGTGGGTTATAAGCAAGTCTTCGTCGTAGTCGTCATTGTATTCTTTAAACCAAACGATCATTTCTTGTTTGATCTTTTCCCATGGCTCGTCGTTTTGAAATATATGGGTGAGGTAGAATTTGAAGGCCTCACCGGAAACGTAGTCGGTAAAGTTGGCGACCATCTCTCATTCCTACCACGATGCAGCGGTTGCGTGGAGCTCGAACAGGTCGAACCAGTCCTGTACAGGTCCATCGTCCGCTGCTCCGGTGTACTTGGGGATGGGAAGGTCAGTCGATGATTCTGTCATGGTGCTGGTCGCTGTGTGCGGCCAGGAGATGATTCCGTAGTCGATGTATGGTCAGGTTGTCTTGTGGAGAACTGCGTCGATGATGAGACACTGATGAAGTGGCTGGGAGGTCTTCATCTTGTCGACTCGTGTGACGCTATGACGAATGGCAGACGGGGCCTGGCTCATACGCCATGTTTATCACAAAGCAATTCTTCCTCATCTTCTACCGTTCATCGCTACCTTCTTACATTACATATATATATATTGTAGAAGGGTTGATAGGCGGGCTCGTTGATACATATGAAAAACAAAATATTGGGAGCGCAAACTGACGGGAGTCGATAGAGGAGACAAACAAGCGAAGACTGAAACTTGGTTTATTCAACGAAGATAATATATACCAGAAAGACAAGAAGGGAAGAAGAAATACAAGGAAGAAGGTTCCAGCCTTTTCCATAAAAAAGAATATCAATAGTTTTGTCAGCTCCCCGACTATAATAGTAGATTGCAAAACGTCATTTCTGGACGACACTTGACCACAGTGGAAGCTTCTCCCTTGTATTCTCTTTCCCTTCTTGTCTTTCTGGTATATATTGTTGTTTGTTGTGGTACAACACGAACAAAAGGCAGATAGAAGTAGTTGAAATCAAGAAGACGAAATGGATGTGGGCCGGGCATGTAGCGGGTAGACAGGATAACCGCTGGTCGTTAAGGGTAACTAACTGGATTCCCAAAGAAGCAAGCGGGTTATGGGGAGACAGAAGGTCCTGCAGTGAATGTAGTCAGGCTGATGATGATGATGACAGCGATTCTAAGCAGCCGAACAGCAAGATCACCTTCTTTGTCCTCGACCAGCTAGAGCTCCACTACCTGGTGTCCCTCAAATCCCTTACTGTCTTTGTCCACCAGTACACACACGTTATTTGCCCCACTCTTAAAGAGCATCGCCCCGATGCTAGATCAGTAGTGCAGTTTTTTTTTTTTTTTTAATGTCTTGCACAGTCACTACCTGGCATAAGACTTCATGCGCACTACATGAACGAGTTCTGGATGATGCTGGCAATGCCTCGTACTAACACGAGCTGTCGGGAACGACCTCATAAGTAACATCACTCAGTCGTCGCAGTACTAGGCATGGCCCAAAGTATCTTCTTAAGAGCTTTTCGGAAAGTCCTCATTTCTGCATGAGCGTACAAACCCATACTCTGTAGCCAGTCTGGTAAACAACTGTTTTGAGGCGAGCATTGTAGCGCCTTCATTGTACTCCTGCTGCTGCTGTATTCGCAAGGGTGCTAGTTGCCTTGCGTCTTCCGCTCGTTCTTTAAACATCTCGGCGTCCGGGTCAATGTCATCATATTCCCACGCTAGCATCGCATACAACATGGTTAGTACTTCCCGTCCGTGAATTGGGCTGAACGGGGTTATTCGGGTTATTTCTTGCTTGGCCGTGTTGTATGCAAATGTGATATATATGGCGAGATTTTGTCCCAATTTTTGTGTTCGACGTCTACGTACACTGAAGGCATGTCTTCAATTGTTTTGTTCAGATGCTCTGTAAGGACGTTCGTTTGCAGGTAGTAGGCGGTCTTACGATGGGTTTTTCCACTCAGCATCAGGACTTGATCCAAAAGAGCTGCCGTAAATGCGGTTCCCCTCTCTGTGATTATAATGCTTGGTGCAACATGCCTCAGTACAACATTCTCGATGAAAAATTGTACCACCTCTGCTGCTGTAACCTCTATGGATAGCCTTTGTTTCAGTATAACAAGTAAGGTAATCTGTCGCGACAATAACCCAGCGGTTCCCGGCAGTAGAAGTAGGAAGTGGGCCCAAAATGTCCATGCCAATCTGGTCGAATGGTGTTTTTGGGATCAGCACAGGCTGCAGGAGGCCAGCTGGTTTAGTCGGCGGTGACCTCTGTCGCTGGCAGTCGAGGCAAGTACGAACGTGGTGCTTTACGGTTATGGTCAGTCTTGGCCAGTAGTACCGTTGCCGTACTCTAGCCAACGTTCTCGTGTAACCTAAGTGGCCTGATGTCACTTCGTTGTGGCATGTTTCAAGTACTTCGGAGCAAAAGGCTGCTGGGATGACGAGCAAATGTGTGGCACAGAGGCACGATGAAAGTAACAACGAAAGGCTTACGCACTGTCTTTTCGCTCTGCAGTTCGCCGTGGTCGCGCCCGGTGCGTCGGTGTTTGGCCTTCCGGACGACTTTTCGCCCTTGGGAGGAATTTGCGAGGCCGCGCCTGCCATGGATCCGCGCCTGTTGGAAACAACTTGCATGAACCGGTCCAAGTACATGGAACGCCCCCTGGAATATCATCGATGTGCAGCCGCGACGACAACGTCATCAAGTTCGGAAACAATATTACCGAGCATCCAGCAGTATCTCTTCTGTGGGCACGGAGGCACTATGGAAGAAATAACGAAAGGCTTGCACATCTGTCTTTTCGCTCTGCAGGTTGGTTGCTTTTCCAAATTACCCTCTGGCAGTTTCTGATCAGATGATCCTTTCATTGTCGTGCTTCCGTGCCCTGAAGCAGTTCGCGAGTGTGCATTGCATCTTCGGCGCCTCCTGCTCCTGGGAGGTGACATCTAAACAAATCCTGGTCATATGACTAAAACTCGGGAAGAGAAGCTTAATTCAGTTTTTGATAGTGTGCAACGTATTGAAGCTAATAATGTGAGCCTTCTCGAATCCGTGAACCAGGTTTTGCTCCTACATGCCACCTTAAAAAATATTTCGAATCTCTAATGCAAAGAGTAGGCGAGCTCGAGAACAAACTTCAGTCAATGTCGACACAGCACTTTTCCACGAATGCAGAAAACATTCCCAAGATGCAAGTAATAATCGATGAATTACAGTCAAAGGTGACAGGGAGCGATTCCGGGCTTGGCCCCACGCATGAGAAAGCTTTCGAGAATTCAAGACAAAATAGATGACTTGGAAAACCGCTCCCGCCGGTCTAACTTACTTTTTTACGGAGTCGCCAATACTGATGGTTCCGAGTCGTGGGAAGCCTCTGAGAGAATCGTAAAAGAGCTCTGTTCAAGCCATTTTGGCATAACTGTTACGTCTATTTCTAGAGCTCACCGCCTGGTCCGGTTTTCATTGGATAAGAAGCGTTCGATCATTGCAAAATTTTTTAACGAGAAAGAAGTCGAATCTATTTTGAGCAAGGGCTTCGAACTGAAAAACACAACACTAAACGCAGCACGAGACTATTCTGAGGCCGTGCGTGACAAAAGGCGCAAACTACTGCAGTTTTCAAAGAGCTTAAAAAAGGACCGTGACCGTATTCGTCTCGTTTTCAATAGGTTGTTCGTTAACGATGACGTTTACATGTGGGACACAGAGTCGAACTGTGCTAAACAACTTTCGAGTCGCAACAACACTTGACGCATCTCAAATGTCCATCCCCCTGTCTTCTCGTATCACCAACCAGTACATTTATATCAACCATCTGAAGCAAACGAATAAACTAGTTCCCTTGATCACGTACACGGCTTCCATTTTCCTTACAATCAAGCCAGAAGTACCCTCAGTAAACGGAACAAAAAAGTTCATCCCAAACCTCAGGAGTTAAGGCATCGACAAATAAGGCATCACACGAAATAACTTTCACATATGTGAACGCGCGCAGCATCATGAACAAGTTAGATGCTTTAGAATCGTTGCTTATCGGCCTCAAATCCGACTTCTTGGCCATTACTGAAACGTGGCCAACAAGTGATATCGAAGATGCTGAGCTAACACCTCCAAACTACGTGATCATACGCAAAAATAGACCGATACGAGGCGGCGGCGTAGCTGTCTTTATAAGTAAAAGAATCCCCTTCACATTACTTCCAGACGTAGAAGGCGTAGAGGCTGTATTTTGCAAACTTAAATTCACAACCCACGTTATTGTTCTCGGGTGTGCATACCGCGCCCCTTCATCCAACCTTGAGTATATGGATGCCCTGTGCACGTATATGCGGCGTCATGCATCTAATGCCAGAGTTATTCTAGTGGAGGACTTTCATCTGCCTGACTTCAACTGGGAATCAATGCAGTACCACAGCGCGTGCTCCGAAATAATTTACGATTTAATTCTTTCTTTAAACCTTTCACAAATAGTGGCGCAGCCTACGCATGTACAGGAACACAACTTGAGTGTGCTGGACTCAATCTTTCTCACTGATAACTTTCCGGTACATGAAGCAAAGATAGAACTGCTAGACGGCATTTCAGACCATAAGGTAACTTATTTTAGGGTACCTATAAAGGACAGTAAAACACCTGCATACGCAGAGGAAACATTCCCAGACTTTTGTAATGCCAATAACGTAGCAATACATAACTTACTGTTCGACGAATTTCCATCATTTCAAGAATTAGCCTCCGACTCCACTGCGACTATGGAAATGTTGTGGCACAAATTCAAAGAAATTGTTCTTTATTGCTTACAAAACCACGTTCCAATGAAGAAAAAGAAGACCAGAAAGATGAATCCATGGGTCACACGTGTCGTTATACATGCTAAAAGAAAAGTGAAGCGTTTGAGGAAAAATCTAAAAGAGAAACCGAATATTTATAGCCGACAAAATCTGAGCACAGGTATAACTGACATAAAAAACGATATGAAGGCAGCCAAGTTTACTTATTTTGAAAAACTCTACCTCGGTTCATAAAAAGTTCCCCTACAAAATTTTGGCAATACATTATTCCTAAGGTATGTAAAATGACCCACGAAACGCCTGAAAAAAATGCCTATTCCGCAAACGTATTAAATAGCTATTTCCAATCAATTTTTACAGTTGACGACGGAAAACAGCCTCACATAGAAGTTAGAGACGAGACATCTATTAAGCGATTATTCATTTCAGAAGAGGGAATTTTCCACTTACTATTGAAGTTGGATGGCAAAAAAAAGTTCCGGACCAGCCAACATACATAACGCGTTTTTAAAAAGATATGCCGAATGGATAACAAAATACCTGTGCCTGCTTTTTAACAGATCATTGTCGTTGCGTACCCTACCAAAGGATTGGAAAATAGCCAAAGTGATTGCTTTACATAAGTCCGGAAATAAAAACGAACCTACTAATTATCGGCGCATCTCATTAACATGTACAGTTGGTAAACCGCTCGAACACATAATCTTAAAGCACATAACGGAACACATAGAAGAACACAAAAGATTGTCCCCTTTTCAACACGGCTTCCGCCAGGGCATGTCTACTGTAACACAACTCATTGAAATGGTCCATGACGCCTCATTAAGCATTGATCGCCAAAAACAAATAGATCTTATTCTGCTAGATTTCTCGAAAGCATTTGATCGGGTATAGCACAGCAAACTCATCTCGAAACTCCAACTTCTTCTAGGCAAGGGCCAAATTGTTGGCTGGATTACTAACTCCCTAACAGACAGGTCACAGTTTATGGAATTAAACCATGTCTAATTTTCAATCGTACCGCTGACTTCTGGCGTATCGCAAGGCAGTGTTTTGGTGCCGGTATTATTCTTGATTTTCGCGAACGATCTTCTTTCATCTGTTAATGTTGGATGCAGATTATTTGCAGATGACTGCATTCTGTACAAAGAAATCCACTCACACAATGACCATATCGGCTTAAATACAGCGCTAGACGCAGTTTCAGCCTGGTGCAGTGATTGGCAAATGAAAATCAATGAAAAAAAGTCCGCGCTCTTATCTATAACTAAAAAAAAGCATCCATCCAATTTCAATTACGTCATCAATTCAGCTACCCTTTTCTAAGGTCACGAAACATAAGTATCTAGGGGTCATTGTGTCACATGACCTACGGTGGGACGTTCATATTCATTACATCATATCATCTGTGCTGAAAAGACTGTTATTTATAAAAACGCGATTACAGCAACCACCACCACACGCAAACACTGCCTGGTTCCCGTACACAAAAAAACTAACCAGCAAGCTCGAAGGTGTTCAATGAAAAGCGCTTAGGGTCATCTTTAATAAATTTAACCGAACAGATTCACATACGGAGTTGCTTAAGAAGGCTGGACTACTAACCATAAAAAACCGGGCGATATTGGCACGCTTGAAGCTTATGTACCAACTGTTACATGGTCACCTAAACATAGACAAGTCTCGCTACATAAAGCTATCCGCAGCTAGAACTACCCGCCACAAATACTCTCATACCCTTGCCCCCTACAGATTTCACACAGATGCCTTAAAATTCTCCTTCTTCCCGCTTGCGATCAGAGAATGGAATAACCCGTCCCCCTCCATTACCAGTAGCACATCCTTAGCCACTTTCACAAAACTAGTAGAAAGCGACTTGATAGCCTCGCAAACATAATATGGTGCTATGTGATTTTTCTTGTTATTTAAGTAAAGTGCCAATATGATTGTACTTTGACAAATGTGCGTATATGTTGTATTTTTTATTGTTTTGTTATTTTTTTCTTATTTTTCCCCTTTCTATTGACTTTACTTAATCACTGCCTTAGATTGTCCACCTGTTATAATCCCTCTGGGATTGCCAGTATGTATAAATAAAAATAAATAAATGAGTGGATCCTGTTGAAGAGAAGTTTCTTTTGTATAATACTCCAGCCCATAAGCAAAATGATGACAGTGTTCTTATGAAAACAGTTGGTGCCTTCTGAGATCTGCCGTCCAGGTAATTAATTAGGGCAAGTAACCCAGGGTCGCCACGTTATTGCTGCGCAATGGTGACCATGTCGAGCACACCAAGGAATGCTGTTTCTTCCTCATCCGGTAGAGTTGCCGATTCAATGGGTGAGCGGTATAGACAGTCAGCGTCCATATGACGGTTCCCTGACTTGTGTACGACTGTCATATCGTACTCTTGCAGCATGAGACTCCAACGCGCTAATCGCACTGTAGGATCTTTAAGGGGGGACGCGGGTCTTAGAAAAGTAAAAAATGGCCAAAAAATCGATTTTGAGAAAAACGCATTTTTCGAATCTTTGAACCTATAAGCACCTCTCCTCAAATTATTAACGCTAAATTCGATAAAAAAATTGGTTAAAATCTATTTTCAAACCATCACGGGAGTCGCAAAACAACCCGCAAAACAGAAAATTTGTTCGAACTTCCCGCGCGCGCCGCCAGCGAAGCAGCCGACGGATCGGCGCCATCTTGGGCTTGTTTTGAAGCTGGTTCCTTTGTGCGCGTTTTGCGGGCTCTCAAAATGGCGTAGCTCCGACACAACGACTGCCCTCCCCCGTTTTGCGAAGCCGTCTGCCGGACTGCTGATTGGCTAGAGTGCGCGCGCGCCGGCGAGCCCCCCCGTCTTGCGCTTACCATTGGCTGGCGTGGCGGCGCGGCCACGGTTGCTCGCTCTTTTTTTTTTTTTTTTTTGTTTGGTTTTGCTCTGTCGGCGCCTGCTCTCGTGCGTGTTATCTCGTCTGCTACCCGCTCGTGTACCGACGTCGCCGACGTATACGTCTTTCTGCATTTCGCCGGCATGGCTTGGGAAGCTCGCCTGAAGAAGAACACTCGTCAAGCTTTCGGCAGAAAACGAAAGCGAGCGTGGAATGCGCAGCAGAAGGGAGCGGCCTGCGCGCCGCCGAGAACGCCGGAGATGGCCGAGGCAGCACATTCTGACAACAACGGGCTGTCGGAAATGCCTGTTGTTGCGGAGGCAGCACATTCAGACGACGACTCGCTGGCGCAAGTGCCTGTTATTGCCGAGGCAGCACATACAGACGACGATTCGCTGGCGCGAATGCCTGCCGAAGCGGTGCACTCTATTTGGCCCAGCTGCAGCACTTCGTCGGATCATCACGTCAGCGGATCGTCATCCGGCACTACTGGAACCATTCAAGGTCGTGTCGACACGACGTTTTACTCTGCGGACGAGTTCGCCGAGTGCTCCATACGTGCGGCGAATTTAAAAGAGTCCCTGGCATAGCAGTGTGCGACAGCACGAAAGTTTGAGCTGCTGGACGTTCAGCTGGAGGGCGACGACAAAGAAAACGGCACGCAATTGGCCATTGTTGATATAGAAGCGATAGACTCGCTATTTGGACTTCTCCCCTGCCCCGAGTGCAGTTCAAAAAGTATGACTTTCTCCAAGGGAAAAAGAGACTATGGGCTGTGCTCGAAACTCGTGCTCGCATGCAGCAGTTGCGACTTTCGCGAAGAACGGTTTTCTTCACCGAGAGTTGCTGAAAATAGCCAGGCCAAAGTAAGGCCTTTTGAAGTGAATTTGCGTGCCATGAAAGCGATGAACACTATCGGCAAAGGGGCAACAGCTCTGATAAACTTTTTTTGCCGCGATGAATATTTCGCATCGAGGGCTTCACCAGAAAACATATCAAAGCCACATGAAAATCATGCGGGAAGCCTGCGGTGCGACTGCTGCCGAATGCGAATCCACTAGCGTTGCCCGCGTCAAAGAACTCTATGCGGAGTTTGGCAATCCACCGGGCAACGTCGACGTCATTTATGATGGCACGTGGCTTACCCGTGGACACAGCTCTCATATCTGTGTTGGTTGTATAATTGAAATGTACACTGGTTTAGTTATTGATCACGTTGTACTTTCAAACTTTTGCCTGGGCTACGCCACTGGACCAAAGGAAGATCAGGAGGGACACGCTGCTTGGCTTGTCCAGCACGCCCCTGTGTGCCAGAAAAATGTTGACTGCAAGGCTGGCCAGATGGAAGTAGAAGCAGCCCTACGCCTCTTCCGACGCTCCTTAGAAAAGCATAAGCTTCGGTACACAACAATGCTTTCAGATGGTGATAGCCGAACCTTTCATGCCCTCACTGAAGATGAAGTTTACGGATACATAAAAGTTGAAAAAAAAAAAGACTGCATCAACCATGTGCACAAACGAATGGGGGCTGCCTTACAAACGCTCATCGAAAAGAAAAAAGCTCAAGGTGGGTCACTTGGCGGAAAAGGTAGGCTCACTCAAGACAAAATAAAGAAAATTACCTCTTACTATGGCTATGCCTTGAGGAGCCACAAGAGTGATGTGCCAGGCATGAAAAAGGCTGTGCTGGCCACACTAAGGCACATGTCATCAACAGACGAGGCACCCAAACATGACCTCTGCCCTGAGGGAACAGATTCATGGTGCAAGTTCAACAGGGCCATAGCCAATAGTGAGGTGCCTCCACCGCACAAGAACAGCCTGCCCGATTTCGTCTGTGAGGCACTGGAGCCTGTGTTTATGAGGCTTAGCGACAAAGCATTGTTGGAAAGGTGCAGTGATGGGATCACCCAGAATCCTAGTGAGAGCTTACACGCTACAATTTGGCAACAAGTCCCCAAGACCACCCATGCCTCACTGCGCAGCGTAGAAAGAGCTGTGGCTGAAGCCATCAGCCGCTTTAATCAGGGGGCCACGAAGAGCAATGAAGCAATTGCTGAGAAGCTAGGCTACAGTGCAGGAAATCTCTTCATGCGTCGTAGCTTTGAAAAGGATAAAACCAGGCTTCACAAATCGCGGAGGGAGCATCTGCAGAGCAGTTCAACAAAGGCAACACTTGCAAAGCGACATAAGCCTGCAAGAGACACTGCATACAGCCCTGGCATGCTGTAGAATTGTAAGGGTGTCTGGGACAAAAATGTGTTTTACTTGAAATAGTGTTTTATGTATAAAAGGGCGATGTTTTTATATATAACATGTGTCTTCCTTTGGTTTTCAGTGCACTAGAACAGCCACAAAGTTGTAGACTGGTTTCCTTATACTGATTCAACGGCCAGTACACAGTTTTTAAATGAGCTGTGGCAAATATTTTGGGAAGGTGCATTGACACATTTGGTACAGCCATACTCACATAATGTAGAGCTATACAACGGTGCCATTTTTATTGCTCTAGCTTCACTTTAGCAAAAGTTACAGTTATTAGAAACTTTAAATGCGTTTTTCTCAGTTCGATGTTTTTGTGCACCACACTAAACTTTAGGGGTTTTTCTTATATGTTACTGTTGATTGAGAATGACAAACTTGGTATCATTTTATTTGTAATAACATAACCTATGGGGTGATGCTATTTTGATTACTCTAGAAGCATACTGTTAATTACAATTATGGATAGTAATGAGCGAAAATTGAACAGAATATCCATTGTAAGCGCTGGTCTGTTTTCTTATCTATATAATGCCTAAAAATTAATAAATATAGCATCACCCCATACAGAAAGCCCTCAGCATTGGGGCTATGCATTTATTTTTTGGACCTGGCTTGATTAAGTTGCCAAAAAGCCCCCAAGAAGTGCATAATTAATTAAATTACAGATGTTATTATCTTTTTATCCACTGAAGCTATTTCAGAAACAATTACATATTTGAAATCAGCATGAAAAACTGTCCAAGATGGTGAGGTGTGGTCAAGATTGAGCCAAAAACAGAAAAAAAATTTTAAAGACCCATGTCCCCCCTTAAGATTCGCAAACCAACACAGTGAATGGTGGTCGCTGATGACTTTGAAAAGGAGGCCGTAGAAATACGGGCGAAATTTTGTAACCGCCCATACCACGGCGAGGCATTCTTTCTCAGTCGTGCAGTAATTAGCCCCGGCGTGTGTTAGTGTTCGGCTTGCATAGACAATTGCTCTTTCTGTGCCTTCTTGTAGCTGCACAAGCATAGCTGCCAGACCAACATTGCTGGCATCAGGGGGCTTTCTCATCAAAATGGGCAAGCACTGGAAGCGTCTGTAGTCGCTGGCGCAGGTTCTTAAAAGCAGCTTCCTTTTCAATGTTCCATTGGAAAGCAACGCCTTCTCTCGTGAGGCGGTTTAACGGTGATGCGATGCGTGCGAAGTCCTCGATGAATAGTCCCTTCTTTGCAGCTTGTATCGATGTGTATCGGTTTTGCGCTGTTGGAGAATGCGATATCGTGCCAGTTGTCTGGCTTCTTCTGCTCTTTCTATATAGTTGTGAACGTCATAGTCATTCTCAAACGTCTCGTCAATAGGTAACATTGCATCTAAAGGTGTCGTTACCGTTCAGCCAAAAACAAGTTGGAATAGCATCATCCGTGTTGTCTCTTGCATCGCAGTGTTATAGGCGAATGTTGCATAGGGTAATATTTTATCTCAAGTACGGTGTTCTATATCCGCATACATTGACAACATAGCAGCCAGCGTTCTGTTCAGTCGTTCGGTAAGACCATTCGCTTGAAGATGATATGCCGTCGTTTTCCTATGACTGGTGTGCGTCAATTTCATAATATATTTCATCAGGTCAGTCGTAAATGCAGTTCCTCAGTCCGTGATCAATGCTCTTGGAGCTCTGTGCCGCAGTACGATGTTCGAGACGAAGAATTCCACTACTTCAACGGCTGATCCTTTAACAAGAGTCGCTGTCTCAGCATATCGGGTTAAGTAGTCGGTAGCAACTATTATGCACCACTTTCCTGATGACAATGTAGGAAATGGGCCCAGTAAGTCCATTCCCACTTGTGCGAATGGGACCTCTGGTGGTTCTTTCGGATGAAGGAGACTTGCTGGTTTTAGCGGTGGGGTTTTACGTCTTTGGCAGTCCCAGCAGGTTCTGACATAGTGTCGTACAGAGCTAAGCAACTCCGGCCAGTAGTATTTATGCGGGTGCGGGCTAATGTTCTGTTTACTCCTAAATGTACAGCTGATGGATTGTCGTGGCAAGCCTCCGAAATCTCTGGTCGCAGAAGTAAAGGGACGACAAGCAGGAATGTCGCTGTATTGTTGTCAAAGTTTCTTTTATACAGGATGTTGTTTCGTAGAATGAACGCTGACAAGCTGCAGACAAAAGGTCGTGGAACATCGACAGACTGTCCTTGTAGGTACTTGATCAAGAGGAGTAGCTCAGGGTCGGATCGCTGATGATGTGCCATCTCTGACGGTGTCACAGCTCCCAAGAAAACAAAATCTTCACCGTCCTCGGTGGAAGCAGAAGCTGCAGGTTGAATCGGAGCACGTGACAAGCAATTCGCATCACTGTGCTTGCGACCTGACTTATACACAAGCGTGATATCTTACTCCTGTAATCACAGGCTCCATCTTGCAAGCCGTCCACATGGGTCCTTGAGATTAGCCAGCCAGCATAGCGAATGATAGTCCCTTATAGCTCAAAAAGGCCTACCATATAAATATGGTCGAAACTTGCTGATAGCCCATACCACGGCTAGGCATTCTTTTTCGGTCGCTGAGTAGTTGACCTCAGCTTTCAAAAGAGTGCGACCGGCATACGCAATGATTCGTTCTTGTCCGTTTTGCCATTGGATGAGCACGGCCCCAAGACCTAAATTGCTTGCATTTGTGTGGATATCGATTTCCGCTTCCTCGTCAAAATGCGCCAGAACGGGATGGCTTTGAAGACACTTTCGTAGTTCTTCGAAGGCATCCTCTCGTTCGGCAAGCCATACGAAAGGCATTTCCTCTTTCGTCAGCCACATCAGTGGTTCAGCGATTTGTGAAAAATTTTTAAAGAACCGTCGATAATAGGCGCAGAGGCCTAAAAGTCGCCTAACAACCTTTTTGTCTCTTAACTTGGGAAATTTCGCTACGGCCTCAGTTTTTGCAGGGTCTGGGCGGACGCCTTCTGCGCTGATGACATGGCCGAGAAAAAGGAGCTCACGGAAG
The DNA here is from genome assembly GCF_043290135.1 of Rhipicephalus microplus. Taxonomy (NCBI): domain Eukaryota; kingdom Metazoa; phylum Arthropoda; class Arachnida; order Ixodida; family Ixodidae; genus Rhipicephalus; species Rhipicephalus microplus. The sequence goes on along the minus strand of NC_134702.1, from coordinate 280,783,259 downwards.
CCGAAATGACATTTTCGCGGTTTTATCGTCAAGTTCGCTGACTTGATAACAGTGAGCAGGGTCCAGAGCCTTTCCAAATGTTGCTCGAAGATAGCAGAGAAGACTACAACAATGACGACATAAACCAGGCACGACTGCCATTTCAGACAACAAAGCACTGTGTCCATCATTCGTTGGAAAGTGCTGAACAAAGGCCAAAAGAGAGTACCTTGAACTCATAAACCGTACGGTGTCATTCATATGGTGTACGAAATCATTCATACTGGCGACTACGGTTCCCTTTGCAACGTGCTGGTGCTGCACCTCATTTCTAAAGTTTGTAAGTAGAACATTTGCACATCCGTCACGCAACTTAACAAGGCCTCGTGCCATGCAGATCCCTTTTCGGGGTATTAAGGCAGTGTTGTCAGCAAATTCTTCGAATTTACTGAATGCTTTGTTGGTTACTGCGACAAATATGCTCGATCTTGGCGGCACCATGACGCCAACATCTGCAATAAAAAGGTCATATACATTTTCTTCCGTTTTATAGGTAGCAATCGCGTGCCTAGTCGAGAATGAGACGGAAGATTCTCGAAAGTTAATTACAGCGTCATTAGCTCATAAAAAATCCATGCCGATAATCAAGTCTTTTGAGGATTCTGGCAACACAATAAAACTGGCGTCGTACGTGAAAACCCGTATTCCAATTCTCGCTGTGCATATTCCAGTAGGGTTGATAAGGTGCCCTCCTACTGTGCGAACTTGTGGTCCCTTCCAAAGAGTTTTCAGTATTTTAGAAAGTCCGCCACTTATCACTGATTAATCTGCGCCTGTATCTACCAGTCTAATGGCTTCGTAGCCGTCAACGCACACACGTAAATCGGAAGCAACGTCACTATCGAAGCACCGGTTTCTGAGTCGGTCGTCGTTTAGAGTCAGCAATGGAGGTTTTTCTGCATTAGCGCCGACAGCGGCCTTGCCTCCACAGGTCGCTGACTCTAGTTTTCTCGACGCGGGCTTGGGGAACGAGACCTTGGTGAGTTTGCTGAAGGTCGGGAGGCTAGGCGACCTATAGCTCCCCATTGACGTCGCACGAGGTTGGTGTCGTTGGAAGCCACTTGAGCTTGGACGACCTGACAGTTATTTTTCAATTTCGAAGGGCAATCGCCATTTCGTGGTCGAAGTGCATTGACAGGAAAACCACGTAGTTCTGCCTGGCGGTAGTGGCACGTTGGGCAGAGGTGACCAACATCCCCACAGTGGTAACAAAGCGGTATCCTGTCGGGAGTGCGCCAGACATTGCTCTTCCTGAGTCTCCTCTCTAAAGTTGGCTACAGAGTGCTCGGCGGCAACAGGTGCTGCATAGGTGTAGCCGCCGCAACGTCCGCACGTCCTGGAGATCCTCTCAGTAGCACATCGACATACGTCATTCTCGTCTGCTGTTGTAACGGCGGTTCTGGCTGCACGTTGCTCAAAGGTTCACATACCACCTGCCTGACCTCCTCACGGATCACGTCGGCCAGAGACGAAAACATTGGAGCGTTCTGGTCAAGGCGCTGCTTCTGGAGCTCTTCTCACACAACAGACTGCATCAGCTCACATACTGCTTCCATGCTGTTACCGTAGACTGGTGGCAACATGTCCGAGAAAGTGATAATGGCATCCCGATTGTATAACCTTGCTCGCTGCTGTAGCGTTCTTTCTATCGTAGTCCCCTCGGAACGAAACTTGGCGACGATATGCGGCGAATTCGAATTAGTCCAGCAAAAAGTTCTTGCTTCACGCCTCGCATCAGATGACGCAGCTTCCTGTCTTCACTCATATTTGAATCCGCTCGGCGAAATAGGCAAAACATGTCTTCTACACATATGGCGACACTTTCATTATTTTGCTGATGTCTTGTCTGGAGTGCAGCTTCAGCTCTCTCTTTGCGGTCTGTGTTCGGGAAAGCAGCGAGCAGCTCACGTCGAAAGTAATCCCACGACCGGAAGGTAGCTTCGTGATTTTCATACCACGTTCGTGCGCTATCTTCTAGCGCGAAGTAAACACTTTCAAGTTTGCGCTCCAAGTTTGCTGATGGGATGGTAGGCCGTTGTTCAGATGCGCCGGAACCCTAAGAACTGCGTGATGTTCCCAAATAGTGCAGACTCTAATTGCGTTCCGAGATCTGTTGTCACAGTCGGTGGAACTCTGAATCGCGCTACCCAGTGGAAGAGGAAAGCGTGAGCAACTGTGTCGGCAGTGATATCTGGGATGGGGACAGCCTCCGGCTTCAAGGCGCTGGTTATGAACTTCAGAAGGTGCTTCAACTCTGGATCTCTGTGTTGAGCTGTCGTTAGTGTGGTGAAGTCAATGCCGCTTGGTAGGCTGACGGCGTTTAGTGGACTGTGCGAAAGGACGTCTGCCGCTGCATTGTCCTTCCCACTGACACGGCGTATATCCTTGTGAATTCTGCGATGTAAGACACTAGGCTGAGCTCTCGTGCCACGTGTGCACCCGTATCTGAGTTGACAGCGCGCAATGCATAAGTCAGCGGCTTGTGATCTTTGAGCACGAAAAATTCTCGACCTTCTACATTGCGGCAGAAGTGTCGCATAGCCGCGTATATGGCCAGGAGCTCCCTACCAAAGGTGCTGTATCAGCGTTTGGCCGGGCTAAATTTTCTAGAGAAGAAGGAAATGGAGTTCCACCTTCCGCTTGACTTTTGCTGTATTACGGCTCTAGTAGCTGCGTCTGTGGCGTCCACCATTATGCATTGCGGTACACCAGGTTGTGGGTATGCGAGCAGGGTGGAAATCGCAAGAGACTCCTTCATATGCCAAAACGCCTCTACCGCTTGGTCGTTCCACTGAATGTCGCTCGCCTTAATTCCTGAAGCTTCTAGTAGGCTGCACAGCGGGTGAAGGATGTGGGCGCACTTCGGAACGAACCTCCGATAAAAATTTACGAGGCCTAGGAACTCTCGGAGCTGGCGGATGATTTTTGGCTGTGGAAACCGCCATACTTCTTCGACCTTGTCCTGGTGCGGTTTCCCTCTCGCACTCGAAATGCTGTGGCTCAAAAATGATAGCGATGGTACCCCGAACATGCACATGGCCGTGTTGATAACGATGCCCTATTCTGCCAGTCGCTGTAGGACGTAGCGTAGATCACTCTCGTGCTCTTCGGGCATGTGGCTAGCAATCAGCAGGTCATCCAGGTAAACTTTGCAGGAGTCGAGGCCCCGACAACCCCATCCATGAACCGTTGGAAAGTTTGGCCAGCATTAAGTAAGCGAAAAGGCATCCGTAAAAATTTAAACATTCCAAATTGCATTGTTACCGCGGTCTTGGGAACATCCTCTGATGCTATACCAGAACTAATTTTGAGATAACAACCATCCTCTGATACCAGAACTATACCATCCTCTGATACCAGAACTAATTTTGAGATGTTCGTGCCATGCAGGCAGGAGGTCAGGTCGTGGACGTGTGGCACTGTCACGCGGTTTAGCGCCCAATAATCCCGCAAGGTCGCCAATCACGACCTGTTAATTTGGGGACCATGTGAAGAGGCGACGCATACAGGCTGGATGAAGGGCGTACTATGCCGAGTTCCATCATATGCGAGAAAACCTGCCAAGCTAGCCGTAGCTTCTCAGGCAAAAGCCGCCGTGTGCGCGCGTAGTTTCTGTGGTTTCTATGTGATGCTGAACATCATGTTTTGCTTCGGCCAATGCCTGTTTCTGTAGCGTCAGTTCTGGAAACTCTTGTACTATGGCGGTGAAGCGCGATTCTCCTGATGGACTGAGTAAAGTCGGGCTGAGCGGAGAATACAAACACGGCTTGCCTTGAACCGCTACACCACATACAGGGTCCTGAAGCCGTTTGTTTCGAACATCAACCATCAGACCAAAGTATTGCAGAAAGTCAGCGCCCAATATAACGAATTTGACATCGACATTTATGGACACCCATTTGAATGTTCTCTTGAAGCCGAAGTCCAGTGTGAGTGAACGATGTCCGTATGATCGTACTACCGTGTTATTGATGGCTTTGAGTGGTGATGTAGTAGAGTTCTTCCTTTCGGTTTGTGACGCAGGTATCACGGTCACCGCAGCGCCTGTGTCGACTAAGAAACGAGCCCCATTGTTGCGGTCAGTAACAAAAAATACCGAGCGACAACTTAAAGGCATTGTAGGAGCACCGGTCGCCCCCAGTGCTTGCCGTGGTCGTTTCCAGAGCGCGCGCAGGTTGGAACACAGTTACGCGCAGAATTTCCGAACCGCCGATGATACCAGCATATATTTTTCTGCTGCGGCTGTGATACCAATGTGTTTGGCTCACTTGCATCTTGTGCTCTCCTGCTTGTACGCAAAGCTGATAATGTCCCGGTGAGTCGAGAAATATCTGCACGCATTTGCTGAAGTTCATCCTGAGCCCGCTGTTTTTGAATGGTAGCCAGTGATGTGGGCGTAGTGACCACCACGAGCCAAACAGCGCGCTCGGCGACCGCAGGTAGGCCTTTCTGCTCCGACGCCTCGACACCCACGCGAACACTTGAGGGCAGCTTTTGCAAAAAGAGGTCTCGAAACAATGCTCTGTCTCCGCTGTCTGTTGTTTCGCTGGTTAACAGTTGCAGGTGCCGCAATAGCTGACTAGGAGTACGGTCGCCGAGGTTCATGTCGTGAAACAATGATGTAGGCGCTGCGATTCGGAGGGCGTGACATGGTGGATGACAGTTTCTTTCACCAAGGTGGAAAGGTGGGCATGTTGGTATTCCATGTTTAAGAAGGGTACGAGCGCACTGAATATGAATACACAAAGAAAGGACACACGTGTGTCCTTTCTTTGTGTATTCGTATTCAGTGCGCTCTTACCCTTCTTAAACAAAGTTTCTTTCAGCGTTACATATGCTTTTTTGGCAGGTGGGTCGAGTAAGAGATCCCGTAAGTCGTTCGCCACGCAAGATAAGATTGTCTACCACAGAAAGTTCGTCACGTACTTTGAAGAATAGCTGAAGCTCGGCCGATAACGATTTGTGTGCAAGCCCCGACGATTGCACATAGATTTTGCTTTGTTGCAGTGCCCTACCTTCACTGGCTCTAGGTGAGAGGCTGCTTACGACGTAGTGGTATTTAGTCAAGTCTGATGTGATGCGTCGCGCTGCGAACTGGGTTTCTACTTGAATAAACCAGTGTGCGGTATCCGCGGTGCAAAAAGATGGCAGCTTACCGTCGACTTAAGAGACTGTAGACGTCGAAGTCATAGTCGCGGAGTCTGTCGCCGACGTCGAAGTCGTAGCGACGTTGATGCCCGACCCCGGTGGCTGCACCACAATTCCGGGTCATCAATGTTAGAACACACTGCGAGGCTGAGCTGGGCGAGCAGGTCGCGCAAGCGAAATGAACCACATGTGTCCCAAACAACAACTTAACTTTTATTTCCCTTGAAGTGCACGAAGAAGAGCCACGTGATACTTCGTGCTTGCGCTCTTGACACTGGCGCACAGAAGCACCGTTTTGCCGCGCTACAGGCCAACTCTTGGTGTCGAAAAGCAGTCTTTAAATTCGGCCAGTAGCTCAAGAAGCCTCTTTCGCTTGTCCTTAGGCAAAGCAGTGCTAACGTGGAGAACTGGTGTTGAATCAAGTTTTGCGCCTCATCAACTACTGCCAAGTAGCTTCCTGCGTCTGATATCGTTGAAGTAAGCGACGACCATGCTTTTTAGAAGATGCTGGCGCTCAGCACTAAAATTTGTCACAAGAAAGTTCGTGCGTCCAGCGGCAACACTGACAATACCTTTTGCGACAGAAACGCCGTGTGCGAGGACGAGCGAGCTTACTCAATCTGCAACTACTCCTTTGACAAACTGGACAGCGGCTGCCACAGAAACAAGCGTGCATGACCGAGGAGGGAGAACCACATCGTCATCAGTTAGACACAATTCGTTTGGTAGCGCCTGTGGACAATCGGGTGCACCAGGACTGTTGCAGAACGTAATCAAACTGTTTGGGATATTGATGACGGCACTGTATTCTCGTAAGAAGTCCATACCAATAATTAGACCTTTGTAGCATGCACCGGGAACGACAAATGACGCAACGAAAGAAGAACCGCCAATGTCAATTCTCACTGTGTATCTTCCAGAGAGCATCAATAACTGACCACCTGCCGTCCTTATTTGAGGGCCTGTCTACGGCGTCTTCACTTTCTTGAGGTGGACGGCGAGGTCCTGATTGATAATAGAAAAGTCGGCACAGGTGTCGACTAAGGCTGTCACTTTCTGGCCATTAAGACAAGACAAACACTAAGGTCAGCGGTCACAATGTCGTCACTCTCATGTCTTGTGAGCTTTACAGTGTCATGTATTGGGGACTTTTCATCGTCATTTTCATGGCCTGCAACCTTGCCCCCGGAGGTCGCCTCCCTCAGTTTCTCTTGCGCTGGCTGGGTGACCTTCTTGCGTTAAGGTCCGCGGAGGTACGTCGGTGTGACATAGGCGAAAGCGCGGGAGAAGGAGAGCGGGATCGACGTCCCGAACCTGACTGGTGAGTAGGTACTGCCTCTTCGTCAGAAGTACGGTAGTCGTAAAAGTGAGAACCGGCTCCTTGGAAAGAGGCGTCCTCCAGGTGTGGTATGTATTCGTCGTTCGCGTGTCGAGCGTCAGACCACGATCGAAGAAGGCGGAACGAATCACTGCGGTGCCAGCAATGACGGGCAATATGACCTGCACTTCAACAGTTAAAGCATAGTGGATGTCGATCGATTGTGCGTCATGCGTTTGTTCTTCAGAACGGTGGACGTCTGAGCCTCCCATCTTGTGACGATGTCTATGGTGGTGCTGTGGACGGCTGGTGGTGTGTCGGTAGGTGTTGTATTTGTTTCGTTTGTAACGCCAGCAAAACCAGCTGCATGCGCACTATTTCCTTCGGGCCCTGTGCACCTTCATTCTCCGTCTCCTAATGCCAATGTCTCCTAATGCCACCCTCTCCTAATGCCAATGTATATAACCACGCTGCGGACAATAAACGCCATCGCTGACTGCCCGACCATCGTCCTTGCTGCTTCGCTGCGCGCGCCTGTGTTACTACAGTGACGACGAGGATGGGCTTGCATTTTTAGCACAGCCGGCGGCTCTGCACTCATATCTTTTGCATCGCTGTCGGTTGCCTCGGCTGCAATGGACATTGATTCAGCCTCCTCGAGGGTTAAATCTTTATGTGCCAGTAACTGCTTGCGCAAGTTAGTTGAGCGTACGCCGCAAACAATCCTGTCCCTCAACATCCGGTTCAGCGCACTTCTGAAGTTGCAATTGTCTGCTATGCGCCGTATTTTGACTAGGAATGCGTGCACCGACTCCCCTTCTTGTTGGCAACGGGTAAAAAACTTGTAGCTTTCTGCAATCTCGTGACGCTTGGGATCGTAGTAGTCATTTAATGCTGCGACCGCTTTGGCGTAAGTAAGCGAATTCGGCGTCCGAGGTGCAATTATCCCCGCTAGCACTAGCACAGTCTGCGTGCTGAGTGCTGCCACCAGAAGTGCTCTCTGCCTTTTGGAGTCAGTAATAGCATTTGCTTCAAAATACGCTTCAGCCCGAACAAGGTATGGTTTCCACTTATCTCTTGTGTCGTCGAAAACCGGGAGCTGGAGGCTGGTCATGGTCGCCGGTACTTGTTGCGGCAGGGCGTCGGCTTCAACTTCAGCATGGGCGGTTTCCGGGCTCGTCGCCACTGTTCGCGCTCGTTCCTTGGCATGCTCACGTTCTACGCACGTTTTCTGCCCAACATGTCGACTGTGCTCAGCCCCTTGTATCAGCTCATAGAAAAACGAGCCCGTTGGGAATGGCGGGAACCGCAGCAGTCAGCGTTCGAGAAAGCGAAAGAAATGTTGAAGAATGCGCAGCTTCTTGTTCATTTTGATCCCAACAGGGAACTGAAGCTAGAATGTGATGCTTCCCCGTATGGCGTGGGTGCTGTTCTGTTTCACTCGGTGGGAAATGAGCACAGACCAATCGAGTTTCGCTCCAGAACGTTAACAAAAGCGGAGCGAAACTACTCTCAGTTGGAGCGAGAAGCCTTGGCACTGATTTTTGGCGTTTCTCGTTTTCGTGACTACCTCCTAGGTCGGCCTTCACCCTGGTAACGACCGTCAGCCACTGCTGGGACTGCTCAAGCCTGACCACCAAACGCCGCCGATGGCCGCCGCGCGCATTCAACGGTGGGCACTGTTCCTAGGAGGCTACCAGTACAAGCTACAGTACGTCCCGGGGAAACAACTACTGACAGCAGATGCCCTCAGCAGACTACCAGCCCCGGCGGCAGCAGAACCAGCAGCCGAAGGGAAGCCTCCCGAGTACGTCCTGTCGTTGGAGGCCCTGGACGAAGGTATAGTGACGACGCACGAGTTGCAGGAGCTCACTGCCAAGGACTCGTTGTTAGCCCGTGTCGCGGAATACATCTTGCATGGCTGGCTTCGAACAACAAGTGGAATGGTGCCCGACTTGCTGCCCTTTTTTGATCGCAAAATGGAGCTGTCGATGGCTCACCGGCTAATCTATTGGGGCAACAGAGTCGTCATACCACGGAAGGCGCAGGAAAAGATGTTGCAGCTGCTACATGAAACACACCAAGGCTCCTCGTCAATGAAAGCGGTGGCACGGCCACTGTTTTGGTGGCCAGGGACGGACAGGGAGATTCAGGAATTGTCGGCGCAGTGTGTAAGCTGTGTAGAAAACCTGCCCATGCTTGCGGCGGCACCTGAGTTGGCCGAAAACGGCCGAGAGGTGGTCCCGGATCCACATCGATTTTGCGGGCCCATTAGCCGGCAAGATGATACTTGTGGTGGTAGATGCTCACACGAAGTGGATTGAAGCAATACCTATGATGCATGGGAACACAGCGGGTACTATTCGCTGCTTACGAAGTCTGTTTTGTCAGTTCGGAGTGCCACGCACAATTGTGTCCGATAATGGCACGCACATTACGAGCCAGGAGTTCGCCACCTTTGTAGCAAGAAACAATATTGTGCCCTTGCGTACAACGCCTTTCCATCCTCAGTCAAATGGAGCAGCGGAAAGAGCAGTGCAAACCCTTAAGGATGGCTTGCGGAAAATGCAAGATGGCCCACGAGAAGATAACATCATGCGCCTGCTATTCCATTACAGGAGGACCCCGCAAAAAGAAGGAAAGTCACCCTCAGAGATGCTTCTCGGTTACCAGCTGCGGTCCCGTCTTGACACCTGCCTGCCGCCCAGGGATGAGAACTGGTCGCCGGGTGCTGACGATTGGACCATCTCGCCAGGAAGCGGCGTCTACGTGCGCAACTACGGTGCCGGCAAAAAATGGACGCCTGGACGCGTAAAAGCTGCGTCAGGGGCGAGAATGATAGCAGTGGACACACCAAGAGGGTTAGTGCAGCGTCATATCAACCAAGTCCGCCGCCGCCGCGAATCGACGCCAGAGTCTGCAACTGCGGGGACGGCTGAAGGCACGGACGCTGAAGCTGAACCTGCCAGCGTGACTACTCCTGTCCCGTCTCCTGCGTTGCAACGCACGTCCAGGCCGAATGAGCAAGAGCGAAGCCCAGAGCTACCGACAGCGGATGGTCGGAGTGAGTTTTCCCCACCAGCTGCTACGGAACCTCCAGTCGCTACGGACGAACACTCGCCTGAGGTGGTCCCGCATCAGCCAACGCTGAGGCGATCGACAAGAGTTAGGAACCCGGTACAACGGTTCCACTTTTAAGAGGAAAGAAATGTTGTATTTGTTTTGTTTGTAAAGCCAGCAAAACCAGCTGCGCGTGCACCATTTCCTTCGGGCCCTGTGCACCTTCATTCTCCCTCTTTCCCCCTCCCTTCACCCTCTCCTAATGCCAATGTATATAACCACGCTGAGGACAATACACGCTGTCGTTGACTGCCCGACCATCGTCCTTGCTGCTTCGCTGCGCGCGCCTGTGTTACTACAGTAGTCTTGGTGGTAGGCTGAGGGTCTGCTCTAGTGGCGGTGACCACAAGAGCAGACCCTCAGCAGACAGTTGGCACTGGGCGGTATGGTAGTGATATAGCAGATGGTGAACGTCATAGAGCGTCGGCGCAGCTCATAGGACGGTGCTCGTCATCAGAACCAGCGGTAGGAAATGCGTGGCAGATTTCGTTGCCTACCAGTTCAGTGACGGTTGCAACGGGAGTTTGAGCAAGCGGAGTCCGGAACTTCTGTAGTTTTTCGCGAACTATCTCCCTAATGAGGCCACGCAGAGAGCTTTGATTCTCAGGTATGGCGGCAGCATTGATTGGGGCACTGCTAGACATTCGATCATAATGCCTGCATCGTTGATGGAAGGCTTGCTCAATAGCCGTAGCCTCCTTGATAAAGTCAGCCACGGTAGTTTGAGGATGGCGCAGTAGCCCGGCGAAAAGTTGCTCTTTAAAGCCACGCATGAGGTAACTCAACTTCCTATCTTCAGTCGTGTTCGCGTCACCTCGACAAAAAAGGCATATCCTCAGTGAACATAGCAACGCTTTCATTGGGTTTTTGAATACGTAGCTCCAACAACTGCTGCGCACGGTCCCGTCGATCGACATTGGCAAACGTGTCGACAAGCTGTTGTCGGAAGTCGCCCCAAGTTGACAGCCTGGCTTCTCTGTTCTCATATCAAATACGCGCACCGTTGTCAAGGTAGAAATAGGCGTCTGAGAGCTTTTCTTGTTCAGACCACAGATTAATCTTGGCAACACGCTCATAGTGCTCAAGCCAATCGTCAATGTCTTCATCGGCACCGCCACTAAAGTGATTGGGAACCAGCTGTTGAAAGATGGGTACCTGTGAAGGGTGTGTTGGCGGGGGGTTTTGGGGCACCTGTCGCGGACTGGCATGGACCATTAGTGAGGTAAGTGGCACATGGGAGGTTTCGTGGAAGGAGTGAACTCTGGTGGGAGGCCTATCAGCCGCCGACTGAACCCATGCACGAGAGTTGCAATAGGTGGCAATGCATCCAAGCTAGATGAACGGCTCCCAGCGGGGGTATGGAGCATCAGGCAGGGTTGCAGTCCAGCACCTCCATCAGTCTCGTCGTACAAGGTGAACAAAAGACAGATACCATCAACGCAGCGATTCTCAGCAGCCGATTAACAAGATCACCTTTTTTGTTCTCCACCAGCCAGAGCTCCACTACCTGGTGTCCGCTAAATCCCCTTATCGTCGTTTTTGTCCACCAGCACACACGTCAATATAATCTCCGTTCAATAAACCAAGTTTCAGTCGGCACTCGTTTGTCTTCTCTCTTGTGTCCCATTAGATTGCGCTCCCAAGATTTCATTAAGAATATATACCAACTAGCCTGCCTATCAACCCTTCTACAATTCATCACTTCGAACACAGGCTCTTTTATGTGTTCTAACATTGATCTTTCTAATCCCTCAGTGTTGACGGCTTTGATAGCAGTGTGCGTCTGGCAAGCGAGGTATGCTTCCTGGCATTTCAGACAGCGAATGTGCCTGACAGATCTTCAGGCCATGTGCGGATGGCTCCAGCCTTTTCCCTTTCACGCGCGATGTTTCTCCAGGATAATTCACTCTGAATGATATCACCAGGCAAATGTGTTTAAAGACTGCCTGCGAGTGCAGTGCTGTGCTGTGCTTGTGGTGAAAGACTTTCTTTTTGGAACAACCTCGCCAAAACCTACACTGTGGTACTCTGGAATGCTACTAGGGTTACGCTGGTGACGAAGAAGTCACCTAGTGAAAAGCGGGACATCCTAGTACTGGCCGACTGCCAGGTACCTGAAGAGCACCTTCGTGTTCTTAAAATGGGACCCAAGCTTTGTCTGGCTTCTACCCCTGACAGATTTCAGAAGCTCGCCTTAACATGATCAGTAGCGCAAAAAGTTCAAAAACCAGACAGTTCGCATTGCGTTAAGGAATGTGTTTCAACCTTATCAAAACGAAATGCTAGGGTGGGTGTACATAGCAAACTGGGCCCGATTATTGGGTTCTTTGTTTCTAACAGCCTGAGCCTTGTTACAGCTGATAAGGAAGGGTGTTTTGTTGTTCTCTCTCAAGAACAATACGCTTCGAAGGCATCTGCTGCCATCAGAAAAAGCTTTAAAAGAAATCAGAAAAACCACCTGAAGTTAAGAAACGAGCCACCGCTTTGCTGGAAGCTAAAAAGATGCGCCGATTTGCAAGTTCTGTGAAAAGAGCGAAAAAAAAAAACACATTGAGACCATTTTTTTCAGCAAGAACTTCTAAACAAGACGTCCATTTTCGAACAATAATAACGGAACAAAGCACACGGCAACATGAAGTTTCAACTTGTCTTCCTTGAATTTCTCAGGACTTTTTTCTGGTAAAGGGATCAAACCAGGTTGTGCACTTCTTAGCAACCAAAGGAATGCCCAATAGCAGTGGTTTTAGTATTGATGTTGTTGATTCGTTTTACTCAGTTCCATACCCTGAACTCATCAAGTGTGTAAAAATGCATCACGCAAGAAAATAATGAACTTTCATTCATAAACAAATGGGTGACGTCTGTTGACAGCTTCATAAAACTACTCTTTTTTTTACCTAAATTCTAATTTTGTATTTTGGGGAGATAAGCTTTACGTTCAAAAATCTGGAATTGGTATCCGCTCTCATATAGCACTAGTCCTGTGTGACATAGTCCGATCTTATTTTGATAGGGCTATAAAAACGACACTGAGTGGCCTCGTAATTAATGTCTTCAGGTATGTGGATGATTACCTCGTGCTCGTTCATTTAGCTTCCTTGGAACAAAACCGGGATAAGATTATAGAAAGCTTTGGTCAAAAAGGGCATGGATTGCGTTTCACGTGCGAGATTTCCCAAGATAATATATTGCAGAAGGGTTTCTTGAAGGGCCAGTTGGCAGCAATATATTGCAGTTTCTTGATCTTGAGTTACCTTTTCACACTGATCACCTATGCTGGTCTTACTCTCCCCCGTTCAAAGAAACCGATCCTAAACTACTCTTCTTTGCATTCTAAAGTAGTAAAATTGGGTATTACAATTAACCTTCTCAATTCTGAAGTAACGAAATCTCGTTACCACAAAATGACCTGTGTTACCACAAAATGACCTATATCTTTCTGTACCGCAGTACAGAAAGATATAGTACACGAACACCACAGATAGAAAGTAAACCGAGAAAACTTGACAAAATTTGAAAAAATTAGTATGAGAAATCTGGCATCTAGGAAAGACATAACAATGAAAACCGCTAACAAAGGAGGAGCAATTGTAGTCCTTGATACAACCAACTACTTACAAGAAGCATACCGCCAACTAGACGACTCAAGATTTTACGATCGCCTCCCAGGTGATCCGACAGATGATTACAAATGTATCGTATCAACGGAACTAAAGATACTGTTGGATGCAAAAAAGATAACCAACACTGACCACAAACTCATGCGAGCAGCATACCCTCGTCCAGGTCGCTTTTACATCCTCCCAAAAATTCATAAAACCGGTAACCTAGGTCGACCAATCATATCAGGCATCGATACAATAACTGAACCCATATCAGGGTACGTGGACAAACTAATAAGCCACATTCCATGCACTTTCGCGTCGTACATAAAAGACACCACACATTTTCTTCGAGACATTGCAGGTCTCTGTGTGCCGAAAAACTCGTACTTGGTTACTCTTGATGTCTCTTCATTGTGTACAAATACTCACGATGACGGCATAGCTGCATTACAAAACATGTACACAAAACATAGACAGTCTAACACCCCAGATTTCTCTGCCATCGCAACTTCGATGAGGATGGTCCTTGAATTAAATTCATTCGAGTTTAACCAAGAGTATTTTCGACAAATCAGCGGGACTGCTATGGGCACCAAAATGGCACCCAATTATGACAACATATTTATGGGAAAGCTAGAATCGGAATTTCTTGCCCAAAGTTCCTTGAAACCACTGTTATACAGAAGATACATAGACGACGTCTTTCTTATTTGGACACACAGCGAGGACGACCTTCTCAGCTTTATCGACACTTACAATGCTGTACATCCGAACATAAACTTCACACACACATACTTGCAAGTAACCGTAAATTTTCTTAATGTCACCATAACGATAGAAGAGGACAAGCTCTTTACGACCCTATATCGCAAACCAACGGATTGACAACAATACCTCCATTACCAAAGCGATCACCCGCGCCACTGTAAAAACAGTATTCCATACAGCCAGGCTCACTGGTTTAAGCGAATCTGCTCAAGAGACGCTGATTTTGACACGAGCTCACAGAGGCTGAAACTTATGCTCGAGAAACAAAAGTACCCCCCACATGTAAATATAGACGCTGTTCAAAAAGCGAGAAAACTAAAGCGTGAAGACTTACTTCTGAAGCGACCACCGCAAAAAGACACACAACGAACAAACCTCTGCCTGACTTATAGCACAAACTTCCCCAAGGTAAACGAAATCCTTAAACGACATTACAACATTCTGGAACAAAGTGAACGTCTAAAACGCGCATTCCCATCCTAAGGTTAAAGCTTGGGCGAGTTGGTTCAAATACATGATTAAAGACACAGCGCAAACAACGGCAGGAAGAAAGGAAGAGACAGGACAGAGCGCTGACTTACAACTGATCTTTATTAGGAAATGCGAACAAATATATATCATGGCAGGCAAAAAACACGTGTCCACCACAATATCAAAAAATTTCGCACAAGCGTCACCCTCACCATATCGCTACTGTCACACCGCACACGTGTTCATCCTGCCGTTGTTTGCGCTGTGTCTTTAATCATTCCCATCCGCTCCAGGCGTGGTTTACCGACGACCACGCAACCGCAAAGACACACTTGTCCACTCTCAAATCAATGCCTCACCCCCCAATAATTCATGCCGACCTTGTTTAAAGTCACGATGTCTTGTATGTAAGGCGATGCGAGAAACACACAAAGCAACCAGCACACAATCCAAGTTTTCGATTAACATACGAGAAAACCTAACATGCGATTCCTCTAATGTGCTATACCTACTCGAATGCAACGTCTGTAGTATGCAGTACATCGGACAAACAGAAACACCATTCAGGATTCGCTTCAATAATCACAGAGCCCATGCGAAATCAGCCCCAAATCTACCCCTATCAAACCATCTTAATCCTCCCGACCATGCATTCGACAAACTATCAGTAACGCTCTTAGAGATGGGATTTAAATCAAACTGAGAACGTGAACGAGATTCATACCTTATCCACCGATTTAACGCCCTCGATAGAGATAAATAAGAATCCGGATACACTTGTAGCAATTAAAGCATTAAAAAACAATAACGACAATAATGAAAATAGTAACTGAGTTCACGGCACTGCAGCTGCGAAGGGCACTGGACAACTCAAAACAATTCCAAGTGTAACTACTCTTCCTAAGTATAGCTGTCGTCTGTTTTCTGTTTTTACTTTAATACCCAATCAATTGTGCCAAACATGACATGCCCAACAGCAACCCTGTGCACAGTCCGGAGGCCCCTACTGCACGCGTAATTGACAAGCCGGCAAGGAATTTGCATTGCCCCCGCTTACCAGCCTGTGCCGCAATACGCGGCACCCCTCTTTCTACGACGAAATGTCGACGGGGCGCTGAGCCAAAGAGCGCCAGTACAAGTGTTGTTTCATTTCAGGTTATTAGTTTAAAAATTAAAACAAATGATGTGTAGCAAGTATCTATGAACCATTTAAAACAAGGTGCATTTAAAAGGGATGTCACTTTGTTAAAAACCTTCATTTCGTTGGCTGAAGTCTGTGACAATAAATTAGTCTGCAAGGCCCAAGACCCTCGCAGCTGAAGTCCTTGCCTGAACAAGAAATGCGAAGGCTCAGACATACTTTTTATGCACCAGGCAGTACCTCACACTTGAGGCACTGCCTGGTGGTTAGGATGGAATGATATGATTGTTAAAAATTTGACTTTCCCAAGATAATGAAGAAGTCTCTTAAGGTCAACCACTGCATCAAGTGATAAAAACAGCGCTGGATGAAGTGGGATATGATAATGATAGAGCTCCCTGAAATGGGTCAGTCGTGCTTGGTGAAGCACAGGACATGGTATGAGGACATGCAAAACGGTTAGACTCTCCCCACAGTGTATACATGTAGGTGGATCAGTGCCTGTCAAAAGATGTTTATGTGTGGCATAAGTGTGGCCTATTTTGAGCCGTGTTAGAGTGACTTCGGCAAACCTGTTGAGTTTTTGTGGGATAACTTTTCTCAGTTGGGGTTTTATAAAGTGAAGTTTGTTGTCGACTTCTCTGTCCAATTCAGCTTGCC
The DNA here is from genome assembly GCF_043290135.1 of Rhipicephalus microplus. Taxonomy (NCBI): domain Eukaryota; kingdom Metazoa; phylum Arthropoda; class Arachnida; order Ixodida; family Ixodidae; genus Rhipicephalus; species Rhipicephalus microplus. Next base: position 280,766,989 of record NC_134702.1, on the reverse strand, counting down.
GGTGGTTGAGTAGACCTCTACGTACAACAGGTTTCAGATCTACACCCGGAACAGAGTTTATATCTATGGTTTGCCGACCAGCGGCTTCTCGTGCATTCTTGTCCACAATTTCATTGCCCGCAATTCCAGAATGACCTGGAGCCCAGCAAATAACAATAGAAAGTTTTAGGTTATAGGCTGCATAGATTTCATTAAGGACCTTGTTGAAAGTAAGGTTCTTGCTGTACTTGCCGCAACACGACACTTAAAGTATCTGTGTACACTATAGACTTTTGTATCTTGACACTTAAAGAATCTGTGTACACTATAGACTTTTGTATCTTGTGTTGTTTAATGTGTTGTATAATAAGCAGGATACCATAGGCTTCCGCTGTGAAAATGCTGGTATGTGTATGCATGGTTCTGGTGTCCGAGAACTTTTGTCCGTAGGCTGCACAAGATACAGATGTTTGAGACTTTGAGCCATCAGAGAAGAACGCGGTTGAACGATATTTGTGTTCAAGGGCCAAGAAATGTTGCTCAATGGGTGCACTTGGACAATTTTCCTTTATGATGTCTTTGAAAGACCAGTCACAAGTGACTGGACACTGCTGCCAGGGAGGGATGTGTTCGACATGGTCACTTTCCTTTAAATCATTGAAGAAAATTGCAAGTTTTTCTACTGCAGGTCTTATTGAGAATGGAAACGGTGGGGCGATAGAAGGACGGTTTAGGTATAACTGGGTAGTAGACACATGGTTCATAAGTGTTTTGCATGGGTGCTGCTTCAGAGACGTGATCTTAACTGCATAGTTGACTCCTAGATATGTGCGCTGATAGTCCAGTGGCCACTGATCTGACTCTGCATAAAGGCTGTGAATAGGGCTGGTACGGAAGGCACAGAGTGCCAGCCGGATACCTAAGTGGTATACAGGGTCCAACATTTTCAGTGCTGTCCTTGAAGCTGACTGATATACTATGTATCAATAATCTATGCGTGACAGAACCAGGCTTCGAAACAGAGATAAGACAGTGCCTGTCTGTCCCCCAAAACTGATGCGATAAAATCTTTCAAAGGTTCATGGTCTTGAGACATTTTAACTTCAGCTGTTTTATGTGCTGGATGAAGGTGAGTTTGGAATCAAAAATTACACTGAGGAATTTTTGTTCTTTCGCGATGACTATGTTTTGTCCATCCATTAGTATGCAGGGGCCAGGATGTACACCTCGTCGTCCCGAGAAAAGCACACTAGTAGTCTTGCCAGTGTTAAACTTAAAACCATTCTCATCAGCCCATTTTGCAAGACGGTTAACACCTAACTGTATCTGGCGTTCGCATACAGTCAAGTTACACGATTTGAAACTTATTTGGATGTCTTCCACGTATACGAAGTACGATATCGCAGGTGGAATAACAGAGCGAAGAGAGTTCATTTTAACTATAAATAATGTGCACCTTAAATACTCCTCCCTGCGGCACTGCATTTTCTTGAAGAAATATTCGTGATAACACAGTACCTATTCTTACACGGAACTTTCTTTCAGACAGGTAATCTTTTAAGATGGTAATCAACCTGCCTCATATTCCGAAAGACAGTAGATCTTGCACGATTCCGTATCGCCAGGCAGTGTCATATGCCTTCTCAAGATCAAAGAAAACAGACAGACAGTATTGATTGTGTACAAACGCGTCAGGTATATACGACTCGAGGAGGACAAGATTGTCAGTTGTGGATCTAGCTGTACGGAAACCAGACTGGCACGGGTCCAATATGCCGTTGTATTCCAAGTAATAGACCAAGCGGTAGTTAATCATTTTTTCAAACAATTTGAGTAGGCAGCTTGTGAGGGCGATAGGCCTGTAACTATTTACCGAAGAGGGATCTTTGCCCTGTTTAAGGATTGGTAGTACTATTGCCTCTTTCCAAGCAGAGGGTATTTCGCCGGTATTGAAAATCTTGTTGTAAAGTGCTAAAGGGCAGTTCGCGGTTTCATGAGGGAGATTTCTGATCATTTCATAGGTAATTGTATCAGAACCAGGAGCATAACTTCCACAGGAACCAAGAGCAAGCTTCAGTTCATATAGTGTAAGTGGTTTATTGTATTCGTCTGACACAGGCTTGTTCCGGCACAGAGGTACACTTTCAGCTATGCTTTTGTGGCGTAAGAACTTAGTTGTATAGTTTTCTGAGCTTGACATTTTCTCGAAGTGTTCGCCAAGAGCGTTTGCCTGTTCTATTGTATCACCGCAGTCATTCACCAAAGGGAAGGGATTTGGGCCTTGTCCTTTAAGTTTATGCACCCTATTATAAACCTTGCTGACGTCTGTGTAGGAGTTTATTGAGGATATGTAGTGTGTCCAGCTTTCCCGTTTGGCTATACGGCGAATACGCCTGCCATTCGCTTTGCAACTTTTAAAGGTTATCAAGTTTTCTGCTGTTGGATAGCGAGAAAAAGTCCACCATGCTTTGTTTTGCCGTTTTTTACCAATTTCACACTCCTGATTCCACCATGGCTTTGTGTTAAGCTTATCGTTCCTGGACTGCGGTATGCGCTTTTTTGCACAAGTAAGAACATATTCAGAGATATAGTTGGCCATTTCTTCTACTTCCAAACGGTCTACTTCTTCGAGGTGTAGTGTACATAGCTCTCGGAATTTCACCCAGTTTGCAACATGAAAGTTCCACTTTTTAGGATAAGACGGCCGGTCATCCCGTTGTTTTGTTACTAAAAGAGTTGGAAAGTGGTCACTTCCATATGGATTATATAACTTTCCAATCTAAGGAAGGTAGGAGTGACGGTGACCCAATGGCTAAATCTATGCATGAATATGTATTGTGTGGGGTACTAAAGTATGTTGGCTCTGCCTTATTGAGCAGACAGGCTCCAGATGCGAGAAGAAAGTTTTCTATTGCACGACCTCTCGCATCACATTTGGTATCACCGTTATAGCAAACTGTGAGCATTAAAATCTCCAATTAACACATATGGTTCTGGAGGCTGACCAATAAGCTTTTCAAACTCTGTTTTATTGAATGGTTTGTCAGGGGCTATGAAGATCGAGCAGATAGATTTAAGATGGTTGAATAGAATAGCGCGAACAGCAAGCAACCTCAAGAGAACTTTGTAGCACAATGTGCTGCCATGCTACGCTTCTTTGTGCAATGATGGCCACACCTCCAGAAGAGAAATTGCCACCATTTCAATCTTTACGAAAAACCACATATTGATTTAAGAAATTTACATGAGTTGATTTTAAATGAGTTTCTTGAACACAGAACACTTTTGGCTGATAGCCATTCAGCAAGTCTTTGATATCATCTAGGTTATTAAATAGGCCTCTGGCATTCCACTGTAGTATTTGTGTGGTCATATTGAGAAGAAATTTATGTGTCCTGTGTTCAGATGAATGTGCTAAAAATATGTGTTAAAGGGGAGACTACCCTTCAGGTTACCGACCCCTTTCATTGAGCGGTTACGGGATGTTTCCCTTTTTTATTGCGCTCCAAGGAGCGCTGATCTTGGGGCGTCGTCGATGCTGGTGTTCGTCCATCGATTTCCATTGCCTTCTCCGAGGCACTGGAAGGTTCAGGACCGGGCACAGAGACTTGTGTCTCCGGCCTTAGAATTCGATTCAGCTTCGGGGCCTGTTGAGCCAAGGCCTGCAGACCCACCTTTGATGTTGGTGGCGCGGGAATAGCAGCAGCCACCTGGGGGGTGGACGAAGTGTCTACTGGGCCACTGTTGGCGACCGCGGTAGACTGCCGAGGCACTTGTGGCACTACCCCCCATTGCACCACCTCGGCAAAACTGGTGTGATCAAGGTATTACAGACGGTTCCTTGCTTCACGAAATGTTATGTTTTCTTTTACTATTAGTGAGATGATCTCTTTTTTGATCTTCCATTTAGGACATGTTCTAGAGTAGGCTGGATGACTTCCATCACAGTTCACACAATGAGGAGATGATTCGCAATCGTCTCCGTTTGGGATCTACGGCGTGAGGCCGTTTGGGATCTACGGCCTCACGCGAAGTTTGATGTAGCCTGCATCTAGTGTGGTAGGAAGCACACAGCTGTCAAAGGTTAGTATTATATGCTTAGTACGGATCTGCCAATTTTTCCGGCGAATGAATATTCCTTAAACCTTTATGACATTTTGATTCTGGAACCCATCAAGAAATTCCTCATCACTAAGGTGCAAGAAGTCATCTTCTGATATTACACCATGGCTCATGTTCAATGTTCTATGTGCAAACACTGTGACTGGTACATCACCAATGCATTTCAACTCAATCATTTTCTCAAATTGATCTTTGTTCTTAAGTTCAAGTAGCAAATCACCGCTAGTCACTTTTGTGGCCTTGTAGCCTGGTCCAATGGTGTTTCCAAGGCATTTCGCCACCAGGAAAGGAGACAATTTGTGAGCAGTTAGATTGCCCTCACTATGGATCAGATGGTATTTTGGAAATATGTCATTGCTTTTCAGGAAAAAGTGGAAAGGTGCTTCGGTACGCCCTCTTTTTTGAGTGCGATCAAGGAGTAAAGTAGCTTGTTTAGCCATGGGAGCAGTGCATGTGTTCGGCGACAGCGCCAACCGCCCACCACGGAGCCCAACAAGGGGACGCGGCAAGACTTGAACTAAGTCTGCACAACGCCAGCTGTACGCTGTACCTATAAACGGATATAGCATACCCAAGGTTGGATACCTACACGAGGTTAACCCTTGCCGCCAGGAAACAATGAAGTAAACGAAAAAGAGAAGAGGACAGGATAGATTTAAAGAGGAGAAAAGACGAAGATGTAGGGAGGGAGAAATAGGAAAAGGCGACTGCCGATTTCCCCTGTGTGGGTCAGCCCAGAGGTGCCGTCTACGTGAAGCCGAGGCCAAAGGGGTGTGTTGCCTCGGCCAGAGGGCCTTAAACGTCCAATCACCCGGCGTCAGCTCAACCCCCAGAATCCCCTTTTCCCCGGACACGGCAAAGCCACGCACGGCTAGGCATGAGAGGGAGTGGAAAGTCCCCCGTTAGCTCGGGTCCGTGGTGTCCCTACGCACCAAACGCCTACTTACGCAGGCGCCCCTGCAGGGACAGGGCGCTCAGTAATTAAAGGCTTAAACTTCTTAAAGAAGCTCTTTTTGCCTCACACCGAACCGCCAGAGCCAGAAGGCACCGTCTGGTCGGGAAGAATGCATTAGTGAAAGGAAGCATACACAGACCTCAGACATCAGAAAGGTAAAAAGGAGAAAAAGGAGAGAGATGGAGGGGGAAGTTGAAGGAAGAATGGAACGGAGGCGCCCAGGGGGAGTCCACCTTATATTCTTTTTCTCTTTTTTCTTTCTTCTTTTCTTCCTTTTCTCCCTCTTTCTCTCCCCCCTCTGATTTGAAATTGTATAAAGCTGAGCACCAACAAACTGTACCGTCAATCCTGATGCAGGCCATACTCTAGGCCGAAACGTTGAAATAAACCACGTTGTGACCGCTCACGGAGGATCTACTTGACTATTAAATATATATATATATACATATATATATATATATATATATAGGCTTATATGCAGAAGAATAACTTCGGTTGCCGCAAGGTTATAAATATGAAAGTAGATGCGCTTTCACATAACTGTTTATTGTGCCAACGTTTCGACGGGAACCCCGTCTTTTTCAAGGCATAATACTATTTACACATGTTCCGTGTCTTCTTATAGCCTCTCGAGACAGGAGGGAAAGGGTCAAAATAAAAGTAAAAAAAGGAAAAAAAACACAGAAAAGAGAAAGAGAGAAAAAAAGGGAGAAGAAGAAACAGCGAAAGGGGAGGACAAACATTAAATAAAATATAGAAAATCTAGGAGAAGAAGCAAGACCGACACGGCGTAATTAGAAAGGGGCCGCATCTCAACAGAGTAGGGCAGAGGTAGATGAGCATTGTCATCATTGCCAACAATACCTCCCCCGCACCGACTCCTCCCCAAGTGGGCAGTGAGCCGCCGTTCCTGTATTTCACCTTTCCGTGTAGTCCGCTGGCGGATCATTCCTCTTTGAAGTTTAGGATAAGTTGATGGGGAGGGCTTAAGTGCGTCGAGTGCATGCTGGTGGCGTCGGGAGGAATGAAAAAGCCGGTGATTGAGGCACCGCCATCGATATTCATTATATGCAATCGCTCCTTGTCAGCGAAGGAACAGAATGTGCGTTAAAAATTAAAGAAGGAAAAAAAAAAGTAGAAGAACAGGGGGGGGGGAGACTGTACGACATTCCGGACAGTCACCACACAGTTGCGGCTCACTGGGAAGACATGGGCGCATGCGTGAAAAAGTCAACGAAACCACCTAGCTGTCAGCTCCTTGTCAGTGTTAAAACTTAAAGAAGAAAAAAAAAGAAAAGAAAAAGGGGGGGGGGGGGGCAGGGGACCGTACGACATCCGGGACCACTTATCTGTGCGTTCCGGCTGTGCTTGATGAGGCAAATCATTTCTGTGTTGTCAGATGCATAGGCCAAAAGCTTTGTTAGCGGGTAATATTATTGTTGTAATCAAACCGGACTGATTAGAGAGAAGCGTTTGCGACTTTTAGCGGTCGTAACGCTGACAGAGTGCCTGGGTGTTCATTTATTCCGGATTTTATCGTGTTAAATTTGTAGATAAAATAAGATTCCCGTTGTTCCCGTTCTCTGATTGTTCGAAAGTTGTTTTCTAGTAGTGTAACCCTGATGTCATCAAAGCTGTGGTCTTTTAATGTGCAGTGTTTTGAAAGTGGAAGGCATGGCAGAGATCGTACATGTGCCCGATGGTTGTTGAATCTAATTCTAAACGGAGTGTCTGCCTGGCCCACGTATTGCTTGTTACATACCCCATATTCCAGGAGGTATCTGACGTCTGAGTCACAGTCTTGTGCACCTCTTATCCTGTGCTTAAAATCCGAGTGGGTGCTTTCCGCCACTGTCGTTGTCTGCATGTGTTTGCATTCCTTGCATCTGCTTTTTCCGCAAGGGTGACACCCAATTTGAGATTTCACGCCTATCTTTGAATTTATTAAATGATCCTTTACATTTTTCGGCCGTCTGTATACAGCACAAGGAGGAGAAGTGAAAATTTTGGATAGTCGCACGCTCTGTTCCAATATGTTCACAAGGAGGAGAAGTGAAAATTTTGGATAGTCGCACGCTCTGTTCCAATATGTTATAGTGTTTTCTTAGGACCTTGTTTATGTTCGGTGGGTTGCTCGTGAAAGTTAATAGCAAGTTTTTGTTGTGGTGTTGGTCGGCGTTTTTCTGGAGGTTTAGAAGAATCTGGCGGTCCAGATTTTCAGCTTTTTTGATGGCGTCATCGATGATAGCTGGCGAGTATTCTTGATTAAGGAGTACTTCGCGCACATGTGTGCTGTTTTTGTGGAAGTTCTCGGTGCGGGAGCAGATTCGTCGGAATCTATGTGCTTGGGAATAGGGAATGCTGGTCTTGCAATGTCGCGGGTGGCAGCTTTTGAAGTGCAGGTATTGTTGCCTGTCCGTAGGTTTTCTGTATACGTTAGTTACCAACGCACCATCGTCAACTCGAATGAGTACATCAAGAAAGTTTATTTCAGTGTTAGAGTAGGAGCGTGTAAAATAAATGCTGGGGTGTACCTGGTTGAATGCCTGTATGAATTTGAGGAGCTCGTTTTCCGAATGTGTCCAAATTATGAATATATCATCTAGGTACCGTTTATAGAGTAATGGTTTGATATTACAAGATGAAAGAAAATTGGACTCTATGTGGTGCATGAATATGTTAGCGTTGTTTGGGGCCATTCTAGTACCATTGTTGTGCCACTGATTTGAAGATAGTACTGGTTGTTAAATTCAAAGCTGTTCAAATCGAGTACAAGTCTTGTGAAGATTTCAATTACTTTTTTGCTTGGATAAGCGACAGGGTTGTGTGTGCCATACGATTCAACAAGCGCCCTTACACCATCATCATGTGGGATATTTGTGTAGAGTGAGCTAACATCCAATGTTACGAGAAATACACTGTCTGGAATTTTCCCGTCTGCTATTTCCCGAAGGAAGTGGTTTGTGTCACGCAAGAAGGACTCATGTGTGGGTGGTATGTCTTTGATTAAAGAATCAATATAACTGGAAATGGGTTCCGTTAACGTTCCCGTGCCTGATATAATGGGTCTGCCAGGGTTATTCTCTTTATGAATCTTCGGCAGCATGTAAAAACGACCAGGCGCTGAATATACCGTAATAAGTGCCTTTTTAAGCTTTGAATCAATGGCGCCTTCACGTGTGAGATCCTCTAGGGTTGTTACAATGATCTTTTTGTGCTCCGTGGTGGGGTCAAAGTCGAGGTGTTTGTAGAATTGTTTGTTATTTAGTTGTTGCTTGCCTTCCTCAATGTAGTCCGATCTATTCAGAACAACAATCGCGCCTCCTTTGTCTGCTGGTTTAATGACGAGATCTTCGCAGTTGCTCAACGTCAGTTGAGCAACTATATATATATATATATATATATATATATATATATATATATATATATATATATATATATACACATATATACACTCGCCACCACACTCGCCGCCATAGCTACTAGTGGCGCTGACTGACACTTAAATTGGCATAGATACCCAATAAAGTGGCTGGGCGGATAGCTGTCGTGGTATCTCAGTGGTAGAGCATCAAACGCGTTATTCGAAGGTCGCAGGTTCGGATCCTGCCCATGGCAAATAATCTTTTCACCCACTTTTCTTTCTTCTCATTTACATTACAATTGGTCTAATAACTTCCCCTATACCTTCCTTGGCATTAGTGTCTGTTAGATCTCATTAATGTTTTGTAAAACATAAAAAAACGAGCCCTTAAGTATACACTTCTTTCCCATATATATATATATATATATATATATATATATATATATATATATATATATGTATACAAGCTCACGGTAACTTATTTTTTCACCCACTTTTCTTTCTTCTTATTTACATTACACTGGTTCTAATAATTTCCCCTATACATTCCTTGGCATTATTGTCTGTTAGATCCCATTAATATTGTGTCAAAACAAGGAAAAACGAGCCCTTAGATATACACTTATATATTCCTGCTCACAGCAAGTTATTTGTTCACCCACATTTCTTTCTTCTTATTTACATTATATTGGTTGTAATCACTTCTAATAACTTCCCCTATACATTCCTCGGCATTATTGTCTGTTAGATCTCATTAATATTATACCAAAACACGGAAAAACGAGCCCTTAGGTATACACTTTTTTCCCTTATTCATTAACGAGGGTCTCGTACTGACAGAGTTGATGCCGTTAGGTTGTATACGAGGGACTATTGGTCAGCTGCCCACTGGTAATAAGTTCACGTGCTACATGACCCCACACAGGCTCATAAAAGGGTGTTCCACACTCGCTGCTATGGCTACAGATGGTGCTGACTGACACTCCCATGTTTAAATTCACATATAAACCCAATAAAGTGGCTTGGGGGATAGCCGCCATGATAGCTCAGTGGTTAAAGCATCAAACGCGTTATTCGAAGGTCGTAGGTTCGATTCCTGCTCACAGCAAGTTATTTTTCACCCACTTTTCTTTCTTCTTATTTAAATTACATTGGTTCTAATAACTTTCCCTATACATTCCTTGGCATTAGTGTCTGTTAGAGCTCATTATATATATATATATATATACTGTGGGCCTTCTTCGTGCACTTCTTTTCATGTATGCATTATCATAATCATCATCATCCGCCTGGGTCTCTGTCCTTATCTTCACTGGGTGTCACCACAATCATCATCGTGTGTGTACACGCTCGGTCTGAGACTGCCCGTTCAATGTTCAGCCCTTGGGCTGAATAAACGCTGTCTCAACCCAGACGTCATACCTGGTGGAGGTGCTGGGACAAAATTGCTGCGGTGCTTCGCTTTCCGCGCCCCGAAAGGCCGAAGAAGTTGCGAAGTTTTCTTGGTCTCGCCTCCTATTTTCGCCGTTTTGTACGAACTTCGCATCCATAGCGGCTCCACTGCACCACCTTCTTGCTTCCGACATGCCCTTTCTGTGGTCGGAAGAATGTCAAACGGCATTCGACCTGTTAAAGTGTGCCCCCACGTCCGAACCTGTACTCCGCCACTTTGATGAGGCCGCACCGACCATCCTACATACGGACGCTAGCGGCCGCGGTATAGGTGCCATTCTGCTCAAACGCGACACCTCTTCACAAGAGAGAGCAGTTGCGTACGCCAGTAGAGTATTGACTGCGACCAGCATCCCACCAGAATCACAAACTGGTGTGTTTACATCCCCTCAAACGCATTTTCGGACAATATGTTCGGACGTTATGTTCAGATGTTATGTTCTATAACGAGTATAATCCTGTTTTGATGTTTCAACTAACGTGATTATGCACTGTATATCCCCCCTCACACAATACTTCTGATAGAGCCTGTGGGGGTTTTGTGAATAAATAAATAAATAAATAAATAAATAAATAAAACTTTTCAGCCTTATCATTCGTGGTCACGCAAGCTGTGTAATAATCTTGGGTGTTCATGTATTGTGCACAATCTTGACAAAATGATCGGCCACAAACGTGAAGCTTTTCAAACATTGAGGCATGATCTGCGCCGAATATTCCTTACAGTCTTCGTGGGTTCAAACTGAGCACATCAAAATAACACATATGACAATATTTTTGACAACAGACAAAAAACTCTGTATTAAAGTCTGAAAGCCTTCAATACAGAGCTCAGTTGCAATCTTATGACCAATATGTGTCACATCATGAAGCGTTGGGTGCAGTTTGTTGCATTAGAGGATACCGTATTTACTCCCCTAATGAATGCATTCACATAATAAACGCACCCCCAACTTCAGTCCTCCAACTTTGGATCTTTCTTTTCCCCGTATCATAAACACACCCCCTACATTCATCCGTTGAAGCCCCACTAACCAACAGGTGGGGCCTCCTTGCTACCACGCACCGTATAGCTTTTCTTTTTATCTGAGCGTGACACACACCCAAACTTTTTAAAATAACTATGCGCCCCAATGGGGTTCACGAATGGTGCGACTGTAGAGACATCGCAGCTGACAGGCACACAGCGAGCAAAGGTAACGAAATTTCCCACGCACTTGACACTTGCTTCTTGCAACTTTGAGGCCCACCCATTTCTATGCAATTATCGAGCAACAACGACAGGATTTGCTGTCGCTATAACTGTCCCAAAGGGCTATTCACGACCATCGTGTCGCAGGCAGGTTTCTAGAAAACCAAAAAGAAATCGCTTGTCGCCCAGAAAAGATTGTGACTGTTTATACAACATCGACCCCGAGTCTCGCTTTGGTTGCAAGCGAGGCGGCCGCCGTATTTTGCCGTTAATCTTGCTATTAACAGTTTATTTTGATGCTTCGGTAGTTTTGATCGATTCATTGATATACGTGGTCTAACATCCCAAAATCACCATATGAAGCTTGGTGTCACAGGCTTGAGTATTAAGCGTGAGCATCGCATAGGGACATACATGGCAAGAAAACCACACCCAGTCACAGCGAAATTCACTTCCTATATACAAACTCAAAGGCACCAGTTACAACTGTGGAGGTACTGGGACCCCCTGTAAAGTTGTTTGCGCCGCGTGACGCACCTGTCTCGCGCAGAAACCGTATTTCGGGGTCACAACTATTGAGCGGTAGGTGGCGTTGTGTTCGCGAGCGTTGATTACGCTATCATCATCATGGTTAGATCGGTAGCACCAGCGGTGGCCCCTGGCGGCAAGCCTTGGTGGCGGCACGAGAAAGCGAGTCTCTTTGGTTGGTGGCGTTTGGCGCGAACGGTTGTCTCTCGCAGTGGGACTCCTGTGCACGGCACCGCGGGCCATCTGCTGGGGGCACTTGTGGCGAGTCAGGCGTTAGCGACACCACCTTGTTTGTCAAGCTGTTGAGTGATGTGTAATATTGTGTAAGGTTGTTTAGCGTGTTGATCACAATTGATGTTATAATTCAGCTGACGATATCGTCGTTTTGAAAGAAGTTAAATAAATACCGTAACTACTTGAATCTAACGCAGACCTTTTTTCCGGTTAAGCGAGTTCATAAATTGCATGCGCGTTAGAATCGAGTACAAACAAAAAAATTACGGTCAATCTATTGCCATCAACAAATCCAAAATGGCCGCCCCCTACGTGCATCGGCATGGCACGTCGGCCATTTCTGCCTATGTGCTTCCCATGTACGGCACTTCGTACGTGTCCTGAGGAGTTCGTCATCTAGTAGTGCACTAGCATCGACGGCGTGGAAGGGCTGACTCCAAAAACTCGAGTGCACCACGATGACGCTTTTAAAAGAAAAGTCATCGCGTGTGCAGAAACGGACGGAAATCGGGCCGCATCGCGGTCGTTCGGAGTTCCCGAAACGTGTGTGCGGGACCGGTGGAAACCAAAGCAGAAGATTGTCGACAGCGAAGCTTCACGCAAAGGCTTCAGTGGACCACAGCAGGGTCGGTTTCCGCAAATTAAAGAGCTGCTCGGCGAGTATGTGCTTGAGCAGCGAGCGGCACCGCGGCCCGTGACGACAGAACTGCTCCAAGTGCGGGCTATGCAATTAGTCTTAGAAAAAGGTCTAATACGGAGCCAGTTTAAAGCGACCAGGTGCTGGCTAACTAACTTTATGAAGAGGAAAGGCTTTTGCCTCCGGAAGGGAACATGCATATGCGAAAAGTTTTGCGGAGGAGTACGATGAAAAGCTTCACAGTTTTCAGAGGTTCGTCCTAAACTTGCGGCGCAACAACGGCTACCTGCTTGGGCAAATCGGGAATGCCGATCAGACGCCTCTTTACTTCGACATGCCTGGCACCACAACCGTCGAGAAGGGGGCGAAGCTAGTTCGCGTGCTGACATCGGTCCACGGTAAAACTACAGTGAAGGCAATGCTCTGTTACACGTCAGATGGGCACAAGCTTCGCCCGTACCTCATATTTAAATGGAAGACGCTCCAGAAAGGAGTCGTTTTTTCGAGTGATGTGATCGTGCGGGCCAGCGAGAAAAATGGGTGCGCGTTCCAATCGATGTCTTATGTTTTTTTTGTTTTTGTTTTTTTGCGGTGGAAATTGAGTGCGCGTTATAATCGAGGGCGCGGCAGAATCGAGTAAATACGGTATGTGTGGCTTGGTACGTTCCGACCGCGTCTGTTGTGTCTCTTCACTCCGAAAACGTGGCTCTTCCCACATCAAGACCTCACACAATTTATCTGAAGATTTTTTACACTCAATCAGGGAAAAAAAAAAGCTATGAGACTATGCAAAATTGAATGAGAAGGAAGGCGAGAAGAAAGTTTTGAGGTATGATACGCTTTATCTAAGAGGAAGGCGTTTTCAGCATGATAATTTGACGGGAGAGGTAGTCTAGCTGTGAACTTTCTATAAGCGTAAAACATGGCTCATTTGAAAGGTTCTACTAATAAATTGCAGGAAACTAAAGAATAAGACAGATAATTTTCATTGCCTACTCCGTACTCTTTAGCCTACGGTTGTGCTCGGCCTTGAGTCATATAGATTCTTTTGTTCCTGATTTCGAAATCTTCCCGGCAACGTACCACTGCTTTCGATGCGATAGAAATTCTCATGATGTAGGTGTCTTAATTTTTGTAAAGAATAGCATACCTTGCGTTTGTTTGCAGTGCACAGTTTTTGATGTAGAGGCAGTCTTTTGTCAAATGCGGCTGGAAAATGGGAAAAGCATGGTGATTAGCTCTTACTATTGTCTGCCTAGCGCGTCTTATGAGCAGTTCATGAAGCTGTCTGACTTTCTGGAGTGTTTAAAAAACGTCCGTGACTTGGTTGGAGGTGATTTCAACTCAGCGGAAATTGAATGGTCATGTGAAATTCGCAGGAATACTATTACTGGTTCTTTGTACTCCACTTTCTTTTATCCAATGAAAACTGATGCACTTGATCAGTGCGTCCGTACTGCATCACGTGACGATGGTACTGGCCATGTCTTGCCATTGGGTAATGAGTCTGGTATTGTATGTGACGTTCATGCTTTACCTGGTTTGAGCAACCACAATATTTTCGTTGTGGATATTGGTGTTAAATATGAATCTATTGTGAAGAAACCACCGAGAACAGTATTCTTGTATTGCAAAGCTGATTACTGCGCAATAAATCAATCATTAGATTTGTACTTACTCACATTTAATACCTCAGCGGAAGATCTGAGCGTTGAGCAATTGTGGGAAAGTCTTAATGAAAAACTTTTCTGTCTTCGAGATGAGTTCGTTCCGATGCGAATGCTTTTGTTTAAACATGATAAGGATAAGCTATGGTTTAATGAGCAACTGCGCATTATGCTGCACAGGTGCAGAGGGTGTATTTAAAGTATAAAACGCACAGGAAACCTGGGGGAACTAGCAAGGCTGATGTTTGATTTCGGGTATTTGACCAAATCAGCTAAAAAAACTTATTTCACTCAGCTTGGGGAACGACTGGTAAAAGACAAAATAATTTTAGAAGTATATCCGGTGTAATGGTCGGAACGATAATTCTGTACCACCTCTTGAATACTTAGGCCCCGTTATCGATGATGACAAGTGCAAAGTTGAAGTATGTATTAGTTACTTTTCTTCCGTATTTAGTAATCGCCAATCTCGGGTTGTAAGCGTGGATTTTTTGTTATGTATTGAAGCAACGCCCCAGTTGAGTTTGCCTTCGAAGGTGTCCATAAGATCTTAGCAAATATTTTTAATGGGAAGGAAACTGGACTATAGCAGCAGCAATGATTAGTAGTTCTGAATCCTTAGGCCTTTATTTTGCCTGTCTTTTCTGAAAGAGTTTAAAGACAAGTGCCGTTCCCAGAGACTAGAAATTAGCTAATGTTGTGGCCGTATACCAAAGCGGACCTAAATACTGCATTAAGAACTGAAGGCCAGTGTCTTTAACTAGTATTACATGCAAAGTAATAGAACACGTTATATATAGTTGTATTACGTCCCACCTAGCTAAACATAACTTATTAAATGCAAACCAACACGGTTTTAGGCAAGGTTTTTCTTGCAGCATGCAGCTTGTATAATTTCCTCCCGACTTGGCCCTAGCAATAGATAAAAGGCAAGCTATCGATTGCATCTTCTTAGATTTTTGTAAAGCATTCGACGTTGTAGCTCATGACCTCCTTGTTAGCAAACTACACGGCTACAAACTGAACAAAAATGTAATTGCATGGATACGAAAATACCTGTCGCACAGACAACAGTCAAAGTTTCTCAATAACATCTCTTCTGAAGTCGTTGCAGTCACCTCTAGAGTACCCCAAGGCTCTTTCTTGGAGCCTTTATTTTCGATGTAAATAAATGATATCAATGGAGGTATTACGTCATCTTTTAGGATGTTTGCAGACAACTGTGTGGTGTATCGAGTTATTGATTGCGATTCCTGATTTCTATGATCTTCAGAGTGATTGAGATTAAGTTTCAGTGCGGTGCTCTAAATGAGAAATGTTTCTAAATGTTTTGAAATCTTCAATCATCACCTTTAGAAGGAAACGTTCACATGAGGCTTATTAGTACAAATTAAATAATGTTACGTTATGCAGGGCTTCGTAATATAAATATTTAGGAGTTTTGTATTTATGTACTTGGAATTTAAGGTGCAAAAGGGATGTAATAACAAATAAGGCAGCACGCAAATTAGGGTTCTTACGTGGAAGTTTTGCACAATTACCTAGTAACTTGAAAGAACGGCTGTAATTCACACCCGTACGTTCTATACTTGAGTACACATGTGTAAGCTGTGATTCACATAGTCGTCAGTTAGTCGACTTTCTAGAAAAAATTCAGAATAGGGCTGTTCGATTTGTTTTGGGGAATTATAGCAAAAACCGCAGTGTTTCTGAAAGTAAGCGTGCACTTCATTGGCAGGACTTGAAGGACAGATGGAAAGCGCTGAGACTCATTTTTTTTCTCAGCATTTATACTCAAAATAGGCATTGACAGAAGCAAACATATCATATTACCAAAATATATTTCACGAAGAAAAGACCATGCCCTAAATGTTCTTGAGTTTCCTCTAAAAGGTGACACTTTACGTTATTCATTCATTTGTAGGACCACAAGCGAATGGAATGCTCTTTCATCAAATATTGCAGAAATTCAATCTAATGATGACTTTATAGGGGGTTCGTCCTGTGTCCGGCTGATGCAGAAGCCTAGCTAATGTTCCAGCCACACACAGTCATACCGTGCCCGATTAACGTCTCCTTTCCGCATCTTGAGTCATCGCAGCTACAAGGGTTCGGGTGAATAAGGCAACAGGCTAGGTCGACAAACAACACTGTATAGCTATACGTTAGCAATAACGCGTAAATGTCACGTAGAGAGACTTCAGATAACAAATTTGTAGACGGTTACATCTCGGTTGTTGTCGTCCTTGGCTTGCAGGGGGGTTCCGGGTTCGTCCTTTCTCTTTGGTGGCCGATGTCAGAGAGCGTCCTGCTGTCGGCACGCTAGTTTTCTTCATCTTCCAGGTTTCGCCTTCCCTGACGAGAATACGTTCCCTCGCTGAGGGAGGGGAAACCCGTTCCGTGTGCCGGGAAAGAGGAATCGCGAGCGCCGGCCGTGGGGGTGTTCCATCCCTTTGCAAGAGGCTTTATTGACTCGTGTCTTGAAGGGACAGTCATGTCCACGCAACTAGGCTGTTGCACTACCGTAGAAGGGGAAAGAGTGATTGGGTGCACATGCTCCCCCACATCGTCCCCCCCCCCCCCCCCTTAGGAAGGTCCCCGAACGACGGAGACTGAAGCATGTGAATATTTTGTTATCTTTCATCGAGGAAGGCCAAGACGGTGGGTCCAAATCCGTGCCCTCTTGCGATTGGCCCTCTGTCGTAGGTGCCGCCGGTGTCACCCGCTTGTCACCCCTGCATCCGATGTATCCTCCACTGCTGCCGTGCCCACTTGCATCATGGCCAGTCATCGCCACCACTGTCACCTCCGCTGCCGTTACTGCCTCTGTTGTCGCTTTTGCCGCTGTTACTACCGCCGTGGATCCTACGCCGGTAGCACTCTGGTCTGGACCCCGTGCCGTTGACCCCTGCCACTCAGGTCGTTGGTGTCGACTGAGAGTAGCCACTTGGTGACGGGTCTCGTTCAGCACTGGCCCAGGTCGCCATCTCCAGTATGGTCTGGGCTGCCGCATCGCGTCATGGCTTCCCTGGTCTGGCGGGCTCGGGAGTCTCATCTTCGGCGTGCCGCGACATGGCCTCGAGGTAGCTGAGGCCATAAGGATGCCCGGACAACCGGGGGCCGGCTAGATAAGCTCGTCATCGTGACAGGGGCTCCGAGGCAGCTGGCTCTACCGGCTGGGCTGGTGGTTGGTCACTCTGGCTCCTCTTGCATAAAGGCCCAGTGATAAGGGTGATGGGGTATGTTGGAAGTGGCACTGCTTGATTGGGTGGGTTCGCTATGCCGACATAGATAGTGTTGGGGGTGATCTGGTGGGAGGAGCAGTCTCTTCTTCAAACTCTTCAGTCGGCTCGCTAATTTTTTTCACCTTCCCTGTTTGCCCTTTCCTGATGGCAATACGTTCCCTCGATTAGAGAGGGGATACCGATTCCGTGCGCTGGGAAAGGGCAATTGCGAGCGCAGGCCGCGAGGGTGTTCCATCCCTTCGCAAGAGACTTTATTGGCTTGTGTTTTGAAGGGACAGTCATGTCCTCGTAACTAGGCTGTCGAGCTGTCGTAAAATGAAAAAGGGTGATTGGGCGGACATGCTCCCCCACAACTTTTACTACACTTTGTGTGTAGAAATAAATGTCAATTGACCCAGTGATGTATATATCCCCCGGCTGTAATGCCTGCAAAGGCGACACAACTACTGAATAAACAGATAGATAAATAAACAAATAAATAAATAAAGTGCATTCATTATACGAGTAAATGCATTACTTGGACTACATATAAAATCTGACGGCCTTCAGAATAGGGCTTCGTTACAATCTTATGACCAAGTGTAGCGATACGGGCTTGTTTGTCTGTCATTCTTGAATGTGAGTGCAAAAAAAAAGGACAAAGACGAAGGGAAGAAAGCACACAGACTGACACTGTTTGTGTGTGTACCTTCTTTACTTTGTCCTTGTCTTTTTTGCACTCACATTCAAGAACACTTATGACCGATATCTGTCACATCATGAAGAGTTTGATGCGATTTGTTGCATTAGAGGATGAAGTCGAATACCAATACCGGTGCCACACGGGCACCTTTAATCGCAATCAGTGTCGATCTGGATTAACCACGATCCAGATTAGGTGCTGCTACACGATTACTTTTAATCCCGATTAGGGGTGATTGAGATCAAGACTATTGCGATCCGTGCATCGCGATCTGCCTGAGAGATCGTGATTTTGCTGTCGTCTGCACCCCCTAGCCGAGCTTGTTGAAAGCATGATAAACAAGAAAATTGAGCATAGTTCAATAAAACCGCTTTAAAATAGCTAGATGTTTATAAAAAAGCAAATTCTAAACTGCTCGAATTGGAACAATATTTGAAGTATTGCATATTTTAGGATTTGAATCAACCACGTGTTGTTACGGGAGAAGCAGACGATAAGCAGTCGACCGTTGCATTCAGCATGTAGTTGAACTCTCGCCCCATCGGAGCTGTTGAATCACCTCGAAGCAAAGTGATTATGACTGTCGCAAGCCTTTCGACTATGTTGCAACGTATGTGCACTTCGTGGTCGACTAAAGAGATCTTTACAGTAATTGAACACTGGCAGGAGCTACTGGAACATACTTGAGGTGCCAGAAGTGAGGCACTGGTGCATACGAGATTGACGCTTCGCTGCGACTACACGGCTACGAGTGGGGGCCACCAGAAATAAAAACGAAGGTTAAGAATCTCACACAGCAATGCAGGTAAGTGCTAGGAAAATTTTATCGAATGATCGATTTATGAAATTACTATTGTAGTGGCCCGCCCGGAAAGTCTTTGATGTTCAAGCGGTTGTTGCACCAATGCTGATAAAGGGCTCTAGAGATAATATACCGCACGTCAAGTTTGTCAGTGGCATGGGGGATCTGGCGCCGACATGGCTGCCGGAACCTTACGTCGAGTATTTCTTCAGTTGATGCAGATGACAGCGATTGCCCGGGACGCCACAGCATCAGCGGTGTGTCAGGCCCTGCCGGACATTTCTGTGACGCAAAACTTCTTCATTGAACTTCTTTGCTTTCCTGCGGTCCAAATGCCACTTGATATGACAGCGCTACCAGCGGTATTGTCGTGTAGCCGGCACGGCGACACGTAAAAGTAACCACGCTACACCACTGTACGATCCATGACAATAACCCAGTTTAATCAGCGAGGATCGTTTATATACACACGAGCGCAGTGGTGCCATCTATTGTGAGTCCAATGACTCAGAAGGCCATCTGGTGTAAACGCACAACACTACATCTACCCCCTCTCTTGATAATAGAACACAGATTATGTGCATAGAAGAGAAACAGTCACTACTCGTGACAGAAAACTATAGTAAGTCTCCACTGTAAACAAGTCACTGCACATAGTCTCTCTGGTGGTCTTCGCTCCCGTGTAGAGCGACGGAGGGGCACCGGCTGCTCTTCTGGCTGATGGACGACCTCTGGTTCGTCGGCACGATCAGCACCCAGTCCTGCGGTCGTGTTCCCCGTTGGTGGAGGCCGTGGTGGGCTTGGCGTATGAGGAGGCAGTGCTGACCCCCCCGGAGACTGTGCAGCTTCCTGTATTGGGATATTTTGGGTCGCGTGGCTCTTTGCATTCGAGGACGGTTTTCGTGCTGTGGCGTTTCCTGCCGACCCGTCTGTCTCCATGTCCGCCCACAGCAGTTCTTGTCTTGCCCCCGTTTCTTCGTGAGCAGCTTCATGGGGCACAGCCGACAGTTGGGAGGCATTCCAGCTACGGCCGTCCTCCAAGTGGAATGACCATCGTCCTACCCGCCTCAGTATTTTGAGTGGAGCCCCAAAACTAGGGGTGCCTTTTATTCCAGGTACCGGGCGTTTCACCCGCACGTAGGCCCCCACTTTAAATCTGGGCTCCCGGGCTGCTCTTCGCTTGTCTGCATACGCCTTATTTCTTTGTTGGTATTCGCAGACACGACGCCGAAGTCTACGCAGTTCACGAGCGAGATGGGTGCCGAAATCCGCTGATGGCTGGCCAACAACATCTAATGATGTCCTCATGTGGCGGCCATGAAGCAACACTGCTGGAGAGATGCCAGTGGCGCTGTGAGGTGTGGCTCGGTAAATACCCAGGTACTCTATAACTGTGGTCTTGATTGGTCGCTGCTCTAGGAGAGCTAGTTGTATATACGATTTCAAGACCCTGTTGAATCTTTCCATTAAGCCATTGGCTTGAGGATGGTAAACTGCCGAAAAGAAATGCTTAATGCCCCTGTCTGCAAGGAAGCACTCAAATTCACTCGACCTAAACTGTAGGCCGTGATCTGAGACTAGTTCAGTCGGGTAACCCTCTCGCGCAAAGACAGCAAGCAGAAAGTTGATCACCGTGCGAGAAGTGGTGTCACTGCAGAACGCAATCTCTGGCCATCTGGAGAAGTAGTCCACTACCACGATGACAAATCGACAGTCGGCCGGTGCACGTTCAAAGGGGCCCATGATGTCTATTGATATTTTGTCCCAAGGCCTGTCAGGAAGCGGGACAGGCTGTAGTGGGGCTTGCCAGTTCTTGACACTCTTGTCCGAGGCATGACAGGTGCTGCAACTCCGGACGGCGGCCTCCACATGCTTGTCAAGGCAAGGCCACCAGTACTTCTCCCTGATGCGCTGCTTAGTCTTCACAATTCCCGGGTGTGACCCATGAGCTAACTGGATGAATGTATCCCTTAGCTTGGCAGGCACTACAACACGTTCTGTGTGCAGAAGCAACCCATCTACTACCGAGAGCTCGTCTCGTATATCATAGTACGGAGTCAGTTCTGCGGCAAGTCTTTTCCTTGTTGGCCATGATGACTGGATAAATTGCATTACCTGCCGTAGTATGTCATCCTCCGCGGTAGCAACCTGAAGATTCTCCCGATCTACTGACGATGTAACCAAGGACACAACCTCTTCATCAACATGGAAGCCCCCTTCTGTGTCTGGCACGGGCAGTCTGGACAAGGCATCTGCTACCTGGTTGTGGGCTCCGCTGCGGTACTGTATTTTGAAGTTGTAGCGCAGCAGTCGTGCGGTCCACCTTGCAATACGAAGTGGCCGCTGTCTTGTGCTACGGGATGAGAGCAGTGCCACCAAAGCCTGGTGATTCGTCAGTAGAGTAAATGATCTGTCCCAGAGGTAAACGTGCCACTTCTCGCAGGCCCACAGACAGGCAAGGGCCTCACGCTCTCCGGCCGAGTATATTCGTTCTGTCTCAGTTAATGCACGCAATGCAAATGCCACAGTACGCACATGGGACCCCTCCACTTGCTGCAGTACGGCACCGAGACCGTACGCAGAGGCATCTGTTGCGACAATGACAGGTAGCGTCGGGTCAAACATTCGGAGGACCTTGTGGGATGCTAGAAGTCTTTTGACTCCCGCGAAGCTCTCTTTCGCAGCATCATCCCAGTCGAAGTGCACGTCTTTGCAAAGTAGACGACGCATTGGCTCTACTTGCTCTGCCAGTCGCGGCACGAATTTGGAATAGTATTTAACTAGCCCCAAAAAGGAGCGTAGCGTGGCTGCATCTCTAGGCGCAGGAGCATTGATGATTGCATCAATCTTGGTCTGGAGCGGTGCTATACCCTCTGCGCTGACGCAATGTCCTAAGAACGACAACTCCGACGTGTTGAAGACGCATTTTCGGTTGAGCTTGAGCCCAGCTTCTGCTATTCGTTCCAGCACTTGCTCCAGGTTTTGCCTGTGTTCGCTCTCCGTCTTGCCAAAAATGATTATGTCATCCAAGTAGCATAAGACCCCTTTGCAACCTCCAAGAATTTTCGTCATGATCTCCTGAAATGCAGCTGGTGCGGATGCCAACCCGAAGCAGACCCTCTTAAATCTAAAGAGGCCATCGTGAGTTATAAATGAAGTTAGGTCCCTGCTGTCTGTGTGCAGCACAACCTGGTAGTAGGCTGATGCCAGGTCCACCTTGGAAAAGCAGCAGGCTCCATTGAGGGCATGAAGCAGCTCCTCCATATGAGGCAAAGGGAAGTTGTCTGCTACTATAGCTTTGTTGGGTTCCCGGAGATCGACACACAGTCGAATGCTACTATCTGCTTTGCGGGCTGCTACAATAGGAGATACCCACTCGGAAGCATTGACTCTCTCAATGACATCAGCAGCAAGTAGCTTCTCAATCTCGTCAAAGACCGGCTGGCGGACTGAAAATGGTAGGGGTCGCAGCTTCTGTGCGACTGGCGCGATGGAAGTTTTCATCTTAACTTTGTGCTGAACACCTCTTACAAGTCCCAGGCCAGGCAAAAACAAGTGGCCAAACTTGGTCCACAGTGTTAGCGGCATTCCAAACTTGGGAGGGCCAAGGGGTTTTTCATGCCTGGGGCTTCGGGGAAGGCCTGAACTCATTGCTGGAAGCTCTCGGCATTCCTGCGTGGACATTTGCAGGCAGCGCAATTCCTCTCCCATGATGCGAAGGCCAAGGGCTTGAACAGCATCCAGGCCAAGGAGAGATGTACCACATGGCGTAACAAGAAAAGTTACAATGGCTTCTTTCCCCTTGTATGTGACTATGGCGTGAAATGACCCCAGAACAGGAATCTTCCTGCGCGAAAAATCCAGCAATGTAAGATGGGAACTTGTCAGTTTTACTGCGTTAGCGAACAAGCCTTGGAATTGGTGCTCACCCAAATAGACACGGCCGAGCCTGTGTCCACCAAAAAGTTCATGGTATGCACCCGTGTCGTCGTAACTAACGCGACATTGACATCCACGTAGACGCCTGTGCTCTTATCAGTACGGACCGCCAAGATGCTAATGACACTGGTAGCATCCTCTTCCGGAACGATTTCCTGGACCTCTGCAGAATACCCTTCTCGGCCGCGACGGTAGCTGCGACATGCTCTCTTAAAATGGCCGCGGCGTCCGCAGGCAAAACATGTGCGACCGCGCGCGGGACATTCCGTAGGCGAACACCGTGCTGCGCCGCAGTTTCCGCAGGCATTTACATTTCTAGGCCCGGGGACAGCAGCGGCGGCGGCATTCATATCAGGTGAAGGTGCGCTGTACGCGCGTGAGCAGCTGAAGTGGCGACGGCCCGGGAGGTGTCTGCCATTATCGCCGTTATCTCGTCGATCGTGCCTGGCTGAGCTGTCTCGCAACTGCTGCTGAATGCGCTGCACAGGATTGGCGAAGGCTTCGGATTCATGCTGGGTTTGCTCACGAAGCCATGCTACCTCGACAGCATGATCGAACGTAAGGTTATCGTCCTCCAGCAGCAATCGCTCTCGTAGCCGCGGGCACGTGACGCCTGCTACGAACTGCTCACACAGGTTTTCGTCCGCTTGAGAGGCGAAATTGCAAAGAGCTGCTAACTCCCGAAGCGCTACGGCGAAATCAGTGATGGGCTCACCCTGCAGTTGACGACGCTCCTGGAATCGATGGCGTTGAAGGCGGACGTTGCAAGGGGCGGCGAAATGCTTCGAAAGCATCTCAACGGCTATGTCGTACTCGTCGGGTGGGCGTAGGGCTTCCGTGGTCATGTCTTGCGTTCCAGTAGGTGCAGTGGTTCCGATGATTCCAGCGGCGGCATCTGGCGTGACCGTGACACCGGGCGCAGCACTCGTTGTCTCTGCCTTGGTTTGCGTCGTACTAGGTGGAAGCGCGTCGAAAATGCGCTGTCCTTCCGTCCCAAAACAGTGCAGCAGGAGGGCTCGGCGACGGGGTGCGGGTAGCTCGTTTGCTCCGGACGCCAGCAGAAACCTTTCAAACAGTCGTAACCATCGGGCCCATGGCACATCGGGCGTGCCGGGGGTGGCCAGAAAAGGAGGAGGTGGCAAAAGACCCGTGCAAGCCATCCTCATCGCCAGAATGTCGTGTAGCCGGCACGGCGACACGTGAAAGTAACCACGCTACACCACTGTACGATCCATGACAATAACCCAGTTTAATCAGCGAGGATTGTTTATATACACACGAGCGCAGTGGCGCCATCTATTGTGAGTCCAATGACTCAGAAGGCCATCTGGTGTAAACGCACAACACTACAGGTATCAACGTTCGGTTGCGAGCGGACATGTAGCTGGCAACGATGGAAGCACCGTGACAGCGAAGCACTACAAAAGCACACCCACCATTCAACCACTTTGGGATCTGGCGTCGACATGGCTGCCGGAAACTTACGCCGAGTATTTCCTCAGGTTAGTTACTTTTACCTCCCTGTATACGGTAGGCCATTTAAGAAATCGGCGCCAGATCCCACTGCTGTTCTTTGTTCGGTGCTTTGCTACCTGTTGGCCTTGCATGCGAACGCTGTTGCGTGTGGTCATATGATGAAAACGATTTTGCTGTTATCTGGGGATATAGAGCAAAACCCAGGCCCTCTAACACCGCAACAGGAAAAGCAGATGTTCGACAACATCATGACATTACCTTCACAGCAGATCTCTCAGTCTGCCATTCTTAATGAACTTAGCTCTATCTGAGCTAACCACGAATTGTTTCAACAAAAAATAACAGAAGAAATACATTCAGTGCGAAAAAAGCAACAGGCGCTTCAGCAGCGAGTGGCAGATGTAAATGATAGATTAACACGTGTAGAAAATAACACCCCCCTAGGTAACACGGGCAAAAAAGAACTTCAGCAACTTGCAGCTCAATGTGGAGTGCTTGCGCGTGCATGTCAGGCTATGAAAGATTGTCAGGACGACCTCGAAAGTAGGGATCGTTGAAGTAACCTGGTATTTTATGGTTTCCCAGATAATGAGAATCAAACGTGGGAACAGTCAGAGGAAAAAGTTATCTCTTTTTGTTCTATTGACTTACAGCTCAAAATTGCCCCTGACGCAATTGAACGAAGTCACAGATTAGGCCGATATTCGGCGGCAAGGAAAAGGCCCGCCATGGTAAAGTTTCTATCTTTTAAAGAAAAAGAATGTGTGCTGAAGTCTTCTGGCAAGCTAAAGGGAACCAACTTTGGAATCAGTGAAGACTATTCACCCAAAGTCAGGCTAGAGAGGCAAAAATTGATACAATACGCTAAAGGAAAGGGTGGCGATTTTAAGCTTCATTTCAATAAGTCATTCATGAATGACCAAATATTCTTGTACAACAGTGCTGAAGATAGAGTTGTGCCTAGTCGTAGATAGCAGTCACCTCGAAATGCCATTTTACTGATGAAAGAATTGAGAAAAAATGAACTAACCTGCATCGGAGTTAACTGTCGCAGTTTGAAAAACAAAAGAACAGAATTTCTTTTGTTATTAGACATGACTAAACCACACAGTTTTTGGCACAGAATCTTGGCTCGATACCACCATCACAGATCATGAATTCTTTCCGGCGACCTATGCAGTATACCGAAGGGACCGCACGGCGCACGGAGGTGGTGTATTCCTAATGCTCCATAACAGTATCAGTAGCGTTCGTATTCATGGTGTTAGTGACTTGTGTGAATCTGTGTGGTGTAAGGTTATGCTGAGTGGTGGCTCAACTGTGGCTGTTGGTTCCTTCTACGGGCCCCCTAGCAATACAGCAGCCCAGCCTTTATTTACTTTAAGCAATATTTTGTCATCCCTAAATACAACATACATAATAGTTGCCGGTGATTTTAATCTACCCGATGTTGCATGGTCCTCAATCAAACCGATAATTCACAGTGAGTCACTGCTACATACAGCTATTCAAGAAATCGAGAATGCCCATCAGTTATATCAGCTTTTGACAGCCCCCATGAGGGTGTGCAGTACTAGAGCAAACGTATTAGACCTGTTTTTTTTTTTTTTTTTTTGCAATCATCAAACGCTTGCTTCCTCTGTTATTACAGTACCAGGTATTAGTGATCACGACGTTGTCCTTGTTAAAATGCGCTTAGCTGTAGCTCAACAATGAGCTTTGGGGCCCAGAAAGGTGTTTTTATATGAAAAAGGAGACTACGCTTCTATTTCAACGAAACTATACGCTTATTTACCTGAGTTTCAAGAACTATGCTCGTGTTCTGACGTGAATGGCTTGTGGAATGAGCTAAAAACAAAACTGTTATCTCCAGCTCAAACTTTTCTATCATCGCGAGTCATATCAGCCAAACAACGAAATGATAAACCATGGCTACGTGAGGAACTCCGAGGGCTCATAAACAGAAGAGGTCGTCTCTATCGCAAATACTGTCACACGTCAGACCTTGCAACATACAAACAGATGAAACTACTAGGTAAGAAGATAATCAAAGATCTGAGGAAAGCAGAGAGAGCATACTTGAGTGATCTGAGTATTAAGGTTAAAACCACCCGAAACTCGTCTGGAAATACGTTAAAAGAAAGACAAAGGTTTCTGGTGGTATTCCTGATATAAACGATGGTACTAAATAATTGTCGGACAGTACAAGTAAAGCTGAATGCTTTAACTGGTACTTTCAGTCTGTGTTTTCGGTTTCGTCAGCGGTTCAAGCTACAATGTGCGACACAGTAACGTTATCGGAAATGGCGGAGTGAAATTTCAGAACAAGGTGTAGCATCTCTTTTAAAAAACCTTAGTGCAAACTTGGCATCAGGGCCAGATCAAATCTCAAACTTCATTTTAAAGAACTGTGCCCTTTCAATAAGCCCATTTCTTACAGTTGTGTTCAGAAATTCTTTATTGCAGGGTGCATTACTTGATGACTGGAAACGAACAAATGTAATTCCTATTTTCAAGAGTGGTGACAAGTCAAATACTTGCCACTATCGGCCCATTTCGTTAACGTGTCTGTCCTGCAAGACACTTGAGCATATTATATACTCAAATTTGGCAAAGCAGCTTCAGGCTAACAATTTTTTCTGTCCAACACAGCACGGTTTCCGGAAAGGGTTTTCCTGCGATATGCAACTCGTAGAATTTACACATGGCATTGCCGCAACATTAAATTCCGGTAGCCAAATTGATTGCATTTTAGTAGACTTTAGCAAGGCTTCTGACACTGTTAAACACTCGCTCCTTTTACTGAAATTATCGTATCTCAATATATTGACACGTGCGGTTCTTTTGGTTTACGAAGAAAGCCGCTATCACTTTCCAGTGACACGCGCGCTCGTTGTGATTGCTTGCGGGGAGCATTGTTATCACTTTCTGTTAAGCGCAACGCAGGCCGCGTTTATCTTGCATGCCACTCTGGAACCGTGTGGATCATTCTTGAAACTTTGCATGCTTGACGCGCACATTTTAGTAACTTCTGGAGCTCCAAAAATAAATCGAGAACGCGATATGACGCGTGTATAAAAAGCCGGCGCAGTGCGCCACTAGTCAGTCTTTTTCCGTCTACCGACGACTGTTCACGCCGCTGTTGCTGTGAGTTGTGTTTGGCCTTGTTTTGCTGGGCACAAGTTCACCCAATAAACAGTTCGCCCGACATCGCCCTGACTCCTGTGTGCTTCCTCTCAAGTGCTGCGTGTGTCACAACCGCGTGACATCTGGTGGAGGTGCTTCTCGGCCCATGTACCGTACGCCCCCGTCCAGCCGTGAGCCAAGCCCAAGCCGCCAAGAGGACGCCGCCGACCCGGTCGTTCGAGTGAGCCGAAGACAACAAGGACTACCGCCCGAATACCTGCCGCTTCCCGACAAGGACAAGAAAACAAAGGCTGCTACGAAGCCGGCATCCACGATGACGGAAGCAAGGTCTTCGGCAACCGTGGTCGTCAACCAGCCCAGAGAGCCGCCTACCTTCCGCGGATCGACCTACGAAGACCCGGAAAGCTGGCTTGACATTTACGACCGCGTCGCAGCCCTCAATAAGTGGGACCCGGACGACAAGCTGCGTCATGTGTATTTTTACCTGAAAGACGCCGCAGGGACTTGGTTCGAGAACCGCGAGTCAACGCTTCGAACCTGGGACGACTTCCGCGTTGCTTTCCTGCGCACCTTTGCAAGCGTCGTGCGGAAGGAAAGAGCCACATCACTGCTTGAAACTCGGGTGCAGCTCCCCAACGAAAACGTAACGATCTTCACGGAGGAGATGACGCGACTTTTCCGCCACGCCGACGCCGACATGTCTGAGGACAAGAAGGTTCGCCTGCTTATGCGAGGAGTGAAGCAGGAGCTCTTCGCCGGACTGATTAGAAACCCGCCAAAGACGGTACAAGAATTCCTCTCCGAGGCTACCATCATCGAGAAGACTCTTGAAATGCGGACCCGCCAATACGATCGGCGCATGTCGCCAGACGTCGCAGAAGTCCGAGGACTCTGCCCCGACGACCTGCGCGAGACCATACGCGCTATTGCTCGTGAAGAACTGCGCCGCACGTTGCCATCGTCTCAGCCCCAAGTCGCCTCTCTCGAAGACGTAGTCCGCGAGGAACTACAGCGCTCACTGAGCGTTCCTGAACGGCCACAGCCCCAACCGGAGGCGATGACCTACGCCGCTACTGCACCTGTTGCCGCTCCTCGCCAACGCCAGGACCCAACGTCTCCACAGTTTCGTCGCCAACCACCGCCGCCACCCCCGACGCCTTCCCGCTCGCCAGTAATCCAGCGCTCGCCGAGGAAAACTGACGTTTGGCGCACCCCGAACCACCGCCCACAATGCTACCACTGCGGCGAAGCCGGGCACACCTACCGCTACTGCCAGTACCGTGAGATGGGACTGCGTGGCTTCGACGTGAACGCGCCGCGTCTGCGCCCAGGTGAGCGACCTCGCGACATCGCCGACTACATCGCGGACTACATCGCCGGATCGCAGTGGCAACGACGACGACCATCCCGTTCACCTTCGCCTGGCCGCTACGCCACTCCGGATCGCCGCCAGTACACCGGCCCTAACCGGGGCCGATCCCCAAGCCCCTACCCGGGAAACTAAAGGCAGCAACCGATGGAGGTACGGTTGCTGCACGACGCAATGCCGAAGATCCTCCACCACCGCCGCCGCCGCTGCCGATGACGACGACCACGACGCACGAACTTTCCAGACGTAGTCGCAGTACGCCGCCTGAGCAGAGTCTTCACGACAGAGCCTCGCCGCCGACGCGACATAGCAGCGCCGGACCAAGCCGACGCAGCCGTGATCCAACGCCCCGACCTAACCGGAACGCCAGACGACGAACCACCGACCTCGACGTGATCATCGACGGCCACAGCGTCACCGCCCTAGTCGATACCGGCGCCGACTACTCTGTCATCAGTGGTCTCTTCGCCGCTAAGCTCAAGAAGGTAAAGACTGCATGGGAAGGACCGGATATCCGAACAGCAGAGGGCCACCTTATAACACTGACTGGAACCTGCACGGCAAGAGTCACGATTCACAGCCAGACGTATTCTGTGAGTTTTGTGGTCCTGCAGCAATGCTCGCGAGACGTCATTTTAGGCATGGATTTCCTGGACCAGCAAGGCGCAGTCATCGACCTAAGATCTAGGTCAATCACGCTGTCCACGGATAATGCAACGGCGTCAGACTGCAACGTCGCTCACAATGCCTTGAATGTAACAGAAGAGCAGGTAAGCATCCCGCCACTGTCGAGCGTCATCATTTCCGTCGGCACCAAAGCGTCTACCAACTTACAAGGTGTCATCGAAGGCGACCAGCACCTGCTCCTAGACCGTCAGATGTGCGTCGCAAGAGGCATAGCTAAGCTTCATAACGGCGAAGCCAAGGTAATGGTGACGAACTTCAGCAACGAATATAGGCACTTGAATAGGGGCACGACAGTAGCACATCTAAGCGAATTTGTGGAAACGAGCAATGCCTTCGCCCTCACCGATTCTCAGGGAGCCGCAACGTCGACAGCAGTTTCCGTGCCCGCCTCCGACGTAAGTCAAGGCCTTTCCAGGCAGCAACAAAAGGAGCTCAAAGCCTTACTCCACCAATACAAGGACTGCTTCTCGTCGTCATCGAGGCTTCGTCAGACCCCTTTCGCGAAACATCGCATCATAACCGACGAATATGCCCGTCCGCTCCGTCAGAGCCCCTACCGAGTTTCTGCACGGGAACGCGAGGCCATCAAGCAACAAGTCGACGAAATGCTGCGTGACGACATCATTCAGCCGTCTACGAGCCCGTGGGCATCACCCGTGGTGTTAGTGAGGAAGAAGGACGGAACCCTACATTTTTGCGTCGATTATCGTCGCCTGAACAAGATCACGAAGAAAGACGTGTATCCCCTCCCACGGGTAGACGATGCTCTGGACAGACTCTACAACGCAAAGTATTTTTCGTCGATGGACCTCAAAACCGGCTACTGGCAAATCGAAGTAGACGAGAGAGACCGAGAGAAGACTGCCTTCATAACACCAGACGGCCTGTTCGAGTTTAAGGTCATGCCCTTTGGTCTTTGCTCGGTGCCCGCGACGTTCCAACGGGTTATGGACACAGTACTCGCAGGCTTGAAGTGGCAGACTTGCCTCGTCTACTTGGACGACGTAGTCGTATTTTCTTCCAACTTCGACGAGCACCTCCGGCGCCTTGAAGCTGTTCTTCGGGTAATCAAAGCCTCGGGACTTACCCTGAAGCCAGAAAAGTGCCGCTTCGCCTACGAGGAGCTATTGTTCCTTGGCCACGTTATCAGCAAGTCGGGAGTGCTCCCTGATCCACAGAAAACAGCTGCGATCGCCGACTTTCCTGCACCCACCGACAAGAAAGCAGTACGCCGATTTCTTGGCCTCTGCGCTTATTACAGGCGCTTCGTGAAGAACTTTTCGCGGATCGCCGAGCCGCTGACGTACCTCACGAAGGCCGACGTCGACTTCAAATGGGAAACGCCGCAAGTCGAGGCATTTCAAGAATTAAAGCGACGCCTACAAACGCCGCCAATACTGGCGCACTTCGACGAAGAAGCTGACACCGAAATTCACACGGGCGCAAGCAGCACAGGGCTCGGCGCCGTGCTCGTGCAGACGACCGACGGACTTGAAAGGGTCATCAGTTACGCTAGCCGGTCACTTTCGAAGGCAGAAGCCAATTATTCCACGACAGAAAAGGAATGCCTTGCCATCATCTGGGCTACATCAAAGTTCCGCCCCTACCTGTACGGCAGGCCTTTCAAAGTCGTGAGTGACCACCACGCCTTGTGTTGGCTAGCTAACTTGAAGGATCCATCAGGGCGCCTCGCACGGTGGAGTCTCAGACTACAAGAATTTGACATCACCGGCGTCTACAAGAGCGGACGAAAGCACTCCGACGCCGACTGCTTGTCTCGCGCCCTGTCGGTCCGCCGCCCCAGGATGACCGGGACGACGACTCTTTCCTGGGACCCATAAGTACCGACGACTTCGCGGAACGCCAACGAGCTGACCCAGAGCTCAAGATCCTCATGGACTACCTGCAAGGCAAGACCGCCGACGTGCCAAAAGTATTCCGCCGAGGACTGGCTTCGTTTTTCCTGCGGAACAACGTCCTCCTGAAGAAGAACTTCTCGCCGCTCCGCGCCGACCACCTCCTCGTGGTGCCTTCAGCGTTACGTCCAGAGGTTCTGGAAGCATTACACGACGACCCGACAGCCGGACATCTTGGTGTTTCCCGCACACTGTCACGAATACAAGAGAAGTACTATTGGCCTCGCCTCACTGCCGACGTCACCCACTACGTAAAGACATGCAGAGACTGTCAGCGACGCAAGACGCTGACAACTAGGCCAGCCGGACTTCTGCAACCCGTCGAACCACCTCAACGGCCATTCCAACAAATCGGCATGGACTTACTGGGGCCGTTCCCGACGTCAACTTCTGGCAACAAATGGATTGTCGTAGCGACTGACTACCTCACCCGCTATGCCGAAACAAGGGCCTTGCCCAAGGGCACTGCCGCCGAGGTCGCCAAGTTCTTCATTGAGAACATCGTCCTCCGCCACGGAGCCCCCGGGGTCCTCATCACCGACAGAGGTACAGCCTTTACGGCTGACCTAACGGAGGCGATCTTGAGGTACAGTCAGACAAGCCACCGCAGAACCACCGCGTACCACCCACAGACGAATGGCCTCACCGAGCGTCTAAATAAGACCATCGCCGACCATCGCCATGTATGTGGACGTCGAACACAAGACGTGGGACACCATACTCCCGTATGTAACCTTCGCGTACAACATGGCCGTGCAGGAAACGACGCAGTTTGCTCCATACAAGCTCGTCTACGGACGGAGCCCAACAACGACGCTTGACGCCATGCTACCGGTCAGCACCGACGAAGAAGACCTCGACGTCGCCAGCTACCTGGATCGCGCTGAAGAAGCTCGACAGCTAGCCCGCCTGCGTATCAAGAGCCAACAGACGGTCGACAGGCGCCACTACAACCTTCGACGACGCCACACCAAATACCAACCCGGCGACCTTGTCTGGGTCTGGACGCCGATACGACGACGGGGATTGTCTGAGAAGCTCTTGCGACGCTACTTTGGACCCTACAAGGTAGTCCGACGTCGTGGTGAACTGGACTATGAGGTCGTGCCCGATGGCTTAACGTCATCCCAACGACGCCGTGCACGACCCGAAGTCGTACACGTGGTGCGACTTAAACCTTATTATGCGCGCTGATTAGCTGTGACGCATTGTTAATGTAATTTATTGCATGTACTCTCTCTTATGTTCTGTCTTTAGCATCGGGACGATGTTTTTTTCAGGGGGGGGTAGTGACACGTGCGGTTCTTTTGGTTTACGAAGAAAGCCGCTATCACTTTCCAGTGACACGCGCGCTCGTTGTGATTGTTTGCGGGGAGCATTGTTATCACTTTCTGTTAAGCGCAACGCAGGCCGCATTTATCTTGCATGCCACTCTGGAACCGTGTGGATCATTCTTGAAACTTTGCATGCTTGACGCGCACATTTTAGTAACTTCTGGAGCTGCGGAAATAAATCGAGAACGCGATATGACGCGTGTATAAAAAGCCGGCGCAGTGCGCCACTAGTCAGTCTTTTTCCGTCGACCGACGACTGTTCACGCCGCTGTTGCTGTGAGTTGTGTTTGGCCTTGTTTTGCTGGGTACAAGTTCGCCCAATAAACAGTTCGCCCGACATCGCCCTGACTCCTGTGTGCTTCCTCTCAAGTGCTGCGTGTGTCACAACCGCGTGACAATATCTGCGAACACACTGACATGGCTACAAGCTTATCTCTCATGCAGGAAACAATGCACCATCATCGATGGCGCGTCGTCATCACATGTAGACGTCATTTCAGGAGTGCCACAAGGCTCCGTCCTGGGGCTGCTTCTTTTTTTTTTATTTATATCAATGATCTTGCTGAATGCGTGGACAGTAAAGTGAGGTTGTACGAAGATGACTGCTGCATATATCGTGAAATTAAGTGCACTCAAGATTCCGAACAACTGCAGAAAGACCTTGACTCTGTAATAGCATGGTGGAGTATGTGGAAAATGCAGCTTAACGTGTCAAAGTGCTGTGTCGTTAGGTTTACAAAGAAAAAGCAGCCTTTTATCACAAATTACGTCATGGAAAGGATACCATTATCCATGGTAAATGAATACAAGTATCTTGGCAGTGTCATCAACAGCACACTAACGTGGAATGATGATGTTCGCATGGTATCAGTTAAAGCCAGTCGCGTGCTGAACTTTCTACGCCGAAATTTCACAATCGCCCCCTCTGTTCTTAAACAAGTTCTTTACGAGCCAAATGTACGCCCGATTTTAGAATATGCTTGCACTGCCTGGGACCCGGCCACTAAGTTAAATATTGATGCATTGGAGCGCATTCAGAAACGTGGCGCCCAGTTTGTGACCGGTGATTACGACTTCACCAGAAGGTCTAGCAAAATGGTTAGTTCACTAGGTTGGCCGTTACTCTCCTCAAGGCGTAAATATATCAGGCTATGTCTTTTCTACAACCTAATAAACGACAAAACTGGGATCGATAAAAACAAATACATCAGACCACCAACATACATCTCATCACGACGGGACCATCCTTTGAAAGTGTGTGAATATATGTGCCGAACATCAACGTATGCAAATACTTTTTTTCCTAAAGCTATACATGAATAGAACAGTCTTCCAAAAAACATTGTGACCGTTCCTTCCACAGCATTTTCTTCCTTTTTAAAGGAGTATGTTGTCACACAATGATATTGTATGCTGTGATTTAGGTATTTCAGATTTGTTTTTATTTTTTGTGTGCCGTGCAATTCAACTTGTCCCCACTGATTTAAATGCACTTTGAATTTGTAAACCCCCCTACAACAATGCCCCCAGAGGGTGCTATAGGTATAAGTGTAAATAAATAAATAAATAAATAAATAAATGTCTTACGGCACGCGAATGCCACCTGGGGCATTTCATCTGACCTAAGCTCGAACCAGATTAGCTTGGGCCGTGTAGCAGCAGTCATAATGTAGATTGCGATCAAGAAAACTGATCCAGATCATCCTGATTGTGATTAAAAGTACCCGTGTGACACCAGTATAAGTTACCGAATTTGAAGACGATTGTGAATTTGTTCATTTTCATTTTTTCATTTTTCCATTTTATTGAGGTTGTTATGATTACATTTCATGAAATGCACAACACTTATTAGACCCATAGCCGTAGGCCAGTAGGGGGTCTAACGGGAGAAAGTATACAAGCAGAATACAATTTGTATAAAAAAATCTGAACATCAAAAAACTTTGATTTTCCAAGAAAACGAACAAAAGTACAAGAATATATCATTGGGATTTAAGGTGACGTAAATGTTTGAGAGAATGTACAGAAATGTATACAGAACGCATTGTTGCACTTTGTTCATCAATTATCAAATAAACAAGTACAGACAAAACATCAAACTATGTGTAAGGTTTAGTACATGGTCAATACTATTGTTCTACATGTAGCAAATATCTTTTGAATGCGCTCGAGAAAGCCCTAGAATCTTTAATCTGAAGTGGTATGTTACTCCACACTTCAGCTCCTACGAACTGCAGTAAGCGTTCAACATAATGCAGTAAGCGTTCAACATACACGTTTTTAGTAGGTGGAATATTAAAATTCCACAATGTCATGCATCTAGTGACGCGGGACGAGGAAGAAAAGATAGATACATCAAAAGGTACACTGTGTGCAATAACATTACTGATGGTGACTGCGGTTTTATGCTGCCATAAGTAATCAAAAGGTAGAATATCCAACTTGTAAAACGAAGATGTACTGGGTTCATTATATGCCGCATAATCTTTTATTCAAAGCACACGCTTCATTTCATTTCATTTCATTTTATTACCTTAAAGACCCCATTGAAGGGGTATTACATAAGGGGTGGGTACATATATGAGAACGTGAAAACCATTTATTGTTTTTTTACAATGCAAGGTAATTTGTTACGGTGTTCAAAAAGGTGGTAGGACAGGTTATAGCGGTGATTTCGTTAGAAAGGCCGTTCCAGTCCGTAGCTGCACCAAAAAAGAATGAGGACGAAAAAGTGACGGTGCACGTACACGGCCGCTCAACTTGTTGCGGGTGACCAGTACGATGGGAGATGCGTGCCGGAGGAAGAATGTATGGTGGCCTGCCGAGCGAGCTGTAAAAAAACTTGTGAAAAAGGGAAAGACTAGAAATGCGGCGACGAGATGCAAGCAATGATAGGCCAGATTCTGTTTTCAGTGCTGATATGCTGACGTCGTAAGAGTACGTAGAATGAATAAATCGTGTGGCACGATTTTGAAGTGACTCGAGTTGATTGATGAGATATGCTTGATGCGGGCTCCAAATGGCTGATGCGTATTCTATCTTCGTCCTGACGAGGGATTGATAAGCTAGTAATTTGACATTATTAGGAGCGTCACGCAAATGGCGTTTTAAAAACCCGAGTGTTTTGTTAGCAGATGCAATGATGTTCGTAATATGCGTTGCCCAGGTTAAATCGCTACAAAGGGTTACTCTGAGATATTTATAGGAAGGAACTAATTCGAGGTTTGTGTCAGCAATTTGGTACGGGAATACTATCGGATTTCGACGGCGGTGAAAGGAAACAGTTTTACATTTGTTAGGGTTGAGTTCCATTAGCCAAAGGTTACACCAATCCTGTAAGCTTAGTAAGTCAGTTTGAAGAGACGTGTTATCCGAAACGTTGTTTATTTTACGATAAATAACGCAGTCGTCTGCAAACATGCGTATGTTAGAAGATGCATGTAATGGTAGGTCATTAATGTAAATCAAAAACAGAAGCGGGCCTAGGACAGACCCTTGAGGGACACCTGAGGTTACCGGGGTAGTGTTAGACATTTGATTGTTGACGGAAACTGATTGCGAACGATTAGTTAAGAATTCTTTAATCCATGCTAATACGTCATCATTTAAATTCAACGCGGCAAGCTTTAGTAGTAGGTGCTCATGAGGAACTTTGTCAAATGCCTTTGCGAAATAGATGAAGATGGCGTCAGTCTGAAGGTTAGAGTCGAGGTTAACATGCAGGTCGTGAACAAACATAGCTAGCTGCGTTTCACACGAATACCCTTTCCTAAAGCCATGCTGCGCAGGATGAAAAAAATTATTGGAATCAAAGAAGTCCATGATATGTGTGTAGATGATATGCTTGAGGAGTTTGCAGGGTACGCTGGTTAATGAAATGGGACGATAATTTAATGGTGATTGTTTGTTACCCGATTTGTGGACTGGAACGACCTTTCCGTGCTTCCAATCTGGAGGCAGCATTCCTGTTGAAACTGATTGTGAAAATAGTAGACACAGATACGCTGCACAGATATGTTTAGTATTTTTCAGGAGTTTGGATGTAATGTTGTCTACACCAGCTGAAGAAAAAAGTTTGATTTTGTCTATTAGTGATGAAATACCGCTGGACAAAAACGTAATTGGTGGCATGGTACATTCAAAGTTCACATGAGGGATGGTAAATGACAACTCAGTTTCTTGGGTGAAAACGGATGCGAAGGCGGCGTTGAACACGCGTGCACATTCCGTGTCACTTAGGGCATCCCCTAACTCATTACATAGTGTTATACTGCACGTGTCCTGTGGGTTTATGACTTGCCAGAATTTTTTGGGGTTGTTCTTAAGCATGTTCGGTACGTCCGAATGGAAGAATGAGTGTTTGGCGTGACGTATGGCTTGCAGATAAGCAGATTCGGCGGCTTTGTACTTGTTCCATGCATCAGGGGTGTTACGGGACTTGGCTGCGCGGAAGGAGCGTTTTTTCTTGTTTTCTAATCGTTTCAGTGCTTTATTGAACCAGGGTTGGGCGGTATTAGGATTGATGTTAATTTGGGGAATGTATTTATCAACCATTTCGTTTAGCTTATCTCTGAAAATCAACCAGTTTTCGGTTACATTATGATGAGAAAAGGCAGTGTCAAAAGTGGAGTAAAAATTTGTTAGTTCAGAGTTAATTGCTTCGTAATTTCCTTTATCACACAAACGGATAGTTTTTTTTATGGTCGGGGCTAAAGCTGGCTTAATCACGAAGTCAACATGAATGACTTTATGGTCACTGATTTCAGGCAGGTATGCAATGGAGGACACGCACTCTGGATAGCTGGTTAATATAAGATCCAGAATGTTTTGGCAGTTATCGGTAACGCGGGTTGGTTCTGTAAGAACTTGAGATAGGTTAAAGTTAAGGCATACATCAAGGAAGTCGTTCGATTCCCTTGACGTAGCCGCTGGTGCAGGCTGGCTTGCCCAATCGATATTAGGAAAATTAAAATCGCCAAACAGAATTACATGCATGTTAGGGTGTTTGGTCGTTATTTCGCTTAGTATATTATTGAGCTTAGAAGAAAAATCGGGAGTACTGTGAGGGGGCCTATAGCAAACGCTTTTGTAATATGCGGATAGGATCAAGGTAAGTTTTAAAGGTCCATCCCCATGAGTCTAAGCAGTATGATAGATAACTATGAACAAACAAAAAATAAAGGATTCTGAAAATATTTCTGCTAAAATAATTTCCAGCAGTCAGTAGCATACTGCAGCCAGATGCTGGTTTAGTACAAACAAAATTAATTTGTTTTTTCCATTGTAATTGGCCATTGAACACTACACCGAGATATTTAAATTCTTTTACATGCTCAAGTTGGCAGTTGTTCATTGTAAGTCAAAATGACTCACTGCTTACATTTCGGTAACGGGAGTGAAAATTGGTGCATTTGGTTTTCTTTGCATTGAGTGTTAATTTATTCACAGTAAACCACTTACAAATATTTTCCAGCTCTTCATTAGCTCCACATTCTAGATCGGCTATGTTATCGGCGGTAACTATTAAAGCTGTGTTATCAGCGTACATTAGCAACTTGGCCGATTTGAGTATGCATGGCAAATCATTTACATATAGTGAGAATAACAGTGGCCCCAGGACCGACCCCTGAGGTACCCCTCACTTTATGCTTAATAATGACGACGTAAGATCTTGCATGTAGACCATTTGATG
Organism: Rhipicephalus microplus; assembly: GCF_043290135.1. Taxonomy (NCBI): domain Eukaryota; kingdom Metazoa; phylum Arthropoda; class Arachnida; order Ixodida; family Ixodidae; genus Rhipicephalus; species Rhipicephalus microplus. Next base: position 280,728,570 of record NC_134702.1, on the reverse strand, counting down.
ACCTCCATCAATGTAGTTAGAAAAGAGGCTAAAAACTTTGCCACGGAATCTATAGTGTTTTAATTTCATAAGCAGAATATTATGATTGATGGTATCGAATGCCTTTTTTTAATCAATGAAGACAACTGCCACAAGAAGGCTGTTGTGCAGTGCTGTGTTAATCTTCTGTGATAACGATAACACAGCTGTTGATGTGGAATGGTGTGACCTAAATCCATGCGGCTCCGGACAAAAAGCATTATAATTTTCTAAGAATAGGCGCATTCGTTTTCCAAGAATCTGTATGATGAAGAATTGTATGATGTATGAAGAATTTTATATAATAGTATACAGGCCCCTGAGACCTTACTAGTGATGGATGACTTCGGCACACATGACACATGACGCTGATAATGAATGTTTCATTTGTAAGAAAAGATATCTCTTATCTTGGCCTGCTTCTTCGTCTCCAAAATGAAGCGGAAGACACTGGCCTTGATCTTACTGAGACTTTCCAGGTGCAACAGCCTGCTTGTTTCCATGTTGCAGTAACACCTGCGAATTAAGCCAAACACTGTCACCCCTCCAGCGGGGGAGTACGTAAGTATAGTTGCCGCCTTGTTTGTACAATCTTCACCGCCACCTGAGCTGTCCGCCTTGAAGCCTTGAGTAACCACAGTGGTGTCCTTGTCACGAAGGCTCACAACAGCTTCAACATTGCTGTCCACTTTGACAAATCTTACGTAATCGTATGCAAACAAATAATATGCAGAACAGCCGCCAGAAAGAAAATGACAATTCGCCAAACGCATGGTCTGTGCGCTCGTCATCGCCGTCTTCACTGGTTTCCACAAGCAGGGGGGCAACAGCCGAAATGAAATTTGGAGCAATTTTAGGAGCAGGAAAATGTCACTGATATAGAATTTGGAGCATTTTTCGCAGCAGCAAATTGTTACTTTTGAAGCACTAATATCCAAATTGGAAGCTGGTTATAGGGAAAAAAAATCAATTTTATTTATCACAATATAGCAAATTTGGAACAGTATAAAAAAAAGCTTAAATTTAGAAAAAAAGGCATGTACAAGCCATTCAGCATCCCCTAAATCGTACAGAGTGAATGTGAGCACTGCAATTTCAATAAAGGTATCTTGAACCACCCCACTCGGCAAACAATGATAAAGCCCAGATTAGCATTTGCCACGCCAGTCGGATCCTTTGACAGACTCTGAGGATTGAATTGTGGATCTGTCACGCTGGTGACCTTAGGGATAGAAAAAGAAAACTGACACACAGTTTTATTTGACTTTTTTAGGGCTGCACAAATGCTATACAGTGCTCCAAACAATTGTCAGCAACTTTTTAGACGTCACCGATCATACTAGAGTCGAAACCCGCAATAACGAAACCCCGCGAGTACGAAATCTTCGCGGCAACGAAATATTTCGGGATCCCCGGCGAACATTCATAGAATCCCATGTGTTACGCATCTCGCGGCAACGAAATGTCTTTGGACAGCGATCCCACATTAACAAATTTTCTACCACGATGCGGGCCTTATTTTACCCCCCCCCCCCCCCCCCCCCCGCCAAAGGTTAATTGTCAAAAATATTGTTATGTGGTTTCGACTGACTGAAAGAGGGCATAGTGGGGCATACCCAAAAAAGGGTGCCTCAGACTGATAGTAAAGAAGTGGACGTTGTTGGTGAGCTGCGTTGTGTCTGCGGACTGACAGCTGTTATTTTCCACGTAACATTTTGGTGGAAGTGCTGGGTACTCTTCTGACAACGGAGCTACGCAGTGGACGCCTCCTTGAGTCTGCTACCATGGCTCCAGGTGAGGATACGGCTTCGCCACCTACCTCAGCAACGACAGCAACCAGGTACGTCGCCCTAACGCAACCCCGTGATCCCGGTACCTTTACTGGAGAGGACAACGCGAATGTGGACAAGTGGCTTAGCATGTACGAGCGCCTCAGCAAGCAATATGGCTGGGACCCAACCGTTATGCTTGCGAATGTCATTTTCTATCTTGACAAGACCCCTCGCATCTGGTTTGAGACCCACGAGCACGAAATCACAAGATGGGAAATGTTTAAACAACAGCTCCGCGACCTCCTTGGCAACCCGTTTGGTCAACAGCTTGATGCCCGAAAGCAATTGGCCGTACATACACAGATGTCCACTGAGCCCTACTTGACTTATATTCAAGACGTCTTAGCGTTGTGTCAAAGGGCCGATCCCAACATGACTGAGGCCGACAAGATTTCGCACGTTTTAAAAGGAATCGCCGACGATGCGTTCAGCCTGCTTGTATTTACCAACGTAACGACCATCGACGCCGTGATCAAAGAGTGCCGCCGTCTCGAGCAGGCGAAGAGTCGACGCATTTCGCAGCAGTTTCAGCGCCTACCCAACACCGCGGCAACGTCGTCTTCCAAAGCCACTCCTTGTCATCCGTCTACAACGGAAGACGTGACGCGCATCGTCCGACGTGAACTCGAGGCCGCTTACCCGGCTGCCAAGAAACCGACGTTTCCCCGACGCCTCAACGCCACCTGTCGCCTTGATCCAGGCTGTTGTCCACCAGGAATTCGCTAACCTTGGTATCCTGTCCACTGCACCCACCCTGATAATACTGGTCCCTCGATAGCTTCTGTGGACATGAGACGTCGCCGTCCGTACTCTATTCGAACCAGAAACCCGTCTGAATGGCGAACAGCTGATGATAAGCAGATCTGCTTCCGCTGTGGTCACGCTGGACACATTGCTCGTTACTACCGCAGCCAATGGCCATCTATGTCTTCTGGCTCGTACCCCGCTTACAGTAACTCATTCCGTCCACCAAACCACCGTTATCCGACCCGCACTGAGTCTACAGCATTTACTGCCCCAGAGGACTACGGCCACCCTGTCCCGTCGTCGCCACTGCCTCAAAGCCGCCCTTCTCGTTCAAATACGCGTCGCCGCTCTCCCTCACCATCGTTTAACCGCCGCATGTCCCCAGAAAACTATGCTGCGCAGCTTCTGGAGGTGAAGCTGCCCTGTCGACCTTACCCAAAAATCCTCTGTTGCCCTTACGTTTGAACCGGAACACCCTAGAAGTATATGTTGATGGCACACTTGTTGGAGCTTTGATAGACACGGGCGCTCACGTCTGTATTATGAGTTCGCCTTTTCATCGTCGCATGAAGACGGTTCTCACGCCCCCCTTGACCAGTGTCGTCCAAGTTGCAGATGGTGCAACAGTCTCTGTCGTCGGTATGTGCACAGCTCAACTTACCATAGCCGGTCATCAAGTGGTGGTCCTTTTTACCGTGCTTGCAACATGTCCCCACGACCTCATACTAGGCCTCGATTTTCTTGCCGCCAATTCTGCTTTGATTGATTGCTCCGCTGGTGTGCTCCACCTTGAACTGCCACAAATCAGTGCCGCCCCGTACCAACCTACATGCCGAGTACAATGCAACGACTTTGTTCGCCTGCCCTCCAAAACTGTGACGTACGTCAATTTTCTGTACTCACCAGCTGTGCCCGATGGTGACTATTACGCTACGCCTCTCACCGACGTACTCCTTGCGCACAATGTTGCAGTGCCCTATACGGTGCTCAGCATCACAGATAACAAAACTTGTCTACCTCTTGTCGATTTCGGCTACATGAATCAGGTGCTTCCACAAGGCATTTCTGTGGCCCACCTGTGTCCGTTGCTCGATTCGCAAATTGAAGTGCTTGCCTTAGACACACTTGTTTCACCGCTGCGCACATCACTCGCAACACATTCGGGCAGCCGTCAAATTGTAGACATGATAGCCACTGATCTTCCGCCTCCGCAAGTTGAAGCCCTACAACATCTTCTCGAGGCCTACCAGGATATTTTCGATTTTGGCGACCGACCTCTTGGGCAGACGTCCTTTGTCCAGCATCGCATACACACAGGTGATGCCAACCCTGTTCACAGCCGTCCCTACAGAGTGTCTGCTTTTGAGCGGAGCATAATTCAGAAGGAGGTGAACAAGATGCTAGCAAAGGACATTATTGAACCATCCTCCAGTCCCTGGGCATCCCCGGTTGTATTAGTTAAAAAGAAGGACGGATTGTGGCGATTTTGTATGGACTATCGCCACCTTAACAACATCACCAAGAAAGACGCATACCCTCTGCCCCGCATCGACGACGCCCTTGATTGCCTCCATGGTGCCACCTACTTTTCTTCCATCGATCTTCGTTCTGGTTATTGGCAGATTGCCGTGGACACCATGGACCGAGAGAAGACGGCTTTTGTAACACCCGATGGCCTCTACCAATTCAAAGTCATGCCTTTCGGCCTATGTAATGCCCCCGCCACCTTTGAACGAATTATGGACTCCCTGCTCCATGGATTCAAGTGGTCTACGTGTCTTTGTTATCTGGATGACGTGATTGTGTTTGCTCCCACTTTTGAAGCGCACATTGAGAGACTGTCGAAAATTCTTGATGCATTCCGTCTCGCCGGCCTTCAGCTGAATTCATCCAAGTGCCGGTTAGGTCGCCGTCGCGTTACAATACTTGGACATATGGTTGACGCTTACGGCGTACAGCCTGACCCAGAAAAAGTTCGAGCTGTGAAGTAATTTCCTGTGCCGAAAACCGCCAAAGATGTCCGCAGCTTTGTGGGGCTCTGCTCCTATTTTCGGCGGTTCATCAAGAACTTCGCGGAAATCGCTCGGCGAAAATCGCCCTAACAGATTTACTCAAACCAGATGAGACGTTTACCTGGGGTCCCTCGCAAGCAGCAGCATTTTCCAACCTGACCACTTTGCTCACTTCTTCTCCTGTGCTGGCTCACTTCGACCCTACGGCACCGACCGAAGTGCGCACCGATGCCAGCGGTTACGGAATAGGCGCTGTGTTGGCTCAGCGACAACGTGGGCAGCATCGTTTGATAGCTTATGCCAACAGGCTGCTGTCCACCTCAGAGCGTAATTATTTCATCACAGAGCGCGAATGCCTAGCGCTGGTGTGGGCAGTCGCAAAATTTCGCCCTTACTTATACGGCCGACCATTTATAGTTCTCACCGACCACCACGCTCTCTGCTGGCTCGCCTCCCTCAAAGATCCCACAGGTCGTCTCGCCCGCTGGGCACTCCGCCTTCAGGAGTATTCTTACACCGTAGTGTATAAATCAGGAAAACTGCACAAAGATGTGGATTGTCTGTCACGCTACCCTGTGGCCGACTGCGATCCTACGAGCACTGATTCTGTGGGCTGCGTCCTTTCCATCTCCCAGCTGCTTCATCTCGGGGACGAGCAGCGCCGCGATCCGGATATCAGCCACTCAATACAACAGCTCGAATCTTCACCGCAAGACGCTTCTGTTCGCATGTTTACCTTAGAGGACCACACCTTATATCGGCGTAATTTATCGCCCAATGGTCACGACCTACTTCTGGTCATACCAAAGCACCTGCGTTCCACAGTCCTACATGAGCTCCATGACGCGCCAACCGCGGGTCACCTTGGTGTCTCTCGCACATATGACCGTGTCCGCCGCCGCTTCTACTGGCCTGGCCTTTCACGCTCTGTACGTCGTTATGTCAACGCTTGTGAAATTTGCCAGCGTCGCAAAAAGCTGTCGGGACTCCCTTCCGGATATCTTCAGCCCATCGACATCCCATCGGAGCCATTCTTCCGTGTTGGTTTGGACCTTCTCGGTCCCTTCCCAACATCCGCCACCGGAAACAAGTGGGTCGCGGTGGCTACGGATTACACAACCCGTTATGCAGTTACGCGAGCCATGCCAACAAGCTGCGCTACAGACGTCGCTGATTTTCTACTACGCGATCTCATTTTAGTGCATGGAGCCCCTCGTCAACTGCTGACAGACCGAGGCCGTACGTTCCTTTCGAAAGTGGTTGACAATATCCTGCGTTCCTGCTCTACCCAACATAAGCTCACGTCATCGTACCACCCCCAGACAAACGGGCTTACAGAACGTTTAAACCGCACCCTGACAGACATGCTATCGAAATACGTCTCGGCCGACCATCGTGATTGGGACCTTGCACTACCCTATGTGACGTTCGCATACAATTCCTCCCGGCATGACACTGCTGGGTACTCGCCATTTTACCTTCTGTTTGGACGCGAACCAACATTGCCGTTGGATACCTTCCTGCCAGCCGCTGCGCAGTCTACTTCTGAATATGCACGCGATGCTATTACCCGAGCTGCCCACGCTCGTCAGCTTGCCCGCAGCAGATTAATGGCGTCCCAAGACTCGCAGAAGCATCGTTACGACGAGCGGCATAGCGACAAACACTTTCCAACAGGTTCCCTCATTCTTCTTTGGTCCCCTACGCGACATGCAGGCCTTTCAGAAAAACTTCTCTCTCGTTTCACGGGCCCATACCGCGTGCTTAGACGAGTGACCGACAATACATATGAAATTGTCCCTGATAATCCATCAACATCTTCCGCTCTGCTGTCAAGGGACATCGTCCACGTATCAAGGCTCAAGCGTTACCACACTGCTCCTGCTGTGGCCCCGTAAACTCGCCGGGTTGGCGCTTTTGCCGCCGGGGGTCGTGTTACGTGATTTCGTCTGACTGAAAGAGGGCATAGTGGGGCATACCCAAAAAAGGGTGCCTCAGACTGATAGTAAAGAAGTGGACGTTGTTGGTGAGCTGCGTTGTGTCTGCAGACTGACAGCTGTTATTTTCCACGTAACAATATGCTCGTATGCGTGTTATGCGCACTCAAAATTTGTAAACATCTGCTTTTGCCGCGCTAGCGTGGGTATTATCATTTTTATTTACTTAAATCGGCGATGGGTCTGTGTCCGGCAACATGCCTGGCCACACTGCAGCAGGCGATGACAAATGATCATGCTGGAGTGCAGATGGCACCGTCGGATGAGCTCAGCAGGCCGAAGCAACACCAACAGTTAGAATCAATCAAAACGACGAAGAGAAGACTGGAACTGGTGGCGAAAACGAGATGAAGTTACAATGGCACCTGAGAAAAGCTTGACACCGGAAGCGGATTCTCTGTTGATCGTGGAAAAAGAAAAGAACGGCAACAATATCATCATCATGTTAAGCAGCCTTGCAGCGACAACATTAGAAGGCGACACAATCCCATCCTGCATTGATTCCGTCATTTCGTCACTTCCGTAGCCTCACACACGTGAGCGCCGCGAGTTGTGTTGCGAGTGGCTGTTTGCATGAAAGTGCTGTGGGTGGCTACCGGCACATTGGCTCTTGCTAAGATGCCCCCGCCAGCCAAAAAGCGGAAGTTTCTGTCGCTTTACGATAAGGCTGCCATCAGTGCCGAACCTCCGCCACAAGCGTCCCACCGACGTGAACTTGTGCATGGCTTTCGAAATGGTGGCCGCAGCATGGGTTGCAACATCCCCGTCGCTGATTGAGAACTGCTTCAAGCACGCGGGCTTCACCACCACCACCATTCAAGCATCACGCACGGATTGCACTTCGGCCTCACCAGACGAAGATTTGAACGAAGGTGCACTTGACGGGGAGAGTGGTGGCAGTGCAGTGCCTCGATCCCTGACCAAAGCCTGGGGGGAACTTCGAGCCGTCAACATCGACATCCCACATGAATTCACCGTTGATGCGTTCCTTCGCGCCGATGACGACGTAGTCGTGTACGCAGAAGTGACCGACAAGGCCATTATCGAAAGCGTGCGCGAAGCTGACGACACCGAGGACCAAGAAGAGAGGCATGCGGAGAAACCCAACCCGCAGGTTGTTTTGGATGCGCTGGACACCCTTTGCTCCTTCTTCGGCGCATGTGACGATGACGTAGCAATGGACCATTTTTTCTAGTGCGAAGGGAGAGCTTTGAAGTTGTCGCATGGCAAGGTTCAGCAAAGTAAGTTGACCGACTTCTGGCAATAAATTTTCGTTCTGCTGGCCGTATCACTGTTTTTATGTCTCATAGTCGTGGCAACGAAATTCTGGCAAAAACGAAATTTTTCGGTTTCCCCGGTGATTTCATTATTGCGGGTTTCGACTGTAGTACTCACAATGATGTTGCGTATACACTCATGGGCAATTGAACAAACTATGCTGTGTCCCGTGACAAATGCTAACAGCCCCTTTCAAATCTTGAAACGCTTTTCCACAGGTTACCGGTGTACTGCGGCGAAAGTGGCTTAAGAGAATTGGGTAAGTCTTGTACTTCACATATATTTCAGGTCAAGTTGATGCACCTTTTCCTCCGCAACCATAAGAGCTATAGAAATTATTTTACTACCAATGTGATCATGAGCCATTCTCTTTTTTACTGAGCGATTTAGCACTGAAAATTGTATTGCTCATATTTTGTCATTTTTTTTACTTCAAGTACTTAATTATAACTCATTAATAGATATTAGGTGTCGTGTTGCAATAGAAGCGCTTTCTCACAAAACAATTCTGCTTCTGCATGTACCTTATAATGTTACCTAAATACTAGCTGAAATTTATGATTTTAGATACTGTGGTTGCTGATAAAAAGGAATATAAGTACAAAATTCGGTATGGCTAGCGAAACATCTGGTGTCCCTCAGGGCTCAGTGTTGGGCCCCTTGCTCTTTTTATTATTCATAAATGATCTTCCCGACACCATCGCTTCTTCCATCAGATTGTTTGCTGATGATCTAATAATATATAGTAGGGAAGTTAAGCGTCGATGATACCATTCCTCTACAAAATGATTTAACTAAAATGAAAAACTGGTGCCGTGATTTACATACGCAAATTAACGTGCAGAAAAATGTTCATAAGCGTTTCACAAAAAAACGTATGGCATCGACACGTCACGACACGTTATCGGTAGCTATGAGAGAAACCTTAGCATTACTGCTACAAAGAAAACATTAAAATGGGAGCTTCTAGAAAAAATAAGGCAAATTTTGCACTTGAGACTTTTTCACAATATATATCATGGCCACATAGGAGTAGACCGTAATCAGTATATTCTACAGCCCCATTATGTATCAAGACGAACAAGTCATGGGCTCAAGGTTAGAGAATATGGCTGCAGGACTAATCTTTTTAAAAGCACTTTTTTCCCCAAAAACTATTTCTGAATGAAATCGTCTACCTGCTGACAAGGTCAGCATAATAGATAACGAAGCTTTTGCAGCCGCTCTTTGACATCCCATTCTGTCTTCGGCTGCAGTCGAATTTTATGCAGTGTTTAGTTCTTATCGCTTTGTTTTTGTATTGTTTATGTTTGTACACTATAAATTTCATTTTTGCTTTCTCTCTTTGTCTAGGTTAGTTGATCTTTATGTAATTCATGTGTATTGACAACAATGTATGCCGCTCTTTCTCCTTAGTTTTTCACTACCAATGTTCTTGAAATGTATGATTTATAATTTCTCTGTGTACCCCCCCCCCCCACTGTAATGCCTAAATGGCGCTGTGGGTATGAGTCTAAATAAAAAATAAACAAAACATGTTTTGAGATAAATAATCAGATAGCAGCAAATTGACGGACCCGTTCAATAGGCACCATTCAGATACTCATCACCAATATCATTCTTTTTTTCTGTGTTGAAACATCTTGGCTGGTGAGCCTCCTTTGTCGCCTGCTGTGCAGCCCTGATAGCAAAGTACTGCCGACGCAGGTCAAGGGTGTGTAGGGCCGTGCACTGTACGTGCCCTAGCGAAATTCCAAAAGTACTCAGCAGATTCACACGGGCTAGATTGCCATTGCAGTGCCACGCTGGATTAGGCTAAGTGGCCGCGCCTAAAAAGAAGCAAGCGGCGTGGCTTGTGGGGTGCGAGCCACGAGAGATTTTCAGAACGACTTAGCTCCTGTCCTGGCTGGACGCTGCAGCGGCGACTGCATCTACGCGTGCGTCTAGAACATAGCTGTGACCTCGGCACGGGCTCGTCGCCGCCGTCTCGCCTCTCCTTCTTCGACATATGGTGACCCGGAAAACGCGCCCTTCGACAAACCATCGGCTGTCATGTTCCTGCGACTTTGCCCGCAAGTGCCACCGTTCCAATCGACCTACCCCAAGTTATGGTTTATGCAGCTAGACGCCGTTCTTGCGATGAATGGCGTCACAGACCAACTGCTGATGTACGCCATTCTTCTCGACGCCCTTCCAGTAGAGCTGCGTCATCTCTCTGCCCCTTCAAGCTCCAGCCCGCAGCCTTACGATGCCCTCTGCTCTGCGGTGCTGGCCTCCTACGGCCTCACCTACCACCTGCTTCCATTCCCCCGTGACTTCAAGGTTTCCCCTGCGTCGCAGCGTGCGGTACTTTCTGGCCCGAAATTCTCCAATGACCGGGAATTAACTTCCCCGACTACGTCTCCTACAACCGCTCGTCGGGCCACTGGCACCGCAAGTCCTGCGTACAACTGCTCATTCGACGAGGTTCAGGACATTCGTGCTGCATGCGACCAGTCAGCCACGCACGGTATCCGACGAAGTTCTTCAAGACATTTCGACCGCCAACGACCAGGCCGCCACGAGGTGTATTTTTTCGAAGTCCTCGACCGGTGGCCCCTCAGGCACTCTCGCCACCCGCATATCTTCTCCGACCTCCACAGACTACGACTTCTCGGACATGTCAGGCTCCACAACAGCAACATCACCGAATGCCCCAGTGTCTACCACAACTACGGACTTAGTATTGCCCACTATTCGCCCCTCGGTCGCGGAGGCTTCAGCGGCACGCTACACCATCATTAAAAGTAAGAACAGCATCAAAAGTGCATACAGTATTTGGTGCCCAAGGACCACGCTCCCACATGACAATCCAATGACTTGATTATGAATTTCCCATGAAGGCATTTAGGAAGTAATTTTGTATAAGCTAGTTCCATATAAAGTTCGTGAACGCGTGTGATACGGTTCGAGGTGCACGTCGTGAACAACTTCAGGTTGTGCGTGGCGCCGATGAGAGTTCGTGATGCCATTCGGTACAACCTTACAGTCGACTTAGCTGAGATGTCGAACTACTGTGAACGGTCCAAAATACTGTCACAGAAGTTTTTCCACTCAGTCCACGTCGGCGTATCGGTGTCCACACCCAAACACGGTCACCGGGTTGTTAATTCGTGAAGCGTCATCGAAAATTGTAACAGCGGCTGTCGATCGTCTGATGATTCTTGATGCAGAGCTGAGTGAGTTGCCATGCTTCTTCAGTGCGCTGAATGTAGACAGTCATGTCGAGGTTTTTTCGTCATTGACATTGGGCAGCATGGCGTGAAGCGTCGTGGACGGGTTCCTTCTGTGGAGCAACTTGTAAGGCGACATATGCGTCGTCTGCTGCATCACCGTGTTGTATGCGAAGATCTCGTACGGAAGGATGGTATCCCACATCCTGTGTTCGACGTCGACATATGTGGCCAGCATGTAGGTGATGGTATTGTTTAGCCACTCAGTGAGAGCGTTGGTCTGTGGGTGGTACGCAGTCGTCCGGGGCTGGCCTGTCTGGCTGTGTGCCTTTGGGCAGCATCTTTGTCTCAGCGCAGCGGCTGAGATAATCAGTAGCTACGACAGTTCATTAGTTTCCTGAATTCGGAGTTGGGAATGCTCCCAGTAGGTCCATGCCGATTTGCTAAAACGACCGGCAAAGTGGCTCGATGGGCTGCAGAAGTCCAGCTGGCCCAGTTGGTGGTGACTTTTGCTGCTGACAGTCTCGGCAGGTTTTCACGTAATGGGTGACGTCAGCAGTGAGGCAGGGCCAATGGTACTTTTCCTGTATTCTCGCTAGCAAGCTAGAAAATCGAAGCTATCCAGCTGTCGGGTCGTCATGCAGAGCTTTCAGAACTTCTGGACGTAATGCCTAAGGCACTAAGGTAGTTCTAATAAGGTAATGAGAGAAGTGGCCCGATGTAGCGCGAAGCTTTTGGCGATGATGCCGTTAAGCAATAAACGACAACGCCAGTCCTCCCTTGAATACCTTTGGAACAACGGCAGCCTTGCCTTCGAGGTATTCCACAAGGCCCTTGGTTTTAGGATTGGCTCACTGTCTTCCTACAAAGTCAACAATGCTTAAGGTTCTCAAGAAGCTTTCGCCATCCTCGTTGTCCTGCAGAGGTGGGTCAACGGGGGCGCGGGACAAGCAGCCGGCGTCAAAGTGTATTCGCCCTTACTAGTAAATTACGGTGATGTCTAATTCCCGAAGTGGCAAACTCCACCGTGCAAGGCGACCTGAAGGGTCCCTCAAGTTAGCTAGCCAACCGAGTGTGTGGTAGCCGCTCACGACTTTGAAAGGCCTGCCGTAAAGGTAGGGGCGAGACTTGGAGCTAGCCCAGATGGTGGCAAGACACTTCTTTTTTGGTGTATAATAGCTGAATTCCGCCTTCAATAGCGACCGGCTCACACAACTGGAGTAGCGACCCAAAGACGATGAAGAACTGCTTTGGCGAGGGACGGGGGAAGAGAAAGAAGAAGACTAAAATCTTCTGTCACTGTCAGTGTTGGAACGTTATATTAGCGCAATCTTTGACAAGATTAAGAGCGCAACTATGTGGTTAATTTTGACTTTATAAAGAAGTTCAAGTGACAGGCGGCCATATTTTTCGACCTGCGAAGCGGATGAAGACACATACGAATTGCCTGAAGGTATCACGACTTCTGAACTGCGTGAGTTCGTCGCTAAAAAAGCCGAGAAGACACCGAATGAGCTTGACCACACACAGTCAGTGAAGCTGAAATTGAATTACTTTGAGTTTCAAGCGGCCGCTTTTGAAAACATTGCCAAGGACTTCACCAAGATAAAAAGATTGTTTCGTTGACTCATGCCTCATAGAAATCCTCTACCGTCAGCGGCAGTACAGAGAGCGACAAAAGCGAATCATGAACAGTTCTCTTGCCATCATTCAGACACAGCAAGGACTCAACAAGTAGGCGGTAAAGCCTGATCCATTTGACGGTGAAAGCACAAAGCCAGACACTTGGATTAAGTTGTACGAAAACGCAAGTGAAGACAAATCGTGGCAGGAATCCAGTGAGCTCATCAGAAACATGCGTCCGTTTCTTACCGGACTGGCTCGAAAATGGTTCGAGCTTCACTACGCTGGACATGAGACCGACACACAGGATAAGTGGAAAAGGAGTTTTCTGGCAGCTTTCGATAAAAACTGTGTTGAAAAGCGGGACTGAGCAATTTTTTATGAATTTCAATCAGGAAAGCCCCAAGAGTGTTTTTATGAGAAAACGCGGCTTCTTCAAATGGCAAGCCGGGAACTTCAGGAGTCAGCGATAATACCGCTCATTATTCACAGCCTTCCTAATGAACTCCAGAGAAAGGCACAAGTGCAATCCCCCGAAACTGTAGAGGAACTTCTAGGTTCTTTCAGAAACCTCTCAGTTGATTTGAATTCCCAGAATCCTGCAGGGTGCGCCAATGTAACGTTCCAACACCGGCAGAGACAGAAGACTTTTGTTACAATGTTAGCTCAAATGCAGCGTCCCCACACGGCGCTGATAGTTGTGTTGAGCTCTGCAAGCCTGGCACAGCGGTGGGTGGCCGTTTTGGAAACAATAAACACAGCTCGTTCTGGGTAAAGGGCTCAACATGCTCTCATGTTCTTTGCAAGACTGACAGTCTACTGTTCACGGTAGTCACTACAGCCTGGCCATTCGTTAACTACACATGTAACAACTGGCCACGAGGATGAAAGAAAGTTTCATGTAAGTCTTCGTTTCCGCACCACTCTGCCATCTGTTCACCATGCCAGGTTTCGGCAACCTCAAGCCGTTCGAGGGGGAGGAGACGACTGGCCCTGTTACGTGGACCGGCTGCAAGCATTTTTTCTGGCGAATGATGTCGCCCCAGACAAGCGTACTGCCGCGTTCATCAGCTGCTGCGGGCAGAAAACGTATGCTTTGCTCCGCAATTCGGTCAAGCCCGCCAAGCCCAGTGACAAGACGCTAAACGAGATTCTTGAAGTTCTTGGAAGACATTATTGTCTGAAGCCCTCTCCCGTCGTGCAGCGTTTTCGTTTCAACTCGCGCGTTCGCGCAGAAGGGGAATTCGTCAGCAATTTCATCGCAGCACTAAAAAGCCTGTCCGAGTACTGCAACTTCGGGGCTGAACTCGAAAACATGCTCCACGACCACGTCATGCATGGCATAAACAACAAGGATGTCCAACCAAGACTTCTGGAAAAACCAAACCTCACCTTCGACGACGCCGTGCAGACTGCCCTGGCAATGGAAGCAGCAAAAAAAGACGCAGGTGAGATAGCGCAAGCGAACACAAGCAGCGCTATCTCGACTCACCGTGTCTCGTCACATTCTGGGGGCGTCACCTGCTACCGCTGCGGGAACGGACATCTTGCATCAAAATGCAAGCATGTGAAGACAATCTGCAATTACTGACACAAACGAGGTCATTTGGCGAAGGTGTGCAATTCGAGACGAAGGGACAGCTAAGCCCACAGCAACAGCCATATCAAGGCACGTTCGTTCTCGGCTTGCAGTTCACCATTGTCGAGTAACTGTCATCATGTTAATACTGTACGCAAGCAGGACGCCGCTATCACTTCATCTTACGAAGTTTTTGACATGTGGCTGGTCGACTAGGCCACGCCGCCTCCGCCTTTCACCGTCACTGTTGACGTTTTTGGCAAGCCGCTCCGCATGGAAGTGGACACGGGGGCAAGTGTCTCTCTCTGTCATGGCCAAGTCGTGTCTTCTTAAGCTTTTGCCTTCGGTTCCTGTGCAGCCGTCACAAGTGATTCTGCGAAGCTATTCCGGGGAACTAAAAAAGGTGCAGGGCAAAGCTGACGTCAGCGTGAAGTTTTATGGCAAAGAGACCGACCTACCTATTTTTCTGACCGGACCCGGATCACCCACTCTTCTTGGACGCAACTGGATGTGTGAGCTGGGAATCGGCGCCTCTGACGTTGAAGTGAACATCCACGCACTTTCCAATGTCAAACAACTAGTCCAAGACTACGCCGAAGTGTTTGAAAAAGGCCTGGGTACATTCAAGGGTGCTAAAGCTTCTCTACACGTTCCTTAAGATGTTCCGCCTCGGTTCTTCAAGCCACATCCACTGCCGTATGCCTTGACAGATGGAGTAACTCAAAAAATCAATAGACTAAGAAGAGATTCCATTCTTGTTTCAGTCAAGACAGCAAAGCGGGCTGCACCTATTGTTCCTGTGACCAAAAGGGATGGACGCACCAGAATCTGTGAAGACTTTGGTGTCACCGTAAACCCAGTGGCAACAGTGGAGCAGTACCCCATTCCAAGGATCGAGGACCTGTGGACTGTGCTTGAGAAATTGCTGAAGGTGAGAAATTCACGAAACTCGATTTGCGAGATGCGTACCAGCAAGTTGTCCTTGACGAGGCTTCTAGGAAGTGCGTCACGATTTTAATGCATGTGGGGTTATTTCAATACACCCGGTTGCCTTTTGGCATCTCATCTGCTCCTGCCATATTTCAGCGCGAGATGGAGAACTTGCTCAGGGGACTGCCACATCTATCACTCTATTTCAACGCCATTCTTGTGACTGGTGCAAATGATGCTGAGCACCTTCACAACCTTCATGCTGTGCTTAGCAAGCTTCAGGAACCTGGCCTCAAGCTGAAACTTGAAAAATGCCACTTCTTCGTGTCACAAGTTGAGTATCTCGGGCACATCATCAGCAAGGAAGGCCTTTCCCCGAATGTTGAAAAGATAGCAGCCATTCTGCATGCTCCTGTGCCTCAGGATGTCAGGGAACTTCAGAGTTTCTTGGGACTTGTCAACTTCTACAGGCGCTTCTTACCCAACCTTTCGTCACTCCTTCATCCACTGCACTTGCTTCTTTGTGAAGAGAAGTGGGAGTGGGGACAAGAACAACAAGATGCATTCACTGCCTGCAAGCACTTGGTGACATCAGCTCCAGTTCTTGAGCATTTCAACTCTGCCAGGCCAGCTGTGACGCATCACCTCATGGTATAGGTGCAGTTCTGGCGCACAAAGACGCTGATGGCTGGGAACATCCCATTGCTCTTGCCTCGAGCAGCTTGTCAAAAGCAGAACAAAACTATAGTCAACTCGACAAGGAGGCACTGGCTTTAGTGTTTGGTGTAAATCGTTATTCACCAGTACTTGTGGGGCATCTCATTCGAAGCATACACTGACCACAAGCCACTTCTTGGACTGCTGGGTGCCAACAAGCCCGTTCCCGTGCCAGCGTCGCCTCGAGTGGTCAGGTGAGCTCTGACGCTTTCTGCTTACAAGTACAAACTTGTATACAAGCCTGGCAAAGAGCTCGGCCAAGCTGATGCCCTTAGTAGACTGCCTCTCCCAACTGACACTACTGCATTACCACGACCTGCTGAAATCTTGCTAAAGGAGGCATATCCGAGACTCTTTTCACCAGGTGTTGTGGTTCAAGCCACACGAAACGATCCAGCTCTGGGCCATGTTGTTCTTGCTGTTCTGAAAGCAGAAAGCCTCCCAGTAGGACCAGAGTGGAACCCTTTCAATACCAAAAGCTAAGAACTCAGTCTCCATGAGGGTTGCCTACTCTGGGGATCAAGAGTAGTAATGCCAAAGTCATCGCAGGCCCAAGTTCCTGGTGTTCTTCATGCCAGCCACCCGGGTATCGAGAAAAGCAAGATAATTGCCAGGAGCCATGTTTGGTGGCCAGGCATTGACAACAGCGTGAAGAGCTGCACTACGTGCCAGACACAACATAGAGCTACACAGCTGGTTCAGCAGACGCCGTGGCCTTTTCCACAGCGACCCTGGTCAAGGCTTCACATTGATTTTGGGGGATCATTCCTAGGTTACACATTCTTGGTTATTGTGGATGCATTCTTAAAGTGGATAGAAGCCTTTCCTGTGTCTTCCACATCTGCAGAAGCTACCATTTCTGCATTGAGAATTGCATTCGCTCAGCATGGCCTGCCTGATGTCATAGTTTCTGACAACGGCCCCGCCTTCACCAGTGCCCAGTACCTTGAGTTCTTAACTCGAAATGGAATTCGCCGCATGCTATTACCGCTGTATCACCCTGCCTCAAACGGTGCAGCTGAACGAGTTGTACAAACTGTGAAGAACAAACTCAAGAAGTCTGGTTCTGGGAACTTCCAAACACAGATCTCCAGGTTCCTGTTCCGCTATAAGATCACACCACATGAAGTGACAGGTCGGCCACCGTGTAAACTCTTGACGGGAAGAATGTTCAAGACTCTGTTGGATGTCCTGAGGCCAAGCCTGCAGGCATCTGTATTCCTAAAACAACTCAAGCAGAAGTTGTATGCTGACAGAGGGTCCCGGCAGGCTCCATCACTGCAGCCAGGTGATGACGTGTACGTGCGAAACTTTCGCAGGGGTACACCCTGGGTGCCTGCCAGTGTTGTGGACGTCACTTCGTCATCAGCCAGTGTCCGTATTGAAGATGGCACCTTGGGAAACTGACACAGTGACCACTTGCGCCTTGTGCCGACAGAAACATTGGCCTCTCCTGAAACTGCTATCTCTGCAGCTCCACCACAGTTGGAGCCGCCGCTTCTCCATGCACCAGCTGTTCCGGAAGTGCCTCATCAGCAACAGCTACCTGGAACTAGCTTCTCTGGGAGTAGCTGCGCTATGGAGAGCGACGGGACTGCGCTCAACAGTGGTGTGCATGTTAACAGTGACTCTGTCGTGCCTATGCCTAGCACGCCGAAGTTGCGACGTGGCACGAGGACTAGGAAACCAGTGAATAGGTACTCCCCATAGTCTTCCTCCTAAGAGGGGAGGAGTGTTACAATGTTAGCTCAAATACAGCCCCCCCCCCCCCCACCCGCGGCACTGATAGTTGTGTTGAGCTGTGCAAGCCCGGCACAGCGGTGGGTGGCCATTTTGGAAACAATAAACACAGTTCATTCTGGGCAAAAGACTCAACATGTCCTCATGTTCTTCGCGGGCCTGATGGCCTACTGTTCACGGTAATCCCTGTAATCCGGCCATCCGTTAACTACACATGTAACAACTTTATTCTTCTTCTTTCTCTTCACCCGTTCCCCGACAAAGCAGCTCTTGGAGCATTTTGTAACGCCTATGTTGACAATATTTGAGTCAATTCAAAAGATTACACTTCTCGCGCTCAACATTTGATGGCTGTTTTGATCGCACTAAGCGAAGCTAAACTG
The DNA here is from genome assembly GCF_043290135.1 of Rhipicephalus microplus. Classification (NCBI taxonomy): domain Eukaryota; kingdom Metazoa; phylum Arthropoda; class Arachnida; order Ixodida; family Ixodidae; genus Rhipicephalus; species Rhipicephalus microplus. Next base: position 280,710,502 of record NC_134702.1, on the reverse strand, counting down.
AGAGTGAATTTTAAGAACAGTGAGTTCAAAGCAAAAATTACATTTCTTGGACCCATTTTTGATGAATTGACTAAGACTACTAACAAAGAGTCTGTGGAGCATGTGTGGCAGATAAAGAAGACAGATAACGTATCCGCACTCAGAGTTTTTCTTGAGCTTGCCGGAAGCTTCAGAAACTTCATAAAAACTTTGCAGCCCGACCAAAACCACTAAACAATTCAGTTAACAAGAAAACAAATTTTATTTGGACTGACCAATGTGAAAAGGCTTAGGATGACTTGGTATCAGCCATCATATGAGACTCGATAGTAACGTTTCCCAATTTCACTCTTCCTTTTTGAACTGACGACAGATGCTTCTAACTTCGGTGCAGGTGCTATTCTGTATCAGCGAAAACATCACAGAGGAGCTCAAGTTATTGGCTACTATTCGTATACCTTCACCAAGGCAGAGCAGAACTACAGCACAACAAAGGAGGAAATGGCTGTCCTTGCAAAAAGGTATTTTCGATCTCACATCGAAGGAACAAAATTCAAACTATTAACTGATCATCAGGCGCTTACCCATTTCCTGAATGTTTCTCAACCAAAAGGAATAACTGTCTGCTGGATCAGTAAAATTCAGCAGTTTGATTTTGAAGTCTCACATAGAAGCGGGCAAGAATTATCAGATGCCGATGCACTTTCTTGGCTTCTAGTAATCAGTGGCTATGGAAAAGAGGAAAGTGTCAACTTACTTAAACTCTGAGAAGGTACAGAGCTATTGATGCCCATAGGAGGAAAGTTTCAAGTTCCAGCTACGCTGGTACGAAAGGTTCTTGAGCTGTACCATGACAGCCCGCATTTAGGAGGACACGACGGGCTTTGGGGAACCTGTCACAAATCGAGGAGGTGATTTACATGGCCAGCATTAAAGAAGGATCTTGTCGATTACATCAGCTCTTGCCATGACAGTCAACTCAACAAGGCCAAATACAAGCAGAAAACGAAATCCATCCGTAGCATTTCGTAATCTCGTAGCATTTCGTTGACTTGTTCCTTTATGGCCTGGCAGTCTCTTCTGTTACCATTCGATGTCTCGCGACAGGAGTCTGTCAAACCCTTGAAGACGAAAAGATCTTGTACTTCAGGAGCAGCTTACTGAGTGTCATGTTGCCCCGATGCAGCACACAGATGAGGCTCAGTTCAAATGCCGACTGACCTATGTGGCCAGCAGCAAGTTTATTTCAATGATTATAGGAGCAATAAAAGGCGCCATCCTGTGACACTATGTGAAATTTCTTAGGCTGATGGCAGCAACATAACATTCCTTTCCCCCCCTTCATAAAAAGAAGCACAAGAGGTGAAAAAAAAAACAAAAAAGGAACAAGAACAACAAGTGCTACAATGGGCAAGCAGAGAGTTCCGCTCGACTACTGGGGCGCATAACGCATAACAGGTTTCTGCACTCGCGAGCTACGTCAAAGTGGAGTCTGAGAAAGGGCCTCTGGCTTCGAGGCATCCACCGGCACACTGGCACAACCACCCGGATCACTGGTGACACATGTGTCTTCAAATTCCCCAGACGAAACCCCTGTAGATGCAGTGGCTCCAGAGTTTTCTGTTGGTGCGTAAAACGTGGCCGCACCCGCAGCATTTAGAGGCACAGCTGGTTGCACACATGAAGCATCTGGAGGGTCTGTGTGAGAGCGGCCAGAATACTCCAACAGCTCAGGCTTCCACGGCTCCGCTCGCACATAACCTAACCTAACCTAACCTAACCTACATGGTGCCGTGTCCATTGGCGGCCATCTGGTAGTCTTAGCACTGTCGCATACCCTTTGTCCGCCTCTACCGTTGCCGGTGCCCAGGCTGGACCTGGACAAAAATTACGAGCGGGAACAGTCGTTCCTGGTGGTGTGGCTACGACTCCTGCGGATTCTCTGTTGACCCGGAGACTCTGAGAGATCTGTTGAGACATCACCGTGGTCCGTAAGTTAGGCCGTAGTAAATCCAATGCCGTTTTCTACTTCCGGTGCATGAGAAGTTCAGCGGGACTACAACCTTTACTTCATGAGGTGTAATCCAGTATGTGAGCGAAATTCTCGCTATCCGTACGGGCAAATCATCCTCTGGCTGCGCTTTCTTCAGCTTCTGTTTAATGGTATGTACTGCATGCTCAGCTACTCCATTAAATGCTGGGTGATAAGGTGGTACAAGAATTTGTCGGATGCCATTTTGAAGCAAGAATGTCTTGTGTTCTTCACTCACGAACGCTGCACCATTGTCGGATACGACTACATCGTGGAGTCCATGAGGAGCGAACATTTTTCGCAGGCAACCAGTAGTGGCTGCAGTCGACGGGCTGGATACGGGAAAAACTTCTATCCACTTCGATCAAGTATGCATCAATCGCTATGAACAAGTAAGCATTCCTTAGTGGTCCAGCATAGTCTACATGAATCCAGGATTACGGTCTCTCCAGAAATGGCCACGGCTTGATTGGCACCCGTCTCGGTAATCGCTGATTTTCTTGGCAGGTGCGGCATGCTTGCACCATTGCAGTGACGTCATCATCTACGGCTGGCCACCAAACATGGCTACGAGCCACCGCTTTGATTTTCGCCACTCCTGGATGCTCTTCATGTAGCAGTCACAACACGTTGACCTTCATAGACGCGGGCACAACCACCCTGCTTCCTAGCAGAATGCAATCACTCTGCCCATTCATTTCATGAAGTCGAGTAGCGTATTCTTTCCATGGAGCTTCTAGGGGAACTCCCCTACCAGCCCAAAGAGATTCGTGAAGATGTGACAGCAGCGGGTCTTAGATCGTAGCGGCCGCAATAGCTTGCGCTGAGATCACTCTGGGGCAAGACTCTTGGAGCATAAAAATCTCCGGTGGGTTCTCAATTTGAAAATCAGCTGTTGGAAGCTGAGGTCGGCTCAGGGCATCAGTGTGTAGAATGTGACCACCAGGCCTGTACTTCGACACATAATCATAGCCCGACAGGAAGAGTGCCCAGCAGAGTTATCGAGGTGAGCAAGACTGTGAGATCGGCTTATTTGCCACCAGAAGCCCCAAAAGTGGCTTATGATCAGTTGCTATTTCAAATCGCCGTCCCCAAAAGTACTGCTTGAAACGTGTTACCCCGAACCCAACTGCTGAGGCTTTTTTATCGAGCTGGCTATAGTTTTGTTCAGTTGTGGCCAAGCTTCCGGACACGAAAGCGATTGGGCGCTCTTCTCCCGATGCTTCCCGCTGGGCTAAAACTGCACCAAGACCATATGATGACGCATAAGTTATAACAGAGTCCTTTAATACCGTTTTGGTCACGAAACTTCTCCGTCACTCTATGGGAGAGCTTCGTATGCTGCCAAGAGCGACCGCTACGCGGCGCAAGCTGGGATAGGGGGGCCACCGCTCCGTTGCGCCCGGCCATTGCCCGGTGGAACGCATTGGCAGCGGCGGCAGCTCGAAGGCGTTGTGTAAAGGCAGCTCGCGGTATTCCTTCGAACAAAGTTTCTGCATCAGCGTCACGAGAACTTCAAGGGCCAGTTCTCCGCGTTCAAGGTCGACGGCATGAAAATCCGAAGGAGCAATGCCTAAGACGTGCTGTGTGATGGGCTGCAGCACCGGATACAAAAGGAACAAGGAAAAGGCATTGCTCTTCTGTTTCCCCAGTAGCACCGAACTTCGGGAGAAATGTATATTACATTTCTTCACGCGCGAAAGAAAAAAACAAAGCCTCGTGGGCAACCGTGTGTGGTTCATGCCAAGCAAGTGGGGGGGCGGAAGCCGTAGTGTTAAGCATAATGGTTGTGTATGTTCTCGGGCTGCAGCGTGCGTTGCTTCATTTCCCGCAATCCCTTGATGCCCCAGGATCCAGGTGACGTAGGAGAGAAAAAAGAAAATTTGACTGGTTCCCACCCCCCTCCCCTTACAAGGCACTGAGAGTGTAACATTACTGAATACAGTCATAATAGTTTCTAGTGCTTCTCTTCTCCAAGGTGTTGTTCTCTGTGTATTTTGTGTAAACAAAACATGCTTTCAAACTTGCTCCTCATTAAATGCACCTGATTGGAAGCTTCCATTCATAGGTACACACGTAAATACTAAGCAGCGTATCATTAGTACCAAATTTCCGATTTATGGCTTGCTTTAAATCGTAACCCTCCCCCCCCCCTCCCCCAAGCATAAAAAAGTATGGTATGGTACCTAGGTAGTGTGGCAAAGGTCGCCGAGCAGCTAGCACTGGCATCGAAAGGAACTTCCAGATTAGGCTGCTGTACTTCCCTTCCCGAAGAAATCGTGGGTTGTCGGCCGGTAATTAATGCTGCTCTAAGCAGTAAACATAAGGAAACGTCAAGAGACGGGTGTATCGACTAAATTGCGTGTAAAAAAGGGATCACTCAGATGTTAGGCACGTGAAACTCGTGCTATTTCAAGAGGCACCCTTAATACCGAAGCGAGCGGTCGCAAAAGCGCTGAGCTGCTATAACCAAGACATCGAAAGTACCCGCGTCAAGAAAGCGATTGGCACTCACAAACGTGTGCCCAGAACAACTGCGCATTTGGGTGCAGACTCAATTGAAAGGTCTAGAATGTAACATCTAGCTCGACTATTCCTTTCATTCGATTACTTGGATAGCAGCGCGCGAGAGACGAGCCGTATATAAATTAATACGATTGCCCCTGTCTTATCTAGTCGTGTTTTATTCCGTTCACCTTCCTCCCCGTATTTGCGGCACTGCCAGAATAGAAAGCTTTACTACCGCATAAACAGAATCGCCCTTTGGCCAGGCGCGAGCACGTTGTCGAGCAGATCCAGCAGTAGCTTCTCGCATCGGGAGCAATGAGCATCGTCTTTAAACACTGGCGAGCAACGACGTACTGCTTCGAGGCATCGTAAGTGCGCATATAATTGGGCTATTAGTTAATTCTTGACACAATGGGTTATTGCGCGATGTTAAAACACTTTAAACGCGCTGCTATTTATAAGGTTGGTCCACCGCTCTCAGGCAAACTACGCGTGCGTTCTTAAGTAAACAGCTTTCATTCGTCGTCGACACTGAATCACGTTTATACTGATCTAGTGGCATTGCTGCGTTCAGTGACGTTTAATAAAAGGTAACAGGAAGAACAGCACGCACATAATAACGTGGAAACGTCGGCAATAGTGCGCATTTAATCCCAGCATTGGCGGCGGCTTGTGGCCCCCTTACGACTGGTGGCGCCGCTAGCGGGAGATTTTCTCCCTATATCAACCTTTGGGTGGAGTTTCGTGACCAGAAAGCATTGAAGGACTCTGGTTATAAGCACGGTAGTTTTTTTTTTTAAGAAATATACTTTTTTAATGCGCAGGGAACGTTTTCAGAAGGAAGATAGAGCTGAGAGATAGAACAGAGCGCACACTTACAACCAATTTTATTGCACAGATTTAGGAAAGCAGGCTTTCCTGATCACCTTCTCTCGGGCATATCAGAATCGCTTCTGAATGTATTTAAGCAGAGCATGAATGCACGGCATGCATCTCAGGACCAGCTAAAGTCGAAAGTGTCTGCCATTCTTTATGTGCGAAAAGTTTCGCACTGCTTAAAAAGAATCGTTGAGAAAACTGGGGTAAAGGTTGTCTTCATGGCAAAAAAACAAGCTGAGCTCTCTTTGTAAAAGAGCTAACTACGGCGGATCTTTAAATGTCGGGTACAATACGAAGCCTTAAAGAAGTTTGTGGAATGTAATATAGGCGTTGTGTATCTCATTTATTTATCATGTGGTCGATACTACATCAGTCAGACAGGGCGCTGTCTGAACGATCGCCTTAAGGAGCACGCAAATCTGATGTGCGGATCAGTGAGCAGCCACTTTGCAAGTCACTGCGCAAATTGTGGGTGCACAGTGAAGTTTGATAAATGCCAAGTAATGGCAAGGTATAAGGGCAGGAGGGCATGGGAAATATATGAAGCCTTTTTGATTCCCAAAGCAGAAAATGAGTGTGTAAGTGCCCTGTCCCTCAATCTGTCCAATAACGAATACGAGTATCTTCTTAGTTAGGTAGTCATTTCAAGGTTGGAATAAGGTGGTCTGGCACATGCACCATCATTGATCCTTTCATCTGTGTATGATCTCTTCACCCTCTTCAATGTATATATATTACCGCCATCTGTGCAGTAAAATTGATAGTAAGTGTGCACTCTGTCCTAACTCTCAGCTCTATCTTCCTTCTGAAAACGTTCCCTGCCGACTAATAAATCATATTTATTTCAAAAATGCAATACCAACCAGCCCAAGCAGCCACTCTTTTGCACTGTGGTTTTTTTCGGGTCAAAGTGCGCCAATGTCTTCGCAGATGCCAAGAGCTGCTTACTTTCACAAAAGGCCTCCTCCTGAAGAAGTGCCCAGGTCCATGGTATACCTGATACCAATAGACCATTCAATGGATTGAGTACCGCTGACAAGCGAAGGATGAGCTTCTGGTAGAAGTTGATCAACCCCATAAAGCTTTGCAGAGTTTTCACGTCTTGTGGCTTTGGTTCCTGGGGCTGGGATGCAAGCCTTCAGCGATGATAACGTGTCCTAAGTACTCAACGTGGCCTTTCATAAATTCACATTTTGCTAGGTTCAGGTGCAAGCCGGCATCTTGGAGGTGCTTGATAAATTTGCTCACGTTCCTCTAGTGATCTTCGTCAATGTTTCTTGTCACCAGGATATCGTCAAAGTAGACAAAGACGTGACGAAGGTCGCTCAGCAAGTTCACCATTTCCCACTAGAACAACGCGGGTGCTGAAACGACACTAAACGGAAGCTTCGTAAATTAAAACAACCCTTTTACTGAGTTGATGGAAACTAGCTCCTGCAACTGCACATAGAGCTTTATTTGCTGGTAAGCGTCCTTCAAACACAGTTTTGTGAGCTTCTTTCCACCACACAGTTTGGCGAACAGCTCTTAGATCCCGGAAATCGGATAACATTCAGTCACCGTGACGTGGTTGACAGTGACCTTAAAATCACCACGCAAGCGTATTCTACCATCTTGCTTCACCACTGGAACTACTGGTCCGGCCCACTTAGACGTCTTCACAGGGCGTAGGATGCCTTCGCGCTGTAATCGTTGCAACTCTTCGACATACCTGTTGACAAGGGCGAACGGCACTGGTTGTGCCTTGAAGAATTTCGGTCTGGCTCCTTCTTGCAGTGATATCGTGGCCAAAACTCCTTCATTGTACCATTTCTGAAAAGATGTCGCTTAATTGTCCGACCAGGCCTTCAACGATACTGATTTTTTTCACGTCTAACGGCTGGTAATACCGAATGCTTCCATCCAGTCCCTTCCGAAAAGTTGGGGGGCACGCTTTGCTCACAACAAATAATGGCAAAGTTGCCTCCTCCGCGCCCACATTTACTGTGGCTGACATTTTCTCCAAATTGCCGACAGCTCTCCAGAATAGCTTTTGAACCGCACGTCAGTATGCTTTAACGGCTCTCCTGAGAACAAAGCGTTAAATTTCGCGTCGCTTATTATCGAAACACTGGCACCGGTGTCAAGTTCCATCACTAGCGGCCCGTTATGGACGCGAGCTTCAATTTTTATGGGTTCGGGTCCGGTGGCACGAAGAGACCACGAGGTGTATTTCTCACCTTGTCCCGGCTCTGTTTCGGGAAGGTCGTTCATATTTTTTTCTTTATTCTTTATTCAAAGGTTACCCCGCATTGCCCAAAGGTGTTACAGCAGGGGGTTACAGAAACGACATAAACAATTCTTCATTCTTACAGCACGATTGCATGGCAGACAATCCATTGTACTCTTTAACAGTTCTAACAAAAAAATGAATTCACGAACAGGGGGTTACAGAAATGACATAAACAATTCTTCGTTCTTACAGCACACTTGCATGGCAGACAATCCAATCCACTTTTTAACGGTTCTAACAAAAAATGAATTCGCGTACAGGTTCGTCCTGTTGCTTAATTCTCTTATTTTAAAAACATGGTCAGTTGTAGCTGAACGGTTAAAAAGTTCCATAAAGTATTTTTCTTTATTAATTCCTGTTTTATCATTATATATCTGAAAAAAAAACTTCAGTTGCAGCTTTTGCCGACGCGAGGAAAGCGGTTCCCACCCAAGCTCATTTTTCATCTGAGTGCAGCTCTCCCCTCTCTTGTACCGTCCCAAGACGAACCTGGCCGCCCGGTTTTGAATTTTTTCAAATTTATCAAACAATGTGGCTTGCGAAGGATCCCACACTGCACAAGCGTATTCCAGTATAGGTCGTATGCATGTTAAATAGGCCGTCTTTTTTAAGTTCAGTTCCGAAGTTTTTAAATTACATTGAATAAAGTTTAGCGCTTTTCTAGCTTTACAAACCACATCATCTACATGCGCATTCCTCAAGCAGTCGAATGACAAGACTACCCCTAGGTATTTATAACTATCTGCTCTTTTTAGACGCTCATTGTTTAAAGTATACCCTGTTTCCATAGGTTTCCGCTTCTTTGTAAAAGAGACATGGACACACTTTTTATTATTTAGGTTCATTTTCCATGTAGAGCACCAATCTTGAACACGTTCCAAATCAGTTTGCAGTTGGGTAAGGTGTCTCTGTCATTCTTTACTTGTCTATACATAACACAGTCATCTGCAAACAATCTAATATGTGAAGAAATACCTGCTGAAATATCATTTATGTAAACTAAAAATAAAAGTGGCCCTAAAACTGAACCCTGTGGAACTCCCGATGTCACATCAACATAATCAGAGCTTTTGCCGTTTAAGATGACGCATTGCCGTTGCTGGCACAAATAATTTTCAATCCAATTTAGAACAGCAGAATCTATATTTAGTAATTTAAGTTTGTTGCAAAGGAGTGAATGTGATACCGTGTCGAATGCCTTGCGAAAATCTAAGAAGATGCAGTCAGTTTGCCCCCCTGAATCAATGGTGGATACCAGATCATGATAAAAATTCAACTAGTTGTGTGGTGCTCGACAACCCCTTTCGGAACCCATTTTGAACATTACTTAATATATTGTTTTCCGTGAGGTGTTTCATTATTCCAGAGTAGAGAATGTGTTCCATTAGATCGCACACTATTGATGTTAAAGAGATTGGTCTGAAATTCCCAGCATCCTTTTTCAATCCCCCCTTGCGAATTGGAACAACATGGGCAGTTTTCCAATCAACTGGTAGGAGGCCTGATTTCAAAGATTGTTTATAAATTATGTGCAAATAAAGAGAGATTGGTTCGGCGCACCGTCTCAGAATACGCGGAGAAATCGCATCTGGGCCAGTTGCTTTCGTTTTATCTGTTTGCTTTAATAGCTTTTCAATGCCACTTACGCTGAACTCAATTGGGTTCATTGGAGGTATGCTACTGGCGTCGAACGAATAGGCAAAGTCCTGTATTGGCAAAAAGATAGATTTAAAGTAGTTGTTCAAACAATTCACCTTCTCTCCATCATCTGTGATAGTTTTGTTACTATAAACAATTCCATTTATACCGACACTCTCAGAACTGCAACTCTTGATATATTGCCAGAAATGCTTAGAATTCGCTCTCAGCGTGTCGTTCAATTTTTTAAAATAGGCACCTCTGGCATTTTTTATACCTTTTTGTATTCTTGCGTAATCTAAAATAACTTTTGATAGTAGTAGTCCATTTAGTTCGTTTGAATTTAGCAAATAACCGCTTTTTCTTATTGATTAGCCACAACAGACATGACGTCATCCACGGCTTTCTTTGTTTTTTCATTTTGGAGGAATCCGCGTTTGGCCCATGTGCCTCAACGAGTTCAAGTAGCTTATTTTTGAACAGACGCCACAATTCATGAACATCCTTATCCGCCAGGCACTCGAACACCGGTAGATAACTATACAGTTTTTCATTTATGCTAGAATAATCGCCTCGGTCAAAGAAGAATACTCTTCTAGTCCCGCTGTGCTTCACGCGATGAATTTTCGTTTTTATAGATGCGACTACAGTGTGGTGGTCACTTAATCCCAGAATAACAGTTGTTGAGTTTACAAGGTTTGGCAAGTTGCAAAACAACAAGTCTAAGATACTATTTTCACGGGTTGGCTCAGTTACATATTGTAACAGACCATGGGTATCAATAATGCTCTTCATGTCCATGTTAACCTGACTACAATTTTGGAATACACAGGTATTATCACTCCAGTGAAGGTCAGGTAAATTTAAGTCGCCACCTAACAACATAACCTGACCTGAAACCTCAGAGATGACTTCACCGAAAGCATGTAGTGGCGCCACGTCAGAGTTTGGTGGCCGATACACCACCCCGGCAGTAAGTGAAAAATAATGAGATAAATGCACTTTACACCGCACAGCTTCCACCGCATCATGGCTGATAGCAAGGGCAGATGAGCGTAAATCAGATCGAACAAGCAAAAAAAAGCCGCCACCATGGCTCAGCCTATCTTTTCGATAGACAATAAAGTTCTGTGGAAAAACTCACTGTCGCTGATGGAAGGATTTAGCCAAGATTCCGTGCCGAATACTATATCCGCCTTTACAGACTCTATTAAGGCCGCAAGTTCATCCGCTTTGTTACGCTACGGCAATTCACAACTAGAGCAACCAGGTCGACATGAGGGGCCACCTTAACTTGGGCACCACGTCAAGGTATTGTAACAGGAACAACTTCTTCCTTTTCTTCAACCCACCTATAAACCCTGCCGTTTATAATAAGCATATCATGACTTAACTTCACTTTGTTATTTGTATCTTCTTTTTTAGCTTTCGCATATTCCCCCAGGCGTTTGCGCATTCCACGTGTCTCAGGCGAATAATCCTGAGCAACGCTGAAATCGGTCCCTTTAAATCTTTTGGCATTTAGTAGAACGTCTTGTTTTTCTTTGTAACAGAAGAAATTTACAATAATTGGTCACTTAGCCTTTCCAGTGAAACGTCCAATCCGGTGCGCCCTTTGAACCGACTTCAACTGTATTCCCAAGTTACCTTCACAAATCCTCTGGATTAATTTTTCTGACTGGTCCAAATTTTCAAACCTGTCAGTGTCATCCACCCCATAGAAGACTAAATTTTGTCTCCGGCTTCTGTCCTCTATTTCGACCGACTTCCCCTGTAACTCATTAACTTGTTTCAGAAGCTCCTTGATTATATCTGGCTGCCTCAATACCAATTCACTGACGTCCTCTACATGTTCCTGCGTGATAGCCAGGTTTTTACTTATTTCTGCTATTATGGTTTCGTGCTTTGCGAATCCAGTTTCAATTGCATCTAACTTAGTCATTATTCCCACCTGACCATTTTGCAGACTTCTTAGGCAATCTATTTGAGCAGCATCATCATGACCTGACAAGTTTACCTGGACAATACCATCAGGACCGGGATTAAGTTCCATGTCTTCAGAAAGAAGCAACAACAAGAGCAAATACAGCACACTATTAGAAAAAAAGGCGAAAGCGCCTTATGGACACCCTCGCCCGGACATGTTTATCATTCACGGGAGCAGCAAACGCCATCGTGGGAGAAGCCGGCAATACAATAATGTTTGTTTGACTATGAATGGAATAGTAGAGACTAACCTGAACAAACAAGAGCGGTGTCAGCTGCATGTCGGCAAGCGTGCCGGCTCCAAATCCCACGAATGCGAAGTGCTGCTCGTTTATGCAGCCTTATCCTTTGTCACGTGGTTCATTCCGCCCGTAGTTCGTCGGTCGCCCGTCGCTGTCAGCGTCGCCATCCTTGGAAAATCCGCAGTGTGCTATCACCGGCAGTGCAAATGCACCACCGCATGCTGATGTGGCCCACGCGAACGCCGATGTGGGTGACGACACAGGCATGCGCAGAAACGACGTCTCTTCGCCTACAGCACCTTTCAGGATCGTTGACCAAATGGCAGCAAAAATCTGCACAAACAAGAGTGATGTCAGCTGCATTTCGGCAAGCGTGCCGGCTCCAAATCCCAATATTGTGCACGGAGCGGGAGCCCGTCCCATTCCTTCCGTTATTCGCAGCTGTCTTGCGAACCCTTGCGAGATGGCTCTTCTGACCGCACTTAAAGCTGGTAGCGTTGCGGTGTCGGCAGCGCATCGTCTGGTGTTTGCCACTGCACCGGGAGCACACTACCTCCGCCATCTTCCTTGTCGGCTGCTCTATGAAGTTTGCTGACTGTACCATATCTGCAGAAACAGACGGGGTTCCAAGCATGTGCAAGTTTTTTCCTGCAGTTTCTATCGTCATGACAAGATTCTTGGTCGTTTCCAGGTTTAAATCTACACTTTTCAAAAGGCGAGCTTGCATTCCAGCCTCGTTGATTCTGCAGACAATCTGGTCACACATCATTCGCTCGCGCACTGCGCCAAAGCTGCAATCGTCTACTAACTTGTTAAGTGCAGCTATGTAGTCAATAACGGCCTTGCCTTCGTGCCTTTTTCTAGAAAAAGAACTTGAAACTTGCGACCACTTCGGACACTTTGGGCTTGAAGTGTGCGCCAAGGGCCGCGAAGATAGCTGCAAGTGTCGCATCACTCGGTTTCGTAGGTGACAGCAGATTCCGTAGGTGACATCGTAGGTGACAGGTTTCGTAGGTGACAGCTAGTCAGGAACACCGCCTTCTTTTTTTCCTCAGCCACATCATTCACCGTGTAAAGCAAAACACGTTCATGATATTCGGGAACTCACTTGTGCTTGCGTCAAACGCTTCCAGTCATCCCAAGGACGACATTCTTGTTGATTCCAGGCACGAGTGTTTTCTGGTGCGCCCAACTTGCAGATTTTATCTCTCGTCACCAGTTGTCATGTTCCCCCGATGCAGCACACACACGAGGCTCAGTTCGAATGCCGGCTGACCTATGCGGCTAGCAGCAAGTTTATTTCAATGATTATAGGAGCAATGAAAGGCGCCATCCTGTGGCGCTATGTGAAACTGCTTAGGCTGATGGCAGCAACATAACACTTAGTTGTCCTTGTTTGTTCACCTGAAGGCTTGGATTAATGTCAAAAGTTGGTTGAAAGGTTAGATTCATCCTGGTATGTTCGACAGAATCGGCGAGTGCGAAAGCGTTGCGGGTTTCCCGTATTTCCTCAACGAAGGCAATCGTCATGCCTTTGCTGATGTGCTTGTACTCATTGCTGAAATTCGTGAGCATGACTGTTGCTTTTCTTATGTGCTGCTCGGCGATTCCTGTTGCCACGTAAATATTGCAGTTGACCAACAGGTGCTCATTTCCTTGAATGACACTTTTGAAGCCTTGTTGTTTCGGAGTACCAACGGAAATAATGACGCTTGAGCAAGGCGAAATGGCAACTTGTGCTTTTTCTGTGGATGGTGTTATTGATTTTGTTGTTTGGTCCATGACCATGACCACACCATGAAGGCTTGAGAAGTCCATGCCAAGGATGACATCTCTTGAGCAATGCTGTAGTATGACAAAGCTTGCGGGATAAATCTCGATGTTAATGGTGGTGACTCTTGCTGTGCGGATTCCTGCCAGCGTAACTCCAGCTGTAGGGATTTCAGGGCCTTCCCAGGCGGCCCTAACTTTTTTCAACTTCGCGGCGAATATCCCACTGATGACTGAATAGTCGGCTCCAGTGTTGACGAGAGCTGTGATGCTGTGGCCGTTGACGAGAACGTTGAGGTCGCTAGTTTGTCATATCACGTTGCAATGGGTCATGGTGTTAGTGTGTGTGCTGTGCCGGGCACTCACATAACATATGCGGAAGCGTAGCCTGGTGAATGCCACAGCACCAGCAGTTGGGAGTAATGTGAATGTTCGGAAATATGAAGTAGAGGCGGGCAGGTGAAAGATACGCATTGGTTTGCAGTAGGTGCAGAGTTGTGGCCTGCATCCGGCAGGGATTCGGGTGAGGTGGGGGAAGGCTCAGCGTGCGAGGTAAAAGGCCTCAACGATATTGCCACAAAGTCATGACATGGATGAAAGGAGGAGACTCGATGCTGAGATGAAACTGTTTATTCAGCCGAACTTGTGGCCAAGAAAATGAAGGCCAGATTACAGCAATACACGGGCACTGATAGCGGCGAACAGAACGTCGGTCATCTATCAACTTACAAGTGGTGAAGTGCGGTGCCATTTATACATGTGTTGTCGAATGTTCCAGCTTTATCACTGGTCTTCGCGCAAGACCTGAAATAATCTCGAGTGTTCACGCCTTACGGATAATTTGAACGAAACAATCTACAATGATCGCGAACCTTCTCGAACAATGAGGTGCAGGTAGCACTCAGCATTCAGGACCCAGGCTTTGTGGGCAAAAACCGAATCAAACAAAAGTGAAAATAAGAAACACGCGTGGCGGTATCATTATACAGTCGAATCTCGATAATTCGAACTCGAAGGAGCTCGAAAATTAGTTCGAATTAAAAGAAGTTCGAATTAATGAAAGCTAAATAAACGAAGGGCTCTCCACGCAGCGGCACATGTGCATTGAGCTAACACACGACGGGGAAGTTTCAGAAGACTTACATTTATTCACAAATCCCAGGGCATTCGTTATTAATTGAAGTAATCGATGGTGCGCGTCTGCACATGTTTGCCTTGCAGCGAGTCAATCAATTTCGCATGCAGCTTGCAAAGCATTTCTACTTCGGCTTCAGCATTCTTCTGGCAAGAGGAGTTGTGCGCGGAAATCTCCACTGCCGACACTTTTTAAGGACGGTGGTGGTGGTAGTGGTTAGAAAAGAAGAAAGGCACCCAATTTCTGCAGCCCGGACGGGAGCAAGACGCAGTGCCTATCTTTTTTTTTAAGGCGACAATTATAACGACTGCGTAGCAACACCTCCCGCTCTACGCTACGCAGCCGCAACAAGGCCAGCACGTCATGAGAAAAAAGGAGCGTCTCCACGCAGACAGAAGCAGATAGGCATTTGAGAGAAAACCAACCCTCCACGGCAGCTTTTTTTTTTTTTTTCGCTCCCTTCGCATGCGGCGTTGAAAGGAGAAGGGTTACGCAGCAATGAAGGGAAAACGGGAAGCGTGGCACCGGCGCGTGAAAGACCCCCCCCCCCCCCTCAAGGCACAGAGCAGTGCTTCCACAAGGAGCAAGGGCTGTAGAAGATAGTGCCTTTTTCTTTTCCTTCAACCACACATTCATTCAACCCAGCGACAGCTCTCTTTTTTTTTTCTCCTCTCTATCGTCGCGCGCGGTATTGGAAAGAAAAGGGTCTTTACATAGCAGGGACGGAAAAGGGAGAAGCGTGACGCGGGCGCCTCGCAGATCGGCATTTGAGAGAGAGTAAACATTCTACCGCAGCCTTTTCTTTCCTTTTCATTTCCTTCGCGTGCAGCATTGAAGTGTCGCATATGCCGACGTGGGATTGAGTGGGGTGCTGAGAGCATTTTCGGAGCGCAGTATGTTTGAATTAGCCGTCGGAAGTGCTTGGGCATTCGAATTACCAGGCGTTTTCGCCCATTGAAATACACATAGCTTTGACGGGACCTCGTCGTGAGTTCGAATTAACCGGAAGTTCAAATTAAGCGTGCTCGAATTAATGAGATTCGACTGTACTTACTTAGACTGTCCCAGGTGTCCAACTTGTCTCCACCCCCGCCGCGGTGGTCTAGTGGCTAAGGTACTCGGCTGCTGACCCGCAGGGCGCGGGTTCGAATCCCGGCTGCGGCGGCTGCATTTCCGATGGAGGCGGAAATGTTGTAGGCCCGTGTGCTCAGATTTGGGTGCACGTTAAAGAACCCCAGGTGGTCTAAATTTCCGGAGCCCTCCACTACGGCGTCTCTCATAATCATATAGTGGTTTTGGGACGTTAAACCCCACATATCAATCAATCAACTTGTCTCCAGTTTCTCCGGCGCTGTTGACGAGGCCTCGTGCAATAAAGTGGGTGACCTCATTGAGGTTGAAAAGGCATGGGTGGACAGGGCCCGCATGGGCGGGAATCGATGTCGGGAAGATCATGCTGTCTTTAGAGTGTGGTGCCTGGCAGAGGATGCGAAGCGCTTGAGGGGAGATGCCGCTTTTGCTAAAGTTAGTGACGGGAGAGCGAAAGTCACACTCGATTGTGTGAGAGGTGGGGTTTGGCCAAGGCAATGGCCACTTCTTTAGCCATCTCAGCAGTGCAAGTAGACACACTGATTGCATGGTGAAGGACTCCATCACATGTGGTAACACCCAGAAAACTTGTGCTATCAGAGTGTTGAGGTAGGGGTCTCGAAGCAAGCACTCGGCATCCCACATTATACCAGCACCGAACTTTTCAACCAACTGAAAATTCACAACACCTTTTCCGAACTCATTGAAGCGTAACGACGGTCTCAGATTGAATGGCTCACCCTCACTGAAATGGGGCGCATTAGTCGCTAACATGCCATAGCCATGCTCGCTTGACTAGGAGTTTCATATTTCCCGCAAAGCGTTGGTCGCTATAGCAACACTTTTTTGTTTTCACCGATATATATCCGCAGCAGTCGGCGGAGCGATGGCGCGCGGCTTCGTTACTTGCCGATTGCATGTAGAGAGTGTCCTGACCTAATGAGAATATATCTTACACCCTGGTTTAGGGTTAGGCTCTGCGCACTTAGATTGATTGATGATGCAAACTGCAAGCAGCTAGCCAACATGGCCGCTGTTTCTTGCTGAAATTCATGCAATCGGGAAAACTTTGAGGCTGGTCGGGCATGTTAGAGCAGCGTGGAGCAATTTCAGCAGGTTTCATAGTTCATGCGCAGCTCAGAGCTAATATGAAGAAATGTATCAAATTGGCGCAATCAGTGCAGTTGTTGCACCCCTCACCACAGACCCTGAACTATCGCAGCTGTACCTGATTCCATTACCATCTAGGATGCCTCCTTAAATATTCTTGCTCTCAGGTCCCCTGTCGTATAAACAATATTATTTTTTGAACATGCATTAGCTTGTAAATTACTTGTCATACCCTGTATTGAACAGAACGATAGGAAAAGATGCCAGGCCTTCGCGGAAAGCAAAGCACATTGACAGCGATAGCTAGAAGAGCAGCATTTCTACAGCCTGTCGTAGACCATCATAGGCCCGCTAATACAAGTACGCTTGCAAGGTGCCCACTATGACATAAATTGTTGCGGTGGCTGATAACAATAAATTATGGCTGAGCCTTTTGCAATGAGTTGGAAGCATTGAAGGAGATATTCATTACACAATTTGTATCATGTGACACCAAGTTACCGAATTGACATTGTGGGATGCCTGGTTGTTATTTTGCTCTTCTACCATGCTATATTTTACATGCTACTATGGTTCTTTCTAAACATAACACCTGTATGGGTGCTTTTGCAACAAAGTTTCGAGCACCGGCATGGCTCTGTGGCAGAATACTGGGCGGCAGGAAAGGGACCTGAGTTCAAACTACGTTTCATCCTGAATATTTTTTTCTTATTTAAAGCGATATCAGTTACGGACACTGGCAACGGGCAACTATGGCACTTTATTTGTGATCTCATAACAGCTATCACTGTAAAATGTAGCTCTCTGCATATGACACGTGGATTCAGCGTGCGAGCACCACCCCTGGACACATTTGCGCTTCAGTAGCAATAAACCATTTTTGAAAGTTAGCGGACATACTGTGTCCTCTCTTCTCACCCATGCACTAAATGTCTTGCCAACAAGGTCGAAATTCTTCCCCCTTAGATAATTCAGACTTTCTCGGGTGAGCAAAATCACTAAAATCATTGAGGTTGGCTTGATAAGTGCTCAAGCAGGGCTGACAAAGAGAAAATGTCAAGGCTTTGCCATTTTTCGTCGAAGTATGATCATTGTCTGTACATCTAGACCATGCATGCACACATCCTCCACTTCTTTAAAATGGACGTACTCGAGTGAATGCTTTCATCCTTAACTACAGCAGCTAGCCGAACAGTCAACTTGAAAGTTTCACAGTACCAGTGGACTGGTAATCACCATGAACATACCCACCATTGACACCATTAACAGGAAGCAGCTGCTGCAGCCTTTGCCAGGCAAGTAAGCGCACAAGCTTGTCATCCAGCTGGTTCACTTCCCATCCTGCAATGCACACAAGTCATGTGCAAATGCAAAAAAAAAAATTACTGCCAGCTGTACAGCATGGCAAAATTATTAACTGACTAAGGACAATATTTAGTACGAAAAAGAGCTTTTAAATCTTCTTCGTTTAACTATTTTATTAAAAAGAGGAAATGCTACCTCAAGAGATTTGTGGCGAGACCCGAAAGATGATTTCTGCAAATAGCTTTGCATATTCACTGAAAACCTCCTTCGAGTGTAACCACAGGATTTATGCTTCTTATGGTCATTTATGCAGCCAGTGCACAAAGGCTTATTAATTGTGGATAAAAATTAAGAGATGTGCTGATCAGAAAGAAAAAATATAAACATTCTCTTTTTTTGCACTTAGATCTTAAAACTTAGGTAAGTGCCATAAGGCTGCCCATATCCGTCTGCATACCGTACAAACTTTTATATTTGCCTTTTTTTTTTTTTGTAAACATTGTTAGTAAGACAATATGTACCACTGATTTCAAAAATTTGTTTGTGAGCTTATTTAAACATTGAAGAAGTGAACAGCTTTATGCCACAGAACACTTCTAAAATATTTTTCAAATAGTTCAAAACGAAATTGTGGGTAAAAATCGTTATGAAGCATTCCTAAGCATATTCTTATGAGATATTGCTTCTTTCCACTATTTTGATGAAGCGCTGGTGGGGTTGTATTTCATGGTATTTCATGGTTCAGGGGCATAGTAAAAAATTTTCTTCCGGGGGAAGGGGAGTGGCGGTTCACACTGACCCGACTGTAGCAGGGGGGGGGGGGGGGGACACATTCATCAGCTTTCCTCTGTGACGTGACTATCGGCGTAGTTTGAGCAGATTGTGCACAGGTCTATGAAAGTCAAGAGACCCCTCCTCCTCCCCATGCGTATGCTTGTGAAGAGAGCAAGTAAACGTAAAGTAATTGCAGTAAAATACAGTAAACAAGAGGGACAGTGACCGTATGGAGCAACAGCTTCTTGCTGCACCATTGAATGTACTAGTCTTCAAAAACGCGTCATTGCAATGACCCACCCCATCAGGGAAGACATGGTTAATCGTTAATCTTCGTTAAGCATAGATGACATAGTTCTCGTTGGGGGCAAAGTGCATTTCACAAGTCAAGAACAGCTCCGCTTACAACAAAAATGAGAGGTATACGCAGCATGTTTTTAGACATTCATAATTACATTTCGATAATGCTTACTTTGCTGAGAAAGTTATTTCTTACTGTCGATGTTTGTGCTTGCATGCTAATGGGAATCATTTTCATGTTAAGCTCAGTATGTCAAGCAGCCCTAACGCAGTGATAGCTTTTCTAAACGTTTTTTACATTACTGCATGCATCCAAGCATGTTTACGACAACAATAAGTAATTTATTTTGTAAGTTATGCTGCACGTTGGCAACACGATTTCGCATGCATTATTTTTCAGTTAGACTTTCTTGCAACCTTGATTGACATTACAGTTGCTTGGTGACTTTTCATAGCAACGAAGTGCTCCAATCCTTAAGGTTTTATCATGCAATCTGCTAGGGCAAGGCAATCATTGTGGAGAAATGTTCACTTGGTCTCAAACAAAAACGCACCTGGGGCCAGACTATACCTACCCACATCGAAATAAATAGCTTGTTGACTGCTGTTACGAAGGCGCGCCGCTGCCGAGGTTACGAAGGGCGCCACAAAACTTGCCGCCGACAGCGAAAGGGCTCGAAGCAACCACCACTGTTACGAATGGGAGAAGCCAACACGGTCTTGAAGGTGCCACTGCTCCAAACTCCACCGCCAGGGTCGCAAGCCGTTTGGCAATGTGTGTTAGTCAGCTCGCGACTGCTTCTGCGCAGAGCTGATAGACAAGCGGACGGGACAACGAAGAGTTAAGGCAAGGTTTATGTACAGCATAAAAATAGAGGCGTTACATATTCGGCGCTGGGGCCGACAGCTTAGGGACTCGAAAAGCCTAGATGCCTTCTCTCGCACGCATACATCGGCTTCTCCCTGACGCCATAGGTCAAGTACTGGCGACGCTCCGCACGTCTTTTTTTATAAGCACCAGGTGGATCTTTTGAGTCACCAACGTCTAACCAGAAGCGCCGCTGGCCGTGATGTCAGAATCATCCAATGAAGCCCGCCGCTGGGCCGCGCCATGCTCATCAAATCCAGAGCCGCTGAACATAGTTGCACCTAAGGACGAGTGAGGTTGCCACGCATTGCTTAAGACTCGCCAGACTGGAAGGCGCCGATTGCTTTAACGGGCTCGTGGACTGAGGGAGCTCGGTGTGCGTTGTGTGACAGACCGGCGCCGCCGCTTGATGACGTCGTTGAGTTGATCGTTTCAGGCGGGTTCGATCGCTGGCCTTGACACAGATTGCCTTTGCAGAGGCATTGACGTTCGGTGTGTACTCCCAGGCGTAACAGCACCCCGCTGCCAGACAATACGCCGAAAAGACGAGCTGCTTCTACGTGGCTCGGATGTCGGGCGCGCTCGTTCGCCAGGTCTCTCCAAGTTGGCTTCCAAGGCCATGGGGAGAATGTAGCTCTAGGCTCAGTTCCATGAACACATCACCCATTATGGAAGACGGATCCCAACTCCACTGGCTTGTTGCCACAACTTGTCGGCCAGCTTCGCTCGTCTCTTTTGGCGATTTTCGGTCTCGGCACTTGTCGATGATTCTGCAGCTTGTCGAGAACGATTCGACAACTGACAACACACGACACAAGCAAGTACCCTCAGTCACCCGACAGAACACCAGACAAAGTATAGGACAACATATACCTAGCTACGTGTCTATCGGAACTTCGTTCCCCCTACATCAAGAGGCACATGTGGGACACAAGACTCTTAAAATGAAAACTGAAATTTTTACACGTACAACAATGTAATGAAACAGAATACAACAACATAACATAAAGTTGGCCCCTTGAGATCACTCTGGACGAGAGCACTCAGCTAAGGCCATGACGAGGGCAAAATTTTGCCCCGAACCGCCAGCGAAAAATCGAAAGGTGGAGAAGGTACTAACTAAAATGCATGGCTCAATGAGTTTGCATTAGCGTTTAGCTTTCCATTTTTTGTAGCAAACGTCAATGTTGTGCTGTTGGAGTATCATGCTCAGCTTCAGTAACCAGCCACTTTTAGGCGACATGTTATTTCACCAGGTTAGAGGACAGTGGTCCGTTTCGACCACAAACTTCGAACCGAAGACATAACAGGCTAGCTTTTGAATGGCCCACACGAGGCAAGCCCATTCCTTTTCCGAGGTACTGTATGCCTCTTCCCTGCAGCTGAGTTTTTTACTTAAATACAAAACTGGCCTTTCGTTACCAGCACTGTCTTCCTGGCACAATAAAGCTCCCATGCCTCGATCACTCGCATCGCATTGAATCACAAATCTCTTAGAGAAATCGGGTGCCACGAGAACGGGCTTTTTGCTTAGGGCCTGTTTCAGCTGGCAAAACGCATTCTCCTTTTCTGAGTGCCATACTACTTTAACCGGCTCTGACTTTCAAAGTGAGTCAGTTAGAGGGCTGGCAATGCTAGTGTAATTTTGCACGTAATGCTGATAGTATCCAGCTAGGCCCATGAATGCCCTTATCTCAGATTTTGTGGTTGGTCACGGATAGTTCATGATGGCGGCTACCTTAATTTCTGAAGGTCTACCCCGGCCACGCCCCACGTGTCCCAGGTAGGACACCTCGCCGCACCCTAAGTGACATTTAGAAGGTTTCACGATGATAAGACCACCTTCTTTCAACCTGTTCAGCACGACCCGTAAATGCTCGGCATGTTCTTCCCAGTTGTCTGAGAAAATGGCGACATCGTCAAGATACGGCAGAGCGAACTCAAAGAGGCCATTAAGAATGCGGTCCATTAAGCCTGAAAAACAAAAGGGCACATTTTTCAATCCAAAGCTGAGCTTGAGTGAACGATACGTTCCAAATGGAGAAACGAATGTGGCACAGCGGATAGCGCGCTCCGTAAGGGGGACTTGCCAATACCCTCGCACAAGGTCTAACGTGAAAATATAGCTAGACTGTGACACAGTTTTTACCAACGTTCCTAGAATGGGTAAGTTGCAAAACTCCCCGTGTCAGACTACACCTCACACGGCGCCGGGACAGCTTCCGGTTTAGTGGTGCTGGCGGCGCAACAAGCTTCCGCTAGCAGACGAGAACTTGTAGTCGTCGTGGCAAGACGCCGGGCCGGTCATTTCGAAAGAGCTTTGCCAACAGTATATTATCGAGATTTGTTGTGCTGCCGCGGAAACTTAATACTTTGTAGTATTTAGCAGTGTAAGGCAAATACAGTAAAATTTATGCTTTCTGAACTGCCCACGATAAACGATGCTTGATATATATAGCATAACAAACGAGTATGTCCGTTGGTTGCTAGTTGGTGTACGTTCACAATTGATTTTAGACGCGAAAAACCCAATTACAATGTCTTATATCACTCTTGTGACTGCGTTTTTCGTGCCTGAAAATAAATTACAACTATGTGACGCGATCGCGTGGCTTTTGTCTGGTTAGATAGTCAGCTAATCTTTTTTTTTTTCTTTCATGTAAGTCACATTCTTTGCCAACTTAGACCGTCTAAAAGCTGTGTGTGTGGCCCTTTTCTTGAGCACGTCTTCCCTCTGCTTGTTCTTGAGTTCCTCAATGAAACCTGTTAACACAGCTGCAGCCAAAGCTTCGAGCAGGGACCGCACTTTTGGGGCATCGGTGAACACTTCGTAGTCATTACTCACGAGGCTGCCTGCTGACGCATTGGGACAACATGAACACACTTTCAGCCTCGTGAAGTTCGGCCAATTGGGTGATGGTATCTGCATTGCCCGGCGACTTGGCTACGCGATGATGACGGCGACTAATGGTGACTGTCATGTCATCTGCGATGACAATGCATTTCTCAACAAATAGCGCTCTTTTTTCTTCTTTGAGCACTAGAAACACCACATCTTATTCTCAACAACTTTCCGCCAGCACGCAGCAGGCAAGCAAAAGTTCTTTATGTCTTGAAGCGAAATTACGCCACTCATTCACGGCATGTCAGGACTTATTTCACTGTCGAGCGCCTGTGCCGTGTGTCCTCGTCTTGTGTCCCCGTTTCTTTGCGCTATTTTCGGTCGTCACTTATTTCACTGTTTTCGAGCTCAGTGCTCGTAGTCTATTCGTTTTTGCCGATAATATTCTGGAAAGTACCTCACTCCTATCGGCCAGCTTTCGCTTCTTTATCGCGGGTTTTAAAAAGTAAGCGGGCAAATTCGGGAATATCCGTGGAACGCATCCTTCGACAAGATCCCACTTTCCTCTGGCGATTTGTACCATCTTACTATTGATGACGTGAGTGAAAGTCGTCAGGGTGTCCTCCTCATGAAAGTGCATGTCACACACACGTGATGTGCTGGGCAGTTTCTTATCCGCACGAGCGAGGAATAACGTGGTCCCATGTCTCTCGCTGCTCAACTACATGCGAGGTACAAAAAAAAAATGTCGTGGTGTCTCTTCCTGTAGCCACTCGTACAGCCATGGACGCAACAAATGGGCATGATGAAAACACGCAACACATACAAAGCCGAACAGGGCACGCTGAAGCACAAAACTGTTAGGGCAGAAACAAGCATCCGTGAATATCGACGTAGTGCAACATGCACAGCCGACGGAGGTTACAAGTGTGACACGAGCGAGAATGCAGTGAGTTAATCCGGATGCAACAGCAGCGCCACATTTATCGCTGGCAGCGGCAGCACCGCGCAACATCGCTCAGTTTTGCAACTTACCTAGTTCTAGAAACGTTGGTTTTTACCCTCTCCTCTAGGTTTGGTATTGGACAAGTTTGGTCTCGAGTTATGGCGTTAAGACGCCGATAATCGACGCATGGCCTTGGATCTTTTCCGGGCACTTGAACCAATATTAGAGGGGATATATAGTCACTCTCGCCCGGTACTATGACTCCCAACTCCAGCATTTTATCGATCTCCTCTTTCATGATCTGCTTTTGCACAGGGGAACATCGATACGGCTTGCTACGAATTGGTTCCTCACAAGTTAGCTCGATATCGTGTTCAATCACCGTCGAGCTTCCGGGACGGTCCGAAAACACGTCTTTAAACTTGGAAACAATCCTTCTCAGATCCTCCTTCTGGACTTCACTTAACCTAGGCTCTAGGTTCAATTGCTCCAAGTCTCCCTCCGATCCCCTTCTGATTACATCACTAGGGGTCAAAATTTCTGCTCCCTCTTCCTCTGAAGCATTCAAAAGCAGATTTACGACCGCTTGACGTTGAACATATGGTTTCATGGAGTTACTGTGGTAAATTTTGTTTAGCCACCTTCCTCATTTCCCTTCATAATTGGTATCAGAAAGCTTCGATATTACTTTGGCGGGCCCTTCCCAATGAACCTCAAGCTTGTTCATTTTGGACGGCCGCAGCAGCATTACCTTACTACCTACTTTAGAGGTGCGCTTTTTCGCCGATTTGTCGTAGTACTCCTTCGACAACACTTAGCGGGAGGAATACACGCTTCCCAGTCGCATTTGTGCTCGTAGGAAAGAGCTCTCGGTATCCGTTTCAGAAAGGAATGCATACGCTCTACTGGATTAGATTGCGGGTGATCAATCGAGCTGTGCACTACTTTTATTCCACATTTATTCACAAAGGTAGGGATAAGGCAGCTCATGAAGACACTACCACTGTCGCATTAGATTTCAGAAGGAAATCCGGCGCGTGCAAATAAAAATAGCAGTGCATCCACAACATGAGGGGAATTGAGCTCCTTAAGTGGTATCGCTTCCGGAAATCTTGTGGCTACACAGAGGGCCGTCAGGCTGTACCGACAACCTTCCCTCGACTCTAGCATTGGCTCGATGATATCAATTACTAGGTGCCGAAAAGGTTCTGTGATAATTGCCACAAGCTTCATGGGTGCCTTCCACTTGTCCGTGGATTTCCCCGCTCTCTGACAAGTGTCGCATGAGCGTACAAAACTTTTGATATCCTTCCAGCATTTCGGACAATAAAAATGCAAGAGAAACTCTCGCCTTGGCATGCCTGCCAAGTTCGAGGATTTTGAATCCGGGAGATTTCCGCAGCAGGGGGGGGGGGGGGGGGGAGGTGTGGTGATAGCACCCAGGCGCGTCAAGTGTCCGCGTTATCTGGCGCTGTCGCCCGCAATTGTAAAGCGTCGTTTGTACGTGACGCCATTGGTCACATGAGTGTCTGCTATATATGTATGCTGGTTGCATGGAATAAAGGTTGGACGTTATCTCGCGCGCATCGGAAGCGGCTCAGTCCCTTTCTCAGCTCCTGCGGCCGGCCCGGACGCGCATGGCCTTTCGCTAGGGCGCAACACGACATGGTGTCCGAAGTGGGATTCTTCTGATATTCGAGGGGCGTTGCACCAGTCTTCGTCAAGCGGCGCAATGTCAGAAGACAAAGAAGTCAAGCCAGTTCACGGCATGTTCGCGGTTCCAGCTCCGCCAGCGTTTGACTTGACCGAACGTCCGAATGGCCTTCCTGGATCCAACTATTCGACGACTACCGCTTTGCCTCTGGCTTAAATGAGCGAAGTGAAGAAGCGCAAGTCCGGACTCTACTCTACACAATGGGCAGGCAAGCGAGAGAGATCTTTTCGACCTTCACACTATCTGAACAACAGCAGCAGCAGTATGAAGTCGTCAAAAAAAAGTTCGACGATCACTTCGTGGCCGCACGGAACCTTGTTTACGAGAGCGCATGTTTTCACCGACGCATACAACAACCAGGCGAGTCAGTCGACCAATTCATCACCACGTTGCACACGCTGGCGGACCGGTGCCACTACAAGGAAAAGGAACGCATGATCCGCGACCGGTTTGTAGTCGGCCTCAGTGATGCCAAGCTCTCGGAGTCTCTGCAAATGGATGCAAATCTTACACTCGCCAGCGCTTTGGCAAAAGCTCGCTTGAAGGAGACCGTCCAACTACAGCAGCAACAGCTGCGAGAAACCAGCGACGAACCTTCGGCAGCACCAGCCAGCAACCTGGACGCGGTCAAGAAACAACGGCAGCCCCGAAAGAATTCTTCAGGACAGCGTTCCGGCACCTCGTCAAGGACCAGTGCACCGGTCACACAAGGTCAACGCACCAGACCACAGTCCTACCGACCTCTCACATCCAGTCCATGCCCCAACTGCGGTCAAGGAGAGCACCCGAGAACCTCCTGCCCGGCACGAGCTGCGAAATGCAACTACTGCGGTTGTTCCGGACATTTTGCAGTGGTGTGTCGGAAAAAGGCTGCAGGTGAGCGAAAGAAGGTACAGATTTCTTCTCTCCATATGGAAAAAGAGGCGTATTTCGTAGGTGCGGTAAATGGGGAGCACTCCAATTCTCGGTATGCTCAAGTTATCATTAACGGCACTCCGGTGTTCGCTAAACTAGACTCGGGTGCAGAAGTGTCCGTTGTACCCTCAACATTTCCGGGATTGCCTACCAAATTAGACAAGTGCGACCTAACCTTAACAGGCCCTGCGAATGAGCCACTGCATGTTCTCGGAAAATTTCTTGCCACTATACAGTGGAGACAACGCATTGTCCGACAAACTGTGTACGTAGTCTCGCCTTTACGCTCGATACCTTTGGGTCTCCCAGCGCTCGAAGCCCTTGAGCTGATCAAGTTCGCTGACTCGGTCAGTAGCGCAACAGCCATCGAAGCTTCCTACCCTCAGCTTTTCGGTAGTCTGGGAGCTATGAAAGGGGAATACAATATCAGACTGAAGCCGAACTCGGTACCCTTTGCTATTCCGGTTGCGCGTCGCATTGCCTTACCCCTGCGGGACCGAGTGATGCAGGAGCTCGAGCGTATGGAGCGAGATGACTTAATCCGCAAAGTAGACGAACCAACAGAATGGTGTGCAGGCATTGTACCAGTACTAAAACCTTCTGGAGACGTTCGTATTTGCGTTGACTTGACGCAACTAAATAAAAGTGTACTTCGCGAGCGCTATGTTATGCCAACGGTTGAATATAGCCTTGGTCTGTTAAGTGGGGCATCGGTTTTTTCGAAGCTGGACGCTAATTCTGGATTTTATCAGATCAAGTTGTCGCCGGAAAGCCAATTGTTGACTACCGTCATTACGCCATTTGGGCGATACTGTTTTCAGAGGCTACCGTTTGGAATAACGTCAGCACCTGAGTTGTTTCAAAAGAAAATGTCGCAGATTCTGGAAAGAATCCCAGGCGTGGTAAACATGATGGATGATGTGCTCATTTATGGCTGCGACAAAGGTCAACATGATCAGCGTCTGCGTCTTACTTTAGACCGTCTCATGAGTGCTGGTGTTACGCTAAACAAAGAAAAGTGTTGTTTTGGAGTAACCGAGATAAAGTTTCTTGGTTGTGTTCTAAGTCGAGATGGAATCAGGCCGGACCCTGAAAAGGTCCGGGCCATCAAAGAACTGCCGACGCCAAATAACGTGTCTGACGTTCGACGGCTGCTCGGTATGACTAATCATCTGGCAAGATTCATACCAGATTTGGCTTCAAAAACGGCGCCGTTACGTCACTTGCTTTTGAAGAGTTCTGAATGGACGTGGAGACCAGCCCAAGAGCAAGCGCTGTCATACGTTAAAGACGTTATCGGTTCAGCGCGCGTCATGGCTAACTATGATGCAAAGTACCCTACGATTCTTTCCGCCGATGCGTCATCATTCGGTTTGGGAATGGTACTGATGCAAGTTCAACCAAACAACGAAAAACGACCCGTTGCCTTTGCATCGCGATCGTTGACGCCTGCCGAAACCAGATATTCCCAGATTGAAAAAGAAGCACTAGCAATGACGTGGGCGGCAGAACAATTCGAAGGGTACATCAAAGGTCTTGAAATTGTGTGTGAAACCGACCACAAACCTCTTGTAACCTTGCTGGGAAAATCTCCTTTAGATGTTTTACCACCTCGCATTCAGCGTTTTCGCATGAGGCTCATGCGGTTCAGCTATGAAGTTGTGCATGTCCCGGGCAAGAGCTTAGTTACTGCAGATGTGTTGTTGAGGGCCCCGATTCGGGGAAAAGAAACTGATAATGCACTGTCTATTAGTGACGTCAGCAAGCACGTTTCAGGATGCTTGTCAAACGCGGTCAAAGCAGAACAAGCCGCTGATGAAGTTTGTCAAGCACTCGTAAAATTCAGCCGGAAAGGGTGGCCAAAATTCTCATCTCTTCCGATGGTCTTGCGTCCATATTGGCAGGAAAGAGCCACGCTTACAGTTGCTGAAGGCGTGCTACTTAAAGGTATGAGGTTGGTCATTCCTCGAAAATTGCGCGCAGAGGTCTTGATACGCTTGCACGAGAGTCACCTGGGAATCGAAAAATGCAGAGCTCGAGCCAAAGAGTCGGTATGGTGGCCAAAGTTGAGTTATGAGCTGAAAGCTTTGGTTACCGATTGCCGCGT
This sequence comes from Rhipicephalus microplus, assembly GCF_043290135.1. Lineage (NCBI taxonomy): Eukaryota > Metazoa > Arthropoda > Arachnida > Ixodida > Ixodidae > Rhipicephalus > Rhipicephalus microplus. The sequence continues at coordinate 280,682,091 of NC_134702.1, read as the reverse complement.
ATGCGCCGAGCACAGACACCAAAAGCCAGAACCAATGATCCCGACAACCACTCCACAGCGTCCTTAGCAAAAACTAGGAGCTGATCTCTGCCATGTTCAAGAAAAATGGTATTTGGTAGTCGTAGATTATTTTTTTAGGTACCCAGAGATTGCTTTGTTATCATCTACAACGAGTGCCACTGTCATTACGCACCTTAAAAGTTTCTTTGCAAGACATGGCATACCAGAAGTTGTTATGTCTGATAACGGAGCGCAATTTGTGTCGCAGGAATACAAGTTGTTCGCTCGCAAATACGGGTTTCGCGCTGTGACGTCTAGCCCAAGGTACCCCCAGGCAAATGGTGAAGTAGAGAGGATGGTCCAGACAATCAAAAGTCTCATTACAAAAGCGAAGGACCCATATCTTTCTCTCCTAGCGTACAGGGACACTCCGGGGCCACTTGGGAAAAGCCCTGCAGAACTTCTAATGGGCAGGCGGCTACGCACAACGGTGCCTGTCCATCCCACAAGCCTTCTGCCTCAGACGGTGAACCTGAGAAAGTTCAGAAGCCATGATACAACCGCCCGACAGCGGCAGCGTAGGAACTTCAACCTTCGTCATAGGGCCGCTTCGTTGCGAGCACTCGAACCGGGTGCGAAAGTCTGGGTGACGGACTGCAAAGCAAAAGTGCGGGTCTTGCGACTTGCTGAGCGGCCGAGGTCGTATGTGGTTAGAACTTCCACTGGTGTAGTTCTAGAAAGAAACAGGAAATCCTTGGTGCACTTTGTTTCACCGCCAAAAGAAGGTGAGGATGAGGGAAATAGCGATGATTTTCCTCAGGCAGATGATAGTCGGGTAGAAACGGAACAGAATTCTAATCGCGTTACAGACAGCCTGGCGCCTGACGATCTATCTAGCCCTTCCTTGCCGGGAACTGACCTTCCTGAATACCGAACGCGATCTGGTCGTCTTGTTCAACGGCCGGACCGCTACGGGTTCAGTAATTGACTGTATTGTTCTTGCGCATTTTTTGTTTCTGCAAAGTGTTCTTTCGCGGGCAGTGCTGCGAAGTTTGTTGCAACTGTCAGCGTATTGTTAAAGAGGGGGAGATGTAGTGATAGCGCCCAGGCGCGTCAAGTGTCCGCGTTATCTGGCGCTGTCGCCCGCAATTGTAAAGTGTCGTTTGTACGTGACGTCATTGGTCACATGAGTGTCTGCTATATATGTATGCTGGTTGCATGGAATAAAGGTTGGACGTTATCTCGCGCGCATCGGAAGCGGCTCAGTCCCTTTCTCAGCTCCTGCGGCTGGCCCGGATGCGCATGGCCTTTCGCTAGGGCGCAATACGACGAGGGGGGGGAGGTGCTGAATTATTTGCTCTTATTTTTTTTCGGCAGCAAAAAAAAACCCCAAGGACAAACAAACAAACAAAAAACCATCGCGAAAAACAAAAGGGTGTGGGGAGTCTCAATCACAAGTGCAAACAACGACATTGCGGTCGGCTTGGAGTGGCCGAACGCACGAAGGTAGGGTTTCCTACTAAGGTGAGAGTCTCAAAGGATCAACACAACTAGTAGAATTTATTTCCTTCAAAACAGCTCGTGTATGTCTTACTGGGACACACGTGAATAGACGGGACGGCATAGCTTGTTGGCGCAAAAGCGCGAGACAAAGATTTGCTCTCTACTAGATTCTTTCGACAGGAACGCCAAAACGCGCCTGGCCGCTTTGTTATTGACAGTCTAGGCTGGTGTTTTGCCGTCGCCGCCACCGCCGTCATTCACCGTATATGTATACCTATGTTGACACTCTAGAAAGGAAAAAAAGCAGTCTGCGCTCGGTGCCCAGCTCGTCGCAATGCGCCGACACGGGCTTATCTCTGGCGCATACTTTGTTCCGCTGATGGGGGGGGGGGGGGGGGGGGTGATGCTTGTGCACGCACGCTTATTTTTCGGTGGGGAGAATCGTGTGCCTTCGGCTTTCATTGGAACGATTGCGTTAGTTGCCAGGCCCCGTTTGCGAAAAGAGTGTGCTTTTCATACTAGCGAGGTATAACAGGGACACTTGTTAGTTTGTACTCATCCGTACCTTTGATTATGTATCGAGCATGGCTTTTTTTTTGTTGTTGTTAAAACAGCACGTTACGTGTCAAGCGGTAAACGTTGCTAGTTCCCTCTCGTCTTGTGTGTATTGTTTTTGTGCGTCATTTGTGCGTGAGCAGCGAGCTGTGCGTTTCGATCTGCTTGCCGTTTTCAGTGTGACATTCTAAGTTGCTGCTGTTGCCTTCATTGCTTTGCCCTTGCGGCGAAACTGTGACTTTTTTTGTACCCATTTGCTGCCTTTAGTCTACCGATGCGTGCCCTTGGAGCTCGTAGATCGCTATCGGCCCGCCGCGACCACGGTGTTGTGCGCGGCGGTTGCGGCAAATGGTAGTTCCTTTTTCAATCCCCGTGCGCTTAACTGCACACGTGCCTTCAAAAGAAAGTCGTTTTATGCCGTATACGATCGCCTCTGCCGCGGTTTTGTCCGCAGAGTTTGCAGAAAGCAGCGTTGCTTTGACTGATTGAGTGTTGGGCGGACGCACACTATCGGGACTCTGTCAGTTATACATGATCATGTGAAAAGCGACCACGGCTTCATCGACAGCGGTTGTGGCAACGACAATCACGCACACTGTGGAAGGCAGTGCATGCTCCGTTCGCACGCGTACTTCCGAAGCTTCGAGTACGCTGCTCTCGGCCTTCGTTTGACAATTTCCGTACAAAAGTTCATATCACCCGCCGCGATTAGGAAATGTGTTCGGAACATTCAAATTTAGGCCCAATAGACATAGTGGAATTTCGCTGAGAAATTTTACGAATTTGTATCTGCCGTAGTTTCGCATCACTGAGATTCTACTGTACGTTTAGATGAACGCCTCTTAAACTCATTCATATTAAAATGGGGTAGGTTTGAAAAGCCTGGAGAGGATTCAGCTGCTGTTTCGTCAAGGCAGCTGGATCACGCACCAAAATATCGATTTCTGGAAAATTTTCATGACAACCATACAAACGGAAGAAACAATCCAAATCCGGGAGTCTCCCGGCCAATCCGGGAGACTTAGCAGGTATGCCTTGATCTTTTTTATGACGAGATTCCCTGCCCACGCGTTTTCATGCGCCAGTTCCAATAGTTGGCTACGATACTTTTGTGGCACTAAGAGCTGCTCATACTTGCTACCTAGCACATTTGTGTAGCTCCGATACAGGAGCCCTGCCTTCTCAAAAAAGGAAACATTCTTTTCTTTTTTCCCAAGTTTACACTTTCCATTAGCACTTTATTCGAGAGATCCTCACGCTGCTCCCGAATGAGCGTTTCTCGATCAACCCTCGACAGCTCACACCAACTTTCCGCTACAGACGAGAGCGTTGCACCCCTGATGAACGCCTCTTAAACTCATTCATATTAAAATGGTCATTGAGTCATTGCTCTGACTCAATGGTGCCATGTCCTCTCCTCTGCAGACATAGATTGCACCGGTCGCTTTGGCGACAGGCCGCTCGAGTGACTGCTCCAACGACACGCACGGAGAATTTCCTGTCTGAGGTTCCGTCGACTCGCCGCCAAAGTCACACAGATCAGCAGCTTTTGTACTTCATGCTTCACCACAGTGAACAAGATCAAGCTCCTGCGAAAGCTTTCGAAAGCTTTCGCTCTTGTGATTACGTGAGGGCCATGTGCGCTAAGTTGGAGAAGATCAATCTATCTTGCTCTTTGAGAAGCAGCTCTGAGTTATTAGAAAATAGATAAGGAAAACGATCGGGAAGCGCGACAGACACAGCCGCTTCGGTGCGAAGCTTACCGAACGGGCGTTCAATGACAACCGTAGCAATTGGTAAGTAAGCACTCTGCTCCTCGGCGAATAGTCTGATCCACGCGCATTCTCCTCTAAAGTTATCCCGAGACACCAACGAAAGATGGACAACGTTCATGGTTGCCGCTGAATCTCGAAGTGCTCGGCACGTTTTCCCATTCACACTAATTTCTTGGAGACACGGCCCTAACAACCGCATTTTCTTTTCCGATTCTTGGGCTGTTGCGAAAGCAAACTTTTGTTAACAGTTTATCACGATGTGCTCTTCCTTTGTGCAGTTGTAGCAGATTAGCGGCTTCTGTGATTCAAACACCCATGTGGTATCGATGCGTTGTTTGGGAACCTCACTCGATTTCTCCACTTCCGTTTGCCCTTCCCCTACAGTGTCCTTCGTAAGAGACAGGCCTTCCTGAAATTGCGGTGCGGAGCGCATTTCTGCTGATCACTTATCTTTGAAAAGCCCTCGTTCCTTTCACCCTTTTCAATGCGCACTGCCCTACTGTGCAACTTTCGGCGAGTATAATACTCCTCAGCTAACTCTGCTGCCTTGTTTAGTTGTACTTTGCCAAGCTTGTCCTACAGCCAAAGCTTGACATCCTCCTCGATGCAGCGGTAGAATTGCTCCAATGCAATGCATTCTACCACTTTATCACGATCGTCATAAACACCTTCGCCCTTGAGCCATTCAATTAAATGGGTTTTAAGACGAAACACGAAGTCAACTTGTGACTCATTCCCCTTTTGTGCGTACCAGAACCTTTGGGGGAATGCCTCGGGTGACAACTTATAATGTCTCAAGAGCACTTCCTTAACCTCGTCATAGCTCTCGAATGCTTCCCTCGACAAGCACGTTATCACGTCGGACACTTCGCCGGGAAAAGGAGCTAACAGGTTCTGCGCCCAGAGATCGCTCCAAAGCACTTCGCTCACAGACGTGTTCAAACTTGATAAGATACTTCGGCATGTCCTCGCCTACTACAAACTGTGGCAGTTGGTCGCGAGTTCTCTGACCGCTGACCTGAACTGTCGCAGAAGCTACGCTAGGCGCCTGCGAACACTGTAGCATTGCCAATTCTATTCGTTTCAACTCAAGGCGCCCCTGTCTCTCGGCTTCTTCACGCTCGTGACGTTCTCGCCTCTCAGCCTCCTCGCGGCGTGCTTTGATATCCGCCCGGGCCTCATCGACTTCCTCAGCCGACACTCCTTCATCCTTCATGATCTCAAGGATCGCTTGCTTTGATTTGGCATGGCCCAAAGTAATGCCAAGTTCCTCACAAATTTCAATGAGTTCCTTCACTTTAAGGTTCTCCATCGTTCACACTAGCCTCTTGCTGTTTCCCCTTTTAAGAATCTACTAGCCGTACCCACTATAAATCTACTAGCAAGACACGCAAGCAATTTTTAACACTGCCGTCTTTACACCCTACGCATTTACTTTGGTTTCAAAGCGCTTCGATTTGGCTTGAAACAATCAAAGCTCACTCTAATGCTTCACAAAGCTCTTCTTTAAATTACTATAACCAGTGCTAGAGTAGTCTGGTGAACTGAGGGGAAAACATCAGGCACTCACCGCATCGACGTCGCTGGCTGACGCCGGCCGATCCCGCAGCTGCCAACCATTATTACAAAGCGCGCCGCCGATGTTACGAAGGGCGCCACAAAACTCGCCGCTTACAAGGACACTGGCCACGCTGACAGTGAAAGGGCTCGAAGCAACGAGAGGGTTCGCTGATGCGTAGGTCAACTGCTGGCGACGCACCGCAGGGCTTTTTTTATAGCCAGGTGGATCTTTTGAGTCACCAACGTCCAACCGCCGCTGGGCCGCGTCATGCTCGTCAAATCCGGAGCCGCTGCGCGTGGTTGCACCCAAGGAGGAGTGACGTTGCCACGCATTGCGTAAGACTCGCTAGACTGAAAGACACCGATTGCTTCAATGGGCTCATGGGCTGAGAGAGCTCGCTGTGCGTTGCGTGACAGACCGGCGCCGCTGCTTGATGACGTCGATGAGTTGATCGTTTCAGGCAAGTTCGATCGCTGGCCTTGAAACAGATTGCCTTTGCAGAAGCATTGACATTCGGTGTGGACTCCCAGGCGTAACACTGCGTATATGCACTAGTAAACTAATATAAGCGCAAAAATACGTAATGTTGTTGTTTTATTTTTTTTCGTAGATTTCATCACTCCCTGAAACGACAGCGATGCCCCAAGGTTTCTTCCGTCGTTTTGTTTGTAAGCATGCAGCCGTCATTTCCCTTTATGTCAACAGATTCAAAACTGTACAGAATATTTGACCGTGCAGCATAGAAATGCCATGTATGCACTGTTCTAACTAGTATGTGCATTAATGCTTCCAGCTCTTACGCCGGCGCAAACAGGAGCAGGCTCATACCACACGAAATCGCGAGTGATCAGTTCACTAGTGATGAAGGAATGAACCCCGGTCTTCTAAAGAGCCTAGTGCACCATAATCAATTTCTCAGAATGCGTGAACTCTGACGAGATCGGCCAGCGTAAGGAACTCGAGTTTATTTACGCTGCACAGTGCATCATCCATGCCTGTTAGCTATCTGTTGAAGGCATTCTGATTCAAGTCGCTGGAACTTTACTGCTTGCATCAACTTGTTCGCGTTCATTCACGTTTGTGTATGGCATCACTACTCAACAGAAACTACCAGCCTTCTGTATGGGCGCAATCACAAACACGACCTTACCCACACCTGAAGGAAAGTCGGAGAAAATGTATACCCACAAAACTTTTCGCCAGAAGAGAAACGAGCGCTAATGCTTAAGGTGGAACGTTACGAGCCGACATGTATCGTCGGTAACGTTCTCATTTCTCGCCTTCAGTGTTACTGCCTGAACTTTACGGAGTGTGTTGCTTCCTAGCAATGTGAAGTCACCCACTTCAGATGCGCTTAATTTTGTTGTGAGCGCTGGTGGACCACCAAATGAAGACGAAAACGTAAGAACAAGCTTGAGAAAAGAAACGGGGTCCTCCGAGTATTAGAAGGGTCTCAATGGCTTCGTACTAGTAAATAAGGTCTCTTTTAACTACCTAGACGAATCCGAGTCCTTCCGAGGCTGCTACCTGCCATATCTCTCACATTTTCGTGCCAATTGATCCGAGATTAACCAACCCACCGCTACGAGTGGCCTGGTAGACATGGAGAAGATCAAGGCGGAGGCAAACATCGCGACGAGCCTTGAGCAGCCGGATTATCAATGAGGCAAGTGTCCTACTTTGAAATGACTCCACGACGCAGAAACAGCTTGTTTCCATAAACGAGAGGCTAAAGAGGAATACCAATGAGCTTAACAAGATCAACATTGAATAGGAGAGTCTCATTTCAGACGAGGACTTCGAAGCTAGCTAGCTTTCCGGCATCCGCTTTAAAACACGCGTGAAATTTCTGAAGCATATTACATTTCTAGAAATAAGAATCAATGTATCAGCCATCCGTCATTATCACTACTTGACTGTGAGTTTAACTATATAGATAATTCGTAGACAAGTGATCCGAATGAACACCACGCTTGCTGCTCGCACTATCATCTTATTCCTGTTGACATGCGCACCCTTGTGTAACTTATATGTCCTTCAAAAGTGAGAATAAACCAGTTGTTTACAGTCAAATTTAGCGGCAGTCTGGCAACACTGACCCTCCTAGTCTGGCAACCACTTACGCAACGCCAAAAGGAACCTTGCCGCAACACTGACGTTATTCCACTGGGTATAACAACTAAGTCGGTGCCGTTGCGTGAAAGGCGGTCCTTCACTTCCTCAGTTGTGTGGCCGCGGAACGAGTCAAGAACGAGCATGGACCTCTTTGCGAGCATCGCACCGGGCCTCTTCTCCCATACCGTCTTGACCCAGTCTACGAACAAGTCACTGTTCATCCACGCGTTCTCGTGTGTGCGCACCACCACACCGGCAGGCAAATGAACCTTTGGTAGAGTTTTCCTTTTCAAGATGACGTACGGTCGCAGTTGCGTGCCGTCGGCGAGGGCACAAAGCAAGACTGTGATGCGCAGTTTCGTGCTCCCGCCGGTCAGCACGCTCACCGAACTGCTGTCCGTCTTCTCAATCGTTGTGTCCAACGGCACTTCAAAATAAACAGAAGTTTCGTCCGCATTGCCGATTTGCGTGAAAATGTAATTGTGCTGCTTTTGCGGGCCAATTACATATCTCTGGTACTTGAGCAGCTTCTCCTCATAAGAAGCCGGCAAGCGTTGACATATTGTAGTCCGCCGTCTGATTGAGAGCCCTTGCCGCTTCATAAAGCAGTGCAGCCATCTGCGGCTCGCACGGAACTCGTGGGGTAGGCCTAGCTCCCTCGAAAGTCGCCGCGCTTCGACTTGGGCCAACTCGGTCGATACGGCGTGACCCCTGCTTCTCAGATCTTCGATGAACTTTACTAGCTCCGCCTCCAGCTCAGGGTAGGCACTGGTCTTGGGGCCACGAAATGACCTACGGTCGCGGTGCACGGCTTGTAGGCTCTCTTTCTTCTTTCTCCACAGTCGCACGCAGGACTCGTCCACATCGTGCCGTCTTCCCGCTTCGCGATTTCCGAATTCCTCAGCGACGGCGATGATCTTAAGCTTTTGCTGTGCCGTGAAGGCCTGCCGCCGTACGCTACTCATGGTGACAGCACAGATCGACTTAGGCTTGGCGAACGGGTCGAGATGTGGAGAACTAGCGGTATCAACGAGGTATAGAGTGCTCACACTTGGCCACAACTTGACAGCACTACCTCTTCTAGTACGCTGTAAGAGCACCCTGGAAACAACAAAACTGAAATGCATGCCTGCTACCGCGTCAAAAAGCAGTACATTAATTTACTGATAATATCTCTATAGGCACTATAATATCTCATTTGCCTTGCTGAAATAAATACTGCTTTATTTATTATGGAACTTACTTTATTTATTATGGAACTTTCTTAGACAGCATAACCTTTTCGGCAAGCCCTTTCCAAAAGTAAACATGGCGTCTGTGACGTAGGGACATGTGGAGGGTCACTGAGCAGCCGCGAACGTCCAAAAAATATACTTGTGGTGCAAAAGTGCGATTTTACACTGAACAATCGAATTGTCTCTCCCCAAATGTTTTCTAAACGCTTCAACGATGCAAGCAAGCGAAACCAAAATCGGCCGCAAGCTGCCGTGCTACTTGCGGAGCAACACGAATTTGCAGAAATCGCCTCCGTAGCGTTCGCTACACTGTTAAGGGGCTTCACAGCACAACATGCATTGCTGTGAAGCAGTACTATAGGAAAAACCCCGCATATTAACCGCACCTCCACTTTGTCACTGAAATTTTTGGGTTTTTGGGGTGGGTTATGCGCGCGAAAATACCGTAAATTACCAACTAGCCCACCTTTCCATCCTATTGCAATGCATTTCTATTACACAGGGCTCTTTTACCTGTTTTAATTCATCTCTTCAAGACCCCGCCATTTTGGCATCATGGATAGCTGTCTCAACATGTCGCACAAGAGTAGCATCGTGGTATCTTTGTCAAGGAACTTGTCCCATCGATGTACAAGTGCTTTTTGGATGGATGAACCCATCTTTCGGTCATACCAAAAGGATATGCCGAATTCTTCGCTCTGAATAGTATAGACAAGTCCGCTGTTATAAGCACTGGCTATGGGTAATTTGTGACCGGAACCATGATCGAAGAAACTGCTGTTCCTAAGTCTAGTGGTGCAAGACAGCGAGGAATGTGACTGAAACCTCGTGGAACTGCATCAGGCCACAACTTCCGTCAAGAAAAAACAAGCTTCACGTGGGGGGGCGTTTCATGAACACGAGTGGTGTCAACCTGCTGGATAAAATTCAGCACGTTCTGCAAAAAGGCCTGAAGTTCGTCGTGGAACCAGATCTGCCACCAGAAGAAAAAATTACTACATGAAGGGCTGTCTCCAAGCTAGCCAAGGAGGAAGAATGACATAGATGTGTAACGGAAAGTGTTCATATTGTTTAGAGGAATGCCATTAAGTTTAGTAGAACATTGCATGTGGAACCTGTCATAGACTTTTGCCTGAAAAAGCAGCTAAGTAAGGGTACTTGTTTTTGACAAGGAAGGGTTCTTCGTCGTTATTAGTGAGCAAGAATTCCTCAACAAGGTCGAAGAAGCATTGGAAAGAAATTTCAAACCTATTTTTGTAAAAATAAATGCCGTGAAAGCCAGAGCGATCTCGCTGTTAAATAGAGTGAACCTGGAAAAGCTCGGTTCTTCTGTAGCAAAGGCCAAATCCGCGAAGTTGGAAATCTTCTTTTCTACAAAAACGCACAAACCAGAAATGCCGTTACGCGCGATTATCTCGGAGAGGAACTCGTGGCAGCTGGCTGTGTCGAAATATCTGAAGAAGCATTTATCTGTGTTGCCCGTGAACGACCCTTGCTACATTAAAAACTCGGATGTTTTCGTTGAATACTTAAACACCAGTGAGTTTTCAGAAGTAACAGCGTTTAGTGTTGATGTAGGCGACCTATATTATTCTTTGCCGCATGTTCAGTTGCTCAACTGTGTTGAGCAGTGCATTGTGGAAGACAATGACAAACTATCACTTGGGAATCGTACAGGAGTGTCAACTGAGTCCTTTTTAGAAATTTTGACGTTTTACCTCAAGTCAACCTTCATCGTATGGCTTGGAAACCTGTACATACAGAAATCTGGTGTGTGTATAGGTTCTAGTGTGGCTCCTGCGTTAAGCGAAATTTTCCTAGGGAAGGTGGACACCACCTTAAGCACTAAACTACCGTCAGGCACCAAAATCTTCAGATACGTTGATGATTATCTGATTTTTGTAAAGAAATGTTCTGCAGTGAACTATGAAGCTATTTTGGCATGCTTCGAGACGAAGGGCATGAGCGTCCGGTTTACCTCTGAGGTTCCGAGTAATCATAAATTGCAATTTCTAGACCTTTCCCTATTCTTTGGAGGCAATCATCTTTGCTGGCAATATAACCTTCGATCCACAAAACCTGTTTTAAATTACTCCTCCGGCCATTCCAAGCTTATAAAACGGGGGAATTGTATTGTCATGCCTTCATTCAGCACTTGAAAAAAGCTGTATCCACATGATGCACTATGGTTTCTTAGTACAGCTAGGACAGTTATGTGGGGCTGGGTACCCGCCGTATCTAATTGCATCGGTGTGGGAAAGACTTCTGCGGATGGTGAGAAACGGTGGTAAACGTGCGTGTGTTTCTGCAGAATGCAATAAAGGGAAAAACGCGTGGCCAACATCCCTTACATTCATAAAATGGCGCATGGACTGAAAAGTGTGGGGAAACGGTTTGGTGTGTGCGCTGTTTTCTCTGCGCTCAATAAATTGGGCTATATATGTGCCATGGTGCATAGGAGGGCCCAGGGCTCGTCAAAAAGTAGAAGATGTTTGCAGAAACTTGCAAAACAGTTTGTTAAGTGTCTTCTAGGAGTGGTTAATAGCATACTGCTAACGTGCGGTCGCATGTACATCGGCCAAACCAGCCGATGTTTGAATATACGCCTCAGGGAGCATTTGAGCTCCTTGAAAGATAGTCCTTTTTTCCGGTTTAGCTTCACATTGCAATTCCTGCAAGTCTCAACCGTTGTTTGAAAAAACAAGTGTACTTTTCCGGCATCCGCTTCAAACCACGCGTGAAATTTCCAAAGCATATCACATTTCTAGAAATAAAAATCAAGTATCAGCCATCCGTCATTATCACTACAGGACTGTGAATTTAACTATATTTCAAAGGGTTCATGCTAAACACGGATTGTTGTACATTTACAATCAAATGCGTGTTTAGAAGATTTTAGATGGTGCAGAGGCATATGTTTAGTCGCAAAATGTTACAACGCTCAATAAATGCGAGTAGATTAGAGCTAAAACTCCCAAAGGAACCCAGTGCATTCTTTATCTGAGATGCTGGCATGATAATGTAACATTAACCGAACAAGACTTATGCAAAATTTATTTTCATCACTTTTGTTTTGATAGAATGCTTAAGTATCGTGCGATAGTTTAAGCGGAGCACTACACGTTACCGAAAGTCGAGGTTAAAATAACATTTCGAACAGTTATAATAACAGGCAGCTGAATCTAGTGTGAAAGATATGAGTCTGTCTAGGTAAGTCCTACTAGACACGTAAAGAACGGCAACGTTTAAGCTTTTATTATAGCATGCGCAGAGAACTGGAACAAAGGTTTAAGTCTTTCTTTGTGCGTAAACGGAACTCATGCAAGAAATCTTCGTTTTGAGCTTTTGATTGATATGTGGGGTTTAACGTCCCAAAACCACCATATGATTATGAGAGACGCTGTTGTTTTGAGCTTTTCATTGTTTTGCAAGTGTCCTGTTTACGTAGTGGAAAAGCCTAGTAAAGGCAGCTCGGAAAAGTAGCTTACTAGATTACTGCAGAAAACTAGCATACTGCAGTGGGCACGGCGGGCCTGGCCGAAGCATGTCACTCACCAAGCCGTTCTGCTTTTTGCAGTGCCTGCTTCTCTGGGTCACTGGGCCGTCAGTTCTTTGCCAACCCCATGGTGAAATACCGGCATTCTTTCATCAGCTGAAGGACCATTTTGAGGCGCCGACATGAAACAATGTTAATCCAACGGAAATCGCCACCCATCTCAATGAAGCTACAACGCCCCCTAGGTACGTGAGGTCATCTAGCATCACCCGCATAAAAGAATCAGTTCATCAGTTTATTTTCAGTGGGCACAGTGGGCCTGGCTGAAGCATGTCACTCACCAAGCCGTTCTTCTGCTTTTTGCAGGTTTGTTCTAGCTCTTCTACGTTAACTAGCGACTGTCGTTTCTTGCTAGTTCTGCCGTGCCCACGACAGTGTTGTAAAATTTGTTATGAGTGTTTTTGTGCGCTAAAACTGCTACTTAGTGGGGATGTTGAAAAAAATCCCGGACCCACTAACGCTGAATGATTGCACAAAATTCTTGATAATCAGAATCTGCTGCAAAATGAGTTAGCTGACTTAAAAACTAAAACGGAAAATATGATAGCTGAAACTAGAGAGTTGTTTAAGCAGCTTCAGGTCCAGGTCTCGGATCTGAAATCTAATATGGCTGGTTTAGGTTGTCTTGAAAACTCGGTAAAAACGTTTCAGGAGTCTGTGAAAAATTACGCTAGCAAACTCATCGATATCGAAGACAGAAGTAGGCGCTCGAACGTAGTTATTCATGGTATCCTTGAAGAGCCAAACGAGACAGAAACTGATCTGAAGCGTAATGTTATTACTGAAACGAAGCGTAATGTTATTACTGAAACGTTCGAAAATAGGCTAGGTGTTAAGTGCATCTCTATTGGCCGTATTCACAGACTTGAAAGAACTGGATCTAAAAAACCAGTAATAATGTTTCTACAGGATTTTAACGAGAAAGTAGCGATTTTTAAGAATGTTTCAAAGCTGAAGGGATCAAACATTTTTGTTCAGAATGACTATTCCCAAGTCACTTTGAAAAAACACAACTGGAGCACCTCAACTGGAGCACCCATATTTTTAACGCCGCCTCTTCTGCTTTCAGAAAATTATGTCTACTTCGACACAAGCTTAAACATGCATCCCATGACGTGAAAACTTTAGCCTATACAACTTTTATCAGACCCAAGTTAGAATACGCCTCCATTATTAGGGATCCTTTCATCATAACCAATATTCATTGTCTTGAAAGAATACAGACAGAAGCCATGCGATTACTTTTTTAAATACAGGCGTGAGGATTCTGTAACGGATCTTATACGTTCTAACGGTTTTCACACACTTCAAATGAGGCACAAAATATCCCGACTGAAATTCCTTCATTCTTTGTTAAATCGTAAATTTTTTATAGATCCCAGTCCTTACATAACCCTTTCCGAGACTAGGAAAACCCGTCATGTTGCCAGATCTAAACTCTTTAAATATTCTTTTTTTCCCCGCGACATAGAGGAATGAAACCTAATACCTATTGATCATCTGGACTCAACTGTATCATTACAGAATTACTTCTTCACTATTTCCTAATTATATTTTATTTAGAGTTGTTTTTTATTGTTACCCAATTTGTTTATGATATTCAATTGTGCTTTGTAGATGTATCTATGTTGTACCCTGCCCCTCCTGCATGGGCCACATGGCCTGCAGTATTTTGTAAGTAAAATAAAACAAAAAAATAAAAAAATACATAGAAAGGGCAGCGCAAAAACTCGGGAAATAAGAAAGACAGAAGAGACCGAGTTTTTGCGCTGCCCTTTCTATGTGAGCACTATGAATTAACTAGCCTAAACCAAAGTACTTCTCGAGCAAATTACTAGATTACCAAGTGAGTTTTATAGAGGTAGAGCATTTTCCTATCTCGGAGCTACTGCCTTTGTCCTCTAAGAATGACCGCATGCTGCGGTGGAGCCTAGTTTTGCAACAGTATACGTTTGACATACATTTCAGAAGAGGGATACTCCATGGCAACGCTGAGTGTTTGAGTCGCTGACCCTGACGCAAAAGGCATTCTCGAGAGTTCAGTAATATTTTTTTTCCCGACCTAGACAAGGGCCATTGATTAGGGTTTTTTCTGTTTTGTTGCTTTTGAGAGTTCATTGAACTCATGGTGAATACATTGAAGACACCGCTATCCAAGGTTTCAGGTTAGGTGTGCTTCCAGTGTTGTTTTTATTTATTTTATTTAGAATACTGTCAATCCCGTGATGGGATTATTACAGGAGTGGTGTCACATTGTACATTGTAAAAACAAGCAATACACAGGCTAAAAATACATGTTGCAAGCACTTAAAATTTCAAGCAAATATCTCAAACATAGTGCAAAATTCGTCGTAGTGATAGGCAAAGAGTCTTCATGCATATAAACATCAAATGAATTGCTGGGGCAAGCAAAAAAAAAAACAAAACGTAATTGTACAGAGTTAGAACTTGCGACATCATCGACTCAGAAAATCACGGCTACATAAAAGTCAGCACACATTCACTCACTCGATTAACAAATTTATCAACTGTCGGCTGTGTCAACATGATGGGGTGCAGGGCATTCCAAGCCGTATGGCTCGCAGAAAAAAAGAGTGGCAAAAAAAAAACGTCCTTTAAGGGATGCTCATCAAGTGAGTGACAATGCTTATTTCATGTTTGGCGCTTACTGTTAACCTTAACATAATTAGCCGGATTTATTTTCAAAGAGTTGTGTAGCACCAGATACAAAGATCTCAGAATATGAAGCTTGGCGCGGCTTGCCAAGGTAGGCAGATCCGCTCTTATCAAAAAAGCAGTAGGTGAGTCGGTACGCCTATAACGGTTATAGATAAAACGGACTGCTTTACGTTGTATTCTTTCAAGCACCGCTACATGTTTGTTTGTGAAGGGGAAGCAGGCCACACTCGCATATCCGAGGATTGGGCGGATAAGTTTTTCAAAGTTTCAAAGTTTCAAAGTTTATTTGCAGGAAAGAAAAAAAAAAATACAAAAACTTCCCTGCGGAAGGCAAAGACTAAAGGCTAAATAGCCTGACGAGGTCTTGACGAGGTCTTGACGAGGTCATAAGCATGGTATACGCTAAAATTTTTGTTTAGAGTGTCGAATGACGAAGGGTTCGCTTAAAAAAAAAAATAGCCTGCCGAGAGCCTTCTTTGTACTATGTTCGACATGCGCAGTCCCATTTAAGTCGGACGATATCAAGATGCCTAGATATTTGCAGGCAGCGACGTTGCGAAATGGAACATTTCCCAGCGAATACGAAAAATTTGCCATCGTTTTTTTTCTTTGTAATTGACATGGCGACAGTTTTCTCAGTATTTATTTCCATTTGCCACTCTCGACACCAAGTTTCGACCTTTTTTAGCGAATTGTCTAGTTTTAAATGATCCTGGTAGCTGTCAATTCGCTGGTACAGGATACAATCTGCAAACAATCTGATTTTTACATCGCCTACGTCAGCAATGTCATTATTAAAAAAAAGAAAGAACATGGGGCCTAAAACTCCCGATAATACTGGAACCGTGTCAGGCACATGTGCACCATTATTGAACAAATTGGTAGTGGTTGGTCAAATAGTTTTCGATCCCCTTGGTCATAGGTCCGTTTCCCAGTTAACTGGTTAGCTTTTGGATCAGTTTGGGATGGGAAGCGCGGTCAAAGGCTTTTGACAAATCTGAAAAGACTACGTCAATCTGCGATTGATCGTTAATGCCATTGGCAAGGTCATGCAAGGTCTCAACCAGCTGTGTGACAGTAGATAGTCCGCGACGAAAACCGTGTTGGTGGCAATGGAGAATAGCATATTCTTCCACGTATTCGGTAAGGGACTTTAGAATAATTTTCTCAAGCATTTCGCAGGAACTACACGTAATAGAGATCGGTCTGTAATTAAATGGACAAAACGTGTCACCACATTTGTGAATGGGAAGAATTTTTGCAATTTTCCATTCCGATGGAACCTGGCAATCCTTAAGCGATTTGGAAAATATAAGAAGAAGGTATTTACACACAGATTCAATGTAACGCTTTAAAAACGCATTGGGAATCTCGTCGGGTCCACTACCTTTTTTCCCATATAAGAAGAAGGTATTTACACACAGATTCAATGTAACGCTTTTAAGACGCATTGGGAATCTCGTCGGGTCCACTACCTTTTTTCCCATCAATGTTCAATAAAAGTGATAGCAAACCCGGCTCAGATAATTCAGGCAAGCATAAAGCACTTAAGTTTTTACCCCGAAACAGAAGCGGCGTATGTTTACCATTGTCAGCTGTGAAAACAGACTGGAAGTAAGTGTTAAATGAGTTAGCTTTCATTGATTCCTGCTCCGCTGAAACGACAGTAGGGAGGTTGTTTTTTGAACCAAAATATTGCCAGAACTTCTTGGGCGACTCTCTTATAAACTTACTTAGTGTTGTGCTGCAGAAGTTCTCTTTGGCACAACGGATTTTTACCCAAAATGACCAGAACAAGCAAGCTATTTTTCCTTAGTTTTTTTATTTTACGTTTAGTATGAATGATGTCACGTGTTATCCAAGAGTTGTGTTTTTTTGTGACTTTTGCAACCTGCGGAACAAATTTGGTCATACAATCAGTAATAATAGCTTTAAATTTAGCCCGAATTACGTCACTCACCAAGGACTCATCAGCACATATATCGAGAAAGTCATCAAATTCATGCTCTCAATACGTCAAAACTGCAGTGTCATCGGCTTTGTGAAACACCGGGACAGACTTAACCGGCCCTCGCATGCGAGTGGGGCATTGCACAGGCAGGCTGCATGAAACCATTTTGTGATCAGATAACCCCTCCAGGGTTTCCGTTAAGATATTCGTTGATGAGAAATGATCACGGACAAAGATAAGATCTAGTAAGGAACTAGATTCCCGTTGTTCACGGGTTGGCATGGCAACAAGTTGTGTGAGATTAAATAACAATAGGTAATCGCTTAAGAGGTCATTCCTAGCTGTCCCTATACTCAGACAATCCTAATTTACATAGGGCAGATTGTTATTCTGTTTCACTCAAATGTAGAAGAGGAATTTATAATAACTAGTGTACTTTTTTTTATTAGTTGTAAAAGGGGAAAATTGCCTGGTGGGGATTGATGGAATTGTCTGGCGCTCACAAGGTTAGTTGTTGTGTTTTCATGTGCGTATATAATGTCTCTTGAGCCACAATGAAACAGGTGGTCACTACTTCATCAAGAACAGTCTTCACCAGACCGGACGTCAGCGCTGATCTCTCCGAACTGTGGCTGCAAACCTCAGCCCATCGAGATCTTCACCCCCCCCCCCCAACGAGAGACTGTAATGGCCGTCATAATTATTGAAGTCTTTCGGCCTTTGTGAACTAGACGAAAATATTTCAACGCATTCCAAGCGAAAATGTGCCGTCAAGAGGAGTTGATTTCCTGTCAGCAAAACGTGAACAAGGGGTCCAGGATTATTTGCGCAAAGAAAACAGCACGAGCCAAGAAAGGCCATTGTGAGCTCGGCTCCATGCAAGGCTTTCAAGGCAAACAAGAAGGCAGCTGAGCCATTTTCCGAGGTCACCGTGGATCTGGAAAGACTGGAAGCAGCATGGTGCTTGCAGTTTGTGCTGAAAGCTAAAACCCAGACCAGTTGTGGCTGCACCTTGCGAGGCGAAGCGAAGTCCCAGAAGTTCCCAGCTAAGCCGCACCTTCCAGCAAACATCGAAGGAGGGAATGTGTGGTTGAGGGAAAGGAAAAAGGCACTGTCTGCTGCAGCCCTTGCGGGAGCCCACCTCAGCGCCTCGACGACGAGGGATTTGTCAACCACTCATCCTTTCCCCTTTCTCCATAGGATCGGCTAAATTGAGTGGCATGTTTTGACGATAAGCTGGCGAACCAATACATTGTCCTACCCGAATGCAGTCAGGCAAGTTTGGCACGTGTACCAGGAGTCAGTTTTTCGAACCTCACCCAACTGCCAGAAGAGTTCTTGGAAACCAAGGTCATCTAAGTTCATCGGACCTGCGGGGAATCTTGGTGACGTGTGCGAAACGTCGGTGCAGTGCGTTTGAGACCATATTTGGGCATCGTGTAGACTGTGTGGTGTCTTTCCCCGCCTTCGTGAATGGAGCACCTAGACTATCAAGCGCTATATTGGCTGAAGCCGCGGACAATGCTCTCAGGCTGGGGAACACGGCACTATATGAGCGGAAGACTTTTGTATACTTTAAGTTCTATAGTTCCACAGTTCTCCTGTACAGTTCTTGACTTTTCGTGATCACTTGATCACCTCCTTTCAAATGCTCAGTTACTAACCATGTAAATAAATTGTTGTCGTTCTTATGAGCGCCTCATCTGAATTGTTTGACAATGGGTCCTAAGACGGGGGCCCGCTACCAAACTGAGACCCGTAACAGCGGGAAAAACCAAGATGACCAGCTGCTGGGTCGTCGTGCAGTGTCTGCATAATTTCCCGTCGCATGGCCGAAGGCACAACGATAAGGTAGCTGGCTCGGGCAGGAGAGAAGTTCTTCTTCACGAGGGCGTTATTCAAGAAAAATTATGCCAGTCCTCGCTTGAAGACTTTTGGGATGACACTGGTTTGGCCCTCGAGGTATTCCACTAGCCCTCTCAGTTCCGGGTTGCCTCGCTGTCGCTCGGTAAAGTCATCGGCACCTACGATTCCCAAGAAGTACTTATCATCCTGGTCGTCCCGCTGTGGTGGATCGACTGGGGCACGAGACAGGCAGTTGGCGTCAGAGTGTTTCCTTCCAGACTTCTACACAACGGTAATGTCGAATTCTTGGAGTCTTAAGCTCTACTGTACGAGGCGACCTGAAGGCTCATTCAAGTTACCTAGCCAACACAGGGCGTGGTGGTCGTTCACAACTTTGAAAGGTCTGCCGTAGAGATAAGGGAGAAATTTCAACGCTGCCCAGATGATGGCAAGGCACTCCTTCTCTGTTGTGGAATAGTTGGCCTCAGCCTTTGAAGCGACCGGCTAGGATAACTGATAGCCCTTTCCATGCCGTGCCTCTTTTGCACAAAGACGGCACCGAGTCCTACGCTCCTTGCGTCAATGTGTACTTCTGTTTCGGCGTATTCGTCTAAATGCACAAGTAGCAGCAATGTCTGCAGGCGCCGTTTGAGTTTCTGAAATGCTTCAATTTGCGCTATTTCCCATTTAAAACCGACGCCGGTCTTCGTGAGTTGCATTAGTGGCTCGGTGATCTGTGAAAAATCTTTAACGAAGTGTCTGTAATATGAGGCACGCATCGTCTCACGCATGTCGGTGGTTTCTACTGCTTGGATGTCGGCATAGCTTGTAGACGAGAAATTACAGTTGTACTGCCGCGTCCGCATTTTGAACGTCTTCTCTATCGTAGATGCCTCTGAAATGAATTCGGCGAACGTTTTTGGCGGATTGCTAATCAGCCCGGCGAAAAGATCGTGCTTCACTCCTCGCATGAGGAGGCGAACTTTCTTATCTTCAGGCATTTCGAGGTCGGCGAGACGGAAGGGTCGTGTCATTTCTTCCATAAAGATAAGTCAAATTTTTTTCGGGAGTTGCACCCTCGTCTCCAGTAATGTCGAGGCTCTTTCCTTGCAGGCGATGCTTCTGAACGTGTCCACGAATGTGCCGCAGAAAAGATCCCAGGTCTGAAAGGCAGACTCTCGATTCTCGAACCAGGTTATTGCCGCGGCTTTCAGATAAAAGTAGACGCGACTGAGCTTCTCTTCGGTATCCCCATGGTTGAGGGCGGCCACTCAGTCGTAGGGTTCTAGCCAGGTCTCTGACTCTTCACACGACGATCCGAGGAAGGTCGGGGGCTTTTTTGGCTGCTGCATCACTACCGCTGCAGGAGATGTTGCGGCTGTCATTGTGCCTCTTGTTGCCATGGCCGTGGCTTTTGTGTTGTCCGGGAGAAGTCGGTATTGGGGGGCTAGTCCTTTCAGTATGCGGCTGGCTCGACTGTCGCTAGTGGTGTCGGCGTCTTCTTCGCGCCGTGGGCTGCGTTAATGGCTTGACGAGGACATCCGGTACATGAACGCCGCAGCACCTCCACCAGATGTCACGAGGTCATGACGTGGACCAAGGCAGCAGACTCAATGATCAGATGAAACTGTTTAATCAGGCCGAACTTGTGGCCAACAAACGAAAAGTAAGATTAAAGCATTACACACTGGCACAATAGTGGCGAACAGAGCGTCGGCCGTCGATCAACTAACTAGCAGCAAAACACGTCAGCATTTATACACTTTCCATCGAACATTCTAATGTTATCACTAACGGCTACGTACATTACAGAATAATCTGAAAGTTTCACGAGGTGCGCGTAATCTAAACAAATCGATCTACTACAGCCTTGAAGCTTCTCTAACACCGCAGGCACGAATTGCGCTGAACATAGTGCAACGGGGCGATAACAAAACTTGAGGAAAAGAACGTGGCAATATTCTAGTTCACTATAAAGGTTAGAGCCCAGGCCGCTTAGGATGTGGATTGGATTACACTGACCTGTATTTATTGACTGGACTATTTAGTATGTGGATTAAGTTGGATCTGATGCAACATGGATTGCTGTATTTACTATTGATTTGCATCCCCACCTAAATAGCACACCTCTAATATATACTTTTCAGAGAAAAAAACTAAACAAAAACACTACTATTCGCGTATTCTGCGCGCCTTGCATTAGGCCCGTGTACATGGACGCGAGGGGGGCGGGCTGAGTTGAGTGGCGGGTTCAGCTTACCTTGACGCGCCCGAGTTTATATGAACTCGCACGGACGAGTTGAGGTGAGCGGTGATCGCAGCGACGCTTCGCGTCGAGGCGAGCCGAAAGCCCGTCTTCCGGTACCGGTTTCCGCCGCTCCTCCAAGCCTGCGCTCTCGCCTCTCGCTGCTGTGGGCTGCGGTTGTTCACGCAGTTGTCGCTCCGCCACCGCGATGGCTGTCTTGGTATTTTTTCTCAGTTTGCACCAGCTGTACTTTATGGTTGTGTTGGTGTCTTGGCTAACACTGCACAACGCGATGGCAGCAGTGGTTCTGTTGCGGCACAGCGCTCGCCGCAGGCGTATCCGCAGCCTGACGCACCGTCCCCTGCTCACCCCTGGCTGGTCTCTCCAGGAATTCGCTGTGATTCATGGTTTGTGACGCTTTCAATTGTGTACCTGATGCTGTGGAAAATCCTTTGAAGTCCTACAGGCGAGTCATTTTTTGCAATAGTTGTGGCTTGTCGCTAATACGAATTAAGCGGCGCCCTGAACCTCGTTGAAAATTTTAAATTGAAAACAATAAGCAGTTTTTAAATGAAAATGACTAAAGACCCTCATCAATTGTTGGAACAAAGTGTACAGTTCCACTACAATTAAGTGCACCGTGTTCTTCTTGCCTCATACGCTCACCCTGTTTGGCTAATCTGATTTCTGCGGCTTTTGGACTGGACAGTGAGATCCTTACACGATGAATTTTTAATCTGGGGGCTTGTAATTTCCATTGGAATGCAATATACATTTTTGAGTAAAATTTTTATCGGCTTACGTAAAAATTCATACGGCCGCATACCATTTTGCCGTAATTTTACACCTCTATTTCTATTGTGCCTCGTTTATGCATAAAAATGAAAGTAATTTGCTATTTTTTTATATTTCCTTGCAGGATGGGAGTGTACAGCACCACCGACCAAGCGGGCCGTGTGGATGCGAGAACGGTGCCAAGATTGGTGGGACCGAATTGTGGCTACCAACTTCAATGACAATGACTGGCGGGAGAATTTTAGAATGTCGAGGCCCAATTTCTGCCACCTTGTTGCTGCCGTGGCGCCATTCATGTCTCCTTGTGAAAACTACGTGCGGACCCCTGTTCCTCTCGACAAGAGGGTGGCTATGGCTCTCTACAAATTAGCAAGTTGTGGAGAATATCGCATTGTGACCAACCGATTCGGCGTGCACAAATCAACAGTAAAGAAGTTTTTCATCGTGCCTAAAGTAAAGAAGGATGTCATTGTGCCTAGCGCGTGCGTACCGGCCGACAGAGAAAGAGCAACGTCGGAGAGATGGGGACAGGGGAAGCGGAGACCGCGACGGGCGGGAGAGGTCACGAGCCGTCAACTCAGCGCGACCGGTTATACATGCCCTTTCTGAGCGGGGTGAGCTCGGTGAACCTACCCCGTCTCCGGGTCGACGGGACTCACCGCGACGACTCTCCGCCCCGACACGTCCCCTTATACATGGGGAGGGCGAGTCCAGAAAACCTGTTTATTTCGACTCAACGCGCCCTCGTCGGGTCAATGTAAACGGGCCTATTGAACAATGACTAACAACGTCGCAACAATGAAGCCTTACTGCATAATTTTCTTCCTTTTATTTTTCACGACGAGCACATGAATGCTGATGTTTTATTTCTCTGAGCCCTAGCGCTTTCACAAAGTTCTCAGATGCCTGCAATAAAAACTAGGGGTAGTGTTTAAAGTAATGACGTTTGAACATGTGCTGGCAAGATGGAATCTGTCAGGATGAAACAGCTACCTCACTTCCACAAATTTATCACAGATGCCAGCAGGTTACCTTCGTTTGCCTTCTTCTTTGAATATAAGGCTAAAAAGTAATCACAGATTTAATGATACCATCTCAAGAAACTGAAATCAGAAATTTAGATTAAGTTACCCAATTCTACACTTGAAACATGAACTACCAGCAATACATGTGTAGCTGAGAACGTTTGCCATAGCATCGACAATAATAACGATGATACTAATAATAATAAAAATAATAAAAGGCGTGACATAGCTCGGCAAGCCCCTGCCGATGGCAGTCCTAGCCGAACCAGGCCTTCAAGCTGAGCCAAATCATGACCAAGAGAAACATGCACAAATTTAACCACATGAATTGTGTTGTGGTTGGAAAGTCAGATATGCTGCGTGATATGTAGAAGCAAAAGACATCAACATAGTGAATGTACGAATATGGAAGCTAGGGAACGCTTAAGATAATGTGAAGGACAAGTTGTCAAGCAAAACTTTACACTGACTTACTTTGACTATAGGCTTCCACAATTGCAACAACCAGCACATTGGTGAGACCACTGATTTCAAGGAAAGAGTGGAAAACCCCCCTTCGTTCGTTACCACCCACAATCGACCGTCTGCAAAATGTTTATGTTTTTTGCTGTTAAACAAAACACGAATATGGCGTCAGAAAACTACGTGACCTCATATGCCCTCACTAAACATGTGGTTTCTACAGGCCACCAAACTGACTGGTCAAGGGTGCGTGTTCTGGTCAAAGGAAAGCTTGCATCATGCCTGCAACTGAAATTCCAGCACATGCAGACAACTGCGGACATGCTGAACAGGAGTGATGAAATGCTTCCAACAATGTACAGTGAACCACAAAAGTTTATGGACCATGCGGGCACCTAGTCAAAAGCCTCTTCGTGACATTTCCGCTACGTCAGCAGCGATCGACAGCACCGCAGTGCCCGAGACGCATCCCCTCCCTTAATATGTGACCTGTCTGTTCTCAGACTGGGTACAAATAATTTTCCCCTTTCACTTTCTAACACGACACGCACTTTGGCACCTGCATCTTCATGCTCCTGCCTCGAAAATAGCCTATGGACATAACTGTTATCAGTCGCAATCTTAATCACAAAATGATACCTGTCCATCGGAATGCTACTCGAGGTACACCATGATACCTTTGATCCTGCTATGAAAATAGACAAGCGAGTCCCAGTGCACATAAAGGCTTCACGTGAAAACTGTGAAGCAGAAATGCACTATGTAGCAGTAGAAAACTGAGAGGCCTGTGCATAACAACACCCGTTTCTGGCCCAACACTGCGGTCGATGATAAACAGGCAGTTTGGCATGTGCACACGTGGTCCGTAATCTTTTGTGGTTGACTGTATTTTCGGTGCTTGCATCACGTACTTAGGCTTATTTCATTTTACTTTCTTTATATTTTCAGTTCACTGTTTAAAAAAAAAATGTTACAAGATCAACAAATATACAGGCGAGGGTCCCGAATAACTGTAGTGGGACGCTGTGCCTTTTTTATGGCTACTGTTTTGAAGAAGGCTCCCGTAGCGGGTGCCATAATGTCAGTAAACTTTGTAATCTTCTGGTAGGTGTATCCTTTCGCGTCTTCACTAAGAAGCAACAGCTGTGCACTGCTTTTTTCTCACACAACTTTTAGCTGTTCACTATAGTTGCAGCCGAAGGAGTGGCTTTATAAACTTTGATCTACGGTAATGCTTATTTTTGTGATGGTCGCACAGGCTACAGTCAGTTCCCATGACCAGGCCAGATTTTTCTAAAATTCCCTGACTTTTCCAGGAGGGTCCTAATTCCCTGGCATTTCCAGGTTTTCCAGGTTGGTAGGCACCCTGTTACCACCCAGTAGCACTTAATGCCACTTTCCCGCGACTAAAGAAAATAAATGTAAATTTAAGGACACATTTTTTTCTTTGTGAGCCACAATGTTAATAAGAACTAACAGACAATGATGCCAACGAAAGTATAGCGGATGTTGTTAGTAGTAATTGTAATGTAAATGAGAAGCAAAAGTGGACAAAAAAATAACTTTCCGCCAATAGAGACCGAACCTGCGGTCTTCAAATAACGCATCTGATGTTCTACTAACCAAGCTTTAGTGGCGTTCACCCCTCCGTCCACTTTATAGTGTATATGTGTAGACTTAAACGTCATAGCTACAGTCAGCGCTGCGAGTAGCCATTACAGCGAGTGCAAAACACTTTTTTTTTTCCCTGTAAGTATTCCCTAAAGGTATTTCTTTCAAGCACCTACCAAAGGCAGCATCTTCAGGACTGGCCCCTTTCTTCTCGTCTCGCACATCCACAGATGAGCCCTGCACACCAAGATTCTCATTTGCAATTCTTTGCAACAAAGACACAATGTCATCTTCTGGTTTGTTTGCTCAGAATTATAAAATAAAACAAGCGCAAAGACCACCGGAGATCATCAAGCGTGTGACAATACAGTGAAGTATTGAAGGAGCCATGAGGTCACCTGAGAAGGCATCTCCATCTTAGTGGCACACAAGCATGTCACAAGCCAGAATGAAGAGTGGCATTTGGAGAACATTTACTCACCTGCACGAGGCCTCTCATGCCTTCTCAATTAGTTATGTGCACAAGGCAAATTAGCGCTTCATGCTAACCACAGTGGCAGTGAGAAAAGCACATCCCAGAAATCAAAAAAGGGTGGGAAATTGTTCAAAAGAGACAGCAATATTTCGAGCTGATGCAAGCATCTTTTGTTGCTGCACTTTTGTTAAACAGTTGAACACGGATATATCAAACTCAAAGGGGATATATGAAAGTTCAATATATGAAAAATTCGATATAAAAAAACACAGGCTCCGAAAGCTTACCTGTAGCGTATCATCACTTACAATAGGTGCATTCAAGAATGACAACTAATTCCGCACACATGCCACAACAGAATTATTTATTTCCGTGAAAAAAAAAATGGCTAACCTTGGCCTGCTTCTTCGATTCTGAAATGTTGAAGGCGCTAGTCTCGATCTTATCACAACCCGCATACGCGTCGTCCATGCGCTCGTCGTCGTTGTTTTCACCGGTTTCTGCAAGTTCCGCTGCCTCGAAGCCTGCCTTGTGGAAGCAGTTGATGACTGTGTCCGTCTTCACGTCCCGTCAGGCATTGAATATGTCGGCGGGAGAAAACTTCGCAGAGATTACCGGCCGCTCCTTCGTCATCCACTGCTGAATGTCCTGGCTGCTGACAGCTTCGCTATTGCCAGAAATGGTTTTGCCAACAATGTTGTAGCGCTGCCTAAATCAGTGAAGCCACCCGCTGTTGGTGAAATAGTTTCACCGAATAGAACAGCAAACCATTCAGCCTTGGCGATCAGCATCAGGCCATACACCGAAATGTTCTTCGCGCGCACTTCTGAAAACCAAGCATAGAGTGCCTTTTCTGCGTTCCCGTAGGCAGAAGCGCACACATGACAGGCTCCCGCCGTTTGCTGCTTCGCCGCCTTTGCCTTGATATCTGTCTTGTTTTTCAACAAGGTACTCAAGTGCTCCACTGGAGGCGCTGTGTGAGTGCCTCGAGCGTGCAGCGGAGGCAAACGAGCGCACCGTCACGTCACACGTGAAACATGAGCACTATCTGGAAAATGAAATGCGCGGCTCTGAGACGGGTGCGCGCGCCCGTCTCGGAGGTGATAAGGTGTAGAAAACAAGGTGACGGCCACCACTGTGCAGTCTTAGCAAAGCAAACACTCCTCTTTTCGTGCAAGCATTGCATGATCAGCGCCGCGTGATAAACGCTACGGTCCTTAGAATAACTTATGCATGCCTTTTCTAGTAAAAGATGCACATACAGAATATATACGTGTTGTTATGGTGCCTGAGGTTTGCACAATAATTGCTTTTCAATTGACAATCGCCTAAGTATGAACGCTGAATCTTGAGCAACATTGGTGGGCGCTGCGGATGGGGTCGGCTGTTTGGTGTATTCGCTGGTGCCGTTTCATGTGCCCAATACTGTTAAGGGTGGACAAACAGATAAATAGACAGTCATACAGACAGACAGACCAAAATTTTTGCGTCGAAGGTCCCCAAGAAAGACTACTGTCTTTTAAAAAAAGCCGTTCTACAAGTTGCAGATTGCGCAGCCCGTATCCTCTCGCCCTTACCTTTTTCGAGCGTTTTGGGTTTCGGCCGAGACGTGGTGCCGTGCGGTGGTTTGCTAGGCTCAGCTGTGAGCATCAAAAACGCCCCCCTTCCAACTGAAGCCGCGCTGCCACGCATATTGGGGGGGCGGGGGGAGCAAGTGCCGAAGCGCGCCTTCCAGCTCGCATGGCATTCGATATATCCGAAGGCGGGTAAAAATACCTTTCAATACAAACGTGCGAATTTCTATACTTTTACAAAGACATTTCAAGCGGATAACTTGCGAGTTTGATATACACGAAAATTATATATATGTGGGTTCGTTATGACATGTCCAACTGTAACACAAACCAACAGGTGTTCTTCACCACCAGTGAACAACAGGGCATGGCTAAAAGCCCTGCCAGAAAGAGTGCTTCCTGGCCCACTTCAGTTGCAGGCAACGTTGCTGCTCGTTAACACGTGAACACATCAAAGAAAGTTCCGGTGCTCACATAGATTCTTAACCATTCATGCTGTGCATAAACCCATTAAGGACCAGTGTACTTTACAAAGTACAGTTCCTTATTTGGGCAAAAATATCAGTTCCTTATTTGGGCAAAAATATACCTAAAACAATAATCTGATTTTTTTCATTAAAATTTAGGTTGTAGCAAGATAATTCTAACTAGAAATGTTGACTCTGTTCTATTTTTTCCTGTTCTATAGGTTGTTAAGCTTTAGCAAAATGAGATCTCATCACACGCACATGGTCAGTACTCTTTTTCCCAAATTTGTTTTCCGTTTCACTCTTCATACGTTGAAAAAATGGATTGCTAGTAGTTTCAGAAACAATAAATTAACCTCTGCACAGCACGAGAAGTGTATAGAGTGCATAGTTTTACTCAGAGAGGTGATCAAATCTGGGTGTACTTTTTTTTTTAGTACTTCGTGGGAGCACACAAATACCCAATGTTCTGCGGAGACTCGCAGATTGAACCAGCTACTGTCGAACACCGCTACAACGAACACCACTTCAACGAAATTTCTGCTACAACAAAAAATTCACGATTCCCCTTCAGCAGTCCATAGGAGGCAATGCATAAATATTGTCGCCACAATGAACACTTTTTCTTCAATTGTCCCACTTCAACGAAATTTTACGATGGAATTTCAAGCTCAGATACTTATTTCTATGCAGTAAACACAATCTTTAACATCTCAATGCATCTTCAGAGCCTGAAAATGAGTTAACGAAGTCTAAAGCACGCACTGGCACCACCAGAAACCGCCACTGTTCAGCAAGCATGGGCACTGCCATTGCTCGATAGTGATGGCAATGAGACTGCCCTGCTTTTGCCACTGGCTTGCTTTGGGCCGCAGACGACCCGAACCTGAAGTCAGTCGCTCAGTTCATGGTTCCTTCACGCAGCTGCTGAGTGCAACCACAGAACGATGCCTTTCCTGATTTCGATGCTTATCATTATGTTCGCGTTTGGCCAGTGCACTGCCAAGTGCGAACATAAAGATGAATGTAAAAAAGCATGCACACAATCTGTGAAAGTTTTTCAAGCCATCTACCAATGGGCGCACTATGAACGAAATATCTTGGTGACAAACATAGCAGCAAATGCGCTTTTGAAAGGAGGTGTGCTGGGCCCTGGGTGCCCCATTGGGAAGCGAGTAACGAGGTCATTAAGGAAGAGGGCATGCGAAGTGAATGAACAAAGGGAGGAGGGAGTAAAAAGAAAAGAAAAAGAGACCGCAACACGCTGCACAGGTCGCCGAGTAAGGGAAAGGGTGATTGCCTACGTGACGGATAAGCCTTTGCACCGGCGCCGGTGTGGCTACAGTGTACTGGTGTGGCTCCCGCCGCTTGCCAGCCGCATGCAGCTTAACATAGCCTGTGCGATCCCGTCCTCATCAACTACCTAAGTATTGTCGGAGCTAACATGGGAAAGATCCCACCCTGACAGCGTTCAGTTTTGGAACTGATTTCTTTTTATTATTCCGTTGCACCCGCCGCGCGGCCCAAATGCCAACTTCTTCTTCCTTGACGAGCGGCGCATTGAGGCGCTACAATGCTCCCCCCCGTAGAGTGAGAGCCGTAGGAATCACCAGAGGAGTCGCCCAGTGGACATGCTTGGATGTTGGCATCCAGACTTTAGATTGAAACCCCGCGGCTGCGAGAGCGGCGATATATGCAGGTTTCAGTCGATCAGCAGCCACGACGTCTTCACGACCATTGATGAACGTCTTAGGTGTACGATGGAGTACGCGAAATGGGCCATCATAGGCTGGTGTTAGTGGTGGCCGTATTTGGTCATGCCGAACGAAGACGTGACTGCAGTCATGCAGATCCTGACTGACGAAGACAGACTGGGAGTGTCGGTCGGCAGGAATCACAGAAGCAAGGTCCCGAAACGTGGTGCGCAGCTCTCGAATGTACGTGGAGGCATCGTGAGTGGAGGGTGGCGATGATGGCTCGAAGAATTCTCCTGGAACACGCAGGGAAACGCCATAGACTAGTTCGGCTGATGAGCAGCCGAGATCCACTTTCAATGCTGATCGGATGCCCAGAAGTACGAAGGGGAGGTGGTCGAGCCAACGTTCCCTTGGCTGGTGAGCAATGAGGGCAGCTTTCAGTTGTCGATGAAGCCGTTCGACCATGCCATTGGCGGAAGGATGGTAGGCAGTTGTGTGGATGTGTCGAATGCCCAGGATATTGGCAAGTGCGGTGAAAAGGGCCGATTGAAACTGACGACCGCGATCAGTGGTGACGACAGAAGGGCATCCAAAGCGCGACACCCAGCCGTTTGTGAAAGCCTTGGCAACTGTTGGTGCTGTAATGTCGGAAATAGGAAACGCTTCCGCCATCTGGTGAAGCGATCCACACATGTCAGCAGGTAACAGGCTCCTTGCGATGACGGAAGAGGACCGACGATGTCGAGATGGACGTGAGAAAACCTTGCGTCTGGAGACCGAAACGGGGATGTTGCCGTGACAGTGTGACGGTGAACTTTAACGCGCTCGCACTCAAGGCAGGTTCGCGCCCAGCGTCGGACATCAGCATTGATGCTTGGCCAAAGAAAACGAGATGTGACTAGCTTCTGGGTCGCACGAATACCAGGATGCCTCATGCTGTGCAATTGATCAAAAATTGCACGACGAAAAGCTGAAGGCACGAAGGGCCGAGGGACACCAGTAGACGTTTCGCACGTTATTAATGAGGTAGAAAATGGAAGCGGGCACTCCGTGAACGATAGAGACGTGGATGAAGAGCAAAGACGATGCAGCTCAGGATCGTTGCTTTGGGCAGCTGCTAGCTCTTCCATGTCTAGTGGTGGCTGGGTCGAGAAGGCATCGATGCGGGATAGTGCATCAGCAGCAGCATTTTCCGGCCCATGTACGTGTCTGAGATCCACAGTGAACTCGGAAATAAAGCATAGTTGACGGACCTCCCGTGCAGTATAATTGCTGTGATTGCGATGGAAGGCAAACGTCAGGGGCTTGTGGTCTGTAACGACGTAAAAGTCCCGGCCCTCCAATAAATGACGAAAATGTTTGATGGCGAGGTATACCGCGAGGAGTTCTCGGGCAAATCTACTGTATTTTGTCTCTGGTGGCTTCAGTTTTTGCGAGAAAAACCCAAGGGGCTGCCAACCGGATACGTGCTGCTCGAGAACGGCGCCAACTGCCACA
Organism: Rhipicephalus microplus; assembly: GCF_043290135.1. NCBI lineage: Eukaryota > Metazoa > Arthropoda > Arachnida > Ixodida > Ixodidae > Rhipicephalus > Rhipicephalus microplus. The sequence continues at coordinate 280,651,468 of NC_134702.1, read as the reverse complement.
CTTGATGCATCGGTGATGAGACGAATTGGGGCATCATCGACGAGATGTATGAGCGTGGTAGCGTCTGCCAGAGCCTTCTTGGCAGTGCCGAAGGCAGATGCAGCGTCCTTGGGCCACTCCAGTGGCGCAGCCGGGTCTTTCTTTTTAGCCAGTAGGTCGGTCAAGGGCTTTAGGAATGTGGCGCACTTTGGAAGAAAGCGGCAATGGAAGTTTAGTAGGCCCAGAAATTCTCGGAGTCTCTTCAGGGGTGGAAAGTCTTGAATAGCCTTCACTTTGCTGGCGAGTGGTTGGATACCCTTTGGAGTGACAAGGTGGCCTAGGAACTCTATTGTAGCGACGCCGAAGAGGCACTTATTGGGATTAATTACGAGGCCGTAATCATCCAGTTGGTGGAACAGGGTGCGCAGGTGGGCTTCATGCTCAGGGCCGGATGAGCTTGCTACAAGGAGGTCATCAAGGTAGGCAAATACGAAATCGAGACCTCGCGTGACCTCGTTGATAGTGCACTGAAAAGTCTGTGCAGAGTTGCACAATCCAAAAGGCATCCTCACATATTCAAACAGACCGAATGGGGTGGTGATAGCCGTCTTCAGAATGTCGGCGGGTTCTACAGGAATCTGATGGTGAGCCTTCACTAAGTCAATCTTAGAGAAGATTGTGCACCCAGCCAAATTTGATGTGAAATCCTGTATGTGAGGAAGTGGATAGCGGTCTGGTAAGGTGTGGGCATTGAGAGCACGGTAATCCCCACATGGTCTCTAGTCGCCAGGATCTTTCTTCGGCACCATGTGGAGTGGCGACGCCCAGTTGCTGGAGGAAGGCCGCACAATGCCGAGTTCAAGCATGTGCTCAAACTCACGGCGGGCGATGGCGAGGCGTTCTCCAGATAGTCGAAGGGGAACTTGTAAAAACGGGAGGTCCAGTGGTCACAACGTGGTGAGTGATGAAATGCTTCACCGGTGACTCTCTGGTGTGCACCTTCGTGATGCTGGGAAAGTCGTCGAGTATTTTTGCATACGGCGAAGCAGGTGTGAGAGCTCGCAGTCCCGTTGACGAGGAAGTACAGAGTACACCGTTGATGGAGAGGCGGGTGTTGAGATCAATGAGGCGATGAGGATGCATGTCCACAGCAAGGTTGAAAAAACTGAGGAAGTCAGCTCCAAGAACAGCTTGCGAGACGTCAGCAAGGATGAAAATCCAGCGGAACGTACGGCGTAGTCCAAGGTCCAGTGTAAGAGAGCGTTGGCCGTATGTGCGAATGGCGGAATTGTTTATCGCTTAGAGTGGGCAGGTGTGCTCGTTGCGACAGCGTTCTGCACATGAGGCCGGGATGACGCTAACCTGGGGTCCTGTGTCGACTAGGAAGCAAGCGCCTGTGATCTTATCCGAAACATAGAAAAGGCGGCATGACTTTCGACCAGTACCACTTGCCGCCGTCAGTGGCCAGTCGTCGCATTTCCCGACCAGGAGCACGGGCGAGTGTACTTGCGAGCAGAGGCACCGAATCGGCGGTGGTACCAGCACACGGTTGAGGATGAAACGTCTCGCGGCGCGTCGGGTGGCCGAAGTTGGGGCGTCGAGGAGGGGGCGTCGAGGAGCGACTGTGTATCTGGAACCTGGATGACGGTCGACAATGCGCAGGTACAAAGTCATCGAGGCGCCTGACAAGGGCGTCCGAACGGTTCTCGATGCTCGCGAGCGCCGGGTCTGCAGCGATGGCTGGTGGCGGTGTGGTAACGGCGTTGAGGCTATGTGCCCGCGAGTAGTCCGCCACTCGGTCAGCTATTTCAGCGAGTGTGTCTACTGGGACATCTCCTGCAGCTACGAGGACCGGGACCATGCTCTGCGGTAAGCGCTGGAGGAACAACTCACGTAACAGCTTCTCCTCTTGAGGGGCGGAGGGGCCGCCAAGGAGCTGGTGCATGCGTCGCAGGAGCTGTGATGGGCGACGGTCACCGAGCTCTGTAGCCGTGATGAGCTGTTGGAGTCTGCTGTGTTCGGACTCAGACTTGCGGGAAATGATAGCTGTCTTCAACGTGTCGTAGAGATGGCTCGGGTGCGGCGACACTAAAATATCGACTAAGTCGTCGGCTACGTCCTGAGGTAAGCAGGATACCAGATGCCAGTGCCTGGTCTGTTGGCTGGTGATTTGTCGTAGACGGAAGTGCGCCTCGACCTGCAAAAAACCATGTGCTGGGGCTGTTGGGCCAAAATGGTGGCAGGTTGACATGTTGAATCGCAGCGACTGCAGCACCGCTAGGTCTGGCGTCTTCTTGGGCGTCAGGACCAGTAGGATTGGTGGCAGAGCCGGCGGGATCCATGCGGGATGATCGGGGCTCTGTGTTCTTTATCGGGTCACCATTAACTGTCGGAGCTAACACGGGAAAGATCCCGCCCTGACAGCGTTCAGTTTTCGAACTGATTTTTTTTATTATTATTATTCCGCTGCACCCGCCGCGCGGCCCAAATGCCAACTTCTTCTTCCTTGACGAGCGGCGCATTGAGGCGCTACAGTATGTTTATAGTTTCTTATCAAGAAAAGCATCATCCTTATTGGGCTTGCTACTGATATCGCATCCGATAATTTAAAACTTTTACGGCTTTATGACCCCAGCTTTAACCTTTGCTACCAGGTCGCGGGCTTACATAAGCTTGGCGGCCTTTTGTCGTTAGTCTCCAGGTTGCCAATGCAAACTTCGTATCGTGCACACTGCAATTAGTTCAGTGCTTTATTGCGAACTTCTCAACGCCCAATTTTCATGTCTTGGACAAACTTCCCGCGACAACATGCCAAACGGCAGGCTAGACCTAATCTGCATTGGTTGCATTTCGGTAGCAGACACATGCAATATAAGTTGCAGCTTGGTACGGAATCGTTAAAACTCTTTGCAATGGGTGCTTGATGGGAAGGGATACATGTTGTTAATGAAAACAAGGGTGGCCGTGTAGCACTTCAATGGTAGTTTGAGATTGCGGTGTCTTGAAATTAGGTACACGTCTAATAAACAGAATGATCAGTGTCTTTTAGTGCGCAAAATTTTGGACGTGATTTGACATAGTTTCTGTGTAATGTGCATAAGTGAGGCGTTGTGAGGAAGCAGTCGGCAAATTTCCGCGATGGTGCTTTCTTTTGTTAGATCCCTTCGTTCATGTCTGTTTTGTTGGCAATGTGGATTTTTGGACATTAAATATTTGTAAGATTCAGGAATTTAAATTGGCTGTAAGTACCACAAATCGCATGTTTCAACTGCTAGAAGTGCGAGGCTCCTCGCTCAGCATGTTTTTCGCAACTGCAACGACCAAAAATGGATGTCTTAGTTATTGTGCAGTACCAATTACAGAGTCCAATATTTTTACTGGACATGAAGCATCGGCAAAAGTTTGGCATAGGGACAGGAGCAACCAATAGGGGTGCCCTCCGCACCGGGGCATCGGAGTGGCCCTGGCACTACAATGGTATGGCATGCGTTGGAACTGCAAAACATGATTAAATGTACCTTTGAAGGCTGATTACATCTTCAGAGCGATGTTACCTTCAAGAAAATTCGGGGAGGCTGTAATACAGTAAAATTTAGCATCATATGGGGCCTTGAAACTAGAAAATTTGATGGCAACAAACATATGCTGCTCCCACTGTAAGATATGCTACCTCTATAAAAGCATGCTTGTTTTTTTTTTTCCTGAAGCATTTAGTGAGCACTTCTGGACGATCCAGAGCTCTTCAAGGACCCTGGCAGATCTTAAAGCGTCACAGAAGTGCAGTGCTTGCAACTATTGACAGCGTATATCCAATCTTTCAGGCTATATATACATTCAGTATTTCTATACAAATATATCTTAAAATAGACTCCTATTTATCAAACCAACACCCAGTTTGAACGAATCAGTGCTCTGAATTCAGCAGTTGAATAGGATCAAGCTATACTTTACACGACCTTCGTGTTTTGCTTTGCATTGATTTATCACTACGGTGCCGTAGTACGTTTAAAGTTCAGTTGGTCATGCGATGTAGTTTCCTAGTCTTTTACTCTGCAGTGTAGCTTACTCATGCTGAGCTTTTCCTGTCTTTTACTGTTTTTACTGTCAAGGCGAAAGCCTTACATGTCTACTCAAACATTAAAATTGACCGACTGCGTCCCACACCAGCGGCACAAAATTTACCTTCTCGTGCTCATGACGCATTTATATCCAATATTAACTTTTTACGCTTTTCCAGATTGTGCAAGTTTTCTACAGATTTTTTTTTCTGCATCTCAACCAGCACCACCACCCTAGCAAGCTTGAAATGGTAGAGCGAAAGTCTCTGCTTCAAGCAACGAATGTGTGCTTTGAATTCTTCTAGCTGTGAGGATCTGCATGTAGCTCCGTCTGTTTCACATTTTACCTCGACACTCTTGGTCATCTCAGTGCCTGTATAGAAGGAAATGGTAAGCCTTTCATTCATTCAGCTTCTTTATCACTGACATGCAACAAGGAAGAGGCGGCCAGTATGCTCACCTTCATTAACTGTGTCATCATCCAAGGGCAGCTATGCCAAAGGGACTCATGTACAGTGTCGATACTGCCTCAACTGTCTCCAGCTCAGCTGACAGTTCTCAGTGACGCTTTGTATGCTGGCGAGCTCTGGACCTTTTTGCACTAGACAAATATGCCGGGAGGCCGTGAGATATCTTCAGCAGAGCGTCCAGCAAAAGTTTCAGATCATCATCTGGCATCTTCACAACAACTCCTCCGATTAGCCGCTGGTTTATGCGAAAGATCTCACTCTCATCAAAGTGCTTTTCGCCCACACACACTAGTGGGGGTGATCAAATGTGAAACTGCCAGTTTCTTGTCGTGGACCGGCCGTTCGCTTCTAGGCAGTTGGAAATACACTTTTGTCCTTTCCCTTTTAACCGAATCAACGCGCCCGCACATAGCTTATGCTCAGCATCTTTTTCGATCTTGATGTACAACACACACAACACCAAACATGCCATAAAAACACGTGATATAGCCAGTGTCTGCCTGATGACCCCGGCAAGGATGCAGCGCACGAAGCTCTCCCTTAGAAAACCTTCATGACCAGTAAATGAACTGAAGCATTCTGCCGCTTATAATGAAGATATTTGTGACCACCGCGACTCTATTATAAGCGGCCTATGCTGTACTACCAGTACAAAGGCAGCTCAAAGAGACCTACCCCTTTGGCAGTGCGTGCAGCCAGGGCCAGTTGCAGAGCTACCAGAGAAGCCAGCCAGAGCTCCTGCTCGTCCTGCTGCGACTTGGGAGTCGAGGAGAGGGACAGAGGCGGTGGCCGACGGCGATAGTGATCGCGCACGACACGCGGGATGTGGGCACGATACAGCCGAGGCCGCTGGCGTTTCAGGCGGAAGGGCGGATGCAACCGATGGGCACGCGTGAGAAACGCCAGCTTCACTGCATCTTGGTTCAGCCGGCTGCCTCCTCCGAACCGGTCCCACAGGCGCACTCGCTCTGTCAAGCTCACTGAATTGAGCAGCTTCTCCTCCTACAATCGAAACGTGCACGGCATCAGAACAGGCCCATTAAGATAAAGACGAGCACTTCGAAAAAGCATTCGCACCAATCATTTACCACGAGGGCAAAAGAACAGTTCACTTTCCAAACTAATATATTTTGCTATAAGATCACACCAGTTTTACTTTTGCATCACACCAGAAGAAGGAAAGCCAGACCAGCTTGTAGAAAACCCATAGGAAGAATTTTGCATATGCAAAAATCTCTGGCCTTTCTCGAAAATTGCTTTCTTTTTTTGAACCTGCCAAGCTGGCAACACTAAAATCAGAGAGATTTGCATAGCAAATCGGGGAGTGGCATAAGCGACACAATATATCACACAAACAAAGCAGTATGCATGAGCAGCCCTACAGTATGGCAGTATCATGAGTTGAGGTTTAAGATAACATGGTAGATTGTAAATAATATTGGCACCATGCAGATGGGTGACAGGGCTCCTCAGAGTAAAGGCAAAAGCAAAAGCCAGCGGTGGGAGAGGTCTTGTAGTCTGTATACCTCATGGCCAAGAAATCTTATAGCAGTCAAGCCTGCATACAGTTAAAATGAAATCTTACAAAACCCGATTTTGCGAAATTTCTGATGTAACAGAAAATTCACATCCCCCATATGGTTTCAATGTTATCATCAACTCGAATCATCAAAGCTTTTCTGGAAATAAATGAACGAAAAATGCGGTTTTTTTTTTTTTTTTCAACTTTTTACACAGACGGCTTTTCTTAGGATGTTCACTGTAACACTACCGAGTTGAAACGTCTTGCCAACCAGTTTCAGTTTAATGTGTCTACATACCCCAGTTGGTAGCCCGTCTTCGTATTACTGGCGATGAGTGGTTGCGCTTTATTGTCCCATCAACTACTCCCACAGGCTTTAGTTATTTATGCAACCGATATCCCCAAAAACACAAAACGTCGTAAAAACTTCTCCAAATGAATAGAAAGGTATGCAAACATCTAGGTATTGCCACATTTCTTTCCTCAAGCTTTGTTATCGTCCAATTACCATATGTTCAGCGCAAGCCACGCCTACGGTGTTAGAGAACCTTCAAGACTGTAGTAGATCATTTTGTTAAGATTACGCTCTCTTCGTGAAGCTTCCAGATTATTCTGGAACCTAAACCACCGCTAGCAATAACGCTAGAATGTTCGATGACGAGTGTATAAATGACGACACGCTTTGCTGCTTGTCAGTTGACCGACGGGCGATGCTCTGTTTGTCGCTTTCAGTGCCAGTGTCTTACTTTCCTTTTGCGTGGTTACAAGTTCAGCCCGAATGAACTTTTTTTTTTTTTTTTTTACGTGGAGTCTGCTCCCTTCGTTGACTTCACGACCCCGTGACATCTGGTGAAGGTGCTCGGTATCAATCCCAGTACCTCTCACCGAGCGCACCTCAGGTACTGGGATCGATACCCAGCACCTTCACCAGATGTCACGGGGTCGTGTCACGGTCGTGTCACAGATGTCACGGTGAGAGGTACAGCGCATCGAGGTTTTCCTGGGTGCGCTGCGCTGTCCCGCTGGCAGGATGTCTGTGGTGGTGGTGGCGGCGTTGGCGTCTGGCGACAGGAGTGCGACAGGGCGGCGTCCTGGCGTGGGCGTGGAGGAGGGACGTGACGGCCAGCTGCAGGAGCCTAGCTCATTACTTGCTGCTGCGGTTCTCCAGGTTGAAAAACACCCAGCGATTGCTGGATCTCATGGCGTACGACATCCGCGATGGAGTCCACACGAGGCTGCGCTGAAGGATGCAATTTTTGCAGCTCTTCTTGCACGATTGCTCGGATCGTCTCACGCAAGTCTGCGGTTCCCAGTGCTTAGATGTCGGCGTAGATTAAAGACGAGAATCTACGTTTGTATTGCCATGTTCGCATCTCGAGCGTCTTCTCTATCGTGGGTGCTTTCGAAATGAATTCGGCGACCATCTTTGGGGGGTTCCTGATCAGCCCAGCGAAGAGTTTTTGCTTGACTCCTCACATGAGCAGACGGACCTTCTTCTCCTCGAAGATGTAGGGGTCAGCGTGGCGGAAGATGTGGGTCATTTCTTCAGTGAAAATGGTGACATTTTCATTGGGCAGCTGTACCCGGGTCTCTAGCAATGCAGCGGCCTTCTCTTTACGAGCGACGCTCATGATCATTTGCAGAAATGCACCGCAGGAAAGATCGCACGTTTGAAGAGCAGTACTCCCGATTGTTGAACCAAGTCCTTGCCACGTCTTCCAGGTCTTCCAGATAAAAGTAGACGCGGCAGAGCTTTTCTTCCGCATACCAGCGGTTGAGAGAAGCCACTCGGTCGTATGTCTCTGGCCAGGTCTCCAGAACTTCGAGCGATCACCAATGAAATATCGGTGGTTCCCTTGGCTGCTAGATCACGATCGCGGGCTGTGGCGCAGCAGTCGTCATCGTTGCCCCGGCCGAGGTCATGGCCTTGGTCTTCCGAGCTTTGTCATGTAGAGGCCCATACTTAAGAAGCAAACCCTGCTGCCTGCGGCTTGTTCGGTGCTCGTCGCTGGCGTTGGTGTCTTCTTCTGCGACGGTACTTTCGACCATACAGGGAAATTCGACGTCTCGGCCCACTCGATTACAAGGTTGTCCCCGACAGCATCCCGAACTCTCCACGACACTGATCGCGACCTGAAGTCGTTCATCGCGCACCTCAAACCGTTTCATGCGCGTTAACGAACTGAAACAGTGTCTTTTGTTGTTGTTATTGCTCTATCATAATTTATTGCTTGCTCTTTACTTTTTGTATTTTCATCTTCCGTTAAAGTATTGGGATGATGCCTTTTTCAGAGGGGGATGATGCCACATTCCTTTCCTCAAGTTTTGTTATCGTCCCGTTACACTATGTTTAGCGCAAACCGCGCCTACGGTGTTAAAGAAGCTTCGAGACTGTAGCAGATCATTTTGTTAAAATTACGCCCCCTTGGTGAACCTTTCAGAATATTCTGGAATCTACGTCACTGCTAGGGATAACGCTAGAATGTTCGATGAAGAGTGTATAAATGCAGACGCGTTTCATCGCTTGTCAGTAGATCAACGGGCGACACTCTGTTCACCGCTATCAGGGCCAGTGTCTTACTTTCCTTTTGCGTGGCCACAAGTTCAACCCGAATAAACAGTTCCTTTTTTGACGTGGAGTCTGCTTCCTTCGTTTACGTCATGACTCCGTAACATTATGCGACGTTAAATAAATGTTTTTCACAGGAAGTTTTCCAGAAAATGTTGACAAAACGCTCTCTACGTGAGGTCTTTTTCAGAACTATTACTAAGCAATATTTTCTAGAACATTTGGTAGAGTTTCCAGATGAAGTCTCGATCACTGCATGCCATATATGCAGGGTGTTTTTTTTTTTTAAGCAATACATATTTTCCTTATAAAACTACAGCAGCTATAGGGTAGGCCCATCGTCTTGGCAGCCATTTTCTAGACTAAAGCGGAAACGCTTTGACATGACTTTGATCCTTCGGGAATGAATATTACCTTAAAATATTTGAATTAACTTTTTTATTATCAAGCTTAGAGTGGTTAAATGATGAAGCTGTTCTACGTCACAAATTATGGGGAGCATAGTATTTAAAATTCGAAAATATCATGCGTGGTTTCAGACATCCATCGTCGAATTACCAGAATATATATGTATGGGATGATCGGGGTAACCGATTTGGCCTTCCTAGTTTTCAGCCCACCTTATATGTGGGCACGAAATCGGCGTACTAAAGAAGACTCTGACTCACTCTCCACCGCAAAGCGGCCAATGATTCGCTCAGCTAGCTTGCGACAGCCACATTTCACGCTCGCTGCATAGTTTCGTGTAGTATTTCTTTGTAGGTTCTGGAATTTCACTTGGGATCTGCTTTTTCCTGTGAGAACTGTGGTAAGCAACAGACGTAAGTGTCATCTTTCGCTCCGCGCTTGAGTCTTTCATGATTAGATAAAAGAAAACAACGGACTCTATCTCGTCGGCAAAATTATCGCAGAGTCAACTGTGCAGTTGAGCCGCTTTTTCAAAGCCAGACCGCATTGAAAGGCAGCCTTACAGAACGAAACTCGTCTGTTCAAAGCGTAGGTGATGTCAAGCATAAGATTTAGTATTAAACTTTGTGAGACATAATAGTTTTTAATATAGTACCTTTGGCCAATAGATGCTCATAAAGCATCTAGTTCATCTGTCAAGATGAAAAATTTCACGTTGCAGCTATCAAGTTTACACCTTCAGCTATGCTGAATGCTAGTATAAGCAATGTACACCACTGTAAGATGTGCAAAAAGAACTATTATATAGTGGTTATGAATACAGCTGCATGTAAATTGTAATTCTGTGGGCTTCGTTGTCTTTCTCATTTCTTTTTTTGCATCTCCTATCCTAAAACTTAGCAGTGTTTGGGAATAAAAAAGCCTAAGATATTGCTTCCTCTAGATTTCTTGCTGATACCGACTGACCTAAGTGATATCATTTTTGTAAGCTGGTACATGTGATTCTAAAAGAACTTGTTGTTGGGCTAGTTGGTAGAGCATTTGGAAAAGTTATTCGGGCGCTGTGTGTGTTTGATGCATGGGTGTGTGCGTGTGTGAGTGATCATGTCAAGTTTTCACGCTCGAATTAACTTTTCGAAATGGTACATGTGAGGTAACGTTTTTTTACTACACTGTGTCTTTTGTGCGAGTATTTTGGGATGAAATTGGAATTTGGGATGCTGCTAAAATCACAATTTGATTATTACGCACAGCTTTGAGGTGAAACCCATTTTATGCTTCTAACATGCCTAAATCTCATGCTTCTAACATGCCTAAATTTAAGCGCACTGCTTGAGAATAAAATCAATAGTTCAACCGCTGCTTTTTTGCGGTTACAAATTTTCCGCCTTCATATATTTGCTATTGGGCCAATAATGTGTTTGCTAAGCTAGCCTGCTAATTTTCCTTGAACTGATAGATGTCTACTTCAAGAGAATAGTCTGTACTTAACTGCGCCCTTTGAATGTGTGCAGGTTCCCGGACAAAGTATCTGACCAGCATCTCAGTGATTGCTATGTATTTTTTGAGTGGGCACGGCGAAGCGGCTGGAAAGATGCCGCTAACGAAACGCTTCTTTTTCGCTGTACAGGCCGTGTTGTTCATACTCGCCGGGCTATCGGAACCTGGCACTACCGGGAATGAAGTTGCTCTGACTACACTTGGCACTGCTGGCTTCTACCCATTGCCCTCATTGAATTCGGACAAGCTGGATACGCCCACTTCGGAACAATGCATGTCCGTGACATCATTGTTAAATCGCCCTTTTAAAGACAGGCAGCACAGCTGGTCCTAAGTGGGCACGGCGAAGCGACTGGAAAGATACCGCTGACAAAAAGCTTCTTTTTGCTGTACAGGCTGTGTTGTTCATGCTCACCGGGCTATCCGAATATTGCACTACCGAGAATGAAGTTGCACCGACTACGCTTGGCACTGCTAGCTCCTGCCCACTGCCTTCGATGAATTGGGACGAGATCGATACGCCCCCTTTGGAACGATGCATGTCCGTGACTTCATTGTTGGATCACCCTTTTAAAGACGGGCTGCACAGTTGGTCCTTCAGCGGGCACAGCGAAGCGACTGCAAAGACGCCGCTCACGAAACGTTTTTTTTTTTTTTTTTCTGTATAGGTTAGTTTTTCCCTTTCGAATCATAGGACTGGAGATGAAATTTTACTTGTCATTGTGCCATGCCCACGGACATGTCTAAGTATTGTGTATGACTTTTATTTTGTTTGCAAGTTATTGCAGTGTGGAGATGTCGAGCAAAACCCTGGACCAACTGTTGATGAGACGTTTCTAAAGCTCTTGAAGGGACAAAATGATATCCGTGCCGAACTTGTAAGCTTTAGAGCATGTTTAGAGTCAACAAAATCATTATTAAGCCCATTTGGAGTGTGTCTGAACAATTTAGAAGCAAATGTAAAGCAACTACAGACTTGGCAAGGTGCAAGTGAATCGATAATGGAGTCTGTAGATTTCATTCAGCGATCAATTACCAATCATCACTCTAAGTTGGTTAAGCTTAAGAATCAAATTCGCAAGAATAATCTTCTTGTATTCGGTATTAACGCCACTAGCAGTGAATCTGAAGCAGAGCTGCAGGAGAAGGTTCCGTGTCATTTGCCTTTTCATGGCCTGATGCATTTCACTCATCGCGCTTGCACGAGTTACTTTGAAGATTTTAGCGATTGCAGTTTACCGCTGCTTAAAACCAGCCTTCTTTTCTTGCTTCTAAACCTCCTCTCAATCACATTTTAGGCATACATATATGCACAGGTGATGGCAATAAAATTCCAGTTGTCAGTCAGCGCTGTCTCTTCTGTCCTTTTTTCCCCCGAGTTTTTTCGCTGCCCTTTTTATGTGAGCACCCTTCTTCAAATACGGTAAACATCATTACGGAGATTGTATCCCCAATGCTATTTACCGTATTTACTGCGTGCTTACAAAAGGTTTTCAGGGCCCTATATTGGGAAGAGTTAGGGATATGAGTTAATTAATAGCGAGTATCTTAGTAACCTGCGATTCGTTGATGACATTGCCTTGATAAGTAACTCGGAGGACGAATCACAGCTCATGATTACTGAACTGGACACTCGATTAGTTGCATGCGTCCGAGCGGAGCTTTGCCGAGCTTTTCCTTCGATAAGGTCCGCTGACAAGAGTCACATGACCGGACAAATTTTTGAGTATCCGCTTGAATGCCGGGCTAGTAAAATGTACTAAGTATCCTTTCGGTGGTCTTCTTTATTCCCTGATGACCAGGCAATGGATTTCCGCGAGCTAGTATCAACACTTGGTCTCGAAGACTTCTGGTGACCACGGCTTGCTCCACCGTCTTCTCTGGACAGAATTGATAAGAACGGTGCAAGATTTTTTTGTCGGTGTGAAACGACTGCGCTGTGGACCCCGCGCCAACAATGGTCCAGCCAGTTTTCTTCCTACAAGCTTCCAAACTCGAATCTTCTTGCTTCTTCTGAAACGCCTGTGTCGACACGTTCAGTGGGGTCCGATCATTCTTGTGGCGCTTCTTCACAACTTTTGCCCCCACGACCTCAGGATCGCTTGCGCTTACCGACGTGTGCTTGCGCTCTTGTCTAAAGAATCCATAATCGCTTTCCGTGCCTTTCGTGAAATTTTTCCACGTAGGATCAGTGTCTGCGTGGTCACGTCCCCCGGGTACATTGCCGACTATGACTAAATGAAGTTTTCATGCTTCATAACTGACTATGACGTTATACAGAGGGTTTCGAAACATTTCACAATGGCAGGACTAGTGAAATAGGATGAAGAAATGGTGACTTCTGCTTCTGGAGCTTTAATCGTACTCCCATCCGCGAGCAGAAGCTTCGCCTAGGTGCCGAACAGAGCTATACCGGGGACCAAAGACTTGCGTACAACCAGACTGTTGCTGCCCATGTCCCGTAGCACTGAAACCTTCTGTCCAGACATTTCCCCTGGTAAGACCGGCATGTTGTAGTCGCCAAAAGCTTGATGCACGTACGCTTGCCCTGTGCGTTGACTGGACCGCCTCGATCTCTCTTGTCCTGGAACCTCGACTGGTGACGAGAGACAAGCTGTACCTTCCTTTTCTCCACCACCTTTTGTCTGCAGAACTGATTGTCGTGACCCACTTTCCGGCAGAAACCACAAAAGGGCTGGCTGTTTTTCGTGCGACAGTCGGGCGCTTGATGTCCTGCTTTGCCACACACGAAACATTTCACTGGGGAATTGCCACATTCGCCAAAGTTCTTCTGTCGACTCTCCTCTTTCTCACAAAAAACAAGTAGGTTATTTTGCCGTTGGGCTTCCATGAAGTGGTCCGCGGCCTCTGCTATATGATCGACCGTTTTGCAGTTCCTCTCACGAAGGAACAGTGAAAGACGACTGCGGCAATTATTTAAAAGCTGTTCCGCGACCACAAAATCTCGCACTGCATCAAAAGGTTTGCCCTGCTCGGCCATCTCTACCCATCGATCAAAAAAGCTGAAATGCCTAGTAGCGTACTGCTTAGCTGTCTCATTGTCGAGGGGCTTACTGCGACGAAATTTCTCTTGATATCTCTAGGCAGTACAACGAAAACGTCGAAGCAAAGCCTTTTTCGCACATTCATAGTTTAGTGAGTCCTGAGGCGACAAACTACCAAACACTTTTAACGCCTCACCATCCAGCCATAGACTCAGGACAGTGGCCCATTTCTCTTCTTGCCATTCCTGGCCATTATCAACAAGCTCAAATCACTTTAAATAAGCGTCCAAATCATCCCGGTTCTCGTTGAACATGGGAATCAAACTGTGAGGGTTGAAGATCGATGGACGTGTTCCCTCTGGTTCACGAACTCGAGCAGTCGACTCGGCAAAACTTCCAGCTTCAATTATTTTAAGGCGTAGCTCCAGTGCTCTCTGTTTGAGCTTTATTCTCTGTTTTGGTAGCTTCGTGCTCTACACCATGTTCCTCACGCGCTTTGTTAGCCTCCTCCTGGGCCTTTTCGAATTGCTCATCTAACCATTTCTTCAGTTCCACGCCCTGCGACCCCAAACGCTCGCCTGACGATATAAATTCTGCCGTACTGATAGGGATGACTCGTTAGTAATGTAAATAGAGAAAATGGCTTCGTCCTGACTTGTCCTGTCGTAACGGATGCCAATTTGTTACGCAGGTTTCTGTGCACTCAATGTTCTCGTTTAAGGCAAGGCCTCAGACCGGGAAGAAGGGGAGCCATTTTCAAACAATACCAAAAAGTTCAACTTTAGAGCACACGGGAAAAAAGAAAGATGAGAAAAAATATACAAGCAAATGTAAGAAATGATTAGACCAAGTTCACAACAAAGCTACTTTGACCGACATCACGAGACTAAAGAAAAACTTGTTGAACGTTTCGAAGGAATAAGAAACAGTCACCGGTCGTTGAGATGCTTGCAGTGGCTGGGGTGGCATAGTAGTTGCGCACATGGTGAAACGGTGGCACGGGCACTCGTGGGGCAGACGAGGAGGTAGGTACGCTGCGACGTCGCCGAGTAAGGGTCCTGGCACGGCGGCCGGCGATCCCCTCGTCCACGTGCGTCGCACGCAGGAAGGCAGCAGGCGCCTGGGTGGGACGGGTGAACCAGCCGGCAGCAGGAACCGTGAACGACTGGTCGCGGAGACCCTTCGACGCTGTCGGGCCCTTCGTACTTTTCACCAGAGGTCGACAGTGCGGACCCTGGCACCAGCACCGTGTTGTTCGACCGCTTCCTCGGGTCTCCCTCCCCGCGTTCCAGCCCGTCGTCTTCTTCCTCTTTTGCGTCTTAGTGTCAGCTTACATTGGTTTTTCTTTTGTTTGATTTCCCTTATCCGCTCACCACGTGCCGTCCCCCGCCAACGTCACCCTTCATTTCGTTGTGCACGTGTCCATTGTGTGGTGCCGCCATCGCGTTGCACATCCGCTTTTGCATCACTCGCGCCACCACAACAGCACCGCATGAGAACATTATACCGATAACACAGCACTGTTGCACTACACTCATCACAAGGGTTGGGGTCTGAACGCTTGGATTGATTGATGACGGAAACTGCGAGCAGATAGCCAACGTGGCCATCATTTCTCTCTGAAATTAACGCAACTGAGAAAACTTCAAGGCTGGTCAGGAATTTCGGCGCAGCATGGCACAATTTCAGCAGATTTCATGGTTTTTACGCAGCTCGGCGCAAGAATGGGGAATTGTATCAAATTTGAGCAATTGGCCCAGTTGTTGCACCCTTGCAGATGTCAAATGAGCTGGCCCATCTTTATCACTACTTGAATACATACAATAGCATCCCCGCACTTGTTGGAACTACCGTCAAATGCTCAAACACAAGAGAAACCTCTTGCTTTGAACTAGCATGAAAAAACACGGGGGGTCATTCGAGTAGCATCAGTGAACTTTGAAGTAACGTTTTCCTTACCACACAAAAATGGTTATTTTTCATATGTCTCGGGAAAATAGCTTTTGCCAGTATGAAAAGTATACCAGCCAGCATTGCTGCAAACCAAATTATGCCCAACGAAATGCTCTTTCCAAAAATATATGCAGTAGAGCAACAGAAATATTTTCGAATTAACAAAAATGTGAAAAGTGTGCAATTTTCGGTTGCCAGCTCGTAAGCAGTACTACAAAAACACTATATATAAACACTATATATGCAAAAATATTCAACACAAAAGAAATTCCAAATATACATTCTGAAGATAAAATGACCCAGGAGCAACATAAAGAGAATGAATGTTCTACCATATGTTTCTATTCACAAAGAGAAAAAAAAATCGGAACCGAGGTGCTGCCTCATTGCTCATGCCATGTGATGAAGCATTGGTTGGTTTTTCGTGAGACTCAAGTGAACTTGTACAGTTTTTTCAATGACTTTTTTGTGTGTGTGAAAAAAGCCTACAGGTATTCCAATACAGGTGGATTGTCGCGGTGTGAATGATCCCTCTATAAATCAGATGTTCAATGAACTTCGCTATTTTGTCTAGCATTACCTCTTTTCATGAGCCACATCAATCCACATAGGTTGGCATTTCAATACATGCATGAAAGAATATTTCTTTGCATTTTTGCAGACTGTATCAAAACACTAAATATTGCCATGGGCATAGAACAAGATTGAGCCATGCTAATGCGAGTATGTGCCATTTTGTGAAAAAGAAGAGGACTGGTTGTTGTGCTCGTGGTCTAACGTTCAGTTCGGCTCGACGTCCAGTGCTGCTGTTCCTGTGAAGGGACGTTGTAATCTTTTCGTAATCACGTGACAACACAGTCAAGCTTACAACGAACCTGAGGGTGACGGGGCATCCGTTCGCTGTACCTCGAAGTTCATAGTAAATGAAACACAGCTTTTAAAAAAAGTTGCGAGTGAAAACACAAAATGTTTTGCCCCAAAAAGTTCGTTTCGGAGAGCAGAAGCTTGTTTCGAAGAGCAGAAGCGATAAGGGCGGTCTGAAGTTCATTTAAAACGGCAGGGTGCTCCTTCGCAGAGTCCCGTGGCTTATGCTGCATGAGGGACTGCCTCCAAAGTTTTGTCGTTCTCTCAATCCGATTCCTCCAAATCGCTCTCGCCACGTACTTCATTCACAGTGTCGCAATCCGTGCACGGTTCCGCAGCGTCGGCATCATCATCGGCCGTTATTAAACCATTGCAACAGATGTCCCACACGCTCTCCCAGGTCAGAGTCGACGACGCGCTGCCACAAATCCTCGCCGCAGTTCGGAAGCTCCAGGCTCGGCATCGGGCCCAACGTCGACGAAGTCGGCCTCACGAAAACATTCTCGCGTGCATGTAGCCGTCACCGCCGCCCACGAAATATTCACCATCTGCACAGCTGAATACTGGGACGCCCAAAGTGGCAAGTTGGCTGCCAGGTGGTCAACAGCTATGAGCAAGTGCTCCGCAACGCGGCACCTAACGCGCGGATTACGTGCAAGCCAAGCGGTCACACTTCCGACGTTTTGTTGAGCGGCAGGAAAAAGCGTGCTAGTTCTCCCGTCGGCCATCATGACCACGCACGCACACGAAAAGCGAGCAAGACGAGCACACGTGACACACATGCCAGAATGCGTGGAACAGCTCTGGGCCCGTTTCCAGTCAGAAAACGAGACTAATTCGAGCCATTGTGACGGGCGTCGCGGAGCAGTGGAGACGGACGAAGGGTTTGTGATCAAGAGAGAAGAGCAGACTTGCCAGAGAAGGGCAAGAAGTTGCGATAAAGAGAGGGGAGGATGCGGCGCGAGAGGATGCGGCGGGAGAGAATGCGGCGATCTTGAAAACCAAAACACACGGGAAGGAGGCAGGTTGAGTAGCTTGCTTGAAAGGTCCGCGAAACTCGCACGTAGAAAACTTGGAAAGGGTGCCTGCGCGCACAGAAGTCAAAGCATGGCTGCCTGAATCGGTGCACGCGTCGGTGTTCAAAGAATCGGCCGCCGTGGTCAGAAAATCGTTTTGTTGCGCCGGCAAGTTTGCGTGGCCTCACGAACTTCGATATTTCATGATTCGTTCCACGCAAATTAACAGCCGTTTTCGTGCTTTCGCACACGCCGAGAGCGAAGCGAGCGAGAACAAGTCCTAAACACAAAATGAATCGCAAATTATCAGAGTTGGTGGGGTGGGTAGCGCACGCGCATGCACTAGACTAGACTCAGACTATCGGATATGCACTAGACTCAGACTATCGGATATAGTCGGTGGCCGACGATTGTGTTCTCTCAGTCACTCAATTGTGTTCTCTCAGTCGCTCATTCACACACCTACTGATTTGGCCGACATATTTTTTCCTACATGTGAACAGAATAAGATAAATAACGAACGAAATGCACTCCACAAATTTCTGTGTGTGTCTTTTTGTGCACAACACCCTTTCCCCACGCGATGGATTCGTCAGCACACACAATTTCCCAAGTTTATCACGTACTGAAAATAGCACCCTAATATTGTCCCGAAGTGCCACTTTCTTTAGGTTATGTGACAGCTGGTGAACATATGGAATTATGGCCGTGCATCTTGATTGTGCCGGTGAATCGACATGAACATTTGATTGGCTTGAACTTCCATGAATCCTTTTCAACTCTTTTTCCGCAACTGAAACTAAAACATGATCTGGATAGCCCGATCCTTGCAAACGTGTGATCTGATTATGGAAGCTCTGCTTCATAAGGTGCGCACATGACTTGTTCAATGCGTTTTTGAGGCAAGTCGTCGCCGCGATGGCTCTCTTGATTAGTTTGGAATGACCGGAATGAAATAAGAGTAAAGCTTTCTGAGCACGCGGATCATAGCACCAGCAGAGCTGGTTGTCGGAACACTAAACACTTAAATCTAAAAACCTTATCCGTCCGTCGCTAGGCCATTCTACTGTCACTTCAAGGAGCTTAAGACCATCACGAAATACATTCAACACATTAGTACTCTCACTTTGGAAATTTTCCCCCGAGTAGTCAATAAAAATAATAAAATCATCTACATATCGAAACACTTTCTTAGCCGTCGTCTCTACGAGACGATATGCCACAATTCTATCAAGTACTGCCAGAAACAGATTGCTCAAGACAGGCGCGATGCAAGAGCCGATACATATACCCTGCTTTTGCAAAAGAATATCATTGTTCCATTTGATGAACGTCGATGTAAGATAAAATTCCAACAAGGTAAGAAAATTATCAGCGGATATACCTGACTCAGAAAAAACTTAACAACCCCAAATTCATCAATGCTACTTCCAACACATTTTAGCATATGTGGATGGGGGAGGGAATAGTACAGGTCTGTCACGTCAATTGAGAAGGCTATTAGCCCTTCATATTCATGAGCTTTTATGAAACTTAAAATACTATCGGAACTCTTGTCTAAAAACTCGGAACTATTGGAACTCTTCACCAACAAGCCCACATCGCCACTCTTGTATATAGGGTGCAGTCATAAAACGTTTATGCTGATCAGTTTATGCTGATAGTCAAGGCCCAGATTTGCTACGGGGGGCTTCTTGTAGTTAGGAGAAGCTCATCAGCAGGAACCAGCACACCGCGCCTCAGCGACGTGTAGACTTCACACATAACCAGAGTAGCTATAAGATTGTGCACAAAGGTCAGCAGCTACACATTTGCGGCGGAGGAGACAACATGAGGACGTAAACGAAATACATATTGGCTGCAGATATATCAGGCTCACACAAAACAATGTCTCCATAAAACTTGAAGCTGAGGTGCTGTCATCCTCGGATTTTAAGCTCGTCTTCACTCACTTCGGGTGCAGTTGCAAGACAGTTTCCAGCGGTGCGTGTTTTTTGCAGCGCAGGTTAAAACCCACGCGCGCGTAATGCCGCCTTAAAAATGACTAGTGACTCCAAATGCAACCCAATGTCTGTTATGATGATAGGAGCGAAACCAAAGCTGCTGAAAACTGGTTGAGAAGACCATTTCTACAGTGTACATATGCGGCGGACCTTCAGCGATATTGTTTCGTAAAGTAAATTTTCCATGCCTCTCAGCAATGCTCTCTATTGAAAGGCCGGTATAAGTTCCTGGCAATTATTACTGCTCGGTGCTGTCGGATTGCGAAGCTGACACCTTAATTTGATATTTGACTCGTAAACATTCTTTTGAATACAACACTTTGATGGTATTGTAGCATAAACACGAGGGGTACACACTGATGTCAACTTTGCCAGCCAAGCGCATTTTCCTAACAACACATGCAGATTGGTTCGAGAAAAAGTCTCTTAACAATTAATATGTCGCCAAAATGGGCACATTCAAATTAAATCTGACAGTTGGGTGGCTGTACTAAATACTAGAAAGTGCCGAGTACAAAAGAAACAAATTAAGCGTGCCAAAATCGATGATGCAAAGTGTCGATTACCGGTGATCGATTTGAATAGACGTGGTAACAAAAGAGTTAAAGGGCGCGGCCATGATTGCCGGCACCCGTGCAATATCGGCAAGCATCAGTGCAGGCGCTTTCAACGCAAAGAGACTGTGAAAAGAGCACTTGTCCCTGGTATTTGCTTACACCAGCATTTTGTAGGAGCTCCACGATATTGGATCCAAAGACATTTGCAGCCATCCTTAATTCCTTCATATTAAATTACAATTTCAAACTGGATTAAACCAATCTCAAACTGGATTAGAGCATATCTAACCAAGCGGACGCAGTTTGTGAAAATAGACCAGCAAACATCGGAACTAACGGAAGTTACCTCAGGTGTACCACAGGGCGGCGTCCTAGCTCCTATTCTATTTCTGATTTTTATCAACGATTTGCCCCAATCCATCGGGACAAACATAAAGCTTTTCGCAGATGATTGTATTATTTACAAAGAAATTAACTCACCTTCAGATCATATGGTCCTCAGCAATGCTCTATTATCAGTGTCAGATTGGTGCACGAAATGGCAGATGACATTAAACGTAAAAAAATCAGCCTTGTTAAGAATAACCCGTAGACAAAACATTTCAAATTTTGCCTACACTATTGGCGGCACGCAACTAACTTCCCTGAAACAGCATAAGTATCTTGGACTAGTCATTTCTAGTGACCTTAGATGGGAGGCACATGTTAGTTACGTTACATCCTCAGCCTTAAAAAGATTATTTTTTCTTAAAAGACGACTACAATCCGCACCACCTCAAACAAAACTCTTAGCCTATAAAACCTTCATTCGACCTACAATAGAGTACGCTAACTTAGTCTGGTTCCCGGCCACAAATAACTTAATTAAAAAGCTAGAAAGTGTACAAAGAAAGGCGGTTAGATTTATCTACAACAAATACAGTCTGCTCGATTCACCTACTGAATTAATCGCAAAAGCTGGGTTACTAACATTGCGAAATCGCGCTCAACTTTCACGTTTAAAAATGCTCTTCCAACTCATTCATAAACAGCTAAACATCGACAGCTCTAGGTTTATATCAATTTCGGAAACTAGACAGTCACGCCATAAACATCCATTAACTTTACAGGAATACCGCTTCAACAGCAACTGCTTCAGGTATTCTTTCTTCCCACAGTCAATTAGAGAACGGAATAGATTACCCGGCTGTATAATTAATAGTAAAGATTTGAATACCTTTTTGATGTTGCTTAATAATCATACTCGTGCCACCCATAGTTAAATTTATGTTTTTTTTTTTTGCTCAATTCTTGAGTGCCTTTTGATCATGATAAGTACATCAGTGTCGTACGCATGGCAAAGTCTTTCATGTTTATTAGTGATATTTCTTGCATGTTATTAATAACCGTCTATTATGTACCAAATCTATGTTCTAAATGTTTTTCACCACATTGTTTATGCTCCCATATAATCCATGTAATATCGTTTAAGATCTATAGTCATACATTTTCACTTTTTCAATGTAAGTGTATCTATAGTATCTTTTGGTTGCCCTCCTGCAAGAGTCCCCATTGGGACTGGCAGTATGTATAAATAAATAAATAAATAAATAAATAAACAAATAAAATTTATTGCTGTTGCATTCATTGCATTGGATTCAACGTGCCGTCATGTTGTTGCCAGAGCTAATAGGCTAATCGCGAAGGGTATACAGTCCCTTGAACTCACGGCGCACAACAGAAGTGTTGACTTCCGAAGATCTGTTGTTGTCCCGTGCGGTCTCGGCTAGTTTCTATCGGCACCTAATCTGACATCCCCTTGGTAATGATTTAAAAAAGCAAAAAAAGGAGCAAAGGTCGGCAGCGGCGGCAGCCATACTACGCGCGCACAGTGAAACCATGCACGAGCCCACGGCGTCGAAAACGAAGAGCAACCGACAAAAACTAACAAGTACCCTGGGAAAGTATTCGGTTAGGCTAGTTAAGCTCTCCACATGCAGTGCCACTCCACATGTGATGCTAACTAAAAGTGTGGCACCATAGAATGAAGAACCTGGTGGCACTGCCAACGCAAAGTTTTTTGTTTGTTTTTGGTTTCGAGAGAGAGGGAGGGCACAGCCACGCATGCGCCCGCGGCTGAAACAACGGCAGCAACGCATGCTCGCCTCGAACACACCCGCACGCAATAACAAGCTCTCTGTCCTATCTGTCTTCTTTCCGAAACGTTCCTTGCGCACTAAGAAAGTACATTTCTTTCAAAAATGCAATACCAACCAGCCCAGGTAACCACTCTTTTGCGCTCGCTTTCGCGAGGTAGTCGCCGGGGCCACGAGCGCGCCACCCCCTCGTCACACTTTGACAGCAGTGGGGCAACCGCAGAAGATGCATGCTTATGCCAAAATGACAAAATCCGAGGCGAAATTCTTGATTGTCTGTGGCAAAAGTTCATTATATCAAGGATGTCTCCCGCAATCACTTCGTTACGTAAAGGTTGCAAATACACGTGCTTCTATGGGGTAACAACGGGAAATGGGAAAACTTCATTATATAGAGGAATTGGTTATATGATGCTTCGTTATAGGCAGGTTTAGCTGTACACTTTCGCCCTCTGTTTGCGTATGGCAGGTGTTCCGGCCCGCGCAATGCGACTGTGCAGATGGTGCATGTACAGCGTCTGGCTACAAAAAGGTTGCTAAGACAAGGACAGTTTTTCCTTGTGCAGAGCGAAGTTCTCGAATAGACTCCATACTCTTGCCACTGAATTGAAGGCCAGCAGGGGTTAAACAGCGTTTTTTTAACATCATCATGCCAAATTTATAACTCCCTTGGCTTTTTTTCACCCACATAATAAACCTTCCTCTATTTTTCATCAATTTTTCAAAAAAATACGGGTTAATTAAGTGAAAAATATGATAATTATTTATCTTCTAAAAGCAAAAAGAAAAACACATTGTTATGGTTGTCTAGTGTCTCTATAATTGTCAATTTCACTGATTAGCCTCGCAAATGGCGGCCAGACCACCAGAAGACACACGCTTCCAGAAAAAGGACGAATGTTTAGCCTGGAACCATCTGTGCCTCCTTCACGGCTTCTCTCAACGGTCCATCACATCGCCAGCAAGGCGCCCTCAGAAGAAAAGGAAATCTGTATTTCGGAGGGCGTGGATTCCCTTCTGGATTCTGGTGAGAGACCGCGTAGAAACAGCGAATGTGCTCTACGTGCTGTTGTCAGCTATATTCGTGAGCATAACCTCAGCTTATTACAAGCTGATAAAGAAGGCGGGTTTGTTGTACTCAGACGTGAACTCTTCCCGGAAAAAGGCATGCAAGCGGTTATAAAGAATTTCAAAACTGTAACCCTAAAGCATGCAAAACTTAAGAAGAACGCTATCAAGTTTTTCAGTGAGGTAAAATTAGATAAGCTAGCCAAGGAGGTATGAAAGACCAAGACCGACAAGTTGTCAGTTTTCTTTGCAGCCACGACTCACAAACTTGAATGCCCTTTCAGAGCCATAGTGACGGAGAAGGGAACTTGGCAGCAACTTCGACAATGAATGAACACGCTAGCTGTAGTTGATCCGTTTGCCACTAATTCTTCGGATTGGGTTGTGAACTATCTGCGTGATAAAAAGCTCATCGCTAATACGACCTTTTCTCTAGACGTACAGGAGCAATTCTATTCCATGCCACACGCCGAACTCTTTGTCACCGTACGGGAACTCATCGACGAAAATGGAGCAGTATCTTTTCAGAATACTTGTGTTGTCCCGGCTGACTCGTTTCTGGAACTGCTCACCTTGTACTTTTCGTCAACGGGGGTTCAGTTTGATGATAAGCTGTTTGTTCAAAAAGATGGACTCTGTATATGATCCAGCGTAGCGCCAATTTTAATCCACATTTACCTTTCTAAATTTGACAACGCTCTGAGCAGCTCCTTGAGTGACGATAGGGTAGTAAAAATATTCAGGTATGTTGATTTTTCGTTGTTGTTAAGCCTGAAGGACCCTCTGAAGGTAGAGAGTGTCAGATGAGATTTCTAGCCATTTTAAAGCGTGCAGCAAGGCCCTCAGGTTTACTAAGTAACTACCTTCAGACAATGCTATAAGGTTTTTAGACTTGAGACTAACCTTTTCTAACAATTGTCACGTGTACTTGATGTACGCACCCCATACCCAGAAAAAGCTTCTACCGTTTCAGTCTTCGCACTCAAAAATAGTGAAGCGTGCCTTAGCCAACTTATGCGTCAACAATGCCCTGAACACAAGCTACCACCACTTGATGGAGCAAAGCTTTCACGAACAGGTAAAACGTCTGGAGGTGGCCGGTTTTCCTAAAGCGGTCCCTAAGGCAGTAACTGAGACGAAACTAAAAAAGTGGAAACAATCAACTAAAGAAGGACGAGTTAGCAGTGCTAACAATACTGCTAATGAGGATCAAAAGCGAGTAGAAGTAATGCTTTACATCCGTAAGGTCTCGCATGTTGTGAAAAAGGTTGCGGCACGGCATGGTGTTGGCGCTGTGTTTTCGGCGCCATGTAAGATATCAAGTCTCTGTTGTAAGATTGATAAGCGGAAACCTAAGAATGTTTTCTGTACCGGCCATAAATCATCTCTCACTGCGTGTATCACAAATGTTATTTATTGCATTCTATTGTCGTGTGGTTGTGTGTATATTGGACAGACGGGACGGTGCATTAATGTCCGATTAAAAGGACAGGAAGCGTCTATCAGGTTGGGAGGAAGAGCAAATCTGCCTGCTCATTGCCAAGTGTGCGACTGTTCTCCAAGTCTGAAAGGTACGCAAAT
This sequence comes from Rhipicephalus microplus, assembly GCF_043290135.1. Taxonomy (NCBI): domain Eukaryota; kingdom Metazoa; phylum Arthropoda; class Arachnida; order Ixodida; family Ixodidae; genus Rhipicephalus; species Rhipicephalus microplus. The sequence continues at coordinate 280,626,780 of NC_134702.1, read as the reverse complement.
ACAGTCGAGCCCACAATAACGACCCCACTTAAAACGAACTTTCACTTAAAATGAACTATATATGCGTGACCGTGAAGAAAGAGAGAGAGAGAGAAAGGAAAGGCCGGGAGGTTAACCAGATATTGGCATCTGGTTTGCTACCCAACACTGGGGCGGGGAAGTAGGGGCAAGAAAGAGAGGGTAGATAGAGAAAAAAAAGACACGCGCACTCATGTGAAAACGAAACCACACACACAGGAAGGGCGTCCTAGCTACAACTGTTCAGTAAGGCCGGTCGATCGCAAAAAGTGTAGTAGCGCTTTCAGGGCCTTCTTCTGTGAAGTTGCATCTTGTCGATATTGTAGAATTCCTTGCTCCGATAGAGATTGACTATCTAATTTGCTGAGTTCCTTGTGAAGGCATAGTCGTTGTTTACTATACTCTAGGCAGTCACAAAGAATATGTTGGATCATTTCTACTTTGCCACAGTGGCCACAGGCTGCAGTGTCGGCCATCCCAATGCGGAAAGCGTAGGCGTTGGTAAACACAACGCCCAACCACAGCCTACATAACAGGGTCTGGTCTGCTCGGCAAAGCCTCGACGGGACTTGAAGACTTAGCGTAGGGTCAAGCGAGTACAGTCGGGCATGCTTGAAGTGTGGCTGATTCCATTGCGATGTGGTTTGCTGGCGAGCAAGCCTGCGGAGCTTTCGTGCAGCATCTGTCCTAAAAAGTGGTAGTCGTAGTTTATGATCTTCTGTGTGGGTTGAGCGGGCAGCTTGATCGGCCCGTTCATTGCCGATGATTCCGCAGTGACTGGGTAACCACTGAAATGTAATTTGGTGCCTTTTCTCAGTCAGGTGGTGTATAACCTCTGCTATCTCTAGTACCAGCTGCTCGTGTGGTCCACGGCGTAAGGCTGATAGTAGAGACTGCAGTGCCGCCTTCGAGTCGCAGAAAATAGTCCACTTGATCAACTACAAATTGCAACGCAGCACATAGTGCTGCCAATTCTGCTGCCGTTGATGTTGTTGCGTGAGATGTCTTGAATTCAATTGTCGTGGCCAACCTTGGTATCACTGCTACTCCTGTAGAGCTGTCCGGCTGAACCGTTCCGTCAGTGTATATATGTGTGGAGTCTTGGTATTTCTCATACAAGAGAAGTAGTGTGAGCTGTTTAAGAGCCGGTGATGACACATTGGCCTTTTTCTGGACGCCAGGTATGTTAATATTAATCATTGGTTGAGCGAGGCACCATGGCGGAGTCACAGGTCTAGCGGCAGGAGAGAACGAAGCTGGGATCGACTCGCCATGTGCGGTCACTGTTTTGCAGTAAGATAAGCATGGTCGGTCCACTGGTAGAGAGGCTAGGTGATGTTGAGGAGTTCGAGCAAGGTGCCGTATATGTGTCCTCAGCACTTCAACATTAATGTGGGTCTTCATGAGGTGGTCCCTTGTGTTGGCGATAGTTGCCGCTGTTGATGCACTTTAGGGCAAGCCTAAACATATCCGGAGTGCTTGAGCCTGGACACTTTCAAGCATTCGTATGCTTGTTTTACTTGCGTTGGTTAACACAGGTAGGCTGTACCGAAGGAATCCAAGGAAAAGAATCCTGTATAGTCGCAACATAGCAGCTGTGGACATTCCCCAGTTCTTTCCAGCGAAGAACTTGAACAAATGACAGATGCCTGTCAATCGCCTTTTCATGTAGGATACATGTGGGCTCCATGAGAGGTCTCTGTCAATTATAACACCTAGGAACGTGTATGATTGGAGGTGACGTATCCTTTTGCTGTTAGATCAGAACGCTGTACTTCTGCATTGGTTTGCGCGTAAATGCCACAAGTGCACATTTCTCAGAGGAAATTTCCAGAACTCGTTGACAGAGGTAAATAGCAACTTGAGTGGCAACTCTCTTAATTCGCGCTCGTAGCTGTAGACGTGTTACTGCAGACGTCCAAACGCAGATGTCGTCCGCAACGCGGACGACATCTGCCCACATTGACAATCTGACAGTACTTGGCAGATGCTCATTGAGAGCTACTAGCGTCAGGTTGAATAGTACAGGGCTAAGTATGCCACCCTGGAGAACACCACGGTGGCTCTAATGTAGCGAAGTGTCACCATCCTCGGTTCTCACGAAAAAGGATCGCTCAGAGAGATAGCTGCGTAGCCACTGAAACATCCGACCGCCCACTCCTACCTCCTTGAGAGCGGTGAGGACAGCTTCATGTGTGACGTTATCGTACGCCCCTTTAACATCAAGAAATAAAGAAGCGCAGAGACGCTTACGGCCTTTTTCGTGTTGCACGTAGCTGGCCATGTCTCTGACGCTATCAATTGATGACCGGCCACGGCGAAAACCCGTGATAGCGTCCGGGTAGATGTTGTGATGCTCCAGGAACCATTCTAGCCGTCCTAGTACCATCCTCTCCATCACTTTGCCCAAGCAACTAGCCGTGAAAATATACATTGGTTCAATGGCACAAATCGCACTTACAACGAACATCTCCGAGCGCCGCTGGTGAGTTACAGCGAACGGAGTCGGCACTCTCCCTACTTGCCAAGAAGCCACTTTCGACCCCCGATCAGGCATCGGCGAGGTGCCCATATATTCTTATTGTTAAACGCTGATTCTGCCTGCGCATCCCTCTAGTTGCCACTTTCCCCGACCACTTTTTAATAACTACCCTTCCGTCTTTTGTCACCCACCCCCCCCCCCCCCAACTCTGAGCACCCCCATCGCCAGACGAGGCCCGTGTTTTCACACTACCGCCGATCTTTGGGAGACCGGTCACCCATCTACCCTGTTTTTGATCGCTGGTGATCATTGGTGATCATTTTGGGGTCGCCACCTGGAGTGACCAGACCATTTGCCAACATTGTCGGCCACCGACTGTATCCGATCGTCTGCAACTAGAGCACGCGCGTACGCGACTGATAATTTGCGATTCGTTTCATGTTTAGGACTTGTTCACGCTCACTTCGCACTCAGCTCGGCAAGCCCTCCGCACGCGTTCGGAAGCACAACAAAGGCTGTTAATTTGCGCAGAACAAATCGCAAAATATCCAAGTTGGTGAGGCCACGCAAACCCACCGGCCTAACAAAACGATTTTTTTACCACGGCCGCCGATTCTTCGAACACCGCCGCGCGCACCGATCCAGGCGGCCAAGCTTTGACTTCTGCGTGCGCAGGCACTTTTTCAAGTTTTTCGACGAGCAAGCTGCGCGTTTTGCGGACTTTACAAGCAAGCTACCCAACCTGCTTCCTCGCCGTGTGTTTTGGTTTTCAAGGTCGCCCTCTCGCCCATCCTCCCCTCTTTATCGCAACTCCTTGCCCTTCTCTCGCAAATCTGCTCTCCTCTCTTGATCACAAACCCTTCGCCCGTCTCCACCACTCCGCGACGCCAGCCACGCTGGCTCGAATTAGTTTTGTTTTCTGACTGGAAACAGGCCCAGCGCTGTAATACGCGTTCTGGCGTGTGTGTCGCGTGTGCGCGTCTAGCTCGCTCTTGGTGTGTGTGCCTGTGTGGTCGGGATGGCAGACGGGAGGACTTGCACGCTTTTTCCTGCCACTCAACAAAACATTAAAAGTGTGAGCGCTTGGCTTGAGCGAAATCTGTGGGTTAGGTGCCGCGTTTCAAAGCGCTTGCTCATACCTGTTGACCACCTGGCAGCCAACTTGTTGCTTCGGTGGCCCCAGTATTCAGCTGTGGAGACTGTGAATATTTCATGGGCGGCGGTGACGGCTACATGTGCGCGAAACTGTCTTTAAAAGGCCGACTTCGTCGACGTCGGGCCCAATGCCAAGCCTGAAGCTTCCGAAAAGGATCACACCGGCAGCGACTTGTGGCAGCGCGTCGTCGACTCCGACCTGGAGAGCGGGTGGGACATTTGTTGCGATGGTTTAATTACGGCCGATGATGATGCCGACACTGCGGAATTGTGCACGTATTAGGGCATTGTGAATGAAGTACTTGGCGAGAGCGATTTGGAGGAATCGGATTGCGAGAGCAACGAAACTTTGAAGCCAGTGTTTCATGTAGCTTATGCCACGGGCCTCGGCAAACGAGCACCCTGCTGTTTTAAATGAACACGAGACAGCCCTAATAGCTTCTGCTCTTCGAAACACGTGCATCACAAACTTTTTTGGGCAGGAAAGTTTGTGTCACCACTAGCAACTTTTTAAAAAACTGTGTTTCATTTACTACGAACTTCAGGATACAGCGAATGAGTGCCGCGTCAGGCTAAGGTTCGTTATAAGCGGGCTCGACAGTATGAGGTAATAGACCAACGCAATACGAAAGTGAAGTGATTGAAGCGTACCATATTTGGCAACATGGCTCAAAAAAATGCATCAGTGTACCTTTACTATCACTGTCAAAGAAGGAGATTGCTTATTTAGAAAAATGTGGGTACTGATTCCAATTCTCTTTTCTAGTGCATCACATCACGTTTTTTTTTTTTTTTTTACGACGCATGCACGATTGGTTTTCCTGTGAACTTTATGTGTTTTGGTTTCATTAAACTCTGTAGCAAGTTCCAGCGTGAGTGTGTTGTTTTCTCCTCTTGTGAACCTGTCCTTAAGCTGGGTTTCTTCGTTTATTCGTAAAAGGATCTCGAACCAACGTTACACGTTCACTTCAGTCGAATTAGCAAAAGCATTGTGAGCATAGGATGCACATATTCCTCACACTTTTGTGACGAATATACTGAGTAAGCAGTTATCAATGCTTATCAATGCATTATCAATGCTTTATCAATGCATTATCAATTCATATCAACCACATTATCAATGCTTAGAAATTTTTATTTCTTTTTCCACAGTAACCCAGCCGGTACACGAAAAGTCTACAAATGAATTGTAGGCACCTTCATCATTTGTCTCTCAAGCTGTGGCACAAATAGTTCCTATGTTAAGGCATGCATACGATATACAATTGCATCCTATCACTCAATTATTGCTTCTAGGTACAATACTGACAACAAAGATCAAACAAACCCTTCAGTTCCTTTTTTAAACAACTCTAGAAGTAATTATGATCATTATTGGCTCCAGCTCTAGTAATGCTAGTAAATACAGGCAATCGAAACCAGCGTAGCGTTTCGCAGCGAACTGCCTTTCAGACAAAACCAGGTGTTTCGCACGGTAGCTTGATATCTTTTACGAGCACTGGTTTCCGCTGTCCCCAGCACTGGTTTCACTGACAACAGTAACGAGCGGTAGGTGGTCAAAGGCAAACGATCTTCACTACAAAACCTGAAACATGCATTGGCAAATGATGGGGAAAAGTACACTCGGACTCACGATTTTGTTCATCGCTACTAAAGGGAGGTTTAGAAACCACGGTGTTTACCCTCGCTTTACAAGTTAAGAGCTTAGCTTTTGGAACGGCAACATACACCCCGCACAGAAACATGAGCTGCAGCGCAATGTGACCACAGAAACGACCCTAACTGCAACAGGGCACAGCCACACAGTAAGACTTTCGCTCTTCAACTTCTTGCAATAATCTTATGCCGCACTCCTTGAGACGTGTCTACATAGGATCATTGACAGCGACAACTCTTTTAGCTTCGAAAAAACACTGCGATTCGATGCCAAAGTCCAGAAATGTGATCACAGTGTTCACGGTAGTGCTTCTGCACTACAAGCAATGAAGCACTTTTCAAAACAAAACGAAACCGAGAGAACTAAAAACCTACCGTGCGCGCTGACGTTTTGGATACATGTTGGGCCGACTTGGTGGGCTTCAATCGCGTTGCACAACACTCTCTCCTATATTTTTCCTTCCTCCATAATTCTGGGGCAGCGATGACCGTCACTGCCTATATTCTAGGTTTTTCGATTATACGACACCTGAATTATACGACTGTTTTGCGTGGTCCCCTGAAAGTTGTATAAACGAGGTTCAACTGTAAACATAAAATTCCTTTCTTGCCAACCATACGTTCGAGCTCAGGTGCGCTTGGTGCCTCCCCAGCAGAGGAAACTCTCTACTTTATCGTCGCCGAAATCCAATCAAATGGCATGACTCTCAAAAGAAAAAAACAAAAAAATAAGAGCACTAGCAAGTAAACATCACCATTGCTGGGAGGGACCAGTACCCGGCCCTCTCACGGCATGACCCACCAGAACGTCACCAAGGAGAGGCCGTTTGAGATCAAGGTCCCGCTCCCGTCAATGCGTCAGAGCGCTTACCCTGCACTCCTCGTCATTGGCTGTAAAAAAGAGGCCTCGCAGTAGAAGTAAAAGCCGCATCAGAAGCTGAAGCCATGGTGAACGAAATTTGAGTGGCGAGCCCAGTTTCTCTTCGGGCAACGGGCAGCTTCCACCTGACGGAAAGCCTAAGAGATTGTGCAAGGTGACTTGGTCACACCTGGAAACTGAAGAAAGCAATAGCCCAGGAAGAAGCTCGCTCCCTGAAGACCTAGCGAAGACCTCGGCGAGATTAGAGAAGTTATACAGAAAGAACAGGGAACTATGGGACGAACTGAGCAGAGCGAGACTACAAAATGAGAAATCGGCGAAGAAGATCGATGAGTTAGAACAAACACTAAATTAAATCCTCAAGCGCATAGCGGGGCACGTCGGAGGAGCCCCCACCCAGCATGGGCTCACAGAGCACACCATTGCTGCGGCGGAAGAGGAGATTGACATGCTCGACGTAGACAAACCAACAGTTGGGTCCAAACACAAAAATCTAAGTGGCACACAAGCGGGTGACACAGAAAAAAACATGCAAGAATTGAAGAGACCCAGGTCAAGTTCCAAGAAAGTAGATGTGCTCGAGCAAATGATCGCCAAGTTGGCGGATAAGACGGAATGCATGTTTGAAATGATTCTCACGAGACTGAACGAGTTCGACGCCAAACAAAATGAGCAATACGCCACCATACACACTCAACTTCTGGCCATGAACCAGCAAACAGAAAACCTACAACGAAGGAGACGCAGCTGCAGCCACCGGAAAGAGTCGATGCCCCGCCTCCCGTCACTAGCATTCCGACAATCGTCAGCAAAAGTAACAAAGTCAATGTCACCCGCCCCTGAAAGGAAGGGATGCGCAGTCAGTTGTACCCCCTACAACATCCTCAATGACCATGGCTACGCCTCGCGTGCACAACGGCAGACTCATCGTCTGGCGGTGGATCTGCAGAGGCTTCAAAAACAAAAAAGCTACGTTGAAAGTTGAAAGTTGAAATTTTATTTCACCACAACGATACACCGTGATTTACACAAACAAGAAACAATTGTGGCATAGAAAGTAGGAAAAAAGCTGCGCTATAGCAGCTTGACTAGCCCCACCTCCCATTTGTACAAGGCAACAGAAACAATGGCACACCAAACTCCATACGGTGCTCACGTATGATTGAAAGAAACGTTGATGCAGTACATGAAAACATGTACGTTGATGCAGTACATGAAAACACTTTCAAAAAAGAAACTTTCAGATGTGATTGCCTTACAAGACACTTATGACCACGCCAAACTTCTGAGGTACGTCATGCACTGTCCATTCTCTGAGAGCCCGGGGCGGAATATTACGATGTGTATCCTAGTAAGAAGGGCAATAGCGTTTGTTGAACACAAGCTGTACATGACGAGTGACATCAATTACGCTCTAATAAAAATCATACCGAGCAAGGGCATAACAGCTAAGCTGTTCGTCTTTAACGTTTACAGCACGCCCTCGAAGAAAAGTCTCACTCACACGTTCGACGGCCTCTTCTGCGAAGCGATGGCGAAAGCTGCCTCAAAACCTGTGTTGATTTGCGGAGACTTTAACGCCCCACACATTCACTGGGAATACGGCAAGGCCTCGCCCAAAACGAGGTGGCTGGCCGAACTAGTAGACGACCTCCGCCTCACCTTGCTGAATGAGCTAATGCCGTACACCAGAATTGGGCAGGGTGTGTGCCACGACACGACCCTTGACCTCTCGATGTGCGTGAACACAGATGTGGTGAGCTGGTAAAATACGTTTGAAGACCTAGAAAGAGATCATCGGATTCGCAACTTGGTCAATGACAGGGACGCAGAACAAAACGCTAATCGCAAAGTTAGGATTGTCGATTGGGACAAATTTCACAAAAACAAGGACAACGAAAAGGAAGACCCCACCAAGGATATCAAAACATCGTGCAGGAAAATCTTAGCACCCATGAAGAAAGCCACTAAAGAAATGTAATGGACGAACTGGCGGAAAGAGGAAGCTCCGGACGGCGAGGGAAGTGAAGCCCCAACCAAACCAGACTAGAGAGCTGTGAGGCGCACCTTGTCCTAGCCAAAAAATCGATGCACCGTAGAGTAAGCAAGCAGAAGTTTAATAAAAAGCTACGAAAAAAGGTTGCCGAAGTCAACCGCGAAATCGAGACACACTGTTCCCACTAATGTTAGTTGGAATGGGAAGAGCTTTGCAATACCACGATCGGAAACATTAGCGCGCGATGCACCTGAGCGATCCTGAAGCACCTATTAGACCCCGCCAGAACCAGGACGGCAGTCGGTCAGATGGGGCCAAGTTGCAGCATAAATACAAGAATAATCCAGAGGCTCTCACGGACAAGGTCGTGTGGACGCACCTCACTCGTCCTGAGGGTCTAGACAACTTCAAGTATACTGGTGCACCTAATGAAAAGCTCGACGCCGACTTCTCTGTGCAGGAGATCAGGCCAATTCTCCAGTTACTCAAAATGAAGTCGGCACCCGGCCCAGACAAAATCACCAAAAAGATCCTCAGAAACCGAGACGACGTCATCGTGAACCTATGCGAGTATGTCAATGAGTGCTGGAAGACAGGTCGGGTTCCGCGCGAATGGAAAATCGCGGACTTATGATTATACCCAAACTGGGCAGGCCACTGGTAGTCAAGAAACTGAGGCCGATCTCCCTCCCGTCGTGCATCGGCAAGGTGATGGAGCATGCCTGCCTCTATAAGGTGGTAACGCTCCTCAAATGGCGAAACGCGTCTAGCACCCACATCATCGGGTTCCCAAAAGAACTCTCCATGCAGGACTCAATGCTGCAAATTAAAGAACAAGTCGTTGACGCACCGAGCACGCACTTTCGTGCCATGCTCAGGCTCGATCTCAAAAGTGCTTTGGACTCTGCGAGGCACACGGCCATACTGGAGAAAATCAATACCTACGGGAGAGATTCCACCAATATGTCGCTAGCTTCCTCTACGGACGAGAAGTGCGAATCAAGATAGACGGGTTACCAGCAAAGACGATCAAGAAGGGAGGTGCCGAGATGCCGCAAAGCTCCGTGCTCTACCCAATGCTGCCCAACATCGTTATAATCGGCCTTCCGGTGCGGCTCCACACGATGAAAGGCATCAACCACACAATCTACGTGGACGATATTATGATATGAACCCCAGAGATCATAAGTTCTAAGAGTATGCAAGACAGGCTGCAGCGAGCAGTCAGGGAAGTCGACAAGCACCTCGAAGACACGGGGCTCGTCTGCGCTCCAAACAAGCCGGACGTCCTGCTCCACAGACCTCGAAAACCGGAACGCATATTTGGAATTGCTGGCCCCGCATCGCACGAAAGAAGGAAAAGAAAGAGTGCGGGGAGGACACCAGTGCCAGCCTCAGGATTGCTCGCGCGCTATTGGTTCGCCTCTGGAGGTGACGTGCTGGTGATGCGCACGCTGGTGACGTAGCGACACCGGCTAAACTTGCACACCTGCACCTCATTTTCAGCCATGCTCCCCGCTCTGCCATAGACCCTCTCCAGCTAAGCAGCGCAGCCCCCGCCATAATCCGTGGTAACGAGGGACGGGGTCTGGGTTACACAATAAGGTAGTGAAGAAAAGACTTCAGTTGGGTGCTCAAGCTGCCCATTGAGATGCCGCGGAAAACTCACAGAGGGCATTGTTAACTCCCCCAAGATTGCCCGCTTCGTGGTCATTTGAAGCCAAGACATGGGGCGAATTTTCGCTCAGCCGCCGATCTCCCGAAGACACGCCGGAAGTCACTGTCGTCGCGGAGTCTCGGAAACACAGAAAAGTATTAGCGGCTGTTCCATCGTGCCGAAGCACCCTCACCCCTTCGGTGTCTTGGATGGATCGCTACCGTGCGGCGAGGGCGCCAGCGAGTGAATTTCGATAAGATGGCGATAGCACGGTGATGGTTTCAATGAGATAAGAGGTTCCTACTGTCAACGTGAAGTGCCTCCGTGACGCCTTCAGCACAGACAGCAGCAATGCAACTAATACGACGTGGAACGTCCTATTAGTTGCTTTGCTGTAGCTGGCGAGCCACTCGTGCGCATCCGTTTGTGCAGAGGTCGACGAGGAGGCACTTCACGTCAGATGGGCCAGCCGAACTAGCGTCTATTTCGCAAGTAAATGTGCGCGAGGCTCCCATGTCATTCGGAGCTGCGTCGTTGACCGAAACACGCTTCACGTTTGATGTGTTGGCGTCTAATTCAGACGTGAGCATCTGGGCGTTTGCCATGACAGTCGGAATCGCGTTTCTGCAAGGGCAGTTGGAACTAGTATGGTGTGTGACAGAAGTGCGATGCATGTGATTGAACGTTAGATGGTAATTTCGAACTGTAATTCGCACATGAGCGTCGACCATGCCAGCGATGGCGAGTATGATGTAGTGGTTGATTGAATAAAACAAAACAAAAAAGTCACACTTCTACAACTATTGCAGGTAGCACGGTTCGGCTCAGCTCTTGTAGGGAGAGGGAAAGAGAGATGCAGAAAGGCAGAAGGGAAAGGTAGAGAAAGAGTGTGGCGGCAGGTTGTGGGTGCTTCCCTACGATGGAAGAGCCGGAAAAACTCCGCACATTATATCGCCGGTGCATGCGTGTGTCACCAGCACGTCACCCACAGGCGTGCACGTCCCCTACAGAGAGGAACCAATAGCGCGCGAGCAATCTTGACTGGCACTGGCGTCCTCCTCGCACTCTTTCTTTTCCCTCTTTCGTGCGATGCGAGCCAGCAATTCCAAATACGCAACCAAAACGACCCCCCCCCCCCCACCCACCCACCGAAGGACATGGCCGAGGCACATCAGACAGGCGTTTGTGTCACGAGAAAAGAAAGAGTTCGCATACCTACGGCGTCCAAGATACACAAGTCCTCGGCCTCTGGCTGAAAGAAAACGGTGCCAATTTTGAGATGGTCACCCCGCTGCAGAAAAAAGTGGCAGCCGCCACAAACCTGGTACGAAGAATCACGAACAAGAGGAAAAGAATGAAAGAGCACAAGCTAGTGAGACTAATACAGGTGTATGCTTTAAGCCACATCACATACGTTGCTGCTTACGCCGACTGGAGTAGAAGCAATAATCTGCTGAACACGGTCATCCGCAGGGCTTACAAAACTGCATTAGGCATACCTCTCTACACCACCAACTGCAGACTCTTTGAGCTGGGCGTGCACAAGACGTTCGCTGAAATTATTAAAGCTCCGAGGAGCGCCTAGCTCGAGAAACTTTCGGGCACCAGGACTGCAAGAACCATCTTCGCCTCCCTCGAGATACGTTACAACGAAATGCGGGGACTGAAGGACGCGCTATTGCCAGCCGACAAGAATGATATACTCACAGAGAATATGCCTAGAAACATGTACCCAGTGCACGGTGCCGAAAGGCACTGCTGCCCGAGCTGGAAGCTATGAGCTACGCTGCTGCAGTGCGCCACAACGCTCCTCCCCGTCCACACCAAAATGCGGCCCCGTCGCACTTCCATCACCAGGCGCCATTGCCGCCCCCACCTCCACCGACATCCTACCGTTCGCCAGCGGGCCAGCGCAGTGCGCCAAGGAAAACCGACGTTTGGCGTGCAACTGACAACCGCCTGCTCTGCTACCACTACGACGAGGCCGGGCACACCTACCGCCATTGCCAGTACAGACAGATGGCACTGCATGGCTTCACCGTCAATGCACCACGTCCGCAGCCAGGGGAACGGCCACGTGACTACCTGAGAGGAACTCAATGGACACCACGAAGTCCTCCCTGTTCGCTGTCGCCCAGCCGCCGCATGTCACCGCACCACCGGCAGTACTCTGGCACAATGCGGGGCCAGTCTCCTAGCCTGTATCCGGGAAACTAAGGGCAGAAACTGATGGAGGTGCGGTTGCTATGCGACGAACTACCCAAGATCCTCCGACGACGATGACGCGGCGATGGAGCTTTTCGAACACGACGCCAACCAGGCAAAGTCCTGACGACAAAATTTCACTTGTCAAAGGTGACTTGACGATGCAAGATGAAAGCAGCAAAACATGCCGATGCAGCCGTGACCCGACGGCACGGCCTAACTGCAACGCGAGACGGTGAACTAGTGACCTCGACATTCTTATCAACAACCACAGTGTGACCGCTCTCGTCGATACTGGAGCCGACTATTCCGTCATCAGTGGGTCGTTCGCCACGAAGTTGAAGAAAGTTAGGACAGCTTGGGAAGGCCCAGAAATCCACACAGCTGAAGGTCATCTCGTAACACCGGCAGGAATCTGCACAGCGAGAGTCGTCATTAACGGCCGTATTTATCCTGCAGACTTCGTAGTCCTACAGCGTTGCTCGAGAGATGTCATCCATGGCATGGACTTCTTATGCCTCTATGGTGCCGTTTCAAGTTTCAAATTTATTATTTTCCAAAAACAAGTTACAAAACCTAGGAAATACAGACGAGGGTCGCAGAGCCAGAGATTTTAGTGGGACCCTCGGTTTGTCGATACAAAATGACGGTAAAATTTATACAGAGCAACAGAAAATTCTTACAATGTATGGACATCAAAACACACTTTTATATCACAAATCAAGCCAAAACACGCAACATGGTATAAAAAAAGCCGGAGAACAAACTAGTAAAACAGGCAAACAATCACAAGTATGGTTATTCGAGAAAATTATTTTTTTACGGACTTTTTGAACAAAGGAAATGGAGAGCAATGCTTAATGCTAGAAGGTAACGCATTTCAAAAGGATGTCGCACTGAAAGCGGAAGTTTTTAGGCCATAATTAGTATGAGCGGGGTGTAACAGGAAATTTTTATTAGCCGCAAACCTGGTCACATTATTCTGCAAAAGATGAGATGCAATAAATGGGAATGCCAGTTGATTATACAGAAATTTGTGGAATAAGCTCACGAGATTATACCAAAACAAAAGATTTACTGGCAAGATATTGTAAGAGCGTAGTAATGTGTAGGCGTTCGATTGCGAAGAACTAGAAGTGACAATGCGTATTGACTGATTTTGAATGTGCTGTATTGATGGTAAATGACCAGCATAAGTGTTGCCCCATAAGACTACACTGTAAGTAATATGACTATGAATGAACGCAAAATACAGCGCCAGTAGAGCTTCACGGGAAAAGAAAGGGCGACCTTTGATTAATGCGCTGATACCAAACGACGTCTTCTGCTTAACATTGTTAAAGTGACTGCGAAAGGTAAGGCATGGGTCAAGATGTATGCCAAAAAAAACATCAGAACAAGCAGAAATGGAATGAATACCAAGTTGTAGTGAGGGAATAGTAGATAATGACCTCTGAGCCCTTTTAAACACTGTAAATTTAGTTTTTGTGGTGTTGTTAACTGAGTGATTACTGCTGCATCAATTCATGAGGGCACTTGATGCAAGATTTAACTTTGAAACAAAATCAATGTTTTTATCAGATGAATGTTTTTGTTGTGTCATCAGCATATAGAACACAGTGACCACAGTCAAAAGAGCTAAGAACATCAAGAAGATCATTCACATATAAAATAAATAGCAAAGGACCCAATACTGAGCTCCGCGGTACTCCTTGGTTAACATATTTTATTGTAGAGAAGGTATTTGCGACGTGTACTGTGCACTGTCGGTCAGTAATTTTTTAAGAATGTAAGCGCAGGGCCAGTTTCGTAGGAGAGAAGTTTATGCAATAAGATTTAATGATTTACAGTGTCAAAGGCTTTAGTGAGATCTGAAAAAATCGAACCCACTAAATTTCCCAAATCGATACTTTTTTTTATGTAATCAGTTGACCTACCTGGATTTTCAGAAACCAAATTGGCTGTCTTTAAGCAACTTAAATTTAACTAAATATCCATTCAGACAATTAACAAACAATTTTTCGACTAGTTTAATGAGGCAGGAAAGAATTGAAATAGGACGGTAGTTAGAAACTGTTTGTTTATGGCCTTTTTTAAAAAACTGCAATTACTCTAGCTTTTTTTTTTTAAGAATGAAGGAAATAAACCCCGTTTAAACATAACGTTGATAATATGACACAGCTTATCAGAAACTAAATGTGCAACCAGTTTTGAATGCCTTACACAAATGTCATCTAACCCAGGCCCTGTATTTTTAAGATTAGCAATAGTGGAAAAGACTTCCAGTGGTGTTGTTGGGAAAAGAAAGAATGACTGCGTGGTACGTCACAGAGAAGTGTGCGACTGTGCATGGGAGCGGTGGTTAGTATAGACGGAAGAAAAGCATTCCGAGAAAGCATTGACAATTTCTTTGGGCTCCGAGAAGGTGGATCCATTGTAGTCGATTTGGTTAAAGGGACATTAGCAAATGACTTGTTAAGGAAGGAGTTGAGCAGCTGCCACTGCCTTTTGCGGTTAGTCCTGTTCTTGTCGAATTCATTTTCATAGTACCTTTTTTTCACTTGCTTGAGCAAGGTATTTATTAGACTGCAATAAGACTTGTATCGTTTATCAAGGCACATATTAAAAGGCTGATGCTTCTTTTTTTAAACATGTTTTCTTCCTTAAACTATTTAGAAGACCATTGGTCATCCATGGGTTGTGAGCATACTTGTATTTTTTTTTACATTGGACAGTACGCGTGTTGGTCGCAACTGCGAGTAAAAATGACGAGCAAAATGCTCGCAAGGCTGCATCTGCATCTGACATAGACATAACAGGCACCCAGTCAGTTGTACTGATAGCCTCAACAAAGAAATTAAAACTAAATACAGATGCAAAATAGCTAATATTGCGTGTGTGTGGGTTATGCTTTCGAATGCGAGGAAGATGGGAAAATGATCGATCATATCGGTGTCAACAACCCCCACGCAGGGTGGTGCCGCCAAGTTGGATAACACGTGATCAATGAGTGTACCGGCACCATGAGATGCTACTCTAGTTGGACACTCAACAAGTGATTCAAAGCCAAATCCAGTGAAACAATCAGTGTTCTTTGCATAAGGAATACAGTCCGTGACAAGCAAGTTAATATTCACATCACCTACAATTACTACGTTCTTATTTCCAAAAATTAGCTTGGATAAAACTTGTGGAGATAAGTTCGCACTAGGCTTACCTACTAAGCCTCAACCGTGTAGGGATGCGACGTCCTCCACTGCCGCTGCATGCGACGACGCTGCGGCCCCACTCACGGGCTTGCAGGCCGTATGGGGAACTCCGCAAGACCAAGCAAGTATGCTTGCCTAGGGTGCGACGACACACGCACAAGGGCCGAAGTCGAATGCACGAACGAGAAGCCACCTGCTGAGCAGCGCATCAACCTCTTGTGGGGGACTGAGAGCACTTGTCACGACGAACGAATCGTCGGGCGCAACATAGCTCGTAGGAGAGGAGGATGTCACGCGCAGCCCAAAGGGAAATGGCGCTACGTTGTGACGTAGGCTCGCGCAGTCATCTTGGCGTAGCATGCCCGGACATACCAGCACGGGATGGAGCCGACGCTTGACTCGCCCAGCCCAAGAGGCGCCCATGCAGCCATCTTGGCAGATGCCGGTGCTTATGCGCGCCCAAGCTACGCAGTCGGCACGCGCGCGGCAGCTGGGGAACAAGACGCAAGGTAGGAGGGCGTTCTCGATTCCCGCATCCCCCCTCCTAAGACCGAGGCCGCCCTAAAGACGCTGTAATAAAAGGATCCACCGACACCGAAAAAACAGGTCCAGCTCTGTGCTGTCCACGAGATCGTCAGGCACTTCGATGTCTTCGTTCGGCGGCGTCTCAGCAGTAACCTGGGGCCGCGGAAGGGCGGCGGACACCGCAGCAGCGATGGCCGACTTGAATGAAGAGTCCGTGACGAGCGCCGCCACAACCGCCTGATTGGAGTCGGTCGACAGGGCGGGTCGAAGGCCCGAGCCAGGCGGCACCGCTGGAGTGGACAGGACTGCAGGGTCACTGCCGGACTTCGCTCGGTGAACCCGCGAATGGAGGTGGGTAGCCTCGTGCACCAGCAGGACACCACAAGCGTCGCAGTAGGAGGCCTCAGGAACAGGCGCCATCAAGGCACCTCCGGAAGCGTCGAGCAGGTCCGAAAGGGTGCGTCCGCAGAAAGGACGCAGACAGACTCGAGGTCTAACCCCACCCGAACTTTGCGTTGCTTGGACCAGCGACGAGTCGACACGAAGGCGACTGGGGCCTCAGTGCCTTGTTGGAACGTCCACGTAGGGACTTCACGACGAGGCGGTGTCTTGTTAGCAGGGGCCGGTGGAGCATTCGACGAAGGCGGCATGGACACGGACGAGGCCTGCGGAACAACCCAGCGCACGGCTGGTCTACCGGGCTTTTTCTTGGAGGAACGGGCCATCGAGGAGGACATCACGAATGCTGGTGTGTCGGTGAAAAGCCGAAATGCAACTGAAGGTGCGGCCCCGGAGGCACGACAGGCTGGCCCATTAAAGAGAGCCTACTCTGTTGGATTGTCGGATTGAAGTGCTCGAGCAGCCGGGAGCGCCAGGAACCAGGTGGATACTCTGCGCGCAGCGCGTGTAATGGTGTTCCCAGGGAGAAAGCTCGCCAGGTAGCCGTTACTGTTGCTGCTGGATGGGCTCTCGCACAGCAGCTATAATCTCCGCTCCTTTACATGGAGGGGATAACATCCCGCTACATGCCGGGGACGAAAATCAGCCTAAGTGCGTTTTCGCAGGTTGTACCAGTGGCATGGTTTGGAACCAGACTTATCCCGGCTTCCCTGCGGTTCGGTGACCGCCTCCCCCTCCCCGAAGTCGTTGCTGCAGGCAACGACAGGTTTGAGGTCGGAGACGTTAACTGGACCGCCGACTGGTCTCCTCTGGGAGTCAGCCAGCTTGTATATCAGGGGCGACACTTTGGTCTGCACTCGGTATGGGCTCAACCACTTGGCCGAAAGGGAGGCCGAGATGCCTTTGGCGGCGTCACTCAAGACGTGATTGCGCCTGAAGACAAGATCACCGACATCGTAACGGACATCCCGATGTGACCGGTCGTATTGAGCCTTCTGACCAGCTCATGCTTTCGCCAGGTCAGAACGCGCCAGGTCGAGGGCCGTGTCCATCCGTGAGCGCAGTTCCGCCGCGTAATGAGACGGGCTGACCTTCGCGGCGCTTGCCCTGCCGCCGCCCCGTAGCACGCGGTCCATGGGGTTAGGCAGCTTTCTCCAAAAGTTGAGGAAGGTGGGCGTGTACCCTGTCAAGCGATTGACCGTAGACCGCAAGGAGAAGCCGATCTCGTTAAGACAGGCATCCCAATCCCTGTGTTGCTGCGCAAAGGCTGTCAGCGAGGGCTTGAGGTTCTGGTTGATCCGCTCGGTCGGGTTGATCTGGTGGTGATACGTGGTTGTTTTATGGTGCTTAATGCCGAAGGCAGCACACGCATCCACAAACACCAAAGCGGGTAAAAGACAAAGCGGGTAAAGACCTCGGTCAACTTGTCCCAGATTGCGCGTACCGTTAACTTCCGAAGGAGAAACAGTTTGACCCACTTCGTGAAGTGATCTGTGACAGCCGGGAGAAAAACGTGGCCTCTCCGACTTCTTGGGAAAGGTCCCATAATGTCACAGGCCACGACTTGCCGGGGTTGTTGGCTGTCGATCGGCTGCATGAGCCCGGGAGGCTTCACACATTGGCACACGCGGCATGAGCGGGCGTAGTGAAGGGCGTCACGCTTCATGCCAGGCCAGGTAGCAGAGCGGCACAACTTTTGAAAAGTCTTAAGGCCACTCGCGTGTCCGGCCAACCGCGAGTCGTGGAAATAACCTAGGGTGGCTTTCCTTAGACTGTGGGGTATCACCATCTTGAAAGACTCCTGGGGAGCTTCTTCAGATGGGACGTAGCGCAGGAGAACGCCGTCGGCATCAAGCAGGTACAAGTCCAACGTGCCCGCAGCAATACCAGCCTGTGTACGGCACTCGGCGCCGACAGCAATACCAGCTGACTGTTCGCGCCCGGTGGCTTGACCGCCACGCTCCGCTTGGGAGCTCAGCTACTTGAGCTCGTCAACGATGTGTTGAAAAAACGGATCGTCCTTCTGTGCCTTGAGCAGCTCCTCTCTGCTAAAGACAATACCAGCGGATGTGACAGGGTCTACCAGGTATGCGTCCTCCCCCGAGGCTGTCGACTCGAAAGTCACTTCGCTATCGGGGTTTGCGCCTTTCGACCCTTTGGAGCCAGAGGGCCTGGGGTCTACTAGATGCGACTGCTCTAGGGAATGGCGGACACAAGTGCCGGACGCCAAAACTGGGGCACGCGACAAGGTGTCAGCCATGACGATCGAACTCCCTTTCCGGTACCGCACAACAAAGTTGTACCGCTGCAAGGTCAACGCGCCCAGCACGCGAGGCGGCCCAATGGCTCGCGCAAGCGCTTAAGCCAGGTGAGTCCCATGTGGTCCGTTTCCACCACGAATGGCATGCCCTCGACATAGCGGTCGAACTTCCGGAGAGCAAAAACTATAGCGAGACATTCCCTTTCTGTGACGCTATAGTTACGCTCGGCGGCGTTAAGTGACCGGCTCGCAAAGACGACTAGCCGAAGGACGCCGTCGAGCTGCTGAAGCAGTACCGCGCCGAGACCCAGGTCGCTCGCGTCTGCTTCGACAACGAACTTTCTGTTCAGATCAGGCAGCTTTAACTCGGCTCAGGCCACTAGAGCTTCGGAGAGCGCCTTGAAGGCTCGCTCTTGTTCTGGCCCCCAGCTCCATCATGCCGACTTCTTCAAGAGTGCAATCAAAGGCGCTTGGAGGGCCGCACAGTTTGGGATGAACTGTCGATAGTAGTTCGCCATGCCCAAAAAGCGCCTCAGGCCCTGAATGTTTGCCGGCGTCGGGTACTCCACAACGGCACGTACCTTCTCCTCGCACGGCAGAACACGACCGCTCTGAAGGGTAAAGCCTAATAGTGAGATGCAAGTCTCAGCTAGTTGAGCTTTCTTCGGTTTCAAAGTCAACCCGGCGGCACGCAACCTCCCGAGAACATCTTCCAAGTGGTGAAGGTGTTCCTCGAACGTTCGATGATGTCGTCAAGGTATGCCATGGCGTGTTGCCACTTAGCGTACCCTAGAACGTGGTACATCAATCTCTGGAACGTAGCTACAGCTCCAGAACAGCCAAACGGCATGCGGGTAAACTCGTACAAACCTCTGTGAGAGGTGAACGCAGTTTTGCCCACGTCAGCTAGCTCCATCTGAACCTGTAGGTAACCGCGGCTAGCATCCAAGGTGCTGGAGTAGCAGGCACCGCCTAGAGCAGCCACGATCGAGTCAACGTTAGGCATAAGATAAGCATCCTTCGTCGTGACCTCGTCCAGCCGGCCTGTGGCAGTCCACACAGAGCCGGTGAGAGCCGTCTCTTTTGGGGACATTACCACCGGTGAACCCCAAGGACTGTTTGAGCGTTACACAACTCCGGTCTCAATCAACTCGTCCAATGCCTGGTCAATTGCCTTCCTCTTTGCCGCACTAACCGGGCGAGGATTGCATTTCCGCGGTAGTGCGTCGCCTGTGTCAATCCGGTGCCTCACCAGAGAGGTGCAGCCCTGGCGTTCCGTGGACGTGTCGCTGAAACGTGTGAACAGCGACGACAGGCGTGCTTTCTCGCAATTCGACAAGCTGTCCGGCAAAGGCGGCAGCGAGCCATTCGAGCTGCTGCTTAGCGGGGGGGTCAGCGGCATAGCCGGGATCTCGTTCACTGCGGCAGCATTATGCTCGAGGGAAAGCTGTACGCACGGACCGTTTTCCGCCGCGCCAGCCAAAGGACCAGTCTTGGCATCGAAGGGGGAGACGCGGGCCGCGGGGGGGCAACGCTTAGTCTCCTTTGCTCCTTCTTCCTCGTGGCATCCGGCCACTTACTGGCAGCCGACACCACGGGAGGTGCAGCGAAAGGCCGTAGGACGCCGGAAGGGCCGTCCCTGTAGCCTCCGCTTGCGACATCAACCACGATACCTGTGCGCGCGAGGAAGTCACGACTGAGAATTACAGGCACGGAAAGACCAGGGAGATACACAAAGCGCTGTTGGCGTGCGCGATTCTCCCGACGCACAACCAACCGCGCAGAGCCGCACGAGGTGGCGGTACCGCTGGCGAAGTGGAAGGCAGTGTCGCAAGCTCGAATGCGGACAAAGCGGTTGCGCAAATAAGCCCTAACCTATTGGCCGAACAGCAAGATCGAAGCCCCGCTATCCAGCAACGCCGCAAACTATCGACCAGCGATCGTAAGGGCAATGAATAGCGCCGGCGTGGCTGGAATGTCATGTCCAGCACGACACGCCATCGGTACCAATCATTGTGTTACACTCCCGTGCCCTCTTACTGCTGCAGCCGCCGGCAAGGGGGAGCTCACCGAGGGCTCACCCCGTTTCCCGACAGGCGAGCAGGCCTTTGTGACGGTTGGGGCGCGTTGCACTCACGCGCGGTGTGACCACGCTCACGGCAACGAAAGTAGACAACGCCTTTTCCTCCAACAGGGGGGATTTTCGCGATCCTTTAGAGCTTTGAGGTGTCTGTTCGCTAGCTGCATTGGGGGCTCCACGATCAGATATCTCCTCGCGCCCACGTTGGGCGCCAGTTATGTGGAGATAGGTTTGCACTAGGCTTACCTACTAAGCGCAACCGTGTAGGGATGCGACGTCCTCCACTCCTGCTGCGTGCGACAACGCTGCGGCCGGGTTTGTCGTTTTTTCCGACACAGGGCAGAAATCAAGCACGAGGCAGGAAAACAAGAACAACGGGTTTATTAACCCAAGATGCAGCACAGTGCGACACTCACGGGCCTGCAGGCCGTATAAAGAACTCTGCAAGACCGAGCAAACACACTTGCCTAGGGCGTGACGACTCCCGCACAAGGGCCGAAGTCGAACGCACGAACGAGAAGCCGCCTGCTGAGCAGGGCATCAACCCCTCTTGGAGGCCTGAGAGCATCTGCCGCGACGAGCAAATCTTCGGGCGCAACATAGCTCGTAGGAGAGGAAGATGTCACGCGCGGCCCAAAAGGAAATGGCGCTGCCTTGTGACGTAGGCCCGCGCAGCGTGCCAGCGTAGCGTGGCAGCGCGGGGCGGAGCCGACGCTTGACTCACCCATACCAAGAGGCGCCCCGGCAGCCATCTTGGCGGATGCCGGTGCATATGCGCACCCGGGCTACGCCGTCGGCGCGCGCGCTGCATCTGGTGATCGAGGCGCCAGGTAGGAGGGTGCTCTAGATTGCCACAAACTTCACTCAGACGGCACAAAAAATCACAAAGGGACGACGATGGTGAGCGACAAATGCAACCCAGAATTAGGTTCTTTTGATTATTAAGGAATGAGTGGTCAACCTCTACCCACACTGACTCGCAATGATTTACATTTAATTCAAGGTCACATCTGCACGTGTAAGCGACATCCTAGGAAAGAAAAATCACGGCACCCCTATGACTATCACTTTGGCGATGGCAATATTCAGCTTGATAAGACGGGAAACCGGTCATGTAGTTGTCTGCTTCACAAAGCCAAGTCTCTGATATGCAGATAAACGTGAAGGCATGCTGAACTGTGGAAATGAAGTCAGTAATTGCATCTATATTCTTACGAAGGCTACGTGCATTGAAGTGAATGAGGGAACGACTCATTTTCGAAAGTTGATGCCGCACATATTCCGGAGAATGCGAGACATGAAACGAGAGAGTGAACTATACCTCCCTTAGGGTATGAGTGAAAGGAAGTTTACAATACATCACGTGAAGATTCGAAGATCGGACTCAGTGGAAATGCGATACACTCTGCTGTCTGCTTTCTGGGCTTTTATCTGGGAGTTATCAGTCCACAAGTGCTTCCACTTGAGTTTATTTTTCAGTGCCAGCACCTTTGAGAACAATTTCTAGTTATCAAGAGTTAAATGGTCATTAACATAGATTGGCAGGTTAGTGCCACCAGAGAAGCCGATATTGTCAGTGTGCAGTCTGGCTCTGCGAGCCTTCTTCATGAAATCATTTTTTTTTATCACGCGAGCAGATTTTTTTTATCACGCGAGCAGAAGCGAACATTAATGCTCTTTTCGGTGGTCTTGGAGCTGACACGGAGAACAGTGTCAATATCGGGGGGTGAGACGGGGAACATCCCCAGGAATTCTAGACATAACATGTCGCGCCATCTCTCGGCGGCTGCCGGATCACCTGAGCGTAACTGAATGGGAAGCGCACGAAAAAAATTCATATCTCACGAACCAGACACGATATCAAAAACGACTCCCGGTTTATAATGCTACGCAACCACCATAACATTTGACGCCTGATTTCAATGTCGTGCGACTAAGAGCCTTCCTTCCCAGACAATCTGAATATTTTTCCACACAGCCTATGGGAGCGGACCCAATTTTGACACGCTTTGGCCTCTTTAAACATCGATTGCAAAGCTTAGAAAATAGATTTGAAAAACGACTCCCGGTTTTAGATTGGCCGATAAACGATCTTTCGATTATTATAATGCATTATTTCGTAGCTTAAGCCATGTAGCTTCCTGGATCGTTTTTTGTAAACCTTATAAACCCTTTTCATAAATTTAAAGCTGGCTTTCTTGCAATAAACCTTGGTATAACGGAGAAGCCAGTTAACAATTAGTAAATAGCGTGTTGCGCTGTTTGGTTACAGTTTGACGAGGAAAACGCGTCCATGTGCAACTAGGGCATCATTTCCACTTGATGAATGGCAGGTACTGCCGTTAGTGAACGAATATGCAGTGCAGGGAAGCGAACTTGCGGAGTATAAAATGTGCTTATTGGTTGTTTTCAAGGCCCGCATTTGCATCGGTGTGTTTCAGAACTGCTCGGGGCGCTCACAGTATTTTTCAATGCATGTACTTCGTCTTGCATTTAATTTTTCACGCATCACTCGTATAAAAAAATTACGAGGTTCGAACTGCGATTCGTGCACCAGATAGAAGATTATGGATTGCTGCAGCGAAAATAGAACGCGTTGTGAGTAATATCATTCGGAATAACCATATCGCGCAAGAGTACTTTAAGGGGAGACGCGGGTCGAAAAGTTTTTCCGGCTGTATTGGCATCCTTGGACTATAATCTATTACTTCTGAAAATATCAAGCTGAAATTCGCACGAGCAATTATTAAAAAATGCTTCCAAGTGGGCAGCGGTGACGCGAGAAATGCGCGAAAGTCGCGAAAAACGGCGAAGTTCGCGTCGTCCTGTCGCGAAAACGACGCGTTGGCCGCCATTTGCAATCGTGCACGCATGCTGCGAAGGCCGTATCCTTCATAATCCACTAGTAGCCAGTCTCGTACCTTCACGCAGAATAAACAAAAAACGAGAAAAACAATGCGTACGTCACGCGTTTTGAATATCGCGGCACACAGCGCGAGGCCGCCATTGGACGGCGGTGCGCTCCACGCTCCTCCCCCTCCTATCTCTCCGGCAAAAGAGCGAAGCCTCGGACGCCGCGATCGAGTTTTTCTGCGTTTCTCTGCATTTTTGCGTCATGGCAAGCCCGAAGAAGTGCAGTTCAGATAATCGAAATTTCAGAACTCGCCACAAGTATCAAGGGAAACGGCGTCGGACGCTTCGCAAAGCGACAGCGAACGACGATGTCGCCCCTGACCAACGCCCCGACGCTCCGACTTCGGATAGGCCTAACACCGTCACCGAACCCTGCGACAGTGATTGTGAAATAGCCGCTGCCGTGGAATTCGTCAGTGCATCCCAAAAGAAGATTGGATTCTTCGAGAGTGAACGTAGACCGGTAGATGCTGCTACTGCGAACATGCTGCTTTGCGAAATCGATGCGCTGACGGCACTTGTGGCGGGTGCGCAATGCCCAACCTGCCGCGAACGGAAGCTCGGCGCGCGAGAGGCAGCTGGAAAGCGCAAAGGACTTTCGGCATTCCTCGAACTGTGCTGTCAAAATTCTGATTGCCCTGAATCTGCACTTTCGTTCACGCACACGTCGAGACGTACTGCTTCGGCCGGGGACCAAGGAACGAGCGCTCGTTTTGACAGCGGCGGCTCGCGTGACAGCTTTGCTGTAAACGTGAAGGCAGTTCTGGCAGCACGCGCTATAGGCGCAGGCCACGACCAACTTTCACGATTTTGTGTGATTCTCGGTCTTCCGAGCCCGATGCATCACAAGACATTCAACGGCATTTGCAAGAAGCTCCATGGTGCGGCGATGACGGCAGTGAGCAAAAACTTGCACCAGGCACGAAACATCACGAAGGACGCAGTCGGCGGCAGAGATGTGCCAGTTATGTTTGATGGCACCTGGCACAAAAGAGGTCATAAAAGCCACAATGGAGTGGGCACAGTCGTGTCCCTGGACACGGGGCTCTGCCTCGATTTTGAAGTTCTTGCGAACTACTGCCATGCTTGCAGTATACACAGGGACCTTGGGGAGGATGAAGAGATATGGCGAGCTTTTCATCTTCCAGTTTGCCAAAAAAACACTGACTGCTCATCCCATGCAATGGAACCTGCGGCAGCTGTCAATATATGGCAGAGGACCTTGTCTTATGAAACTCCACTGCGATTCACCAGCTTCCTAAGTGATGGTGACAGCAAGGCCTACACTGCAGTCTGCGAGGCAAATGTATACTGTGACACCCCCATTGACAAAGAAGAGTGCACGAACAACGTTGCAAAGCGCTTGGGAACTGCCCTACGGAAATTGGCAACGCCACTGCCACGAGGCGAAAAACTGAAAGATGCGACAATAATAAAACTACAAACATATTACAAGATCGCCATCACGAGCGACAAGGACAGTGTCCGAAATATGTACACTGCCATATGGGCATCGTATTTTCATTGCTGCTCCAGTGATGGTGCCAGTAGCCACAACTTTTGCCCCGCGGGACCAAATTCGTGGTGCAAGCACAAGCGTGCGGAAGCACTGGGGAAGCCTGCACCACGCCACACCCTACTGTTGACGAAGGCTCAAGGATTGGCAATTATGCCTATCTACAAGCGCCTTACAGAGGAGAAACTCCTTATTCGGTGCCTTCATGGCAAGACACAGAATGCAGCCGAATCGCTGAACAGCAAGATATGGCTGCTATGTCCAAAAACAAAGTTCGCCTCCAGAAGAACTGTGGAGACAGCCACCGCTCTTGCTGTACTCTGGTACAACAAAGGCCACAGGGGCTTTGAAGAAATGCTCGAAGGCATTGGAATTCTCCCCTCACAAGATCTGGCCACACATGGTGACCACTGTGACGTCATGCGCATCAGGAAGATGAACCTGAAGCAAACTGCAGAAGCGAGGGCACACCGTCGCAACACAGCAAAGAGAGCTCGTGTTGAGGACACTGACCGCAAGAGCCGTGAAGGACCAAGCTATGGTGCAGGGGACTTCTAGACACTTGCAGTGCATTCAAGGCAAGCTACTTTTCATTGTGCCCCAATTTGATGCAAAAAGAATGATTTCCTAATAAATGCCAACTTTGCGAACTTTCAAACTTGTTTTTCTCATTTTCATTTTTTCTGACAGTTTCACGTTTTCCGGGCAGCCTTTTAGAAACTTATATTCATTGTATAGTAACGAAACTTGGCACACATATTCTTCAACACATGAAGAATGCAAATATCTACTCTAAATTGCAATGCCTACCAGCATTAGTTGTGAAAATATTAGCTTATTGTTTCAAGGGAGATTGAAAATAATAAGTCATACAATACAATTTTTTTTTCTTGGTTCCAATATTTCTGTGACATATCTATATAGATATTTGCACTTTTCAATCTACCAAGAGTCAAATAAGATCAGACACAGTGCTTTTACTGAAAGTTTAGTACATAAAAGAGTGCCCGCAAAAAATGTAACTTTTTGCTATTGTTTATGGCATAACTCAATAATTATAGCAGCTACACAAAAAAATGATTGCATATTTGAAATCTGCATGAAAAACTATACTAATAACAAACTTTTCAAGTCTCTATTACTAGAAATAAAAAAAAAACTTTTTCGAGGAGCGTCTCCCCTTAAATGTGAAACATTCATTAATGAACTTAGGTAACTTTGGGCCTATCTGTCTTTCTATCTAGCCGCTTACGACTTTGTGCTCTCCGGACCATATCGTTCATGGGGTTTATATCAAAACTGGTGGGGCATAACACGACTGTAGGACGATCATAAATGACAGGTCATAATAAAATCATGTCTTGTTTCTCATGAACAACATTGTTTATATGCCATGGTCATAGTGCAATAGTGGCCGTTTCATTTACTTGATATATACCAAAATCGATACGATGAGACAATTGTGTATGACTAGCATAAATGACAGATAGTAATGCGAAAATCGTGACATGCATGTCATGTAGCATTACATTATACCATACGCATGGTGCGTGTGTGGCCGTTTGGCTAGCTTTACATGTTCTCAGTTTGTAATTCTGTCTTGTGATTGTGCAATGAATAATTTAGGAGCTAAGATGACAATCATAAAATCCATGGCGTGTACAACATGATTTACGTGCCCTTCTCACGGTGCGCAAACGACCATGTCGCTAGCTTGTACAACGAAATTGTTATTCTGTAATATGACGCTAAGACAAACAAAATTACATGTCTACACATGTAATTATGACATGCATGTTACGTATACATAGCTTACTGCTTCCAGGCTGCTTCACATTAGACCAGCTGAGTATGCGTTAGGGAAAAAAAAAGCAAAATACGTTATAATCGTTGCTCAAACAGAAATGAAAAGCGTTACCACCCTGCGTTACTTGCAAAAAAAAGGTAGCGCATTACCGTTACAGTTACCAAAAAAAAAAGTAATGGACTGTTACCTCGGCCGTTATTCCGCGGTTGTAAGTTTTAAAATGTGTCTATGCTGCAGGATCTCAAATAACAAATTTTAAAATCTCAAATATATGTCTCACAAATAACTTCTAAACAAAACGCGGAATATACACGAAATGATCATTTAATGAAAATTACTTGTACAAATGTACCGAAACTTAGCATTCTTCATCAGCTATCCGAAAGAAAGCATCATAAAACTCAAGAAATTTAGTGTAACTGTTTTTTTTTTCCTGTTGATAACAGCACATCTACTGGACATTGCTCTGATATTGTGCACCAGGTGCCAGTACAGACACCTGTACAGTACGAAGGCCTGAATTGGCGCCTTCCTTTATTTACTGGCGGGGTGCTTGTACTACCAAAATATATGCACAAATTTTGTGGAAGTAAAGAAACACTTTAATGACATACGCACAAAAAATATCTGCGTAATTTTTTATTTCAACCTGTCTAGTCACCACGAAAGGGTACGAGCGTTCATGTGAAGGTGTTCAAGCTTCAGTCTGTGCTCAGGGGTCTTATAACCAACAACGTATAAATGCCATCGGAAAGAAAAAAAATAAACTTGTTCTGGAAACAAAGCTGATAAGTCTTATCAAATTTGTATAAACTTCAACGTATTAACTATCATGAAATATTGCATATTTAGACATTTGTCAAAAATAATTTTCTGTGCTTTACAAGTTTTAAACAATGTTATTTGTTCTTTGTTGTGCATACACTTCATGCGCAAAATGTCTTATTTGTAGCGCTAGTATTCGAGTTTCACAACGTTTTTATGCGTATTGTAATAAACATCAGTGATTATTATAATCTAGAACATATTTTAAATCAAATCCTGAACGCGGAACACACCACATCAATTTTACGTTTGTGGTGTCTACCAAGATCTTTGCATAAGTGGCTGTTAATATGCAAAACGAGCGTGACCCAGTCAGGTTCATCGCTGGCGCTTCAATATTTGTCACTCTGGGGTCCCTGTTCTCGCCATTGACTACAAGCCATAAATTAAGAGTAAAGAGTCAGTATTTTAATCAAAATAACTTGCATTGACGTCACTATTATCACCATCTTTAGATACCAGCTAGTTGAGATGCTGCATAAACTTTTGCTCGACCGCGCGGAGCGAGAAAATGTGGCATCAAATTAGTGCCGAGGCGCTGCGCCCTGCTTCCATGCCGACTTGGATGAAAACATTTGACAGAAGTCTGTCTGGTTCGGTAAGTAACAGGGAGATGATATAGACTTCAACCAAAAGTTTTTAATAAACCCGACGTTTCGGAACCGACTTGGTTCCTTCTTCATGGGTGACTGGTTGGTGGTTCGTAAGGAAAAGGAAGAAGGCACCTAATTTTTGTTTGCCTACAGTGGACACGGCGCAGTGCCGGTGACTGCGTAGGCTACGTAGCAGCAGCGTCTTCAAAGCACTCGAGGGGTGGCTAATGACCTTCCTGCTCTCTCTCTCTCTCGTTTTGCCGTGGAGCGCAGTCCGTGTGTGTACACTGAGGGAAGGGTTCCAAGGGAGCGCTTGATGTTATGGGCTGTTCCCTGTACGTGCCACGACTCGAGTAACAACCTTCTCCTTCAGTTCGGCTTGCTTTGGAGGATGGCCGTCGCTTCAAAATTTATCTGATGGTCCAGTGTCTCCGCATGCTTGGCGACTGCGCTGCGCTCTTTGTCGAACTTCCACACATTGTTGGCGTGTTGCTTCAGTCGTTCCGGTAGGTTTTCCGTCTCACTGATATACGACGCGGGGCACTCGGCACACGGAATTCAGTAAACGACACCGGGGCTCCCATCCATTGTTGGCCGCTCTTTCGGGCGGGGGAAACGGCGGCCCAGCGTACACAAAGGCACGTGCGCGATGCGAACTCCTTCCTTCTTGAAGATCCGCGCCAACATCTCGCTGGTTCCAAGAACGTATGGAACCGGTACGCGTTTCGAGGGGCTGCCAATTACGATTGATTGGGGTTTCCGTATCCTATGTTTCTCTGCGCGGCGGGTGGTGCTAGAATGAAGTACGTACTGGAGAGGCAGAACTCCAGTAGACGACAAAGCTCGTCAACCACCAAAGGAGTCCTCTCACTCAGGCTTGCGTCCTCCTCAAGCGCAGAACGGGCAGCGGAGACAGCTAAGGGAAATGGCACGTTGGTTAACAATGAAACGACGTCAAATGATGTCAACTGAAACGACGTCAACTGATGTGATGACTTGTGTGCCCTGATGAATGATTGTGACGCTTGTATTGTCGCTCTAACTGAAACATG
Source organism: Rhipicephalus microplus (assembly GCF_043290135.1). Lineage (NCBI taxonomy): Eukaryota > Metazoa > Arthropoda > Arachnida > Ixodida > Ixodidae > Rhipicephalus > Rhipicephalus microplus. The sequence continues at coordinate 280,597,552 of NC_134702.1, read as the reverse complement.
GTTGTCGAATACAGTCTCTGATGCCAAATTATTAAAATGTGAACAACGTTACAAGGTCTTTCGCTGTGACCGATATGAGTGACGAGGTGGTGGTGTTGTACTTGCAATTAAAGATGACATTGAATGTTTCCTAGTTCCTGTTCTCACCAACTTAGAATTGGTATGGTGTTGTATTCGTACTGGCTTTAAAAGCCTAATAATTGCAGTTTGTTACCGACCTCCATCCAGCCCATCGAACTTTTGCGATTCTTTTCATGACTGCTTAAACCAGATTACTGTTCATTTCCCAGGTGCGACTATTATTCTTTTAGGCGATTTTAACTTCCCGGAGATTCAGTGGTCAGACACGTACCAGTGCTCTATGGCAACGTCATCTGAATCTACCGAATTTCTTTCAATTTGCAATGACTTTGGGCTATCACAATTAGTTCAGCATCCCACACGTGTCACCTCTACTACATCATCACTTCTAGATCTCGTGTTGACGTCATCTCGAGATCTTGTGTCCCCGATAACACTGCTGCCTGGGTTAAGTAATCACGACATAATTCATTTTTCTCTATCGTTTCCACGTTTGCACTCATCCAATCGTTTTAAAATGATCAGAGATTATAACAGAGCTGACTTTAACACCATAAATACTAAATTATGTTCTTTCTTAGATATTTTTTTTCCTGCAAGTTTTGAACGCACTGCAGAAGATAACAGGAACCTATTTAGAAGTAAAATTTTGGAACTAACAAATAAATATATTCCGGTAAGAAAGGTGTACTGCAATACTAATTCTCCCTGGAACAACCGACACTTAAATAGACTCTCTAACCACAAGAAAAGACTGTTTAGAGCTGCGAGGACGTCCCAGTCTTCGGCTCGATGGCTAGCTTACAAATCTGCAGCTGCTACCTACTTAAGTGAACTAAAAGTAGCTAAATTTACCTTTATAACAAAACCTTACCATCAGTGCTGCAAAAAAATCCCAAACAATTTTGGAACATAGTACGAGGTAACAAGCATAACAACCTGTCTTTAATATCCCAAGGTAATGTAATTCCGGATCATCAGTGTGCATGTTTACTTAACCGTACTTTTGCTGAAACTTTCTCTGAACCATCCAGTAGTAATGACATACTTCCTGCAAAGCCATTTAATTTTCCCTCAATGGACACCATTGTCATTAGCTCGGAAGGAATACGGTCCATCATCAATAAACTAAAGATTTCATGTTCATGCGGCTGCGATGGTATCATCACAAAATTCTTGAAAAACACGGCAGAGTATTCTTCTCTAATCCTTGAACGAATATTCACACAGTCTCTTCTTACGGTAGTGCTTCCTAATGACTGGTTAATTAATAGGGTGGTACCTTTACATAAGTCCGAAACAACCCACGATCCAGGTAACTTTTGTCCCATCTCTCTCACATTAGTACCATGTAAAATTTTAGAACATGTCATTTACTCTCACCTTATCAAGTTTCTTCAAGACAATGATTTCTTTACACCCGCTCAGCATGGCTTCCGAAAACAGTATTCGTGTGAAACACAGCTTCTACTTTTTACCAATGACTTACACATATCCCTTGACTCTGGAACAATAACTGACTGCATCTTTCTAGATTTCAGCAAAGCCTTTGATAAAGTAACACACTCCCTACTACTACATAAACTAAGCCTATTAAATATTGACTCATATGTGCTCGCTTGGATCCGTAGCTTTCTTACTAACTGCTCCCAATACGTATCGGCTAATAATTTCGACTCGTCTACTATACCAGTTCGCTCCGGAGTGCCACAGGGGTCTGTCCTTGGGCCATTGCTGTTCCTAATTTACATTAACGACTTGCCTAACAATATTTCTTCAACAATGCGCCTATTCGCGGATGATTGTGTAATTTATCGCCAAATATCTAATAATAATGACATCACTACCCTCCAATCAGATTTGACTAACGTGCTTAACTGGTGTGAATTATGGCAAATGGAATTAAATGTTTCGAAGTGCAAGTCTATGCGCATATCACGTAATACTACCGCATGTCCAAATTATTTCCTTAACAGCGCTGTACTCGATCCCGTGCGCTCTTATAAATACCTTGGTGTCCATATTACTAACAACCTATCTTGGAAACATCATATCAACTCTGTCACATGTAAGGCAAACCAGGTTCTAGGATTCATGCGAAGAAACTTTTACATGGCCCCTGTTGATTTAAAAAAGCTTCTTTACATTACGTACGTTCGTCCGCATTTGGAATATGCGTCATCGATAAGAGACCCTGGTAATATCACTTTAGTTAACGAACTTGAGAGCATTCAGAATCGCACTGTTAGATTTATATTATCAGATTATCGCCGTACCGCTAGCGTAACAAACATGAAATCAATTATTAACATTCCTTTACTTGCTACACGCCGTAAGTTATCCCGTCTCGTACTCTTCCACAAAATTTACAACAACTCCCTTCTGCGTTCACTTTTAATAACCTCACCGTCATACATTTCAACTCGTACTGACCATGCGCAGAAAGTTGCTGTTCCTCGCTTGAAGACATCAACATATTCCCACTCATTCCTGCCTAAAACTTGCAAGGATTGGAACCGCCTCCCACAATCAGTTGCATCCATCACCTCGCCTTGCAGTTTAAAACATCGCTCGATAACATACTTGGTGTTGGAAATGTAAATGTTTGATTTTGTTGTTAGTTTTCTTGTATAATCTACTGGCTGTATAACATAGTTGCAGTTGATAATAGTTGCTTTCCAGTGTTTAATAATGTTCTAGTGTCTTGTCTATGTATTCTTTTTTTTAACATTGTTCGTCAGTGCCCGCTCCCCTCTGCAATGCTGTAAAGCCCTGAGGGCACAATAAATAAATAAACTGCACAGCGCGTCCCGGGCAGGCCTGGCATGCCCCCCCCCCCCCCCCCCACTTTTTGAGATGAATAAAAAATAAGCAGAACTAATTTTAAATAAGAAGACTAATTGCACCGCTTTGAAGTCTGGATGCCTCCCACAAGACGTAACAAGGGGCCAGCCTAACTGATCAAAACGTGATTATAGGGACAATTAATCTTTTGAAAAATAGTAAGCGCATCTTACAAACATCTGTAAGATTTCTATCCATGACATATTTTGCTATCAAGACTTTTTCTTGAACATGCTTTCTCCTACGTTCATCCCTCCCGATTAGGACAATGTTGGTGACCCTCACAAACGCTTTTTAAAAATTACTGCTGAAATGTCACCTCTCATTGTGCACGGGCGTCCTGGCACACAAATGGCAGCAAAATGAAGGAGGCACATGCGTTAGAAAGCAAACTACGGAATTACTGTTGAATGAAAAGAACAGTATGTCTTCTAGTCTGGGATCAACATTTTTTGTGTGGTAAACACAACTGCTCATGCTTACATAGTCTGTAATTAAGATTAAGATAATGGCTGTAGTTCCGATGGTTCAGATGATCACGACGACACGTCGAAGGACTGGATTGCTCGCTCAACTCCTGGCAAACTTCGGTTTATTTACACACTGACACTTATTTACAAAAAAGAAAAGACTGGAGTGGCTACTAAACCAACTGCACAGTAAGCGCTGGCCTGTAGCAATATTAACGTCTGCATTAATTGCCGAGCCCTTCGTATACTCCGCACTTCGACACCAACTTCTCGATGTAGTATCAACCTTGGATGAGAGTCTGCGCTAAGCACGGCCTCTGTCCCCATTTCCCAATCTCGTTCTCGAGAACCAAGCTCCCCTTCTCTCCATTTCTCTTCATTAAATACCTCTCGTCTCATCTGAGATAGCCTCGTGAGACGAACTCCTACTCAATGCTTTACCGATGCAGCAAACAACTCTCCTTTCCTCCGAGACGGGTCTCTGCCTCTGCGTTCCCACACTTTGCCATCCTCCGAGCATCGCCTATGAAGAACTCCGTCATTTCGTCGACGTACTGCTTAAAAAATATCTTCGTGCGACAACAAGCCTGCGTAGACGGCCGGTCGGCTGTCTCCCGTTGGTAGACACGATTCTGCCGTATATCCACCCGTATTGTTACAGCATGGCGCCACGTTATCTTGTCGGGAGCAGCGTTGCGACAGCGACCACTTATTTTTAAGTCTGGCTCACCGTGAGAGCCCTACCGACATGCGGATGTCTTCCCAGCACAAAGTGCGGTGAACAAAGGCTCACGGGGTTTGACGACAAAGACGCGTTCCGAGAAGAACGGCTTAGTCCGCGTCTGGGCAGCCTCTTTTCATTAACTTCCCTTTTCGTCAGGCGCCGTCTACCGACCGGCCCTCCTTCGTGTGCCCCAAACACAACTGTATATATTTCACGAACTGCCAAATTCAGAGCGTTCTAGGAATGAAAAACTAGAAATCAGTAAAGGAATGCTCCTGGACGTAATTGCCACTGAGTTGCTGCAGCGCATTTTGACAACATGCTTGTACTCTACAGTTGCGGAGATGGAAGGGAAAAGGTCTGTTTGCAACAACTCAGCGAGAAGGATGATTGAAACGAATGAGCCTTGCTGAAGTGTTGTACGTCATGGCAAAACATGAGGCTTTAAACAGACAATTGCTCAGACAAGCTGAATAACCTTTTCAAAAATGCGAAAGTTCTCAAAAAGATACAAACTGACTTTCCTGGGCACCTGGTGCGCGTATACATATGGAATGTGTAAAACAAGTTTTCAGTCTTCTAAAACTTTGAGAGTAGTAGTGGTTAGAAAAGGAAGAAGGCACCTAATTTCTACTGCCCGGTAGGAAGCAAGCCGCAGCGCATAGAAGAGTGTCTTGCTACAAATATTCTTCACAAGGTACTGCATACGAATCCCCCTTGCCTTCAGCACCTCCTGAACATTTTAAATACCGTGCGTCCTGGCACCATTGACCACTGCTGCAGCCTCATCCACTGCATCTGGCTGGCAACTTCAAATCCGCCGTGCTGTTTCTGCAAGCGTTCTGATGTTCCATCACGTTGAGAGAGTCATCGCCAAAACGGTGTCTTTCGTGTCCTTCTTGTCTCTGTGTCGTCGTTTTGTTCTCGCGCTATAACTATCGTCGTGGTAAGCTACAATACATATACGTCTTTTTCTTTGAAGTACCGGGAGCTTTGTGTGCATGCTCTGATTATGGCACGTATATACTCTACAGTGTTATTTTTGCTTCGATGTGCTATTCGATGTGCTATTGTAAGCGTAAAATTTGTTAACTCTAAAAAGAGAACGAATCTCTTTTTCGTATCATTGCGAGAGAACAATATTGTGTCCCGTTCCAGTTTGGCTTTGGGAACCACTAAAGTTTGATTGTAGTCTAAGATTAGATGATACCAGTGGTGGCTGGAACTGCGCAGCTTAATTTTAGCATGTCAATAACAAAATCTGACCATGAACACTAAATAAACAAAGTGTTGCAGCAGTAGGGGCTAATTCAAAGTTGCGCAAGGCACTATAACTTTTTTTAGTCTTTAACAAACGATGCACGTAGTCTGAAAATTTTTGACTAGTGGAGCGTTAACAGAGAATCACATTCTCATTATTTCTAAAGAATTTATATCTAAAGCACTTTATATATTAAGTATTTCTTAAGTATTAAACATACAACTATATCTATATTAACTCAAGTTTTCAAACTGAATCTACATGCTTGGCTATGACGTTCATAATTGTGTAATACAGATATTTCCCTAATTCTTCTCCCGTGAACTTCTGCATCGTTTACACTTGTAGGAAAACAACAGAAAATGGTATACCTAATTAGACTAACCTGTGGCGTTTACATTAAAATGTTGTCATTAAGGTTAGCGAATAAAAACTAAGCAAACCTATCGTCACCATATAGCAGATTGGTTGCACACAAGAACTAAAGGCGACAACCTTAATGCTGAAACAAGTACAAAATAATATCATTTACATTCACTATTTGACAAACAAAAGTATGCCTACCTTTTTTTGTTATAGAATCTTCTCAGAGTGTGCTGTCATCCATAAAATTTTGTTGAATGAGCGAAAAAAAAGGCACATGTTTTAGCACCGTTTTCTGCACAAAAGGCATGACAGAATAACAAAAATCTGTCCTTTATTGTGGAGGAAATAACGTTTCTTGAAAGATCGCAATTTTCGAGCAAGTGATTTTCACGATAGCGCCCCGCTGTACAAAATCATTTTCTTCTTGGCATATATATTTGGGTACTACTAAGCAGTGAGCAAACATATGCGACATAACGTCACAGCCAAGCCTTTTTTGTTACAGTTTCGATGGCATCAGTTACCATTCATAGTTTGTGGTCAGACATTTCGCAGGTAGCTTTTTCAAAAGTGCTTTTGGCTTTTTTTTTTGGCACGTATGTATGAAGCTTATTCGCTCACTTTTGCACGTATGTGTTTTGTTGCTTGCGGCACCGTCATCATGGCTATCCAATTTTTATTTCAGAGCAAGGGGTACCTCATCAAATGGAAAGGCTACTCCAAATGGCACAGCACCTTGGAACCTAAAAGGCACCTGAATGAAGCCTGCCTGCGGGAAATCAAGCACCCACGCAAGCCATTGCCACGGCGACTGGAAGCTGCTTCTGAGGAGGTCCTTTACACAGTGCAGAAGAAACTTTCCAACTGCCGTCGCTCCAGCGGACTTGTCAAAGTGAACGTAGACCTCGACATATTTCGCTGGATATTCCACGGCAAAGGCTAACGCCCCGAAAAAGGTTGGATTCTATGTTATGAGTCGGACTTTTCTAAATTGAATCTCCCCTTTAACTGGCATACTCGCGAAACGAAACTGGGAAGTGTTGTCACTGTTGACTTCCCAGTGCGGGTAAAAGCATCAGTAACGCGGCAAAAAGCGTGCAAGCGTTTTCCCTGCTGCTTCCCCGTGGAAAGCTTGCAAATGTTTTTCGTAACTAAAGTGGCAGCATCCTAAATTTAAACTTCGGAAATGTTTCCAGCTTGCTGCCCTGAATTACATCGTGTTTTTTTTTTTGTTTCTTTGTACTCTATATTTGCTCCTTCAATTTTCTATTGTGCCAACAATTTTCACAATGAGTTCCACTTGACACTTGCTTCAAATAGTTCTTAACCAAAAGTGATTTTCAACCTCGCAAAAAACTTGTTTGTGTTACTTAACCTCTTGTTGTATAATATCTGGTTTAACAACAGAGTTGTTTGATAGTATATTTTTCTGCTTTGTATCTTTTTTACTAGCCTTTGGCATGCCTTCCGAAAGTGTTGGAGCACTTATTGCTGCTAGCATTGAGAGTTCAGGTGTCACCTTAGCATTAACTAATGAAATAGCCATCAAACTTCGCCACGAAAATGAGCTTCTGCAGAGGCCATACTCGGATCTTGTTAAGCGCTATTTACCAGTCAGATCTGTCATTCCGGTTGACAACAACCATTTAGAGAGTCGCTTTGAAGTTTTGTGCCGATGTGCTGAGAGGCGTTACAAGGGTCTCGCAGGTCGCGCAAAAGAGCTCTTTAAAAATTCAGAGAACAGTGCGGATTAATATAAGCTGCGCATCAGCAGGGCGCAGTGTAAAGGACATTATCATCAGTGCTTTGGAAGAAGAGTCAAGTCATGTCGAGGCTGCGTCAACGCAAACTATAGAGGCACTCAGACAAAAAATCGCATCTTTAAAAGAGAAGTGTGCACAGTTAGAGAGAACTGCAAACTATAGTCCGTCACCCATGCCTCTCAACAAAGGAAAACTGGTGACTGAAGGGTGTTGGAAGACCGATCTAAGAAAAATCCGCGCTGCAGGAAGTTCTATAGCGGAAGCTCTAGAGAGCGTGCTTGAGACCTATGGTCTTAACTTTTGTCAACTTCTCGTCGCTGATCTCAGAGGCCTCGTTCACAACATCACAGTTGGTGATAATGGACAGATCCACATGAAACGAAACGTTAAACGTGGCTTTTCTGGTGGCTGCGTACCGAAGTATGATACCCTCACTTCTTCTGACCAACGGTGTGTACGCAGCGTTGCGGCACTCTTAGATAATCATTACGTTAGCAATGATTTCTGGGAGCAGCTTTCAGCCGAACTTCCAAACTTGCCAACACTCGGGATTATAAACTCCTACAGGAGGAAACGCGACGGGCTCGTTAGAATTTGCAGGCCGCCTGGGCAGTCCGCTGGTGCTCAGGTGTATTTTGAAGAAGAGTTGAAGGTAGCAGTACAGAAATGTGCTGCCTCTAAAGGGCTTACTTTAGAAGACATTGGCAAAGAACCCCTGTTTGTCAAGGTGGAGGGTGATGGTTGCGTAGTGAACAGGCACAAGACGTGGACAACGCTGTCGTTTGTGATTATTCAGAGTCACAGGAACTTGTAGAGCCATAGACTGCATCGTTTCCTGGCTATAGCGGAAATACAAGAAAGTTATTTTAGCATAAGAGAGTCCTTTGTTAGGCTAATAAGGGATATAAACGTGGTAGCCGAAAGGGGTAGCATTCATGTAAGTGAACATGAGATTTCCGTATGCATCTGCATCGGATCAGATATGAAATTTCTGCTTGTTGTTCAAGGGCTTATGTCAGCGTCGTCGAAGTTTCCATGTCCATTTTGTAGAGCCAATCCAAAAAAACGTGTTGAAAGTGGTGCTAGCTAGCATCACGGAGTTCAATACTCCTCCACTTCTTCGTACGGCAAAAAACATGAGGGAAGATTGTTTAAATGAAGCCAATGGCATGAAAAACGTTCCTTTATTCAACGTAGAACCGAGTTTAATCATACCTGATGTCATGCACATGGGAATCCGTATTATGAACCGCTTAATCGACGGTTTGTTGGTGGATACAGAAGACCACGACAATAGAGCAAAGGTGCTTAATCCGAAAGCCTCGAGCAGCACTCTGAAGAAAATAATCCACGAGATCAACAACTGCGGCGTCAAGTTTGACGTTTGGCACGATGAACGCAAAAGAATGACGTTTACCAGTTTGACAGGTGGCGAAATGAAGCGCCTTCTGAGGCTCTTACCGGACAAGGTTCCTGGCAGAGTCCCCGCTCAAACAGAATCCAAGACTGTCCACCTTTGGAAACTCTTCGAGGAAAAGCTGGATCACTTCGAACACAATGTAGACGGACTCAATATACAAAACAAAGCTTCTCAGTTCTTTGAAACTTTCCTAGAATTGGGAAAAGATTGCAAAGGGTTTGGCCCCGAGCGTGTTACTCCTTACATGCACATACTTGTGCACCATGCCGCAAGCAAGCATGAGACGTTTAAATGCTTGGGATGGTTTTCTAGTCAGGGAATTGAGAAAAAAAATGATGTATTGAAACACTTGCACCACTCGAAAACGAACAAGTGGAATGCAGCTCAAGATGCTTTGAAACTAGCTAAGAGGCTAGAGGTAGCCGAATACGTGCGCATTAGTCGAGCGTATCGAAAACTTGACGCTAAGTATTGGTCTGAGGGCCTCATTCAAGAAATTCGGGCCAAAAGACGCCGCTGTGCCGATGAAGACAGTGAAACAGAAGAGCCTTTTAGTGTAGAAAACATGGACGGAGCAGAGTTGCGCACTGAACTTCGGGTGCTGGGTGTGAATACAACCACCAAATCTGTGGTACAGCTGCGTGAAAAACTTTAAAAGTTGAAACATAAGAGTGCCAAGGCCACAGATGGTGCGAACGCTGTATAATATTGAGTTCTCAGATTTTGCGTATGTTTATTATGTGTTTATTTTGCTTATATATTTGTCTCATGTATACGCCGCGAAACGTAGCTTGTGGAAATTCATTTTGCTCAATTCTCTTTTTTTTTTCAACAAGTCTTTTTTCTTTTTGTTTCCTCGTCAGCATGATTCCGACTATATGATGTTCCCTGTTGCTTGTTTATCATTTATACATTCATTGCGAATGAAAGCTGGGTACCGAAACAGACGCAGTGTGCACTTGCAGCCATTTTGCTCTTTTTGAGCACCTATGTATGCTGCGCTGCAGCTTTTTTTGCACCCCAGCTGTTTAATGTTTTGGTATGTGTATATGTCTTTCCAATCAGTGCTGCGATTTTCGCAGCACTGATTGCATGTTCTAGAATAGGGTTGAACGTGAAAGAATTATGAAAAGCAAGATTTTCACGCTTTGTTTCATGCACAACATAATTACTTTGTTCACAATCTGATGCATACTTCAAAAAATGTAAAAAGTTTGTCTGCAATGTTTTTTATGTTTTGTATAACGCTTTTCTTTATTATCTATTGCATTGTGGTTCTGACTTGCTTGTTCTTGCTATGAATTCATCTCCGATTTAACAACCACAGAAAGCGTCGAAACCACTGAAAGCATCTGATGCACTGTTGTCCAGACTTGCTTGTTTTATTCCCATTTATTCCCAGTCATATAGTTGTGCATCGCCTTTCGATTCACATTCTTGTGGATGAAGTGACAGTTTTAAACGAAGTATAGTTTTCTACTTATTAATACATGCACTATACGTATATGACTGTAAATGACTGATGTATTGTGATTACTACAAAAAATAAAACATCGCTATGCTATTACTTGTATGTTGTTGCCTTTGTAACGTGCTGTTAATTCAATAAATACATGTTGTACCAAAAAGACTGTTCGCGTCATTCACAGGAAGTTTTGCGGTTATGGCACATACATAGTACCAATAACAGTTGGGCGAGGTGGTGTAGGTTTATGGACGACGAAAAAAAAAAAACACAGGACACAAGAAGATGCGAAACAGCGTTCGTCCTTGTGTTCTCACCGTTCTGTGTCCCGTGTTTTTTGCGCCTTTGTTAACTCTGAACTAAACTTTCTTTTTACCGCTTTGACACTTCGTTCTTTAGAGCGTGTTTGATTCTCTCCATGTTATACCTTCTTACAATAGATGGCTTACGCTTAATAATCAACTTCGAAAGCTCTGCCAGTTCTCTTTCGTCTGTTGTACTTGAGACTTTCATGCTTTGACGATTCTTGATGAGATCTTTACTCTCCTGGGACAGCTTGCCGGTGTCCTGTCTAACTACCGTACCTTCAACTTCTACTGCACATGCCGTAACGATACGCGTCATATTATCATTCATCGCGTCAACGCTAAGGCTGGTTTCCTCGATGAGAGCCGAGTATCTGTTCTGAAGCGAGACTTAGTTCCTGTGATTTCCCTCTCAGTGCTGGCTGAGTACTATCAATCAGGCAACAGAGAAATGCTGAAAATACAGTCAACCACTATACTTAGTCCTCATAGATTAGGAGAAGGCATTGGATCCAGTAAAAACATGAACAGGCATGCAGACACTGTGGAATCAGGGCGTCGACAAAGCAGATATAAACATCCTGAAGATATCTACAGAGGATCAACTGCCACTGTAGTGCTCCATAAAAAAGGCGACATAATATATATCAAGAATGATGTAAGACAAGAGGATACAATCTCCCCAATGCTATTTGCCCCATGCTTATAGCAGGTTTTCAGAGGCCTAGAATGGGAAGGCTTACAGATAAGTGTTTATATGTAGACTACCTGAGTAGCCTGCACTTCGCGAATGATATTGCATTGCTGAATGACTCAGGGGGCGAATCGCAACTCATGAGAACTTAATTAGACAAATAGAGCAAAAAGATAGGTCTTAAAATTAATCTGCAGAAAACGAAAGTAATGTACAACTTCTGAATAGAACAGTGCTTCGAGATATGCAATAGTACACTTGAAGTTGTAATAGACTATACGTCTACTAAGGACAGGCGAAAACCGCGTAGCCGAGCCTCGGGATTGAAGTAATTAGAATAATAAGAATCAGGCGGAGCACATTCGGCAAGCGCTCCAAATCATGACTGGTAGATTGCCACTATCCCTCAAGAGGAAGGTATATAACAGCTGAATCTTGCCGGTACTTAGCTAGAGAACAAAAACCTGAAGACTTACACAGGGGGTTCAGCTTAAATTGAGGACGACGCAGCGGGCAATGGAAAGAAAAAAATGGTAGGTGTAACCTTAAGAGCAGAGCGGATCAAGGAACAAACTGGGGTTTGAACAATGAACATGGGGTTTGAACAAATGAACATGGGCTGGGCATGTAGCGCGTAGGCAGAATAACCACTGGTCATTATGGATGACTGACTGGATTCCCAGTGAATGCAAGTGGGTTATGGGGAGACAGAAAGTTAGATGAGATTAGGACGTATGTGGGTACAAAATGGCAGTAGCAAGAACAGGACACAGTTGAATGGCTGATCATGGGAGAAGCCTTTGTCCTGCAGTGGGCGTAGTCAGGCTGATGATGCTGATAATAATGATGGAGCTGGAACTTGAGTAATTGTTCGGGGTGACAGCTTCTTTCAACAACCTGCTGATTTACGAATGCCTTGGTGCTCCTGCAAGTACCAAGGACAAGGACGGCTTGCATGTTCTTACGTAAGAAAGAACTAGCATACGTGAGGGCTATGACATGTGCATGGTACTGTTGCTTGTGATTATGTTGCCCCGCTCTCATGCACGTTATTGATGGTAAATCATCAAGAGTACGACGTTGGTTTTGTACTTTGTTATTTTAATCGCTGTTCCACGCTTCATGTCGATAACTCTGTTGTAATGTGCATTGTGCTCATGGAAATGCGTGCAATAGGGTTCTGTTGTTCTCGTCAATAAACTGTTCAGTTCGCGCCCTGCGTGTGTATTTGTGTTCCGTCCTTTGTGCAATCCTACACGCAACACTACTCGTCCTAACGTACCAACAAGCCCAAGTTGAAACCTAATGATGATATATGGTGTTTTTTGGCGCAAGGGCCATTTGATGGCCAAAGAGCGCCAGTTCATGCGACAAGGAATGTGGACAATGATTGCGATTAGCGGCTGTATAAGGGCCATAAAATTCCTCGCGGTAAGGCGGGTAAAAACATACAAGTAATAAAATCATGACCATGCCGTGAAAGGTGTAGGTGGTGTGAATAGGTGACAAAAGTTGGTGATAATGAAAAACGATGGTGGACATGTATGGCATTAGCACAAGTACCTCACTCGTTCATACCCTTGCGTCCAAGGGCCGTGAGGCAAGTGCTTTCCTGTGTAGCCACCGCAGCAAAAACCTCTCTAGAGAGGTTGTGCTACAAAATGCCCGGGTATATGATATGAAAATTATGAATTTCTTTTAAAAACGCTAACAATGATTTATTACTAAAAAGCGGTTCCCTACCAACGAACAATGCAGGGTGTAAAGGTATATGTTGTCGGTAGGGTAATGGAAAGTGTTGTCTTCTTAGAGTGTCTAACTGTTTACATTGAATTAAAACGTGAAGAACTGTTAATGCCTCACCACATTTATCACACAATGGTGGATCACCACCGGACAAAAGATGTGTGTGTGTCGTGTATGTGTGTCCTATCCTGAGTCTTGTTAGTGTTACCTCTGTTAGACGTGATTTTGATACTGGTGGCCAATGGCCAAGGTGTGGCTTGATAATGTGTAGTTTGTTTTGTGTGTGTGTATCCCACTTGCTCTGCCAGTAGTCCCTGAGGTTTCGTTTGAGAGACGGCTTAAGATCAAGGGCCGGGATTAATATGGGTGTAGGGGCAGTGCTTTCATGGACGGATGCAGCTAGCTGATCCGCCCTCACGTTGCCTTGGATCTCACGGTGCCCTGGCACCCAGCACACTACAACATGTTGTTTGAGTGTGTAGAGTGTGCACAAAATGGAGTAAAGTGAGACAAGGACCGGGTTTTTTTGTTTTTTAAGACTGTGCAGAGCCGTTACCACACTGAGGGAGTCTGTATAAATTACTGCTTTTTGTATTTGTAATTGTTTGATGTGTTTAGCTGCCACAAGTATCGCGTAAGCTTCCGATGTGAAGATACTTGTGCCTGGATGTAGAGGGCCAGCATCCGAAAAGGATGGGCCGACAGCAGCGTAGGACACAGAGGAGTTAGTCTTGGAGGCATCTGTGAAGAACTCAGGACGTGTGTATTTGTGTTGAAGTTCCAGAAAGTATGTTCGGATATGGGCAATAGGTGCATGTTTTGTAACTTCTAGGAAAGATACATCGCAGTCTATAGTCTGCCACTGCCACGGTGGTGGGTATGCTACAGGAGCCATTAAACTGTGTTCAAGTGACACTTCTGTTTCTTCAGCTAGACACTTCAGGCGAACTGAGAAGGGCTGCCTCATCGAAGGCCTGTTTAGAAACAGAATGGAGCTCGACAGATCATTAATGGTAGAGTACGAGGGGTGCTTCTTGTCTGCTTTCACCTTAAGAAAATATACAAAGGACATGTAAGTTCTCTGTAGGTGAAGCGATCATTCATTTGACTCAACGTAAAGGCTTTCTACAGGGCTGGTGCGAAAAGCAGCCGTAGAAAGGCGAATGCCCTAATGGTGCAAGGGGTCCAGCATCTTCAAAGCACTTTGAGTTGCAGACTGATAAACAACGGCCTCATAATCTAAGCGGGTGCGAATGAGGCTCCGATACAGACTCATGAGGCATTGCCTATCACTACCCCAAGTAGTACGTGACAGCACTTGTATAACATTCATGGCTTTAAAACATTTTGTTTTTAAATACTTCATGTGCGGTACGAAGGTCAACTTGTTGTCCAAGGTTAAGCCTAAGAATTTATGCTCGGCTTTGACGGACAGACGTTGCCCGTTCAGTCGAATGTCAGGTTCCGAGTGCATGCCTCTCTTTCGAGAGAACAAGACACACGTGCTTTTTTGTGGGTTAAGTCGAAATCCGTTTTCATCTGCCCATTTGGAAACCTCATTTAAACCCAGCTGAACCTGCCCCTCACACATGGCCAAGTTGCATGACTTGAAGCCAAGCTGAACGTCGTCGACATATGTACAATAGAACATATTGCGGGGAATGGACAAGTGCAAAGAATTCATTTTGATAATAAAAAGTGTGCAACTAAGCACACCACCTTGTGGCACGCCTGTTTCCTGGACAAATGTTTGGGAGAGCACACTGCCCAGACGGACACGGAATGTCCGGTTTGACAGGTAACTTTCGATTATATGAAACATTCTTCCGCACACACCAAGGTGGGACAGGTCTCTTAGAATTCCGAAACGCCATGTTGTATCATAAGCCTTTTCGATATCGAGGAACACAGAGAGAAAATATTGTTTTTGGACGAAGGCGTCTCTGATCTGTGCCTCGATACGAACAAGGTGGTCTGTGGTGGATCTACTTTCTCGAAACCTGCACTGAAATGGGTCGAGCAAATTGTTTGTTGCAAGGATAAGTACAAGTCGGCAGTTTATCATTTTTTCGAATACTTTGCCCAAGCAGCTTGTAAGTGCAACAGGCCTATAACTTGAAGCTAAAGAAGGGTCCTTGCCCTCTTTCGAAATGGGAATAATAATAGCCTCTTTCCAGGAGATAGGGATAGTGCCAGAAAACCAGATAGCATTGTACAAACAAAGTAAGGTTTTTCGTGTTTCGGCTGGTAGGTTTTTTAACATTTCATACACCACACGGTCAGAACCTGGGGCAGAAGTACTGCAGGAGTTTAGAGATGTTCGGAGCTCCGCTAGACTGAAAGCTTGATTATATGCCTCGTATCTAGTGGATTTGTGTTCGAGTTTCTGCTTTTCTATTCTTGTTCTGTATTTTTGGAAAGTGTCAGTATAGTGGGACGAGCTGGATACCCGTTCAAAATGTGCCCCGAGGAAGTTTGCCTGATCTTCCAAGGTATTGGACTCCAAAGAGTCCAATACCTTGGAAGATCAGGACTCCAAAATTGGACAAAATCCAGGATCCAGGACAAAATTGGACTCCAAAGAGTCCAATTTTCTTTCATCTTGTTATATCAAACCATTACTCTATAAACGGTACCTAGATGATATATTCATAATTTGGACACATTCGGAAAACGAGCTCCTCAAATTCATACAGGCATTCAACCAGGTACACCCCAGCATTTATTTTACACACACCTACTCTAACACTGAAATAAACTTTCTTGATGTACTCATTCGAGTTGACGATGGTGCGTTGGTAACTAACGTATACAGAAAACCTACAGACAGGCAACAATACCTGCACTTCAAAAGCTGCCACTTGCGACATTGCAAGACCAGCATTCCCTATTCCCAAGCACACAGATTTCGACGAATCTGCTCCCGCACCGAGGACTTCCACAAAAACAGCACACATATGCGCGAAGTACTCCTTAATCAAGAATACCCGCCAGCTATCATCGATGACGCCATCAAAAAAGCTGAAAATCTGGACCGCCAGATTCTTCTCAACCACCAGAGAAACGCCGACCAACACCGCAACAAAAACTTGCTATTAACTTTCACGAGCAACCCACCGAACATAAACAAGGTCCTAAGAAAACACTTTAACATATTGGAACAGAGCGTGCGACTATCCAAAATTTTCACTTCTCCTCCTTGTGTTGTATACAGAAGGCCGAAAAATATAAACGATCATTTAATAAATTCAAAGATAGGTGTGAAACCTCAAATTGGGTGTCACCCTTGCGGAAAAAGCAGATGCAGGGTATGCAAACACATGCTAACAAAGACAGTGGCGAAAAGCACCCACTCGGATTTTAAGCACAGGATAAGAGGTGCACTAGACTGTGACTCAGACAATGTCATATACCTCCTGGAATGTGGGGTATGTAACAAGCAATACGTGGGCCAGACAGACACTCCGTTTAAAATTAGATTCAACAACCATCGGGCACATGTACGATCTCTGCCAGGCCTTCCACTTTCAAAACACTGCACATTAAAAGACCACAGCTTTGATGACATCAGGGTTACACTACTAGAAAACAACTCTCGAACAATCAGAGAACGGGAACAACGGGAATCTTATTTTATCTACAAATTTAACACGATAAAATACGGAATAAATGAACACCCAGGCACTCTGTCTGCGTTACGACCGCTAAAAGACGCAAACGCTTCTCTCTAATCAGTCCGGTTTCATTACGACAATAATATTACCCGCTAACAAAGCTTTTGGCCTATGCATCTGACAACATAGAAATGATTTGCCTCATCAAGCACAGCCGGAACGCACAGATAAGTGGTCTCGGAGGTCGTACGGTCCCCCCCCCCCCTTCTTTTTCTTTTTTTTTCTCTTCTTTAAGCTGCAACGCACATTATGTTCCTTCACTGACAAGGAGCTGACAGCTAGGTGGTTTCGTTAACTTTTTCGTGCATGCGCGCATGTCTTCCCAGTGAGCCGCAACTGTGTGCTGACTGTCTCGGATGTCGTACAGTCTCCCCCCTCCCCCCCACCCCCCCGTTTTTTTTTTTTCTCCTTCTTTAATTTTTAACGCACATTCTGTTCCTTCACTGACAAGGAGCCAATGCATATAATGAATATCGATGGCGGTGCCTCATTCACCGGCTTTTTCGCTCCTCCCGATGCCACCAGCATGCACTTAAAGCGCTTAAGCCCTCCCCATTAACTTGTCATACACTTCAAAGAGGAACGAGCCGCCAGCGGACGACACGGAAAGGTGAAATACAAAAACGGCGGCTCCCTGCCCACTTGGGGAAGTGTGGGTGCGGGGGAGGTATTGTTGACAATGATGACATTCCTCATCTACCTCTGCCCTACTCCGTTGAAATGCTGCCCCTTTCTAGTTACGCCGTGTCGGTCTTGCTTCTTCTCCTAGATTTTCTATATTTTATTTAATGTTTGTCCTCCCGTTTCGCTGTTTCTTCTCTTTTTTTTCTTTTTTTTCTCTCTCTCTCTCCATTGACTCCTCCCCTCCTGTCTCGACAGGATATAAAAAGGCACGGAACATGTGTAAATAGTATTATGCCTTGAAAAAGACAGGGTTCCTGTCGAAACGTCGGCACAATAAACAGTTGTTATGTGAAAGCGCATCTACTTTCATATTTATAACCTTGCGGCAAGCGAAGTTATTCTTCTGTATATATATATATATATATATATATATATATATATATATATATATATATATATATATATATATATATATATATATATAGGCGAGAGATAAATCCAATGGTTCCGGTAGGAAATGCAGTCGAAAAAAGGAAGACGACAAACGTACGAAACGCAGTTTTTACTAACGTTTCGGCAGGTGGGCCTGCCTTCGTCGGAGTCAGGCCCACCTGACTCCGACGAAGGCAGGCCCACCTGCCGAAACGTTAGTAAAAACTGCGTTTCGTACGTTTGTCGTCTTCCTTTTTTCGACTATATATATATATATATATATATATATATATATATATATATATGTGACCCTATGATGAATGGGCAACGTGGCCTGGCTCATACCCCATGTTTATTCTGTTCTGCACTTCTTCCTTCTCTACCTCTACTGACCATTACTTGATACGTCACACGATTCCCCCTCCCCCCGAAAGATGGTACCGGTTACAAACTACAACAAATTGAAGAAGAGAATAAACAACATAACGGCCAAATTCAGTTTCACTTCCCGATGGAGTTCCACAATCTCACTAAATGTTCTAGGCCGAGGGGGCAGTCCGGTGATTTTTATGACGCCTCTGGTGGACGAGCTTGACTGTTGCGTTCTGGATAGAGCGCGCCACACATGGATACTGGCAATACTGCTTGAACTGTTCTGGGGACTAAGCAAGGTTGGAACACATTGTTGCATCGGCGGCTCGTATTTCGTGGGTGTTGTATTTTTCGTCGTGAATGGTGCGATTCCGGTGCTTCTTGCTTTAGTGCTTTGTGACAGACTGTGACGAAGTGCCTGAGTGCTTGCGGTTTGCAAGCAGTGCTTCCGTGTCTTTCTCGGCGCTTTCTGTAATGTTGCAGTCGGTGGAATAGCAGGCGCTGGGAGCGTTTCTGACGACTTTTCTTTAGTGTATGTTGATCACGACACTCTTCAGGCCGCAAGGATCCTTGTGATGTAGTTTTAGTTGTTCGTTGCCGATGTTGATGTGGGCGCTTTAGCTGTTGTGGTTCCTCTTGTTGCTTTTGTTGGCATTGCTGATGTTGCACTGTCTGACGAGGTGGACTTCCTTTGGAACCACGAGCCCGCTTTTCTTTGTAGGTTGACGTGACCAGCAAATAGTTGATACTTGTTAGGGTGTCGCGATTTGTGTCAGGCAATGAAGATAGTGCGCCAGAATTGGCAGAAAAATCTGCTGAGGCTCTTGCAACGCCTTTTTTGATGGATGTTTCTGGCACAGGGCAGTGCTTGAAGAACCGCGTGATGAAAACCCAGGTGGCGGACCACGCATGTGAGACGAACAGTGAAGGACATCAGGTTGTTGAGAAACGTCTCGTGTCCAGTGCTGGAGCGATGACTTCGAAAATGCCGACTTTCGTGCAAAAGGAAGGCCCGCTCGATGGTTTTGTTTTTCCCAAAATACGCATGGTCTTCTGTAAGTAAACTCATGTGCGACTTTGTCTTGTGGCAGTTGTTGATTCACGTTGGGCTTTCGAATGCTCGATGATTGCTTAGGAAATTGACGATAGTGTCGGGTTATCTTGAGATGGTTGGCAATAAGTAGGTCTTGGTCATAGTCGCTAAAACGAGTGATCATTTCTTCTTTTATCTTTTGCCAAGACTCATCGTTGTCGAATATGTGGGTGAGGTAAAATTTAAATGCCTCACCGGTGACGTAGTCGCTGAAGTTCGTGACCATCTCCTGTTCCGACCAAGATGCAGCGGTAGCGTGGAATTCGAACAGGTCGAACCAGTCCTGTACAGGTCCATCGTCCGCTGCTCCGGTGTACTTGGGGATGGGAAGGTCGTCTGATGCTGCTGTCATGATGCTTGGTGGTCTTGGTGGTCCGCGTTCGGTCACTGCGTCTCGCTGAGGTCTTCGATGATGATGGCCGGGCGATGAAGTGGTTGCGAGGTCTTCATCCTGTCGACTTGTGTGACGTATGATGAATGGGCGACGTGGCCTGGCTCATACCCCATGTTTATTCTGTTCTGCACTTCTTCCTTCTCTACCTCTACTGACCATTACTTGATACGTAGCGTCACATATATATATATATATATATATATATATATATATATATATATATATTATACTAACATGTGCCAGCTCACGCCCGTAGCACCGATGGCGCTTATTTTCAAGCGCTAGATCTGTGGTCCTGTGTGTCCAAATTCACGTATATATGAACAAATGAAATGAATAAATTATTTAAATAATTCACTTTCTGTTTCTGACTAAAAGGCGCGTCAGTCGCCCAGTACTTTCATTATTTTGTGTGGGAGTGATTTGAATTTGCTCATGAATTATGAATCCCGCTGTTCGCGCTCCCGTGTGTTCTGAAGACCACATCATACTTCATAAAGAAATTCACACCGCTCACCCACAGAATTAACGACAGCCCTGGGTGACTGACGTGCCCTCGCAACCTGTCTTAGAAGACAGAAAGTGAAATAATGAATATTTGTACATACGTGAGTTCGGACACATTGGACGATCAATCTAGCGCTTGAAAATAAATTCAATCGATGCTACGAGTGTGAGTCGATTCTGAAGCGCCAAGACTTCTAGAGATGGTCTCACAAGAACAGGTCTCAATCGCGTACTTTTGCAGTTTGACACCTAGTGCAGCAGAAGTAAAAATACATTTTCAGCATTTTCGCCCTCGCATTCCGCCTTAAAATTTTATAAGTAACAATAGTACACCTGGACGAATGAAGAAAAACTGAAAGCTTTTCCTTTGTTTACACGGCCCACATCATACCACGACAAAAAATATTTTATTTCATAGGCTGATAAGTTTCACAGATGCCCCTGAATTACCTGCCCTAAACTAGCGATGGTGAAAGCCGGTGCCTTCCACAACGTGTTTCGAGCCAGAGCCGGGCCACCTGCGCCCACTCCTTGCGCGCAGGTGCAGTCTAGCCCGGCCGCAGTCGAGCGAAGACAGGCACAATGCTCAGAAGGGGGAGTGAGAGGGCAAGAGCGAGGAAGAGTACAACGTCTCGAAAGATCCCCTCGCCACTGCTTTGGTAGGCGCAGCACGGGCACAATTTTTGACCCAGTGGTGACACCTGGGGGGACACTTCCTCAACTGCCCCAATGTCTATGATTCCTGGCCATGGTCGACAGCATCGCCAATTCGCCTCACAATGGCTCCGCAGTCCTCACCCTGTGATGAAGGCGCACTCTTGATCTAAACATTATTCATCCTCGAATACTGCTCAAGATTAGCCACTCTTTTTTCGAGTGCTTCATTTTGTGACAAGAGCACTTTGTTCGAGGCCAGCAGCTCTTCCCGTCGCAGCTTCACTTCGTCAAATTCTTTGCTTATAAAACGAACCCTTTCACAAAGCGAAGCATGCTCACCCAGACCAAGATCTTTCAACTTGATGTTAACTTTTGTCACCAAATCATCAATCAGCGAGTCCAACTTCTCATTAAAAATTTCTTCGAGAGATTCAATTTTCTTGGCTAGTTGCGCTAGAGAAAGCATAGTGATAGTAAAAAAAACAAGGGTTTGGACAGCAGCTGCAGACAGAATTAACTTCAAATAGATGCAGAAAGTAACCAACTAACCTGTTCGCAGAAGAAATGCGTCTTAGAAAGGAGACATGCCGCCGCAACTGCTGCTGCCAAATGAAGTCCGGGCCAACGGGCGCGTGATTATATGGTCCTTGTTCATGATGGTGTGCAGTACGTGCAGGCAGCACAAGGGTCAAGCACCTCGACGCCCTGCGATGTCGTGGACGATAATCCACGGTGGCCACTGAGGACGCGGGAAACCAAGCACGAGTAGGTACTGTTGGCAGAAGAAATGCGTCTTAGAAAAGGGACATGCCGCCCCAACTGCTGCTGCCAAATGAAGTCCGGGCCAACGGGCGCATGCTTATATGGTCCTTGTTGATGTGTGGTGTGCAGTACGCGCAGGCAGCACAGGGGTCAAGCACCTCGACGCCCTGCGATGAGTGCGTGCAATCGTGGACGACAATCCACGGTGGCCACTGACAACGCAGAAAACCAAGCACGAGTAGGCCCTGTTAGAAAAAGAAATGCGTCTTAGAAAGGGGACATGGTGCCGCAACTGCTGCAGTCATCAACGTAAGAACAAAGTCGATAAAGTTATCTACAAAAGAAGCACTACCGCTGAGCACCACATCAAGAAACCACGCCTTGAATGTGCTGGAAAAATAAGTCACCATTCCGCCTCGCTCCAGCGTCATTATTTCAGTTGGCGCTCCTGAATCACCTGACTTGGAAGGCATCGTTGAAGGCAGTCAGCATCCGTTGGTCACCCGCAATATTTGCGTCACAAGAGGAATCACAGAGCTGCGGGGAGGCAAAGCAACGATTATGCTCACGAATTTCATCAATAAGTACAAACATGTGAACAAAGAAACCACGGTCGCATACATTGAAGAAATCGTGAAAGCCGCCCGTGCTTTCGCCCTCGCCGATTCTGCGGAACCTGTTCAGAGAAACCAAGCCCCTCTCTCAGCTTTTGACGTCAATCCCAGATTTTCAAACCATAAGCAAGAACAGCTCGAGACCCTGCTCCTGCAATACAAAGATTGCTTTTTCGCGTCATCAGAAATTCGGCAGACCCCAATCACGAAACATCGCATCATAACCGAGGAAAATGCCAGACCGCTCCATCATAGTCCGTACAAGCTTTTGACGCGACAATGCGAGGCCGTAAAGAGACAAGTTGATGAAATGCTACGGGATGATATCATTCAGCCATCCAAGAGTCCATGGGCGTCCCCCCGTGGTGTTAGTAAAGAAAAATTATGGAACCCTACGTTTCTGCGTCGATTATCGCCGCCTGAATAAAATCAAAACGGCCACGTATCCTCTCCCACGTATAGACGACACACTGGATCGGCTCCATTACGCCAAGTACTTTTCGTCAATAAACCTCAAGACTGGCTATTGGCAAATCGAAGTCGACGAAAGAGACCGAGAGAAAACAGCGTTTATAACACCGAACAGCCTCTTCGAGTTTAAAGCGATGCCCTTTGGTCTTTGCTCAGCGCCTGCCACTTTTCAACGAGTTATGGGTACCGTACTGGCAGGATTGAAGTGGCAGACTTGCCTTGTGTGCTCGGACGATGTGGTCGTGTTTTCCTTGAGTTTTGACAAGCATCTTCGGCGCCTTGAAGCTGTACTTCCAGCCGTCAAGACGTCCGGACTCACCCTGAAGCCAGAAAAGTGCAGATTTGCGTACGAGAAGCTCTTGTTTCTGGGGCACGTGATAAGCAAGTTTGGAGTACGTCCCAATCCGCGGAAAACAGCCGCCATCGCTGACTTCCCGCTGCCCACTGACAAGAAGGCAGTGCGCCGATTTCTGGGCCTGTGCGCCTATTATAGGCGGTTCGTCAGAAACTTCGCCCGCATCGCCGATCCACTCACTAACCTTACAAGGACCAACGTGGAGTTCAAGTGGAAAACGCCGCAGGAACACGCTTTCCAGGAGCTAAAACATCGCCTCCAGACGCCTCCGTTACTTGCCCATTTCGTCGAATTCACCGAGACAGAAATAGACACTGATGCGAGCAGCGTAGGTCTCGGCGCCGTTCTTGTGCAGAGGGCTGACGGACTGGAAAGGGTCATTAGTTAAGCCAGTCGATCGTTATTCAAAGCAGAAGCGAATTATTCCACAACAGAAAAGGAGTGCTTCGCCATCATCTGGGCTACGTCGAAATTTCACCCCTACCTCAACAACAAGCCCTTCAAAGTTGTGAGCGACCACCACGCCGTGTGTTGGCTAGCTACCTTGAAGGACCCTTCAGGTCGCCTCGCACGATGGAGCCTTAGACTTCAAGAATATGACATTACCATCGTTTACAAGTCCGGCAAGAAACACTCCGACGCCGACTGTCTCTCCAGTGTGCCTGTCAACCAACCACCACCCAACGACCCAGATCACGACTACTTCTTGGGAATGATGACTGCCAGCGACTTCGCTGAACGACAGAAGGCCGAATCTGGAAATTAGAGCCCTAATAGAATACCTTGAAGGTAGGACCGCCGAAATTCTGAAGGTATTCAAGCGTGCACTTGCGTCGTTCTTCCTGCGAAACGGTCTTCTCCAAAAGAAAAACTCTCACCGCTTCAAGCCAAGTACCTCCTTGTGGTGCCTTCAGCTCTGCGACCAGAACTCCTGCATGCCCTGCATGGCGATTCAATGGCAGGGCACCTCAATGTTTCTTGCACGCTCGCAAAGATACAAGAAAGGCACTACTGGCCACGTCTTACCGCCGACGTCACTCACTATGTGAGGGCATGTCGAGACTGCAAGCGACGCAAGACACTGCTGGAAAGGCCAGCGGGATTTCTGCAGCCCATTGAACCACTTCGCCGACCATTCCACCAGATTGGTATGGACCTACTGAGGCCGTTCCGGACGTCGGCTTTCAGAAACAAGTGGATCGTGGTAGCTACCAACTACCTCACCCTCTATGCCGAGATAAAAGCCCTGCCCAAAGGCAATGCGTCCGAGGTAGCCAAGTTCTTCGTCAAAAATATTGTCCTACGTCACGGAGCCCCGAAGGTCCTCATCATCGACAGAGGAACGGCATTTACTGCTTACCTAACTCAAGCAATCTTGGCATACAGCCAGACAAACCACCGCTGGACGACAGCGTACCACCTACAGACCAACGGCCTCACCGTGCAGTTAAACAAGACGACCACCGACAAGCTGGCAATGTACGTCCATGTCGAACACAAGAAGTGGGACACCATTCTACCGTACGTGACCTTCGTATACAACACCGCAGTGCAAGAGACGACGCAGATCTCTCTATACAAAATGGTCTACTCTAGGAGTCCGGCAACGACGCTCGATGCCATGTTACCCAACGTCACCGACGAAGAAAACCTCGATGTGTGTGAGTACCTTCAGTGCGCCGAAGAAGCCCGACAACTTGCACGTCTACGTATCAAGAACCAACGGACGACCAACAGCTGCCGTTACAGTTTTTGACGACGCTTCGTTCACCAGCCCGGTGAACGTGTGTGGGTGTGGACGCCGATACGCCAACGTAGACTCAGTGAAAAGCTTCTGCTACGGTACTTCGGACCGTACGGGGTGGTTCAACGTTTCGGCCCACTCGATTACGAGGTTGTCCCTGACAGTATCATGAACTCTCAACGACGCCGATCGCGACCTGTAGTTGTCCATGTCGCGTGCTTCAAGCCGTTTCATGGGCGGTAACAAACTGAAACAGTGATTTTATTTTGCATTATTACCGTGTAGTAATTTATTCCTTGTACTTTCTTGCATTATTATTCTACTTTGATCTTCCATTAAAGCATCGGGACGATGCCTTTTTCAGAGAGGGGCAATGCCACGTTCCTTTTCTCTCAAGTTTTGTTATCGCCCCAATACACTACGCAATTCTCAACGCAAACCACGCCTGTAGTCTTCGAGAACCTTCAGAACTGTAGTAGATCATTTCGATAAGATCATGCCCACTCCGCGAACTGTACTGATTATTCTGGGACCTACGTCATAATGCTAGAACATTCGATGGCAAGTGTATAAATGCCGACGCGCTTCGCCGCTTGTCAGTTGATCGTCGGCCGAAGCCGCATGTGCCGTTATCAGCGCAAGTGTGCTACCGTAACCAGACTTTCCGTTTAGAGGGCACAGGTTCGCCCAAATAAACAGTTTTATCTGACCCTTCCGTCTCCTGTTTTCAACCACGTCACGACCCCGAGACAATATGTCGAGACAATATGCTCACTAAACATGTGGTTTCTACAAGCTGCCAAACCAACTGGTCTGGGGTGCGTGTTCTGATCAAAGGAAAGCTTGCATCATGCCTGCACCTGAAATATCAACACATGCAGACAACTGCGCACATGCTGAACAGGAGGAATGGGACGCTGCCAACAATGTACAGTTGACCACAAAAGTTTATGGACCACGCAAGCATGTAGTCAAACGCCTCTCCGTGACATTTCCGCTACATCAGCGGCAATCGACAGCACCGCCGTGCCTGAGACGTATCCCTCCCCTAATATGTGACCTGTCTGTTTTCTGACTGGGTACAAATAATTTTCTCCTTTCACTTTCTAACATGACGCGCGCTTTGTCACCTGCGTCCCTGCGCTCCTGCCTCGAGAATAGTCTATGAACAGAACTGTTAGAACAGTTTATGGGCATAACTGTTATCAGTCGCAATCTTAATCACAAAATGATACCTGTCCATTAAAACGCTGTTCAAGGTACACCGTGATACCTTCGATCCTGCTATGAAAATAGAAAACTTAGTCACTGTGCACACAAGCGCTTCATGTAAAAACTAAGAAGTCGCAATGCACTATGCAGCAGTAGAAAACTGAGGCGTGTGTATGACGAGAATTGTTTCCAGCCCAACACTGCGGTCGATGATAGACAGCGCACCACTAGGTGGCGCGGACAGGCAGTTTGCCATGCGCTGACGCGGTCCGCAAGCTTGTGTGGTTGACTGTACTTCCGGTGCTTGCATCACGTACTTAGGCGTACTTTTTTTTTTTTCAATTCACTATCTTTTTTTAAAAAAAAAGTTACAAGATCAACAAATATACAGGCGAGTGTCCCGAAGTAAAATAACTGTAGTGGGAATCTGTGCCTTTTTTATGGCTACTGCTTTGAACAAGGCTCCTGTAGCGGGTGCCATAATGTCAGTAAGCTTTGTAATCTTTTAGTAGCTGTATCCTTTCGAGTCTTCACAAGAAGCAACAGTTTTGCACTGCTTTTTTTTTCACACAGCTTCTAGTTGTTCACTATAGTTGCAGCCGAAGGAGTGGCTTTATATAAGCTTTGATGTACGGTAATGCTTATTTTTGTGATGGTCGCACAGGCTACAGTCAGTTCCTATGACCAGGGCAGATTTCTTAGAAATTCCTTACTTTTCCATGACTTTTCCAGGAGGGTCCAAATTCCCTGACTTTACCAGGTTTTTCAGGTTAGTAGACACCCTGTGCAATCATTGGAGTCTCGGTTTGCAAAAAGCGCGCACTTTTCAGACACAGCAAAGTAACAACTTAGACGCTTATTCGCGTGCATCTGTACCATTTGTACCTATGAGTACGTTTCGTGAGTCATTTGTGCTTGAGAAATGTGGGGCACGTTTATATCCGCTTGCCATTCTGCACATGACCTTCAAATTTGTTGCTATCGTGTTCATTGGTACGCCTTTGCGGCAAAGCTGTGACCTTTATTATTAAATTTTTTTATAATCCCAGAAACAATGAGTGAATCATAATGTGTCGATGTAGCGAGAAACATGCAACATGCTGCCCCCGCGTCATTGCTATGTTGCAGTGAAGCTCGTCTTGTTTTTCTCCAGGAGCATGTTTTAGCTGGAAGTAGCGAGGGTAGAGTGCATCAGCTGCCACTCAATAGTATCGCTACGTTTCATTGCCTTGTGGCTCTTAAGAGCAGTTGTTCCCGCTTATTTGCGGTGAAATCAGGGTAGAGAATTGGCAGATAGCACTGAAATTTTTCGAATTAACCGGACTGATGCTGACTGCCGCTTCAATTTATCCGCTCAGACTTACATTGCAAAATACGGGACCGCAAAAATATTTCAAATTATGCGGGATTCCAAAATAACAGACTTCGAATTAATGAGGTTTTACTGTACTTGGGGATGCCAACATCAGCCAGTGGTCCTGTCATGATGCTGGGCGATGTGGACTACTAAGAGCTGATTTGGTAGTTCATGTATGGTCAGGGCATCTTGTAGAAAACGTCGTTCATGATGTGCAGCTGATGAAGAAGCAGGCAGGTCTTCATCCAGTTGATTTGTATGACGTTATGAATGAGAGATGAGGAGCGGCGCAGATGCTGTACATTTATTCCATTGCACTTCTCTGTCGGCTTCTCCAACCATGGCTTCATGTGCCACGTGGCCAAGGCGCAGCAGGCAAACAATCACAATCACTCTCGAGTCTTTTGAAACCAGGCAACTGGAAGGACATTAACTGCAGCCCTGCAAAGGAGCCACTGACGTCATGGCAGACCAGGATATCCAAGACCAGGTGGCAGTGCGCTTGCCATCAATGGCCTGAGGCCACCACTCTCTCGCATCAAATGCAGGGACTGCCTCCAGTTCACCTTCACATGAACAGAAGCGAACGCAATGTGGTCGTGTAATAAGCAGATCACCATGCAGGCTGAATCTGTTCGGCGAGGAAGACACCATGCTTTACTTTGCAGCTATGAGATTGCGCTGTGAGCCATAGTATATTTCACAAGCAGCCAACACAAGCTCTTGCGGTGGTGATTCGATCAAATTATCGATTGATATGATCGATATGTGGAGTTTAACATCCCAAAACTACCATTTGATTATGAGAGACGCCGTGGTGGAGGGCTGTGGAAATTTTGACCACCTGGGGTTCTTTAACGTGCACTCAAATCTAAGCACACGGGCCACAACATTTCAGCCTTCATCGGAAATGCAGCCGCCGCAGCTGGGATTCGATCCCGTGACCTGCGGGTCAGCAGCCGAGTACCTAAGCCACTAGACCACCGCAGCGGGCAATTCAATCAAATCAATTATAACAAGGCCATTGGGTAGGGTGCTGAGCAGATACTCCTGCCATAAAATTACGCTAGTCACTTGAAGGCATGTCTCTACTTAGATCTGAATGGCCAGGACACAAAGGAGGTAGCTATACTGCGTTATTGTTCAACAGTGGTGTCAAAGCTCTGTTAAAAAGCCGGTAAACCACTCAGAGGGCGAAATTCAATTGTCGTGGAGAAATGTTTATTTTATTTATTTTATCTTATTCATACTGTCAGCACATAAGCCAAAACAGGAGTTGGGGTTACATAACTTTCATGTACAAACGTAGTACATGCTAAAACAATTTTAACACAGAACACTCAAGAATTGCACAACATATAATAAGAAAACAAAACATCAAATCATATTAGAAAACATCCCATACAGCTCACCGATATATGTAAAATAACAGGTTCGAATACATCCCGTTATGCCACCAAACGAAAAGAAAATAATTATTAAAGTGATATAGTACATTGAATATGTTCAGGCTACGCGTAACCAACAAGACAATCGAAGAGCGAACAAATGCTAAAGAAACACAAATCGTTCACAAATATTCTAACAAAGCCTTTTTAAAACTTTGTAGATCGGCACATTCGACTATGTTTTGAGGTAATCGATTCCAATCATCAATGCTCCAAACTAAAAAAGAATACTTGTATAAATCTGTTCTGTAGTTGATTGGTGTAATATGTTTCAAATGTTTTGTCCTTGATGGGGTAGTTTTCTTCAGTACGACGTGTGCACCTAGGTTAACCCTGAAATCTCTGTTCAGTATGTGAAAAAAGAATATCAGTAGATTAAGTTGATGAAATGACGATGAAATAAACATTTATTTTTCGAAGCAGTGTTCTCGAGTTTGTGAGCTCAATGTCGCCCTAGGTGGGAGGGTCCCTTTTTCCAGGAATCCTCTGGCCGCAATCGCCTCCTGGGCCCAGGCGACAAGTCCTCGTTGGTCGTCTAGGTCACGTGCAGCAATCTTGGCCTCCCACGTCTTGGCTAGGGGGTCGATACGTGCAGTCGTTGCGGGCTTGGTATTGGTATGTTCGTGGCACCACGAGCACTCGAGTAGTAAGTGGGTCAGTGTGTCTGGCACATCGCATATTGGGCAGTTGTAGGCGTATTGTGTTGGGCAGGCTCTATGCAGTAGGTTGCCGTGTGTATAGGTGTTAGCTTGAAGTCTCTGAAATGCTGTGGCTTCTTCTTTAGCCCGCTTCGGGTGAGGTGGTGGGTACACCCTGCGATCTAGACGATAGTTTTGTAGGATGGTGTTGTATGTCGGTGGTACGGTCTCCACTTCTTCTGCAACCCTGGCTAAGCGCGGGTCAAGCGAGGCACTGAGGAAGGCCCAGTTGACGTGACCACGGGCCGCGGCGTGAGCCGCTTCATTTCTTTCAAGCCGCTCATGCCCCGGCACCCATACCACGCAGGTGTAAGGAAGTGGAGTTGGGCTCTTTCTCAGAATAATGAGAGCTTCAGCGGAGATTCAGCCTCGCGTGTAATTGCAGACAGCGGATTGGGAATCTGAAAACTACGACCACATCCTTACCAGTCGTAGTGAAAAGGGCGATCGCTGCTCCTTCAATAGACTCGGAGCTTTGCACCTGGATGGTGGCGGATGCCAGCTCTTGCCCATCTGCATCGACCACACATAAAACGTAGGCGTTTTTGCCCGGATATTTAGCCGCGTCGACATAGCGAGCGTCTGAATCGTGCTGGTGCCTTCTGCGAATGGCGTCGACTCGAGCGATTTGTTTTTCCCGATGGTACTCGTGATGCAAGTTACGCGGTACTTGGGCGATGCTGAATGATTCTCGCAGGTATGGAGGCATCTTTTCTTTGCGGTCTGCCTCGCAAATGTAGCTCTCGCTGTAGCCCAAGCGCTCAAGGACCGATCTGCTGGTCGACGTAAGCTTAAGTTTCTCGAGTTGGCTGGTCCGTTGGGTTTCTAGCAGCTCTTGCCAGGTGTTGTGCATACCCATTCTTAGGAGTCTGGTGGTCGACGCCATTGGAGGTAGCCCTATGGTGAGCTTGGTAGCTTTGCGGATGAGCACATCAGCTTGTCAACTTCAGATGTCTTGAGAGCGAGGTACGGGGTTCCATAGGTAATTCGGCTGGTTAGAGGAGCCTGCACAACTCTCAAGGTATCATTTTCTTTCAGGCCACTGCATCGGTTCGCGACTCTCCTTACGAGGTGCGTGAACTGGAAGACTGTGCGTTGAAGTCTAAGAAGCGTGGCGGCCCCTGATCCGTCGCGGTGCATGTGCAAGCGGAGCACGCCAAGCGAGGTGACCTTCGGTATTTCGACCACGTGAAGGATGATGCATGGGTCTGGCGCTTCACAGGTTGGAGGTCTTCCTCGCGTGCGAGCCTTGAGTACCAGCACAATGAAGGCCGCAGCTTTCGAGGTAGTTCTCTATGACATTGACCGCCTCCTGAAGGCAGCTTTCTTGCTCTCCAGTGCTCTTGCCTCGCATCCAAAGCATAAT
The DNA here is from genome assembly GCF_043290135.1 of Rhipicephalus microplus. Taxonomy (NCBI): domain Eukaryota; kingdom Metazoa; phylum Arthropoda; class Arachnida; order Ixodida; family Ixodidae; genus Rhipicephalus; species Rhipicephalus microplus. Next base: position 280,566,633 of record NC_134702.1, on the reverse strand, counting down.
ATCGTCCGCGTAGATGGCGTGACATAGGCCCTGTATTTTTTCGAGAAGCCGAGGGAGCTTAAGGAGTGCCACGTTTAAAAGGAGTGGTGACACAACAGAGCCTTGAGGTGTACCCCTGTTCGGTAGCTTAAATTTTTCGCTTTGTATGTTGTATATTCCCGCCGTGGTTGTACGTCTGGTGAGGAAGCTTCAAACATAGTCATTAATCTCGAAACCGCAACCGGTATCTTCGAGATTTTGTAGTATTGCTTTATGGCTAACATTATCGAAGGCACTTTTGACATCAGTGGCAAGGGACGACTTGCTATTCTTGCTCAAGTGATCAACTAGATCTTTCTTGAGGAGTAAGAGGATGTCCTGCGTAAAAAGCAGCTGGCGGAAGCCGAACATGGCGTCTGAGAAGTACCCATTGTCCTCAAGGTGCGACGTGAGCCGGTCATGGATCACATGCTCAAACAGCTTGCCAACGCACGAAGTCAGAGAAATAAGTCTAACGTTGTCAACAGCTATGGACTTGTTGGGCTTAGGTATCACGATAACCTCCGAATGCTTCCACACGACAAGAAGCTCTCCTTTATCTCAGCAGTCATTATAGTACTGTAGGACAGCAGTCATACCGATTGTGTAGCTGTCGGTGGTGCTTGTTGACTATCCTGTCTTTGTCTCGACTCGTGTTTCTTGTAAGTTTGGAAAGAGCAGCTTGAAGCTTTGCTGGTGTGAAAGGCTTGTCAAGGACGGAGTCGGGCATGCCTTCGTATTCTTTGTGTGGTGGTGCCATTGCCGCTGAATGGACAGGACCACGCAGCTTGTTGCATAGTTCGTGGAGTAGGTCTTCCTCGGAGCCGTCATAATTGTGTGATAATTGACAAACTCGTTGCTGCTGCTGCGTCTTGGTGGGGTGGTCACCGAGGAGAGTCCGCAGCAGGCGCCACGTCTTCTTGGTCCTGAGTGTACCCCGCAGCTTATCGCAGAAGTCGCGTTAGTTGTGTCTCGCTAGGTGTTCGGCATACTGTTGCGCCTCTTCTGTCAATAAGGAAATTCTTTTCCAGAGTTTCTTGTTCAATTTTGCCTCTTCAATCTCTTCAGTAAGGCTCGTCTGGCCTCCCAGAGGTGGAGTAAGTGGGAATCTACAGCCGGATTGTCTTCATTAAGCTGCATTACTTTGGTGCACCGTTTGGCGGTATCAAGAAACTTGGTGAGCGAGGCGTCTATGTTCGCTTTGAGTTGCCACCATCGAGCTCGTTTCTGAAGGAGTTCCAATCTGTCACTTTTGCTGTGCCTGTTTTTGTAATTCGCTGGTCATATTCAATTTCGAGTTGAAATATGTGGTGATCACTACCAAGCGTCTCGGGAAGACAGGTCCATCCTACCTTCTTGAAGTCTCGTGTAAAAGTGAGGTCGGGGGTGGTATCTCTCGAGACAGTGTTTCCCACTCTCGTGGGCTGGAGCGGATCATTCAACAATGTGAGGCCATGCTGCTGAGCGGAGTCGTGGACTCTCGCGCGTTTCTTGGTGGTGATGGCATAGCCCCAAGCTGTGTGAGGCGCATTGAAGTCCCCTACGACCCCTAACCAGTGAGGTTTTGTGCGTTTTCCGAGTTTGCGGATGAAGTAATCGTAGTCCCTGACCTGATCTCGCGGTGGGCTGTACACGTTAGTGGCGTAAAGGCTTTGTAGCGATTTTCATTCCAATGTGACTTCTACGATGGAGTGTTCAACTGTAGTGTCTTCAATATTGTGTACTTGGGCCGCAACAGTTTTCTTGAGTAGAATGGCGGTTCTTGGGGTCAGAGTGGCGGCGTTGTATCCTGCGAGCCACACTTTCTCAGTATTTTTCTCTTGTAGAGCGATGAGGGTGGGTTGATTTACTTTTATAAATTCTTCTAGATTCACCAGCCGGGTTCTGTATGATCGACAGTTCCCCTGCCAAATGCGAAAAGTTGGTTGCGGAGTAGAAATCCTATTCTTAGAGCCTGCCATTTTCATGACTATCTTGTACATTTCCTGCTCGCCTTCGCCAGAGGAGTGTGAAACTTTTTCTCTTTGTGGGCGTGGTTTTTTTCTGCCATGGCAGTCTTCAAGTTCTGCGTGACTAATGCAGTTGTTCTTGACATGAATCACAAAGCTGGTTAGCTGCGACTTGACATCGTTGATTTGGGCTGTATGAGTGTCCATCCTAGGGCTGAGCGTCGTGAACGTGTCTCCGATTTGGGCGGAGATGGGCTCCAAGTTCGCCACGACGAGTGCTTTGAGCGTCGACTTGACTGCTGCTGTGCGTTGTGACTCTACTGTCGCCATGAGCTATGAGTCGACAAGGGCGGCGACTTTTCTTTCTATAATGAAAAGTACTTTGGCCTCCACGACAGCTGCAATATCTGGTGTGGTGAGTTTCTTGGCCAGTTGTTTAGCTTCGTGCTGCTCTTCGAAGAGGTGAGTGAGCCTCTTTATGCTTGCATTCTGCTTCTCGATGATCTTTTCTTGTTCTTGGCAGTTTTACAAGCTTATCGACAACTGGACCTTGTCTTTGGAGCTGGTCACGCTGACTTTGCAGAGCTTTTTGCTGATTCAAAACCATTTTTTTCCAAATTCTTGAATGCAGTGGATTCAGTAGATGAGCAATCTGGAGTGTTCTTGTTGTTCAGTGAAGTTGAATCTACGCGTGTTCCATTAGCATAGCTGAGGCGTTGGGTGGAGAATGAGCGGGATCTTGTGCGAGACCTGGAGCGCGATCGCAAAATAGACCTAGACTTGTTTCGGCCGCGCTTGTCGTGCAGTGTGCCGCTGGGGCTAGGAGATGGTTTGTCAACCTCGGGGAAGTCTTCACTGCGGGGACTACAGCCACTCTCTCGGGCTTTTCCCTTCTCGGGTGTTTATTGTCTAATTTGGTAAGGTGGTGGGTTTGGTCGTAGCTTTTTCTTGCGTTCCTTGCCGGCAGTTTCATGGGGCTGTTCGCATATTTTGCAATTGGGAATACATTCGTGACCTGTGGTGACTGCGTCTTGTCCGCGCTTGTAACAAAAGTCTTCTCTGAGCCTGGGACAGACGTCTTGTCGGTGCCCAATGGCACCGCATTTGCAGAATAACTGCACAGACTTTCGATAGGGTTTGCAGCGGTAGTATCCACTTTGGTAGGTGATGTAGTACGGGACGTGTGGGCCGTCGAAAGTGATGACGGCGGTGGAAGACTGACCAAGCATGCGAGCCGCAAGGACCGTGTATCGTGAATCGACTCTGAGGCCAGCTACAATTTCAGCACTGCTGGTTCCTGGGAGCAGTCCGTAGATGACACCTCTGCATGCATCGTCGGGATGTCTCACGTGGGGGTTCACACTGAAGAAAGTGACGCCTAACTGGATGGTAACAATGCTTCTCAGCTTGGTTGCGCGTTCTGTGTCGCCGGTACTAGCGATGATAATGTTGTCAACGCCCTGCACTTGAACTCGAACGTTGTCGTAAAAATCCTGTTGTGTGAGACCGCTTGATCGTCCAATAGCGTGCGTAATTTATGTTAGACTCCACTCCGGCAAGCCGAGTCCATCTCGTGACCTGTACACGATTTTAAAGTCATCCGTAGGAAAAGGAAGCATCTTTAAGTTGCGTTACTTTGAAGCTTTTTGCATGGGCACGGGCTCTTTCTCGGGCTTTTCGTTGGATGCTTGAATCAGGTTCGGCGCTTGTTTTCCTTTGCGTTCGACTTGCAGCCATTCTATATCTCCTTTTTTGTTGTTTTGCCCCTGTTGACATCGTACGTCCATGCCGATTTCTCCGTGGGCGTCTCGGCGTTCACCTCGGTTTGCATTGATGTTGGTTATTCTTGTGGTCCTGTAGTAGCCATCAACTCACTTTGAAAGCCTACGTGGCTGGTAGCAAAGGGCGTCTCCCTCTAATCAGGTTTTCTTGTCAAGAGAGGAAGGCAAAGCTCCTTTTCAGGCCCGCACGTTCGGCGGGTGTACATGCAACGCAAACCACAAGTGCGAGATACGCTCGTGCGTCGGATCACAGTGTAAGGTTTAGCGGGGAGGACTTTGGCGTCGAGATGTTAAGAGTCCCGTGTAGGTAATCACTCACCACTTAGTGGGAGGTGTCAGTCCTTTCCTTGCAACTTGGTGAATTGGCCAGTGCAAAAACCGAGAACTAGCACAGCGTTGAATTACAAAAACTAGCATGAAAAGCAGGAGCCCATGTGAAGTGCAGCCGCCCTCCATGGCCCCCTAGCGGAAACCCCGGTCGATTAAGTTGCATTTTTCTTTTCACCATCATTGTTCCGGTTTTTTCTCTAAGCTCGCTGATAGACTCAGTTCTTGAATACACGTTTGAAATGAACGGCAAGGCTTTATTTTGTATACGCTCACATTTTAGGGTAAGGTTCCAATATAAGACTAGCGTAAGTCAGTACTGGTAGAACTGTCATTTTTTGCTTTAGCCTCTGGAGTAGCATTGAGCAGTTTTCGTCGTAACAACCAAAGTTTGCACATGGCTCTATTACAAACATTATGACCAGTTCAAGTCGTGTGCAAGGCGAATACCTAGGTATTTAATATCTTCAGCTTCAGTTAGCAGTGCACCTTTAATGCTGTACGGAAAATATAGCAAGCTTGTTTTACGTGTCATGTGCATGAAAAAGGTTTTGGATGCATTCAGTTCCATTTGCCACTCATCGCACCAAGCACTAATTTTTTGTAGGTGGTTATTAAGTACCAGTTGGTCGTTAGAGGAGCAAATCTTTGCGTACACAATTGTATCATCTGCATAATGTTTTATAGCTACTCGCTGTGAAAAACCTTCACCCATATCACTAATGCAGATAGAAAAAAGTAAAGGGCCTATAACGGACCATTGCGGCACACCTGATCGTATGGGTTTATTAGCATTGCGAACAGTATCAATTTCAATAAATTGTTCTTCGTTTAACAAGTATGCCTCTATTAATTTTAGTAGTTGACTGTCACCAAGTAAACAAGATAACTTCATAAGCAACTTCCTATGCGATATTTTGTCAAATGCTTTTCAAAAATCCATAAATATGATGTCCATTTGACACTTTTATCAGTTCCTAATTTCATGTGTAAGCTCTGTAATAATCGTAATAGTAGAGTATCCTCACTGAAACCCATGCTGATTTTTACCTAATATGCTGTTTTCTTCCACAAACTTCATCAGGTGAGTAGTCAAAATGAGCTCCAGACTTTTATAACAATTGTGCAGTTGTCAAAATGTGCTCCAGAGTTTTATAACAATTGTGCACGAGTGTATGACGAACACAGAGCCGGGAGAATTTTTTTAAACAATGCTGTAATAGTGGAGTTAGACGCGTTTGATTATCAAAACCATGAAGACCACACCTTTTGTTTTCTCATGCGCTGCCCTCTGCTGGTATCCTCTCCCATGCCGCCTTGCCCTTTCGCCGAGCGTCCCTCCGATGCCCCTCCCAATATCGCGGGGCATACATCATCGCTTGTGCGCTCACACCTGCCAACCTGGACATAAAGAAGTTCTTAAAACCCCTGATCGGGAAAGGGGGGGGGGGGTACTGGCTTTTTTTTTTATTTGTAGCTGTGATTGATTTGCCTTTTAGCAACAAGCGTAATTATGCTTTTCCGCCATAAGTAAAATCGACGAGCTAAATTATTTTCCCACATTCACCAAAAGAAAAAAAAACATTGAAACAAAAGCGCAAACTCAGTGTTGCGGCCTCATAATGGCTTCAAGGGGCTGAACGCATGAGGGTAGGGTTTTTCGCTAAGGTGAGAGTCCCAAAAGGGGAGGGCACATGCTCACAAAATTTCTCGTCATCAAAACGATCGATTTCCGTCAAAACAACTTGCTTATGTCTTCAAACATGAACGAACGAAATAGCGCAGCTGGCTGCCGCGAAAGCACGGGTCAAAGCTTTGGCTGTGCAAAGCTTGTGCACAGGAACGCCAAAACGCTTCTAGCCTATTTTACATCTTTACCGCCTTTAATCTACCGCTGCATCAGCCACGTGCCCTCGAAGCTCGTAGATCGCAATCGCGTAGCCGTGACCGCAATTCTGTGCACAGCGGTATCGACGTGCCTTCAAAACTAAGTCGTTTTATGCTTTCTATGATTGCAACCGACTGTTTGCTTCCGGAAAGCAGCGTTGCTTTGACTGGTCGAGCGTTGGCCATGCGCACACTTTCGAAGTTATGTCAGTAATGTTGTCTCCATACATGATTGTATCAAATGATCGTGGTTTCGTCCACAGCAGTTGTGGCAAGGACAATCACACGCACTGTAGAAGGCATTGCATGCGCTGGTCGCACGCGTACTTTTGAAGCTTCGAACACACTGCTCTCGATCGGCCTTCGTTTGATGGCTTCGACGCTGAAGTTCATATTACACGCTGCGGAACAGACTAGAACAGACTGACCTGCATTTTGGTCAGTGGAGCCAGATCTCGCAAACAAATTTTGATTTCCGGGAAATTTTCAAGGCAACTGTACAAACAGAAAACACAGTAGAAATCCGAGTCTCCCGGATGATGCGAGAAACTTGGCAGGTATGCGCACTGCTTAAAAAACCATCTACATCTGGTTGCTGCGACTCCGGCCGTCGTCTTCGTCAGTTGTGTTGTAGCTGCGTGCTTGTTGGCGAACCGTCGCTGCCGTAATCGTGTCGGTATGGACCCCTGCGTTGCGCGCGAACCTTCAAAGGATCCCCAACGCAATGGACCCGTACAGTGACACGCCGTGCCCCGCACATGTTGCCCGCACACGGGCAACCCGACGAACAAGCAGCGCAGACAGCTGCTTGTAGACTGACCGGAAGTCATGGGGCTTGACCAATCACAGCATATTTGGCATATTTGGCTCGGCACGTCAGGTAAGTGGAACAGCGCGTCACGCGGAAGCCTGGAAGGCCCAGAAAGAACGAGGGATTGTTTCTTGGAATTTGTGGCGCATTGTCAGCTCATAGCGCTGCCACGGGTAGAATCATTGATCGCGACGGCATTCTGCAAATGATGCGCGCGTTTACTTGAAATGCGTGAAAAAATATCGCAGGTTGTTTACGAGGTCCTTCAAGTCAGCGCTGGGTGGAAATATGCCAATGTCACCACTGCAGAGGAAAGGGAAAGAATGCTGCCACATTCGAATACTAGAACCAATGTATTACAACGGCAGGGTAACGAATACAAAGGACAAGATGAAGACAGGACATGCATTGTGCTCACAACTAGCTGCATCAGTATGAACCCAAACCAACTCAACCACCTATTCGTTATTCTACTACCACAACCAACTAGCTTGTTTGCCACTGCTCACTCTGCCCACGCCTTCGTCTCTTCCATCAGTGAGTTGGCAAATAGAAATACGGTGCTGAGACACATGCTTATGTGTAACTTCATTTGGGTTAGGAGCACCAAAACTTGGGAAAGTTTCTATGACATCATGAAATAACTCCGAAGCACCAAAAAGAAGGACAAATGGAAGAGAGGGGGACGCCACAAGCACCGACTTGCAATTGGATTACAAAAAAAGAGCGCAAAAGGAAAACCACATAAGACAGCAAAAAAAAAAAAAAAACACGAGAAATCCAGCCTGGCCTCAGTGAAGGTTGGCTGACACATGCCTTGCCTTCCTTTTTTGTGAGCCGTCTGCACAAACGTGCGCTCATGTGCGCCATCTGATGTGGCTTTCCTTTCCTGTTATTTTTTTCTAATAAATTCAGCTTCAGGTTAGCACTCGGGGTGTCCCCTCTTCTTCGGCCCTGTGAAATTATTGCGCTGTTAATTGAATACACCAATTGTTCACTTTTTAAGCTATGCTTTGCAGCTCGCCTCCTGAAAGAACCTGTTCAGAGGTGCAAAAACCTCCAAAGCAGCCCCCCGGTTGCACCACCTGACAGAGGCATTTTTTTTTGCTCTACTTTTACGCTTAGACACCACATGCAAAGCCATCGAAACATACCAAGAAGTTCTCTGCGTGGTTCGGGCACATCCATCGGCCAGTGGGTAGCGAGGCCAGTGGGAACTCGAGGCAGTCAGCGTGAAACAGCAGGGGGCAATAATCACACTGGATCAGTGGTGCCCACCGACAGCTCCTGCATCCACAGGGGAACCACAAACCAGAGTAGCAATTAGGATACAGCCACTTATGTGCATGATGATGATGATGATATATGGTGTTTTTTGGCGCAAGGGCCATTTGATGGCCAAAGAGCGCCAGTTCATGCGACAAGGAATGTGGACAATGATTGCGATTAGCGGCTGTATAAGGGCCATAAAATTCCTCGCGGTAAGGCGGGTAAAAACATACAAGTAATAAAATCATGACCATGCCGTGAAAGGTGTGTGTGGTGTGAATAGATAACAAAAGATGGTGATAATGAAAAACGATGGTGTATATGTATGGCATTAGCACAAGTGCCTCACTGGTTCATACTCTTGCGTGCAAGGGCCGTGAGGCAAGTGCTTTCCTGTGTAGCCACCGCAGCAAAAACCTCCCTGGAGAGGTCGTGCTACGGGATGCCCGGGTATATGATATGAAAATTACGAATTTCTTTTAAAAACGCTAACAATGATTTATGACTAAAAAGCGGTTCCCTACCAACGAACATTGCAGGGTGTAAAGGTATATGTTGTCGGTTGGGTAATGGAAAATGCTGTTTTCTTATAGTTTCTAAGTGTTTACACTGGATTAACACGTGAAGAACTGTTAATGTTTCACCACATTTATCACACAATGGTGGATCACCACCGGACAAAAGATGTGCGTGTGTCGTGTATGTGTGTTTTATCCTGAGTCTTGTTAGTGTTAGACGTGATTTTGATACTGGTGGCCAATGGCCAAGGTGTGGCTTGATAATGTGTAGTTTGTTTTGTGTGTGTGTATCCCACTTGCTCTGCCAGTAGTCCCTGAGGTTTCGTTTGAGAGACGGCTTAAGATCAAGGGCCGGGATTAATATGGGTGTAGGGGCAGTGCTTTCATGGACGGATGCAGCAAGCTGATCCGCCCTCACGTTGCCTTGGATCTCACGGTGCCCTGGCACCCAGCACACTACAACATGTTGTTTGAGTGTGTAGAGTGTGCACAAAATAGAGTAAAGTGAGACAAGGACCGGGTTTTTTTTGTTTTTTAAGACTGTGCAGACCCGTTACCACACTGAGGGAGTCTGTATAAATTACTGCTTTTTGTATTTGTAATTGTTTGATGTGTTTAGCTGCCACAAGTATCGTGTAAGCTTCCGCTGTGAAGATACTTGTGCCTGGATGTAGAGGGCCAGCATCCGAAAAGGATGGGCCGACAGCAGCGTAGGACACAGAGGAGTTAGTCTTGGAGGCATCTGTGAAGAACTCAGGACGTGTGTATTTGTGTTGAAGTTCCAGAAAGTATGTTCGGATATGGGCAATAGGTGCATGTTTTGTAACTTCTAGGAAAGACACATCGCAGTCTATAGTCTGCCACTGCCACGGTGGTGGGTATGCTACAGGAGCCATTAAACTGTGTTCAAGTGACACTTCAGTTTCTTCAGCTAGACACTTCAGGCGAACTGAGAAGGGCTGCCTCATCGAAGGCCTGTTTAGAAACAGAATGGAGCTCGACAGATCATTAATGGTAGAGTACGAGGGGTGCTTCTTGTCTGCTTTCACCTTAAGAAAATATACAAAGGACATGTAAGTTCTCTGTAGGTGAAGCGATCATTCATTTGACTCAACGTAAAGGCTTTCTACAGGGCTAGTGCGAAAAGCACCCGTAGAAAGGCGAATGCCCTAATGGTGCACGGGGTCCAGCATCTTCAAAGCACTTTGAGTTGCAGACTGATAAACAACGGCCCCATAATCTAAGCGGGTGCGAATGAGGCTCCGATACAGACTCATGAGGCATTGCCTATCACTACCTCAAGTAGTACGTGACAGCACTTTTATAACATTCATGGCTTTTAAACATTTTGTTTTTAAATACTTGATGTGCGGTACGAAGGTCAACTTGTTGTCCAAGGTTAAGCCCAAAAATTTATGCTCGGCTTTGACGGAAAGACGTTGCTCGTTCAGTCGAATGTCAGGTTCCGAGTGCATGCCTCTCTTTCAAGAGAACAAGACACACGTGCTTTTTTGTGGGTTAAGTCGAAATACGTTTTCATCTGCCCATTTGGAGACCTTGTTTAAGCCCAGCTGAACCTGCCGCTCACACATTGCCAAGTTGCATGACTTGAAGCCAAGCTGAACGTCGTCGACATATGTACAATAGAACATACTGTGGGGGATGGACAAGTACAAAGAATTCATTTTGATAATAAAAAGTGTGCAACTAAGCACACCACCTTGTGGCACGCCTGTTTCCTGGACAAATGTTTGGGAGAGAACACTGCCCACACGGACACAGAATGTCCGGTTTGACAGGTAACTTTTGATTATATGAAACATTCTTCCGCGCACACCAAGGTGGGACAGATCTCTTATAATTCCAAAACGCCATGTTGTATCATAAGCCTTTTCGATATCGAGGAACACAGAGAGAAAATATTGTTTATGGACGAAGGCGTCTCTGATCTGTGCCTCGATACGAACAAGGTGGTCTGTGGTGGATCTGCTTTCTCGAAACCCGCACTGAAATGGGTCGAGCAAATTGTTTGTTTCAAGGATATGTACAAGCCGGCAGTTTATCATTTTTTCAAAAAGTTTACAAAGGCAGCTGGTTAGTGCAATGGGCTTATAACTTGAAACTGAGGAAGGGTCCTTGCCCTGTTTCAAAATAGGGATAACAATAGCCTCTTTCCAGGAAGCAGGGATGGTGCCTGAAAGCCAGATAGCATTGTATAGAGAGAGTAAAGTTTTTCGCGTTTCGAGCGGCAGGTTTTTCAACATTTCATATGTGACACAGTCGTAGCCTGGAGCGGAATTATTGCAAGAGTTTAGCGATGTTTGTAGCTCAGCTAAGTTGAAAGGTTGGTTGTATTCCTCGTAATTTGTGCACTTGGATTGTAGTTTCTGCTTTTCTATCTTTGCTTTGTCTTTGGAAAGCTTCAGTGTAGTGTGACGAGCTAGACACCTGCTCGTAGTGTGCACCGAGGAAGTTCGCTTGATCTTCCAGGCTATCACCCTGTGTGTTTACGAGTGGGAGTGGGTGTACTTGTCTTCCTGCTACCCTACGAACCATGTTCCAGACTTTAGCCTCTTGTGTATATGAATTTATCCCTGATAAAAACTTGTGCCAGCTTTCTTTTCTGGCCTGCCGACGCATTATCCTGCTCGAGATTTTATTTTCTTAAAGCTCTCAAGGTTTTCCGCTGTCGGCGAGTTCCGCAGCAACCTCCATGCCCTGTTCTGTTCCTTTCACGCATTCTGACACTCAGTGTTCCACCACGGAACGTGTCGTTTGCCGGGCAGTCCAGATGTTTGTGGAATGCACTTGGTTGCTGCATCAGTAAGAAAAGCTGTGAAGTACTGCACAGCTTCATCTATGCCTAACCCGCAGATGTCAGTCCATTTTAGGTGAGTAAGCTTTTGAAATTGTTCCCAGTTGGCTTTGTTTACCAGCCATTTGGGAACATGTGGAGGACATTCATTTATTATTGGTGTACTCAAAACTAAAGGGAAATGGTCACTTCCATATGGATTATTTATGACTTTCCACTGAAGTAATGGTACAAGTGAAGGAGATGCGATACTGAGGTCTATGGAAGAGTAAGTTTTGTTGGCAAGGTTATAGTATGTTGCCTCTTTCCTATTCAACAGACAAGCACCCGATGAAATGAGGAATTGTTCAATGAGGCGACCTCGGGCATCACAGCGAGTCACCCCACAGACCATTATGTGCGTTCAGGTCCCCAAGGACCAGATAAGGTTCAGATAGTTCGTCTATTAAAGACTGGAATTGAAGTTTTTCGACACGGTGGTGCGGAGGTATGTACAAAGAGCAGACAGTGACAAGTTTGTTTAGAATAACTGCTCGGACAGCCACCGCCTCGAGGGAAGTTTGAAGGGGTAATTGTGTGCATGCTGTACCTTGACTTACTATAACCGCTACACCACCGGATGGTAGCATGGCATCATCTCTATCCTTTCGGAAGATTATGTAGTTACGTAAAAAGTTTGTGTTAGTTCGTTTTAAGTGTGTCTCTTGTACACACAGCACTCTTGGATTGTGTTTATGGAGGAGTTCTTGTAAGTCATCGAGGTTTCGAAGAAGGCCTCGGATGTTCCACTGTAATATTTCTGTCTGCATATTTAAACAAAAGAGATGCTGCTGTGTGTACAAAGAGTATCCTGTGTTGAAGTGAGCTCGTTAATTCAGGTGGCAGGACAGTCGTCCGGCCCCATTATTGGTTTTTTGTTTTTCTTGGCACGCTCCAAGTAGGCGCGCCGCTCTTTTGGTACCAAGGGTACCGTTGTATCCATTGCCTCCTCAGAGGCACTGGATGCCCGCACATGCGAGCTGGTGGTTCGGATTTTAGGCCTCGCCTGGTGAGGGGAGGCCTTGAGACCGGAGGACCCTGGAGTCTCCGACCTCAATGTGCTTGAAGGCGGAGTAGACTGAACTACTGCCGCCTTGGGGGCAGGCGCCACAGCCGATGGCTCGCTCTGCGCTGGCCGAAGGGGTGGCGAGGGCTGGTGCGGCGTTGCCCCCTGACGCGCCGCATCAGCATATGTTGCGCCGTAAAATGGCGACACTCTTCGTCTTGCTTCTTTGAATGCGATGTTTTCTTTGACTTTAAGAGTGATGATTTCTTTTTCTTTCTTCTAGTTAGGACACGAACGCGAATACGCGGCGTGTTCCCCGTCACAATTCACGCAGTGGGGCATAGTAACACAGTTATCAGATGGGTGGCCGTGGCTACCACATCTTGCACAAGTTTCCTGACCCCGGCAGTTCTGCGAGCCATGACCAAATCGTTGACATTTATAACACCCTCTTGGATTGGGAATGTAGAGACGGACAGATAGTTTGATGTAGCCTGTGTCTATAGATGAAGGTAGTGTGCTAGATGCGAAGGTGAGTATTAAATGTTTGGTAGGTATTTCTTTGTTGTCTCGTCTGACTACGATTCTTTTCACATCTGTGACATTTTGCTCTTTCCACTCTTCAAGCAGTTCCTGTTCAGACATTTCAAGAAGGTCTGCTTCTGAAACAACTCCGCGTGAGGTGTTCATTGATCTGTGAGGTGAAACAGATACTGGGATATTACCAAATGCTACGAGACTGCCAAGTTTTTCATAGTCGTGTTTTTCAGGAAGCTCAAGGAGAAGGTCTCCGCTAGCCATCTTTGTAACCTTGTATCCTGGGCCAAAGACTTCAGTCAGAGATTTAGCAACAAGAAATGGAGATATGGCTCTGGCTTGTTTTGTTGGGTTTTCGCTGTGCACAACATGGAATTTGGGAAAGCATTGTCTGGGTTGGCTGAAAATTGATATGTCATCGGTGCGTCCCCTCTTAGGCGGAAGACGATCTAGGAGACGGGGAAATGCAGGTGTTCCCATAGTAGTGTACCTTTTTTCGGCAGCAATGGCGACCACCCACCATGGAGTCCAACCAGGGGACGCTGAAGCACTTAATAGCATAAGGCTGCAGACGCCAGCCGTACATTGCCACTATAACCAAATATAACTACTCAAGGTTGAGTAATTACACAAGGTTAACCCTTGCCGCCAGGAAAAATCGGAAGTAAATGGAAGGGAGAAGAAGACAGGACAGATTTAAAGACGAGAAAAGACTAAGATGTAGGAAGAGAGAGATAGGAAAAGGCGACTGCCGATTTCCCCTGGGTGGGTCAGCCCAGGGGTGCCGTCTACGTGAAGCTGGGGCCAAAGGGGTGTGTTACTTCTGCCGGGGGGCCTTAACGGTCCAATCACCCAGCGTCGGCTCAACCCCCAGGATCCCCTTTTCCCCGGACACGGCAAAGCCACGCACGGCTAGGCGTGGGAGGGAGTAAAGACTCCCCCGTTAGCTCGGGTCCCCACTTATGTGCAGGCTGCAAGAAACAAAAAATAGGTCTCTTTCAACCGGGCTTACCACCAACTAAACCTCCTAGCAGAAGATTCAAAAGAAAGTTGGGCATATTGATAACCTAGAAAAAAAAAAAAAACAACCTATGCAGAGATTCCATGAAAATCTGGCACATCTGTTTATGCTTATTAGCCTAGGAACAGGAAAAGCGTGACAAAACTTTCAAAAAGCATCAAGACACATCAAGACATCAGTACACAAAAAGTGCTTTGTGTACTCTCCGGTGACCGACAGCGTTTGTGAGCTGCATACAAATGCGCAGAACTCATCAGAAGCTTCGTCCTCCGCTACGCATGCCGACGAAGATACGCTCTTATCCTAACAAAGTTCACCCCTCGGCTACTTATCGTAACTACTCAGTTTTATATTCTAACGTACGAAGTGTTCTTAACAAACGGGATGCATTATCTTCAATTTTTGATGACTGCACCGCCGATGTTGTAGTGTTAACGGAAACCTGGCTTACACCTAACATTGCAAGTGTAGAGCTGTTCGATTGTGAAAATAATTATACCATTTACAGATGTGATAGAGAAGAGTCACCAGGAGGTGGTGTACTTATAGCCGTAGCTGATTATATAGTTTCTAGCCATATAGTAATAGCATCACCTTTAGAATTTGTCTGTGTTTCCCTCCATGTCAACTATCAAAATGTCATATTTTGTGGCTGTTACCGCCCTCCGAGTGCGACGCCAGTGTTTTGCGAGCAACTGCATGATGCTTTGAATGATATTGTCAAAAGGCACCCGCATACACCTGTTTTTATTCTAGGCGATTTTAACTACCCGAAAATAAACTGGTCACTTCCTTCCTGTTCATTAAGCTCACTTTCAGCCGACAGTTTACATTTCGTGGAACTGTGCGAAGACTTTAACCTTACCCAACTCGTAACGCAACCAACAAGAATGGGCCCCAATTCATCAAATGTTCTTGATCTGATTCTCACCACTGTACCTGACCTTGTCCATTCTATTTCATATATCCCAGGCATAAGTGACCATTGTTTCGTGCACTTCAATCTAACAGGTTCTTTAAGGCGTCAGTCAAACAATTGGAAAACAATAAGAGACTACTCACGCGGCGATTATGACTCAATCAACAGTGAACTCGAATCGAATTTTGAGAGCTTTGCTAATGGCTTCTTTGATCGCAGCGTTCAACAAAACTGGAACTTGTTCAAAATGAAAGTTGAATCTTTAATCACGCGATACATTCCCACATACGTTATCAAGGGTCGCCAACGCCCCCCTTGGTTCTCAACTGACTTAAAAAAATTGCGGAATAAAAAGAAACGGTTGTTCCGTCAGGCAAAGCAGACTAATTCGTTAGCCCGTTGGCACGTGTACAAATCTGTCCTTTCCGAATACAGAGCAGCTATCAAGGAAGCCAAGCGCGTTTTTCTTAATAATACCCTTCCCTCAATTCTTGTAACCAACCCTTCTAAGTTTTGGAAAACTGTTAAACCTAGGGAAAAAAAAAACATTTCGCTTACGAACTCAGACGGGCAGCCAGTTCGCTGTGAAGAGTGTTGCATTGCATTAAATGATTTTTTTGTTACTTCTTTTTCAAGTTGTTCTGCTTCTGCGTTGCCGCAAATGCCTAGTCGTGATTTTTTACCCATGTATCCTGTTACTGTTGATGCCGTTGGAGTGCAAAATTTAATTCACAAGCTTAAGTTATCCTCTTCTTGTGGCGTAGATGAAATCAACTCAAAGTTTCTAAAAAACACTGCATTGTATTCATCAATTTACTTGTCCTTAATCTTTTCGCAATCTATTCAGACCTCCACTTTGCCGCTTGACTGGAAGGTGGGGAAGGTGGTCCCTCTGCACAAATCTGGTAACACACAGTCTCCTCTCAATTACAGACCAATTTCCCTAACCAGTGTTCCTTGTAAAATGTTAGAACATATAATTTACTCCAACCTTGTCTCATTCCTAGAATCAAATTCTTTTTTTACTCCCTACCAGCACGGATTCCAAAAAAGTTACTCATGTGAAACCCAACTTCTTTATTTTACTAATGACATAGCATCGGCTTTAGATCGCGGCTCACTTGTGCATTGCATTTTTCCCGACTTTCAAAAACCTTTCGATAAAGTACCTCACCAATTACTCCTCCTGAAAATTAGTGCCTTAAACATTGACCCGAACATTCTTAAATGGATTGAATGCTTTCTGACTAATCGCACTCAGTTTGTAACAACTAATGGCTATAACTCACCTCTTTCTAAAGTAACATCCGGCGTACCCCAAGGTTCCGTATTAGGCCCTTTACTTTTTTTTATATATATTAATGATCTCCCAGACAGCATTAACTCCGCTATAAGGTTGTTTGCAGATGATTGTGTAATTTACCGCGAAATAAACAATGAATATGATAACCAATTTCTACAGTCAGACCTTGACACTGTCTCAACCTGGTGCAATAAATGGCTTATGACTCTCAACTCTAACAAATCTAAATGCATGTCAATAACCCGGCGATCTATTTCTCCCCCCTGTACCTACAGAATTAACGCCGTTCCCCTCCAGCATGTCTCTTCATATAAGTACCTCGGCGTTTACATTACCAACAATCTATCTTGGCACACACGTGTTACCTACATCTGTAATAACGCTAACCGAACGCTAGGATACTTACGCCGCAACTTTTCTCGCGCTCCGCTGTCCCTCAAAATTCTATTATACCGATCACTAATTCGCCCAAAGCTTGAGTACGCGTCCGCTATATGGGATCCCGTGCAGCAAAATTTAATTAACGCGTTAGAATCTGTTCAGAACCGCTCAGTTCGGTTCATTTGTTCTAATTATTCCCATACTGCTAGCATATCAGAAATGAAATCTAACCTTGACCTACCCAATTTAACTGTCCGGAGGAAACTGGCGCGACTGCATTTTTTTCATAAGATATTTTTTCACAATCCATCAATGAAGCGAGACCTCATTTCACAACCGTCATACCACTCATCGCGCATTGATCATCAGCATAAGGTTGCCATTCCGTTTTGCCGCACCAAATTCTTTTCAGCAGCCTTCTTACCGAAAACAGCCGCCGATTGGAACCACCTTCCCTCTTCCGTTGTATCAATAACAGACCCTTTGTTATTCAAGACTGCAATTTCTCAGCAATGCTTGTAACTATACGCAGTTTCCATTATCTATCTTTGTCTTGTATGTGCTTGAATTCTTATACATTTTTAGTTGATTTATGTTGCCTTCCTGATTTGCGCATCTGATACTTGTTTCTTTATTTTGTCTTTTTTTCTTGTGTGTTATATATGTTGTACCCACCCCCTCTGTAATGCCCTACGGGCCCTGAGGGTATTCTAATAAATAAATAAATAAAGACATGGGTGCAGATTAAAGAGCGAAAAAGTAGCATTCACGAAATTCTAGTGCGAACAAATAGCCTAAAGTTGTGACAACTTGTTTGCCGAGGCCAACAGGGCAGCAACATTACCCGTTTCCAATGACTTTTCAGCGTTTCATCTTGCCCTGCATCTCCTTGTATGAACAGGGCTAGTTCGTATTATTCAAAGTGCTCAGTGTAATAGTATACACCAGTGAGAGACTTTCAATTGAAGTTTATTACAACACACAAGATAATAAAAAAAGCTTATGCTAGAAACCAATTTAATAACGAAGTTACAGCAAAACCGCAAAAGCTAGGGTGGAACACCACATGCCAATGAATCCAGAGAAGCCAGTCTGTGTTTGAGAAAACATGAGTTCTTGTGGCTCACTCTCATGATGGCACCACGGTTGTGATTAAGACTGATACAATAGCTAAAGGAAGCTGTGCAGGTTAACCTTCAATACTTTTGTCCAATAAAAAACTGGCTTACACTCTGGTATGTGGCCCATGTTTTCAGTTTCTCTATATTTTAACTCCTCATACGTTTTTTTTTTTTTTTTTTCAGCATGTTCTTAACTATGTGTACTTGCGTGTTGTAACAAATTTCAGTTGGAAGGCTGAAGTTGTATCAACTTTATTGGTAGAAAATACTAAGCTTGCCAGAAGTCACCTGCGACAGGTGAAGCAGACTCTCAGGGGCAAGGGCACTGGTGGTTCAAGGTCATGCCGCCGTCCACGGGCTGGACGCGGACGTTTGCTGCTTCCGGGCAGTGCAATGTGGCAGGACAACTCGTTTGGGAGCTCGAACTGCTGTGCATTGAGCAGTGAAGCAGCTGCGACAAGCGTGTGTAGCGCACTGCTTGCTTCACTGCTGTTGCCAGCAGGGCAACTGCCACTAGTGGCCGCCATCACAGTGCACCGATGGCAGATCCATTCTCCCGAGGGCAGGCTCTCTTCGTCCAACGGAGGATCGCTGGGAGGATCAGTTGCCATTTTAACATGCATGCACAAAAGTTTCAACATTAAAAGGACAGTGCCTTTTTCGTGTGAACGAGTTTCATTGTGAACGAGTTTCAATAAGGGCGAAGAAAAAGAAGGAAAAAGTCCTCTGCTGCTCCCAATGAGCTTCTACAGTTCAAAAATGTCAAACAGCTGATTTCTGTGCACAGTCAAAAATAGCAAGATTACTGCAGAGCTACAATGTGGTACAACATGCATGAATCACAATCTCAAATGTGTAGCGTAGCAACCCTTTGTAGAAGACCACGCAGCTTATGTGTCCACTATTATGTAAGAAAGAAAGAAGCGTAAATTCAAAGGCTCATTTCTTTTTCGTTACACACAATATTATTTTGTTACGCACAATATTAGTAGTGGCCATTACAGCAAGTGTGAAACACTCTTTTCTGGCTGATTGTCTGACGTCGCATGTGATTTTATTACGAGCTGGCATCTGACCAATAATTCCTCGAATACTATCTGAAGGGATTAAGTCTGCCAGACAAGACTCTGGCTATGAATGAAGGAAAAAAAGAGTGAATTTAAAGGCTTGTTTTCTTTTGCCGTTATTAGACACAGTATTAAAGGGACACTAAAGACACATATTAAGTCGACATGAATTGAGTATCGATACAGAAACCTTTTGGTGCTACTTTTGTGCCAGGGAAGAGCTCATTTTGAAATAAAATCACATTTTAGTGACCCGCATCCCATTAGCACACTTCAGATCACCCACCTGAAAGCTGTTTTTCTGACATCACTTTTCCCGTATCCAATGTTGCCTGCCTTTACTTCGCAGCCACTGACACTAGTAGCCGCAGAACGGGAGCCACAGCAACAACAACGGCCACTAAACTTGCTTGTTTCTGCTTGCTTGGTTGAACTGGGTCCCGCTAGATTGCACCATCTATACTGTCTAACCAGGTGAAAGCAGAACTTTTGGACCACTCACGCCATTCCCCACGGTAACGCCAGGCAGTTCTTTTTCCGATAAATCAAACAGAAACGGACAAGCAGCATTTTATTTATTCTCTTGATGCACGAAAGGTTCCTTTTTTATTGCAGCTAGTTTGATTACTAGTGATTAATTGTAGTCGGACTCCCTCATATCATTGGAATCATTTCCAAAATGTCCGACTCGCAGCACACGTTGTGTGATACATTTAACTTAATTTCTCGGTGAGTAGGGCACTGCTGTTGATAATATTGCCGTTTCAGCCATCATACATTGAGCTTTCACTCTGACAAATTATTTGCCTTTGGTGTCCCTTTAATGAGAATGAACCCTTAAATATATACATTTCTTATCTCATTCAAAGTGAGGGTCTCGTGTTGGCAGAATTGATGCTTTTCAGATAGCTTGCGAGGGATTATTGGTCAGCCGCCAGCTCGTAATAAAATCCGATGCTTCGTTACGCCAACAGGGGAAAAAGTGTTCCACACTCGTCGCAACAGCTACTGGCAGGGCTGACTGAAGCGACCAAGTATAAATGCACTATATACCCTACTGGATTCCCAGAGAAGGCAAACGAACAAGGGAGACAGAAAGTTAGGTAGGCCGGGGAGATTAAAAAGTTTGCAGGTATAATGTGGCAGCAGAAAGCACAACAGCGGGTTGATTATAAGATCATGAGAGAGGCCTTCGCACTGCAGTGGGCATAGTCAGGTTGATGATGATGATGATGACGAAGTTTCGCCTTCTCGAGTGTTTCAGATTTCTGTAGCTTCATGCTACAGAGATTTTGCACTACAGCTCGCCTCCACCCCCCTAGCAGTTCTCGAGCACAGCTGAGCCAGTTTTACGGGCGCGGAAAAGGTGACAGATACCCCATACCGGCCTGCTACCTTTTTCAGGTTGTGGGAGACCTTATAAACATGAGGAATCACTGCACGTCTTACGGTTTCAGTTATGGGGTACCTGTCGCCTTTTCCGTGCCCGTAAACTGGCTCAGCTGTGCCCGAGAACTGCTCGGGGGGTGGAGGCAAGCGATCAGGGATGCGGCAAGACACATGGCACGATGTACAGGAAATGTGCCAAAGGAGTTGTTTACGAGATTCCCTTTTCCTGTGGTGACTAGTACATTGGGACTACCGGGCGCTGTATTAATGAACGGGTCAGGGAGCATGAATTAAATCTAATGAAGGATGGCTTGCCGCATTTGCCTATGCATTGCAAAGCCTGCGGGTGTGTACCACGTTTTAATGAGTTTAAGATTCTAGGTAGAAGTAGGTATAAAAGTGCGCGTGAGTTGATGAAAGCCTATTACATTAAAAAGAAAGGTGAAAGGTGTATCAGGGAACCATCGGTGACATTGTACGTATCGGAAAAGAAATTATTTGATACCTGGATAGCGTAAGGCTATGTGAAGACTGCGCATGTCTGTATGTTGTTACTTAAATCTGGGTTTGCGCCCGGTCTAGTTTAGTTGGAAGTGCCGCTTGTGCTTGCCATTGTGTGTTCCCTTACTTGTGATTGTGTTATTTGCAGCCAAAGCATGTCATTAAAGAAATGTAGTGAACATGGTCGATTGTGCTTTAGTTGACAGTAATACAGTAACCACAATATCTGAACAGGTAGTGTTGGGAATAGTTGACTGCACGTCGGCCAACAAGAGGCAATGTTCACGTTCAATGTTTAGAAACATGACAAGCCACTGGTTTTCACGTCAAAGTACATTAAATTTGAAATCTTCAATGACTATCATCAACACATCCTGTAAGCACACCGCACAGAAGTGGTGCAGCAAGAAGTTCATGATGTGAGTCCACAACGTTCCAGGTGAGATGCACACTGTTGCGACAATGAAGCCATGTGATGTTTCAACGGTGCAGTCATCACCAAAACTCATCTGAGGCAGCGAGTTGAGTTTGTCCTTCTAAAGTGATAGTGGTGGTGCTCATTTCGATGGGAACCCAATTCACAGGCACAACAGGACCACAAACTTCCCGAATAGTCCTGGACTTGATGCAAGCGATTTTTCCTGTTGCTTCAGAGACGTTTTGGAATGCCCCTTTCATTCATCTGTATGTGCTTCAATGAACCCACCCCTTCACTGACCAAGCCATCGCATACATTTAGAAAAAGCATGTATGGCTTGTCCAAACAAAGTACATGCTTTGTTCAAGAATGTTTTTTGAAGTACATTGACATTAAGCCAGAAATAAATGGTGCATGTACATAGCTCGCTGTTGGTGAGATAGATAGTATGAGTGGCATGACCTGATTGATTAATGCAGCGTGATGAAAAAGAAGGAGTGGCTAGTTCGAATCCTTGATACTTTCGGAACTTTTTTCTTGGGATTTATTTTGCTTTGTGCTTTTTATGTACATACATACATACATACATGCATATGTACATACATGCATGCATAAATATCTGGGACATGACAGCTATTATAAAAGTCACTCGAAAGTGTCCATATAATTGCTCTGGGAATAATAGGTTGAAATATGAATAACTGGCTGCTGGCAGGGATCGAACCTGCCACCTTTAAATAATGTATTAAAAGCTCTACTGATTGAACTATTTACCAGTCATTCCCCTATCCAGTATATTCCTATTAAAATAAGGCTTTTTCCTCATTGTATAATATATCACTAAGTTGCTACACCTAATGACTAGACTTTGCTAAATGAATCCTCGTGCCTAATTCAAACATAGTGCACAGATTGGCAAATGGCCATCAACAGAAAGCAAACCACGGCAATGACAATCAGTTGCACACATTATATTATAGTTTTGATAATGAACCTCTTGCAGCAGTAGCTAAATATAAGTATTGGGAGTCATCACCTCTCATTATCTTAGATGAAACAAGCCTACTGACTGTATAAAAAGGATTGATTGATTGATATGTAGGGTTTAACGTCTCAAAACCACCATGTCATTATGAGGGACACCGTATTGAAGGGCTCCGGAAATATCAACCACCTGGGGTTCTTTAACGTGCACACAAATCTGAGCACACGGGCCTGCATATATAAAACAGAAGGGAAGTTACACTTTCAGAGTATAAAACCTTTATTCGGCCACCAAAAAAATACTGTGCAGTAGTATAGAATCCACATACCAAAGAAATGTTTCGATATTAGAAAAAGTACACAGGAAATCGGTTAGGTTTATCTATAATATTCTATATTGAATAAGAGATACAAGATGAAGGTGGTACAGGCTTACGCGCCTACATCCAGCCATGATGACGCTTCAGTTGAAAGCTTCCATGAAGACATGGAATCGGCATTGAGTAAGGTAAAAACACAATATACAATACTGATGGGAGACTTTAATGCAAAGGTAGGGAAGAAGCAGGCTGGAGACCAGGCAGTAGGAGATTATGGCATCGGTACTAAAAACGCCAGGGGAGAGCTACTAGTAGAATTACCAACCACCACCCGGCGACTTCGCTGAACGACAGCGGGCCGACCCGGAACTTAAGGCCCTAATAGAATACCTCGAAGGCAGGATTGCCAAATCCCGAAGGTATTCAAGCACGCACTTGCGTCGTTCTTCCTGCGAAACGGTCTTCTCCAAAAGAAAAACTTTTCACCGCTTCGAGCTAAGTACCTCCTTGTGGTGCCTTCAGCTCTGCGACCAGAACTCCTGCAGGCCCTGCATGACGATTCGACAGCAAGGCACCTCGGTGTTTCTCGCACGCTCGCGAGGATACAAGAAAGGTACTACTGGTCACGTCTTACCACCGACGTCACTCGTTATGTGAGGACATGCCGGGACTGTCAACGACACAAGACACCCCCGACAAGGCCGGCGGGACTTCTGCAGCCAATTGAACCACCTCACCGACCTTTCCAGCAGATTGGTATGGACCTACTGGGGCCGTTCCCGACGTCGGCTTTCGGAAACAAATGGATCGTGGTAGCTACCGACTACCTCACCTGCTACGCCGAGACAAAAGCCCTGCGAAAAGGCAGTGCATCCGAGGTAGCTAAGTTCGTCGAAAATATCGTCCTACGTCACGGCGCCCCGGAGGTCCTTATCACCGACAGAGGAACGACGTTTACTGCTGACCTAACTTAAGCGATCTTGGCATACAGCCGGACAAACCACCGCCGGACGACAGCGTACCACCCACAGACCAACGGCCTCACCGAGCGGCTAAACAAGACGATCACGGACACGCTGGCACTGTACGTCGATGTCGAACACAAGACGTGAGACGCCATTCTTCCGTAAGTGACCTTCGCACGGCGGTGCAGGAGACGACGCAGATATCTCCATACAGATTGGTCTACAGAAGGAGTCCGGCAACGACGCTCGATGCAATGTTACCCAACGTCACCGACGAAGAAAACCTCGATGCGAGTGAGTACCTTCAACGCGCCGAAAAAGCCCGACAACTCGCGTGCCTCCGCATCAAGAATCAACAGACGACCGACAGCCGCCGTTACAAACTTCGATGACGCTTCGTGGAATACCAGCCCGGTGAACGTGTTTGGGTATGGACGCCGATACGCCAACGTGGACTAAGTGAAAAGCTTCTGCAACGGTACTTCGGACCGTACAGGGTGGTTCGACGTCTCAGCCCACTTGATTACGAGGTTGTCCCCGACAGCATCACGAACTCTCAATGACGCCGATCGCGAGCTGAAGTCACTATGTCGCACGCCTCAAGCCGTTTCATGCGCGGTTACGAACTGAAACAGTGATTTTTTTTTTTGCATGATTACCATGTAGTAATTTATTCCTTGTACTTTCTTGCATTATTATTATACTTTGATCTTCCATTAAAGCATCGGGACGATGCCTTTCAGAGAGGGGCAATGCCACGTTCCTTTTCTCTCAAGTTTTGTTATCGCCCCAAAACACTACACAATTCTCAGTGCAAACTGCGCCTGCAGTTTTCGAGAAGCTTCCGGACTGTAGCAGATCATTTTGATAAAATTACGCCCACTCTGCGAACTGTACAGATTATTCTGGAGCCTACGCCACCGCCAGCGATAACGCTAGAACATTCGATGGCAAGAGTATAAATGCCGACACGCTTCCTCGCTTGTCAGTAGTTAATCGAGGGCCGACGCTCCGTTCGCCGCTATCAGTCCAAGACTGCTACTGTAATCGGACTTTCCGTTTACCGGGCACAGGTTCGCCAAAATAAACAGTTAAATTCCAACAAAAAGTCTGCTGTCTTCGGCCACGTCACGACCCCGTGACAGTGACTTCTATGAGACATCACTGCGTATTATACTGCTCGGGATATACTGCCTTTTTTTCTTTCTTGTCTCTTCTCTCGGTTACGCGCGACGCATGACATGGTTACATTGTGTCAAGAAAGGACTTGTTCCCGAAGAAGTAAATGCCATCTTTGGTCCAGTCCGGCCTTCCTGGTCTCACGTTAAATGAATATCCAAGATTGAGTGATCAGAGCTGTGGCGTCAAGTGCGCTTTTTCAGTGACTGGCTAAAGGTGGTGTGTTACAGCCAGTTTCCCGAATGGCTCGCCTTGAGGAATTTACGTGCTATGAAGCAGCTTGCGGCTCGGTTAATTGAAGTAAACTGGGATGTATTCTCGAGCAGCTAATGACGATAATAAGGACAGGCAGTGGGACAGAAGCAAAGAAAAAGAATGTGGTTGTTCTTGGGGGTGCCAATTGGCCTGCTAATATTACGCACCAATGGAAAAAGGTCCAAAGTATGGCCTTGAGCCCTGTGTTGCTTCGCACGAAACAATTGCCATTATCAGAAGGATGGCAAAAAGAGCAAGCCAAGAAGCGCAGGAAAGATGTTTGCTCGAGGGGATAAACTGCTCATATAAACAAACGCAACGAAGAGGAGGGCATCCTACAGATGGCCAGGTTTCCGGTGTCATGAAATTTTTCAAGGACAGTGGTCTGAAGCTTGTTCAAGCAGATAGACAGTGGTTTTGTTGTGCTTCCGAGTGAACTTTATGAGGACAAGGCTGGACAAGCTGTTATAAAAAACTTTGTCTTAGTAAAGCGAAATGTGACCAGAGTCAAAAGGGAGATGTTAAAGCTGTGTAAAAGGCATGCGCTTGATGATTTCGTGAAAAAAATAGCCAGAAGCAAGAGAGAGGCACTCGATATTTTCTTCACGGCAAAGACGCACAAACCGAGCATTGCATTTAGGGCGATTGTAAGTTAAAAAGAATCGTGGCAAAGAAACATCAGCTGCTTTCTGACATATAAGCTCAACTTGCTTAGGGTTACAGGTCCGTTCCTGATCAAGAAGTCTGAAGATTTGATTGAGTGCCTTCAGAATAACCATAATAATAGTTTTGCATTCTAAGTCAACATTGAGGATTTATTTTATTCTGTGCCGCATGATGCTCTCTTTGAAGCAGTGATGACCTCTATTGATGAGCACGGAATTCTTGACTTTCAAGGTTCAGTAGGCGTTCTTGCAGATAGGTTTTTATCATTGCTGAAAGCCTATCTTGCCTCCACCTTTAGGTCATATGAGGGTAAAATTTATTTTCAGCATCAGGTAATTTGTATCGGATCATGTGTTGCTCCCTTGTAGTGCAACATCTTTCTTTCTCAGGTCAACAAAACACTGGAGCAGGTTTTTAGCAATGACGTGGTTTTTAAAGTTTTTAGATACGTAGACGATTTTCTGATTTCACTAAAAAAAAGGGATGATTTAACGGATCAAGTAAAGGTGGAAAAGGTTTTAGAGACTTTTCGACAGAACAGTCAAGGCCTGTCCTTTACGTATGAGCTGCCTGACAATAGAATCCTGCAGTTTTTAGATTTAAAACTAAGCCTTTGTGACAACCATGTTTGCTGGTGTTTTTCCCCTGGTGCGAAGACGGAACTTTTACCCTTTGGTTCGGCCCACTCGAAAACCGTGAAGAGGGGCATTGCAATGCTTTCCCAGGGGTCTCCACTTCGCAAGTCGTCTCTGCATCACATGAGGTCTAGTTTTAGTGCACAACTAGACCGTTTGAAGGTCGCCGGGTTCCCTCGCTCGATTCTGTATGCGGTTGTGGAATGCCTTCTGCATAAGGTAAAAAAAAGCTCGTCCGAGGCATAAAAGGATAAAAAACGGCCGGAAGTGGCACCTTATATTCATGAGGTTTCACATAACCTAAAAAAGGTGGCGAGTCGGCATGGTGTACCTTTGGTGTTCACCGTCTCAAACAAACTGGCGAAGTTGTGCCCTCGCATCAATGGAAGTCATGCTCAACAGCCAAAAAGAAGCATGCGCGGCCGTTCACGAAGTGCGCCAGTAGAGTGGTTTATAAAATTGCTCTATAGACAGGGAATAGCTATGTTGGCCACAGGGGGCGCTGCGTCAATGATCGAGCGAGGGAACACACTCTCTCTGTAAAAAATAAGGACGGTGCGCATCTAAGCGTGCATGTTACAGCCTGTGGATGCACACCAGACTTCACAAGATTAGGATCCTGGGAAGAAGTACAAACAAGTGAGCACAGGAAATTTTGGAGGCATATCACATAAAGAAACACTGTAATAAGCGTGTTTGCAAAACGTCCCTAAACCTGTATGAGTCAGAAACACGTTATCTAGAGAGCATGTGTCCGATAGCGTGATTAGGAGAAGGGCTGATTATGTTGCGCATGTGTTGATGACGAGTTGGCTTATATTAGCCTATTTGCTCAAAGAATAAAGAGTTGTAAGTGAGTGTTCGTGGTGTGTATCTGTGTTTCTTTATCTGTGTGGTTGTTCATTCAGTGCGGCATCAACTATTTAAGGGGGAACGTGGGTTCTAAATTTTTTTTTAATTTTTTGCTCAATCTTAACCAAACTTTACTACCTAAGCTAGTTTTTCATGCTGATTTCAAATCTCTAATTTGTTTCTTAATATTTCAAGTGGTTTAAAAAATATGGCGGTCTGAATCTTAATTATTTGCGTACTTCTTACGGGACTTCTTGGCAATTTATTCTTGCTAAATCCAAAAAAGTATGGGTTGGCAAAGAGGCAAGCAGGGATGCATGGAACATTTATGGTTAAGAGGGAAAGTAGCTTGGCAGATAACACTCTTTGGTTTGGTGTACTTGCGGACAGGAGCAACAGCCAGAGAGGAAAACCAGGCAATGGTGGAGTGTATATCAAAGGACATTGAGGAATTAGGAGGAGTGTGAGATGATTATACTAGGAGATATGGATGCGCACATAGAAGATACAGATGGGTATACTGACCCAACAGGCAAAATGATCATGGATATGTGTGAAAGGCATGATTTGATCATTTGCAACACCACATCCATTTTTTTTACACTGTTGTATACTGTGCACTATTTTTATTTCAATAAAACTAAATTCAATTCAATTAAACATGAAATATCGTCAAGTTAATGTGAGAAAATAAAAAAAATAAGTGCATTTGGAAAATTGTTTGATATAGCTCGTGGGGACGTTAATAAGAAAAATGGGCCATTCGATATAACAAGTTTTCTCTAATCCCTTTTCCAAGACAGTTAAAATGACTCCTAATTATTTACATTATTATTCCAAATTTACTTGGCGGAAGAGTATACGCAAGTGAGTATAAATGTGTAAACAGAAGGTATAAAGCAGCCAGATAAAAGTAAGCATATAACAGAGCTTATTTAAAGGGACTGTCTACCACTTAAAAATTTTTCTCCGATTGTGGTGCTAATGAGATCAATCATCACATCGGCAGTATTGAGCATGCTTTTGTCCCATAAAAAAGGAATTATAATTTTAACTTGATGTTGAAAGTCGACGAAAAATTACGGCTAGCCTCACCCAACAGCGATGTGGTGAAATCTCCTGGTAGGACAAACAATTCCTAGCAAGTAGACTTGTTTTGCTTAAAAACAAACATGTATAACCTGAACTTGCATTTTACACACTTGAGGCGGCTTTAGGCTGCACCAGAGACTAATTTTTGCTTTTTTTTTTTCTCATGTGTTCAAAGAGCCGCCTGGTGGCGCTGCCGGCGGTGTGTTCCCTTGCCTGCAGCATGCAAACGGCGAAAAAATGCAGGCACGGTGTTCGCCGCCGCTAATAAGAACAACAAAAGGTGTGTGCGTGCCTTAAATGACCACTAAAGTATTTGTTTTATTAATAAACAAAACTCGATGAAGCCTTCAATGACCACATGCACTTACAGTTTTCGACCTTTAGCAGCAGTACTATTGTCACCACCTCCACCAATCAGTGTTGTGAGCGTTCATCCCACTGATGAAAGGAAACCGAACTCAGATAACGAAATTGTGTAATAAAGATTTCTACGCACTTTCCAGAGAAGCCCCAGCAAGATTATATACTTCAGATAGTACACTTCTCATTGTGACACAAACCAGAAAAGCAGTGAAGGACAGCAGACAGCCCCCCCCCCCCCCCCCCTTTAAGAAAAGTCATATTGCATATACCAAACTGGAGAAAAGTAGTTCAGAGCCCTTGGTAATGTATGGTATGCAAGACAAGTGGGGGGTGGAACCAAGAAAGCACTTGTGCTAACAATAATATTGCAAGGGAGTTTAATAGCGACGCCAGGTAGTAGGCAGGCAGCCGGTACAGACACAAATGCTCGGGCAGCCCAGTGTCTACAGCTCGTGCACACGCTCGCGCTTCGCACTCAGGGATGGTCCCACTAGTCAGCGCCTTGCGAATTCCCCACTACAATATTATGCAAGTTGCACGCGTTACCGTCCTCTTCAAGAAAGGCGATAGAAATAACATGTCGAATTACCGGCCTGTGTCCATTCTGCCAGTCCTATCGAAGGCATTAGAAAAACTAATATTAAAACGGCTGACTAATTTTGAAAGGAAGTTTCAGTTGCTTCATAACTCGCAGTATGGTTTCCGCAAAGGTTTCAGTACAGAATATGCTCTCATGGCACAGAAAGAGTACATTTATCAGCAATTCGAACAGAGAAACGTTGTGTTGGGGTTGTTCGTAGATTTTACGAAAGCTTTTGACCACATTAACCACAAATTACTTATAGAAAAACTGGAATGGTACGGTATTCGGGGAACGGCGGGATCATTAATACAGTCTTATTTGCAACACCGTAATCAGATTGTTAGCCTGGGTGGTTGCAATTCCGATTCTTTGTCAATCGTTGCAGGAGTTCCACAGGGAAGCATTTTGGGACCTTTCCTCTTCAATATTTACATTAATGATATCGTGAAAATCTCCTCTAACGTAAAATTTATAATATATGCAGATGATACGAATATATTTTTAACAGGAAAATCAGTGAACGAATTAATAACACATGCAAATCTACTGCTGATCAGATTAGAAAAATGGACAAGAGAAAACGGTCTAAAAATAAATGTTGCAAAGACTAAAGCTATGGTATTTCATGCTAAAAATAAAGTGGAAATTGTAAAACAAACGATCTTTTTAAATTCCACCCCTGTCGAGATAGTCCCTTCTCTTAAAATATTAGGAGTAATATTTCAAGAAACATTATCATGGGATCACTACATACACTTCTTAGCTACGAAGGTCTCTCAGGTAGTCGGCCTTGTGTACCGAAACAAGCACTTGCTTCCTCGGAATATTTTGTTGTTAATTTACAATACCTTATTTTTATCAAGAATCAATTACTGCCATCTAGTTTGGGCTCTAACTTCTAAAGAAAACATAAACAAACATCATATGTTGCAAAAAAGGTTTGTACGGGCGGTAGAGAACGTGCCACGTACTTATCATACTCGTTCCTTATTTGAAAAATACAACCTAATGCCAGTAATGAAAATGTATGATTTTCTTCTGTCCAAGAAATATAAGCAAGACATAAAAAACACTAACCCGTTTCTAGAGCAGTTGGCAGATTTAATACTCAACCAGCCTAAGTATAATACCCGGAAAAATGAAGTGTGGACTGTTCGAACCTTTAGAACCACATACGGTCTTCAATCGTTGGGAAATAAACTTCCAAGGTTACTAAATGAACTTAGGGATAACGAAATTGACTTAGAAAAAATCACCTTTAAACAACTGCGGAATCATTTCCTCCAGACGTCATGATCACTCGTTTCTCTTACTTGTAATTTCTAAAGAATGTATTTTTGTATTTTGTTTTTGTTGACGTGTATTTTGTATACTGCTTTGTGTTTTTTTTTTCACGATATGTTTCTTGGTGTCTTGTTTGTTTTTCTTTTTTTTTTGGGAAATGAGTATGCATTTGTGGTGTTGCCAAAGCAATAAATTAGGCATATTTTCTTCTTTTTATGATGCTTTTTTCTGTGTTTTGCAAGGCAAATGCGCCTGTATTTCACATTGCGAAATTATTTGTTATATTATAGCATTATATGTACCAATATGTTACACCTGTACAGTGTTGATTGCTCATTTTTGTCGTATACATGTTTGTATGCTTCGCTCGGATGTATTACGCAAATGCTTCCTTTTTTTAAGGCAAATACGCCAACATTTTTTGCATCTTTTGAAATAGATTTTTTGTTGTTGTTGTTTAAGCATTAGACGTTTCGTTTTATCACACATGTACAGTGATGATTTTTTTCTTGTCATAGACCTGTTTATTTTACGCGTATGATCCCGAATGTTTTTATGAAAGCGTTACCGCTGCTGCGATGTGTTCGGGGAGGGGGAAGGGGACCTGCGGCCTTGTCAAGCTGGCATCACGCCAGCTTTTTCTGCAGGTCTCCTGCATCATGTATCCTTGATGCGAAATAAAGTCATTATTATTATTAATATTATTATTATTATTATATCAAGAGCCCTTTGGAGAATTTGAGGTCATCACCCCACGCATTACGGTACGTGACGCTTGCAAGCGGCTAACGCTCAGACACAACTAAATAGGAAAAAAATCAAGAAACCAAAAGACCTATGGGCAAGAATGCGAACGTAGCTGCTGTTAAGACTGCATGAGCTCTGTCACGTTGCTCTGCTTCACCAAAAGGGATGCGCACACCTCATCACTTGCGTCACTGCCCTTGATTTTATACAGGTGGCTTAGTGGCCCCAATATTAGCTCGAGAAGCAAAGTTCAGTCAGTGATTGTGGTCTCGTGCGGTAGCGATGCGATTGCAGTATCTTGTATCTTAGATACACAATACATTATAAAATACAGATACCGATACTCGTCTTGCAAGATATTTCACAGTACAGATACAAGATACCTAAAGAGTATCTAAGATGGTACTTAAGATACATGTATCTTCGATACTGCCCAGCCCTGCGTCAGCACGCATCCTGTTGTTCCAATGTTGCGTTCCTTGTAGCCAGGAAAAAGTGTGTGAGCACATCTCTTGTGCCACCCAAAAGCCAAGCTCAGTACCAAGGAACAATATTTAACCCTGGTCATACATAACTGAAACATCAGCAGAAAGGGTGCATACAGTAGAATCTTGGCGACCTTCAACCTTATGTCAATCGTTAGTACACCGCAGAAGACACTAATTCAAAACCAATGGGCTTATCTCTACTCGAAGAGCTAATGAATCAACCGGCTCACTATCAACCGGCCTCTCCAATTAGTCGATAAGCCTGAAAGGCTGGTCTTGCAATCGCCTTTCCAGCTGGAGACCCTTTGTAATGTACGGTTCTTTTTTACCTGTTCGTATGAGCGCTCTAGGTTTGAACCTCCGAGGGTCTTGATAAAGGACAAAGCTATTTGTGATAACAAAACCCTCACAACAAGTTTAATAGAAACAAAAAAACATGAAAATCCCCTACAAAACCAAAACCCTTAATAAAAAGTTCACTACACACCATAAAATACTCAGAGCAAAAAACAAAGCCCTAGTCAATTAACTAAAACAAGCTATTCAGTTCGAACACGGGTCAGTGGCGGAGAAAAGCAAGATATCAGTTCTGTCTCACCAACTCGTTGACGGCTGGGCAACACTTAACAAACCAGAACCCGGTGGCTCCGGCTTAGGGAATGGACAAGGGCTGGTTGGTGGCGATGTGAGAACGCTGGCTGGTGGCGATGCGTCGAGAAACCAGGGTCAACCTGAACAGGTAGGTGGGAGCACAGCTCAGGCGTGTAGCCCGACGGCTGTTGCTCGCCTGTCAGCACGGAGGTCCACAGGCCCTGGGCAGGAGTTCCGGACTGCATGGCTACGGTCCTCTCGAGCGGGAGCGCGACGACAGGAGGCTCCTGCCGGTTGCAGTCTTCGAGGCTCAAGTCCAATGGCCATCTCCAGTGTCCACTCTGGAGACGACATTCAGCTCGCCCCGTTCTCTTCGAACTCCCTGCTCTTCTTTCACAATCTTGGTTTAACTCCGGCCCACTTGTCCTGTCCTGATTTATTACGCTGAAACTTCGTGATTGCTGCCTATTCGATATGTTTTCTTTTAT
This sequence comes from Rhipicephalus microplus, assembly GCF_043290135.1. Lineage (NCBI taxonomy): Eukaryota > Metazoa > Arthropoda > Arachnida > Ixodida > Ixodidae > Rhipicephalus > Rhipicephalus microplus. The sequence continues at coordinate 280,534,064 of NC_134702.1, read as the reverse complement.
TTTGTTCACGTGGTGCCGCACGTCCTCGTGCACACAACGTCTTCACCGACGTCGTCGTCGTTGTCTACGCAGCACCGCGCGTGCACTCTGTTATCTCTTATTTTTCATGACGCGCACTTTTTCAATGAGCACACTTCAAATGCACACTCCATTCATTACGCCCCTCACAAGCGGATTACATTGCTTAAATATGAAATGGCATAGCCTGGTTTGCGAAGTCATGGCATGCATGTGAACAAATTGAGCTTTTAGTCGTTGGCAACAAGTATGTGCCGCTGCACATGTATTGCCTGCCCTCCTGCCTCAGGAACCATACCACGACGGTGTATTCGCAACTTCCACCTACCATGGCACCATTAAGCGATGGCGGGCAAAAGTTCTGTTGAAATGATCAAAGTTTTAGACCTGTTTCGAGCAGCAGGTGTTGCTGCTTGTTTTCCTGTGTTTGTGGTCGTTTTGCAACGTTGTAACAGGCCTCACTTTTAACGTGTCCCTTTCAGTTTCTCAAATTAAAGCAAATGTAGAAAGAAAAAGGCGACTAATTTTACTGCGAGCTTTGACGCTCAACCTATTCACCAGGAAGCAAAGTAAGCCTCGCATTCACAATAGCACCCCAAAAAGCCATGAGTGTCTAAGAGGGTTAAATTTATCAGGCAAATAACAAAGGCCCGTGAATTTATGAAGCACCCATTTTGTGTATGAGTACGGCAGCTTCCAGGTTTGCAGTTTTCGCACTTAGTTCGTCCACTCGACACCATTGCTGTGCAAACAGTACCAGAACTAATTAGAAATGTGTTCCGCCTCTAGAATAGAATCAAAGAACCAGTTTCAAAATGTTCATCGCATCATTCCACATCTAAAGCACCTGCAAAGTGCCTCCATGACCTTCACATCTGCAGCAATTTGTGTTCGGTATTACTTTCTGAAGTCCCCTTCCTTTTTTTGTCGTTTATGCCCCACACAATGCTATCTTTTCTACTTCTCAAACAGGAATGTCACCTCATAAACGTGAAAATTGCATATTGCCACTAGTAGTGTTCGCTGCTTGCCTACTTCATTCTCTTGATATCCTGCTGTTTTTTTTTAATCAAGAAAGCACCCTAACATTACATTGCCGGTAATAGGAGATGCCTCAGTTAGTACTAGTGATTCTGTTTTGAAAAACAACAAGTTTCTTTCATCTGCTTATTCTACTTTGTGCTTTTAGGTGAGCTGAACAACCTTCGCAGCAAAATGCAATGCAATCAAAACTGTAAGATAACACGCACCTTCAAATTGTTTCAGATATTACTGAGAAATTCGTACTGAGGCTTCCATTATAATAATTTTCCAACATGAGAGCTGGCGTTGTATGAGATCATGCACAGCCAGCAATGGGAAGAGCATGTATGCCTTATTTATGGTTTTTATCTACCCAATGTGCTACCCGACATTTATTTTCTTAATATACTATGTTACCGCTCCCCTACTTTCTCAAGAACATGAAGCTAAGGGCTACCGAAGCACAAGAAATTGCCCCTTCGCCAAACATGTACTTTCCAGTACCGTCTCTCTCAGGTAAATCATCTCAATGACTGCCATGTTGAATGTACTGTCGCGCCATCTATAGGTCATGAAAGTTGCGAATAGTACTAGACAAACAGCTATGAACGACTACGCAAGCAAAAATAAATTGTTATTGAGTCAGCGGCTAGATGCCCTTAAGACACTGAAACACATTTTAAAAAAAAACAAGATAATGGTGTCATGATACAAAATTTCATATGATGAACTCGAAAATCATTTGAAATTTAGCATAAACCAGTGCAAATAAGTTTATTCTGCCAAAAACAAGCAACAGGCGCCGCGGCCTCCATCGTAAATCTCGCCGCCCCTGTGATCGATCAAAGCTCCATGACGTCACTGTCAGGAAAATGAGGACAGATGTCTGCGCTCGCCCGCAGCCAATGCCATGTTTATCTGTTGTAATTGGGTACTTGCTGTATGTATGGCGAACTGTGAATGTCTGATCGACTTCGCTGTACATCTGTACATGTTTGAGTCGGTCACCACTTTAAGGGCGACGAGTGAAGCGGTTCAGGAAAGCTAGTCCTAACCAGCCACCTTCACCCGTGTCGGAAACATGCATGTCAGTGCTTAATTTCATTGCAGTAAAGTGTTACAAATGATACGCTTATCAGTGAATATCAAATTCGATAAGAAACAGCAGCATCGGCCCTCGCTTTTAGCTGAGTATTAGGACGGCCCGCACTAGGCGTGGTCAGCGTGTAGAACCATCATCTGTTCGTTTATTTCACAGGTCAAAGTGCAGCGTTTTTAATGCAGTCAGTATCGTACTTCGCAGCAAGCAAGGCGCACACGATGAGTTAGTATGCAACCGCGAGGAAAAAAAAAAAGGAGCCAGACAAGTGCCGCTCTTGCCGCAGTGGTGATATGTGCTCTGAATTGCGCTGAAAATTGCGCAAGAATAGCATGGCTCATGAATTGAAGTTCTGTTCTTTCTTTTTATAATACTGTCGCTTTTTCTAAATTATGCCCAGTACTACAGTGATGTGTTAAAATGCAAATGGTACATTAACTGTGCTAGAAGCATGCAAGTGTCAAGTAGAATAGCTGATTTCGATCATGCGTACTGATATCTTTGTACACGTGTTTTCGCCATACGTGCTTTTGCACCCACTGTGTGAAAATGGGGAAAGAGGAGTACTGCTGCTGCCTCGAAATCTGGTTGACTCACCACCGCCACAGAGTGCTTCATTTCGTAGGTTTTAAGTACTTCCTTTTAACTGCAGCAGCCCATTTTGCAGCCATTTTTTGATTCTGAGGAAAAAAGCAACCTCATCGCGACCGTAACAGCTGCGGCAGACGTTAGCCGCGCAGTAATTCGGCATCCCGAGTCCACTTCAACCTAGCACAAACACAACTAGTGGATGTCGAATGGTGAAAATCTTTAATCATAAGAAGAGAACGATGCAATGGCGAGAAATCTCTACAAACTGGCAAAATGGATGTTTCACCAGGCAGCAGAAACAAGGCACAACCATAAAATAAACAAGCTGAGCTGACTGAGGGACATAGGGGGCCGAGTGCAAAGTTGCCCGCCGGGCGGCGGCTCGTCCTTGACGTGATGACGCCACCTCCCAACGTGTCTATCTCTCCCGTGCTCCGCCCCTGCGTGTGCGCGTGCCGGGGGGGCGTCTTCTTGGCCCAAGTTTTCTCGCTTATAGCGCCACTGTTTAATCAAACCTCACGAAAAAAAACTCCATAGACATGTTGTAAGAGGTCGCGGATACCGAATTCGCAATAAATTCCCGAATTCAAAGCCTCTTCGGTGTCCCTTCAATGCAGCTAGATGTCCGTATAAGCATAGAGTTTCCTAAATATACACTAGAGGGCAATCTGACGCTAGTGTCTAATGGTGATAGTGGCCTTCTGTTCGAAGCGCAGGCTGGGGCACTACGAACCCTTGTGTACAGTCGCCGATTCGACGAGAATACCGATGACACGAGTGCGATGTGCTGGGTGTGCGGGCAGGAAGATGAAACCATCCCCCATCTAGTGCTACGCTGTACGTTTGCGCCCGCACCAACGAAAGGGCACCACACTGCCCGAGGCTCTGGGGTTTGTTCACAAAGATGACCCGGGGCCACCCAGAGGCAATGGAGCGGCTGGTACAGTGAACTATGCGGCAGTACGCACCACCAAAACAAGACTGGTGCAGTGGTGGCGCACAACGCAGCGGTAATGATTTATGTGGACAAATTGAAGGTGTGCAGATGCGAGTGTGTACGCCTGTGGAGTGTTTTCTTAACTTACTTTTTAAGTGTTTTTTTTTTTACTCTGGCTCATCATCATCATCTGTGAGAGCTGCAATGCACGGCACTTCAGGGTGCATGGGAATGATGGATAGTACATGAATTTGTCTAATCTTCATACTTTTCGTTTCATGTGTGTTTTTGCAACTTGAAGTTGTTTTCTCACGAAACAAAAAGCAGCAAATGTTCACGGTTGCACCTCACCACCTTATTCTTTTAGGCTTATCATTTCAAACGGGGTCACGAAGTTCAAAAGGGTGTTCTTTCTTTCGAAACGAAACCAAAACACAGTATTACACGAAGCCACAAGTGCGATTTGCCACCTACAAGTACAAAGACTAGGCAAATCCGTGTACTACCCATCATTCCCATGGCTGCTGAACATGATTGCAGCGCCTGAGTCCCCTCTGGTTAATTTTAGGACGCTCTATGCGTATAACTCCATAGAACTAAACCATACTCATTGGTCGATGTCAGCTTCAACAAGCCACTTCTGCAGCAACATTTTGATGCAAACAAACCACAAACAACGCTGACTTGTCAACACCCCAACAAGCACCTTGAGAAGGGCCATTTCTTCCGTCACAAACTTTTGCCCCAGTACTATTTATAAGAAATTCCGCCACAAGAAAAAAAAAGAAAAGGTTGACAATTGTTGAGTAAGCATTAGAAAAAGCTGCATTATCTACAAACGGCGGACAAGCTTCTACACCAGTGCTCTGCAGAGTAAAACAGAGTTCGTCTGGCAGGGTGGGGCCAAGGCCCAACAGAAACATCAAATGAAATGCATTTTTCACTATTACAGCGCGAAATCGACGAATACAGATGACGGAAGGTACGCAGACGAGCTCTGACTCGCAACTAAAAATTTTATTTAAAGAACACATGAACGTGAAAAAAAAAACATGAATAGAAAAGCGTATCACCATTGCGCTTCTGACTTCGTCGATTTCGCGCAGTAACCAAAAATGCATCGGTACCAACAATCCCAACTGTCAATACTATCAAATGAAATATTGCATGGTGCAACTCGGGCATTATTTTAGGGTGCCACAGTATTAGCCCTCTTCGCATGGTGTACCCCTTCTGTGTAGCACAGATGGACACTGCCACTATGAGTGCTGCAGTAGCGCCGCTTCCAGTTTTGATGAGCTGCCAACGTACGTGCGATAAAACACTTCCTCCATATGACCGTAGCTGCGTCGTTAATGCCGGCGAAAGTGGTAAAGATATCTTAAACCTTCACGTTCAGAGTATGCCCACGCAGGTCAGGTGGACTGACCGAGAAGCCAGAACGTATCCCAAACAAAGGGAGGAGCAACTTTTGCCAAGTGCGGTTGGACCAGACCAAGGCGGCGTCACCACAAGTGGCGTCAGGCTACTCACTGGCACTGCAGGTGAAACGTCGCAGGGCATCGATCGCAGCAGATGAGGTCTCCGCCTTCTTTGCAGCTGTCGCAACAGTCGTGGTTGACGGCGCGGCCCGCGGGACGATGGCAGCGCACAGGTGGCTTGCGCTCTTCGCTCGCCGGTGGAGCGATCAGCGCCTGGATTTGCTGCGAGCAGCAACGAATACAGTGAGAACAGTGCACAGGGCATCATATCTAATTACCGACTTACAGGCATCAGGCCCCCCGACGTGTTAAGATCGTACTCGACTGTCGCCATCCTGCCGTTGCCTACCTGATGTTCGGCGCCATAAAACTACCGCTGTAAGGGCGCCGCCATTGAAACCTTGGTTGCCAGCAGAAAGACCAAACAGAAACTTTTCCACTCGTAGATAATTCATAAAATCAATGTTCAACACATATCGAGAGTTTTGCATAAAAAATAAAAAGCAATGTGTGTCAGATTTGGCAAAAAATATTTTTCACTGCTTTTTTTTTGGCAGAGACTGCTGCGTCGCGCACGAGCGACCCCACATAGAAACCATAGAGTTTCCCAAAGTTAACTAGAGGGCACTCTGGCGCTGCGATCGTTCAGTGACCAAGGGAATGATGGGTAGTACTCTCTACAGTGTACCCAATACAAGGAGGATTGACCCAATTATACTTCTAGACTCTGAGACGCTCCCTGGATTTCGTGCCGACCGGTTGTGCGCCCGCGCGCTCCGCGCGCTCGCGACCTTCGGCGTCATCGTAGCTCTGGCCGACTGGGCTGGCCCTACGTCATCTCCTGTCGCCGGCTGTCTTCGGTGACAGCGCAGCTCTGACCTACTGGACCTGCTCTACGCCATCTACAGACGCCGACACCATCTCTCGCAAGTGTACCCCGTCCTCGGACTCCAGTGACCGTTTTTCCATCTTTCCTGTCTCTTCTATCCCCTCAGTTTGTTGTTGCTTCTTCTTCCTCTTTCCTATACTTTTACCTCTACCCTTTTATCCCTCCTTACCCCCATCCCTTTGTGAGCTCTGTGGCGGTGTCGCTCACTGAAGCAGACAATAACGGGGCTCACTTTTCTCTTCCTTTCTCTCAAGAACCACTCCGCAGTAGACTCTAGTACACTGTAGTCTGTAGTACACACGTTTGCTTGGTCTTCGTACTTGCGGATGGCGAATCGTACTTGCGGCTTTGTTTATTGCTGTCTTTTTTTTTTTTTGAAAGAAAAAACAAACCCATTTCAACTTAGTGACTTGATTCGAAATTGTAAGCCTAAAATAATAAGGTTGTGAAGCGCAAACGGTGAATATTTGCTAATGTATGTTTTCTTGAAAAAACAGCTTCAAGCCACACCACAGAACACCTACCAGTTGGCCACATGGACACACACGGAGCCAGAAGCAGCATAGAGTTTCTCACAATACCTACTAGAGAGAACCACTGAACACATACCATACTGTACCTACCAGTTTGAGGGAACTCTGGCGCTGGTGTCTATAGAAGCTGCAACACACGGCGCTTCCACGGAGGAAGGAAAACCTTTTTCCTTCCTCCGTTCGGCGCTTCAGTGAGCATGGGAATGATGTGGGTAGTCACTTCCTCCGTGTGGGTAGTACACACACTTGTCTAATTTTCGTACTTCTGGCCTGCTTCTGGCTCCGTGTGTATTCGTGTGGCTTGAAGCTGTTTTTTTATGAAAACATAAATTAGCAAATTTTCACCGTTTGCGCTTCACAACCTTATTTTTTAGGCTTACCATTTTGAATCAAGTCACTAAGTTCAAAAGGGTTTGTTCTTTCTTTCAAAACAAAATCGTAACCAGCAATAAACGAAGCCGCAAGTACGATTCGCCGCCCGCAAGTACGAAGACAAGGCAAATGTGTGTACTACCCTGGTCTACCCATCGTTCCCATTACAAGGTCCGTTCGATTCGCCTGCACCACGTGAACCAGTTCACGAGGTGCTGCACCTTGCCATTCGTTTCAGCGGTGCAGCAGTGACGACCGCTGAACCCTGCCATTCGTTTCGAAAGGTGCAGGATAGGTGCAGCACCGGTTCATGATTTTCCTGCACCTCCTTCGCTGATGGTGCCGGCTTGGTGCAGGCGCGCGTGCAGCTGAGCAGACGACGCAGCACTTAGACGTAGGTGGCTTAGGCGCCGTACCCGCCTCTACAAATGCGGTGTGTTTTGCCAAGATGTTTGCGCCTCATAAACTGTCCGCATGTTCGATTTGCCATCGGTCAGTGTTTGCTGAACGGTGTAAATTAAGCGAAAAGAAATAAGGCCTGCACCTTGTCGGCACATCGTCATTCGTTTCGGGTGTCGTGCTGAGCCTGCACCGCTGAACTCACGCTGCACAATTTCTGAACTTCGCGTGCACAGCCATGAATTGGTTCCGACCGGTGCAGGTGAATCGAACGGACCTACAGTGTACTAGAATAGGGGCAGTGTGCTCACAGGCAGCGGTGGGTGACTCACTTCGTGTCGACGCCGAGAGGCGGCGCGGTTCGCAGCGTCACCTGAAACTCCTTTGCGCGCCGAAGTAGAGAGCTACAGTGCAATTGTTGAAATGCCAGAAATTATGCAACGTTCGCGACATCCAATGCACGACACTTCTTTTGGGGTATCTTATCAGTGTGCAGGGTGTGAAGCAACTGGCATCGTATTATTTTCCTGCCGTTTAAATGCTCAAAGTGGTTTCGCTAATGCAGTGGTCATGTCGACTGCGGTTCCGAGGTGCGAAAAACACTACGCACTTTTTTTTTCGCAATGTCAGAATTAAAATTTTGGAGTTTAACGGGCCGAAGCCACACTTCCGCTATGAGGTGCGCCATAGCGGAGGGCTGCAGGTTAATTTAGATCCCTTTAGAATTTTTAACGTCAGCCGAAATGCCGACACACGGCTTGTTTTGTTTTTCTCCTCCGTCAGGAGAACAGCCACCGCGGCTAGGATCGAACACACGTCCTTGGGTTCAACAGTACAACGCCTTAGACAGCCTCCACGCCGGGTTTTTCTTGACTACGTGCCTGCTGCAGGAATGCGCGCCCTAAACCCAAACTTTAACCACCATGACAACCACGCACGACGTTTAGCATTCTAGCATCGCTGCTTCGAGACTTTAGGTGATGATTGGTGTGTGGCGTGATTCTTGCTGTAAACAAGACGTAGCATCATTATTATCAACAGCCTGTTAGCTCCTGCAGGACGAAGACCTCTTTCATTGATTTACACGCGCTCCTGTCCTTCACTGTCAGAGTCCATTCCATTCATTGCCTCTGTATTTTCATATTTCGTGTATCCATCAAGTTAATGACGTAGCAAATTAAAAAGAAATGATAAAAATCCATGTAAATTGATGAAAGAATGTTTATTTACAAATAAGTGATGAAAGAATTTGCACAAGAAATATTAGGGTAAAAAAAGGCTGAGTAATGGCAAATTGAGACATTTACACATTGCACCATTGAACATGCACCATGCAGGTTTGCAAAAAAGGATGAATAATGGCAAATCGAGACATTTACACATTGATATGCACCAGTGAACATGAGCCATGCAGGTTTGCCTTATTAAGTTTTCGCAAAACAGTAATTTTGACGGCGGTTAGGCATCTTCACGAACACATACTACACAATGATCCAAGCATAAAGCACAGAACACGCACACGGGGTACCCACGTTGATCCAATCGAATCGATCGAACTGAACTGAGCGAACCAGCCCCGTCCGCCAACACGAACCAAGAGAAGTTTTTCCGGTGCGTCAAGCGTCAGCGCCCCTGGTGGGCATCGTGGAAGTCGACACAAAGTGCGCTACGGCGGAGCGCCGCAAGGATAGGGCAGTGAACACACTGCCCCTATTCTAGTACACTGTAGTTCCCAACGTTACTAGATACTTTTCTAGTTGTCAAACTCCGCCTGAACTGCCGCACAAACTTGACCCCTCTCTGTTTACTGCCGCCAAGGGCGCTCGCGCCACGGTCGGCCCGATCGAGCGCGTCGGCGCGCAGCTGAACAGGCAACTTTCCCCTGCAGTTCAGCGCAGTAGCGGGTGCTGTGCATAGGTTCTGCATGCTTTTTCGGCTAACATTTTCCTTCTATTTGAGGCAAGTTGCCTGCTATTATACAGAAAACCGAAAAACGCAGACTGGGTGGCTTGCATTGCTCGCGAACTTTCGATAAAGAAAGCACCGCGTATCGCGAACGTGCGTCAGCACGTTGGTTCGTAACAGCTAGATTATTTTCGCACACTATCACGCCCACTCGCACGCGTGGTTGCTTGTGGCAGTTGGTATAACAAGTTGCTTCTTGAAAGCGCGAACTACCGGCGAGGACAAGAGAAAAACGTCAACTCAAAGCGCTCGTACCCACCTTTGCAGCAGCCCGGCTCCTAGCTCAGCAGCGGACGCCGACGAAATGTATGCACGCCCTGACAAACATTTATTTTACGCACAAGCAGGAGTGCTTCACATATCCAAAGAGCCAAAGTAACGCGCCAGCACACACTTAAAACACAAACGTACACACATTCAAAGAACCTTATTCGGCTGCTGCGTGATTGCTCACAGCAGGCGGGCCTTTTTGTTCGCTATTGCCACTTTTAGATGCGGAGCATCTAATACTCGAGGCTTGTAGTGCGGCGCCGTCCGCAAGCTTCCTCCTCCTTCTTCCACCATCTGTGCATCCCTTCCTCCTCCACACACCACGCGCGCTTCACTCCTCCACCATCTGTGCACCCTTCCTCCTCTACACACCGCGTGCGGTTCTCCTCTTCACGAACATTCGCTAGCTGTATAATGTAGCGCGCATGCGCCGTCACGCTTCGAGAACATCGGCAGCTGACGCGCGCGCATGCGCCGTCGCGCTTCGAGAACATCGGCAGCTGACGCGCGCGCATGCGCCGTTGCGCTTCTCCCCCTTCTCGAACATTCGACAGCTGACAGTGCATGTGCCGTCGCGCTGTATATATACTCAAGGTCGGCGCTCGCTCGCTCAGTTGCCGCTCGTCGGTTGGTTTGTACGGCGCGTCGACGTCCAAGGTCGCGGTGAAATGAATTCCAACGAATCCACAAACACAATGATCGACGTCCCTTCGACCAGCGCCGTCCTTTCGCATACGTGTGTACGTGTTCACTCATTTAACACCCCCTCCTACAACCACGTTAACCAATTTAGCCATCGACCCAAGTAAGTCGCAATTTAACACCCCATTTCACAACCACGTTAACCAATTTAGCCATCGACCCAAGTAAGTCGCACTTTAACACCCCATTTCACAACCACGTTAACCAATTTAGCCATCGACCCAAGTAAGTCGCACTTTAACACCCCGTTAACCAATTATATGCTCCGCATCCTCCTCAGTGTTCCCCCGAGGGAAGCTGCGGGCAATTTTTTTTGGCTGCTTCTGAGTAGGCGGTTCACATCCCGCGAGAAGAAATGCATGCGGGTGATGATAAAAAAAAAAGTTCAGCAGTTGGCACGTGAATGCTGAATTGTGCTGGTCACAGCCGAGTCGAGAAGGTGGTGCTTCTCCAACTCTTCCAACACTTTCCAAAATATGTCCCCGCAGAGATCCTCCTTGTCCAGACAAGCTGAAACTACTTTGCTGACTATTTTAAAAAACGTCAACATCTTCTGTGCTGGATGCTTTAAGCTGCCTTGCTTGAAGCTCCTGTAGTCGGTTAGGTAGCTGTCAGAAGCAAGCACAGGTGTGGCGGAGCTGATGTCCTCTATGCAGAGATGGCATGTTGCATGCTTGGTGAACTTGTGTATGACATAGCCACACAGGTAGTACACAACACTGTCCTCCACCTCACCCTTGAAATAGGCGTGGTCGCTTGGCCCTTGGTCAGATGTGTCAGCAGAAGCAGTTGTAATTTCCATCATTTTGGCTTCCACTATGTCATGCAGGCGGACTTTCTCTTCTTGGTGGGCGTCCTTGGACGACAACAGAATCAACGAGTTCAGTCGACCAGCCTTGCAGCCGCCGTCCCTTTTGCGCCATTGTCGATAGCTCCTCGAACAAGGACTGGGTACTATCGAGTGTGACTCTGCCTGACACAGAGCCGTCTCTCTCCCCATAGTCGAAGGTGTTCGGCGCTGTGTTTTCTTGTTCGCCGTCGTCCTGAACATTCCGACGCTTCGGTTGGAGGGGTGACCTCACGGCAGGAGCTTTGCGTTTCCGCAAAGGCTTCGAAAGATATTTCGGACAGTTGGGAAACAAGCGGGGTACGGCATCATCTTTGAGGCTCCACTTGTCTCGCGGTATGACGACGACGTCACCGCGGATGTTGTGCACGAAGTTTTTCACAAGGTCTGCTTCCTGAAAAGTGAAGGTCGCACACAACACAAGAGCTCGTGAGCTCCCTGTCGCTCCTTGGGATCGCGTGTTGCCATTCTTGAAGCCTCGAAGTTTCGTTGGGCGGTTTGAAAAAGTGTCTCTTCTCAGCTGCGCTCTTCGCAGAGTCGTAGCCGCTTTTGCAGCCGGTCACAAAGCAACGGGGCATTGCTTCTCACTACACAGTCACAGCAGTCATCGACATTTTACGTCTATACACGGGAAACAAAAGCAAACACGCACAACAACTCGAGCAGAACGATGCGGTCACCTTCTGCGCTCGCAGGCCGGTTCCTTCGCGGTTGCACCTCTCACCGAACCGGGCCAATCTAACCCCCCTGTATTTTTCAAAGGTAGCGCGAACTCCCTTCCCCGCGCCGTTTTCTCCTCGCCCGCCACTCTCAGCCGCCTTGAAGGAGCGACTCACGTGGAGCGCGCCGCCGGACGGTTTCGTTTTGTCGCGCGGCGCGTTGAAGTAAGGCTCCTAGGGGCCTTACGTTGAAAAGTTAATATGAGTGCTCTTAGAGCTCGAGTTTGTACAGGAACAACAGAGCTTTACTGAAATTCGGGACATGCATGCCTGCTTCCATAATGGGACGTGTGTAAACGATTCATCCATAAAATACCACAAACGTTTAGTGGGATGAAGGTAGATTTTATTGAGTGCGCAAATAAAATGCGGGAAGCATCGAATGATCACGAACGCTGCAAAACATTCCAGTAGAGCGACGACAGGGCGAAACAATTTCGCTATCAAATCAGATAGCCTCTGATTTGATGCTTCTGATCAGAGATAGCCTCTGATTTGATGCATGATGCAATTCATGCTTACAGCAACCAGGAGGCAGCTGTAAGCATGAATTGTAAATACAGAGGCTAGAGGCGTGAACATTTGCCATCACAGTGCAGTTAACTCACAAAATGGGCTGCCCACTGGTTCAGGGTCGTGGTCCATTGACGTTGCTGTGTTTTCCGAGGAGGCAGCTGTAAGCATGGATTGCGTAAGTACACAGTCTAAAGGCGTGAACATTTGTCATCACAGAGCAGTCAACTCACAAAATAAACTACCCACTGGTTCAGCATCAGGGGCCCTCCCCACTGACGTTTCTGGCTCATCCAAGGATACAGCTGTAAGCAAGAGTTGAGCAAGTACAGTGTAGGGGTGGGGATGTTTGCTGCCACAGTAAGACATAATTGGATGCCGAATTAATCAGGTTCACAGGTCATACAGATGAATTCAGCAACTATGCTATCTGCCAGCGATCCAAACACACTGTATTGTCATATAAACCCCAAACATAATCGCATTCACAACACAAGAGAGGAATAGAAACTACAAAGTGGCCTCACCAGGAACCGTTTCATTCCCCCTTTTGCGGGGTGGCTTGCGCTCTTTCGGAAGAGGCCGATGCGCAAATAAAGAAGGAACCGCATTTGGCTTGAGTTTCTTGATCCCAGTTTGTGCCAGAATTGCTGGCTCATACTGATCCATCGTGAAGTGTTTCTGAAAAATACCGACATCCTCTATCGAATTTTTGCAGTTTGGCTGATGTGATATTGCCGAAGCAAAATACTTTGCTTCTTACGTTAAAAATGCAAACAGCCACAAAAGCCAGATGATTTTCTTGCATTTAGTAGGTGCCTTTCTCTTTGTTAATCGAAAGTGTACAACTTCGCAAGTATGTTCGAAATTTGAACGAAAGTATCTATGCATTTCACAAATAAACAACTATACAACATTATATTTACAATACACTCTCTTATATTAGCTATAAACGCATGCACAAAATTCGGTCATGGAAGTGTGCAAACGTAACATAAATATGAAAGAATACAAACTGAGAACACAATAAACCACAATAAAACAATAAACGCCGAAATTTTGCCTACAGGTAATCAAAGTTCGAGCGAAAAAAAAAGGAAAAAACGATCAAAGACGTGGTTGATCTCTGGAGAAGCATAATTGCTTCAGCTGCCAATGGTTCCATTTAGAAAGCAAATCGGAAACGCCAAACATTCAACAGTAATTATGTTGTGGCCGTATTCGAATATTCGAGCAAGCTAAAAACGATCGAGTTGTCATCGTGGTTGAAATCATGCGAGAAAGCGTCGACGGAAACTTCAAGCTGCTTTTGTTTAACATGAACCTGAACCAAGGATGAGCTTTATCTGAAAGCCTTCCGGAGGCATGTCTACGCGAAGAAGTTCTGTAGTGAGTGCTTACCTCGCAAAGCCTCCCTCGGTGACAATCGAAGTTTTTCCTGCCGATGCGATGCAGCCATACCGCTCTCCGCTCCTCATTATTTTTCCCTCGTGGAACCACAAAAAGCTTGTCGCCTTTTGCAATGCTGCTGTAGCAGCCAACGGCACAGCAGGTCGGCATTGCGCTGCATCCGAGGCCGCCTTGCTGAAGGCAACACACGTGGGAGCGAGATGCAGTGCGCTCACTCATGGCGTCGCTGCCCGGCGGAGCCGAGGGGTCAACAAGGTTCATTGGTCACGTGTCGCGCCTGGTCCAATAGGGTAGCAGAAACGCGCGCCGGAGTGAGGAGAGACGTAGAGGGCGGGGAGGAAATTCTCCTCCGCTTTTTGTACAATGGTTTGCGCAACCTTTGAAAAATACAGGGGCCTTAGGCTGGATGGATGGATGGATGCTATGAGCGTCCCCTTTATAACGGGGTGGTGACAAGTATGCCACCAGGCTCGACAAAAAAAAAAAAAAAACCTTTTTTCCTTTTTTTTTATGTTGGCCTAATGCCTCTACTTCGATAAATTCTATCTTAATGGAAAAAAGGTAAATTTTCAGCTTAAGTTCTCTGCCATTTACGGCACACTGTCCATATTTTATTTTTCCAATATTTATTTTTGTCCTTTCTCTCTAATTTTCTGCCACCAATACTCTAACCGTCTCTTACTTATTTCAATCGCGGGTGTGTTCAGCTTTCCATTGTTGTCCCTAAAACCCAAGGCTTCCTGTAGGCTCGTGCCCAAACGTACACCTGGGTGGATATCTCCACATTCAATCAGAACATGCTCCGCCGTTTCCTCATCTTTCCCGCAGCATGTGCACTGTTCTTCTTCTTTACTGAATCTTGCTTTATAACTACGCGTTCTAAGGCAACCCGATCTCGCTTCAAACAGTAAAGCGCTTCCCCTTGAATTATCGTAAAATGCCTCCCTCCTTATTTCATTTTTGCCCTTTCGGTAGTTACTCAAAGCCGGTTTTTTCTCCATAGCTGCCATCCAGTAAATCCTCTCTGCCTCCCTGACTTTTCCCTTAACGCTCTTTGTTGACATATGGCTCACAATACCAGCCGTATATTTACTAGTGAGTCTTCTAGTTCTTTTTCTCCACTGTGTGTCCACGCTCTTCCTATACAAATAACGGAACACCTTCTCTGCCCATCTACTCTCCTTCATATTTCTTAGCCTTTCTTCGAACCTTATTTTGCTCTGCGCTTCCCTCGCCTCAAAACCTGCCCACCCCATATCGCCCTTTACAGCCTCGTTTGTCGTCTTCCCGTGAGCACCCAACGCGAGGCGTCCCACAGTCCTTTGATTTACATCCATTCCCGATTGCACCTCTGCCCTCATGCACACCACTGAGTTCCCAAAAGTAAGCCCTGGAACCATTACACCCTTCCACAGACCTCGAAGCACCTCATACCTATTGTATCCCCACAACGCTCTGTGCTTCATTATTGCCGCATTCCTCTTTCCTTTTGCTGCCGAGGCTTTTTCCTGTACCTCCATGTATCTATCACTCTCATTTACCCATACTCCAAGGTACTTGTATTCACTTACCCTCGGTATTTCTTGGCCTTGTATGGACACCGTCTGATCACAGGGATCATTAAATACCATCAAACCACACTTCGTTACACTGAATCCTAGTCCAAGAGCTTCACCTTCCCTTCCGCATATATTCGCCAGCTGCTGTATATCATCTCGACTGTCCGCAAATAAGACGATATCGTCCGCATAAAATAAACCTGGAAGCTTCTGCTCAATCATCATGCCGCCCTGTTTGTGTGACAGATTAAAACCAATGTTGCTACCTTCTAGCGCTTTTTCCATACTCACCATGTACAGCATGAATAACAGTGGGGACAAAGGACATCCCTGTCTCAGACCCCTGCTAACCTCAACGTTCTCTTTGCTACGCATTCCTTCCCACTCTATGCAAACTGTATTTTCTCGGTATATCTCCCTCAAAAGCTGTATACAGGCGTCGCCCATGCCCATTCCTTTCAATATATCCCACAAAATTTCCTGATTAACGTTGTCGTATGCCCCAGTGATGTCTAGAAAAGCCACGTACAAGGGCCTATTCTCTATTTTAGATATTTCTATACACTGAGTGAGAACAAACAGGTTATCGTCTAACCGCCTGTCGACTCGAAATCCGTTCTGAAGTTCTCCCAAAATATCGTTATGTTCGGCCCATGTTTCTATTTTCATTTTTACTGCTTGCATCGCCAACCTGTATAGTACCGATGTAATGGTTAGTGGTCTATACGAGCGAATCTTGTCCTTTTCTCCCTTGCCTTTATAGATTAAGTTCATTCTACTTTGTCGCCAACTGTCCGGTATTTGTCCGTCCTTTGAGCTTTTTTCTACTGCTTTTAACAATGCTTCTTTAGTGTTATGTCCTAGTTCGTTAATGAGGCTAACGGGAATCCCATCTAAACCCGCGGCAGTGCGCTTTGGAATTTTTTCTTCGGCCTTTTTCCAGTTGAAATTATCTAGTACTAGCTCTTCCTCTGTTGCTTTCTCCGCCACACTTTTACTCACCGGGGAGATCCCCTGGACGCTCTTTTGAAACGAATCGGCTGTTACCTTTTGGATGTAACCTAGCGCTTCGTACCCTTCCAATTGATTTCCTCCTTCATCTAGAATATGTTGTTGCGTTGTGACAGACTTCCTACCTAGCGCCTTTATGTGGCTCCAAAAAATTCTAGGCGCGGCCTTCTTTTTTTCGTGTATCTCTGTCATCCAGCGTTCACTTTCACCTTTAATTTTTGCCTCTACCAATTTCTGTACAAGGGATTTTTTCTCCAAATATATTTCCCATATTTTTTTGACTTCGTCCTGCGGCCGCTTCTCCTTTTTTGCCTTTCTATGCTCCCGTGATGCTTCGCGTCGCTTCTCGATCGCCTCCCGGATTTCCTTGTTCCACCAACTTTTTGGCTTCCTTTTTCCTTTCCAGCAAACGGTTTTCTTCTCTTTCCCTATCTCCTTCGTCATTAGATGTAACAGCTCCCTATACTCCCAGTCCTTGCCTGGTATTTCGCCTACTTCTTCCTCGACTCTTGCGGCTATATTTATTATTTGTTTGTCATTTAAATACGAGCTGCCAGACTTTGATTCCATGCTCATATTTTTAGTTTCGTATCCCATTTGTAATGTTATTCGTTTATGATCACTACCCAAGCTGTTAATGCCTTCCTCATCTATCCTCATTTCTGTCAGTTTGTGGTAAATTCCTTCAGTCATGAGACAATAATCAATACTTGATTGCTTGTTTCCGACTTCCCATGTGATCTGGCCGTCACATTTAGGCCCCGTGTTAACTATCTCCAGACTATGTTGCTCGCAAAGATCTAGTAATAACTTCCCATTGGTGTCTGAATATCCGTCAAGGTCATGTATGTGGGCATTCATGTCCCCTAGAAGGATGATTTCGGCCCCATTACCAAATTCCTTAATATCCGCACTCATGCAATCCACTATCTCCTGATTCTTTTCTCTGCAGTTATTCCCCGTCCACAAGTAGGCTACCCCTAGCCACGTTTCCTTTCCACCTACTGTGCCCAGAACCCAGAGGTGCTCTGAACACGTCTGTTTCACTCTAACCCATTTGGCTCCGCGGTGAATTATCATTCCTACACCCCCACCTTTCTTTTCCGATATGGTCCTGTTACACCCTTCCCAAACATAATTTTTAATATGTGGTGGCTCTTCCAAGTCTCTAAGGTGTGTTTCTGTAACCGCATACACGCCTATCTGTTCTTTGTTTAACTGCTCCTCAATCTCTAACCATTTTGCCTTCTTTCTGCCACCCTGCATGTTTATGTAACTAATTGCAACACGCGCCTTTTTCCTTTTTCTTTTACCTTTTTTCTGGTTTTTCGCAATTCTACCTGTCAAAGCGTCCTCCTGGTTGTTTTCCCTGTTACGAGCTACCCCGGACTCCGAAGGGCCCGTGAGCCCCCCAAAAAAGCTACTGCGCGTCCTGCCAGTCGCCAGCCCACCTCGTGTCCAAGCCTCTTATCGAAATGAATCTTGTCTCTTTGGAATCCACCCCACCTGTGCACTTCCCTGTTTAAATCCACTACCTCGAACCCCTTCTCTCGACTAATTCGCCATATCTCTTTGTTTGCGTCGACTACCGCTCTTTGCAGGTTGAGGTTGCGTACTGGTACTTCCGGTACTGTGCATACTACAATTTGCACCTGGGGGGACACGGTGCGCATGTCATCCACCCCTTTCGCCAAGGTCGTCGCTAGTCCTGACGATTCTTTTTTCAGGACGTCATTTAACCCTCCCGCAATTACAACGAGGTTACGATTGTTAGCTTTAGCTGAGAGTTGTTCACCCGCTTGACTCATTACTGTCCCCAGCGTTTGTCCTGGGAACGTCCCTATCGCAACTCTCTTGTCGCCTTTCACCCTTTCTTTGATTGCCGCTGCGCATCGGACTAAATTTGAGTCACCGGCGATGATGACCTGTTCAGACATTCCTTCTGAAACCTGCACCTGGCTGCCGACTAGGTGACTAGCGTGAGTCACGGCTGCTGGTTTGCTCCCTCCCTCCCTCAAAACTACTTCCCGGTAGCTGGGCCCTGTGGCCAATGTATCTGCCTTTGTCATGCCTGTTTCCCTCATCTCTCCCGCACGGGGGGTCGTCGCCATAATGCTTCCGCCGTCACCTGTGTCTTCGTTCCCCTTCACGACCTTCGATAGGCCTTTCTCGGCTGCCCGGAGCCTTTCCTCCATGGCTGACGTTTTCTCTCGCTCCTTCGCCAATGCATTCTCCAGCTCTGCGATTTTCTCCATGAGCCCACTCTGGACCGCCATCATATTTTTCATTTTCTCCTCGAACTCGCACTGTCTACACTTGGCGTCATCTTCTGCTTTCTCTTCCGCACTAATTTCCACCTTCCTCCCTATCCCGCACTCTGAACACTTTACGGTCTTTTTGACCATGGCTAGCTCAGTTTACCGATGTCCACGTGTTAGAAAACTGTACTAAAATACACTGGTCTAAGCCAAAAAGAACCACAATAATAAATAGATACGCTACACTTCACAGCACCTGCGCATGCACGTGGTCGGTCTACGCGCAGGCCTCAGCCACGTGGTGGCTGGAGAAAAAAAAAAAGACACAGTACAGAATACTAAAAAAAAAAAACGTACACCGTACTAGACCTAATCAAGCTTTACGCTAGCGCCTTACGTTCTCATAACGCTACATACAGAGGCAAGCTGGAAACATGCAAAAACACTTATCTGTAGCTGTCATTCCGGAGCTCTCCAAAAACACGTCCGTGTCGCCAATCGTGTCGCGCGCGCTCCCACGCGGCGCTCAATGGAAAAGCGTCACGCGCCGCGGCGGAGTTTGACAACTGGAAAAATATCTAGTAACGTTGGTAGTTCCCATGGTCAGGGTGGCTAGATGAAGAGGTGTGAAAAGCGGCTGCTGAGACCGGTCCCCAAAGCGCGCCGATGCCGCTTGGAGCGCTGCAGGCAGAGGCGCGTCTTTCCTTATAAAGTAAAGACTGCAGTCATGGATAGAAGATGAGGGGGTGCTGGGGGAACTGCAGAAGGGTTTCGGAAACACAGGAGGTTGGAAGCAATCTGTTCTCACTGACGCAGTGCATCGAAATAGCAGAAAAGGAACACAGGCCCCTGTGGCTAGCATTCTTGGATATCAAGGGAGCGTACGATAGCGTGGTTCAAGAGGAATTGTGGGGAATACTGGACACACTAGGCGTGGAACATGTTGTCACTAATCTTTTAAAGGGTATCTATAAAGGTAACAAGGTAGTTATAAAGTGGGAAAAACAGGTATCCAAGCCTGCAGAGTTAAAACGGGGGCTTAGGCAGGGGTGCCCCCTGTCGCCCTTATTATTCATGATGTACCTACAAGGATTAGAGGCAAAATTAGAGGGAAGTGGGCTGGGCTTCAACCTCTCTTTAGTCAAACAAGGAAAACTTATTGATCAGGCACTACCAGCATTAATGTACACAGATGATATAGTGCTAATGGCCAACAACAAGGAAGATTTGCAGAGATTGATGGACATCTGCGGTAATGAGGGAGATAGGTTAGATTTTAGATTCAGTAAGCAAAAATCAGCAGTCATGATTTTCAACGACAACGAAGGTAGTGAGCTTAGGATACAGGAGGTCACGCTAGAGATAACAGATAAATACAAATATCTGGGCGTATGGATAAGCAATGGGACCGAGTACCTGAGGGAACACGAAATATACGTGACGGCTAAAGGTAACAGGAATGCAGCACTGATGAAAAATAGGGCACTGTGGAATTACAATAGGTATGATGTTGTGAGAGGAATATGGAAAGGGGTCATGGTTCCTGGGCTGACGTTCGGCAATGCGGTCTTGTGCATGAGATCATAAGTTTAAGCAAGTTTAGAAATTAAGCAACGTGGAATAGGTAGGCTTGCTTTAGGAGCTCACGGGAATACACCAATTCAGGGAGTACAAGGTGATATGGGATGGACATCATTTGAGGGCAGGGAAGCTAGCAGCAAGATAAAATTTGAGAAGCGATTGAGAGAAATTAAGGAGGAGCGTTGGGCTAGGAAGGTTTTCAGCAACTTGTACATGAAGAATGTCGATACAAGATGGAGGAAGCGAACCAGGAAGTTGACTGGTAAATACTTAGAAAACAGCAGGTGGCCAAACCAAAGAGAACTATCGGTTAAGAAGAAAGTAAAGGAAACGGAGACTGACATGTGGAAAATGGGCATGATTAAGAAGTCCGCACTAGAGATCTATCGAACTTTTAAGCAGGAAATTGCCAAGGAAAGGATCTATGATAATACTCGGGATAGTTCTCTACTGTTTGAGGCAAGGACGGGAGTACTGCGAACCAAGACATATCGGGCCACATACGAAGGGGTATACACACAGCATTCAGTACGTGTGGAGAGGAAGAAGAAACTGCTGAACACTTGATAATGTTCTGTAAAGGGCTTCACCCTATAGTTCAGGATGATGGCGCAGAGTTTTTCAAAGCGCTGGGGTTTAGGGACCGGGAGGGCAAAATAGACTTTAAGCAAGTAGGCTTAACTAGAAGGAGGTTGTCTGATTGGTGGCTAAAGTCAAGGCACGAGTGAAAAGTAACTCTTCACTGCAAAGTACGAATCCTCAAACTCACTTTTTAAGGAAAAAAATAAATATAGTTTTGGGTTCATCAAGTATTACGGCTTGGTGGCGCTAGCCACCGCCCGATCTAAAGGGTACAGCCATATCCATCCATCCATCCATCCGGGTACCATTGCGCAGGCTACATACGAATGAACGTGCTCTGCTCTCCGCAGAAATCTCTCTCACGCAGCTAGACGCAGGCCCGTAGCCGGGGTGGGGGTGGGGGGGGGAGGAGCTAAAGGCCCTTTCTTCCTAGTTTTGAGGAAGTGCCCCTCCCCCCGGAAAAAAATTTTTGGCTACGGGCCTGCTCTCGTGCTATAAGGCGGTCACCTATTTTCGGTGGAAACCGCTTTTATTGAGTCAATGTACGACAATACTTAGGATACTTAAGGCACGCATTATCTTACGTGGCTTAAGTATCTCTATATTTTCTCGCCTCTGATAACGATTCTCGAGAAGGCATATGAGCGAGACCCGACACCAACTTTTGTGGATTTCGTAATATTGGGGTTACTCACGGCAGAACTGCAGGTGTGTTACAAGACGTTGCGATTACTGGAAGGCTTCATATTACTTAGAGCATGTTAAGTTCCTTCATCCACGAGCACAAACGTCGGTACAAGAGCCTCATTTTGTTGCTCCGCACAATCTTGTGTGAGTCGCCGCTTAAATTCTTACTTGGTATTCAATTATCGGTTTCCGAACGTAGAAGTTTTGACAGCCTACAATTGCTCATTAACTTAGACGAGTAACGAATTAAGAGTGCTAAAACTTACGTATGTCGCGAAGCCTCTGACTCGAGAATCGTCCCCAGCAGCAGAAATAGAGGAGACACTTTTTCAACAAAAACATAAATTTATTTCCATGCATGCCGAGGTATTTGTGCTCTGCCACTAAAGTACACATGGCTTAACTCTCCGCCCTTCCTTTTCGTTTTCTTTTTGGTTCATGCCTTTCAAAAAAAAAAAAGTGGACACGAGTGAGGCAATAAAATCGCACCACACGTTTGGTCAAGAGAGCACCATGCTTTGGGCAGCCCATTTGTTGTGTCTCGCCAATCCCCTTCAGCGTCTCTAAGGCCGACTTGGCGTGAAGACGTACTGAGCTCAAGAAACTAGTGATTTTGTCCTCAAGGTTCAGGATGAGGGTATAAAGGGAATTCGACGGATGCAAAAGTCCGCCCAGATCCCACAGCTTGCTTGCCTGGGCTGGGTGATTTCCTGGCTCATTTTCTCTCGAGACAAGACAGGTGTTCTTGCACTCATCACAATTATTGCTAAGTATACGCTTTCTCGCAACGTAGCCTGCGACATAATGTACAAGGCGGGAGTCACTTCGCTCAGCAGTGTACGATGCATGATCTATCGACACTATCGGCACCCAGGCACAAAGCACCAACGTTGGGTCTTTTTTCTTTTTTTACCATTGACATCCTCGGGCATTTCAGAGGGACCTAGCGCAAACACTGACTGATGGCATACTTGCAATGTAGCGACTGCTTGCGAAGAAAATCCCATCGCACCTGCAGCAAACACCGGGAAGTGCACCCTACTCGCGCCGCTGCCATCAGCGCCCCTTGCGGCATCGGCGCGCTGAGTGACCCTCTTCGACAAGCGAAAAGCGCCCCGCTCATCACACCTCCCCATTCCAGCCACCCTTCCATGGTCGCTGAACGATGGCAGCGCCAGAGTGCCCTTTAGTTAATTTTGGGAAACTCTATGAGAAGCAGGCCAGAAGTACAAAAATTAGACAAATGTGTGTACTACACATCATTCCCATGCTCGCTGAAGCGCCGTGTGTTGCAGCTCTCTTAGACACTAGCGCCAGTTTTCCTCTAGTACAGTGTAGAACACCATACCTCTAGTGTATATTGAGAAACTCTATGACAGAAACGGCTGCTGCGCCGCACAAAAGTGACATCATGCATTTTCCGGTTAGGCGTTTTGTTTGAATAGTTGGGAGTGTCTAGTGGTACGTCTAGACATAACGATAAAAGCAGTTAAAATTACCTCCAAACGAAAAAGCAAACAAAAATGTTAGTTAGGTTTAGCGTGACAACAATACAAAACCGGCTTGTTTGCCATCTCAAACTGATCGGCAGCTGTGGCGTAGTTGGTCAACCCTTTCGGGCCTGGCGGTGTCAATTGACACTACCACACAACATCCCCCCTAGTATGGTGGAAACGCAACCAATACTGCTCATTCTTGGGGGCATAGTTCTTCAATGATCCCCACTGCAATTGACACCAATATTGCGGCACGTTTTTGGAGGCAGCAGCCACAACGAAGAAGAAGCGCGATTGAGGTGTTCCGTGAAGCCGAGGCGCTTAAGTTGAGGCGGGTAAGCGCCATTTTCGGAGTGTGGCAGCTTGGGCTGGTTGGTATGGCATGACGATAGTTATAGCGCGACAACAAAACGACGACACAGAGACAAGAAGGACGTGTCTTTTATGTCCTTCTTGTCTCTGTGTCGTCGTTTTGTTCTCGCGCTATAACTATCGTCATGCCATTTTCGGAAGGACGTACCGAAGCTGTCTTAGTGAGTATTAAGCTGAAAAGTAAGACGTTGGTTTCCATTTTGTGTACACCATTGATTGGCAGGAAAGAAGAAGCCATTTTTTTTCTTTTTCCAATCACCGGGCCCTAATTACCTAATTTGATGCCACGTTAATTATTCCAAAAATTATTGTACCTGTGACTTAATTTTTTGTTTGTGGTCTTCTGAGGCCCTAGCTACGAGAAAAACGCGCACAGAAAGTGTATGCGACCAAAATAAAAAGTCCAGGGCTGAAAGGGTTAAAGCAGCACATCAACTGGTGAGGTCGGTGGTTCAAGCCCCATTGCAGTTATCGATACTCTCTCTCTTTTTTTTGTTCACGCATGTATTGTTTTAACATTTGCGCCTTCTCATCAGCCCGACTTGCTGCTGGTGGTGGTCCCGTCCACAGGCCCTTTAATATTGGATCTTCGATTACTCTTGCAGGATTGACTATATTTATTATGATAGTGTTTTGCGAATTAGTGCTCTTAATCGGCGAGACGCAAAAAGACACAAAAAACTCGAATGCAGCTGGCTCCATTGGTTTCTTCGGCACAGGTGTCAGGAATGTTGATTTCCACGGTTTATAAAAGTTTTGATGACAGAAAGGTGCACTGCAACGTAGTCTCGGGCAACTTTTTTTATATCGCTCAGTGTACCATCCCCTGACGAGGTAACCAGCAGGCCGCTTTTTTAAAAAAATACTGACGTGTCACGTCAATGTTCTAGGCGATCAGCACTTGATAAATAATGCCCAAGGGCAAGTGCCGACGGCTTTAGCCCATCTAACTACAAAACAGCTTGTCTGTCTTGCTCAATAACACGCGCGGCCTGTGACAGCACGGGAGCATTCACGTAGCAATGGATTAGAACGGCCGTACGTGTTCGCACTTGACAAAACAGACAGCAATGCAGCAGCTCTGGCCTTCATAGATAAGGCTTCGTAAGAACATTACAATAAAGTTGTTTCCATCCATCGTATGAACACTTCGCCGACGCACTGAGGTTTCATGCATGTGCGTCCGGTCAGTCACACGTGAACTGTGCGAAAGCATTTATTTCATCGTCGACTTTGTCCTTTGCGACAAGCAAAACTCGGCAGCAAGAACACTATCACTTTTGACAACACCACGCTTAGCATCGCAATCTAGAAAATGCAGTACGTCCAACAACTGTAACCCGCACATCATACTGAGGAACATTATGGCGCACACACTCAGATGAAGCTGCGGCGCGGTGGACGGCCGCACTAGCTCCAACCACCAGGTTCAACTAAGCATCCAGCAATCACATGAAGCATCGACGACACTACAGTCCTCTTTGGGAGTGGCCTAGGCCATGGCCACGATTTCATCGGCGTTTTCACCACCAATACATCGCAGGCGGCTACAATCTTGCAGTGTTTACCTTTCGCAGCCACAGCGCCCATAGCGCCCCCTGTATTTAAAGTACTTGTAATATGTATTTCAATAACAAACCCAGGGTAATTGACTCCTTAAACACCTGTTTAGTAAAAATTTTGTAGGTTTAACGCATTACACACGAATAATTTACATATTTAACTAGCTTTAGGTAATAACTTTTAAAGTGACGTCGGTTCTGTGCGGCGCAGAAGCCACTTCTGTGTGGGCAGCGTCTTCTGCGCCGCGCGGCGCAGCAGCCAGCCCCATAGAGTTTCTCAAAATTAACTAGAGGGCACTTTGGCGCTGCGATCGTTCAGCGACCCTGGGAATTACAGTGTACTACACTGTACTGGGAATAATCGGTAGTTAGAGGTGTGCGCCGAGGCGATTTTGACTGGCGGCGGCGTGGGGGTCGTCCAGAGTCGGCGGCGGCGGCGTCGGCGGCGCAGAAACCGAAACTGAAAATTCAAAAGGCTCTTTTGCCACAGGTTACTCAATTCGTTGAAATTCAGGGATTTTCATCCAAATAGCATAAATGACACTACACAGATGTATCGACATCCCTATGAATGGAAAGCGTTTGGTAAAATAGTTTTTATTTTGCATTCATAAAAAATAACGCGTATTTCAATATAAGTGCATGTTCTACCGTGAATGTGCAGCACTTTGCTTTTTTTTTAATTTAAGATGCAGCAGTTTGTTGCTGTTGTTGGCTACGTCATACTTTATGAAACCTTCTTTCATTGAACAATGAGCAAGCAGTGACGCACGTCACTCATTTCGCTTTTTCCGAATCCGATCTTACTTTTACACTGTACGCTGCACAAAAAAGAAGCACCTCTGCTTCGAGTTTTCTTATTGCGATTGCATGAAACCGCTTTTTTGAGTATCTGTCATGCTTTGAATGTAACTTTCCTTCAAACGAATCAAAATACCTACTTTTCACAATGTGAGAATCTTTTATGCAGCGGTATAGGATGTGGAAGGAAACAAATCTGCGCATTTATTCAACTAGTTCTCAGCGCGGTGTTCAATGAATGAAGTGTAGACATGGGCGTGGGCGAGGCGGGTGGTGCAAAAAGGACACTTGAACCCTTCAAGCTCCACCAGCACTTGCTACCCACTCTAGCGACACCAACACGACCTACTCCCTCAGTCGTGATGCAAGTTGAAAGAAGGGAGTAGGTAAGAAGAAACATCCCCCCAAGACAAAAACCTGTCGATGGTCATATGTGCAGATGAGAGCAAATGCAATATTTGCTCAGATACACAACCCATACTGGTCACGAGCTGGGCGTCCGTTGACCACGCCTGCAGAAAACGTTGACTCCCCGACCCCTTGGTGTTTGGTCAGGGGAGGGAAACACCCCTTGCAAGTGGGCCCCATTAAAATTTCTCATAAAAACGTCACTAATAAGAATGCTTGATAAGTATGTATAAAACATTCAACTGTTCAATGCTTTTTTGTAGCGTGTTCACGTGCTCAATACCCATCAGATGTGCGAGAAATCGAAATAGCAACTGCCACTCTCGACTTATTCCGGAAAAAACACAACAGAACAATGCAATTACGAGTGCTGGGAACCTTTGTTTTTTTGTATATTTGATTTCTAGGCATGATTTGAATTCTTATATAAACAAAATTAAAACCTGCAACATATTAAAAAAAGGCTGCTATTGCAAGATGTGTGTTGCAAGACGTGATTTTTCTAGACTTACGTCTCTGCAAGGCACATCTGGTGTCACAAGCTTGTAAGTGTCCCCTCTTTTCCCCACGACATCTCCCGATCCCCCCCCCCCTCTCTAATAAAAAGGCACCAATGTAGGCCTCCGTGATTGCCTACTGGCGCGCGGTGGGCCCTTCCGGTGGCTAGGTCCAACCGTGGCGATTTCGACTTGCTTTATTGGAGGTGCTGAAGGATCAAGAAAAGGCCGATATTTGTAAATTTCTTGAGAGTTCAGTGATAGTTTCTTCATGAATACCGTGGATTATTGGACCTCACTTTGTGTATAATGCTCCAATAAAAAATGGTTTCATCCTGTGTCACTGCAGAGTCAGAAGCCATCACATGTGCAGGCATCATTAAAGCTTCTATATGACATTGCTAAGGTCCAGTACATTTGTACAAATAATTCTCGTTAACTGAACATTTTGAGTATAATCCTTGCTTGGGTTAGTATGTGTGAAACATAAATTTGAGATTTAAAATTATTATTGTGGGTTTCTGCAGCAAAGACACCTTGATTAAAACTGATGACTCCGGAGCTACGGCAGAGGTAACATTCGTTCTGTTTTTTTCGGTTACGGTAACGGTAGTGCGTTTCCTTTTTTATGTATCTATATAACGTGGAGCCGTGAAACGTTCCCCTTTTTCTTATTTGAGTAACGAGTGAGGTATTTAGTTACTTTTTACTGTAACGGATACATCACTAAATAGACTTACAGGAGTGATGTCGGCCGACACCGTCAGTTGTTGCGGTCAATAGGCTGGCTGTAAACATTACATTGATATATTCCTTTCACCCAGCACGTGATAGAGAAGGGTCACTCGACCATTAAGAACCTCGACCTTTGAGAAATACACAACAGCTTCTTAATGATATGCATATCATCCCACCGAAGCGTGCACTTCGTTTCATTAATATTTACAGTCAACGTGAGTGCTGTCGTCACGCCGTATGTTTTAGGTAGAAATTTATCCTACTCAAAATACCCAAAGACGTCGATCCACCTTGCAACGCGTGGCCACCCACTGACGGTTCTGTATGAAAATGGCATCCACAGTGAAACATGTTGCATCTGCTGAAATTTTATCGCAACATTATTATACTGCCACGCTCACTTGTATTTTTATGTCACTGTCTTGCGCAAAGGCACTGCCGTAGAGGTTCAGTAGCTAAGGTACTCGGCTGCTGACCCGCAGGTCGTGGGATCAAGTCCCACCTGCGGCTGCTTTATTTTCGATAAAGGCGAAAATGATGCATGCTGCGATTTGGGTGCATGTTGAAGAACCCCACGTTGTCAAAATTTCTGGAGTCCTCCACTACGGCATCTCTCATAACCATGTGGTGGTTTTGAAACGTTAAACACCACATATTAATCAGTTTCCTTTCGCAAAGGACGCTTGGCTGTCTGCGAAAACTCTACATTATTTTAGAATCTCCTGATAAGCTTGAGACACCTACGATATGAATGCTACGCGTATAAATGGCGACGTACCTTCGCGCAGATCATTTTACCGACGACCAATGCTCTGATTACCGCTATCTGTGTAAAGCACGAATTTCTAGTACTTTGTACTTTCCTATGCACATGTTCACTCAATAAAAAGTGTCGTCTTGAGCAACCCACGTACCATATTTTTTGCCGTCGCAACCACGTGACAATGCCGTAAGTGAAATGAGAACGCTGAAATGATCGATACAAAACAGTGAGATGGGGCGTAAGTGCACGCCCAAGTTTGATTTGAGATGCGTATACCACAAGCTATTTTCTTCTATAGAACCAATATGATGCGGATTTGTTAAAATACTGTTAAGTTGAATGTCAAGAAAGGAAGAACACCAACTTGGAAAGAGACAGTGGAGACGAAAAGTGATAGGTATTCACGTAAAGTTTGATCGGTCATTCCACTATCTCAGGTGTATTCGAAAAATGTCGCGCTGATTTACTCTATTGAAAGCAGTCTATTGCGAAAATGTTTTGCAGAGAAAAATATTTTTATAGGTGACCGAAATTCCGGCTATAGGATGGGCCCTATATCGAGTCATAAGATAAAAGCACATTTACTGAGTGGGTCTATGTGGGCTCCATTTATTTTGCCGACCTAGTGTTCCGAATATTAAAAACCTCTTGACGTTCCGGCTTGTATAGCCGAGAATTTTATTTTTCGAATTATAAGACTGTTACTATCTCCCCCCTCCCCGGAACTCGTTCTAGGGTTGGTCCTTTGATAAAAACCAGTCATATATCTTTAGAAAATGCTTGGATATTAACTATTCATGACTCTCATTTAAGGATGTGGAAATGAAATGACCATCACTAAATGACTGATGAGGTGAAATATTAACATTAAAAAGCATAGTAAACGTGACTAAAAAGCTAATTCTACAAAAACAATGTAACCTGAACTAATGAAGTCACCATACATCTAAAACCTCATGCAATGTATATTGCATACCTGCAAGGTGCAGTTATTCAAGCGCTTTTTGCACAGAAATTTGGTCACGGAGTTAATCCCGTTCACGGTGGTGCTATTTTTAATTTTAACGGTTGAATATCTAACGAAGCATTAGGAAATTCTTTGCATGAAACACGTATTTTTTTTGCGATGTAATTGAGCATTGTATACATTGTGCTGGCACGAAGTTTAATGCAGGTGATGTCTTTATATTGTACACCGTTCGGTGACTGTGGTAAAATAGAAACAGCAATTTATGTTAATTCATGCTACAAAACACACGTGACCTGCTCCCAGAGAACAGAAGAATGCATAACGAAGTGCGTTACTAATGAACGGAAGAATTAAATAATTCTCGGTCTGTTGTTTCTGTAGTCCAATCTACAAACGTTCGTATTAAACGAGCATGACGGTACGAAGGCATGGAATTGGGTTCTGCAGCATGTTGTGACACATGTGGCACTGCAGGTCACATTTATTACGCGACATCGGAATCTACACTGAGCTTGATCTATGATTATCTACTTAATCAACGGAGTATGAGTGCTAAGCTCCGGTTTTATTATTAGTGTGGCTTCAAGGACGAGAAAGCAGCACGATTCGCGAGCAATCGAGCACCCATTCTGTCTCTCTATTGCGTTGAACTGCTTGTGCCATCAGATGCCACTTCAGTTTTTTTTTTGAATAATTGTGGCGATTGGGAAAGTTGTGAGCGCCAAACAAGACGTTAACAAGAACGAGAGAGACAGGACAGATGCTTGTGAACGTCATGTGGAAGCATTAGTTTGCGCTTGAAATTTCCCGATAGCAATGCGCCATCTGGCTGAATTTCAAGTTTTGTTAAAATGTAGCAATGGCACAGACTATGGGCTTTTGTCATGTCATTTGCTACCAGTTAAACAGCGGCGGCGTATTTTAAGGTACCATAAAAATTGTCGCGGTCCTATTTCAAGAAGGAAGGAGGCAGAAACGCACCGTTCATGTCGTACGTGATTCTTTATCACTCGCGGAAATAAATTTATTGGTCGAAGAATTCTGTTACCTGGTCGAAGAATTCTGTTACCTCTCGGCAATCAGAGAGGCTTTTAATTCTCGAGTCTCTTTATGAGATATTGCTGCCATCTTTTTCCAACAGGCTTGCAATTCTGTTGTACTGATACAACATAGCAATGACCGTGTCTTTGTAGATTTTTTTTCGTTCCCACTTAGACACTTTTCCATTCATAGACATCTTTGAAGCGCGTAAGAACTTCCCGTCGCCCCTCACATTTCGTTGCATTCGTCCAGTCCACATTGCAAACGGCTTGATGGCAAAGTTGTTTCCACGCTCAGGTTTCTCGTACCGAAGCTTTCGCGCTCTTTGTGCACTTCAAGGAATGCAGAAAGACTACAAAACAACGCAACGAGCTCTACACCGTGCCATGGGGACTGTTATGGGGCAAACTTGTTGCGAGTGGTCTCGCAGTGTTCTGCCATTGTGCTTCGTTCGCTGTTCCGTGAGCTCAAGTTTGGTCGACACGGGGCGTCGTAGCGGCGCCATTGGTGTCGTGTTTCCCGTGTCTTTTCTTATACACAGTATTCTGCGAATAAATGCCTCTGCGTAGCCGCTGGTGCCGAGGTCTCGGATTACGTTTTTCCTTCTTTCCTTCCGCAGCTGTGCTGACAATTGGTGGTTAGATTATCGGTTATTTCTTTACTTATTTTAGTTTTTTCGTTTAGCTAGTTTTTTGTATTCTTGCCCAAGAAAGGTGATGCAGTTTTTTTTTTCTCGTGGGAATGACCTTAGGTATCTGCGTACATGGTTGCAGCTCCACATTTCCAAGTTGTACGACTCGGACTGCCCTGCCCACGGCCCCTATTATCTTTCTGCTCTAGCAGCCATGACCGTCACGTTCTTCCAAACCTTCTCCTCCTACCTACTTCTAAACTATTTTCTCCACTCTCCCATTTCCCTTCAAGGGACTAAGCCGTGGTCTCGCAAGGAAAGATGGTGTCTTTTTCTTTTTCTTCAGCCACACATTCATCCATTCAGGGGAAGCTTGCATGCAGTAACTGGTTTGGAAAGCAGGTAAGGTTCGCGGAAAGTCACCTCACCTACCCTGATTTGTTCCGGGTCAACGCTCTCGAGGTGCGCCAAAAGAGGCGACAACACGAAAGTCATACTTCGAATTCTTTAGGGCTGTTGGCTCCCCTCGTCAAAAACTCTTTGGACACGCCTGACTGACTGACGGCCTAGGAAGAGCTGTCGGAAATCAAGGCAGCTTGATTCGTTCGACGTGCCACGAGACGCGCTGAATAATTAGCCGAGAGGTTGGGATCTGTCGTCAGGTATGTTTCCAACACTCTGTGGTGCTTTCAAGTCTTCCACTCCCCCAGGCCCTAGCGCTGCAGACCCTATTCTGCACGTGCGATGCAACGTTATTGCACTGTGCTGCGTTGTGCGTATTATTGCACTATGACCTACGTTGTGTTTCTCTCTCGCCGTGTGACGAACTGAACATGCATCCTTTCTATTTCCTGGGTAGAAAAGAAGGCAGTGTTTGACTTTCTCTCTCTTTCTCCTTCTCGTTTTTTTATCTTTATTCGCTGCGCCGTGCTCCCTGCTGGGCTGCAGAAATTAGGCGCCTTCTTTTAACCACTACCCCCACCATTTGGGAGACGGAGATGAAGACGACAATTTCTTTGGACTGCCCTGGACTGAATGGACATGCAGTCTGTCCATTTACAGTGATCTGCAAGGCCGCTTTCCTGTAAGGTTTATTTTCTAGCCAAAAACTATCGTTCACAGACTGCTTTTCTCCCTCATTGTGTCTTTATCTCTTCGAATTCCAGCGAATGCACGCGAGTACAACAAAATGTCACCTCTCCAAATTCCAGCAAAGGCACGCGAGCACAACAAGATCTCAAAAAGATGAATGGCAAAAACAAAATGAGCAAGAAAAGCAGTCTGTGAACGAGAGTTTATGGCTGGAAAACTAACCTTACAGAAAAGCTGCCTTGCAGATTATTGCAAACTGTCTATTGTTTTCTCCTGCAGAGAATTTTAGGAAGACCACGGCTTAAAACGCGAGCACCAAGACGCTCTGAACCAGCTATCAGAAGCTCTCATCAAGCTTCCATGATGCTACCTTTAGTGTGTAAATAGTGAACATAAACGTTGCTCTTATCAGCCCCGGCTACTCTGCTTGACTTCTACCTGACACTTGGCTAGCTCCTTCGAACACATCACGAGCAAGCAGAAGGGCACGGAGTTGTAAAGATGAAAATGTGCAACATCACATTGCTTTTATTACGGGACATATTCGTTCTCCGCCGCATTCGCCCGATCGGGTCCACATCTAACTTTCCAGTTTTATAGCGACGACACAACGTTGATTGCGGTCACGTCATTGAATGTCATATAAACAGCGGTTGCATTATTTATTTGCAAATTACTTCTTCATAAAGGATGGTGAAGTAATTTATTATTTGGTCACCTCAGGAGCCTTCTAACTTGACTTATTTTTTTATCAAGACTTGAATATAATGTTAAGTTTTATTTGGTTGACTCTGAGCATTACCTTCGCAACAGAAGTACATCTGTCAGCGACAATCATTCTTAACCTCTCCCAGTGCCAGTAGGTCCGTTCAAGTTACGTCATGAAAACCAGTTTGCTGAACTATGTCATATATGACATGTCGCTCAAATGACGGTCTCTGGATTTTTGATGAATCCAGCCGTCTTTTGTAAATTGTCTACTGGCAAGTTTTTAAATTTTGTTATGTTCTTTTTAAATCTGGTGGTCTCAGACAAGCTTATTACGCCTCTTCTCACCACTGGATAGCCGTTGTTACGCGCGGCGCCTGGGCCAACGGGGGAGGGCCGCGTTCTTTGTTCATCAAACAAGTCACCGAAGGGCTGCCAGCCTGCTGTCCGCCGTGTACTGTTCATCTTAGCCGGGAAGTAAGGTGGCATTCCGACACCATAAGACGTTCGACGAGACGACCACAATGGTTTCTTGGTGTAACAGGGGCAGTGTGGTGGCCACGCCCCTATCAAAGACCTTGACTTGAGCGAGTGTGAGCGGCACCGTCAGAAATGGCGTGTGTGTCTCGTGATTCAACAACGCATTCTGGACCCATTCCCTGATTAAGTCAAAACGTACACTTTTTAGTGAGCCACCCAGCTGATTCGCAAGAGACCTCTCGCCCTGTCTGTACAGAATGTAATAAATCCTCTGTTAAGTTTGCCATCTTACTCCTGAGTGCACATGCGTTTTATTTTCTGTCTTTCTGCACGCCCTTTCTTGCCCCTATTTCTCAACCCCCAGTGCTGGGCAGCAAACCGGATGCCAAGATATGGTTAATCCCCCAGCCTTCCTTTCTCTCTCTCTTGCCATCTTACTGCCTTGGCATCTTCATCCCGGGAATCCAATGTCTTAAAAGGCCGGTACAAACAGATAAGTTAAACAATAAAACAGACGGTGAATATTTTCTGCAGCATGTTCAGACGCTGCATATAGGTGGTCATCCTCGAAAATTATCAACTATAACACCACGGACAGGTGCTGATATACCTTGAGTAGGTTCGAGCATGTATTATGCTTCGACGCTTTTAATCTTCATTAAACTTCTCCCTTTCGATTTCGTCCTTCGGGGTTTTGTGTAGTTCTTCATCTAACGCCTAACCTCCCTGTCCTTCCTCATTTATTCCTCCTCCTCCCTTCATCTAACGCGCTGCATTCGTGCTGCACTGCTACCACTTCATTTCTTCTTTATATACGCCCTGTTTCGGGCACAATTATAGGCTGCCATCTTGGACTGATAATGAAGCCGTTTTTTATCCGTATGAATATTCGAATTGTGCTATGGCGAACTCGCACGCATCAAAACGCTGGGCCATTACATTCAACGTAGTATCACCATAATCATAGCTAATTACGGCACAAAAAAACAGCAAAAATTGCTTTTGAGCCTAAGATGGCAGTGTCTATGCTTTACTGTAACTGTTACAAATATTTTTCGTCAATTTGTCCAATATGTCATTTCATGCAGCGGCCGCCGAACTCGTTCCGCTGTTCATAGTTGTACTCTCGGCCTCTGAAGCTGGATGAAGATAACTAAGAAGCCTGGTTTTTACTGGCTACATAAAATGTGAAACGAGGCTATAAATCAAGATGAAAAAGAAGACAAATCTGTGAAAAGTCTGTACTGGCGCATAAATGGCGCGCCGATTGCGCCGATGAAAAACGTCGGCGGCGGCGGCGCGCCGATCAGTTCGCGTCGGCGGCGGCGGCGCGGTGAAAACTATTGGCGGCGGCGCGCCGACCAGTCGGCGCCCACCTCTATCGGTAGTAGAGGTGTGCTCCGACTGGTCGGCGCGCCGCCGCCGAGAGTTTTCGACACGCCGCCGCCGCCGACGCGAACTGATCGGCGCGCCGCCGCCGCCGCCGCCGCTACGGATGCAAAACGGCATCATTATCAGTCCAAGATGGCAGCCTATAATTGTGCCCGAAACAGTTCGTATATACAGAAGAAATGAAGTGGTAGCAGTGCAGCACGAATGCAGCGCGTTAGATGAAGAACTACATAAAGTCCCGAAGGATGAAATCGAAAGGGAGAAGTTTAATGAAGATTAAAAGCGTCGAGGCATAATACATGCTCGAACCTACTCAGGGTACATCAGCACCTGTCCGCGGTGTTAAAGTTGATAATTTTCGAGGATGACCACTTATATACAGCGTCTGAACATGCTGCAGAAAATATTCACCATCTGCTTTATTCTTTAACTTGTCTATTTGTACCGGCCTTTTAAGACATTGGATATCCGAGATGAAGATGCCAGGGCAGTAAGATGGCAAGAGAGAGAAAGGAAGGCTGGGGGATTAACCATATCTTGGCATCCGGTTTGCTGCCCAGCACTGGGGGTGGAGAAATAGGGGCAAGAAAGGGCGTGTAGAGAGACAGAAAGGAAAACGCATGTGCACTCAGGAGTAAGATGGCAAACTTAACAGAGGATTTATTACATTCTGTACAGACAGGGCGAGAGATCTCTTGCGAATGAGCTGGGTGGCTCACTATAAAGTGTGCGTTTTGACTAAATCAAGGAATGGGTCCAGAATGCGTTGTTGAATCACGAGACACACACACCATTTTTGACGGTGCCGCTCACACTCGCTCAAGTCAAGATCTTTGATTGGGGCGTGGCCACCACACTGCACCTGTGACACCAAGAAACCATTGTGATCGTCTCGTCGAACGTATTATTTGTCGGAATGCCACCTCACTTCCCGGCTAAGATGGACGATACACGGCGGACAGCAGGCTGGCAGCCTTTCGGTGACTTGTTTGATGAACAAACAACGCGGCCCTCCCCCGTCGGCCCAGGCGCCGCGCGTAACAACGGCTATCCAGTGGTGAGAAGCGGCGTAATAAGCTTGTCTGAGGTCACCAGTTCTAAAAATAACAAAATAAAATTAAAAAAAAACTTGCCTGTAGAGACTTTACAAAAGACGGCTGGATTCATCAAAAATGCAGAGACCAAAATTTGAGCGAAATGTCATATATGACATAGTCCAGCAAACTGGTTTTAATCACGCAACTTGAACGGACCTACTGGCACTGGGAGAGGTTAAGAATGATTGTCGCTGACAGATGTACTTCTGTTGCGAAGGTAATGCTCAAAATCAACCAAATAAAACTTGACATTATATTCAAATCTTGATAAAAAAGTAAGTCAAGTTAGAAAGCTCCTTAGGTGGCCAAATAATAAATTACTTCACCATACTTTATGAAGAAGTAATTTGCAAATAAATAATGCAACCGCTATTTAATTGACATTCAATGCCGTGGCCGCAATCAACGGTGTGTCGTCGCTATAAAAATTGGAAAGTTATATGCGGACACGATCGTGCGAATGCGGCGGAGAACGAATATGTCACGTGATAAAAGCGATGTGATGTTGCACATTTTCATCTTAACAACTCCGTGCCCTTTTGCTTGCTCGTGATGTATTCGAAGGAGCTAGCCAAGTGTCAGGTAGAAGTCAAGCAGAGTAGCTGGCGCTGATAAGAGCAACGTTTATATACAATATTTACACACTAAAGATAGCGTAATACTATATGTTGATGGTAGCATCATGGAAGATTGATGAGAGCTTTTGAGAGCTGGTTCAGAGCGTCTCGGTGCTCGCGTTTTTAAGCCGTGGTCTTCCTAAAATTTTCTGCAGGAGAAAACAATGGACAGTTTGCAATAATCTGCAAGGCAGCTTTTCTGTAAGGTTAGTTTTCCAACCAAAAACTCTCGTTCACAGACTGCTTTTCTCGCTCATTTTGTTTTTCCCATTCACCTTTTTAAGATCTTGTTGTGCTCGCGTGCCTTCACTGGAATTTGGAGAGGTGACATTTTGTTGTACTCGCGTGCTCACGTGCACTCGCTGGAATTCGAAAAGGTAAAGGCACAATGAGGGAGAAAAGCAGTCTGTGAACGAAAGTTTTTGGTTAAAAAATAAACCTTACAGGAAAGCCGCCTTGCATATCACTGTAAACGGACAGACTGCATGTGCATTCAGTCCAGGGCAGTCCAAAGAAATAGCCGTCTTCATCTCCGTCCCCCACATAGTGGGGGTAGTGGTTAGAAGGCACCTAATTTCTGCAGCCCAGCAGGGAGCACGGCGCAGCGAATAAGGATAAAAAAAACGAGAGGGGGAAAGAGAGAGAAAGTCAAAGACTGCCTTCTTTTCTACCCAGGAAATAGAAAGGATGCACGTTCAGTTCGTCCCACGGCGAGAGAGAAACACAACGTAGGTCATAATGTAATAATACGCACAACACAGCACAGTGCAATAACGTTGCATCGCACGTGCAAAATAGGGTCTGCAGCGCTAGGCAGGCTGGGGCCTGGGGGAGTGGAAGACTTGAAAGCACCACAGAGTGTGGGAAACATACCTGACGACGGATCCCAAGCTCTCCGCTAATTGTTCAGCGCGTCTCGTGGCACGTCGAACAAGTCAAGCAGCCTCGATTTTCAACAGCTCTTTCTAGGCCATCAGTCAGTCAGGCATGTCCAAAGAGTTTTTGACGAGGGGAGCCAACAGTCCTAAAAATTCGAAGTATGACTTTCGTGTTGTCGCCTCTTTTGGCGCACCTCGAGAGCGTTGACCCGGAACAAATCAGCGTAGGCTTAGCTGCGATCGTCCCTCGCGTCCAAGCGGCGCCGAGCCAAAGAGGCCGATCTTAACATCTTCTACAGACAGATGCACAGAAGCACGCGCAGTTTCACTCCGAGAGGGAATTGGTAGTGGTCACAATGACGTACGTAACGTGCATCTGCTATAAAAAGGCGTGCAGTGTATGCCATAGCTTCTTTTCTTGGAAAGTCTTGGAATTCTAGTATATTTTCATTATATAGCTGAAGTATGAGGCGGTTGTTAGTTGCATATATTTGGGTTAAAGTACTACAAATATTTATTCGCCACGCATGATTTCTGGAAATGATACTCCTGAATGATGCGCCAAGAAAAAGGAAATCGCTCCAACATTTTTTTTTAACTAAGCTCGCACGTGGGAGTACTTGTTCTCTGTCTGTGCTTTTCCATGGTTCATGAAGCCCTTCTGCCGCTTCTATAGAAGGGTGTACAATAAGCCGTATCAACGCTGTGACAGGATTTCCTACAGACTACCAAGCATTCGATCACCAGACATTTTCCCTCCGGCATATTTTGATTAAAAGAAGCGACATATTTTTGCTGAAAACACGGTTTATGCACTACGGCCCGGTGCACAGATGTTGCACACTACAACTCTTGACCATCGCGAACACGAAGATGGCAAATAAAAGCCTTTATGCTATTGTCTGTACGGCTGGTGTAACGAAACCCTCTAGTCCTGAGGTTAGTGGGTTAACTCATTGCTAGTGGGTTTGCTCATTGCTATTTTTCATCATGGCGTTTGTCTATTCACTGAGTGGTGCTATGTGGAGCACGCGGCAGTAGTGCCGATGTGCTTTTTGGTGCTGGTACAAAAAGAAAACTAGCTAGCTTGTATCTTTTCTTCAATGAGTCCTTCAATTAAACCTATTATAGGGAGCTGCATAGAAGACTATACGCATGACGCAGTTGGAAAAGTAAAGCACGTTTTAAGAGACAACTTCTGCTAATTAAAGGACTTGTAGACCATCAGCATCTAGACTGTGGTGTTCTGCAGAAAGATGAGCCAATGACGCACCGCATTAGGTTCTAAATTTAACATTGATGTGTCCAAAGCGCA
Source organism: Rhipicephalus microplus (assembly GCF_043290135.1). NCBI lineage: Eukaryota > Metazoa > Arthropoda > Arachnida > Ixodida > Ixodidae > Rhipicephalus > Rhipicephalus microplus. The sequence goes on along the minus strand of NC_134702.1, from coordinate 280,495,760 downwards.
TTTGCTAGCAGCCTGCCCTGTGTACCGACTGTAAGTTTTTTTTTAAAAAGCTTTGTTGTTTTTAGTCAGCTAGATAATTTTAAATTGGAGTTCTACTGATCTGAGTCCTCACATGTGTTTATATTAAGGTGGTTGTTTGTGGTGGTTCTTAGCATTAAGTGCAATCCTAGCATTAAGTACAAGCTGAGTGGACGCGAGAAACATCTAGACAGCATATCCAGCTCTCTAAGTACTTATTCAAATTATTTCCGCGCAAGTATTAGCTTTGGTCATCGAGGAATTCGAATACTGTTAGAGTGCACCACGTGGATCTCTTGTGACACTGTGAAGGAATACTGACGTGTAAAGCACCTGGTTAATTACATCTGAAGAGTAATAAATTCATAGAGAACAACGACCAAAGTAACCGCGAAAATAAAAAAAAAGTATGTTTCGGGGTGGATGAGTTGCAATTATAAACCAACGCATAATTACTGGTTAATTAAACATGGTCCCTCAAATACTATTCAGTTAGTTCATAGCTGTGACTTTGCTATGCAATATTTTTTTTTCATGGATTATTTGCTTTTGTCGCACAGGTTGGTATCACCTCCCGGTAAGCGGAGCTCTGCACGTGGTTTAAATGCACCTGGGTAGAGTTCGCATTTTTCGTTGACTAAAGCTATAATAATGTGGCACTCAAAACGCCGAAAATCGAAATGACGAACTATTGGAATGCCGAAAGTTAGTACACCGAAAAATCAAAAAGCCGATTAAACAAGATACCGAAAGTGTAAAATGTCAATGGCGCTGTTCTTTCTTCTATTCTGCTCTTCCTGCTTCAAGATGTGTTTTTTGCGCCTCAGTCTTCTGCACCAAGTCAAAAAATCAAAACACCTAACTACCGAAACGCCAAAATATCAAAATGTCTGCGCCACCTAGCTATACTGGAAGATGAGGTACCTACCTAATTTAGAGGGTACGCCAGCACACTCTTTCACCATCATTTCCAGTTGTCCCTTTACATTTATCTCAAGCCTTCATACAAATAGCAAACTATATATTTTCTACCTCCAATCAGACATCAGAGTGATTTCTTGCTTATCGCAAACAGCTTGTGTGCAATTCGTTGTCGAAAAATTGAAACGTTGTCATTGTCCGCGTTGCCCAGAGCAGCATCAAGCGATTTTGCAAACAGAACGCAAACAGAGCATTTCTCAAGATTTCTGGATGCTTGTATGACAGAAAGATAGCAGCAATATTGTTCAGCTTTTAACACCTGGAACAAACGATTTTGCTTAACATTAAAACCAAATTCGCCATTCAAACGAGCAAGGTTATAGTAAATTTCGCAAACAACACTCAGACAACACCCTGGGGAATACGGAAAGATCCCACGTACGGCATAGGTTGGCAAAATAAATGGAACTCACTCAGACTTAAAATGAGCGATATTCGACGTGGTCCGGCTCATACAATAAACGTCGAAGGAGCATCATTAAAAAACACATGTGAAGGAATTAAGGAATTGCAATTGCAAAGCAACCTATATATATATATATATATATATATATATATATATATATATATATATATATATATATATATATATATATATATATATATATATATATATATATATATATATATATATATATATATATAGCTCTCAACATACAAAAACAAGTTATTTGCCGTGCCTCTACATATGAATATTAAAGAGAAACCTAACATAACATGCAATTTCCGTGACAGGCACATGCGCGCTGATAGCACTATATACAATGAGTACCACCTGAATTGGCTGCTGTAAATACTTGTGCTATTTTGAAATTTGGTGATACTATGCTGGTCAATACATTCGCCTACGCTTGTAATTTGGTCATTGTGCGGAATGGTGTAATATAAAATTTTTGCAGCTTAAAATCTGAGAACCATGACTTGACAGGGTCGCGTTCTTTAAAAAGTCTGTTACCTGTCCCGAGTTTCGTATCAGCTAAGGTGCATTCATGGTTCCTTATTCATCAAGTCTTCCTGCAAAACACTGCAAGGAAAACTTGTCTTCATTGTATGCTCTGGTGTTAGTGCACATGTACGTGTTATCCTACATATGCTGAGTCTCTGAACAATACCTCATCAGTTGCAAAACAGCGCCTGTGTTTGCGTCTTTTTAGGTGGGCATGATTGTGTTGTATTGTATGCTGCTTCCTCAAAAATAAAATAATGACTAGGTCGTTATTTACCTGGTGCAAAAAAAAAAACAAAATGCAGCCTTTTTTTTCGTCAGTACTCCTCTCTCGACCCCCCCCCCCCCCAACCGCACACGAGATCTATAAGCGTCTAAGAAGGAAGAGGGGCTGCTTACGGTTGCGCACCTGTCACTCCTTCTCTAAATGTCTTGGTGTGAGGGGGTTTGTCGGAGCAGCGAGAATATAATGTACGACTGGAAACAAAGGTGAACATTCAATATAAGTCTGCCTGTTTTGGATAGAAACTGAAGGAATGAGAACTCGAACCAATATATATTTAAAGGAAAAAAAAACCCGATGTTTCGAAGCTGGTCCGGCTTCTTCCTCAGGGGTGAAAGATTGGCTTAAAAACGTCGCTTCTTTTAAATATGTTTTGGTTGGAGTTTTCTCGTTACTTCAATGTACGACTAGAAGTGGGGATGGTCTTAAAGAAAAGGGATGCCCACTGGCTTTCGCAATAATCCATTAGGCAAAGTATCTTCTCTTTTCATCTTGCTGTGTAATCTCCTTGCCTTCTCATGACTCTCGGCTAAGCTTTGTTTTGTGCTCGGCAGCTCAGGGTGAGGTGACTTTCCACGAACCTTACCTACTTTCAAAACCAGTTACTGCATGCAAGCTTCCCCTGAATGGATGAATGTGTGGTTGAAGAAAAAGGAAAAAAGACACTATCTTTCCTTGCGACACCACGGCTTAGTCGCTTGAAGGGAAAGGGGAGAGTGGAGAAAAGAGTTTAGAAGCAGGTAGGAGGAGAAGGTTAGGAAGAACGTGACGGCCATGGCTGCTAGAGCAGAAAGAGAATAGGGGCCGTCGGCAGGGCAGTCCGAGTCGTACGACTTGAAAATGTGGAGTTGCAACCACATATGCACATACCTATAATCATTCCCACGAGAAAAAAATGTTCTGAATCACCTTTCTTGGGCAAGAATACAGAAAACCAGCTAAACAAGAAAACTAAAATAAATAAAGAAATAACCGATAATCTAACCACCAATTGTCACCACAGCTGCGGAAGGAAAGAAGGAAAAGCGTAATCCGTGACCTTGGCACCAGCGGCTAAATAGAGGCATTTATTCGCAGAACACTGTGTATAAGAAAAGGCACAGGAAACACGACACCAATGGCGCCGCAACGACGCCGCGTGTCGACCCAACTTGAGCTCTGGCACCAGCGAACGGATTGCAATGGCAGAACACTGCGAGACCACTCGAAACATGTTTGCGCCATGTATACCAGTTCCGACGGCATGGTGTACAGCTCGTTGCGTTGTTTTGTAGTCTTCCTGCATTCCTTGAAGTGCACAAAGAGCGCGAAAGTATGGGTACGAGGAACTTGAACATGCAAAACGACTTTGCCATCAAGCCTTTTGCAGTGTGTACTGGACGAACGCAACGACGGGTGACGAACGACAGGAAGGTTTTACGCGCTTCAAAAATGACTATGAATGGAATCGTTTTTGGATGGAAATGAAAAAAAAAATCTTCAAAAACTTGGGCGTTGCTATGTCGGTACAACAAAACTGCAGGCCTGTTGGAAAAAGATGGCAGCAATAAAGAGACTCGAGAATTAAGAGCCTCTCTGACTGCCGAGAAGTAACAGAATTCTTCAACCATGTTACAGCTTGAATAAATTTATTTCCGCGTGTGATGAAGGATCACGTATGGCATGAACGGTGCGTTTCTGCCTCCTTTCTTCTTGAAATATGACCGCGACAATTTTCATCGTACCCTAAATTACGCCACCGCTGTTTAAATGGTCGTAAATGACATCACAAAAGCCCATGGTCTGTGTCATCGTACATTTTAACAAAACTTGAAATCTAGCCAGATGGCGCATTGCTATCGAGAAATTTTGAGCGCAAACTAATGGTTCCACACGACGTTCACAAGCACCCGTCCTGTCTCTCTCGTTCTTGTTAACGTCTTGTTTGGCGCTCACAACTTGCCCAATCGCCTCAATTATTCAAGAAAAAACTGAAGTGGCATCTCAGGGCACAAGCAGTTCAACGTAATAGAAAAACAGAATGGGTGCTCGATTGCTTGCGAATCGTGCTGCTTTCTCGTCTTTGAAGCCACAATAATAATGAAACCGGAGCTTAGCACTCATTCTCCGTTGATTAGGTACATAATCATAGATCAAGCTCAGTGTGGATTCCAATGTCCCGTAATAAAGGTGACCTGAAGTGGCACATGCGTCACAACAAGCTGCAGAACCCAATTCCATGCCTTCGTGCCGTCGTGCTCGTTTAATACGAACGTTTGTAGATTGGACTACAGAAACAACATTAAAGACCGAGAATTATTTATTTCTTCCGTTTGTTAGTAACGCCCTTCGTTATGCATTCTTCTGTTCTCTGGGAGCAGGTCATGTGAGTTTTGTAGCATAAATTAACATAAATTGCTGTTTCTACTTTACCACAGTCAACGAACGGTTTACTCTATAAACACATCACCCCCATTAAACTTCGTGCCAACACAATGTATACAATCCTCAATTACGTCGCAAAAAATGCGGGTTTCACGCAAAGAATTTTCTAATGCTTCGTTTGATATTCAACCGTTAAATTTAAAAATAGCACCACCGTTAACGGGATAAGCTCCGTGACCAAATTTCACAGCAAAAAACGCTCGAATAACTGCACCTTGCAGGTATGCAATATACATTGCATGAGGTTTTAGATGTGTGGTGACATCATTAGTTCAGGTTACATTGTTTTTGTAGAATTAGCTTTTTAGTCACGTTTACTATGTTTTTTATTGTTAATATTTCACCTCATCAGTCATTTAGTGATGGCCATTTCATTTCCACATTTTAATGAGAGTTATGAATAGCTGATATCCAAGCATTCTTTTTTTAAGATATAAAACTGGTTTTTATTAAAGGACCCGCCCTAGAACGAGTTCCGGGGAGGGGGGAGATATGAACAGTCTTATATTTTGAAAAATAAAATTTTCGGCTTTACAAGCCGGAACGTCAATACGACAACAAGGCACGCCATCGTGGGAGGTTTTAAATAGTAGGCAAAATAAATGGAGCCCACATAGACTTACTCTGTAAATGTTTTTTTTTGTTATCTAAGGACTCGATATAGGGCCTTGCCGGAATTTCGGTCACATATAGGTGACCAAAAACATTTTTCTCCTCAAAAGATTTTCGCAATAGACTGCTTTCAATAGAGTAAATCAGCCCGACATTTTTCGAATACACCTGAGATAGTCGCCAAAACGCCTTGGACGTTTGGCGTGGAATGACCGATCAAACTTTACGTCAATACCTATCAGTTTTCGTCTCCACTGTCTCTTTCCAAGTTCGTGTTCTTCCTTTCTTGACATTCAACTTCACAGTAATTTAACAAATCCGCATCATATTGGTTCTATAGAAGAAAATAGCTTGTGGTATACGCATCTCAAATCAAACTTGGGCGTGCACTTACGCCCCATCTCACTGTTTTGTATCGATCATTTCAGCGTTCTCATTTCACTTACGGTATTGCCACGTGGTTGCGACGTCAAAGAAGATGGTACGTGGGTTGCTCAAGACGACACTTTTTATTGAGTGAACATGTGCATAGGAAAGTGCAAAGTACTAGAAATTCGTGCTTTACACAGATAGCGGTAATCAGAGCATTGGTCGTTGGTAATATGATCTGCGCGAAGGTACGTCGCCATTTATACACGTAGCATCCATATCGTAGGTGTCTAAAGCTTATCAGAAGATTCTAAAATAATCTAGAGTTTTCGCAGACAGCCAAGCGTCCTTTGCGCAAGGCAATTGATTGATATGTGGTGTTTAACGTTTCAAAACCACCACATGATAAAGAGAGATGCCGTATAGTGAAGGACTCCAGAAATTTTGGCAACCTGGGGTTCTTTAACATGCACCCAAATCGCAGCACATGGACCTACAGCATTTTCGCCTCTATCGAAAATAAAGCAGCCGCAGGTGGGACTTGATCCCGCGACCTGCGGGTCAGCAGCCGAGTACCTTAGCTACTGAACCACTACGGCAGTGCCTTTGCGCAAGACAGTGACATAAAAATACAAGAGAGTGTGGCAGTATAATAATGTTGCAATAAAATTTCAGCAGATGCAACATGTTTCACTGTGGATGCTATTTTCATACAGAACCGTCAGCGGGTGCCCACGTGTTGCATGGTGGATTGACGTCTTTGGGTATTTTGAGTAGGCCAAATTTCTACCTAAAACATACGGCGAGACGACAGCACTCACGTTGACTGTAAACTTTAGCGAAACGAAGTGCACGCTTCGGTGGGATGATATGCATATCATTAAGAAGCTGTTGTGTATTTCTCAAAGGTCGAGATCCTCAATGGTCAAGCAACCCTTCCCTATCACGTGCTGTGTGAAAGGAATATATCCATGTAATGTTTACAGCCAGCCTATAAACCACAACAACAACTGACGGTGTGGGCCGACATCACTCCTGTAAGTCTATTTAGGGATGTATCCGTTACAGTAAAAAGTAACTAAATACCTCTCTCGTTACCCTAATAAGAAAAAGTGGAACGTTTCACGGCTCCACGTTATATAAATACATAAAAAAGGTAACGCATTACCGTTACCGTAACCGAAAAAAACATAACGAATGTTACCTCTGCCGTAGCTCCGAAGTCATCAGTTTTAATCAATGTGTCTTTGCTGCAGAAGCCCACAAGGAGAACTTTTAAAACTCAAATTTATGTTTCACACATACTAACCCAAGCAAGGATTATACTCAAAATGTTCAATTAACGAGAATTATTTGTACAAATGTACTGAATTTTAGCAATGTTATATAGAAGCTTAATGATGCCTGCCACAGCTTCTGACTCTGCAGTGACGCAGGATGAAACCATTTTTTTTTTCATTGGAGGATTACACTCAAAGTTCAATAATCCACGGTATTCACAAAGAAACTATCACTGAACTCTCACGAAATTTACAAATATCGGCCTTTTTTGATCCTTCAGCACCTCCAATAAATCAAGTCGAAATCGGCACTGTTGGTCCTAGCCACCTGAATGGCCCGCCACGCACCAGTAGGCAATCACGGAGGCCTACGGAGGCCTACATTGGTGCCTTTTTATTGGAGAGGGAAGGGAACCGGGAAATGTCGTGGGGAAAGGGGGGGACACTGGCAAGTTTGTGACACCAGATGTGCCTTGCAGAGATGTAAGTCCAGAAAAATCACGTCTTGCAACACACATCTTGCAATAGCAGCCTTTTTTTAATACGTTGCAGGTTTTATTTTTGTTTATATAAGAATTTAAATCATGCCTAGAAATCAAATTTACAAACGAACATAGGTTCCCAGCACTCGTAATTGCATTCTTCTATTGAGTCTTTTCCGGAACAAGTCGAGAGTGGCAGTTGCTATTTCGATTGTCTCACACATCTGATGGGTATAGAGCACGCGTACACGCTACAAAAAAAAAGCATTGAAAAGTTGAATGTTTTATACATACTTATCAAGCATTCTTATTTGTGACGTTTTTAAGAGAAATTTCAATGGGGCCCACATGCAATGAATGTTCCCGTCCCCTGACCAAACACCAAGGGGTCGGGGAGTCAACGTTCTCTGCAGGCGTGGTCAACGGACGCCCAGCTCATGACCAGTATGGGCTGTGTATCTGAGCAAATATTGCATTTGCTCTTATCTGCACATATGACCATCGACAGGTTTTGTCTTGGGGGGATGCAAACCCTTCTTTCAACTTGCATCACGACTGAGGGAGCGGGTCGTGTTGGTGTCGCTAGAGAGGGTAGCAAGTGCTGGTGGAGCTTGAAGGGTTCAAGTGTCCGTGTTGCACCACCCGCTTCGCCCACGCCCATGTCTACACTTCATTCATTGTATACCGCTGCATAAAAGATTTTCACATTGGGAAAAGTAGGTATTTTGATTCGTTTGAAGGAAAGTTACATTCAAAGCATGACAGATACTCAAAAAAGCGGTTTCATGCAATCGCAATAAGAAAACTCGAAGCAGAGGTGCTTCTTTTTTGTGCAGCGTACAGTGTAAAAGTAATATCGGATTCGGAAAAAGCGAAATGAGTGACGTGCGTCACTGCTTGCTCATTGTTCAATGAAAGAAGGTTTCATAAAGTATGACGTAGCCAACAACAGCAACAAACTGCTGCATCTTAAATTAAAAAAAAGCAAAGTGCTGCACATTTACGGTAGAACATGGACATAGATTGAAATACGCGTTCTTTTTTTATGAATGCAAAATAAAAACTATTTCACAAAACGCTTTGCATTCATCGGGATGTCAACACATCTGTGTAGTGACATTTATGCTATTTGGATGAAATTCCCCAAATTTCAACGAATTCAGTAACTTGTGGCAAAAGAGCCTTTTGAATTTTCAGTTTCGGTTTCTGCGCCGCCGACGCCTCCGCCGCCGACGAAAATTGGCCGCACGCCGCCGCCGATGAAAAAACCGGCGTGCGCCGACAACGCCGCCGCCGCCGACTCTGGACGACCCCCACGCCTCCGCCGGTCGAAATCGACTCGGCGCACACCTCTAATCGGTAGTACACACATTTGCCTAGTCATCGTACTTGCGGCCGGTAAATCGTACTTGCGGCTTCGTTTATTAGTGGTTACGATTTTGTTTTGAAAGAAAGAACGAACCCTTTTGAACTTAGGGACTCGATTCAAAATAGTTAGCTTAAAGAAATATGGTTGTGAAGCACAAACGGTGAACATCTGCTAATTTATGTCTTCGTGAAAAAACAGCTCTAAGCCACACGAACACACACAGAGCCAGAAGCAGGCCAGAAGTACGAAAATTAGACAAATGTGTGTACTACCCATCATTCCCATGCTCGGTGAAACGCTGTGTGTTGCAACTCCCATAGACACTAGCGCCAGAGTTCCCTCTAGTAAGTATTGTGGGAAACTCTATGAGTCTTCGGACTTACGGGTGGCGAATCGTACTTGCGGCTTCGTTTATTGCTGTGTTTCGATTTTGTTTTGAGAGAAAGATTCAACCCTTTTAAACTTTGTGACCCAATCTGAAAAAGTAATTTAAAAAATTGGGTGGTGAAGTGCAATCGCTGAACATTTGCCGAGTTTTGTTTTCACAATTCCTTCCTCCGTGTCTCACAACAAATCCGTGCAGGGCGGGGCCTCGCCGCGATGACGTAGCCACCATTTCCTTTTTTTTTACTCTCTCTCTCCCTCTCTTTCTGTTTGGCAGCGCGTTCGCTCGACACCACCTCACGGAGGAAGGAAAAGGTAAGGAGAGGCCCTGACGTCACTCGTTGTGAAGCCGCGATGAAGCCGGAAGTCGGCCATATTGAGTAGGCAAATTCTCCTCTCTTGTTTACATATGAATGCGAAGCAGAAGGTGCGACTCCCTCTCCGGCTCGGAAAGCACGTGGGCTGCGCAGCGCGTGTGTCGTGACGATCCGAAACTAATGGAACTGGGCTCATCACTCAGAGCCAGCGGGACACCTTCAGCGAAATCGCTTCGTCCGAGTAATAACAAAGAGTAACAGCTCGCTGACAACGAAGCAACTACGAGAGAACGCGCGTTAGAAGCACTGACAACGGCGAGTGCTTTCACGTCATCAATTCAGCAACTGTACAGAGAACACGATCGGTCGTGCGCCTTCTACGGTTGCATTCCGCCACGCGGCCGACGCAGCATCCGGCCACTGTGTCCGTGTTCCGCGTGAAACTCACCTGCGTCAGCATTCTGTTCCCGCGGTGACTTTGAGCATGGTGCAAGTGACACTTGAACGCGGTTGCTGTTACGTTGAGATTACATGCAATGCTGGTGGAGAGTGTACCAAGCGGAACAGAAAAGGTGTTTTAATACGCACATGCAAGTTGTTACTGTACACACACAACACGAAACTACGCATGTGCACATGGTCCTCACGGCGTCTTGCTGGGCTCAACAGCGTCGTCCGTTGTCACAAGCAGGAGCACTGCTCAACCGTCACTGACCTGCAAGGCGTTCGTCGTCATTCAGCTTTGTCATGGTGCCCAACGCCATTTCGCTGAACACTAACCGCTTCATCCGCGTCATCCGCCGCACGACACATGGATATGCACTTGTTCTACGCACTGTTGAAACCCCGTGATAGACAAAGAGATTTGTAAACGTTGCTAAGAGTAATGTAACAGCCAGACGAACACTGCGTAACCAATAACGCGGCGCAGAGCACAAATATTGTCCGCCACGGCTCAGCACGAGACCTGGGGAGGCACACATTCCGCCGCCAGCCGCGGCCGCTCACTGCTAGACCAGCTTCACTGCGCAACACGTAACCATAGCAACGCTGCCATTGTGTCCAGTGAATATGGCCGCCATGATGTCATTTCCGCCACATTTTTTACGCCCTGCGCCGGCTGGGCATGCCCTCTCCTTACCTTTTTCCTTCCTCCGTGACACCACCTAGACTTGGTTCGCGGAGTGGCTATTAAAAGAGAGAAAAGAAGAGAAAAGCGAGCCCCGTTATTGTCTGCTTCAATGAGCGACACCGCCACAGTAGCTCACGAGGGATGGGGGTGAGGAGGGATAAAAAGGATAGGAGTAAAGATGTGGGAAAGCCGAAGAAGGAGAAGAGAAGAAGAGACGTGTGGTGGTAAGCCACAGCGAGCGAGGACAAACCGAGGGGATAGAAGAGATAGGATAGATTGAGCACGGTCACTGGAGTCCGAGGACGGGGCGCACCTGCGAGAGCTCCTTTCGGCGTCGGTGGATGGCGTAGAACAAGTCCAGTAAATCAGAGCTGCACTGTCGTCGGAGGTGGAAGGTCGTCGGCGGCAGGAGATGACGTAGGGCGAGTCCAGTCGGCCAGAGCCACGCTGACGCGGGAGATCGCAAGCGCACGACCGGTCAGCTCGAAATCCAGCAGGCGAGTCTGGGACTTGGTTCGCTGTTCTGTGGCTGTATGCTGTGCGCGGCGTCTCCCTGTTCTGTGGCGGCGTGCGCTGTCTTGTCATATTAAGCTGTTGAATATTAAGCTGTTGAGAGGTCCTTGGCTGTTGTCAACGAGACGTATGCTGTGCGGACATCAAGAGACCTAAATGTAAGAATGTCTCGATTGCTTCTTAATGTTTTGTTCTGCGCGTAGATTTAGCATTGAAACACGTAGATGAAGGGACTTAACACGGCAGGACTGGCTTGTTTGCAGTTGCGGTTAGTGCAACACCAGACAATTGATTGGTTTTCGCCTTTTTGAAGGTCGGGTTATCATTGTTCTGGTTGCCGGTTCAGTTTCCCTGGCACCGATTCATTTCGGTTTGATTGGAGTACCGGGTCCGGGACATGACCCGATCTTCAGAAATTTTAAGAAACGTTATTAGAAGTGAACTGTTTTAGTTTCGGGCTCCAGTCATGATTAGAACAGCGCATGCAAGCTAATCATGACTTAAAAAAAATTAAAGGTCTGCCATAGGGTCACATACCTTATCTATTCTGCTCCTGTGCTCTTTAGATAATTGCCTTGAATTCAAGGCAGAGCTGCGCTTGGGCGTTTACTTTGTTTCCATTTGTGCGTTTCAGAATTAACATTTATGTTATTTTCAACACCAAAAAAGCAATCGTGCGCAACACGAGACACGAATTGTGGTTGGTTTATTCGTGGCACATCCGTATGTGCCATCCCTGGTCCTGCTAAAAGTGTGGATTACATGTTAGAGTGAGGCAGGCCTGATGTTGAACTCATATGAGAAGCGTCAGCGTCGAGCTTTTTTGTAGTGTTGTATTAAAAACCCAAGGCCCAACCAAACTGTAACGTGTTGGTGCTGCTTGTAAGCTGTAACTTGAACGCCATACGAAAAAATTCTGGGTAATTATTCATAGTAATGATAACTATATATTTATTATTCTGGTTGACGAAAGCCAGCCAGAATTTCTTGCCAGAGGCAGCGAATCTTAAAGTTTTTTTTTGCTGCCATTACACAAAAACCAAAACGAGATTTGATATTGCCCTCTGCCATGCATAAAACTAGGTGCCTTCATTAAATCCTTTTTATTGTTTATTTTCAGCCAATGTCATCTTCTCCGTAATCCACTGCGGATCTCGAATCCCTCTGTACAATGCGCCGTTTCCAGTTCTCAAGGGAACCGTTAAAGTATGCATATCTGGAATGGAATACTAGCAGAAGACACAGGAGAAAAAGAAGACCAAATATGTTACATCGTGATGCACTTGCAAACGTTTCAATCTCATTCAGATATGCAGTAGCCTTCCAATTCAAAGATTGTGTGCAGGCAGTGTAAGGTACATACTTTGCAGCAGCTGTATTTAATGTATTTTCCCTTATACATATGCCCCTTTTGGGCCCTTAGGGTATTTCTAGCCAATGAATACATTTAGAAAAAGCCCAATAGCATTATGACTGTGAATGAGACACATAGCCGGGGGTTGCTGCACACCGAAATGTTCAGTTTTGCTGGCACCTCTTCTACCTCCTCTCCCACCTTTGACGTTTTGCCATGCCTTCCCCCCATCAGTAGTTGCGAGCGAAAGAAAATCTTGGCTACATCCCTGGTGTGAACTATAAAAACATGTGCTTTTTTTTGCACTTATCAAAGCCGACCTGTGTGTCTGTTAACATGCAAAAACACCAGAAATAAATATTCTTTATTTCATTTACAGCATGGAAGTACCACTGATTGGCCGAAGGAGTGTATGGAAAAAGTGAACAAACCTCCAAGGCACAAAGAAGAGGGTTAATGAGACTTCTCTCCTTTGCATGAAAAGGCTATGTAGTATGCACCATACATTGGGTTGCATGTTTTGAATACATGACGGGCAAAAACTAGGCAGCTCTACGTTGACTATTTCTAGTTTCACGATACTAAATATACATGTTAAAGACTTTAGTTCAAAAATACTAGCTGATAAATGCTAAGTTGAGACGATCACCTTCCGGTAATATTTTCTTGTGCATTCGTGTTCCTTATGCAACCCCTTTTTATATCCCCATTCCCGTATGGTGTCATTTAAAAAGTTTTCAGATTGAATAATTAAGCAGCTCGCCCAAGTCAGTAGTATCAATATGGACCAGATTTAGGGGAAACCCCCAAGGTGGAGTAAGATTCTGCAAAGGAAAGTTTGACATCCACATTTAGGTGGATGTCAAACTTTCCTTTGCAGTATCAATATGTATACCTAAAGCATTTCACTGAGGGGGTAGTTCCCATAGTTGCCCTAAAAAAAGGGCCAGTTTGTTTGCCCCATCTCTACATCAACCGGTCACAGCTGTTGCAGCAGTCTTGATGAAATTGCTCTGCTGTGTAGGTAACCATACCTCACATTTTCACAGTAAACTTTTTGTGCACATTACGCATTCTCTCACATTTGGTTTAGTTACAGTCTATGGATATTACAAGCACGCTATGAATACATCTTGAAATGACCACCTGAAAAAATGCACTAACATGCTTTCACATACAACAGGTACTATATTAAAATGTCAAAAGGAAAGTATAAAAGCAAGCACGTCCGTAGCAAGTACAGAAAGAATGCAACTTTACAAACAGTTTTATACACATAGATTGAAAGCAGAAGCCTAAAAACTTACTTTCACACACTCTCTGGATTGAGAGTATCACCAACACAAAAAATTACGGCTGCATTTACACACATACACAGTCGTTGCCAATGCCACAATTGCATCACTATAATGAAGTCTAGTATAAAACATACCATATTAATCTTAAAAGCTCTAAACATTCTAAAAATTATTCACAAAGATGTCCGAACACTGTGTTTAGGCCAAAGTTATGAATGGTAAAATAAATTGAGTTTTGCAACAATTGCAATTTTTTAAGAAAGAATGAAAAAAAAATTACCGAGTGGTCCATCTCTACCGTTTCCCCCGATCCTTTCCTAGCAGTCAAAGCTCCAGTCAATGGCAGAGTTACAGCACACTATAGGCGTCTTCTTTTCGGAAGAGGCTTAAGAGACGAGCATCCTTTTGTCGGTGAGCCCCGAATGTGAAGGCCAGAACTCTGTGGCACAGATTCAGCCAGCTTACGGAAGGTGGCTTGCAATAAGCCCCTAGCCTCCACCAGTGTTTGAACGTCATGGAGGGAACTTCACTTTTCCAATTCCTTGGTTATACTTTTGTGTAGCTCCGACACTGAGGGGGCTGCTGTCCCAGGAAGCATAGCAACCCCAGGCTGTAAAAGCACTTCACAAAAGCTGGTCTCCTTGACAAAGGGAATGTCTGACTCTCATGCTGCTGTACCAAGATCCTGTGAAGACACTTCAGAAGGGCTGGGCGTATTGACAAGGGGAATCTCGGAATTTGTTTCGGATTCTGGACAGCTTGCAAGAGTAATTTGCGGTCAATTGAGGTAACTTTGCGGAAGAGAGGAAAAGCCCCACCTGTCGCATTACTTAAAAACAACACAAAAGTGCTTGCATGGGTACTTGTGCTTCCTGAAATCAGGGCAGGTACACGATGGCTTGGTGAAGTCGACAGTGTACAGATCATCATCACTTCTTTCAGAATGAACCGTAAACACACCTTCAACGGGGAGCTCTTCCATGTCTGTGGGGGTGTATTCCTTTGCGTTAACGAGCCGTCTCAGCATATGCTTAACGAACCCATGAGGCCGGTTGTGCAGGTATGCAGGAACATTTTCACTAAACTGTCTGTACGCTGATGACTGCCTCCTTGCTGCCTCATGGAGTTTCGCTTCTTTGCCGGGAAGGTAGCCATGAACGACAGTCATGATCAGGGATCTTAACGATCATTTCCCGCTGGAACTTTTCACGTACTGTGCCTTCAACATGTGCTTTTGGGCCTCAATGCCGTTATTTGTGGTCAACACAACGTCAAACTCCAGCCTGTAAGACATGACCCACAGCTCCTTTACTGACAGCCACACTTCTTCAAAGTAACTGCGGAATCTTTCGTTTTTCCAATACTCAGAGTCAACAAGGACTTCAACCGCCTTGTCAAAGTCATGCTGATTTGAAGCACTGGCTACGTGTTTCATGAGTCTCAGGGCCTCATCTGGATCGGATATGTTGTTTTCCTTTCTGCGCAGCCACCTCTGCCATGCCTGTAGTCTATGGAAGTCACAGATGGAGATTTGACTCTCTGGAAACACTTGCTTGATGGCACTTATTTCTGCCTTGCTATAATCCACCATCCAGTATTGTGGGGACCAGTTGTCACACCACTGCTTGAAAACGTCTAAAGCCTCAGCGATACAGTGGGCCGTCTCGAACTGTATGATAAACACACCAGCTGGTGTGTATCCTGACGGTGTTTTCACGACAAGCAAGAAAAGTGGTAGGGCATAGTCACTCGTCTTGTGCGTTGCGTCCAGGCAAACTACTGAGCCTCTGTACTTTTTAAGCATGCTCCTCATGAATTTTGTTTATAAGCAAAACAGCAACGTGTCCTCACACTCGCTGTCAACGCCCTTTTCCACGTTATCCAAGTCGCTGCTACCCACGAAGCTGCGTGCTGCATACGGCCGATAGACAACGGAGGATTCGGGTTGCTCACCCCTGATCTTTTCAATTGGGATTCTAGCATTCTCTTGATCAACTGTGCAGAAGCGGTCTTTCTTAAGCACAGCTTGGATCTGGTTGCTGGTGTCACGATGTGTTGGGAAAAAGGCCCTGCAGCTGCTATCAGGCTTCTTCTTGTTCGCAAAAAGTACGTCGTGCACATAATAGTGAAGGCACTTTTTCACATCTGATACAGAAGTAATGCCTTCTCTTGCCCACATCTGAATTCGCTCAGCAACGCTCTTGTCCATGTTTTGGCTGAAAGCTTCCATGTCCTCGAAACCATGGTTTTGATGGGAACTGCAGTCTGCAATCCTAAAATATACCCGCGTCTCTTTGGCCACAGTCTGCTGCTCTGCGTCAAGTGCCTCCTGCAGCTCCTTGGCCTTGTCGGCTTTCAGACGACCCTCTCTTGTCTGGCCGCATGGCTGGGGCACATCCACCTAGAAAGCAGGCACTGTTAAGTACACAGATCAAATTTTATGGTTTCAAACAGTGCAACACGATGAGGGCGAAGTCAAGATGAGACATAAGACAGCGCTGAACTAATAGCTGGAAGTATATTTCCACAATTGCCAGTATATATACATGTGGGAAATAGCAAAATAAAAGCGCAAAGTACAAAACACATAGTCTTGGCTTAGATGCCGAGACTGCATGCGTTGTGCTCATTTTATCTTTCACACTCTGTTTATCTTGCTATTTCCCACGTGTATACATACTGGCAATGGTGGAAATATAGAGTGCTATCTTCTGTCTCATCTCTACTTTGCCCTCATCTTGTTGCGCTGCTTGAAATCATAATGATCTTCAAACAACTGTGTTGTGTCGGATTGCACAATCATAAATGACATGATAAAGGTCCCCAGAAGTTAACATGGAATTATTTTTTACTTGTCATTGCACATTACATACCTGGAAATCTGGGTACAACTCAATCCACTTCAAATTCATTGTTGCTGCGCACCCCTTCTTCTTTGTGCCTTGGAGGTTCACCCGCTTCTTCTCGTACACCTCCTTCTGCCAGTCAGTGGTACTTGAACTCTGTAAATGAAGTCGCCAAAATTTATTTCTCGTGTAAACTTGTAGTAACTTAAAGTAAATCTTCTTTACACTGCCTACACACAATCTTTGAACTGGAAGACTGCTGGATATGTGCATGAGATTGAAACTTTTGGAAGGGCATCACCATGTAACATACCTGTTCTTTTTTTCTCTCCTGAGTTTTCTTGTAGTACTCCGTTCCAAATATGCACACTTTGACGGTTTCCTTGACAACTCGGAACGGCACATTGTCCAGAGAGATTCGAGATCCGCAGTGGGTCATGGAGAAGACGACATTGGCTGAAAATAAACAATAAAGATGATTTAATGAAGGCACCTAGTTTTATGCATGGCAGAGGGTAATATCAAATCTTGTTTTAGTTTTTGTGTAATAGCAGCAAAAAAACTTTAGATGCGCTGCCTCTGGCAAGAAATTCTGGCTTTCGTCAACCAGAATAATACATATAATTATCATTATTATTATTAATAATTACGCAGACTTTTTATGCAGTTTTTAAGTTACAACTTACAAGAAGCACCAACACGTTACAGTTTGGTTGGGCCTTAAGATTTTAATATAATTGGGCGAAAAATCTCGACCCTGACCCTTCAGCTTCTCATATACAGCGTTCAACATCAGGCCCGCCTTGCTCTAGACGTCTAATTCACACTTCCTGGAGGGCCACGGATGGCACGCACGGCCGTGTCACAATTAGCTTGCTAGCGCGGTGCTAATCATTACTAAAACCAAAAAAAATACAGTTCCGTTACAACTGAATAATTTGGGGCGCTAAGCAACAGGGACAAAAAAAAAACACGCAGACACAGACAAGGCGCCAATTACAGCTCCAATAACGTTTATAGAATCTCTGAA
This sequence comes from Rhipicephalus microplus, assembly GCF_043290135.1. Taxonomy (NCBI): domain Eukaryota; kingdom Metazoa; phylum Arthropoda; class Arachnida; order Ixodida; family Ixodidae; genus Rhipicephalus; species Rhipicephalus microplus. Next base: position 280,478,122 of record NC_134702.1, on the reverse strand, counting down.
GATCGGGTCATGTCCCGGTAATCCAAACAATACTTCACTCACACCGAAATGAATCGGTTCCAGGGGAACTTCGAACCGGTAACGAAAACAATGATACCTAACCCTAACTTCAAAAAGGCGAAAACCAATAACCGCAACTGAGAAGAAGCCTGTCCTGCCGTGTCCCTAGCTGGTTTAAACTACTACTGCGTGTTTCAATGCTAGATCTACGCGCAGATCAATACATTAAGAAGCAATCGAGACATCCTCACATTTAGACGACTTGCTCTGGTCTCTTGATGTCCGCACAGCATACCTGTCGTTGACGGCAGCCAGGGACCTCTCGAAAAGCTTTAGCTCTTCGTCTGCCTTCAGGTAGCCGTGAGAGTAGCCGTCGTCATGACGTAATTCTTGGAGGTACTTTTCGATCACCTTCTGTCGGTCAGGAGGCTCATTCATCGTTGCGTTCCGATTTTCCGGCCACTTAACAAGACATTGCACGCTTCTCGCTCACGTGGAGTGCACGCCACCACAGCGACCGCGTCGACCACGTACCGCGCCGTCAAACGGAGAGAGAGACAGAGAGAAAAAAGAAAAAGAAAATGGTGGCTACGTCATCGCGGCGAGGCCCCGCCCTGCACGGATTTGTTGTGAGAACAGTCGCACCCATAAATGTGTGTACTACCCATCATTCCCATGCTCGGTGAAGCGCTGTGTGTTGCAGCTACCTAAGACACTAGCGCCAGAGTTCCCTCTAGTAAGTATTGTGAGAAACTCTATAGCCAGCCCGACACAAAAGTGGCTCCTGCGCCGCACGAAAGTGACGTCACTTTAAAAATTATTACCTAAAGCTAGTTAAATGTTTAAAATATTCGTACGTAATGCGTTAAACCTACGAAAATTTTACTAAGCAGATGTTTAACAAGCCAATTAACCAAGGTTTGTTATTTAAATACAAAATACAAGTATTTTAAATACAGGGGGTGCCATGGGCGCTGCGACCGCGAAAGGTAAACACTGCGAGATAGTAGCCGCGTAGGTGTTCTGCGGTAGCCGCCTGCGATGTGTTAGGTGGTGAAAACTCCGATGAAATCGTGGCCATGATCTAGGCCACTCCCAAGGAGGACTGGAGTGTCGTCGCTGCTTCATGTGATTGCTGGATGCTTAGTTGAACCTGGTGGTTAGAGCTAGCGGGGCCGTCCACCGCACCGCAGCTTCATCTGAGTGTGTGCGCCATAAAGTTTCTCAGTATGATGTGCGGATTACAGTTGTTGGACGTACTGCGTTTTCTAGATTGCAATGCCAAGCGTGCTGTTGTCAAAGGTGAAAGTGTTCTTGCTGCCGAGTTTTGCTTGTCGCGAAGGACAAGGTCGACGATGAAATAAATGCTTTCGCACGGTTCACGTGTGACTGACGGGACGCGCATGCATGAAACACCAGTGCGTCGGCGAAGTGTTCATACGGTGGATGGAAACAACTTTATTGTAATGTTCTTACGAAGCCTGTGATCTACGAAGGCCAAAGCTACTGCATTGCCGTCTGTTTTGTCAAGTGCGAACACGTACGGGCGTTCTCATCCGTTGCTATGTGAATGCTCCCGCGCTGTCATAGGCCGCGCGTGTTATTGAGCAAGGCAGACAAGCTGTTTTGTAGTTAGATGGGAAAACGCCGTCGGCACTTGCCCTTGGGCATTGTTTATCAAGTGCTGATTGCCTATAAGATTGGTGACAAGTCAGTATTTTTAAAGAAAGCGGGCTGCCAGTTACCTCGTCAGGTGATGGTACACTGAGCGACATAAAAAAAAAGTTGCCCGAGACTACGTTGCAGTGCACCTTTCTGTCATCAAAACTTTGATAAACCGTGGAAATCAACATTCCTGACACCTGTGCCGAAGAAACCAATGCAGCAAAAAACTCGAATGCAGCTGCATTCGAGTTTTTTGTGTCTTTTTGCGTCTCGCCGATTAAGAGCACTAATTCGCCAAACACTTTATCATAATAAATATAGTCAATCGTGCAAGAGTCATCGAAGATCCAATAATAAAGGGCCTGTGGACGGGACCACCACCAGCAGCAAGTCGGGCTGATGAGGAGGCGCAAATGTTAAAACAATACATGCGCGAAGGAAAAAAAAGAAGAGAAAGTATCGATAACTGCAATGGGACTTGAACCACCGACCTCACCTGTTGATGTGTTGCTTTAACCAACTACGCCACAGCTGCCGATCAGTTTGAGATGGCAAACAAGCCGGTTTTGTATTGTTGTTACGCTTAATGTTTGAGATTGCAAACGAGCCGGTTTTGTATTGTTGTCACGCTAAACCTAACATTTTTGTTCACTTTTTCGTTTGGATGTAATTTTAACGGCTGTTATCGTTATGTCTGTTATCGTTAGTAGAAATATCAGCCGTCATGCAGACACTGCGGAATCAGGGCGTAGATGAAGTATATATAAACATTCTGGAAGAAATCTACAGGGGATCAACTGCTACCATAGTGCTTCATAAAGAAAGCAACAGAATACCATTCAAGAAGGGAGTAAGGCAGGGGGACACAATCTCCCCAATGCTATTTACCGCGTGCTTACAGGAGGTTTTCAGAAGCCTAGAATGGGAACAGTTAGGGATAAGAGTTAATGGAGAATACCTTAGTAGCTTGCGCTTCGCCGATGACATTGCATTGCTGAGTAACTCAGGGGACGAATTGCAACTCATGATTACGGAGTTAGACAAGGAGAGCAGAAAGGTGGGTCTTAAAATTAATCTGCAGAAAACGAAAGTAATGTACAACAACCTCGGAAAGGAGCAGCGCTTCGAGATAGATAAAAGTGCACTTGAATTTGTAAAAGACTATGTCTACTTAGGGCAGGTAATAACCGCAGAGCCTAACCACGAGATTGAAGTATCTAGAAGAATAAGAATGGGGTGGAGCACATTCGGCAAGCACTCTCACATTATGACAGGTAGATTGCCCCTATCCCTCAAGAAGAAGGTATATAACAGCTGTATCTTGCCGGTACTTAGCTACGGAGCAGAAACCTGGAGACTTACAAAGAGGGTTCAGCTTAAATTGAGGACGACGCAACGAGCAATGAAAAGAAAAATGGTAGGTGTAACCTTAAGAGACAAGAATAGAGCAGAGTAGATTAGGGGACAAACGGGGGTTAAGGATATCATAGTTGAAATACAGAAGAGGAAATGGACATGGGCCGAGCATGTAGCGCGTAGACAGGATAACCGCTGGTCATTAAGGGTAATTTACTGGATTCCCAGAGAAGGGAAGCGGGTTAGGGGGAGACAGAAGGTTAGGTGGGCAGATGAGATTAAGAAGTTTGCAGGTATAAATTGGCAGCAGCAGCAAGCACAGGACCGGGTTAACTGGCGGAACATGGGAGAGGCCTTTGTCCTGCAGTGGACGTAGTCAGGCTGATAATGATGATGATGATGATGAGGATGATGATGATGATGATCGTTATGTCTAGACGTCCCGCTAGACACTCCCGACTATTCAAAGAAAGCGCCTAACCGGAAAATGCATGACGTCACTTCCGTGCGGCGCAGCAGCCGTTTCTGTGGGGGGGGGGGGGGGGCTCATGCGCCTCGCGGCACAGCAGTCTCTGCCCAGTTACAACCGTGGGCTAGAATAGAGAAGTGTGACAAACGCGCTCGCTAGCACGTAAGGCCTTGGAAGGCAACCACCAGATGACGCTGACACACGTTTGCACGTCGGCACACGGCAATGCCACAGACCACCTACGCAATGCGGTCGGCAATGCGTCGACACGTCGGCAATGCGGTCTTGTGCATGAGATCAGAAGTTCAAGCAAGATTAGAAATTAAGCAACGTGGAATAGGTAGGCTTGCCTTAGGAGCTCACGGGAATACACCAAATCAGGGAGTACAGGGTGATATGGGATGGACATCATTTGACGGCAGGGAAGCTAGCAGCAAGATAGAATTCGAGAAGCGATTGAGAGAAATGGCGGAGGAGCGTTGCGCTAGGAAGGTATTCAGCTACTTGTACATGAAGAATGTCGATACAAAATGGAGGAAGTGAACCAGGAAATTGACTGGTGAATACTTAGAAAACTGCAGGTGGCCAAAGGAAAGAGAACTATCGGTTAAGAAAGAGAAGGAAACGGAGACTGACATGTGGAGAATTGGCATGATTAAGAATTCCGCACCAGAGATCTATCGAACTTTTAAGCAGGAATCACCAAGGAAAGGATCTATGATAATACTCGTGGTAGTTCTCTACTGTTTGAGGCCAGGACTGGAGTATTGCGAACAAAGACATATCGGGCCTAATACGAAGGGGTAGACACAGTAAGCAGTGCGTGTGGAGAGGAAGAATAAACTGCCGAACACTTGACAATGTTCTGTAAAAGGCTTCAACCTATAGTTCAGGATGATGGCGCAGAGTTTTTCAAAGCACTGGGGTTTAGGGACAGGGAGGGCAAAATAGACTTTGAGCGTGTAGAATTAACTAGAAGGAAGTTATTTGATCGGTGGCTAAAATCAAAGCACGAGTGAAAATTAAACTCTTTACTGCCGAGTACGAATCTTCAACTTTACTATTTAAAGAAAAAAAAAGATAAATCTAATGCTTAGTTCACTAAATATTATGGCTAGGTAGCGCTAGCCACCGCCCGATTTAAAGGGTACAGCCCAAAGAGGATAAAAAAATTAAACCCTTCACTGCAAACTACGAATCTTCAACTTCACTATTTAAACTAAAAAAATGTAGTTTTTTGGTTCATTACGTATTACAGCTTGGTGGCGCTAACCACCGCCCGATCTTTGTGTTCAGGAAGGAGATTCAAGAGCTGTGTTCCAATTAAGGAGGATAAAAAAAATTCCTGGAGTGGAAATGGTTTCGGCGAAGCGAAGCCGTTCCTCTGGCAAAATGGCGGCTGTGGCGGCATTTCTACTAGGGGCATAATAAAGTTTCACCGTTCAGCGAATAAAAACGAAGCGTTTCTTTCGCACGCCCAACGAGTTTAATGTGAGAACTTTTTCGGGTCACAAAGTGCTCCAAGTGCGTCTTACAGTTACTAGGTTTCCTTAGTAAGCCTCTGATTTGGAGGCAAAGTTCTTTGAAGATTCAGTCATCCATACTTCATTTCACTTTATTACCTTAAAGAACCCGGTGAGAGGTATTACATTAGGAGTGGGTTAACAAATGGAGGTTACAGAGAGTGATCTTCTGACAAACAATATGTATTTATATTTTGCGCAAGCGTTGATGAATACGTGATGGCTGCAATGTCACGGGGAATGCCATTCCAGTCCACTGCTGTGCGAAGAAAAATTGAGGCAGCAAAAGTAGTAGTGCGTGTGCGTGAGATTGAATAAGGATGGGTTGTGTGGTGAGATATGCGCGTTGGTGGGATGATGTAAGGTGCTTGATTGAGGGAACTGTGAAAGAACTTGTGAAACAAACAGAGGCTGGCGATGCGGCGACGCACAGAAAGATTAGCATTATCAATGTCACGTTTTAGGGATGATATGCTTATGTCGTATGAATATGAAGAGTGAATGAACCTGGTGGCACGATTTTGTACAGATTCTATTTCGTTTATTAGATATATCTGGTGCGAGCTCCAAATGGGCGCTGCATATTCTAGTTTAGTTCTGATGAGCGATTTGTAAGCCAGAAGTTTTATGTCTAGTGGTGCGTGATGCAAATGACGCTTTAGGAAACCGAGGGATCCGTTCGCGGATGATATGATGTTGATGTGTGTGTGTTCCAGGAAAGGTCAGATGTTAAGGTGACGCCTAGGCATTTATATGACTGAACTTGCTCGATAGCGGAATTAGAGATTAGGTATGAGAATGATAAAGGATTACGCTGGCGTTGAAATGAGACGAGTTTGCATTTAGTGGGGTTAAGCTTCATTAACGAAAGATCACACCACTGTTGCACGAGATCCAGATCCTGTTGGAGTGTAGTTTCATCAGAGATGTTAGTAACTGTGCGATAGATGACACAGTCGTCGGCAAATAAACGGATATGGGAAGATACATGAACAGGAAGATCAATAATATATATTAGGAACAACAGGGGTGCGAGTACAGATCCTTGGGGGACGCCGGATGTTACTTGGAGGGAGCTAGAAAGGTTATTTTTAATGGAGATGAACTGAGAGCGGGTAGTAAGAAATTGTGTGATCCATGCGAGAATGTTGGGGTGCAGGTTCAGTTGGGAAAGTTTTAACAGTAGGCGTTTGGGCGGTACCTTATCAGAGGCTTTTGCGAAGTCGAGAAAGATTGCATCGGTCTGAAAGTGATGGTCGAGAGAAGAGTGTATATCATGAATAAATATAGCAAGTTGGGTTTTACAGGATAATGATTTATGAAATCCGTGCTGGGAAGAATGAAAAAAATTGTTGGTGTCAAGAAAGTTCATGATGTGTGAATATATGACATGTTCCATGATTTTGCAGGGGACGCTTGTTAGAGAGATGGGTCGATAATTTAGGGGGACTGTCTGTTACCTGATTTGTGGACTTTTATGACCTTTCCCTCCTTGCAGTCTTCTGGTAAAATTCCTGTTTCGAGTGACAATGAGAAAATCATCGAAAAGTACACTGCAATAATTTTCTTAGTATTTTTAACAATTTAGAGTTCATATTTTCTACGCCAGCTGATGATGAAAGTTTTAATTTGTCAATGAGTGATGAAATGCCACTAACGGATAACACAACCGGGGCCATCACTGGTGATGTAGTAGGTGGCGTAGAAAATGGTACGTTGGCTTCTTTAGTGAACATTGATGAGAACGTGGTGTTAAAGATATTGGCACAGACAGTGTCGCTTACGTCTTCATTTTTATCGTTTGTAAGCGTGATGTCTCGTGTTAGTTGCGGGTTTATGATTTCCCAGCATTTTCTAGGGTTATATTTCAGAATTTTAGATAAATCATTGTGATAGAATGTCTGTTTCGCTTTTCTAATTTCAGCATAATAAGCATCTTCCGCAGCATAGTACTTGCCCCATGCGCACGCATTACCATTGAACTTCGCAGCTCGGAAGAGGCGCTTTTTTATTTTCAAGCGTTTTCAAACATTTGAAAAACCATGGTTTATCTTTATTGGCAGTAAAGCACACTGTGGGGATGAATTTTTAGTGAAGTCTGTTATCTTGTCCTTAAGCATTAGCCAGCTGTCATTGAGAGAACAGGAACCGAGATTGAGTTCGAAGTATGGTAGGAAATCTCGTAATTCACAATTAATTAATTCATAATTACTCTTATCATACAAGTGAATCGTTTTGCGGAAAATGAGGCGTATTTTTGTGGTGAAGGTAAATATGGTATGAATGACTTTGTGATCGCTGATTTTGCGTAAGTATGCAATAGATTTTAAGCTTTCGGGGCTATTTGTTAGTACCAGGTCTAAAATGTTTGAGGATTCACTAGTGACGCGAGTTGGTTCGGTTACCTGTTGGATGAGGTTAAAGTTGAGGCAAACATCGATGAATTCTCTTGCTTCAGTATTTCCCGAGGTTGGTGAAACCTGATTGAGCCAATTAATGGAGGGAAAGTTAAAATCTCCATAAAGCAGAATACGTGCGTTAGGGTGTTTATTGGTTAGCTGGGATAAGATTTCGTTAAGTTTGTGGGGGAAGTCTGGATCAGTTCGAGGGGGCCTACAGCATACGCCAAGTATTATTGCTTCGGGAGGGGCACGGCATATTACCCATAATGATTCTAGTTGTGAAGATGTGTTGATTAGAGAGCATGATAGTTCTTATTTAGTGGCGATGAATACGCCTCCACCACGTGCATTTTTACGATCGTGACGAAAGACGTTAAAGTTTGACAAGTCGGCCGGTACCTCTGTATCTGAAATGTCGTCACTGAGCCATGTTTCTGTTAGTATGTGTACACTACTGCCGGATGATTGTACTAGATTAGACAGGGACACGCGCTTGGGAAGAAGACTACGTATGTTAGTATAAAGTACAGAAAAGGACAGGCTCGCTCTTGCGATTGTACGGGGCTGATGGCGTGCTAGCTGACGACGACATGATCCCTACGATACGGCTCTGACAATTCCTGCTGCATTGTCAAAGATATATCGCTGCGCTCCGATGTGCAGGGTTTTGAAGCGTAATAAAAATGGTACAGACTTGCTTCTAGAAAAGGTTACAAGCTGTTCTCGTGCAGTTCGAACTGGACGCGTGAAATCTTCGCCAATGCTGAAATTAGTGCCTTTTAGTTTTGGGCCGCTCAAAAGAATAGATTCTTTAGTTTTGAAGGATGAAAGCTTAACAATAATGGGTCGTTTCCGGTTAGTGTTGTAACGCCCTAGACGATGTGCACGCTCTATATCTTTAGTCTCGACTGTAAGACCAAAGCTTTCGAGGCAGTGGTTAATGATTATTTGTTCCGATTGAGCGTATGTTTCCTTCGGGTTGGTGTCGGGAAACCCGTAAAATATTAAGTTGTTGCGTCGGGAACAGTTTTCGAGGTCGTCAAGGCGCTCTTCAATGTCACACACACGATGGGTTAGTTGACCGGTCTTAGAATTAAGGGCGTCGACTTCTGTTCGGAGAGCTAGAAGACTTTAATAATGCTTTTCTAAGTCTGCGAGATGGGTGCTTAGATTAGTGATAGAGTTGTTTGGACTTGTTAGGTGGGTTTTGAGGCTCTGGATCTCGGTTATAAAAGTGGCCTGGCTGGCAAACAACTTTCTCAGTTCTTCGAGGAAGATTTTGTCAGGACCGGGGTTTGTCTCTACATCTCCCGACAGCAGTAGCAAGGCGCATATGACATCAATACATTCAGAAACAAGTGAAAAGCAGCACTGTGGGCTTGGCAGCTGCACCAAAAAGTAATCACTCGATTTTTTAGTAAGTGCTTGATACGAGCTACTAACCTGCATGATCAGGATGAACGGATTAGCGGTCTGTGAATTGGCACAGCCGTGAAGCCCACAGTGCGCGGTGGACGGTGGTTGCTGCTTTATAGTCTGCGCATAGGATGTTGTCGACGGCGATAGCGCAGCTAGATTCATTTCAATGATCCACAGCGGGATTGGGGGCGCTGCTGAAGGTCCTGCAGCATGGGTGACAGGCAGGAGGAAAACGCAAGGTTCACTTCCGTTGCCAGCAGGCCCGAAGTTTCCTGGAGTGGCAGACGAGGCTGTCAGAAAGGCAGACACAAGCAGGTCGGTGATGATGCGGGCAAAAACCTGCATGATCAGGATGAATGGATTAGCGGTCTGTGAACTGGCACAGCCACGAAGCCCACAGTCACGAAGCCCATACTCGTTTTGTGTGTTATTTCGTCGGGAACAACTATCTTTTATATATAACTAACGTAGCATTTACGTAACATACCAAAGCCACTTAATCTTTAAGTGGGCATCATCAGAAAAGAGCATGTTTCCGCCATCTTGGCAGTGGCGAAGATGGCTTCACGTCTGCTGGCAAGGCATTGCCGGAGCTTCCACTCCAGCAATTTTTCTTTAATTTTCCTTGGTTCCAATTCTTAGACAGCACGTAGGCAGTCTACGAAGACTGCTTAGAAGACAGCATCGAGCCCATGCTACAGTGCACTCTTCTAGTACACTGTACCCATGCTGTCCTAGAAGTGACATTATATTCCAGCACCGTTGCTGGATGGATGGATAAATGGATGGATATGGCTGTACCCTTTAGATCTGGCGGTGGCTAGAGCCACCAAGCCGTTATACTTAATGAACCAAGAACTAGATTTATTTTTTCTTTCCTTAAATAGTGAGGTTGAGGATTCGTACTTTGCAGCGAAGGATTCAATTTTCCCTCGTGCCTTGACTTTAGCCACCAATCAGATCACCTCCTTCTAGTTAATTCTACCCGCTTAAAGTCTATTTTGCTCTCACTGTCCCTAAACCCCAGTGCTTTGAAAAACTCTGCGCCATCAACCTGAACTACAGGGTGAAGCCCTTCAAATAACATTATCAAGTGTTCGGCAGTTGCTTCTTCCCCTCCACGCGCACTGCATACCGTGTCTCCCCTTCGTATTTGGCCCGATATGTCTTTGTTCGCAATACTCCCGTCCTGGCCTCAAACAGTAGAGAACTACCCCGAGTATTATCATAGACCCTTTCCTTGGTGATTTCCTGCTTAAAAGTTCGATAGATCTCTAGTGCGGACTTCTTAATCATTCCCATTCTCCACATGTCAGTCTCCGTTTCCTTCACTTTCTTCTTAACCAATAGTTCTTTTTGGTTTGGCCACCTGCTGTTTTCTAAGTATTTACCAGTCAATTTCCTGTTTCGCTTCCTCCATTTTCTATCGACAATCTTCATGTACAAGTAGCTGAAAACCTTCCTAGCCCAACGCTCCTCCCCCATTTCTCTCAATCGCTTCTCAAATTTTTTCTTGCTGCTAGCTTCCCTGCTCTCAAATGATGCCCATCCCATATCACCTTGTACTCCCTGATTTGGTGTATTCCCGTGAGCTCCTAAGACAAGCCTACCTATTCTACGTTGCTTAATTTTTGATCTTGCTTGAACTTCTGATCTCATGCACAAGACCTCAGTGCCGAACGTCAGACCAGGAACCATGACCTATTTCCATATTACTCTCACAACATCATACCTATTGTAATTCCAAGGTGCCTTGTTTTTCATTACTGCTGCATTCTTGTTACCTTTAGTCGACACGTATATTTCGTGTACCCTTAGGTACTCGGGCCCATTGCTTATCCATACGCCCAGATATTTGTATTTATCTGTTATCTTTAGCGTGACCTCCTGTATTCTAAGCTCACTACCTTCATGGTCATTAAAAATCACAACTGCTGATTTTTGCTTACTGAATCTGAAATCTAACCTATCTCCCTCATTACTGCAGACGTCCACCAATCTCTGCAAATCTTTCTTGTTGTCGGCCATTAGCACTCTATCATCTGCGTACATCAATGGTGGTAGTGCCTGTTCAATAAGTTTTCCTTGTTTGACGAAAGAGAGGTTGAAACCCAGTCCACTTTCCTCTAATTTGGCCTCTAATCCTTGTAGGTACATCATGAATAACAAGGGTGACAGAGAACACCCCTGCCTGAGCCCCCGTTTCACCTCTGTGGGCTTAGGTACCTGTTTTTCCCACTTTATAACTACCTTGTTACTTTTATAGATCTCCTTTAAAAAATTATTGACTACATCTTCCACGCCTAGTGTGTCCAGTATTCCCCACAGTTCCTCTTGAACCACGCTATCGTACGCTCCCTTGATAACCGAAATGCTAGCCACAGGGGCCTGTGTTCCTTTTCTGCTATTCCGATGCACTGCGTCAGTGAGAACAGATTGTCTTCCAACCTCCTGTGTTTCAGAAACCCATTCTGCAGTTCCCCCAGCACCCCCTCATCATCTATCCATGCCTGCAGTCTTTTCTTTATAATCTGCATCGCCAGCATGTAGACCACTGATGTCACCATTATAGGACGGTAGTTGTTTATGTCAGCTTTGCCACCCTTTCCTTTATAGATCATGCTCATCCTGCTAAGTTTCCATCCATCGGAAACTTCTCCATCGATTATTATTTTGCTCACTACCTCTCTCAAAGCCTGCTTAGATTTCGGACCTAATGTCTTAATCAGCATAATTGGAATGCCATCTGGGCCTGCTGATGTACTACTAGGAACCCTTTTCTCAGCCCTTTCCCACTCTTGTTGTGAAAATGGAGCCATTGCGCCACTCGATTCATTCTTGTCTATTGTGGTGCGTAAAGCACTTTTGTGTTGAAATTTTTCTGTCACCCTTGTTCTTATATATTCAATAGCTTCGTCCCCTTCTAGCCGAGAACCTTGAGCTGTAGTTATAAACCTCTGTTCTAGGCTCGTCTCATTTCTTAGGGAGTTTAGATGGTTCCAAAATTTCGCAGCTGTCTTTCTATCTTTTTTATGTACTTCTGCCAGCCACTGGGCTCCCTTTCTTCTAATTTTTTCATTGATCAGAAGGCATGCATCCCTTCTACAGCTTAGAAAGATTTCCCATTTTCTTTCAACCTCATCTGTCGGTTTACCCCACTGCTTAGCATATCTCTGTTCCCTAGAGGCTTCCTGTCGTTTTGCTATGGCTCTCTTAACTTTCTCATCCCACCAACTTTTGCGTTTGTGTCTTCTTTTCCGGGGTGACTTCTTACGTGCCTTAGCAAGCTCTAGCTCAGTCTAATTAGATTCGTGTATGTCCACACTGTTTTCTTATCCTCAGTGATTACTTTCTCAATTTGTTTAGTGGCCATTTCAATTTGCCTTTCTGAATAAAAATTTTCCTGTAGTGGCCCATCTTGTCTCCTTCCCACTTTCACTGCTCTTCCAAAACTTAGCTTGATACGTTTGTGATCACTACCCAGACTTCTGGAGCCACCTTCATTCATGTGCATTCCCCTGAGCTTATCATACATCCTATGTGACATCAGTGCGTAATCTATCGTCAATTGCAGCCTTCCTACCTCCCATGTTAATTGCCTTTCACACTTCTCGGTACTGTTGCAAATGATCAGATCAAGCCTTTCACACATATCCATGAACAATTTGCCTGTCGGGTCGGTATACCCATCTATATCTTCTATGTGTGCATTCATATCTCCTAGTATAGTTACCTCGCACTCTCCTCCTAACTCCTGAATATCCTTTGATATACACTCTACCATTGCCTGGTTTTCCTCTTTGGCCTTTGCTCCCGTCCACAAGTACACGAAACCAAGGAGTGTCATTTGCCCTGCCACTTTCCCTTTTAGCCATAAATGTTCCTTGCTCTTCTGCTTGACCCTTTGCCAGCTGTACTTTTATGAATGAATGTTCCAATACCCCCCCCCCTTTCTGCTGCTTTCTGTTCTATTACAATATTCCCACGCGTAGTCCGCATTGTTAGGGGGTTGTTACATGTCCCTGAGATGTGTTTCTAAAAACCGTATACCATAAGCCTCTCCTCACTTAGCTGTTCTTCTATCTCTTCCCACTCTAGCCTGTTCCTACCACCCTGCATGTTAATATACCCTTTGTATGAATTGGCTCGGCGCTCGTGGCTACGTTTATTTCTGCCCGGACTCTACCTATCTTAGATACTGGTGACACTTTGGAATCGTATCTGTTCATACCACCTGTCAAAGAGTCTCCCTGGTTGTTTTCCTCGTTACTAGCTATCCTGCACCCCGAAGGGCCTGCTTGCCCCCCAAAAAGCTACTGCGCGTCCTGCAATTCGCCAACCCACCTCATGACCTAGCCGCTCATCGAAGTGCATTCTGTCTCGTTGAAAACCACCCCACCTATGCACCTCTCTGTTTATTTCCACCACCTCAAAGCCTTTCTCTCGACTCATCTGCCTTATCTCTTGGTTTGCGTTGACAACCCCTCTTTGCAGGTTGCTATCACGCATCGGTACCTCCGGTATCGTTCATATTGCTACCTGTACCTCAGGAGCAGTGGCGCGCATGTCATCGACGCCTTTCGCTAGTGTAGTTGCTAGTCCTGCTGTATCTTCAGTTAAGACATCGTTTAAACCACCTGAAATTATCATGAGGTTTCGTCTATCAGCTGTAGTTTTGAGTTTTGCACTCACTTGCCTCATGACTGCTTCAAGCTTGCGTCCTAGGAACGCCCCTACTGCAACCCTCTTGTCACCTCTTACCCTCTCTTTGATGGCTTCTGTGCATCGATTTCAATTTGAGTCCCCGGCGATTATCACATGCTGTGACTTTTCAGCTGGAGCGTCCTGCACCTGGGGGCTACTTGCACCTGTGACGCCGGCTGCCTTGTCCCCTCCCAGCCCCACCACTACTTCGCTGAAGCTGGGCCTTGCAACTATTGAACCGGCTCAACCTGTTTTTCCCAAACTTGCTTGCTTTTTTTTTTCTCCGCCATTCTGGTTGCCGGTTCCCTACTATTCTCTCCATAGGCCGCTCCTCTGTTCACCTTGGCTAGTGCTTCCTCGGCGGACTTCAGCCTTTCTCCAATTGCCCTCGTTTTCTCATGTTCTGCCGCCAACGCAATCTCGAGCTAGGCGATTCTCATCAGCAGTTCACTCTGGGCAACCATCATTTTCTCCATTTTTTCTTCAACCTCACATTGCCTACACTTTGTGTCAGCCTCTTCTCTATCCGCTTTTGAAAGTGGACTTGGGTCCACTTTCAAACCCACTCCACATCCTGAACACTTTACAGTCTTTTTAACCATGTATTTCTGACACCGGTTGTCCCTATACTCGATAATTACTAAACTCGTGCCCTGCCCTACGAAGAAAATAAAAGAAAGTCTAAGCTGTACTACAAAAATTTGCGAGTTCAATGTACGCGTACCTCCCCCACGGGGTGGCAAAAGAAAAAAAACAACAAAAAAAATCAAAGACACACACACGCCCTAACTAATAAATACCTGGTGACTGGCACCCGAAAAAGCCGTACCATACAATAAGTGCTACGAAGATTTCAACTGCTGTCTTATAATTATAAAGACAAGCTCAAAACATGCAAAAATACTTATCTGCGCAGTCGATCGGGAGCGCTCAAAAAACACGTCCATCCACCATGACAGTCCGAAAGGACACGGATGGATAGATGGATGGATGGATGGATGGATGGATGGATGGATGGATGGATGGATGGATATGGCTGTACCCTTTACATCGCGCGGTGGCTAGCACCACCAAGCCGTAATACTTAATGAACTCAAAACTATATTTATTTATTTTTTCCTTAAAAAGTGAGTTTGAGGATTCGTACTTTGCAGCGAAGAGTTTAATTTTTACTCGTGCCTTGACTTTAGCCACTAATCAGATAACCTGCTTCTAGTTAAGTCTACTTGCTTAAAGTCTATTTTGCCCTCCCGGTCCCTAAACCCCAGTGCTTTGAGAAACTCTGCGCCATCATCCTGAACTATAGGGTGAAGCCCTGTACAGAACATTATCAAGTGTTCGGCAGTTTCTTCTTCCTCTCCACACGCACTGCATACTGTGTCTACCCCTTCGTATTTGGCCCGATATGTCTTGGCTCGCAGTACTCCCGTCCTTGCCTCAAACAGTAGAGAACTACCCCGAGTATTATCATAGATCCTTTCTCGGCTATTTCC
Source organism: Rhipicephalus microplus (assembly GCF_043290135.1). NCBI lineage: Eukaryota > Metazoa > Arthropoda > Arachnida > Ixodida > Ixodidae > Rhipicephalus > Rhipicephalus microplus. The sequence continues at coordinate 280,463,091 of NC_134702.1, read as the reverse complement.
TGCTTAAAAGTTTGATAGATCTCTAGTGCGGACTTCTTAATCATGCCTATTTTTACAGGCACATGCAGTGACTGCAGCGGCACGGTGAGTCATGGTGCGAACTAATACGAGGGGCCGCGCGCTGCCTGGCACCCAAATCGCGCGAACATCTCTAGGCGCTTTAGTCCCTAGTGGTGCGCCGACGTCGACTGTCAGCGCTTTCTCTAGTTAGGTCGAGGTTGATTTCGGTGTTGTGCGGCGGTGTGTATAGATTGCGGTGATATTCTTTGTCAATATGGTGATGTGGCAGTGATTTTCTTTTCAGCAGTGACGGCACATCGGCGCAACGCTAAAACCTTGTTCCCTGTACTGCAGATATCCCAAATTTTGCTGGTCACCGTGAGCCTTGGTCTGCTTGCATCATTCCCCTGACTGCTCTTCCGCCGCCGACGTCATCGAGACAAGCCCTACAAAAGCCGCTTGCCTGGCGCTGGACCCACACTTGGCAGCAGTGACGGCACATCGGCGCAACGCTAAAAAACTGTTTCCTGTACTGCAGATATCTCGAATTTCGCTGGTCACCGTGAGCCTTGGTCTGCTTGCATCATTTCCCTGACTGCTCTTCCGCCACCGACATCATCGAGACAAGCCCTACAAAAGCCGCTTGCTTGGCGCTGGACCCACACTTGGCAGCAGTGATGGCACATCGGCGCAACGCTAAAAAACTGTTCCCTGTACTGCAGTTTGGTGTACGAATTATGCACAGTTCGTAACTGAATAATTTACGCTGTCGCTACTGCCTTTCTGTGTTGCTGTGTACCTGCTGTTTACTTGTTCATTTGTTTTTGCGTTATACATTCTTTCAACTGCTACTATTCTTCATTTCGAAAGACATGACAAAGCCTACGAATGAAAGAGAAAGCCGATGCGAAATTCGGGAACTTCGTGCTGAAATGAAGTCTTTAACAGACAGTGTCAAGTTTATGAGCGATGAGTTCGAGGACATGAAAAAGCGCCTTAGGGAGGCCACAGAGGACAGGGAAGCCCTGAGGAGAGCTAATGAAGAGCTACGTGCTAAGTGCAAAAAGAATGATAACATCATTCAGCAACTTCAGAAGAAAGTTGTTCAATCTGAGCAATACTCGCGCAGGTCAAACGTAGAAATTAAAGGGCTTATACAACAGGAAAACAAATGTGTTGCAGGACTCGTTGGAAAAATTGGTGATGTACTTGGTGAGCACATAGCACCTTCTGATATTGAAGTTTGTCACCGTGTGTCCACCCGAGAAGCTGGAAAGTCTAACATAATTGTTCAGTTCAAGAGCGTATAGAAGAGGGACACTGTTCTTGAGAAGGCGCGGAAGGCCAGGGTGCGAAATAAGCAGGTTGGAATTCCTGATGATGCCAGAGTATTTGTAAATGAGCATCTCTGCCCGGCATTGAAGCGTCTTCTTTCACTTGCCTTGGCAAGAAGGCGTGAATATCAATGGCACTTTGTCTGGACGCGAAACGGAAAGGTACTTGCGCGCAAAACTGAGGCTAGCAGTGTAATTCATATTGCTTCGGGGGCCGACCTTCAAAAGATCGCGTAGAATACGGTATACGTAATCTTAAAGTTTTCATGTTCCTTTTTACTGGACAATGTATCGAGAATTTAGCCTACCATCTGAAATATCCCTGCCTTCACACGGGAGAAATATTTCTGCCCTTCATGTGAACTCGCATTCGCTCGCTCATAGGCAAGACATTCTAGCAATGTTTCTTGCCGAGTTTACTTGTTCATTTGATGTTATTATGTTCTCTGAAATATGGTATCAAGAACACAGTGAAATGCTTATCATAGATGGGTATAGCCACTTCTTTGTTAATCGCGCAGGAAAACGTGGTGGTGGCGTTGCACTGCATGTTAAGCGCGGCATACATTGCGATGTGCTTGAGGAATTCACCTGCACCACGCCCCATTATGAAGTGCTCAGCGTTAAATCGGACAACATTCTGTTTGTGGTGATTTACCGACCACCTACTGGCAACGTGTCTAATTTCTTAGAATTCACTGAAAAACTTTTAGAGCAGGCTTCTTTTCACAAGTACAAAGTTCTTCTCGGTGGCGACTTCAACAATAACATGCTCGATGATGGCACTTCGACCCGTGCAACTGTTAACCTTTCTGTAGCGTTATCAAAACACCTACTCGTGTGACGGCAGCTTGTCAATCGGCTCTCGATAATTTTATAGTTAACGCTGGTACACAGATTTATACAGCCGGGACCATCAGCTATGATATCAGCGACCACTGCCCAATATACGTAGTATGCTCATTTTATGTTAATGAAAAATGCTTGCCTGATATCACGTTCAGTTATAGATGTCTATCTAAGGAAAATATGCAACATTTTCGTGCACTGGCACTGCGCACAGACTGGCCCTCTTTATATAACAAAAAAGATGCCAGTGAGGCGTACGCCGAATTCCTGTCAATTTTCACTTATCTATACAATTTATCTTTTCCACTGAAAAAAATGCAAAGTAAAGAAACTTATTAGAAAGCCTTGGGTGCAGCCTCAACACGTTAAGATGATAAGTAAGAAAAATAGGTTATTCAATAGATTTTTACGCACGCGTGAAGAAAGCGATCTCGTCGCATTTAAAAAGTTACGAAATGAAATAAACAAAGAACTGCTAAAGGCTAAAGCCCACTATTATGAAACCCTTTTTGCTTCGGTACAGAGGAAAAATCCAGAAAAAACGTGTAAAATCATCAACGATGCCATAAGACAAAAAAATGTGAAACAGCCTTTCCATGAAGTCACCCTAAACAATGAAAAGGTCACAGGCGTCGCTTTAACTGAACGCTTCAATAATCACTTCGTGAACATGATGACGTCATCGGATAGCGCAGTCACTGGCACAGCTGTTAACAGATGTACGCATAGCATTTTTTTTTTTTCGAGCCGACTGATGACACTGAGATTTCTCGTACTTTTTTGGGCCTAAAAAGCAGCAATGCTGTTGATGCAGATGGCATTCAAATCAGACCAATAAAATTTGTAATTGACGTCATCGCAATCCAGCTTGCATTTGTGTTTAATCTTGTTCTAGAAACTGGCCATTTTCCAAGTGCTATGAAGAAAGCCAGGGTTTCAGTGATTTTTAAAGGCGGTAATCGAAATGACTTAGGGAACTATAGGCCTATTTCTATTCTGTCAACCTTCTCTAAGGGTTTAGAGAAGGTGATCTCAGCTAGAATCAATGACATTTTTTTAAAGAATAACATTCTCTCCGACTGTCAGCACGGATTCCGCCCAGGCAGGTCGACAGAGATGGCATGGTTATGTCAAAAGGAGCTTATAATTGATAACATTAATGCAGGAAAACTAACTTTAGGTATATTTATAGACTATAGCAAGGCATTCGATCGCTTAAATCATGAAATTTTAGTAAGAAAGCTTGACAGCTACAGTATTCGGGGCGTGGCAAACTTGTTGTTTCGATCATTTCTCTCCGGGCGGACTCAGTGCGTTGCTATTGAAAATTTCTGCTCTTCATATCGCGAAATTAAGTCGGGAGTACCGCAGGGTAGCATTTAAGGTCGGTACCGCAGGGGACCGACCTTATTTAATGTCTTCGTAAATGACATTGCTGAAATTGTTAGTGATGCATCCATTGTGCTGTACGCTGACTCTACAAGTTTGTTTGTCTCTGGCCATGAACTTGCTCATCTGTCGCAGAAATCTCGCAATATTTCTAATCTGTCGGCATGGTCTCGTAATAATGCTCTAACAATTAACAGCTCGAAATCGAAAGCCATATTGTTCAGGGCGAGAGGCAGCTAATCTTGTTTAAATCAAGAATTATTCTTAGACGGTGCTCTTATTGAAATTTTGATGAAATACAAAGTGTTAGGCGTTACGTTTTCAGAACACATGAATTGGACCGATCACGTTGAACTAATATCAAAATCGTTGTCATCTGCCGCTGGTGTGCTGTCTCGCTGTCGGCATTTTTTTTTCCTGAGAAGGTGAAGTTGCAAATATATTACGCCTTGTTTGAATCGCATTTTCACTATTGTGCGCTTGTATGGGCCACCACCACGAAAACCAATATTCGTACACTTCTTCAACTTCTAAAACGCGTGCTTCGACAAATAGCCAATGTACCCTATTTTCATCCTAGCGCTCAGCTTTTTCAAAAACATAATATAATACGTGCAACGAATCTGTACGAATACCGATTTTTATATTCATTTTGTTTCGGCTCCGACAATATCAAATCCTTCCTAAAACATACGTCATGACTCGAATACAAAAAAAGTGACTCGCGCACTCGTAGCCACGACAGGTGGTTAGTACCATTCAGACGCACAAATTATCTTATGCAGTCACTACGACATAGCCTACATTCGTTGTTAAATAAAGTGCAAGGGGAAACATTTAATCCGAATATTTTGACTCGCAAACAAATTAGACAATACTTTTGTAAATCGGAATGAACGTATAAAAGACATCGTTACTACATTTTCGCATTTCTGTTATATTATCTACTTCGCGCTCAGTGTTTCAATATACAAAGTATCATTATATTGTGCATTATAGTCATATTTATAGCAGTGCTTTTCTTAGTGTTGTAAATACTATTGTTTCTTATGTATTACAATGTACTGTCACATCTCTTCTCACATATGTATTACATTTCTATGTTATTTTTAAGTACCGTGTGCTCGTGGGAAATCACTAGTGTTATTCAACATGTTGCAAGTTACTAGTTTCAATTAAAATGGTGTATTTTATTTGGATATATGCTAAACATCTGTATTTATGTTGGTTTTAGTGTTACTGCTGCCATGTGAGGGCCTTCAGGCACATTCAAGTTGTACTATGCAGCTTTTCGCCTGAAGGACCCCCAACAATTTCGTTGGAAAATAAAAGCATTTCTGATTTCTGATTCTGATTCTCGGCCGATTGATCCTTCAGAGGAGGGAGATCGAGCGCCGTGGGTGTTTCGTGCAAGCGGTAGCGTTGAATGACCAACATCCCGCGTCGATGTGATATGCTCAAGTGCGGGATGTCCTGTGTGTGCTGTGTGGTGGTTTGTTTGACAAATTTAGTTCCCTGCAGATTTGATGATACCATAGTGTTGGCTGGTTCATGCGAGCCGTAGCGTTAAATTACACCCGCGTAAGCGTGATCATGTTTGTGCAGACATACTTCCGAATGAGATTTAGGGTCTGACGCACTGTACTGACAACACCACTGTCAGACGGGTTGTTGTTTGCTACGTCGTACCCTTTTATATCGCAGTTAGATGACGGCTGCACCGTATTTGATCCGATTAGTTTGGGCAGTTGGCGGTGACTAATACTGGTGTCACTCGAATACATTTGATCGAGATTGACAGGTCTGTCGCTGCTGCGCCGGATCGAGTTTGGCGCAGACGCTCTAGCTGATTGCAATCAAAAGTGCCCGTGTGACACCGGTATGATAGCACGTGCGAATGCTCAAACCGTTTCTGTGTTCTGTGCGCTCTTGTGCTCTCTAGCCCCGCCGCGGTGGTCTAGTGGCTAAGGTACTCGGCTGCTGACCCGCAGGGCGCGGGTTCGAATCCCTTATGCGGCGGCTGCATTTCCGATGGAGGCGGAAATGTTGTAGGCCCGCGTGCTCAGATTTGGGCGCACGTTAAAGAACCCCAGGTGGTCTAAATTTCCGGAGCCCTCCACTACGGCGTCTCTCATAATCATATAGTGGTTTTGGGACGTTAAACCCCACATATCAATCAATCAATCTTGTGGTATCTAGCTTCTTGACTGCTGGTTGCGTCAGTAGATAAGCATGCAAGAAAAACAGTTTACTACCTATACAAAGCTATTTTATCAAATTTATGCAGAAAAGGCGCATTATACTGAGTAGCTAGGTCTGTAATAATGGGACATCCGCAAATAAGCACATGTACACAGAAGGACTGAAAGCTGGACCAGTTGGTGACAGTACTTTAACATATTTTAACACAGCGCACGACTATGCGCGCACAAGAGCGATTTGTCCCTTCTCTAGTGTCCGTGTAGTCCTGCCCTGTGTTACAATACATAGTGTGCACGTCACGTGCATCACGCAGCGCCCATTCGTCACTTCTGAAATGCGCCACCGACATGCCTGGGTATCTACTGACTCCGTGGCCGACCACTGCTGTGTTCATTCTTCGCGCATGCGCCCGTTCAGTTTTGCCTAATGATGCAAGTTGGAGCAATTATCAGCTGCTGGTGAGGCAAGTTGATATAACAGTCCACGAAGAGCGAGCAGAGCGTCAGGGTGTTCTCTTTGCTGAAAGTTATTACCTAATATTGAGAACGCACATTGCGATTTTCCAAAAAGTACCCGCATGTTTGGCTAGCACAGATTAACAAATACGACTTGAAGAACCGGTGATATTTGCGTCTTCAGGTGTAACTTCATTACAGGTAAGTGCTACATCCAAATAGCTACTGTATATACAAACTTGTCCGCGACCACTGCGTGCACAATCAGCGTGTCAGGGAGGCGGTCAAAATTGTGGAGGCGATCGCGGGAATTCGGGTATTGCATTCAAACCAACTGTGAATTGGGATGTGAAACACTATTAGTTCACTCGCGATTTGAAGTATAGCCGATCGATTCGAGTTGAGGGGTCAGCTTTTTAAAAATTAGCTGATTGATTCCCTAAAACGACTAGAGTATAAATAAAGTTGGGAAAGTTGGTAAGACATAGTTGATCGACAGCTTCATGAACTTCATCGCGCCATTCATCAAACTACAGAGGCCATTTGGGTCTGTGATCTGGCTCGTCTGCGAAGTCAGGCTAGATCAGCACCAAGACGGGATGATAAAGGCAAGAGTAGCGTTCACAGACTGGAGCCGTTACAGCTGCCCCCGGAAGTGTCGAAAACCCTGTCACTAGGACCGAAGTTTGCGGTAGAGCCAAGGCTTTCCGCACCTGAGAAACTCTCCTTAGTCCGCTAAATTTCTGGGAAGGCGATTGACTCGAAACATGACCGGTGTGTGTATGCAGGTGTTGATGTGCTCCTTCGTTCGAAGCAACACTCTTCCAAATTGCCGCTGAGAAAAGTGAAGGCCTACCTTAGGAGCAACGCCCTCGCCGTACTTCCAGCCGACAAGGAAGGAGGGTTTACTGTTCTTTCTTACAAGCTTTTCAGTTCTAAAGCAAGTGAAGCTGTATCATCTGTTTTCAAAAGTTACGACAATGTTGTTCTTTCTAAAGTCAAGTCTCAGGCAAAAAAGATGTGTGAAAAGCTCGACCTCAGTAAACTTGTTAGTGGCATAGCAAATAGCAAAAAAGATTGCCTTGAGGTATTCTTCAATGCGAAAACACATAAGCCTGAAAAACCATTTCGTGTTATCGTTTCAGAAAATGGCACGTGGCAAAAAAATGTTGCGTTGTTTTTACAAAGTAAACTTGGTCTATTAACAGTAGATGACCCATTTCTCGTGAAAAATTCCCATCAAGTTCTTGATTTCATCCGGCCCCGTTCGAATCAGCACATGTATGGTTTTTCCATTGATGTAAAAGATCTGTATTATTCGTTGCCTCACAAATCGATTCTTAGTTGTGTAGAAGAGTGCATTGACAAGCTTGGTAGCATAACATTTCAGAATAGTGCTCGTATACCGTCTAGTAGCTTTTTAGAACTTTTATCCTTTTATTTGAAATCTACTTTTATTCAATGGAACGGGAAGCCCCACCTTCAAAAGGAGGGCATTTGTATTGGATCATGTATTGCTCCAATCCTTAGTAATTTGTTTTTAGCCAAGCTCGACAGAACCGTTTCCGGTGACCTTAGTGACAACCGAATCATGCGCATCTTTAGATTTGCTGACGACTTCCTCATTCTTCTTGACTGTGACCCTACGTTTTGTGCCCTAGATATCTTCAACTTCATCAAGGAGCAGTTTTGTCCCCTTGTTTTAACCCATGAGTTGCCTGTTAATAACACTCTCAAATTTTTAGATATCGCTCTCATTTTTCACTTAGACCACATTTGTTGGATGTACAAGCCGAGGAGTAACGAACCCTTGCTCCCGTACCACTCCGCCCATACTAAGCTCGTAAAACGAGGCATTGTAAACATGTGCTTTAGTAACGCCTTACAGAGGTCTTGTCCACATCTGATGGCAGCTAGTTTCAAGGAACAAGCAGAACGACTTCTGGACGCTGGCTACCCCTCTCACGTGCAGGTTTCCGTCGCGGGTATTCTGGTCAAGAAGCTTCAGTCCTTGCAGCAAGCTCTCCCTCATGATGAGCCAGTAAGACGTCAGAAGCTTGCCATAGTGCCTTATCTGCATGGAATTTCCCGCAACTTGAAAAAGGTTGGGGAGCCGGCCAGTGTAAAGGTGGTGTTTTCTGCCCCGAAAAAGCTCTCGTACTTGTGTATGAAAGTTGTTTCACATGCAAAACCGGGATGCTCTAAAAAGCACTTAACACTGTTTGTCACATGCGCGCAATTTGTAATCAATCAGATACCTCTTTTATGCGGTAAATACTACATAGGAGAAACTGGCAGGTGCATTAATGACTGGCTCCACGAACACGCTTGCAACGTAAGAAATGGTCGAGATGGTTTTTTGGCACTACATTGCAGCACGTGTGGCTGCAAACCACTTTTTCATGGTACGGTAATCATAGGGAAAAACAGAAATAAAGTGACGAGGGAAATTATTGAAGCAGGAAAGATTAGTAGATTAGGGCTGAACTGCGTCAGAACTCCTTCTTTCGGTCTTTGTGAAAAAGAATTGTCGTTTTTGAGATTATACGTTTTTAGCGCATGGCAATAGAGGGTTTTTCATCTGTTTATCTGTTGTCTTCGAATTTCGTGAGCATATATAAGCACGCTCCTCGAAATAAAGATTTGTTGGAAGTAAGCGCTCCCTTCTGTCCCTTCCCTTGTCCTATGTTTCTAAACGCGCTACGTCGATCAACTATCCCTAAAACGGTCTGCATCATTTTCACAGATAATACTGTATATTAGCGCACAACAACAAAAGTAATATACAAGGTAAAAAATGAGTCATAACATACACGAAAAAAAGTGACCGGCATCAGCGCGGAATGCACCACGCGAAGTCTCTACCTTGCATTATATATTCCTTTGCTGTTTCCACAAATTCAATCAAAGACACTTAACATCAGCAATGTTTAAAACCCTCGGGGACCGGTACTGCCGCTTTGGTGGAGTGGGCCGCAGCAATATATTAAAATTGTTATTATTAATATATATCCTGTAAACTTGCCTAGCTCTGCACGATGACTCGTTTTCGATGGGAGCTGTGCGCTTCGCTCATCCACTTTTAAAATTGCGGCTCGAGAGACTTTGAGCTTTCACTTGTTCTTAGACCACGCAATTGGTAGTGAAAGCGAGATAATGGGCCCTCGTATATCGTGGCGGGCAGCCGGTGTACGCGGTGGCTGGTATACGTGTCACACGTTTTGATTTTCCGGTTTTGTATCGAGTGAACGAGCGAGGCATTCCTGACCCGATGAGCTCGTTAAAGCATGACAACAAAAAACCGCACGGCTTCTCTTCAAACTTCACGCACAGTAACAGATGACGAGCCCTCAACAAACCGCGCTGCAGCACGCTAACTGCTGTAGGTACCCAGCGAGGTACCAGGGCATGGCGGAAAATGGCGACATTGGCAGAAGTGACATCACATGAACACTATGTTTACGTTCAAGCACATGTATGTGTTTGGTCTTGCTAAATCAAGTATCACATGGAAAATAAAGGACATTTCATTCTTTAGGAAAAACAATGTCATTTTGGGTCTTATTGCTAGTTTTGCTGCGTGTTATTTTTTAATCAAAAGGATGTGATATTTACTTCACTATCAGATTAGCACATTTGTCCCCACTTAGTAGTCAGTGCACCATAGAAGCTTTTTGTCTTCGTTGGTGCATGTGCGCAATATTAAATAGCATCAAGTTACATTTCTCGGCTCCTCTATATTATAAATAACTTCATTTCTTAGGATAGGCAAAGTGATAAAGTAATATGCTTCTTGTATTGAGCCAAATTTCTCAAAATTTTGTTGAGCCTTGTAAAAGACAAGTCCACTTGTCAAAACGTCGTCTCCAGCACCCAACCCTCATTTACAAAATTTTCATGGCTCTCCGATGTGTAATTTTTACTAATAAATACCAATAAAACTCTATCTAGCAAAACCATCTTACGAAGTGTCTAATTTAACGAAGAATTTCCAGTGACCAGCAAATATCTGTAGAATGTAACATCTTCAGACTGATTTAGTTTTTTTAAAGCGGCTATGTAAAAAAGCAGTGATTTTTTAAAATAATTTTGCTGCAGCAGATTTGAGTATGTGCTCTGACACTACCACGTTGAAGCATTTATGTGCCCTCGCTTCACTTTTATGGAGCTGTATGCCATAAGCCTGTGCAGAAGAACAATGAATGCAGCCTTTGGCAGTGCTCTTACGTTCCAGATCGTGACAGAGGTGACGGTGGTTGCTTTTGTTATTTCATGGCTTATGTGACAGAAGGCACTGGTCACTGCTAGCCTTTTTTTTTTAGCTTGGAATGCTCGCACACTCACTGCAATTATTCCCCTTGTCATTGCATATCGGTAACTTGTCATAGCCACATGTCTCCCTGGTCTGCATCACCCAGACATGGTGTCCCTCTTCTATGTCAAACTTGCCCTTACGTACTTTTAAGACACGAAGGTCAGGCTAGAAGTACTCTTTGCTATTCTAAACGGTACATGTTCTTGTAGAAGCCACAAAGATATGACTGTTTTTAATTACAAAATAATGAGAAAACGGGTCTAGGGGAGCTCAGTTTCCACAGTTTATTCATCATATCCTGCATCAAAAATTATAGGGACACATGAAGTAAGCTAGGCTCCCATTGAGAGCATACTAACTAATCACAATTTGTGAACGTGTTCTCTACCTACTAGGAAGACAAAGTATCACTGATACCTTATGAACCTCGTGATTTTATACAGAATGCATTCACGCATTCTCGAGTAGTTGTGTCTCTGCTTCTGCCAATAATCCAAACCTTCTCCTTGTACGGCTCACACTTATGAGAATTGCAATGCGTCAGCAAATGTGCCCCATCTTTATCTTTTAACGAAAACTCATGTTTCTGTGCATGCTCATTCACGCATATTCTTGCCCGGCCAACGTTGATCTTTTGCCGTGGGACAGTGGAAATTCATAAACGACTACGTTGACACATCTTGTGTATGATTGGCGTGCCTCTTACTGCACCCACCTTTGTTGCTTCCATCAGATAGTATACATGAGAATGCTGAGATGATTTTCGTGGCGCAGAAAAAATAATCAGCATGCCATCTCTGTTTGCGACCATTTTTAGGTCGTGTGCAGCTCGGTGCATACACGGTACAAGCTCAGGTCTTGCTGTTCTGCGCTCTTGCTCTACCCCAGTACCGAGGTGTATTCTCTTGATAGTCTAGTGGAGCAACTCGGCTACAGCGTTAAGGAGCATGTGAAGGAACCCAACCACAGACAACCTGTCCAATTGGTTTAGAATAGTCTTCTGCATAACGTGTGAGCACGACCCTGCACATGCATTCTCTGGGCATGGTTCAGCTATGGCCCTTTTCACAGTTTTGGAATGTGTCAACTCGTAAGTGAGCAATTTTTCAGCACACTTAAACAAAAAAGCCAACAGCCGTGACGACTCTGAATGGTAATGCATTAAGCCAAAAACTGCAAAAAGCCAGAAGCCTTCAACCCATGTGTAAACACCAATCCTTTTTCAGCCTGCAAAAGCCTGCTAGAACATTGTTAACAATTAACAATATGTCACGGTGGTCAGTTGGTTTAAAAATAATAAAAATTATCATCATACGTAAGAACTTCCACAACATCCCACTAATTAAAATGTTGTGGAACGTGTAAAAGCGGTTACGGTCAAACATAAGAAATTGCACAGCACAGGAGCAACTTACGAGCTACCTTTAACATAAAACATGAGAAGGGCCATAAAAGCTTATACTGCCATGCATGCAGCATTCATGAAAGCAACCACACCACTCTCGTCTGTGCAACTTCTTATGTAGACAAACAATTCACCGTGCAGGACAGAATAAAATAAGTCTTCAACATCTACCAAGAACAAGTACCCATCCAAGGATTCTTTGAAGAAAGTGGATGATACATGAGAAATTCTCAGTTTAAAATTGGTCTCTCATGATAACCGAGTTTAGCCGCTTCATTAGAAACTGACTAATCATGTTCTGCCAGATACCTCAATCACTCACAATTGTCCTGAATGAAACACCTGGCTTATGCGTCTTGGCCGTAAAAAAACACAGAAAGGGTGTTCTTTGTGCTAGCTGCAGTATGCAATAGACTCTGCTAGTCATGGAAGTTCCAAGTCCTTACTCAGAGCCACTGCCTTGTTTTTCAAAACTCTTGTTTAGATGACTTTTAGCTTGACGAAGCTCATGTAGACTGCTTGTCTTGCCTTGAAGTTACACAAATCTACATCCATTACTACGGAGGCACTACTTTTATCCGCTTGAAATTGGCACGAATTGTTGCACTTAAAGAATGACAACACCCACCAACGTATCCTCCTGATAAAGAGGGTTTTTCGCCCGTTCTTGCCAGAGCTTAAACACTGTTTTATAAGCAATAGTCCCTAACTGCGACATAGACTTTTGCCGCAACTCGTCGGTGCAATGCTAGTAATTAGTGAGCCAGCAACAGAGGTTTAATGGCTACATTTTGGGCCTCTGTAGAGTATATAGCGTACACTTTCTGCAATGTGAGCATTTCCCAGCCAAGTGAGGCCTTCCTCGGTCGCGCGAGCAGTCTTCTTCAGTATGAAACAGCAGGCATGCCTCATCTTCAGGTTCTGGTTTGCCTCAGTAATGGGGGCTGCTGAACGCTTGGCATCGCGACGCTTCTTCAGTGCCAGCCACTCCCGGTCGAAACTGAAGCAAAGTGAACGAAGTAGGTAAAGAAAGCACACCTGCTGCCAGAAATTATGATTTCACATACTTTCGTAACAGCACCAAATAAAGGTGTGACTTCCCAAAAAAGAGCCCTCACTTCTACGCGAACATGCCCTTTCGGGAAAGTCATGCCTTCATTTGGTTGTGTTAGCAAATATGTAAAATTTTAAAATCCGAATTGTGGTGGCAGGCACGCTTATTTATTTACCTCCTTAGTGCAATGTGCTTTAGTTTGAAACTGGAGAAGTTCAAAACTGGAGCTAAAGAAGTTTTGCAATGCCAACCGCATCATACTAAACCAGGCACAATAACAAGTGCCTAGTCAGGCATGTGTTATCAGTCGCAACTCGTCATCTCTCAGAATTCACGGGCTGAAAGCGCCCCGAGGAACCATGCATCTACAGTTAAACAGGCACACCTTTCAACATGGTCACACTTGTGCAAAGCAGCCCTGCATGGCTATTAGGTAACGCGTGCTCCTGGGAACACGTTGTCGGAGCCCACAACTTTCGCAAGTTACCACGGATTAAGCCTGGCTGCAGATGCACTATACAAAGCCGGGGACATGGCTGTACATGGTTCTGCTTAATGTTTCAGACATGTTTCAACGTTGCTAGAAACATGTCGAAAAGCAGTTGGTAGTACAACTACAACACGTAAGCAGTAGCACTGCGATGGTAGTTGAATAACCTGTTGGTATTGAAACCAACCTGCGATGTGCAACAGCTCGATAACAGATGATCTTTTTGTATATCAGCCTTTTTTTATGTCCTAAGCTCTACAAAGGCTTCTCGCAGTTAGCCACAATTTTCCCAACCCTGCGCAAGCTTAATCGATCTTATGCGTGCCAATCCCATCTAGCCTTCTGCCTTTCTTAGCTATTTTTCCCACCTTTTCGTAGCCACACAATCTCTCTAACTGGTCACTTGTCTCTCCCTCACATTGCTTGACCTATCCAGGTCCACCTTTTTTTTGTCAGCTAAAATGTAATTTAGCCCTGTTTGTTCTCTATCGAGCTCTGCTTTTTTTACTATCTCTATGTTATGCTAAACATTTTCTGTTTCTATTTTGCCTAGTTCTTGGTCTGTCGTGGACTTTTTTTTCTTTTTTTTTACTATCATTCAGGTTTCTGCACCCTATGTAAGTACTCGCAGCATATAATAGTTGACAACTTTCTGCTTTAGGGACAGTTGTAAATTGCCTTTTATGATTTGGGAATGTCTGCCATTAAAGCTTTAGCCCATCCATATTGTTTGGTGTATTTCCTTTTCATGAGTAGTGTGTCCTGTGAATATCTGACTTAAGTACATATATATTGTAAGGATTCATTCAAGTGTGCCGTTGTGAACTCTCGCTCGCTTGTTTGAACTTCTAACATTAGACCCTTGTCTTTTACTTATTTATCTGTAGCCCTACTTGAACACTTTCTCGGTTTAGTCCCTCAGTTCCTTGTAGTTCAACGACACCACTGCTGAAAAGCAAAATGTCATTTGCAAAGCGTGAGTACCAAGATATTTTTTGTAAATGTTTATTCGTGTTTTTCATCAACATGGTGGCTCGAATAGTTGTGCTAAGCATGCTGTAAATATTGCTCAGATTTTGTCTCCTTGGCAGATCCACTTCACGAATAAAATTTTTCTGCTCTGCCACAGCTCCTCCCCCATAAAGGGACTTTTGTAGTCGCCCCTCAAGACCTTAATAAAGCTCATTGTCTGTCTGTCTGCTCTGCAGTCTCTGTAGATGTTGTATAGGGCATTCATGCATGTATTACGCACTAGCTACTCTAAGACTGCTGGTATCTCTACCGAGTCGAATGCCTTTTTATTAGTCTCAGCAAGCTAAGTAGATGAATCTGTTCCGTTTCGCAGATTTTTCAGTTTGACAGCGCATGACTATGATCCACAGTGGGACATCTGTTGCTCTGTGTAAAATTCTTCAAATCTTTCATCTCTTTTTTTCTGTATTTGTTTTGTAGTGACATTATTACAGTTAGGTTGTACATTTGATTCGCCAGTACGTGAGGCATTGTGCAGAAAGTGTCACAAGCTTTTAAACACGAGATCTCCATCTTTGATTGGGTCAATAATTTCGCTGCATGATTTTTCGTTGGTGATGTTTTGTAGCACTCTATTCCATTCTCTCAGGGTAGGGTATTCAAGCAGATTCGTTCCTGGTTAGGCTTCTGATTTTATGTTTCTTTCTAACTTTGTTTATATTCACTCACGGAGTTTAAGTGTTTTGTTGAACTTTGGCTTCTTTCTCTGTTAGGTGGCTTATTCGTGAGCTGTAGTAAATGTTTTCTGCCACCTTACTATGGACGTTGAGACTGCTCATTATGTTACTCTATCTGATGGAGTGCGCATCCGTAATTAGTTTCCTGTTGTCATGCTCTGTCCTTTCTTTGAATTCTTCATCTAATTCTTTGGTGCCATAAATCCTTATGTCCGCAATTTTCTTTTTGTTAATCAGCCCTTTTAGCTGAGTTAATTCAACTTTAAATCTTAAGTGGGTAGCCTTTGTAGATTGTTGTCTCTTTTTTCCTTTTTTTTTGTGATTTGTGAAAGTTTCCTTACTTCTTGCCCCAGTTCTTTAACCTAACTACAGTAGCAACTTCGGAGTCAATGTAGTTATGGTTTTGTTCATTTCTTCTAAGCCACAATTTTTTTCTTGTTCAAAGGCCTCGCATACGAGTGTTCTAGGGCAGTGCTGAGAATGCGTGTGACTGTGGCTCTGCTCTATTTTCAGAGGAGCCTTGCGATTTCTCTGCAAGATATAATAATAACAATATTATTAATATTAACAATAGAAATGGCATTTTTGGGTGCCTTAATGTTCCGCTTGCAATTTTTGCGGGATTACTGATGATGATGACTTTGGCATTCAAGCATATGAAAAGATTGTTTTCGTCAAACATTGAAAATGACAGATTAAAAACGAAAACGTATTAAGCACAAATCGCCGGTCATCGCTGCTGTGTCTGAGGTGGTAGCTGCGTTGAATTTCGCTTACAACAACTTAGGCTTACGTTGGCTCGTTGGCACTGCGTCTGCTTTTCGTGAGGAAAAGTGTCATGGCAGCTTCCGGTTTTGTCGTTGAACCAGCGTGAAGTTCAAGCTACGTGTTTATTTGCGGCAAGCACTCTTCCTCACGATAAATCTACTGTTGAGTGACGACAGTGATGAACACAATAGTTCACAGGTTCATAGTGCTACTCGTGTCAAGGACGCGTAAGCTTTCAACCTCTAACTAATCTCCGGGTGAACGTGCTTTCGCACCATTATTTCGTGGCAGTGGTGGTAATACCACTCTGTGTTAATGTACCACAATTCGACAACTTTCTCGCTGCGCAAGTTGCTCGCTTTGTACAGCAGCCGGATGAGATTATTGCAAAGGCTAATACAGATCTTGACAATAAAAATACGACTTTCATTGTTTACCGAGCTTCCGCCGTACATGTTGCGTATTTCTCTTGTTGCGATACGTGTACTCATGATGTACATTTATTGTGTGTGTAATTTAAACACGTTGCTGATTTTCGGGTCGCGTGTCGCGCATCAGCTGTGCCCGATCTACAGCGGGAGCGTTTAAACCAGGGAAAATCGGCTGCGCTGACACTGAGCTGCGGACGAGTCAGCTGCTAAGTGCTGCATAACAAATTTTGGTAATACGTCACATATGGCCCACTTTTCAAGTTATTATGATATTTGAATTAATGAACCACTGAAAAAAAATTTGCAAATGAGCGACGGCGGGGGGGGGGATGTTTTTAACCTTCGCCTAGGAATGAACTCTTCATTGGTTGGCCACCACTCATGCCTCCGGCACTTGACTGCTGGTAATAAAATAAAAAGACGCAATTACTAAATATCCTAATTTTAGTGCTACAGTGTAAAACATCATTCTTTTTGTTTATTTCATAATTTCAGTCTTAGTATAGTACGTACTAGTCTGTAGACGCAAAATGGCAGGAAATAAACGAAAGCTGGCAGAAAATAAACGAAGAAGAGCAATCGTTGTTTCACTAACTCAGTCAAATGATTTCTCTTAAGAAACCAAGACAATGGGTGCATTGAAAATCTACCAAAATACTGACAAAAATGAGCTATTATTAATATGATATATACGAGGCATTACCATTATTATTAATTTTTGAAAAATCTTAAGTGTCATGTTATGAAACTGTTATGTCCGGTGTTGTC
This sequence comes from Rhipicephalus microplus, assembly GCF_043290135.1. Taxonomy (NCBI): domain Eukaryota; kingdom Metazoa; phylum Arthropoda; class Arachnida; order Ixodida; family Ixodidae; genus Rhipicephalus; species Rhipicephalus microplus. The sequence continues at coordinate 280,445,922 of NC_134702.1, read as the reverse complement.
GTCGGCCCATAGACGTACGCGTCGGTCGCGGTAGTCCAAAAAGCTCAGACAGTCTCGAACGGTTAAAAACAAGTTTATTCCTATTCGGATGGAGGCGGCGGCTGAACTGCCAGGGGAAACGAACGGTGGCTCGTTTGCGCCGAGCGGGGGAAGGGGGGAGTCAACATCTGGAAGCAGTTTCAGCATCCGGTCCTTCGCGGGTTCGGAGGCTCGCTCGTGACACAGGGGTGCTTGGAACACAACATCTCCTCCCTCCTTAGATTGTCGCTTGGAAGCGATCTGGGGGCCGCCGTGGGCGCGTGCACGCTCTGGACGCACGAGGAAGAGAAGCCTCTGCTCGCTGGGTGTCGTTTCTCTTGTGTTCAGGGCCGGCGGGCGGCGGCGCCGATTCATCTGGTGCGAGATGCCAGGCTAAGTGGAACGAAGCTTCCGTCGAGGTGGCTGCTTGAATGGGAGGTTCCCTTGGCAAATTACCTGAACGGCGTAGCTGATTAAGGTGGCGGCGTGTGGCCTTTCCACCAATGTGGACGAGCCATGACCGCAAACCTATGCGTTTGAGTGCCGTCGCTTCAACCCAGCCGGGCTTTCTGTGGAACTGGCGGGCGTATATGCGCTGTTCACTTTCAATTCTCCTGCTATGCGGGAGCTTTTCTTCCTCCGACGGTGCTTTCGCTGAGGGCTCCGGGACAATTGCTGTCAGCTGGGTTCTCATTTCTCGTCCGAACATCAATTTCACTGGCGTTTGATCAGTAGTGCTTTGAACAGTGTTGTGCTGTCTGAAGAGAAAGCGCGCGATGCGGCGTTGCATTGTCCCAGTCTGGTCTTTAGTAAGGGCGCGCTTTAGCTCAGCCACGTAGCGCTCGGCTTGTCCGTTCGTAGCCGGGTGGTAAGGAGCTGATTTATCAGACGAGACGCTATTGTCGCTGTAAAACTTGAGAATCTCCGTGGACACAAACGGAGTGCCGTTGTCCGAGACCACCTTGCGCGGTAGGCCAAACGTTGCAAACAACGACCGCAGAGTGTCGATAACTGCTGCCGATGTCGTTGTAGCCATTCGGTTTACCTCCAGCCACTTGGTGTATGCGTCTACAACCACCAGGAACAAACACCCTTCGATAGGTCCAGCAAAATCAATGTGCAGGGTGTGCCAAGGCGTGTCTTGTCTTTCCCATTCAGGAATAGGGGCTCTTGGCGGGCTTCTGTGGTTGCATTGGCAAGGCTGGCAATCTTGAACTGTTAATTCTATATCATGGTCGATACCAGGCCACCACATATAACTTCTGGCGCACTTTTTCATAGCAACAATGCCTCGATGACCTGCGTGGACAAGCGACAAGGCCTGTTCGCGAAGTGCCGCTGGAATTACAACTCTTGATCCCAAGGTGACGCAACTGCGATGAGTGCTCAACTCCGCAGCTCGCTTGCGGTAAGCGTTGAAGTGTTCACCCTTTAGCTTCTGCACGTTGCCTTCTTGTATAGCTGCATAGACTTCCTTCAAGACAGTGCACTCCTGCGTTGATGCTGCAACCGCGTCAGCTGTTAGCGGAGGGTTCGGCAGCGCCTCGAACATGAGTATATCACCCGGCGGGGGTGGTTCATCTATTGTGGTGTCTAGCGGCAGGCGGCTTAGTGCGTCGGCGTTTTGGTGTTTCTTCTCAGTGCGATGTACGAGTTCGTAATCGTACGCCGACATATTGATGCACCATCGTGTCATTCGCGGGGACAATGTCTGTGGCATTGGCTTCTGGGGACCCATAATACCCAATAAGGGCCGGTGGTCTGTTATGAAAGTCACTTTCCTGCCGGTAATGTACTGCCGAAAGTGATCTGCTGCGTAGACGATGGCAAGTTCCTCTTTATCTAGCTGGGAATAATTCCTCTCTGCCTGCGATAGGGTGCGCGAAGCAAAAGCGATTGGGGCTTCCCATCCCTGGTCGTCAACTTGGGAGAGGACTGCTCCCACTCCGTATGGTGATGCGTCACAGGCTAGCAGTAGGGGTCTCTTTTCGTCGTAGTGTCGCAGAACAGTAGACTTGCGAAGTAGTTGCTTAAGGGCAACAAATGACTCTTGGTGGCGTGGCGACCAAGTCCATGGGACTTCTTTCTGCAGGAACTGATATAGATCGTTGGCCACTGTAGCTCTAATTTCTAAGAACCGGTCGTAGAACGTCAATAGCCCCAAAAACGACTGCAGTTCATGCTTGTTAGTACGCGCTCGTGCTTCGGTGATTGCACGCACTTTGTCTTCAGTGGGATGGATACTCTGTGCGTCAATTTGATGTCCAAGAAACTTCACTTCAGGCACCGCAAAAACACATTTTTCTTTACTGATGCGCAAATTAGCATTTGCTAGCCTTTCAAAAATGCGCTCCAAGCGTTCTGTGTGCTCTTCATTGGAGGCGCCACCAACAATAACATCGTCCAAGTAGACGCAAACACCTGGGATCCCGCTAAGTGTAGACTACATAAATTTCTGGAAGATTGCTGGCACTGCAGATATTCCGAATGGTAGCCTTTTAACTTTGTAAAGACCCTTATTAGTGTTTATCGTGAACAGTTCAGACGTTGATTTGCTCACCTTCAGCTGCTGGTAGGCTTGTGTCAAGTCCAAGGTGCTGAAGATTTTTCCACCACGAAGCGTGTAAAAACCTCTTCCGATGTCGGCAGTGGGTAGGAAGATGCTTTTGTCGCCAGGTTGACAGTGCTCCGGTAGTCTCCGCAGAGGCGTAGGGTACCATTCTTCTTTCGGACGACAACGAGTGGTGTAGCCTATTCCGAATGTTGCGTCGGTTCAATGATCCCTTGTTCCTGCAGTCGGTCAAGCTCATTCTCGACTGACGTTCGTAGGGCGAAAGGCACCGACCTAGCTTTCAAAAATTTCGGCGTCGCATCCTCCCGCAGCTCCAGTGTAACTGGAGGTCCGTTGTTCCCTGGTATTTCTTCGGAGAAAACCGCTTTGTACTTATCTTGAAGCTGCTCCACTGACGGATAACTGGGTGTGTGGTGAACTCCGCCAATGACCACTCCAAGGGGGGTGAACCAATTTCGTCCTAAAAGGCTTGATCCAAAACCGTGGACGACTAGCAAGGGGAGCTGATGGGTCTTCCCGTTGTAGTACACGTCTACGTTGGCACAGCCCAGCAGTGGAAGGGAATGTCCGGACCACGTTCTCAGCTGCGTGTCGTCTTGCTGGAGAGCAGGCGCGTTCTCACGCCAAGTAGCGCGAAAAGTGTCCTCGCTGATGAGCGTACATGCTGCTCCGGAATCCACCTCAAACCTGATAAGGCGCTGGTGTACCATAATTTCAGTTGTAATCCTCGGTCTCGTTCGGAGGTTCACAACGGCGTTTAAGTCATATAGTGCCGATGACGTTAGTGCTGTTCGGATTGTATCTTGCGTCTGGCCCTCCTGTGCGTCGACATTGTTGTTCCATTGCACTGAAGTCTTCGGTCCGAGCGGTTTGCGCTTCGAGATGCATGCCTTTTCAATGTGTCCCAGTTTTTGGCAAAAATTGCAGGTCGCTGTCTTGTATCGACATACCTGGGGATCGTGCATGTCGTCGCATCGCCAACAGTCGCCTTAGACATGGAATGACCTGACTGTTGACTGGTGTGATGCACCGGCTCGACGTTCCGTCGAATATCCCTCTGCTGGTGACCGGCGCTCTCCGCTCGTTGGGCGATGTTGTAGGCTTTGGAGAAGGTGAGACCCGTCTCCGCGAACAGGCGTTCTTGTAGGCCTGCGTCACGCAGTCCGCACACAAAAGGGTCACGCAACATAACGTCCAAGGGGAGCATAGTGGTGTTAGCAGGTGTGGCAGTCGATCCTCCCTCCTGCGCAGTAGCTGCAGTTGTCGCGGTGAACGTCCCGAAATTGCAGTCAGCAGCGAGCTTTTTGAGAGCCGCTACGTATTCGGCCACTTTTTTGCCTTCCAGTTGGCCTCGCCGTTGGAAGCGGGCTCGACAGTAGACCTCCGATGGCCTTGGGTCATAGTGCTCTTGTAGCGCTGCTACGATGTCGTCGTAGTCAACGGCTGCTGGAGTGCGTGGCTGAATCAGGGCACAGGCTGTGTCGCATGTCTGCTCCCCACACAGCGTTAGCAGGTTGGCCCTCTTCATTGCTGCATCAGTGATGTTGTTAGCCTCGAAATAAAATTGCAGGCGTCCAAACCACGATGACCATGATGAGCCGTTGAATTCGGGTAGCCGATTTGAGAGCCCATGGGTAGCCATAGCTTGTAGCTTGTCAATATTGTTGTTGTTGTTGTTGTTGTTTCCCTGTGGAAATGGCTCGTACCCAAAGAAGGGGATTGGCCGATTTTAAGGTGAATTTGCCCTAAACTTTCAGCAATGTGTCATTCCTACAATTTTTTTTGTAACTTAATTTTGATTTGAAATACCAATATCAATATCGTTGCGTAGCGTTGGTCCAAATCCACTTCCTCGTCGCCACTGTTATGTCCGGTGTTGTCGTCGACCCATAGACGTACGCGTAGGTCGCGGTAGTCCAAAAAGCTCAGACAGCCTCGAACGGTTAAAAACAAGTTTATTCCTATTCGGATGGAGGCGGCGGCCGAACTGCCGGGGGAAATGAACGGTGGCTGGTTTGCGCCGAGCGGGGGAAGGAGAGGAGTCAACATTTGTAAGCAGTTTCAGCATCCGGTCCTTCGCGGGTTCGGAGGCTCGCTCGTGACACAGGGGTGCTTGGAACACAACAGAAACCAAAAACACAGAAGTTGTGAGGAAGACAAGCTTAAAGAGATGAAACATTTGTGAACACGCGTTGTCGCTAGAGCCATCGTCTCAACATGCAGACTTCTTCAAGGCTGCAACTGCCGACCTATCTGAATTGTGTAGGGCATATTAATCAAGATGAAGGGAATGTGGGATACACTGTTGCTAACAATCAGCAAATGACCACAAAACATTTCATATATGTTATACGAACAAGGCCAAAATTCATCCTTTGCCTACCTTAGTGCATTTTGTATATTCTTCATACCCTCTCCTCCAACCTAAACAAAGAAGGGAACGCCACATGCGAAAACGGGGATGTGAAAACAAGAAGTCGGCATGCTGAATTGGGCGAGTTGAAAGCCAATCCCCCGTAATGGGTTGCGCCAGGGTAAATGGGGCAATCAATCAAAAGCCCATGAAACAGGAAAAAAAATGAGGGGCAGGAAGGAGCAAGTGTTTTGCATGGATGGGTAGAAAAGGAGAAGACATTTTGCTGAATTATCTTTGCCTCGAGGAAGCACCACCTGACAATGGGGATAATTAGCCTTAAAAATTCCTTGAAGTTATTTTTTATAGCTGTTCGTTATGTATGTGCCATGTCAACTTGGTTCAAGTGCCCGCTTAGAAACATTTATACTTGTTGGCTGGAATGTATTAAACTTGTGAACAAGGTGCAGCAATTCTTTTTTTTTTCGAAAAGCTGATTACTGTATTTAAGATCTAAGATTGTTGAAGATATGTCCTGCCACTATAAATTGCTGCACCATTGCTTCCAGTCATTTGCCATGCTTTCTTGATGCCTTTTTAATGAAACGTTAACAGGTTGTCCTGTTTGTTCAGTGGAGTTGAGAGCTGTAATAGTTGGTGAAATATCATTCTAACATGTGGCGTAGTAGGGCAATTTCGATGGGGACACAGAGGACAAGAAAAGCGAGTGTCGTGTTTTCTTGTACTCTGTGTCCCTGTCGAAGTTGTGCTACTACATCATGTTAAAATGTCGTCCTGTTTGTGACAATATGTATATTTAATCATGTAGATAATGTTTGAACTAGTGCAGGTAAATTTAGATGTTATACTATGCATAAATCACTTTTAGTGCTTTTAATTCTAACATAATCTTGAAGGTGTTTGCAGGTCTTAAATCTTAGACGACAACAAGGTATTATGTGTACCAAAAAATGCAGGTTTACTTTTGCATGCACTAACATGTTGAGGAACATTTTTCGAAGCGGCTCGTTGCTAGTTAATGTTGCGTAATACTTGCAAAAGATATTATTTCAGTTTGGAAATGCATTTCGATATTTGATTGCAAAGGCTAGCGGCTGGTTAGGCTGTGCTATGGGACATGTTCAGCTAGTGATGATTTCCTCACTTTCAAGCTTCATTTTGGATTTTCTTCAGAGTGTTGAGCAGGTCATTTCGCCAAATGTCTCCTTTGGCTTGCTTTATTGGTGAGCATAGTGATCATTGTCTCTACAAACGCTTCTTAAATGCTTTGCCTGTCTGATGAATATTTCTTCTTTGCCGTGTCATAGATGATGGCTTGTGTAGTCTATGTATTATAGTTGGTTATTCGTTTGCATTATGTAGAGCGTAACCTTTGATTTTTCTGCAAAAGAAAGAACTACAAGACCGCCCCATTAAGACTGACATCTCAAGAGTTCACCACTGAAGGTTAAATTGGGCCAAGCATGTTAGCAGCAAAAACAACATAGTAAACCAAACTAAGATCGTTCTTTTTTTCTCCTTTTTGCCCGGTGTGACTGAGGGTGGAGTCCGCTTTTCCTGCACATATTTCCTCCTCAAAATTTATTTATTTATTTACTTATTTAGTACATACTGCGAACCATAAATAGACCAAGCAGGAAGGGCACATCACATAAAAAAAACAAGAATAACATGCACCATACATAATGCAATTCACTCTATATTTATATCACAATAAATGGGGATCACATAATTTGTTTCAATAAGACACCCTCCGTGGAAAGAAAGAATACATAAAGACATCAGTTCTCGCGAAATATGGGGTAAGCAAATTGAGATGGTGATGTCGGGTCTGCCTAGTTGATAGGAAAGATAGATACGGTGATGGATCAATGGCGAGTTTATTGTTAAGTAACACGAAAAGAAAATCAAGCCGTTGTTTGAGTCTGCGCGAAGCAAGTGGCTGAATGCCATCTGCAGTCATTAGTGCAGAGGGTGAATCAGATAGTAAGTGTTTGTTGTGCATAAAACGAACTGCTTTCCTTAGAACCCGCTCAATTTTATCAATAATAAACTTAGTGTAAGGATCCCATACTGTGCTGGCGTATTCTAATTTAGGTCTTACAAAATAAAAATAACTAGGAAGCTTTACAATTGGAGGGCAGTTACGCAGTTTATGTCTTAAAAAGCCGACTTTTTGGAGGGCAGCTGAACATATGTTTTCTATGTGAACGTTCCAGGATAAATTGTTAGTTATGGTCAAGCCCAAATATTTATAGCTAGTGACCTCTCTCAGGCATGACGGCCCTAGTTCGTAGATATAGTCTAGCGGATTTTTTTGACGTGTCAGACGCATACAGACACTTTTGTCTACGTTGAGGGTCATTCCCCATTCATTACACTACTGATCTATATTGGAAAGATTTGTGTTAAGTTTGTTTTGATGATGAACAGAGTAAATATCACGAAACAAAACACAATCATCGCCAAATAATCTAATTTGTACTGTAGGTGTTATGACATTGACAATATGGTTGATATAAATGAGAAGAAGCAATGGCCCCAGTACACTTCCCTGGGGCACACCTGATGAGACATGAAGAGATGGTGAACGGTGGTCATTAATGGCAACAAACTGTCACCAGTTAGTAAGATATTCGGCAATCCAGTTTACGAGAATGTCTGGAAGGCCGATCCGCTTATGTTTTTGAATCAGTTTATCATGAAGTACTCTGTCAAACGCTTTAGTGAAATCTAAGAAAATTATGTCCGTTTGCCTATTGTCATCAAGATTTAGTGCAAATATGAGTGGATTAATGTAACCAATTGCGTTACTGTTGAATATCCCTTTCTAAACCCGTGTTGAAATTGTGTCAAAATAGAATCTTGGTCCAAAAAAATTTACTATTTGGGTGGCAATATTATGTTCAAATAATTTACAGCAGGATCACGATAGAGATATAGGACGATAATTTTGAGGAGAAAGACGGTTCCCTTTTTTGAATACGGGACTAATGCGAGCGGCCTTCCAGTCACCTGGTAGCTTTGATGACAACAATGAAACAAAAAAAAATTTATACAGGAATTTTACGACATGTTCAGCATACCTTTTTAGAAACATATTTGGCAGATAATCCGGTGCACACGATGTTTTGGACTTAAGGTTTAAAAACATCGCGAATACGCCAGAATAAGACACAAAAGATGCTTCAGATGGGCCGAAAACTTTACCGCTTGGTGCGTATGTACTAGAACCAGAAAACACACATTGAAAATACGTATTAAAATGCTCAGCCACCGCTTTCTGGTCAGTAACAAACACACCCTCAATTGCTATTTCTGTCACGGGTTTTTTTTTTGTCGGCAATATAAAATCCAGAATTTACTTGGGTCATTTTTATGAAATTGGGCAACAGTGTCATAAAGTAGCGATCTTTAGAGGAGCAAACAGCCCGTGCAAGGCTGACCTTGAGGGTTGAAAGAGCACTAGTCTGCGCTTGCTTTTTCCGTAATCGCTTTTTTTTTCGCTTCAAATGAATAATATCGCGCGCATTCCAAGGAGTTTATTTGTGAACCTTCTTACGTTCATTGTCTATGCCATGGTGACACATTGCCTTCAATCGGTTCCTTTTCACTTGTCTCTGCCCTGTTCATTTTTCTTTTCTGATTGGCATTGCCTGCTATATGTTTATGGTGTGGGCAAAGGATTTGTACTTTTTTCATACCTCACAGCAAAGAATGTTTCCATAAATACCATAATATCTAAGAAGTTAATTTTACTGAAAGGGTGGTGCATGGTAAATTTACTACAAAGATGAAACTTCTTACAATTGACAATCATTGCAATTGTCATGAATGCATGTCATAAAGGAAGCTAGCAGCAGAGATATTGAATCTATTCTTCAAAATGATTCTGTTTTCAATAATATCAGTGTTACCTCAAGACAACTTATCCACTGAAAGATAAAAAACAACATGTAAACAAAAAAATGCATGTGTTAGTCTCTGTTTATGATAGAGTTGTAGAGAACAAGTGGAATAAATGTCATGTTTTGCCACTATTGAATCAATGTGGTTGAAACTGTGGAAGGAAACTCTGGAGGGATTTATAGGCCTCTGCTGCTGTTGTCTCGAGCAGTTGGTTCCCTTCACTGCAGCAATGCGACATGGGTGAAATCACATTGTACAATCTCCGTACTCCCAACACCAGTTTGCTGTGCACCTTTGCACTTGATTCACAAGCTTCTTGTGTGTTTTTTTACAAAAGCATTACAAGGATACTGAAGAGAAACGGTGACCTTGTTTAGATCGACAAACTGCACTCTGAGTACTCTAATGCCGATGCCATATGTTTCACTATCCCAAGTTCATTATTAGTGGAGAAAATTAGGGTGAAGTTTCACTATTGAAAGTTGTGCAGAAATGTCCATGCGTGACGTCAAAAGTTTTTAAATGTATTATTCACAATTTTGCGATTGGCTCGGTGATATTTTCTGAAACTTCATATGCTAGGTCTATGACACCCAAAGATGATAATGTCCTTCATTTTTATTGAATATAAGCTATGTAGAACCCAGTAAATGCCATCAAAGTTAATGATGTCATGGTGTTTGGTGAGACATTTTCTTTGCACGGTTTCGCACTTGCCAAGCGTCGTGTCGTGGTAAGAGTGGTGGTGTGAAATCAAACTTCAATAGTATGCAAAAAATTATTTCGTTCTTTAGTGTCCTTTCAACACCCCCCAAAAAATATTAAGAATGATGTAGAGTAGCTGACCAGCTCATTCACCTGTCCCAAAGAAAAATGAAGGTCACTGTTGTTGTATTGTTGGGTGTATCACATCTCAATACATATTGTCACGTGCTTGCCCAAGAAAGACGATGACAGTTGCGCATGTGCCACGAAGGACTACGAAATGGACGAAGAAGAAGAACTCGCTTGCGCGTTCTAATTAAAAAGATCGACCTGCTTCTGTTGTCTCAGTCTCTACGGCAAGACCTCTGTTTTGACGTCGTGACACTGGAGGAGGGGCTGGAGCCTACAACCTGACGCAGGACAGTCTTGCTCGGACCCATTCACCTAGTCCAGAGACTCTGCCCCTCATCACGACTCCGGTGCACCGATTCAGTCGGCGCCTACTAGGCCTAAGTCCGGAGTCCGTACCTGTTCCACCTCTAACCAGCATGGCAGCTCCTACCACATCCACGGCTACCCTTCCATCGCAGACCACACTTCCCTCCCAGGTGACGAACATCCTCGCGTTCCTTAAGTTTTCCATGGGGAAGAGTACGAGGATGTCGAGGACTGGCTCGAACAGTTCGAACGGGTCGCTGTATCTAACCACTGGAACGAACAGCACAAACTTGGCCGTGCATATTTCGCCCTGGAAGATAGCGCTCGCACGTGGTACAAGAACCACGAGGCTACTTTCCAATCTTGGGAAGATTTCCGCCGAAAGCTCCTCGCCACATTTTTGAACACGGACCGACGAGATCGCGCACAGCAACTGATTGAGGCTCGCGCACAAAAACTCAACGAAACAGCCGCCATGTACGTAGAGGGTATGATCCGTCTGTTTCTACGAGCTGACCCTGACATGCCCGAGGCGAAGAAGGTGCGTCACCTAATGCAGGGTGTTAAAGAACCAGTGTTTGCGGGCCTCGTGCGAAATCTACCTACAACAGTAGATGAATTCATAAGAGAGGCGACTGTCATCGAGCGCGCACTGCGACAGCGATACCGACACTTTGACCGCCTGCCGAACCACACGGCAGTAAGTGCTGCAGCTCAGAACACTGCCGTGTGTGAAAGTTCCCTGCGACAAATGATTAGGGAAATACTGCGTGAGGAACTTCGGGCCCTCTGCGTCCCTCCTACCCAACCGACCGTCGCATCTGTTGCCGAAATCGTCCGCCAGGAGTTGAGGCAAGCCGTTACACCACCGGTGCCAAGTCCTGAGCCACATCCAGCGAGCTACGCTGATGTGGTCCGTCGTCCTCCACCGTCATTTGTGGCGACATCCTTCCAGCCACGACCCGCGGCCGTACCTTGGTGGCAACGGGATTCCATGAGACGACCACCATTTCGCCGAACTGACTTGTGGCGCATGGCCGACCGTCGACCTATTTGCTTCCACTGCGGAGAACCAGGTCACATTGCTCGCTATTGCCGTCATAGTGATTCCGGCTTCGGGAAATTTTCTCGTCCCGCTTCTTTCCGCTCTGAAGACCATCGTGCCCACGATGCCGATCAACTGTCGACTGGCCAAGCAACTACACCGCGTCGCTGGCGATCTCCATCTCCTGCGCGTCACCGTGACTTCCCTCAGAGCTACGCGGACGTCACCAGAGGCCGTTCGCCTAGCCCGCGCCGGGGAAACTAACTGCTGCGACCTCCGGGGGCAAGGTTGCCAATCGTCGAGACACCGAAAAGTTCCCCCTATCATCGCAAGAAGGTATGACGACAACCACGACGAATACGACGACGAATACGACGACGAATACTAATGCCGGTGAAGTTGTACGTGGTGATCTTGGCGTTTTCATTGATGGACATTACGTTACAGCACTGGTCGACACTGGCGCCGACTTCTCAATCATGCGACAAGAACTCGCCGACCGCCTTAGAAAGGTCAAGACACCGTGGACAGGGCCACACATAAGGAGTGCTGGTGGTCGGCTGATGATTCCCACGGGTAAAAGCACCGCTCGACTTCGCATTGGAGATTCTAGCTTCGTGGCCACTTTCGTCCTGTTGCGAGACTGCTGTAAAGAGCTAATTTTGGGCATGGATTTTCTTCGAGATCATGGCGCTATTATCAACATCCCTCAACGTATGGTGACGTTTTGCACACATCCGTATGTCGACGACAGCAGCGACGAACTACGCGGCAGTTTGCGAATAGCCGACAATGTGACGCTCCCACCGAGATCCTGCTGCCTTGTGTCTGTGTCCAGTGGGGGGCCTTCATATAAGGATGTGATAGTGGAGCACATAGTCGCTCTTTTGCTCACTCAAGGCATTTTCATCGCGAGAGGCATCCTAACGCTTACTGGTGGACAGGCAGAAGTGCTCCTTACAAACTTCAGTAACGAGCACCGTCAAATCCAGAAGGGTACCGCAATTGCCTACTTAGACGATATAGACCAAGCCGGGGATTGCTGTGCTTTGCAACCAGATGACGCGACATTCCCTGCCTTGACAACTTTGTCGGTAGACATCTGCTCCACGCTACCATTCTCTAATAGGAAGCGTCTGCTTGGACTTATACACCAATTCGAAGACTGCTTTTCGCGTACGTCAAAGGTCCAGCGGACACCATTGACCAAGCACCGCATCATCACCGAAGACAACACGCGACCGATTCGGCAGAACCCCTACCGTGTGGCTCCGAAAGAACGCGAGGAGATTCAGAAGCAAGTACAGAAAATGCTCGTGGATGACGTCATACAACCTTCGAAAAGTCCTTGGGCGTCCCCCGTAGTTTTGGTTAAGAAAAAAGACGGCAGCTTGCGTTTCTGTATTGATTATCGCAAGTTGAACCAAGTCACGAAGAAAGACGTCCATCCACTGCCTCGCATAGACGATTCACTCGATCGGCTGCGTCATGCGCGCTATTTCTCTTCAATGGACCTCCGAAGCGGCTACTGGCAGATAGAAGTCGACGAGAGAGATCGTGAAAAAACGGCCTTTGTGACGCCTGATGGCCTTTACGAATTTAAGGTGCTTCCTTTTGGGTTGTGCTCGGCGCCAGCCACTTTTCAGCGTCTCATGGACACCGTACTATCGGGCCTGAAGTGGCAAACATGCTTGGTCTACCTGGACGATGTTGTTGTATTCTCAGCATCATTCGAGGAACATCTCAGCCGTCTATCCACCGTACTCCAAGCCATACGCTCGGCCGGCCTGACTTTAAAACCAGAAAAATGTCATTTTGGTTTCAACGAACTCAGCTTCCTAGGCCACGTCGTCAGTCACGACGGTGTTCGACCTGACCCGGCCAAAATAGACGCCGTAGCGCAATTTCCTGCACCCCGTGACAAAAAGGCTGTGAGACGCTTCTTAGGGTTGTGCGCCTATTACCGGCGATTTATCGAGGACTTTTCGTCTATTGCGGCGCCATTGACACGACTCACACGTGAGGACGTCCCCTTCTTTTGGGGTGAACAGGAGCAAATGGCATTCAATGAACTGCGACAACGCTTGCAAACACCTCCAGTCCTTGCGCACTTTGACCAGGACGCCCCTAAAGTACTTCACACTGACGCCAGCAATGTAGGTCTAGGTGCCGTTCTAGTGCAGTGGCAAGACGGCTGTGAAAAAGTAATAGCCTACGCCAGCAGAACTCTCTCTCGCACGGAGGAGAACTACTCGACCACCGAGAAGGAGTGTCTCGCCGTGGTGTGGGCAGTCATCAAATTTCGTCCGTATTTGTACGGTCGCTCCTTCAAGGTTATTAGCGACCATCACTCTTTGTGCTGGCTCACCAACCTTAAAGATCCATCTGGTCGTTTGGCGCGCTGGAGCCTAAGACTTCAAGAGTTTGACATGACCATCGTCTACAAATCTGGGAAGAGGCACACCGACGCCGACTGTCTCTCACGGTCGCCAGTGGAAACTGTCGCTCCTGATGACGAAAACATCGACGCGGCATTCTTGGGAGTTGTCAACACAGCCACTATTGCACGAGAGCAGCGCAGTGACCCTGAGCTGTTACCACTCATTGAATATTTAGAAGGACGACGTAAAGACGTGCCGCGGTTATTCGCTAGAGGACTGCCATCTTTTTGCTTGCGAAACGATGTTCGATAAGAACGATAAGAAAAACGATAAGAAAAACTTCTCACCAACTGGTAACCCGCACTTGCTTGTCGTACCTGTTTCTCTTCGAAAAGAAATTATGGAAGCGTGCCATGATGAAGCAACTTCTGGTCATCTAGGCTACACCCGAACATTGTGCCGACTACGATGCAAGTACTACTGGCCAAAGTTACCTGCTGCTGTTAACCATCACGTGCGAACGTGCACCGACTGCCAAAGACGCAAAGCGCCTCCCAGCAAGCCAGCCGGTCTTTTACATCCAGTCGAAGCACCAGAAAAGCCGTTCACCCAGATTGGAATGGATTTCCTGGGTCCCTTTCCAACTTCCACAACAGGGAACAGATGGATTATTGTGGTCACTGATTACCTGTCCCGTTATGCGGAGACTAAAGCTATGCAGCGTGGCACAGCAGCAGAAGCCGCGCAGTTTTTCATCGAAAACATCGTCTTTCGGCATGGCGCTCCGACAACAGTGATCACAGACAGAGGACCTGCCTTCACCGCAGAGCTTTTGGAGTCGGTTCTCAGACTCAGTGGTACAGCTCACCGGAGAACAACTGCATACCATCCGCAGACAAACGGACTGACGGAGCGCCTCAATAGGACCCTCACAGACATGATCAGTATGTACGTTGACACAGAACATAAAAACTGGGATCAGATATTGCCGTACGTGAACTTTGCTTATAACACCGCTCGACAAGAAACCACTGGAATGACACCGTTCAGTCTGATCTATGGTCGCGAAGTCATGACAACATTGGACGCCATGTTGCCGCATGAGTGTGACGACATCCATGTAGACGCCGAAGAATTCACTCAGCGTGTTGAAGAAGCCAGACAGCTCGCGCGCGTGCGCATGTGTCATCAGCAGCATCAAGATGCACAACGCTACGACAACCGGCACAAGTTTGTTAGCTACTCACCAGGCGACAAAGTGTGGGTCTGGATTCCGATACGTCGACGTAGACTGTCTGAGAAACTGCTAAGACGGTACTTTGGTCCATACAGCGTCACGCGACGCTGGAACGACGTGAACTACGAAGTTGTTCCCGACACTAATTGTAGTTCTAAGCGCCAAAAGCGTTTGCCCGAAGTCGTGCACGTCGTGCGTATGAAACCATATTTATCGAGTTAATTAGCTCCCGGTTACCGTTTTCGTACGACCACTTCATACGCCTGGTAGAGCACCTAAGTTGCGCATCCGGACGATGCTTCTTTCGGAGGGAGGCAAATGTCACGTGCTTGCCCAAGAAAGACGATGACAGTTGTGCATGTGCCACGAAGGACTACGAAATGAACGAAGAAGAAGAACTCGCTTGCGCGTTCTAATTAAAAAGATCGACCTGCTTCTGTTGTTTCAGTCTCTACGGCAAGACCTCTGTTTCGACGTCGTGACAATATAATCCTAGGATGATGGAGGATAGGAAGCGTGCCAGAGAGGACAATTTATTGCAACAGACACACATTACACGTACATTTGAACGAGCCCGTTCACTGCTTTTCTCAAACAAGCAAAAAAATGCAGTCTCACAATTCTGCAGCACTGTGGTATCTTGTGGGGCGACGTTCATACGACCAAGCAGACCACTACGAAGATGTCTTTAAACAATTTAACTGTTTTGCGCTCCGTTAAAAAAGGTTTGCAGACAAGATAACTGGGTCATTAGCCACTCATCGCAACAAAAGAAATGACATGTCCAGTTTTTGTGATGGTACTCTCTTACCATTATTTACGAACTAAATTGGAACAACCAAAACAACCGCTAAACAAAGCACATCGCCTTTTGAAGGCATCTATTGGCAAACAAAAAAATGAATTAGGGCCGTTGGATAGGCGCTGATAAAAACAGAAGCAGGCACGCTTTCTTCAGCTGTAGGTTGAGAGTACAGCAGCCAGTCGCCGCTGAGTGCAGTCCATGTGTTCACGTTTTTCCTTTCATAAAGGACAATGGTGAAGTTTTCAATCCATCTGAAGCATCTTTTGTGTCTTATTCTGGCGTATTCGCGATGCTTTTAAACCTTAAGTCCAAAACATCGTGTGTACCGGATGATCTGCCAAATATGTTTCTAGAAAGGTATGCTGAACAGGTCGTAAACTTCCTGTATAAAATTTTTTGTGTTTCATTGTTGTCATCAAAGCTACCAGGTGACTGGAAGGCCGCTCGCATTAGTCCCGTATTCAAAAAAGGGAACCGTTTTTCTCCTCAAAATTATCGTCCTATATCTCTAACATCATCCTGCTGTAAATAAATTGAACATATTATTGCCACCTAAATAGTAAATTTTTTGGACCAACATTCTTTTTTGACACAATTTCAACACGGGTTTAGAAAAGGATATTCAATAGTAACGCAACTACATTAATCCACTCATTTGCACTAAATCTTGATAACAATAGGCAAACGGACATAATTTTCTTAGATTTCAGTAAAGCGTTTGACAGAGTGCCTCACGATAAACTGATTCAAAAACTTAAGTGTATTGGCCTTGCAGACATTCTCGTAAACTGGATTGCCGAATATCTTACTAACCGGTCACAGTTTGTTGCATTAATCACCACCGTTCACCATCTCTTCATGTCTCATCAGGTGTGCACAAGGGAACTGTACTGGGGCCATTGCGTCTTCTCATTTATATCAACCATATTGTCAATTTCATAACACCTACAGTACAAATTAGATTATTTGCCTACGATTGTGTTTTGTTTCATGATATTTACTATGTTCATCACCAAAACGAACTTAACACAAATCTTTCCAATATAGATCAGTGGTGTAATGAATGGGGAATGACCCTCAACGTGGACAAAAGTGTCCGTATGCGTCTGACACGTCAAAAAACTCCGCTAGACTATATCTACAAACTAGGGCCGTCATCCCTGAGAGAGGTCACTAGCTATAAATATTTGGGCTTGACCATAACTAACAATTTATCCTGGAATGTTCACATAGACAACATATGTTCAGCTGCCCTCCAAAAACTCGGCTTTTTAAGACATAAACTGCGTAACTGCCCTCCAAATGTAAAGCTTCTTATTTATTTTTATTTTGTAAGACCTAAATTAGAATACGTCAGCACAGTATGGGATCCTTACACTAAGTTTAATATTGATAAAATTGAGCGGGTTCAAAGGAAAGCAGTTCATTTTATATACAACAAATACTTACCATCTGATTCACCCTCTGCAATAATGACTGCAAATGACATTCAGCCACTTGCTTCGCGCAGACTCAAACAACGGCTTGATTTCCTTTTCTTGTTACTTAACAATAAGCTCGCCATTGATTCATCACCGTATCTATCTTTCCTATCAACTAGGCAGACCCGACATCACCATCCCAATTTGCTTACCCCATATTTCGCGAGAACTGATGTCTTTATGTATTCTTTCTTTCCATGGACAGTGTCTGATTGGAACAAATTATGTGATCCCCATTTATTGTGATATAAGTAGAGTGAATTGCAGTATGTATGGTGCATGTTATTCCTGTTCTTTTATGTGATGTGCCCTTCCTGCTTGGACCATTTATGGTTCGCAGTATGTACTAAATAGATAAAGAAATAAAATAAATAAATAAATAAAAAAATTTGAGGAGGAAATATGTGCAGGAGAAGCGGACTCCACCCCCAGTCGAACCGGGCAAAAAGGAAAAAAAAGAACGATCTTGGTTTGGTTTACAATGTTGTTCTTGCTGCTAACATGCTTGGCCCAATTTAACCGTCAGTGGTGATTTCTTGAGATGTCAGTCTTAATGGGGCGGTCTTGTAGTTCTTTCTTTTCAGAAAAATCAAAGGTTACGCTCTACATAATGCAAACGAATAGCCAACTATAATACATAGACTACACAAGCCATCATCTATGACACGGCAAAGAAGAAATATTCATCAGACAGGCAAAGCATTTATGAAGCGTTTGTAGAGACAACGATCACTATGCTAACCAATTAAGCAAGCCAAAGGAGACATTTGGCGAAATGACCTGCATCCCACTCTAAAGAAAATCAAAATGAAGCTTGAAAGTGAGAAAATGATCACTAGCTGAACATGTCCCATAGCACAGCCTAACCAGCCGCTAGCCTTTGCAATCAAATATCGAAATGCAATTCCAAACTGAAATAATATCTTTTGCAAGTATCACGCAACATTAACTAGCAACGAGCCGCTTCGAAAAATGTTCCTCGACATGTTAGTGCATGCAAAAGTAAACCTGCATTTTTTTGGGTACACATAATACCTTGTTGCCATGCTGACCATGACTGGTAACGTGGGAAGTGTGCCCTCACAAGCTCAAAGGCTACACATGGCTGAAGATTGCCCCCATTTACACAACTTGTTTATGAACATGAGAGTTTCACTGTGGTGAACTAAAACTTGAAACATTGCAAACGTATTTGGTATGCTGTGTTTCTTCTAGGTTCCTAGTACTTTAAAGTGAGAGATGCACACTGGCCCGAGCGCTACCTCCAACTTCATACTATTGTAAAATCCCAAGAAACCACCCCCTTGACGCTGAAAGATGATCTGAAAGGGGGCCCTTGCTGGGTCTTGAACACGAATTCAATATAGAAGTGCCTTTTAGATAAATGCACACCTGTGTTTCTAATGAAATCCTGTTTTAAATACACATGCATTTACTGTTTTACAGACCAGAGGAGAATCCTTGTGTGAAATTTCAGGTGTTATGACAAGGCGGGAAAGATGTTCTACAAATGTTCAGACAATTTGTGACAACTCAGAATGCGGCCTCGAGACATCACACTGTAAAAATGTTAAAAAAATCTTGCGCATATATAAGCTATCCCAGAACTTTGGTTGCAAAGAACTGCTGCTGCAGAATTCCGTAGTGGAGAACAGGTTGAAAAATTGTTGCGGGAGGGGAGGGGGCGCTTGCTCTGTATTTTACAGTGCCCACTCGCAATTGATATTGGAATGGAAGCACTAGCATGTGCTTTTTTCATAGCATTGCCAGGGCTGGACAAGAGGCCCATTGAATGTGACTAGCCCTACAACCAAGGAACGCTTGCCACCGATTCAGCTGCTCTGTCTGCGAGTGTTCTCTTCACACTATTTTAACTGTGCGATACTTTACAGTAAAAATGCACACCTATTTTCATATTTGTGTGTTTCAACCAATTTTGCTTTATATCTGCAGTCTGAACAAAGTGGACACTTATTACAGTTTCTTATGAGAGTTTATGCTTTGAATTGCAGCCCGAGTCATGCACTGAAGTTCATGCATGCACAGCTTACTCACCGCCACCTTTATTTAGTAGGGTAAAGATAGGCTGCTGCTTGAATTGTACAGGAAAATAAAGGAGGCGGTAGGGTAATTTGCCATGTCTGTTACAGGTAGGTGTACTTGCTGCCAAGGAACTCAAAGGAGGATAAGTGACAGTAGTGAAAATGAATCTGTACTCCAGCCAAGTGCAGAATGAGCTAAGTCAGGAACACTATTGAAACGAACCACAAGATAAGCATTTTAAAACTGCTAATAAAGCATTGTCTTGGCTTCATCATCCAAAATGTGGTCGTTTTCATAATTTCTTTATTTTTCCTGCATCAAAAACCTCAAGCTGAGCATTCTGTTGTTATTACTCGCACATATGTTTGCGAGTGCTTATTTTGCTGCAATCTTGGATAGGATATCTAGTAAATGTGCTCAGTGGCAATAATGTTTATGTCCTCCCTTGTTTAGCTTTAAGATACACTTTTTTCTAGATTTGCACTTGTCTCTAATTGCAGAGAACTTATATTGATCCTTGAGGTGTGTAGTAAATAACAAGAACTTTTTCAGGCAAGCTAACTTTATCATTTTCGGTGATATATGGGGTGTAACATCCCAAAACCACCTTATGAATATGACAGACGTCTAACTTTACATTTTCTTGTCAGTAACTTTTATTAAACATATCTATTTGTCCTGAACCATTATTTCTTTGACAGTATAGCTGCATGACTGCTACACAATTATATAGAAATAATTTGCCTAATGAAGAACAAAAAATTTTGTTGATTAGCAAAAGGTGTGTGTATGGGCTAGCTGGAACACATAACCAACTGTTTCAAACATCCGCCCATGTAGTAAATATTTCCTGGTGAGCTTGTCTTCTGGTTTGAATAAATGTGAGAAAAAAATTATACTGCTAAATAATGCCATAAATTCTGTGATAAACAACACATTAACGTGAAAAAAAACTGGGAGCAGAATTTTGCAAGCACTGTACAACTGTGCCAGTTTAGAGAAGAATTAATAAAGTTAAGTTCGACGGTTTCATGTCGCAAAACTAAAATCTAGTTATGAGATGCACTGTTTCAAATTAAAGCTGAATTATATTGACCTCATAATCTTCCCGAGTGCACGGAACTAGGACACTAGTACATATTACAACTATTATAATGAGACTCCTGAGGTTCGGAATCAATGCTGTGATCTTGTCCAGAACTGCACGCAGTGGCGTATCTAGAAGGGGGGCGCTGGAGGCGATCGCCCCCCAACCCAAAGCCTGTCAGTATCCCCTCCACCTCTCCTCAGTGCTTGCCGTCCACCTGTTATCACCAAATAAGACAAATGAGTGGGATTCCTTTAACCACACTATAATAGTCTTTATGCTATGATAGAGTTTTTAAGCTAGTAAAAGAATAAAAAGTAATGAGTATGCCCTTCTCTCCGTTGTTACTTTAAGCAATGCCCCTCCCCCTAAAATGATTGGCTGGATCCACCTCTGACTGTACGGTACCATTTTTCATTACCTTAGGGTCACATTAAAGATACAGATTTTCTTCCTTTTAATGAACTATTTCATATTTAAATAAAGACAGCCTCAATTACACTGATGATTTTTAAAGCTACATGTGTAGACCAAAAAAGCATGTATATGCGACCGATGGTATAGCGTCCTGTACAAACAAACAGTATTGCTCATATGCTCTACTGCAGAATGCTGAATAACGTCACTGCCTTGAACAATAGCTTAAAAAGAAACCTGTTTGTGGTGAATGGGAGATGTGACATATTAATCCCGTTTTTGGCATCTAGCATCAAATACTATGCGAAGTCAGAGTGAAATATGACAAAGACAGGCAATAATAATACACTTCCAGTTTATTCAAATCTCTATAACGAGATGCAGAAACATAAAGAAGAGGATAAATATGGTGCTACTACATGTACATGCAACAAAGTTTAAGCTCAATACTAATTACTTAAACTAAATTCTTCTATTTACTAAGTTGAGGCATTTGTTATTAGATCATTTATGATGTGTTTGACAATCTGTGCAAATTCATAGCAAATGAAACAGCACCTGTTAAATCAGATCAAAATACTCTATTCATTACAGTGAAGTTCAATATGCTATGACACCATTTTGGCACGCTAAAGAAAATCTGAATTATTTGTGACAATCTTGAATTCAGAAGCATTTGAATTTCTAGACATTTAATGTTTAGGTATTAGTAGTTTGTTATAAAAGGATAGGAAAGAAGCTATAAAAAGAGTAAAAATAGAGCTTAGTATAACATTGTTCGGAGGCCAGCAAAAGAGCTTATGACCTAGAAAAACTGTTGACTTTCCTTGGTGTTAGCGAAGGACGTTAAAGCTCCATTGCCAAAGACAAGAAAAGGCTTTTTTTTAATCACAATCAAGAGGAGCCTTGGCTTGGCTTTTCTGCTAAGAAAGCACTTTTTTTACCACCAAAGCCTCCTCAGAGGGTGTAATAGCATGTAAAGATCATAAGTACTTTTACCTTCTCAACTAACTTTAACCAGACAAACTTCCTAGTGTAAATGTATGGCTGCAAGAGGCAAATCGAATTTTTTATTATTTTTTTAATGGAGAGCAATGTAGGTTCCTTCTGCTCTGCTGTGCATGAGCCTGCAAGCACAGAAACTTGTGCAAGTACAAAAGATCTGTACATGGTGACAGACTCCCAATAGTGCTGTGATCAAGTGCTCCCAGCTTTTATTTAACTGCAAATAACTTGCTTAAAGTGCCGCAGCTGTTGTTTCGTACCTATTGACCACATATTTTAGACAAATACTATTACGCCGTGCTACGTTCAGTAGGCATGGAGTGCCGTTTGAGGGCTTTTTAAGAACTCATGAACCAGCCGTTATAGATCGTCTGAGCATGTTTTCACAACCAAAAGTTTACACAGACAAATGTTGCAACAATAGAATTTATTATGCATTAAATATGCCAAGCAGTGGTCTTTGAGTTGCAGTTGAAAATTGCATGGTAGTGCATGATCAAAGTGGCAAGGCCCTCCACTGCCCTGGTCCTTTTATTAATGTATGAGACATATTTTATTATTTAAAAATTTGCATTATGAAGTGGGAAAAAGCAACGAGAGTATCACTGGTATTTTTTGCCTAAGATAAATTACTGCTAGATCACGAAAAGAAGATGCACGGACCGAAATACGCCGCACTTAGCTGCACTGTGGAATGTACCATAATGTTAACGTTATCGCGTGCCATAAACATATTGCCACAGCTCGACCATCGCAGAAGACGCGTACCACAATTCGCGTACGTAAAAGCCGCCAAGCAAGTAGCAAGAAAGCCGCGCCATGGAACGCCGTCCTGCACGCGCCACGTTGCTACGCCACTGGACCGGCATTAGACTCGAGGGGCAGAGGAAGATACCGACGAAGTTGGAGTCAGTGAGCAAGAGACATTTTTGGCTGACCATTTTTAGCTTAAAGTTTACGGGCACAAGTTCACCCTAAATAAAGAGTTTATATAGTACCAGGTGCTATATTTATTCGTAACAATCTGGTGGACGTGCTGGGTATGATTCCAAGCCCACCACAGGCAAGGAAGAGAAGCCCAGATCCCAGAAGATTGGAGCCAGCAGAATGGACACCTGTGCTACAACGCACGAGTCGCCGACTACGTGGTGAGTAGTCCGAGTTTGGCCCCCTAATTGACTCATCAAGACCTGTCGAGACCTCAAGCACAAGCGTCACGGCGATGGCCACCCAGTCGATGCCATCTCCATCTCACCTCATTGTGGATTCGCCACGTACACCAGAGGTCTTCCACGGTGAGACCTTTGAAGACGCCGAGGACTGGCTTGAAGGCTTCGAGCGCGTTGCACGTTTGAATGTTTGGGACGAAGCCCGAAAACATCGTTACGTTTACGTCGCCCTGCAAGATTCGGCACGTACGTGGTTTGAGAACCACGAAGCGTCCTTGCTGTCGTGGGACGACTTCCGACGAGAGCTAATCGCAACCTATCTGAACACGGACCGCAAAGAGAAGGCAGAGGTTGCTCTTCAGGCGAGGAACCAACGGAATAACGGGAGCGTGGCCATGTACATAGAAGACATGTCACGGCTCTTCCACCGAGCCGACCAAAACATGGTCGAGGAGAAGAAGTTGCGGCACCTAATGCGCGGAGTAAAAGAAGAAATTTTCGCAGGCCTGGTGCGTAATCCACCGCGACCTGTGGCGGAGTTCCGGTCCGAGGCAACGACCATGGAAAGGACACTACAACAACGGGCGCGACTGTACAACAGAGACTTCAACGTCTCTTCAGTCAGGGCGGAGTCAACAACCCTCCCCACCAACGTTGACGTCCTCCGGGAAACGGTGAGGGCTATTGTTAAGGAAGAGCTCCTGAAACTGCAACTCCCCCAAAGTCCTCCAGCGATGCCCTCAATCGCGGACGTTGTACGTGAAGAAGTGCGGCAAGCAATTATTCAACCGCAGCCTCAGGTGCCACACCACACGCAACCGGAACCTCAGCCACAGCTGTCGTACGCGCAAGTTGTACGGCAAGACATGAGACGCCCGAGCTTTGCACAAGCTCCCGTTATACCACTGACCTTTCCTCGCAGTACGCCACC
Source organism: Rhipicephalus microplus (assembly GCF_043290135.1). Lineage (NCBI taxonomy): Eukaryota > Metazoa > Arthropoda > Arachnida > Ixodida > Ixodidae > Rhipicephalus > Rhipicephalus microplus. Next base: position 280,422,305 of record NC_134702.1, on the reverse strand, counting down.
GCCGATGCCAGAAGCGAGACCCCGCAAAAGTGATGTATGGCGCACGGCAGACCGGCGGCCCCTCTGCTACCACTGGGGGGAGGCAGGTCATCTTTATCGGACATGCCACTACCGTCGGGTCGGGCTACGTGGCTTCCCAGTGAATGCACCCTGCCCTCGTAACGGTGAGCGCCCTTACAAAATCGAAGAATATTTATCTTCGCACTATGCCTATCCAAACACTCAGCGACATGAATCCCGGTCGATTGCACCAATGCCCAATAGGTCGCCGAGTCCACACCCATCATCTACTTTCCCGAGGCGTCGTTCACCAAGCCCGCGACGGGAAAACTAGAACCAGCGACCTGTGGAGGCAGGGCCGCTGATTTTCGGAAAACTGAAAACCCTCCCTCGCTAACCGCATCAGACGACGACACTGACACAACGACAGACAAGCGCAGTAATGGTGACGTGACATTCGAGCTACAAGTCAAAATCGACGACGTCGAAACCATAGCGTTAATATACACAGGAGCAGACTACTCAGTAATAAGTAGCATGCTCGCAAAGAAGCTGAAGAAAGTGCTCACTCATTGGACCGGACCACAGATACGCAACGCCGGCGGGCATTTAGTCAGCCCCGTAGGAATTGCACAGTGAGAGTTGGAATAAGAGACCATGTGTACGTCTGCAGTTTTATTGTTCTCCCTGAATGTTCCCGTGAGGCAATTCTGGGCATGGACTTCCTGCAAGCAAACAGTGCCATCATCGACTTGCAGAAATCTCAAGTTTCTTTCTCTACAGAGAACGCTGTTGCCGTGTGTCATGTGGAGCAACTAATTGTTTCGTCTCTTCGTATTGTGGATGGAGGTGTGACAGTGGCGCCACGTAGCAGCGTGACAGTTTCTGTGAAAAGCGACGTTTTTGGTGAATATGCCGGACTAGCTGATGGAAATATCGAACTGCTGCTCACAAAGGGGATACGCGTGGCGAGAGGTCTAGTGAACTTGCGGAACGGATATACTGATGTGCTATTGACTAACTTTACCAACGAGGTACGACATGTGGCGAAGGGAGCAGCCATAGCATCACTTCATGACTACGTACAAGTCTCAGATGTTTGCACCATAGAAAAAGTACCTAAAACGCCCTCAACAGTGGACAGTGTCCTCGAGAAAATAGATATTGACCAAGAGCTTTCATCTCTGCAGAAAGACCAGATTGTGGAGTTGATCAAGGAATTCGCAGAGTGTTTTTTCTCTTCTTCCAAAGTCGGATGTACGCCTGTAGCAAAGCACACCATTGTAATCGAAGGGCATGTTAGACCAGTATGTCAGCATCCATACCGAGTAGCTCCAAAAGAAAGGGAGGCGATAAAGAAGCAAGTACAGGAGATGCTCGACGACGATGTCATACAGCTCTCCAAAAGCCCATGGGCATCGCCGGTAGTACTGGTGAAGAAGAAGGACAACACCATGCGGTTCTGATGATGATAATGATGATGATCCTTGATACTCTGGCGCGCACCCACAAAGGGGGATCGGCCAAGAACCGGGCGGCAGGATCTTAACTAAAAGGCTAACGGTTTTTCAAACACAACGTAATTGTTGTTGTTGATTACAGAAAATTCAACCTCGTCACGAAGCGAGATGTGTACCCACTTTCATGAGTCGACGATACGTTAGAAAAACTGCGCAATGCTCACTTTTTTTCATCGTTGGATCTAAAGAGCGGGTACTGGCAAATAGAAGTCGACGAACGAGATCGTGAAAAGACGGCGTTTGTGACACGCGACGGACTCTACGAGTTCAAAGTACTCCCATTTGGTTTGTGTTCTGCTCCCGCTACCTTCCAGAGGATGATGGACACTGTGCTCTCCGGCCTCAAATGGCAGTCATGTCTTGTCTATCTGGATGACGTAGTAATTTTTTCCACTACGTTCGAGCAGCACGTACAGAAAATGAGAACGGTACTGGACGCTATTCGTATGGCTGCACTTACGATCAAACCCGAAAAGTGACACTTTGGATTCCGGGAGCTTCAGTTCCTCGAGCACATTTTCAGTTCTCATGGTGTCCACCCAGATCCGCATAAGATCACTGCGGTTGAAAATTTCCCAAGGCCAAGAGACAAGAAAGTGATGCGACGTTTCCTGGGGCTTTGTGCCTACTATAGGCGCTTCGTTGAAAACTTCTCCAAAATTGCGGAACCACTGACACGGCTTACGAAGGAAGGTGTGCCATTCATCTGGCACCAAGAGCAAGAAGACGCCTTTTCTGAGTTACGACGGCGTTTGCAGTCACCTCCCATACTCGCTCATTTTGACGAAGATGCCAAAACAGACATTTATACGGACGCCAGCAACGTTGGCCTCGGTGCTATTCTTGTTCAATGGCCGAACGGGGAAGAAAAAGTTATTACTTATGCAAGCCGCACTCTGTCGAAAGCTGAGTATAATTATTCAGCTACGGAAAAGGAATGTCTCGCAGTTATATGGGCCGTCAGTAAGTTCCGTCCATATTTATACGGTAGACCATTCCGAGCCATCAGTGACCATCATTCATTGTGCTTGCTTGCGAACCTCAAGGATCCTTCCGGAAGACTTGCTAGATGGAGCCTGCGTCTACAAGAATATGACATCACCGTAGTCTACAAGTCTGGCCACAAGCACAATGACGCGGATTGCTTGTCACGAGCACCAGTCCAGAACTCGTCTCCTGAGCATGAACAAGACTCCGCATTTCTTGGAGCTGTGAATGTGTCGGAGATGGCTCATGATCAACAAATGGACAAAGAATTACTTCTGCTCATTCAATATTTAGAGGGGCAGCAAGTCGAAGTACCGCGAGTTTTTGTCCGTGGACTACGTTCCTACGTCCTCCGCAACTATGTTCTCTACAAGAGAAACTTTCAACACACCGGCGAAACGTTCCTACTGATCATACCATCATCACTGCGAGCGGAAATTTTAGAAGCGTGTCATGATGACCCATCGGCAGGTCACTTGGGCATTAGTAGGACTTTGGCAAGAATCCGCCGGAGATATTACTGGCCAAAATTGATGGATTCAGTACAGCACTACGTAAGATCATGTCGAGAATGCCAAAGACGCAAAGTACCACTCCTAAAACCAACAGGTCTTTTGAAACCGATAGAGCCACCGAAAGTCCCGTTTGAGCAGGTCAGAATGGATTTGCTAGGACCATTTCCTATGTCATCGTTTGGGAAGCGCTGGATAGTTGTAGCAAGCGGCTATATGACCCGGTATGCCGAGACGTCATCTCTCACAAAAGGAACGGCAATTGAAGTGGCTCAGTTTTTTCTGACCCAGATAGTGCTGCGACATGGCGCACCTAAAGTCCTTATAACTGACAAAGGAACTGCGTTCATTGCCAGGCTAGTACAGTCTGTCATGAAACTTACGCACACCGACCACAGAAGAACTACCGCATACCATCCGTCAACTAACGGGTTAACTGAAAGCCTGAACAGGACGCTTTCTGACATGATCGCGATGTATGTGGACGTTGAGCATCGGACTTGGGACACCATATTACCGTATGCTACATTTGAATACAATACCGAAGTACAAGAGACTACCCACTTCACGCCATTTCAACTTGTTTATGGTCAGACAGTAATAACGACATTAGACGCGATGCTGCCTGTCAACAGCACGAATAAAGAGGACCCTGACATAAGCGAATATGTAGAAAGGGCAGAAGAGTCGCGACAACTAGCATGAAACTGCATCATTCAACAGCAGGACGTCGACGCGCACCGTTACAATATAAGACGAAGGGACCTTCAGTACTCCCCTGGAGATCAAGTGTGGGTCTGGACGCCTGTATGTTCACGTGGCTTATCAGAAAAGCTTATGCGGCGCTACTATGGCCCTTACAGGGTTTTTCATCAGCTAGGGCCATTAAACTACGAAGTGATCCCTGAAGGTCAAGTATGCACAACACGACGCAGGAATCTCCCAGAAGTTGTACATGTAGTGCGTATGAAACTGTACTACGACAGGAATTGAACAAGTGAACTGACACACGTCGTCTAACACAAGGACAAGTCCTATTGTTTAGAAACTGTCAGCCGGCTCTAAGCATCGGGGCGATGCGTGCTAGGAGGGGGACTGATGCCACAGCTCGACCACCGCAGAAGACGCATACCACCATTCGCGTTCGTAAAAGCCGCCAAGCAAGTAGCAAGCAAGCCGCGCCATGGAACGCCATCCTGCACGCGCCACGATGAAACGCCACTGGACCGGCACGAGACTTGAGGGGCAGAGGAAGGACTCGTTAGCCAAAGCATCTTTAAGCGGACCAATCTTACCTATTTTACCTGATTTTGCCTACGTAACAGCACTCAGATATAGAAAGGCTTGTTTGAACAAAGAAATAGAAAAATTATGATTGGATAAAGTCCGAGACTTCGTACATCTAAGATATTGCTGGAACAAACAGTGGTGTGTATCTCGGCAGTTAGAAACTACAATCACCAGATTACGATGCAGAATTCCACAATATCAAACAACACCTTCACATACAATCAACCCCTATACATAGCCTTCATAGAGTACGAGATGGTGTTTGACTCAGTCAAGACATCAGCAGTAATGCAGGCACTAATGAATCAGGGCATCGAAGAATGCTACATAAACATACTGGAAGAAATTTATAGTGGATGCGCAGCCACTATAAAGAAAGCGGTGGAATTCCAATAAAGGAGGGTGTAAGGCAGAGGTACGATCTCTCCAGTGCTGTTCATCTCGTGTTTACAGGAGGTTTTCGCGACCAAAGATTGGGAAGAGTTAGGAATAAGAGTTAATGGAAAATAGCTTATTAACCTGCGATTCGCTGATGACATTGCCTCAATGAGTAACTTAGGAGATGAATTACAGCTCACAATTACAGAACTGAACATGGAAAGCCGAAAAGTAGGTCTTAACATGAATGTCCACAAGACTAAAGTAATGTGCTACAGTCTCAGCAGAAAAAAGCACTTTGCGAAAGGTGGAGAGACGCTGGAAGTTGTAAAGTAATGTGTCTACTTAGGACAGGTAGTAACTGCGAAGCCGATCCATGAGAGTGAGTTAACTAGAAGAATAAGGATGGGGTTGATCACATTCAGCAAGCATTCTCTAATCATGAATGGTAATCTGCCACTAACCCTCACGAGGAAGGTATATAACAACTGCATCTTGCCAGTATTTACCTACGGAGCAGAAACCAGGAGGCTTACTAAGAGAGTTGAGCTTAAATTGAGGATGACCCAGGGAGAAAAGGAAAGCAAAATGATAGGTGTAACCTCAAGAGACAAGCAGAGAGCAGAGTTGATCAGCGAACAAACCAGGGTTCAGGATACCATCGTTTTAATCAAGAATAAGAAATGGACATGCGTCGGGCACATTGCACGTAGGCAGGTTAACCATTGGTCATTAAGGGTAACTGACTGGATTCTCAGAGAAGGCAAACACACGAAAGGGAGACAGAAATTTAGGTGGGTCTATGAGATAAAAAGTTTGCAGTTATAACATGGCAACGAAAAGCACAAGACCGGGTTGATTGGCAGATCATGGGTGATACTTTGGCCCTGCAGTGGGCATAGTCAGGCTGATGATGATGACACCTTCAATGTACGACGAGGTTTAGTTTTAGGTGTTAAGCAAAAGTGAGCATGCCAAAGTTGCGCTGAAGGCAAAGCACTCGCTTTTTATGCAGATCGCATTTAAAGGTGACCACTTGACACTCCAATCATACAATATATGTATAACGCGATGGTTCACAGTGGCTCATGTCAGCAGAATCCTAACAACAAAATTAGCCAAAAGCGGAGCAATAAGCTTGTTTGCAAGGCCGAACATGTACATGGGCTTCTTTGCAGACGTTTGATATTTTCTAGAGACTTGCTTAAGTATGATGCACCGTTTCTGCGTAATTTTGATGTAATTAGTGGACTGCTTTTTTCTTGCATTGTCATGTAAGCAGCAGCCAAAGAAGTAGAGGCCACAAAAGTGTACAGAACTGAACGGTTTAACTTGGTATAAGCTTTCACGTGTGTTCACCGACAGGGGATATCGCAGTCACAGCTTTTTTTCTCTCTATTTATGCTAATTGGACTACCTGTGCGAGTAGTGGTAATAATGCGATATTCAAACCGCCGGTGCCACACAGACACTTGTGATCGCGGTCGGGGCATCTGCGCCAAACTCGATGCTGTACAGCGCAGCAGCGACAAAGTTGTTGAGCGCGATCAAAATTTCTCGAGAAAAACCGGTATTAGTCACCCCTACACGGTCCGGATCAAATACAGTGCAGCACGACCCCATGCAGCAAGTACCCGTGTGACAGCGTTCACTAAAGCGCGTCAGAGCTTACCGCGCATTCAGAACTAACGTCCACACAGAACAGTCAGCACTCACGCATCACCATATTTGCAAGGAATAACATCGCAATAATACAAACCACCGCACAACACCGAAATAGAGGAAGCGCTGACACACACATAACACAGCCAGCGGCGCCTTTGCATACCCCCACCGCTCCAGCCAGCGCGGGCGCACCGCTAGTCACTGAAGTGCCTAGGGGATGGTCGCGCAATTTGGCACCTAGGCCACGCGCGGTCGTGAGAAAAGCACCTAGCGGGAGGCTACTGTTATTAGTTCGCGCCATGGCTCGCCGTGGCGCTGCAGTCAACTAACTAGGTGACTGGGGTAATGTTCAATGTTTCAATGTTCATTGTTCAATCTTTCTAGGCATCTCCCGTGATCTGCCAATCGAACCGGTCTTGTGCTTTTTGTTGCCATGTTATACCTGCACACATTTTAAACTCATTGACCCACTTAACTTTCTGTCTCCCCTTCGTGTCATTGCCTTCTCTGGGGATCCAGTCAGTTACCCTTAATGACCAGCGGTTATCCTGCCTACGTGCAATGTGCCCGGCCCATGTCCATTTCTTCTTGATTACAACTGTGATATCCTGAACCCTGGTTTGTTTGCTGACCCACTCTGCTCTCTTCTTGTCTCTTGACGTTACACTTATCATTTTGCTTTCCTTTGCTCACTGGGTCATCCTCAATTTAAGCTCAACTCTCTTAGTAAGCCTCCTGGTTTCTGCTCCGTAAGTAAATACTGGCAAGATGCAGTTGTTATATACCTTCCTCCTGAGGGTTAGTGGCAGATTACCATTCATGATTAGAGAATGCTTGCTGAATGTGATCAACCCTATCCTTATTCTTCTAGTTACCCCACTCTCATGGATCGGCTTCACTGTTACTACCTATCGCAAAGTGCTGTTTTCTGCCGAGACTGTAGCACATTACTTTAGTTTTCTCGACATTCATTTTCAGACCTACTTTTCTGCTTTCCATGTTCAGTTCTGTAATTGTGAGCTGTAATTCATCTCCTAAGTTACTCGTCGAGGCAATGTCATCAGCAAATCTCAGGTTGCTAAGATACTTTCCGTTAACTCCTATTCCTAACTCTTCCCAAGCTAGGGTCCTGAAAACCTCCTGTAAACACGAGATAAATAGCACTGGAGAGATTGTATCTCTCTGCCTTACACCCTTCTTTATTGGGATTGTGCCGCTTTCTTTATGGTGGCTGTGCATCCACTGTAGATTTCTTCCAGTATGTTTATGTAGCGTTCTTCGATGCCCTGATTCAATAGTGTCTGCATTACTGCTGATGTCTAAGCTGAGTCAAACACCTTCTCGTACTCTATGAAGGCTATGCGTACGTGTTGATTGTATGTATAGGTGTTGTTTAATATGTTTATGGCACGTGATAACGTTAACATTATGGTACATTTCAAAGTGCAGTTAAGTGCGGCGTATTTCGGTCGGTGCATCTTCTTTTGATGACTAGCAGTAATTTATTTTGGGCAAGAAATATCAACTATGGTCTTGTTGCTTTTTTCCACTTCACAATGCAAATTATCTATGAAGAGATCACATCTCATACATTAATAAAAAGACCAGGGCAGGGGAGGGCCTTGACACTTTCATCATGCACTACCATATCGTAATTTTCAACTGCAACTCAAAGACCACTGCCTGGCATATTTAATGCATAATAAATTTTATTGTTGCAACATTTGTCTGTATAAACTTTTGGTAGTGAAAACATGCCCAGACGATCCACAACAGCTGGTATATTAGTTTTTAAAAAGCACCCAAATGTTACTCCATGTCTACTGATTGTAAAGCACAGCGTAATAGTATATGTCTAAAATATGTGGTCAATAGGTACGAAACATCAGCTGCGGCACTTTAAGCAAGTAATCTGCAGTTAAATAAAAGCTGGGAGCACTTGATCACAACACTATTGGGAGTCTGTCACCATGTACATATCTATTGTACTTTATATGTTTCTGTTCTTGCAGGCTCATGCACAGCAGAACAGAAGGAACCTACGTTGCTCTCCATTAAAAGCATAATAAAAAATCGATTTACCTGTTGCAGCCATGCATTTCAACTAGGAAGTTTGTCTGGTTGGAGTTAGTTGAGGAGGTAAAAGTACTTATGATCTTTAGATGCTATAAGACCCCCTGAGGAGGCTTTGGCGGTGAAAAAGAAAATGCTTTCTTAGCAGAAAAACCAAGGCAAGGCTTCTCTTTATTGTGATTAAAAAAAGCCTTTGGTAGTCTTTGGCAACAACCCTCGGTTGAACAAAGTCTTCACACAAACCAATCACATGTTGGGACTCGCATCATCACAACCAATCGCAGAAACACCTTCATACCAGGCACTACATGGGTTAAACCACGTTACCAAATAAAACACGCAAATGGATAGGTTCTGCGCGTGTGACACTCTCTCCCATGCAGGTCCGTGCAGCCTCCATCGGCAGCCGTTCTCACGCTCGAGCCCCGTCAACTCTCTCGTTAAATGTTGCTTCGTAGAGGCCTCCCTAAGAGCAGTGACTACTGCGTTGGGCTCCGTGCACTTACCAGGTGTGCATGCGACAGCGAGGCGCCCCGACATCCTAACAGCACTCGGTAATGACGTACAGCGGGGGAGGTTAGGCTCGTCTCCCTACCGCCACTATGTCTCGGTCAGTCAAGTGGTCGCGTCCCCGCGTCATTCTCAATGGCACGCGTGCATGTCAACAATGGCTTAAACTCAGACGGTGGCGCCTGACCTTCCTCTTGCCAAACGCTTTTCCGAGTAAGCTTTACCCTTCTAATCCCGAACGGGGGCGACCTTGATGGCTCCGCTCGTGAACCATGCGAACGAAGAAGTCTCCTTTCTTGGCTGTGCTCGGATCTTCCCCGTTCGCCTTTGCGGAACCGATCAGCTTCTTTAGTTGACGGGACGGGAGCTGACTACGCGCTCTGCATCAGCCGCATTATTTGCGCTACATGCAACACGCCGGTAATTGGTGGCTCATACTAACTCCTCCCCCCTCAAGAGTGTTACTGGATACTCGATGTCCAGTAACGCGATACAAAAATAAACAAAAAATTGCTCAATATAAACTCACTCTCGATGCACGCACATGCGTGAACCGATTATCACTTTCATCTCAACAGGAGAACTTTCGCGTCCTGTTGCGAACTAGACACAGCAACACATATACATAATGCTCTCAAATTGTCCTCCGAAAGAAAATACTCTCGTAATGCACAACACTGAATAACGCATTCAGAATGTTAAGTCCACAGCACCAGTCAGTTCGAATTAGCTTGTCATAGGGCACACGCACCTTGAATAGTCCGGTGGAATATTGTCTTTTGAACTCACAGCACCACGCGGTCATTGTCCCAACACGGGAGACCCACTCCATGCGCCCTCCAGGCCCCGCATGACACACTCAAAGAAAGCGATGGACCCAGCGGTATAGGTATATCTAAGTCTTGACGGATCGCACCAAGGAAAAAATATTTATTTTGAACTTACTTCACAAACGCTACCTTATTTAATCTACAATATTATTCCTACACAACACATTAACTACACCTAAAAGAAGTTCTACCACTTAGAGGCAAGCTCGCATCTCAACAACAACACAACAAAAATGCTTAGTACAACAAACAAAACGTTTCCACATCATGCCGGAACTATTAGTTTCTTCGACACATTTACCATCACACATAACACTTAAACGTGCGATGCAAACTCCTGTAGAGTCATTCAATTCACAGAAACTGCTTGAGTGGCTACACAACAACAAGAACAACGAAAAAAATACTCAACCATATGAAACAGACGAAACATCAACTTGTCTCTAAACAATTACATTCGCTGAATTCAATGATCATCCGATATTCGAAATAGGATCAGCAGCCTCGCTCAGGGTGCCCTATTTACGAACAATTTTTGTTTCACCTTTGCCTCTCAATCAACTGTTGACGCTTCCCACTGTGACTGGTTCAGCCTCTCACTAAAAAATGCGACTGATCATTCACCTGCCCCTATCTGCTGGGAGAGACAACCTTTCATTGCTCTTTTCGATGAGTCCGTGGCGAAACAAAAAACTTTGCTGGGGTTGGTTGCCGTCAACTTAGAAAACAACGCCAAGCGCTCTAGCTCAATCAAACGCTACATGTGCCTCTCCGTTTCACGACAGCGTGTTCGACACTCTCAAACCGTCGTTACCGATAATTACTTGACTTTCCACTCAAAGCCTTTCCCAATGTCACCGCTCATCGGTAACATGACATACTTAAACACTGAAAAACGAAAATGCAAAACTAGTTACTACAATAACTTCTGTCTACAGCGATTACATAAAAAACAGTTTCAAAACTTAAAAGAGGCAACCCAGAACAAAAATACCTTGAAAAATCCGGTAGTTCAATCCTTCCAAAAACTTACGGCCCCACTTCACTCTTTAGTCGCACACGTGATGGTCCCGTCCTGACAACCTTTCCTTTTGAACGGGGAATACGCCAGATATAGAACACACTCGTTCCACCGTCGAACCCCAATGCTAGCCGCTTTTTAACGCGCTTTCTCCTGTTTTTTTCTGAGAAGTTACCACCGCAGTGGCGGTCATGCGCTAACACTTTAGCTGGTTCCACTGACTGGCATAACTGCTTTCGGTCCAACTGCGCCCTATCAGTTACCTTGACGTGCGACCCCGTTTTAACCTGACGCCGCACATCGGAAAGTGGCTCATCACGTTCCTTCTCTCCATAGAGAGCACTTCCATTGAATGAACTAAGCCGCGCGCTGTCCACATTAATACATTCGCTGCAACTTTTCAACTGCGCCTGCTCTACAAGTGACGCGAACTTAGTCGTTTGCGGCTCCTCTGCTTGGCCGTCCGGTCTCTCCACTGCACACTGCACGGTGTTAGCGCTAGGGCTAAAACCTCGAGACAAATGCTTTGGCTCCCTCATTAATGAAGCTGTGTAAGAGGGTCTAACTTCCCCTCTTACACAGCTGATCTCTTTCTTATTACCCTCTTTTAGATTGCGCAGTAGCTTTTGCCGGTGATGACGAAGACACTCATAATCAGCGGGACTGAGCATACCGACACACTCGTATTCCACTGATCGGTCTCTGCGCATCGCAATTTTACAGGCTGAGCAGCGCTTCCCGACGAGGTTGGTAAAGCCAGGGGTAAGTAGAGCAGGCGTGCAGTAACATCATCACCAAAAGCGTCTGTTAGCCTTGTTGTGCCCCTACTCTGGTCCAAAACTTCAGCGGGCACTTCATTCTCTCGTACCACTGTTGCATCTGCACCTGTGTCAACGCGTGGAGAACAGGACCTGCTTTCCACGAGAATCTCCATCTGCGGATCCCTCATCAGCGAGTTTTGCACAATTGGAGAGTGTCCCAATGGTGCAATTCGGCTTTCAAATGGTCACTTGTTATGAGAAGCTACGCATGAAATTTCGGTTGTATTAGCAGCAGTGTTATGTGAATGCTCGCAATCTCTTGAAAGTGACCCTGTTTTCCGCAGCCAAAACACGATCTTGATTTGGGGCTGAAATTTGTTCTAGCAAAGGGTTTCGATTGTGGCTTATAATTGAAATTTGCTGTTTCTGCACAGTGGTAACTGCCCTGTCTGCTGTCGAGGTTTTCTTCAAAAATGGCGGCCAACTCCGCCATATTCTTGGGCCTCAACCAACTCTTTACTTAATGCTGAGTTACTAGCGAGCGGAGATTATCTGGCATTAACTGTTTTAGCCTGTCAGCTATCAGCAGCTCCTGAAGACCTTCAAATGTCTCCACTTCTCTACTTCTAACGTAGTAAGTGAACATGGTCTCCAGGCACGCCATCACTTGGCTCCACGATTCATCTGCCTCTCGTTTGATTTCCAGGAACATTCGCCCGCACGTTGGAGTTATTCTCGGCTCTCTTAGCACCATCGTCTGTAAATCAGCACAAGGCGTTACCCAAGCTTCCAATTGATTGGCCACGAAAGTATGGCAGTATAATCGTGCCCTGAATTCCTTCCGCTATACTCAATGCTGCAAAAAGAGCGTCCACATGTTTGAACTAGGCTGGAATCATTGACTCATTACTAGGCATGGGCGCTAGGACTGCCTTCAGCTCTTTCGCGTGTCATCCAATAATAGTATGCTGGTTCCGGTTCCGGCTCCTCTGAAAAAGCGCGCGACAATTTCATTTGCTCTAGTTTAAGCTTGAGCTTTAACACTTCTATTTGGAGCATCAACTCATGGGTGCGCTCCAATTCATTCAGACTGTCCCCTTCCATCGCATCTCTTTCTGAATCAGCCATCTCAAAGAGTGTGCCTAAATGCAAGTGCATTCACTAAGAAAAAAACATTAGGGCCCCGAGAGAGAGAGCACAAAGCAGGCCTCACCTTGCAGTGATGCGTCGCCCGATGCACTTGACAGTTGGAACTGCATCCGTCTCGTAACCAATGCTATGTGCGACGACCACTTCCAATGCAGCAGGTCTCCGCCCGATCACCCCTGTCGCTGACTCAGTCTGTCATATCGACTGCTCTGTTCCTGAAGCAACACCCTGCAGTGCCTCTCCGGTAAGTCCGTCGCTCAACGATGACCTTTGACTCTGCTCTCGTTCACTGACGCGCAGCGCTCTAGCGCTGCCGAACGCCGGGCTCCAATGTTGACTGGTAGGCTCGTACCGAATCTCAATGCTGCTTCTCGCAGCACACCACCAGCTACCGAAGCAGCATGTGTCTTGTCAGCTTCCCGGACATCAGCACCTTCCTCGCAGCGGGCTCTCCACATCCTGTCGACTGCGCCAGTTGATTCCCTCCTCCTCGACAGGCTTCAACACTAGCTAAGGAGGGAAGATGTTTCAGGTTCGGAATGGGTCCCCTCGATGACTCGAGTGCACAATTGCGGCGCGAAGGAAGAGCCGTAGTACGGTGAAGAGACGCTTTATTGCAGCCTCAGGCTACTGCCCGAGTCCAATCCCAAACATTAGCTCTCCTATTTCAGATTCAAACAATCTCTTTTCCACCCTCGGTTCAACAAAGAGTTCACACAAACCAATCACATGTTGGGACTCGGATCATTACAACCAATCGCAAAAAAACCTGCATAACAGGCACTACACTGGTTAAAACCACGTTACCAAATAAAACACGCAATGACCCGCAGGTCGCGGGATCAAATCCCGGCTGTGGCGGCTGCATTTCCGATGGAGGCGGAAATGTTGTAGGTCCGTGTACTCAGATTTGGGTGCACGTTAAAGAACCCCAGGTGGTAAAAATTTACGGAGCTCTCAACTACGGCGTCTCTCATAATCATATGGTGGTTTTGGGACGTTAAACCCCACAAATCAATCAATAAAACACGCAAATGGATAGGTTCTGCGCGCGTGACACTCTCTCCCATGCCAGTCAGTGCAGCCTCCGTCGGCAGCCGTTCTCACGCTCGAGCCCCGTCAACTCCCTCGTTAATTGTTGCTTCGTAGACGATCCCTTAGAGCAGTGACTACTACGTTGGGCTCCGTGCACTTACCAGGTGTGCATGCGACAGCGAGGCGCCCCGACATCCTAACAGCACTCGGTAACGGCGTACAGCGGGGGAGGTTATGCTCGTCTCCCTGCCGCCACTATGTCTCGGTCAGTCAAGTGGTCGCGTCCCCGCGTCATTCTCAATGGCACGCGTGCATGTCAACAATGGCTTAAACTCAGACGGTGGCGCCTGACCTTCCTCTTGCCAAACGCTTTTCCGAGTAAGCTTTACCCTTCTAATCCCGAACGGGGGCGACCTTGACAGCTCCGCTCGTGAACCATGCGATCGAAGAAGTCTCCTTTCTTGGCTATGCTCGGATCTTCCCCGTTCGCCTTCGCGGAACTGATCAGCTTCGTTAGTTGACGGGACGGGAGCTGGCTACGCGCTCTGCATCAGTCGCTTTATTTGCGCTACACGCAACACGCCGGTAATTGGTGCCTCATACGAACTACGCCCTTCGCTAACACCAAGGAGAGTTAACTATTTTTCTAGGTTTCAAAACTCTTTTGCTGGCCTCCGAACAATGTTATACTAAGCACAATTTTTACTCTTTATATAGCTTCTTTCCTATTCTTTTATAACAAACTGCTAATACCTGAACATTAAATGTCTAGAAATTCCAATACTTCTGAAGTCAAGATTGTCACAAATTATTCGTATCATAACATATTGAACTTCACTGTAATGAATAGAGTATTTTGCTCTCATTTAACAGGTGCTGTTTCAATTGCTATGCATTTGCACAGATTGTCAAACACATCACAAATGATCTAATAACAAATGCCTCAACATAGTAAACAGATATTGTATCTCATGAAGAGGGTAACATCATTTACTAAAAGCATTGCTGGTGATCACTATAGTCATAGAGCTAATTGAATTTAGGTAATTAGTATTGAGGTTCCACTTTGTTGCATGTACATGTAGTAGCACCATATTTATCCTCTTCTTTATGTTTCTGCATTTAGCTATAGAGATTTCAATAAACTAGAAGTGTCGTATTATTATCGCCTTTGTCATAGTTCACTCTGACTTCGCATAGTATTTGATGCTAGATGCCAAAAACGGGATTAAAATGTCACATCTCCCATTCACCACAAAGAGGTTTCTTTTTAAGCTATTGTTCAAGGCAATGACGTTATTAGCATTCTGAAGTAGAACATATGAGCAATACTGTTTGTTTGTACAGGACGCTATACCATCGGTCGCATATACATGCATTTTTGGTCTACACTTGTAGCTTGTAAATCATCAGTGTAAATGAGGCTGTCTTTATTTAAATATGAAATAGTGCATTAAAAGGAAGAAAGTCTGTATCTTTAATGTGACCCTAAAGTAATGGAAAATGGTACCGGAGAGAGGGGCATACTCATTACTTTTTGTTCTTTTACTAGCTTAAAAACTCTATCATAGCATAAAAACTATTAATGTGTGGTTAAAGGAATCCCATTCATTTGTCCTATTTGGTGATAACAGGTGGACGGCAAGCACTGAAGAGAGGGGGAGGGGATACTGACAGGCTTTGGGTTGGGGGGCGATCGCCTCTAGCGCCCCCCTTCTAGATACGCCACTGCGTGCAGCTCTGGACAAGATCACAGCATTGATCCCGAACCTCAGGAGTCTCATTATAATAGTTGTAATATGTACTAGTGCCCTAGTTCCATGCACTCAGGAAGATTATGAGGTCAATATAATTCAGCTTTAATTTGAAACAGTGCATCTCATAACTAGATTTTAGTTTTGCGACATGAAACCGTCGTACTTAAATTTATTAATTCTTCTCTAAAGTGGCACAGATGTACAGTGTTTGCAAAATTCTGCTCCCAGTTTTTTTTCACGTTAATGTGTCGTTTATCACAGAGTTTTTGGCATTATTTAGCAGTTTAATTTTTTTCTCACATTTCTTCAAACCAGAAGACAAGCTCACCAGGGAACATTTACTACGTGGGAGGATGTTTGAAACAGTTGGTTATGTGTTCAAGCTAGCCCGTACACACACCTTTTGCAAATCAACAAATTTTCTTGTTCTTCATTAGGCAAACTAATTCTATATAATTGTACAGCAGTCATGCAGCTATACTGTCAAAGAAATAATGTTTCAAGACAAATAGAAAGGTTTAATAAAAGCTACTGACAAGAAAATGTAAAGTTAGACGTCTGTAATAATCATATGATGGTTTTGGCATGTTAAGCCCAAAATATCACTAAAAATGATAAGGAAACCTTGCCTGAAAAAGTTCTTGTTATTTACTACACACCTCAAGGATCAATATGAATTCTCTACAATAAGAGACAAGTGCAAATCTAGAAAAAAGTGCATCTTAAAGCTAAACGAGGGAGCAGATAAACATTAATGCCACTGAGCACTTTTACTAAATATCCTATCCAATATTGAAGCAAAATAGGCACCTGCAAACGTATGTGCTAGTAATAACAACAGAATGCTCAGCTTGAGGGTTTTGATGCAGCAAAAATTAAGAAATTATGAAAACGACCAAATGTCGGATGATGAAGCCATGACAATGCTTTATTAGCAGTTTTAAAATTCTTATCTTATGGTTCGTTTCAATAATGTTCCTGAATTAGCTCGCTGTGCACTTGGCTGGAGTGCAGATTCCTTTCCACTACTGTCACTTATCCTCCTTTGAGGTCCTTGGCAGCAAGTACACCTACCTATAACAGACATGGCAAATGACCCCACCTCCTTCTTTATTTTCCTGTACAATTCAAGCAGCAGCCTATCTTTGCACTCCAAAATAAAGGTGGCGGTGAGTAAGTTGTGCATGCATAAACTTCACTGCATGAGTCAGGCTGCAATTCAAATCATAAACTCTCATAAAAAACTGTAATAAGTGTCCACTTTGTTCAGCCTACCGATATTTAGGCAAAATTGGTTGAAACACACAAAAAAAAAGAAAATAGGTGTGCATTTTTACGGTAAAGTATCGCACAGTTAAATTAGTGTGAAGAGAACACTCACAGACAGAGCAGCTGAATTGGTGGCAAGCGTTCCTTGGTTGTACGGGTAGTCACATTCAATGGGCCTCTTGTCCAGCCCTGGCAATGCTATGAAAAAAGCACATGCTAGTGCTTCCATTCCAATATCAATTGCGAGTGGGCACTGTAAAATACAGAGCAAGCGCCCCCTCCCCTCCCGCAACAATTTTTCAACCTGTTCTCCACTACGGAATTCTGCAGCAGCAGTTCTTTGCAACCAAAGTTCTGGGATAGCTTATATATGCGCAAGATTTTTTTAACATTTTTACAGTGTGATGTCTCGAGGCCGCATTCTGAGTTGTCACAAATTGTCTGAACATTTGTAGAACATCTTTCCCGCCTTGTCATAACACCTAAAATTTCACACAAGGATTCTCCTCGGGCCTGTAAAACAGTAAATGCGTGTGTATTCAATACAGCATTTCATCAGAAACACAGGTGTGCATTTGTGTTAAAATCACTTCTATAATGAATTAGTGTCCAAGACCCAGCAAGGACCCCATTTCAGATAATCTTTCAGCGTCAAGGGGGTGGTTTCTCGGGATTTTACAGTAGTATGAAGTTGGAGGTAGTGCTTAAACAAGTGTGCATCTCTCACTTTAATGTACTAGGAACCTAGAAGAAACACAGCATACCAAATACGTTTGCACTGTTTCAAGTTTTAGTTCACCATGGTGAAACTCGCATGTCCATCAAACAAGTTGTGTAAATGAGGGCAATCTTCAGCCATGTGTCGCCTTTGAGCTTGTGACGACACACTTCCCACGTTACCAGTCACGGTCATCATGGCTATACACTGTTGCCCTTTATGAAAGGGACAACGTGAACACATGGACTGCGCTCAGCGGCGACTGGCTACAGTACCATCAACCGACAGCTGAAGAAAGCGTTCCTGCTTCTGTTTTTTTTTTATCAGTGCCTATCCAACGGGCATAATTCATTCTTTCGTTTGCCAATAGATGCCTTCAAAAGGCGATGTGCTTTGTTTATCGGTTGTTTTGGTTGTTCAGTTAGTAAATAATGGTAAGAGAGTACCGACACAAAAACTGCGTGTGTCATTTTGTTGCAATGAGTGGCTAATGACCCAGTTATCTTGACTGCAAACCTTTTTTAACGGAGCGCACAACAGTTAAATTTTTAAAGACATTTTCATAGTGCTCTGCTTGGGCATATTAATGTCGCCTCACAAGGTACCACAGTGCCGCAGACTTCTGAGACTGCATATTTTTTTTACTTGTTTGAGAAAAGCAGTGCACAGGCTCGTTTAAATGTACGTGTAATGTGTGTCTGTTGCAATAACTTGTCCTCAGTGTCACGCTTCCTATCCTCCACCCTCCTAAGAATATACGCATTGAGATGTGATACACCTAACATTACAACTACAATGACTTTCATTTCTCTTTGGGCCAGGTGAATGAGCTGGTCAGCTACTCTACATCATTCTTGTTAGTTTTTTTTCTTTTGGTGTTGAAGGGACATTAAGGAGCGAAATAACTTTTCGCATTCTATTGAAGTATGATTTCACATCACCACTCTTACCACGACAAGACGCTTGGCTAGTGCGAAACCGTGCAAAGAAAATGTCTCACCAAACACCATGACATCATTAATTTTGATGACATTTACTGGGTTCCACATAGCTTATAATCGATAAAATTGAAGGACATTGTCATCTGTGGTTGTCATCGACCTAGCATATGAAGTTTCAGAAAATATCACCGAACCAAGCGCTAAATTATAAATAATACATTTAAAAACTTTTGACTTCACGCATGGACATTTCTGCACAACTTTCAATAGTGAAACTTCAACCTCAATTTTCTCTACTAATAATGAACTTGGGATAGTGAAACATATGGCATCGGCCTTAGAGTACTCAGAGTGCAGTTTGTCGATCTAAACAAAGTCACCGTTTCCCTTCAGTATCCTTGTATTGCTTTTGTAAAATACACACAAGAAGCTTGTGAATCAAGTGCAAAGCTGCACAGCAAACTGGTGTTGGGAGTAAGGAGATTGTACAATGTGATTTCACCCATGTCGCATTGCTGCAGTGAAGGGAACCAAACTGCTCGAGACTACAGCAGCAGAGGCCTATAAATCTCTCCAGAGTTTCCTTCCACAGTTTCAACCACACGGGTTCAATAGTGGCAAAACATGACATTTATTCCACTTGTTCTTTACAACTCTATCATAAACAGAGACTAACACATGCATTTTTGGTTACATGTTGTTTTTTTATCTTTCAGTGGATAAGTTGTCTTAAGGTAACACTGATATTATTGAAAATAGAATCATTATGAAGAATAGATTCAATATCTCTGCTGCTAGCTTCCTTTATGACATGCATTCATGACAATTGCATTGAATGGCAATTGTGAGAAGTCTCACCCTAGTAGTAAATGTACAATGCACCACCATTTCAGTAAAAGTAACTTGCTAGATAGGACGGTGTATATGAAACATTCTTTGCTGTGAAGTATGAAAAAAATACAATTCTTTTGCCCGTACCATAAACATATAGCAGGCAATGCCAATTAGAAAAGAAAAATCAACAGGGCAGAGCCAAGTGAAATTTTGAGGAGGAAGGATGTGCAGGAGAAGCGGATTCCACCCCCAAACAAAGCGGACAAAAAGAAGAAAAAAAAAGATCTTGGTTTGGTTTACAATGTTCTTCTTGCTGCAAACACTTTTAGCCAAATTTAATCTTCAGTGGTGAGAATTCTTGTGATGCGCTTCTTAATGGGGCTGTCTTGGAGTTCTTCTTTTTAGAGAAAAGTTAAAGGTTACGCTCTACATAATGCCAACGAATAGCCAACTATAATAGATAGACTACACAAGCCATCATCTATGACACGGCAAAGAAGAAATATTCACCAGACAGACAAAGCGTTTAGAAAGCGTCTATAGCGACAACGATCACTATACTCACCAATTAAGCAAGTCAAAGGAGACATTTGGTGAAATGACCTGCACAACACTCTGAACAAAATCCAAAATGAAGCTTGCAAATGATGAAGTCATCACTAGCTGAACACGTCCCATAGCACAGCCTAACCAGCCGTAAGCCTTTGCAGTCAAATACCGAAATGCATTTCCAAACTGAAATAATATCTTTTGCAAGTATTACCCAACATTAACTTGCAACGAGCCGCTTCGGAAAATGTTCCCCGACATGTTAGTGCACGCAAAAGTAAACCGGCATTTTTTTACACATAATACCTAGTTATCATCTAATATTAAAGACCTGCAAACACCTTCAAGATTATGTTCGAATTAAAAGAAGTAGAAGTGATCTATGCATAGTATAAAATCTAGTTTTACCTGCACTAGTTCAAAGATTATCAACATGATTAAATATACATATTGTCACAAGCAGGACAACATTTTAACATGATGGGTTCGGATCCGGGCTGCGGAGGCTGCATTTCCGATGGAGGCGGAGATGCTGTAGGCCCGTGTGCTCAGATATGGGTGCACGTTAAAGAACCTCAGGTGGTCGAAATTTCTGGAGCCCTCCACTACGGCGTCTCTCATAATCATATGGTGGTGTTGAGACGTTAAACCCCACATATCAATCAATCAATCAACAAAAATGCTTAGCACAACAAACAAAACGTTTCCACATCATGCCGGAACTATTAGTTTCTTCGACACATTTACCATCACACATAACACTTAAACGTGCGATGCAAACTCCTGTAGAGTCATTCAATTCACAGAAACTGCTTGAGTGGCTACACAACAACAAGAACAACGAAAAAAATACTCAACCATATGAAACAGACGAAACATCAACTTGTCTCTAAACAATTACATTCGCTGAATTCAATGATCATCCGATATTCGAAATAGGATCAGCAGCCTCGCTCAGGGTGCCCTATTTACGAACAATTTTTGTTTCACCTTTGCCTCTCAATCAACTGTTGACGCTTCCCACTGTGACTGGTTCAGCCTCTCACTAAAAAATGCGACTGATCATTCACCTGCCCCTATCTGCTGGGAGAGACAACCTTTCATTGCTCTTTTCGATGAGTCCGTGGCGAAACAAAAAACTTTGCTGGGGTTGGTTGCCGTCAACTTAGAAAACAACGCCAAGCGCTCTAGCTCAATCAAACGCTACATGTGCCTCTCCGTTTCACGACAGCGTGTTCGACACTCTCAAACCGTCGTTACCGATAATTACTTGACTTTCCACTCAAAGCCTTTCCCAATGTCACCGCTCATCGGTAACATGACATACTTAAACACTGAAAAACGAAAATGCAAAACTAGTTACTACAATAACTTCTGTCTACAGCGATTACATAAAAAACAGTTTCAAAACTTAAAAGAGGCAACCCAGAACAAAAATACCTTGAAAAATCCGGTAGTTCAATCCTTCCAAAAACTTACGGCCCCACTTCACTCTTTAGTCGCACACGTGATGGTCCCGTCCTGACAACCTTTCCTTTTGAACGGGGAATACGCCAGATATAGAACACACTCGTTCCACCGTCGAACCCCAATGCTAGCCGCTTTTTAACGCGCTTTCTCCTGTTTTTTTCTGAGAAGTTACCACCGCAGTGGCGGTCATGCGCTAACACTTTAGCTGGTTCCACTGACTGGCATAACTGCTTTCGGTCCAACTGCGCCCTATCAGTTACCTTGACGTGCGACCCCGTTTTAACCTGACGCCGCACATCGGAAAGTGGCTCATCACGTTCCTTCTCTCCATAGAGAGCACTTCCATTGAATGAACTAAGCCGCGCGCTGTCCACATTAATACATTCGCTGCAACTTTTCAACTGCGCCTGCTCTACAAGTGACGCGAACTTAGTCGTTTGCGGCTCCTCTGCTTGGCCGTCCGGTCTCTCCACTGCACACTGCACGGTGTTAGCGCTAGGGCTAAAACCTCGAGACAAATGCTTTGGCTCCCTCATTAATGAAGCTGTGTAAGAGGGTCTAACTTCCCCTCTTACACAGCTGATCTCTTTCTTATTACCCTCTTTTAGATTGCGCAGTAGCTTTTGCCGGTGATGACGAAGACACTCATAATCAGCGGGACTGAGCATACCGACACACTCGTATTCCACTGATCGGTCTCTGCGCATCGCAATTTTACAGGCTGAGCAGCGCTTCCCGACGAGGTTGGTAAAGCCAGGGGTAAGTAGAGCAGGCGTGCAGTAACATCATCACCAAAAGCGTCTGTTAGCCTTGTTGTGCCCCTACTCTGGTCCAAAACTTCAGCGGGCACTTCATTCTCTCGTACCACTGTTGCATCTGCACCTGTGTCAACGCGTGGAGAACAGGACCTGCTTTCCACGAGAATCTCCATCTGCGGATCCCTCATCAGCGAGTTTTGCACAATTGGAGAGTGTCCCA
The DNA here is from genome assembly GCF_043290135.1 of Rhipicephalus microplus. NCBI lineage: Eukaryota > Metazoa > Arthropoda > Arachnida > Ixodida > Ixodidae > Rhipicephalus > Rhipicephalus microplus. The sequence continues at coordinate 280,400,058 of NC_134702.1, read as the reverse complement.
ATGGTGCAATTCGGCTTTCAAATGGTCACTTGTTATGAGAAGCTACGCATGAAATTTCGGTTGTATTAGCAGCAGTGTTATGTGAATGCTCGCAATCTCTTGAAAGTGACCCTGTTTTCCGCAGCCAAAACACGATCTTGATTTGGGGCTGAAATTTGTTCTAGCAAAGGGTTTCGATTGTGGCTTATAATTGAAATTTGCTGTTTCTGCACAGTGGTAACTGCCCTGTCTGCTGTCGAGGTTTTCTTCAAAAATGGCGGCCAACTCCGCCATATTCTTGGGCCTCAACCAACTCTTTACTTAATGCTGAGTTACTAGCGAGCGGAGATTATCTGGCATTAACTGTTTTAGCCTGTCAGCTATCAGCAGCTCCTGAAGACCTTCAAATGTCTCCACTTCTCTACTTCTAACGTAGTAAGTGAACATGGTCTCCAGGCACGCCATCACTTGGCTCCACGATTCATCTGCCTCTCGTTTGATTTCCAGGAACATTCGCCCGCACGTTGGAGTTATTCTCGGCTCTCTTAGCACCATCGTCTGTAAATCAGCACAAGGCGTTACCCAAGCTTCCAATTGATTGGCCACGAAAGTATGGCAGTATAATCGTGCCCTGAATTCCTTCCGCTATACTCAATGCTGCAAAAAGAGCGTCCACATGTTTGAACTAGGCTGGAATCATTGACTCATTACTAGGCATGGGCGCTAGGACTGCCTTCAGCTCTTTCGCGTGTCATCCAATAATAGTATGCTGGTTCCGGTTCCGGCTCCTCTGAAAAAGCGCGCGACAATTTCATTTGCTCTAGTTTAAGCTTGAGCTTTAACACTTCTATTTGGAGCATCAACTCATGGGTGCGCTCCAATTCATTCAGACTGTCCCCTTCCATCGCATCTCTTTCTGAATCAGCCATCTCAAAGAGTGTGCCTAAATGCAAGTGCATTCACTAAGAAAAAAACATTAGGGCCCCGAGAGAGAGAGCACAAAGCAGGCCTCACCTTGCAGTGATGCGTCGCCCGATGCACTTGACAGTTGGAACTGCATCCGTCTCGTAACCAATGCTATGTGCGACGACCACTTCCAATGCAGCAGGTCTCCGCCCGATCACCCCTGTCGCTGACTCAGTCTGTCATATCGACTGCTCTGTTCCTGAAGCAACACCCTGCAGTGCCTCTCCGGTAAGTCCGTCGCTCAACGATGACCTTTGACTCTGCTCTCGTTCACTGACGCGCAGCGCTCTAGCGCTGCCGAACGCCGGGCTCCAATGTTGACTGGTAGGCTCGTACCGAATCTCAATGCTGCTTCTCGCAGCACACCACCAGCTACCGAAGCAGCATGTGTCTTGTCAGCTTCCCGGACATCAGCACCTTCCTCGCAGCGGGCTCTCCACATCCTGTCGACTGCGCCAGTTGATTCCCTCCTCCTCGACAGGCTTCAACACTAGCTAAGGAGGGAAGATGTTTCAGGTTCGGAATGGGTCCCCTCGATGACTCGAGTGCACAATTGCAGCGCGAAGGAAGAGCCGTAGTACGGTGAAGAGACGCTTTATTGCAGCCTCAGGCTACTGCCCGAGTCCAATCCCAAACATTAGCTCTCCTATTTCAGATTCAAACAATCTCTTTTCCACCCTCGGTTCAACAAAGAGTTCACACAAACCAATCACATGTTGGGACTCGGATCATTACAACCAATCGCAAAAAAACCTGCATAACAGGCACTACACTGGTTAAAACCACGTTACCAAATAAAACACGCAATGACCCGCAGGTCGCGGGATCAAATCCCGGCTGTGGCGGCTGCATTTCCGATGGAGGCGGAAATGTTGTAGGTCCGTGTACTCAGATTTGGGTGCACGTTAAAGAACCCCAGGTGGTAAAAATTTACGGAGCTCTCAACTACGGCGTCTCTCATAATCATATGGTGGTTTTGGGACGTTAAACCCCACAAATCAATCAATAAAACACGCAAATGGATAGGTTCTGCGCGCGTGACACTCTCTCCCATGCCAGTCCGTGCAGCCTCCGTCGGCAGCCGTTCTCACGCTCGAGCCCCGTCAACTCTCTCGTTAATTGTTGCTTCGTAGACGATCCCTTAGAGCAGTGACTACTACGTTGGGCTCCGTGCACTTAGCAGGTGTGCATGCGACAGCGAGGCGCCCCGACATCCTAACAGCACTCGGTAACGGCGTACAGCGGGGGAGGTTATGCTCGTCTCCCTGCCGCCACTATGTCTCGGTCAGTCAAGTGGTCGCGTCCCCGCGTCATTCTCAATGGCACGAGTGCATGTCAACAATGGCTTAAACTCAGACGGTGGCGCCTGACCTTCCTCTTGCCAAACGCTTTTCCGAGTAAGCTTTACCCTTCTAATCCCGAACGGGGGCGACCTTGACAGCTCCGCTCGTGAACCATGCGATCGAAGAAGTCTCCTTTCTTGGCTATGCTCGGATCTTCCCCGTTCGCCTTCGCGGAACTGATCAGCTTCGTTAGTTGACGGGACGGGAGCTGGCTACGCGCTCTGCATCAGTCGCTTTATTTGCGCTACACGCAACACGCCGGTAATTGGTGCCTCATACGAACTACGCCCTTCGCTAACACCAAGGAGAGTTAACTATTTTTCTAGGTTTCAAAACTCTTTTGCTGGCCTCCGAACAATGTTATACTAAGCACAATTTTTACTCTTTATATAGCTTCTTTCCTATTCTTTTATAACAAACTGCTAATACCTGAACATTAAATGTCTAGAAATTCCAATACTTCTGAAGTCAAGATTGTCACAAATTATTCGTATTATAACATATTGAACTTCACTGTAATGAATAGAGTATTTTGCTCTCATTTAACAGGTGCTGTTTCAATTGCTATGCATTTGCACAGATTGTCAAACACATCACAAATGATCTAATAACAAATGCCTCAACATAGTAAACAGATATTGTATCTCATGAAGAGGGTAACATCATTTACTAAAAGCATTGCTGGTGATCACTATAGTCATAGAGCTAATTGAATTTAGGTAATTAGTATTGAGGTTCCACTTTGTTGCATGTACATGTAGTAGCACCATATTTATCCTCTTCTTTATGTTTCTGCATTTAGCTATAGAGATTTCAATAAACTAGAAGTGTCGTATTATTATCGCCTGTCTTTGTCATAGTTCACTCTGACTTCGCATAGTATTTGATGCTAGATGCCAAAAACGGGATTAAAATGTCACATCTCCCATTCACCACAAAGAGGTTTCTTTTTAAGCTATTGTTCAAGGCAATGACGTTATTAGCATTCTGAAGTAGAACATATGAGCAATACTGTTTGTTTGTACAGGACGCTATACCATCGGTCGCATATACATGCATTTTTGGTCTACACTTGTAGCTTGTAAATCATCAGTGTAAATGAGGCTGTCTTTATTTAAATATAAAATAGTGCATTAAAAGGAAGAAAGTCTGTATCTTTAATGTGACCCTAAGGTAATGGAAAATGGTACAGGAGAGAGGGGCATACTCATTACTTTTTGTTCTTTTACTAGCTTAAAAACTCTATCATAGCATAAAAACTATTAATCTGTGGTTAAAGGGAATCCCATTTATTTGTCCTATTTGGTGATAACAGGTGGACGGCAAGCACTGAAGAGAGGGGGAGGGGATACTGACAGGCTTTGGGTTGGGGGGCGATCGCCTCTAGCGCCCCCCTTCTAGATACGCCACTGCGTGCAGCTCTGGACAAGATCACAGCATTGATCCCGAACCTCAGGAGTCTCATTATAATAGTTGTAATATGTACTAGTGCCCTAGTTCCATGCACTCAGGAAGATTATGAGGTCAATATAATTCAGCTTTAATTTGAAACAGTGCATCTCATAACTAGATTTTAGTTTTGCGACATGAAACCGTCGTACTTAAATTTATTAATTCTTCTCTAAAGTGGCACAGATGTACAGTGTTTGCAAAATTCTGCTCCCAGTTTTTTTTCACGTTAATGTGTCGTTTATCACAGAGTTTTTGGCATTATTTAGCAGTTTAATTTTTTTCTCACATTTCTTCAAACCAGAAGACAAGCTCACCAGGGAACATTTACTACGTGGGAGGATGTTTGAAACAGTTGGTTATGTGTTCAAGCTAGCCCATACACACACCTTTTGCAAATCAACAAATTTTCTTGTTCTTCATTAGGCAAACTAATTCTATATAATTGTACAGCAGTCATGCAGCTATACTGTCAAAGAAATAATGTTTCAGGACAAATAGAAAGGTTTAATAAAAGCTACTGACAAGAAAATGTAAAGTTAGACGTCTGTAATAATCATATGATGGTTTTGGCATGTTAAGCCCAAAATATCACTAAAAATGATAATGAAACCTTGCCTGAAAAAGTTCTTGTTATTTACTACACACCTCAAGGATCAATATGAATTCTCTACAATAAGAGACAAGTGCAAATCTAGAAAAAAGTGCATCTTAAAGCTAAACGAGGGAGCAGATAAACATTAATGCCACTGAGCACTTTTACTAAATATCCTATCCAATATTGCAGCAAAATAGGCACCTGCAAACGTTTGTGCTAGTAATAACAACAGAATGCTCAGCTTGAGGGTTTTGATGCAGGAAAAATAAAGAAATTATGAAAACGACCAAATGTCGGATGATGAAGCCATGACAATGCTTTATTAGCAGTTTTAAAATTCTTATCTTATGGTTCGTTTCAATAATGTTCCTGAATTAGCTCGCTGTGCACTTGGCTGGAGTGCAGATTCCTTTCCACTACTGTCACTTATCCTCCTTTGAGGTCCTTGGCAGCAAGTACACCTACCTATAACAGACATGGCAAATGACCCCACCTCCTTCTTTATTTTCCTGTACAATTCAAGCAGCAGCCTATCTTTACACTCCAAAATAAAGGTGGCGGTGAGTAAGTTGTGCATGCATAAACTTCACTGCATGAGTCAGGCTGCAATTCAAATCATAAACTCTCATAAAAAACTGTAATAAGTGTCCACTTTGTTCAGCCTACCGATATTTAGGCAAAATTGGTTGAAACACAAAAAAAAAGAAAATAGGTGTGCATTTTTACGGTAAAGTATCGCACAGTTAAATTAGTGTGAAGAGAACACTCACAGACAGAGCAGCTGAATTGGTGGCAAGCGTTCCTTGGTTGTACGGGTAGTCACATTCAATGGGCCTCTTGTCCAGCCCTGGCAATGCTATGAAAAAAGCACATGCTAGTGCTTCCATTCCAATATCAATTGCGAGTGGGCACTGTAAAATACAGAGCAAGCGCCCCCTCCCCTCCCGCAACAATTTTTCAACCTGTTCTCCACTACGGAATTCTGCAGCAGCAGTTCTTTGCAACCAAAGTTCTGGAATCCTTATATATGCGCAAAATTTTTTTTAACATTTTTACAGTGTGATGTCTCGAGGCTGCATTCTGAGTTGTCACAAATTGTCTTAACATTTGTAGAACATCTTTCCCGCCTTGTCATAACACCTAAAATTTCACACAAGGATTCTCCTCGGGCCTGTAAAACAGTAAATGCGTGTGTATTCAATACAGCATTTCATCAGAAACACAGGTGTGCATTTGTGTTAAAATCACTTCTATAATGAATTAGTGTCCAAGACCCAGCAAGGACGCCATTTCAGATAATCTTTCAGCGTCAAGGGGGTGGTTTCTCGGGATTTTACAGTAGTATGAAGTTGGAGGTAGTGCTTAAACAAGTGTGCATCTCTCACTTTAATGTACTAGGAACCTAGAAGAAACACAGCATACCAAATACGTTTGCACTGTTTCAAGTTTTAGTTCACCATGGTGAAACTCGCATGTCCATCAAACAAGTTGTGTAAATGAGGGCAATCTTCAGCCATGTGTCGCCTTTGAGCTTGTGACGACACACTTCCCACGTTACCAGTCACGGTCATCATGGCTATACACTGTTGCCCTTTATGAAAGGGACAACGTGAACACATGGACTGCGCTCAGCGGCGACTGGCTACAGTACCATCAACCGACAGCTGAAGAAAGCGTTCCTGCTTCTGTTTTTTTTTATCAGTGCCTATCCAACGGCCATAATTCATTCTTTCGTTTGCCAATAGATGCCTTCAAAAGGCGATGTGCTTTGTTTATCGGTTGTTTTGGTTGTTCAGTTAGTAAATAATGGTAAAAGAGTACCGACACAAAAACTGCGTGTGTCATTTTGTTGCAATGAGTGGCTAATGACCCAGTTATCTTGACTGCAAACCTTTTTTAACGGAGCGCACAACAGTTAAATTTTTAAAGACATTTTCATAGTGCTCTGCTTGGGCATATTAATGTCGCCTCACAAGGTACCACAGTGCCGCAGACTTGTGAGACTGCATATTTTTTTTACTTGTTTGAGAAAAGCAGTGCACAGGCTCGTTTAAATGTACGTGTAATGTGTGTCTGTTGCAATAACTTGTCCTCAGTGTCACGCTTCCTATCCTCCACCCTCCTAAGAATATACGCATTGAGATGTGATACACCTAACATTACAACTACAATGACTTTCATTTCTCTTTGGGCCAGGTGAATGAGCTGGTCAGCTACTCTACATCATTCTTGTTAGTTTTTTTCTTTGGGTGTTGAAGGGACATTAAGGAGCGAAATAACTTTTCGCATTCTATTGAAGTATGATTTCACATCACCACTCTTACCACGACAAGACGCTTGGCTAGTGCGAAACCGTGCAAAGAAAATGTCTCACCAAACACCATGACATCATTAATTTTGATGACATTTACTGGGTTCCACATAGCTTATAATCGATAAAATTGAAGGACATTGTCATCTGTGGTTGTCATCGACCTAGCATATGAAGTTTCAGAAAATATCACCGAACCAAGCGCTAAATTGTAAATAATACATTTAAAAACTTTTGACTTCACGCATGGACATTTCTGCACAACTTTCAATAGTGAAACTTCAACCTCAATTTTCCCTACTAATAATGAACTTGGGATAGTGAAACATATGGCATCGGCCTTTGAGTACTCAGAGTGCAGTTTGTCGATCTAAACAAAGTCACCGTTTCCCTTCAGTATCCTTGTATTGCTTTTGTAAAATACACACAAGAAGCTTGTGAATCAAGTGCAAAGCTGCACAGCAAAATGGTGTTGGGAGTAAGGAGATTGTACAATGTGATTTCACCCATGTCGCATTGCTGCAGTGAAGGGAACCAAACTGCTCGAGACTACAGCAGCAGAGGCCTATAAATCCCTCCAGAGTTTCCTTCCACAGTTTCAACCACACGGGTTCAATAGTGGCAAAACATGACATTTATTCCACTTGTTCTTTACAACTCTATCATAAACAGAGACTAACACATGCATTTTTGGTTACATGTTGTTTTTTTATCTTTCAGTGGATAAGTTGTCTTAAGGTAACACTGATATTATTGAAAATAGAATCATTATGAAGAATAGATTCAATATCTCTGCTGCTAGCTTCCTTTATGACATGCATTCATGACAATTGCATTGAATGGCAATTGTGAGAAGTCTCACCCTAGTAGTAAATGTACAATGCACCACCATTTCAGTAAAAGTAACTTGCTAGATAGGACGGTGTATATGAAACATTCTTTGCTGTGAAGTATGAAAAAAATACAATTCTTTTGCCCGTACCATAAACATATAGCAGGCAATGCCAATTAGAAAAGAAAAATCAACAGGGCAGAGCCAAGTGAAATTTTGAGGAGGAAGGATGTGCAGGAGAAGCGGATTCCACCCCCAAACAAAGCGGACAAAAAGAAGAAAAAAAAAGATCTTGGTTTGGTTTACAATGTTCTTCTTGCTGCAAACACTTTTAGCCAAATTTAATCTTCAGTGGTGAGAATTCTTGTGATGCGCTTCTTAATGGGGCTGTCTTGGAGTTCTTCTTTTTAGAGAAAAGTTAAAGGTTACGCTCTACATAATGCCAACGAATAGCCAACTATAATAGATAGACTACACAAGCCATCATCTATGACACGGCAAAGAAGAAATATTCACCAGACAGGCAAAGCGTTTAGAAAGCGTCTATAGCGACAACGATCACTATACTCACCAATTAAGCAAGTCAAAGGAGACATTTGGTGAAATGACCTGCACAACACTCTGAACAAAATCCAAAATGAAGCTTGCAAATGATGAAGTCATCACTAGCTGAACACGTCCCATAGCACAGCCTAACCAGCCGTAAGCCTTTGCAGTCAAATACCGAAATGCATTTCCAAACTGAAATAATATCTTTTGCAAGTATTACCCAACATTAACTTGCAACGAGCCGCTTCGGAAAATGTTCCCCGACATGTTAGTGCACGCAAAAGTAAACCGGCATTTTTTTACACATAATACCTAGTTATCATCTAATATTAAAGACCTGCAAACACCTTCAAGATTATGTTCGAATTAAAAGAAGTAGAAGTGATCTATGCATAGTATAAAATCTAGTTTTACCTGCACTAGTTCAAAGATTATCAACATGATTAAATATACATATTGTCACAAGCAGGACAACATTTTAACATGATGGGTTCGGATCCGGGCTGCGGAGGCTGCATTTCCGATGGAGGCGGAGATGCTGTAGGCCCGTGTGCTCAGATATGGGTGCACGTTAAAGAACCTCAGGTGGTCGAAATTTCTGGAGCCCTCCACTACGGCGTCTCTCATAATCATATGGTGGTGTTGAGACGTTAAACCCCACATATCAATCAATCAATTTTAACATGGTGTAGTAGCACAACTTCGACAGGGACAAAGAGTACAAGAAAACACAACACTCGCTTTTCTTGTCCTCTGTGTCCCCGTCGAAATTGCCCTACTACACCACATGTTAAAATGATATTTCACTAACTAGTCCAGCTCTCAACCCTCCTGAACAAACAGGACAACCTGTTAACGTTACATCAAATAGGCATCAAGCAAGCATGGCAAATAACTGGAAGCAATAGTGCAGCAATATATAGTGGCAGGACATGTCTTCAGTGATCTTAAACCTTAAAGACAGTAACCAGCTTTTTGAAAAAGAGAAATTTCCGCACCTTAATCACAAGTTTAATACATTCCAGCCAACAAGTACAAATGTTTCAAAGGGGGCACTTGAACCAATTAGACATGGGACGTACACAACGAAAACCTATGAAAAATAAGCCATTCTTCAAGGAATTTCTAAGGCTAATTATCCCCATTGTCATCTGGTGCTTCTTCGAGGCAAGGATAATTCAGCAAAATGTCTTCTTCTTTTCTACCCATTCATGCAAAACACTTGCTCCCTCCTGCCCCTAATTTCTTTCTGTTTCGTGGGCTTTTGATTGATTGCCCCTTTTTCCCTAGCGCAACCCATTACGGAGAATCGGCTTTTAACTCACCCAATTCAGCATGCCGACTCCTCGTTTTCATCTCTCCATTTTTGCATGTTGCCTTCCCTGCTTTGTTTAAGTTGGAGGAGAGGGTATGAAGAATATACAAAATGCACTAAGGTAGGCAAGGGATCAATTTTGGCCTTATTGGCAGAACACATGTGAAATGTTTTGTAGTCATTTGCTGATTTTTAGCACCAGTGTATCCCACATTACCTTCATCTGGATTAATCTGCCCTACACAATTCAGATAGGTCGGCAGTTGCAGCCTTGAAGAAGTCTGCATGTTGAGACGATGGCTCTAGCGACAACCCGTGTTCCGAAATGTTTCATCTCTTTAAGCTTGTCTTCCTCTCAACATCTGTGTTTTTTGGTTTCATAGCATGACAATTCTGATCTAAAAAAATAATAGAATTGGTACTGCCTTGTATATTCCGTCTTAATGATAGCTCATTTCTGTCTGTATTTTGGTAGATTTTCAATGCACCAATTGTCTTGGTTTCTTTCCAGCAATCATTTGATTGAGTTGGTGAACCAACGATTGCCCTTCATCGTTTATTTCCTGCCATCTCTTGTTTATTTCCTGCCATCTTGCATTTACAGACTAGTACGTATTATACTAAGACTGAATATATTAAATAAACAAAAAGAATGATGTTTTACACTGTAGCACTGAAGTTAGGATATTTGGTAATTGCGTCTTTTTATTTTAGTACCAGCATGTCAAGTGCCGGAGGCATGAGTGCTGGATAACCAATGAACAGTTCATTCCTGGGCGAAAATTAAAAACATCCCCCCCCCCCCCCCACCGTCGCTCATCTGCAAATTTTTTTCGGTGGTTCATTAATTCAAATAGCATAATAATTTGAAAAGTGGGCCATATGTGACGTATTACCCAAATTTGTTATGCAGCACTTAGCAGCTGACTCGTCCGCAGCTCAGTGTCAGCGCAGCCGATTTTCCCTGGTTTAAACGCTCCCGCTGTAGATCGGGCACAGCTGATGCGCGACACGCGACCCGAAAATCAGCAACGTGTTTAAATTACACACACAATAAATCTACATCATGAGTACACGTATCGCAACAAGTGAAATACGCAACAGGTACGGCGGAAGTACGGTAAACAATGAAAGTCTTACTTTTATTGTCAAGATCTGTATTAACCTTTACAAAAATCCCATCAGGCTGCTGTACAAACCGAGCAACTTGCGCTGCGAGAACGTTTTCGAATTGTGGCACATTAACACAGAGCGGTATTACCATCACTGGTACGAAATTATTGGCGCAAAATCGCGTTCACTCGGAGATTAGTTAGAGGTTGACAGCTTACCCGTCTTTGACACGAGCAGCACTATGAAGCTGTGAACATTTGTGTTCATCACTGTCGTCACTCAAGAGTAGATTTATCGCGAGGAAGAGTGCTTGCCGCAAATAAACACGTAGCTTGAACTTCACGCTGGTTTAACGACAAAACTGGAAGCCACCATGACATTTTTGCTCAGGAAAAACAGACGCACTGCCAACGAGCCAACGTAAGCCTAAGTTGTTGCGAGCGAAATTCAACACAGCTGCCACCTCAAATACAGCAGCGATGACAGACTATTCGTGCTTAATACGTTTTCATTTTTAATTTTTAATTTTAAATGTTCGGCGAAAACGATCTCTTCACGTGCTTGAATAGCTTAGTCGTCATGCCCGCCAAAATTGAATGCGGAACCTCAAGGCACCCACAAATGCTATTATTATTATTATTATTATTATTATTATTATTATTATTATTATTATTATTATTATTATTATTATTATTATTATTATTATTATTATAACTTACAGAGAAATTGCAAGGCTCCTCCGGAAATGGAGCAGAGCCACACGCATTCTCAGCACTGCCCTAGAACACTCGTATGCGAGGCCTTAGAACAAGAAAAAAATTAAGACTTAGAGGAAATGAACAAACCATAACTACATTGACTCCTAAAACGCAACTGCAGTTAGGTTAAAGCACTAGGGCAAGAAATAAGCAAACTCTCCCAAAACACAACAAAAAGAAAAAAGAAACAATAATCTACAAAGGCTACCCACTCAAGATCTAAAGTTGAATTAACTCAGCTAAAAGGGCTGATTAACAAAATAAAATTGCCGACATGGGGATTTATAGAACCAAAGAATTAGATGAAGAATTCAAAGAAAGGACAGAGCATGACTACAGGAAACTAATTACGGATGCGCACACCAAAAGATAGAGTAACATAATCATCAATCTCAACATCTATAGTAAGGTGGCAGAAGACTTTTACTACAGCTCACGAATAAGCCACCAAACAGAGAAAGAAGCCAAAGTTCAACAAAACACTTAATCTCCATGAGTAAATATTGCCACGTTCCATTTCCCAAGTTTTTGTTATCGTCCCAAAACACCACACGATTCTCAGCGCAAACCGCGCCTGCAGTTTTCGAGAAGGTTCCGGACTGTAGTAGATCTTTTCGATAAGATCACGCCCACTGTGCGAACGGTACAGATTGTTCTGGAACCTACGCCACCGCCAGCGATAACGCTAGAACATTCGACGGCAAGAGTATAAATGCCGACGCGCTTCGCCGATTGTCAGTTGTTGATCATAGGCCGACGCTCCGTTCGCCGCTATCAGTCCGAGACTGCTATCTGTGCGAGACTGCTGCTGCAATTGGACTTTCCGTTTACCGGGCACAGGTTCGCCCAAATAAACAGTTAAATCCCAACACGAAGTCTCCTGTCTTCAGCCACGTCACGACCCCGTGACATCTTGTGGAGGTGCTGCTTCGTTCATGTACCGGACGCCCCCGTCAAGCCGTGAACCCAGCCCACGTCGCGGAGAAGACACCGACGCCAACCAGGAGCAGCGAACAAGCCGCCGACAGCAAGGGCTACCACCGGAGTACGGGCTTCTACAAGACAAGGCGCGGAAGACCAAGGCCATGACTGCGACTGTCAGCGACGCAAGACACCACCGACAAGGCCAGCGGGACTTCTGCAGCCAATTTATCCACCTTGCCGACCTTTCCAGCAGATTGGTATGGACCTACTGGGGCCGTTCCCGACGTCTGCTTTCGGAAACAAGTGGATCGTGGTAGCTTCCGACTTCTTCACCCGCTACGCCGAGACAAAAGCCCTGCCAAAAAGCAGTGCATCCGAGGTAGCTAAGTTCTTCGTCGAAAATATCGTCCTACGTCACGGCGCCCCGGAGGTCCTTATCACCGACAGAGGAACCGCATTCACTGCCGACTTAACTCAAGCGATCTTGGCATACAGCCAAACAAACCACCGCCGGACGACAGCATACCACCCACAGACCAACGGCCTCACCGAGCGGCTTAACAAGACGATCGCCGACATGCTGTCAATGTACGTCGATGTCGAACACAAGACGTGGGACGCCATTCTTCCGTATGTGACCTTCGCATACAACACGGCGGTGCAGGAGACGACGCAGATATCTCCATACAAATTGGTCTACGGAAGGAGCCCGGCAACGACGCTCGATGCCATGTTACCCAACGTCACCGACGAAGAAAACCTCGATGTGAGCGAGTACCTTCAACGCGCCGAAGAAGCCAGACAAATTGCGCGTCTCCGTATCAAGAATCAACAGACAACCGACAGCCACCGTTACAACCTTCGACGACGCTTCGTTGAATACCAGCCCGGTGAACTTGTTTGGTTGTGGACGCCGATACGCCGACGTGGACTAAGTGAAAAGCTTCTACGATGGTACTTCGGACCGTACAGGGTGGTTCGACGTCTCGGCCCACTTGATTACGAAGTTGTCCCCGACGGCATCACGAACTCTCAACGACGCCGATCGCGACCTGAAGTCGTGCATGTCGCACACCTCAAGCCGTTTCATGCGCGTTAACAAACTGAAACAGTGTTTTTTTGTATTATTGTTGTATCGTAATTTATTCATAGTACTTTCTTGCATTATTATTGTTCCTTCATCTTTAGTTGAAGCATCGGGACGATGCCACGTTCCATTTCCCAAGGTTTTGTTATCGTCCCAAAACACCACACGATTCTCAGCGCAGACCGCGCCTGCAGTTTTCGAGAAGGTTCCGGACTGTAGTAGATCATTTCGATAAGATCACGCCCACTGTGCAAACGGTACAGATTGTTCTGGAACCTACGCCACCGCCAGCGATAACGCTAGAACATTCGACGGCAAGGGTATAAATGCCGACGCGCTTCGCCGCTTGTCAGTTGTTTATCGTAGGCCGACGCTCCGTTCGCCGCTATCAGTCCGAGACTGCTATTTGTGCGAGACTGCTGCTGTAATTGGACTTTCCGTTTACCGGGCACAGGTTCGCCCAAATAAACAGTTAAATCCCAACACGAAGTCTCCTGTCTTCGGCCACGTCACGACCCCGTGACAATATAAACAAAGTTAGAAAGAAACCTAAAATTAGAAGCCCAACCAGGAACGAATTTGCTTGGATACCCTACCCTGAGAGAATGGAATATAACCCTACAAAACGTGACCAACGAAAAATCATGCAGCGAAATCGTTGACCCAATCAAAGATGAAGATCTCGTGTTTGAAAGCTTGTGACACTTTCTGCACAATGCCTCACGTACTGGCGAATCAAATGTACAACCTAACTGTATTAATGTCACTACAAAACAAATACAGAAAAAAAAGAGATGACAGATTTGAAGAATTATACACATATCAACAAATGTCCCACTGTGGATCATAGTCGTGTGCTGTCAAACTGAAAAATGTGCGAATCGGAACAGATTCATTTACTTAGCTTGCAGAGACTAATAAAAGGCATTCGACTCGGTAGAGATACCAGCAGTCTTAGAGTAGCGAGTGCATAATGCATGCATGAATACCCTGGCCAACATCTACAGAGAGTCCACAGCAGACAGACAGACAGACAGACAGACAGACAGACAGACGGACGGACGGACGGACGGACGGACGGACGGACGGACGGACAGACAGACAGACAGACAGACAGACAGACAGACAGACACAATGAACTTTATTAGGGTCTTGAGGGGCGACTAGAAAAGTCCCTTTATGGGGGTGGAACTGTCGCAAAGCAGAAAAAATTTTATTCGTGAATTGCATCTGGCAAGGAGACGAAATTTGAGCAATATTTACAGCATGCTTAGCAGAAGTACTTGAGCCACCATGTTGATAAGAAATACGAATCAACATTTGCGAAGTATATCTCGGTACTCACGCTTTGCAAATGACATTTTGCTTTTCAGCAGTGGTGCCGTTGAACTACAAAGAACTGAGGGTCTAAACCAAGAAAGTGTTCAAGTAGGGCTACAGATAACTAAGTAAAAGAAAAGGATCTAATGTTAGGAGGCCAAACAAGAGAGCCAGAGTTCGCAACGGCACACTAGAATCCTTGCAATATATTTGTATTCAAGTCAGATATTCACAGGACACACTACTCATGAAAAGGAAATTCACCAAACAATATGGATGGGCTAAAGCTTTAATGGCAGACATTCCCAAGTCATAAAAGGCAATTTAGAACTCTCCCTAAAGCAGAAAGAGGTCAACTATTTTATGCTGCGAGTACTAACATATCGTGCAGAAACTTAAATGATAGTAAAAAAAGAAAAAAAAAGTCCAGAACAGACCAAGAACTAGGCAAAATAAAAACAAAATGTGTAGCATAACATAGAGATAGTAAAAAAAGCAGAGCTCGATAGAGAACAAACAGGGCTAAATGACATTTTAGCTGACAGAAAAAAGGTGGACCTGGATAGGTCAAGCAATGTGAGGGAGAGACAAGTGACCAGTTAGAGAGATCGTGTGGCTACGAAAAGGTGGGAAAAATAGCTGAGAAAGGCAGAAGGCTAGATGGGATTTGCACGCATGAGATCGATTAAGCTTGCACGGGGTTGGGAAAATTATAGGTAACTGGGGGAAGCCTTCGTATAGAATTGGACATAAAAGAAGGCTGATTTACAAGAAGAGCATGTGTTATCGAGCTGCTGCACATCGCAGGTTGGTTTCAATAGCAACAGGTTATTCAACTCGCATCGCAGTGCTACTGCTTACGTATTGTAGTTGTACTACCAACTGCTTTTCGACATGTTTCTAGCAACGTTGAAACATATCCGGAACGTTTATCAGAACCATCTACGGCCATGTTCCCGACTCTGTATAGTGAATCTGCAGCCAGGCTTAATTCGTTGTACCTTGCGACAGTTGCGGGCTCCGACGTGGTGTGCCCAGGTTCATGCGTGACCTAATAGACATGCAGGGCTGCTTTGCACAAGTGTGACCATGTTGAAAGGTGTGTCTGTTTAGCCGTAGATGCATGGTTTCTCAGGGCGCTTTCAGCACGTGAATTCTGAGAGATGGCGAGTTTCGACTGATAACACATGCTTGACTAGGCACTTGTTATTGTGCCTGGTCAAGTATGATACGGTTGGCATTGCAAAACTTCTTTAGCACCAACCACTCCAGTTCTAAACTAAAGCACATTGCATGAAGGAGGTAAAAAAATAAGCGCACCTGCCAGCACAATTCGGATTTAAAATTTTACATATTTGATAACACAACCAAATGAAGGCATGACTTCCCCGAAGGTCATGTTCTACAAAAGTGAGTGCTCTTTGAGGGGATGTCTTACCTTCATTTGGTGATGTTACAATAGTATGTGAAATCATAATTTGTGGCGGCCGGTGTGCTTTCTTACCTGCTTGATGCACTTTGCTTCAGTTTGGACCTGGAGTACCAGGCGCTGAAGAAGTTTGGCAATGCCAAGCATTCAGCAGCCCACAACATTGAGGCAAACTGGAACCTGAAAATGAGGCATGCCCGCTGTTTCATACTGAAGAAGCCTGTTCGCACGACGTGGGAAGGCCTCACTGGGCTTTTAAATGTTCACATTGCAGGAAGTGTACGCTATGTACTCAACAAAGGCTCAAAATTTAGCCACAAACCTCTGTTGCTGGCTCACTAATTACTGGCATTGCACCTACGAGTTGCGGAAAAAGTCGATGTTGCAGTTAGGGACTATTGCTTATAAGGCAATGTCTAAGCTCTAGCAAGAACAGAGGAAAGACCCTCTTCGTCAGGAGTATACGTTGGTGGGTGTTGTCATTCTTCAAGTGCAATAATTTGTGCCCATTTCAAGTGGATAAAAGAAGTGGCTCCGTAGTAATGGATGTAGATTTGTGTAACTTCAAGGCAAGACAAGCAGTCTACATCAACTTCGTCAAGTTAAAACTCATCAAAACAAGAGTTTTGAAGAGCAAGGCAGTGGCTCCAAGTAAGGACTTGGAACTTGCACAACTAGCAGAGTCTATTGTATTCTACAGCTAGCAAAAAGAACACCCTTTCTGTGTTTTTATGGCCAAGACGCATAAGGCGGGTGTTTCATTCAGGACGATTGTGAGTGATTGAGGTATCTGGCAGAACATGATCAGTCAGTTTTTAATGAAGCGGCCAGACTCGGTTGTCATGAGAGACCCATTTTAAACTGGGAATTTCCCATGCATCATCCACTTTGTTCAAAGAATCCTTCGATGGATACTTGTTCTCTGTAGATGTTGAGGACCTATTTTATTCTGTCCTGCATGGTGAATTGTTTTTCTACATAAGAAGTTGCACAAACGAGTGTGGTGTGGTTGCCTTCAGGAATGCCGCGGGCATGGCAGTATAAGCTTTTATGGCCCTTCTCGAATTTTATGTTAAAAATAGCTCGTATGTTGCTCCTGTGTTGTACCATTTCTTATGTTTGACCGTAACCGCTTTTATCACGTTCCACTAACATTTTAATTAGTGTGATGTTCTGGAAGTTCTTACGTATGATGATAATTTTTTTATTATTTTAAAGCAACTAACCATCGTGACATATTGTTTATTGTTAACATTGTTAAGAATGTTCTAGCAGGCTTTCGCAGACTGAAAAAGGATTGGTGTTTACACGTGAGTTGAAGGCTTGTGGTTTTTTGCAGTTTTTGGCTTAATGCATTACCATGCAGAGTCGTCACGGCTGTTGGCTTTTTTGTTTAAGTGTGCTGAAAAATTGCTCACTTACGAGTTGACACATTCCAAAACTGTGAAAAGGGCCATAGCTGAACAATGCCCAGAGAATGCATGTGCAGGGTCGTGCTCACACGTTATGCAGAAGACTATTCTAAACCAATTGGACAGGTTGTCTGTGGTTGGTTTCCTTCACATGCTCCTTAACGCTGTAGCTGAGTTGCTCCACTAGACTATCAAGAGAATACACCTCGGTACTGGGGTAGAGCAAGAGCGCAGAACAGCAAGACCTGAGGTTGTACCGTGTATGCACCGAGCTGCACACGACCTAAAAATGGTCGCAAACAGAGATGGCATGCTGATTATTTTTTCGGCGCCACGAAAATCATCTCAGCATTCTCATGTATACCATCTGATGGAAGCAACAAAGGTGGGTGCAGTAAGAGGCACGCCAATCATACACAAGATGCGTCAACGTAGTCGTTTATGAATTTCCACTGTCCCACGGCAAAAGATGAATGTGGGCCGGGCAAGAATATGCGTGAATGAGCATGCACAGAAACATGAGCTTTCGTTAAAAGATAAAGATGGGGCACATTTGCTGACGCATTGCGATTCTCATAATTGTGAGCCGTACGAGGAGAAGGTTTGGATTATTGGCAGAAGCAGGGACCCAACTACTCGAGAATGCATGGATGCATTTTGTATAAAATCTCGAGGTTCATAAGGTATCAGTGATACTTTGTCTTTCTGGTAGGTAGAGAACACGTTCACAAATTGTGATTAGTTAGTATGTTCTCAATGGGAGCCTAGCTTACTTCATGTGTGCCTATAATTTTTGATGCAGGATATGATGAATAAACTGTGGAAACTGAGCTCCCCTAGACCCGTTTTCTCATTATTTTGTAATTAAAACAGTCATATCTTTGTGGCTTCTACAAGAACATGGACCGATTAGATTAGAAAAGAGCACTTCTAGCCTGACCTTTGTGTTTTGAAAATCCGTAGGGGCAAATTTGACATAGAAGAGGGACACCATGTCTGGGTGATGCAGACCAGGGAGACATGTGGCTATGACAAGTTACCGATATGCAATCCCAAGGAAAATGAATGCAGCGATTGTGCGAGCATTCCAAGCTAGAAAAAGGCTAGGAGTGATCAGTGCCTTCTGTCGCATAAGCCATGAAATAAAAAGCAACCATCGTCACCTCTGCCACCATCTGGAACGTAAAAGCACTACCAAAGGCTGCATTCATTGTTCTTCTGCACAGGCTTACGGCATGCAGCTCCATAAAAGTAAAGCGATGGCACATAATTGCTTCAATGTGGTAGTGTCAGAACGCATACTCAAATCTGTTGCAGCAAAACTATAAAAAAATCACTGCTTTTTTACCTAGTCGTTTCAAAGCAACTTTAAATCGGTCTGAAGACAACATTACATTCAACAAATTTTTGCTGGTGAATAGAAATTCTTCGTTAGATTAAAAAAATTCGTAACATAGTTTTGCTAGATAGAGTGTTATTAGTAATTATTAGTAAAAATTACACATTGGGGAGCCATGAAAATTTTGTAAACGGGAGGTGGGTGCTGGAGATGACATTTTCACAAGGAGACTTGTCTATTACAAGGCTCAACAAAATTTGGAGAAATTTCGTTCAATACAAGAACCATAATACTTTATCATTGTGCCTATCCCATGAAATGAAGTTATTTATAATATAGAGGAGCCGAGAAATGTAACTTGATGCTATTTAATATTGCGCACACGCACCAACGAAGACAAAATGCTTGTACCGTGCACTGACTACTAAGTGGGGACAAATGTGCTTATCTGATAGTGAAGTAAACATCACATCCTTTTGATTAATAAATAACATGCAGGAAAACTAGTAATAAGATCCAAAATGACATTGTACTTCTTAAAGAATGAAAAGTCTTTCAATTTGCTATGTAATACTTGATTTAGCAAGACCAAACACATACATGTGCTTGAACGTATTGTAACACAGGGCCGGACTACACAGACACTAGAGAAAGGACAAATCCCTCTTGTGCCCACATAGTCATGCGCTTTGTTAAAAAATGTTAAAGTACTGTCACCAGCTGGTCCAGCTTTCAGTCCTTCTTTGTACATGTGCTTATTTGTGGACGTCCCATTATTACAGACCTAGCTAACCAGTATGATGCATCTTTTCTGCATAATTTTGATAAAATAGCTTTGTATATGCAGTAAACGGTTTTTCTTGCATGCTCGTCTACTGACGCAACCAGCAGCCAAGAAGCTAGAGACCACAAGAGCGCACAGGAAGGGTTTGAGCATTCGCACATGCGATCATACCGGTGTCACACGGGCACATTTGATTTCAATCAGCTAGGGCGTCTGCGCTAAACTCGATTCGGCGCAGCAGCGACAGACCTGTCGATCTAGATCAAAAGTATTCGAGTGACACCAGTATTAGTCACCGCTAACTGGCCAAACTAATTGGATCAAATACTGTGCAGCCGTCATATAACTGCGATATAAAAGGGTACGACATAGCAAACAAGAACCCGTGTGACAGTGGTGTTGTCAGTACAGTGTGTCAGACCCTAAATCTCATTCGGAAGTATGTCTGCACAAACATGATCACGCCTACGCGGGAGTAATTCAACACTACAGCTTGCATGAACCAGCCACCAATAACGTGTCATCAAATGTGCAGTGAACTAAATTTGTCAAAGAAACAACCGCACAGCACACACAAGACAGCCAGAACTTGAGCATACTGGCTAGGTGGCGTCGAGCGGATCGGACGCGTTCGTCTCGGCTCCTCAAAATTTTGCCTGTTTTTGCGTTAAACTTCGTGGCTTCTTTAGAGCAAACACAGAGTGTGTCTGGAAGTATGACGTGATTATTTTGATACCAAGTTATCGGGACAACGACGCCGATTTTTCTCTTCAGAAGTGATTAAGGACTTGGCATGCCCGGCCGCCAGGCTAGGACTAGCGACGGACTGAGGAGCAGGGCATCGATTACCAGCAACTCTCCTGGGCGTGCCGATGCAGCAGCCAATAACCGAACGGACGACGACCAGGTAATGGCAAAGGAAGCCATGGGCACGGATGATTAAGATTTGAGCACAGAACTCGGCTCTGCAGAAGATTTCGTCAAGTACTCCACATCGTCCGACGAGGCGTTACAAGTGAAGTCAGCCAGCGGCGACGCGAGTGAACACCATGAAGCATCAAAGGGAGCTGACAACGAGGTGAAAGACGGTCAGTGGCAGGTTGCTCTTTCATTACGCGAACGTAAGAGACTAAGGAAGCAAGCGCGGGCCATGGAAGACCCCAGGCAAGTTGGTGATTTTCAGCAAACTTTATGACTAAGTCTTAAAAAAGGAACAACTAATGACTTAGCGTCTCTGGCAGACAGCAGCTTCAGAGACAGCGAGAGAAACGCGGGTGGCAATACGGAACACCTCAGCGGGCGCACGGGAGTGGACACGACGCATCGGGGGCCATGAGAGGCCGCCGACGCTCACGTACGACGCCTCTACTCAAGAATGATATGAAAATTATTATACGATCCAAACCAGGAGTCGTGGTGAGAGACTTAAAAACATATGAAATGGCACAAGCGATTGAACGTGCATGTGGAGACGAGGAGACGTGCACAGATGACAAATTCCTGCTGCGCCTTCGGAATGGAACAAACATTATCATTGCAAGTACTCCGCACGAGCACGTCGCCGAGCAAATTTCGAAAATCAAGGCGCTCGACCTCAAGAACACCAAACATCTCGTGAATACCTACATTTCTACACCCAAGGGGTTTCTCTGGGGAGTTGTTCACGGGCTGGAACGTGAAACACCGGAAGAAGAACTTCTCAACAACCTTAGAGTACGCAGCGTCACAATCGTGCAAGCACGCATGTTCGGAAAATCTGAAACGGCAATGATAGCCTTCGATGAACCCATTGTGCCGCGTTTTGTGTATTACCATGGTGGTGAGATGCCATGTCTACCATACCAACCCACAAGACACTACTGTAAAATGTGTAAAAGCCAAGGCCACAGGACTAACGTTTGTTCAACACCCACTGTGAATGTGTGTGGTGGCTGCAGGCTTAAAGACCCTCCAAAAGACCGCGTGTGCTTTCCGGAGTGTTCACTATGTAACGGGGATCATCAAATGGCGGCGAAGGAATGCACTAAAAGGCTTAAGAAAGTCCCCCACCGGGAAAAGAACAGGTACAGCGGCTTAGACACGAAAATAGACAACGATCCCCACGAATACTGAAGCGACGATGGTTCAGCACCGAAAGGCAGCATATGGATTTAACGGAGGGGTCCGACGCGGGATCACGCTCCGGATCTCAATCCAGTTCCCGCTCGAGATCAAGGTCCAGATCTGATTCCCGAGACTACTCCAGCTCCAAAGGCAATTGGCAAGAAGACAGCAAGACGAACAATAACAAGGAGCTCAGGAAGACACCGCAGCAGCAGCAGCAGCAGCAGCAGCAGCAGCAGCAGCAGCAGCAGCAGCAGCAGCAGCAGCAGCAGCAGCAGCAGCAGCAGCAGCAGCAGCAGCAGCAGCAGCAGCAGCAGCAGCAGAAATTCAGGGTAAGCTGGACAGCAGGAGCCTCCCAACCTTCTCCAAACTAAGCGCAATCAACACACACACAGCTCGTGTGACTCCAGCGAGAACTGGAGTTAATGCGTGTAAAAATAGGGATTCAGAAAGAGAAAATAGGCAACTTAGAACCCAACAACCACAAGAGAAACCCCCTCAATCTTCCTCGGCAGGACAGCAGCAGCAACAGCAACAAAGCGTATCAATATTGAACGGCGACACTGTGGTGACGATAGCTATTCTGAAAGAAGCCGTAAAAGGAATAGTTCCCTCCATTGTCGAACAGGTCATGGGGCAGGTAGACAGAAAATTCGATGTGTTGGAAAGAAAAAATTCAAGCGCAACAGATAGAACTCATGAAGGCGTTGAAAATGCATACCAACGGTAGCAAAATAAGGGAAAAAGCAGATAAGGCATACAACAGGCCGGGCCTACTTAATATGACAGAACAAGCTACTGACAATGCATAAGCGACTAAGAAAAACTACGGAAGAGTGCGACATATGGCAGTGGAACTGCCAGGGATTCCGACGAAAAAAGGAACAGCTTTCACAGCTGGTAGCCACGCAGCCGAGGCCACCTGCTGTGATAGCTCTCCAAGAGGTGGCAATAAGGCCAAGCATGCAGAACTACGACACTCATGGTGAAGCTGTGAATAATAACAACGAATGAAGAGTGGAGACATTAGTCCACAAATCCATAACCGCAATACAGCATAAATCAATAGAAGGAATCGAAATTTCACATATCTATATGGAAATCCTATATAAAGAGAAGAAAAAAAATTGCCCGCAGCTTCCCTCGGGGGAACACTGAGGAGGATGCGGAGCATATAATTGGTTAACGGGGTGTTAAAGTGCGACTTACTTGGGTCGATGGCTAAATTGGTTAACGTGGTTGTGAAATGGGGTGTTAAATTGCGACTTACTTGGGTCGATGGCTAAATTGGTTAACGTGGTTGTAGGAGGGGGTGTTAAATGAGTGAACACGTACACACGTATGCGAAAGGGCGGCGCTGGTCGAAGGGACGTCGATCATTGTGTTTGTGGATTCGTTGGAATTCATTTCACCGCGACCTTGGACGTCGACGCGCCGTACAAACCAACCGACGAGCGGCAACTGAGCGAGCGAGCGCCGACCTTGAGTATATATACAGCTCGACGGCGCATGCACTGTCAGCTGTTGAATGTTCTCGAAGCGCGACGCCACATGCGCGTCCACTGGAGAATCAGGAGAATTGTAGATGTCGAACGCGGTGTGTAGAGGAGGAAGGGTGCACAGATGGTGGAGGAGTGAAGCACGCGCGGTGTGTAGAGGAGGAAGGGATGCACAGATGGTGGAAGAGTGGGCGACGGCGCGACGGCGCATGCGCGCGCGTCAGCTGTCGAATGTTCGAGAAGCGGTGCGGACGGCGCACTACAAGGCGCGAGTATAAGATGCTCCGCATCTAAAAGAAAAGTATTTTCATCCTGAACAATTATAGCCAACCTCGACAAAGAAAGGCAACCTTCGACAAACTATTTGAAGATGCAGCAAAACTAGCAAAGCAGAACACGCTCATAGTGATGGGGGACTTCAATGCAGGACCCAAGCTGGGGTCCTGCGTCATACCTCACTCTGGATGCCAAAGACAGAAACATAGCCCAGCAAATAGAAATTACAGGTATGACACTTCTGACAAATCCAGCAATGCCAACAAGACTAGGATAAAGTAACTCTAGAGACACGACACCGGATCTAACTATGTGCAAAAATTGTCAAGAGGTAGAATGGCACACCACTCTAGAAAATCTAGGCAATGATCATTACATATTATGCACCACTATACACACAGATTAGATACGTAAAAAGATTGACACTGCCAAAATAACTGATTGGCATGCGTTCAGAAAATCAATGCGTGAAGAAGAAGATGTGCCTGCAGCAAGCAGCATCGCTAACGCCCGGCTCTCTCGGCTCGTGCTTCGGTTCGTTGCTGTGCCGATCGCTGGACGGTTTTTCACGCTGTCTTATCGCTGTCTTTAACGGCTAATAAACCTCTTCACATTTGGTGTAAGGTGCTGTTAATCCCCGTTGCTACACCCTGGAGCTGCGAAGCCGCACGCTACCGCCTGTCATGACTGACAACACCACTACATCGACGCCTTCGCCCAAGTTCAACTGCCCGGCCATCCTAGGCTACGGGACCCGAAGGTCTTCAGCGGTGCGGATGGGACCAAGGTTGAAGACTGGCTCGAGCACTACAAACTGGTGAGCACAAACAATAAGCGGGATGAAGCCGACAAGCTGGGCTACGTCATATTTTATCTCACTGGCGTCGACGAATTGTGGCTTAACAACCACAAACACAAGATCCCCACATGGAGCGTCTTCAAGACATCATATGCTGAAGTGTTCGGTCGGCCGGCTGTCCGCAAGCAGTGGGCAGAACAGCGCTTGCGCATCCGCTTTCAGCAGACTGGCGAGACCTTTACCAGCTATATTGAGGACGTCGTCGACCTTTGTCGACGTGCGAATGACACCATGCCCGAATCTGACAAGGTCAAACACATCCTGAAGGACATCGACGACGGCTCATTTCAAATGCTCTTGGCAAGAAATTCGAGCACAGTTTCCGAAGTCGTCAGCTTGTGTCAGAGCTACGACGAGTTGAAGAAGCAACGCAATCTGACTCGGCAGCCTCAGCGTGGTGGTGAGTCACTGTCCAGTTTCGACACCCTGCCTGACAATTCACCATTGCTTCAGCAAGTTCGAGCCGTCGTCCGTGAGGAAGTCGCCCGCCAACTTTCCCTAGTGCCCTTCACTCACGAGACCACCACCCGTCTACCTGCCCGGATTCGCACTGCTATTTCGGAAGAGGTTGCCCAGGCTGTTCCTCTTGCATACCACGAGCCGCCTCTAGCCAGCCGTGTTCACTGCCAGCGTGTCGCGCAGCCGGTAGGCCCTCCTCTCGCCTATCCGCCAGCCGTGCAGCCTGTGGCCGCACCCCTAACGTATGCAGCGCAGCCTTTTGCTCCTCCTGTCGCGTGTTCGCGAGAGATGCAGCCTGTAGCAGCGCCGTTCACATATGCAGACGCTGTGCGTAGGCTTCCGCAACCACCCTACACCTCACGCTCACAGCCCGCACACCCGGCTGCTTATACTGCACCTTGGGCGGCACCACCAGTCGCCAACCCTTGGAGGACGCCCGATAACCGACCGATATGCTATGCCTGCTTCACTCCCGGACACGTTGCCCGCTACTGCCACCGTCGACCTCAGAAGTTCGGCGACTATATGCATATTGCGGCATTCAACCTGCAGAGGAGAGCTCGCACCGCCAGAAAGGAAGACGAAGTTCTTGCCCGGTCCTCTTTACGAGCGCCTTTCATTTTAATTAAAGTGAGCTCTTCTATATCGGACTCCTGCTGTGTTTGCGTCGTGACACTGCTGGAGGAGCTGGGGTACATGTCCAGGACACCTTCCCACAGCCCAGGATCTAGTCCACAAAGACTTCCTCTCGTCGAAACACCCGTTCACCGCGCCAGCCGCCGCCTGTTAGGCCTGAGCCCAGAGTTCGGTCCTTGGACGGAAAACATGACCGCGCCAAAAGCACTTGCCCCACCATGACGAGCCCAAGCGCGACACAGGTGACTGTTTTCACCCATAAAGGCTGGTGCACACTGGCGCATAGCAGTGGTCGCGTGACCATTTGCGACTGGCGACTAAAAAGCGACTGATGTTTACACCGGCAGGGGCTGGATGCGAGCGACCGGAAGTCGCAAAAGCGGAGAGTCACGTCCGGATCTCGTTATCAGCGAGAACTCTAGAGACCGGCGCCGATCAGATGATCACCACCAGCTGAGTGTGCGGAGCGAACCAAGCGCGCCGCATTTGTTGTTTTCGTCCGTTTTCGCACTGCGTTCCCAATAGCGTCAAGTTCGATTCAAGCGAAGAACAATTCAAGCGAAGAACAATTCAAGCGAAGAACAGCACTGGCATCACATCATCATCATCATCATCATCATCATCATCATCATCAGCCTGACTACGTCCACTGCAGGACAAAGGCCTCTCCCATGTTCCGCCAGTTAACCCGGTCCTGTGCTTGCTGCTGCCAATTTATACCCGCAAACTTCTTAATCTCATCTGCCCACCTAACCTTCTGTCTCCCCCTAACCCGCTTCCCTTCTCTCGGAATCCAGTCAGTTACCCTTAATGACCAGCGGTTATCCTGTCTACGCGCTACATGCCCTGCCCATGTCCATTTCTTCTTTTTGATTTCAGCTATGATATCCTTAACCCCCGTTTGTTCCCTAATCCACTCTGCTCTCTTCTTGTCTATTAAGGTTACACCTACCATTTTTCTTTCCATTGCTCGCTGCGTCATCCTCAGTTTAAGCTGAACCCTCTTTGTAAGTCTCCAGGTTTCTGCTCCGTAGCTAAGTACCGGCAAGATACAGCTGTTATATACCTTCCTCTTGAGGGATAGTGGCAATCTACCTGTCATAATTTGAGAGTGCTTGCCGAATGTGCTTCACCCCATTCTTATTCTTCTAGTTACTTCAATCTCGTGGTTCGGCTCTGCGGTTATTACCTGCCCTAAGTAGACAGTCTTTTACAACTTCAAGTGCACTATTACCTATCTCGAAGCGCTGCTCCTTGCCGAGGTTGTTGTACATTACTTTCGTTTTCTGCAGATTAATTTTGAGACCTATCTTTTTGCTCTGTTTGTCTAATTAAGTTCTCATGAGTTGCGATTCGTCCCCCGAGTTACTCAGCGCAATGTCATCGGCGAAGCGCAGGTTACTAAGGTATTCTCCATTGACTCTTATCCCTAACTGTTCCCATTCTAGGATTCTGAAAACCTCCTGTAAGCACGCGGTAAATATCATTGAGGAAATTGTGTCCCCCTGCCTTACACCCTTCTTGATTGGTATTCTGTTGCTTTCTTTATGAAGCACTATGGTAGCAGTTGATCCCCTGTAGATTTCTTCCAGAATGTTTATATATACTTCATCTACGCCCTGATTCCGCAGTGTTTGCATGACGGCTGATATTTCTATTGAATCAAACGCCTTCTAGTAATCTATGAAGGCTATGTATAGTGGTTGGTTATACTCTGAGCATTCCTCTATTACCGGAATGATAGTATGAATGTGGTCAATTGTTGAGTAGCCTGTTCGAAATCCTGCTTGTTCCTTTGGTTGATTGAATTCAAATGTTTTCTTTATTCTGTTAGCAATTACCTTTGTAAATTGCTTGTATACTACATAGAGCAAGCTGATCAGCCTGTAATTCTTCAAGTCCTTGTCATCTCCTTTCTTATGTATTAAGATGATGTTAGCGTTCTTCCAAGACTCTGGTACTCTTCCCGTCAGGAGACACTTC
Organism: Rhipicephalus microplus; assembly: GCF_043290135.1. NCBI lineage: Eukaryota > Metazoa > Arthropoda > Arachnida > Ixodida > Ixodidae > Rhipicephalus > Rhipicephalus microplus. Next base: position 280,372,735 of record NC_134702.1, on the reverse strand, counting down.
GTACACAGGGTGGCTAGTTTTTCTAACACAATCTGTGTTAGAAAAACTGTGTTAGAAAACTGTGTTAAAAAAATGGCGGCTGGCATCTGTGATGCCTCCAAAGACAAAAAGCCGGTAGTGGGTGTGACCGTCCTTTCGATCGCGAGAGTTGGCCGATCATGCAAGGCGCCTACCTCCCGAGCTGCGCTGAGACGACGAGGAGTATTTCCGAGAGTCGTACGTATTCAGAAACGGTCCTTGAATTTAAATTGACTTGTCACAGCCTACAATACAGCACAAACGCGTCTCGAACGCGGTGCCTTAAGTCGTTCCCAAGGCATGAAGCACAAACGCGTTCCAAACGTGCTGCATTGAAGGCGGTGACAAATCAAGTTCAAGACAATAAAACGGTTCGGAATACGGGGAAAAGATAGCGCACAATTTATTTTCTCTTTACTTTGATGGTGTTTACCTTCTTAAGAATACCACCACGAAAATTCGACACTTTGCTCGAGCTGCTGCGCTCCGCCGACTCCAAGCCAAGTATTCCGTGGTGGCCATGGTGCCACAGACCTAGAGGAAGACACTCGTTTGTATCTGGCGGCAGGAAGCCAGCGCAATGAAAAAAAACAAAAGAACGAAAATTGAGCATCGCTGATTGGTTCCAGCAGCTTGGCGACTACAGTCGCGCGACTGAAAAATCAGTCAGGAAGCGACTAGCCAAAGCAGTCGCTTTGCGACTGTTCGCGACTGTTCGCGACCAGTCGCAAATGGTCGCGCGACCGCTGCTAGTCGCCGGTGTGCACCAGCCTCAAAACTTTTGTGGACTTCCATAGCAAACATATGAGGACGCAGATGACTGGCTTGAGGAGTTCGAGCGCACAGCCAACTTTAACGGGTGGAACGCCGCACAGAAGTTGGGGTACGTGTATTTCCCTCTTCAAGACGGGGCTCGCACATGGTTCACGAATCGCATGTGGTCAACGTGGGACGAGTTCCGGCGGAAGTTCCTGGACAGCTTCGCAAACACCGAAAGGCGGGAGCATGCACAACGACTCCTCGAATCACGGATTCAAAAGCCCAATGAGTCTGTTGCTATGTTTGTTGAGGACATGGCTCGTCTCTTTCATCCAGCCGATCCCGATATGTCCGAGAACAGAAAGATCAACCACCTCATGCACGGTGTTAAAGAGCAGCTGTTTGCTGTTCTCGTGCGGAACCCACCTTCAAGCATCGACAAATTTTCGAAGGAGGCGATCGCCATCGAACACGCATTACAGCTACGCCACCGCCAGTACGACCACCCAAACAACAGCGGACAAATCAGCGCAACCACCGTGATCACTGTAACACCTGACGAGCGTTCTTTGCGTGACCTGATACGTGAAATTGTGCAAGAAGAGGTGAAGAAGCTCGCCGCCACATCGAATGACTGCGCGATTGCGTTGGTCACAGAAGTTGTTCGCCAAGAAATAAGGCAAGCGCTTTCACTTTCCGAGTTGAACACTGAAATAGTTAGGCCAACATATGCAGATATTCTCCGTCGACAGCCTAGATCTAACGTGCCGCCACCTCAGCAGTACCACCAGCAATAGCCGCCAACAGTGCCTTGGTACTACAGGGAAACGTCGACGCCGATGCGGCCCCCACTCCACAAAACCGACATATGGCGTACCCCTGACTACAGGCCTCTGTGCTTCCATTGCGGGGAAGCAGGCCAAATTGTGCGGTATTGTCCTCATCGCGTTGCCGGGTATCAAGAAGTTCCGTCCACTACCCCTCGGCGCTATTTCGACGGAAGACGCAACGCTGATACAAGCACGACGATCCCGCGGGAAGTTTCTCCTGGGTTCCGGTCACGCTCGCCCTCCCCTGGTCATTTTCTCCAATCTAATAGAGGTAGCACCACGGACATGGCGAGAAGAAGATCTCCCAGTCCACGCTGGGGAAACTTTCTTGCTTGCTTGTTCCTTACTTTTGTGGCTCTCACCTACTAAGGGGGATTGGCCAAGAAGCCGGTGGTTAATGCAAGTAAATACCTATAGATTTTCTATACTAGGGGAATATGATTACTGTGTTTTGACTGTGAAATTAATTTGGCGTAATGTTAGAAAAAAAGAAAAAAAGGGGGGGGGAGGAAATAATAGAATTGGTTGAATATCTGTGGTGGAATCGTTATATGAAATTCTCCTGAAAGTTGAATCATTGCAGTGTATCAGCTAAATAATAAGTGGTAGTGTGACTAGCAAAATTCGAGAGCTGATCGCTGACTCAGCAAGGTAATCTTCTTGTGTTATATAAGAATTCGCAGAGAGCCCGGCAGATGTTCCTGTCGCTGTGTCCCAATGAAGTGGCCCCAAAAGACAAAATATTGGAAGTATTAAGTGATATTCCTAATTTTCTGAATAAAATTTCGAAGCAGTTTTTTCTTTAATTTTTGAATCGGTGACATGTGATAAGAAAATGGTCGATATGTTCAGGTTCGTTACAGCTTGAGCACAGAGGGGATGGCACCAGACCAGACCTGTTTAAGTAGAAATTAAGAGGTGGTACACGGCAACGTAATTTTGTTACCAAGACTTCCAATTTACGCGTGGGACACCATTTATTATTCCATGTGAAGTCCAGGTGCGGGAAATCTGGATTCGGTATCATGGTTTTTGATGATTCTTCAAGAAGGGAAAGTTTTCTAAACCTCGCTGCTGTTACATAAGCTGTAGGAGGCATGATTGGCACAATCGGAAGATCAAGAGATGTTCGCGCAAGTTTGTCAGCCATCTCGTTTATAAATATACTACGATGGCCTGGCACCCATATCATTCGCACTAGACGAATGTTTGCTGGGATTAATGATTTAAAAGTCTCTAGTACTGCTGATGTCGACGACGATGATAAGAATGAACACACGGAATACGAGTCAGTCACTATCACAGCTGTCGAATGAGTCGCAGGAAGTTTACGAATAGCTAGTACAACGGCCATTAATTCCGCTTCATATATTGGTGTATAATCTGGGAGGCGTAATGAAAATGACCAGAATAATGAGAAAGAAAAAATACCCACACCTGCCTTCTCGCCACTCATAGATGCATCGGTTGCAATTACTGTATTAGTACCTAATTGAGACAGGTGTTGTTCTAATAAACCAATCAAATATTTAGAGGGCAAGTGTTTAGCGTTCATGGGGAAGATATCGTCAAATTCTATTTGCACTTGGCCGATTGGTTTGACAGATGGTGTGAACTCGAATATATTAACATTTAAAGCATCTAGAAATGTTTGAACAAATAGTACTTGGGGTTTATATACACGGGACCAATGCTCATTGAAAAAGACACCAGGCTCGGCAAAAAATACAAATTGTCGCCTTCTTAAAGTGGATTAAGAAAATTTTAAAAGCAGCGACCTTAGGGGGAAGGTTGCGAATTGCCGAAGAGTTGAAAATCCCCCATTACCGCCACACGAAGCGCCGCACATTTCGAATGGCCTGACGCAAGACGAGATTGTCACCGCCGACATTACACTTTCAATTGACGGTCACGACGTGACCGCACTGGTCGACACTGGTGTGGACTTTTCAATAATGAGTGCGAATCTGGCCGACAAACTCAAGAAGGTAAAAATGGAATGAACGGGGCCGCAAATTAGAGGAGCCGAAGGCCAGCTGCTGTCGCCTACCGGAAAGTGCACCGCACAAATCAAGATCGTGGATTCATAATTCGTGGCAACCTTCGTTATTCTTTCTGAGTATTGTAAACAGGCCATCTTGGGTATAAATTTCTCGCGGGAGTACGGTGCCATCATAAATATACCGGACGGTGTACTGACCTTCTCAGCGGACCATAGCGCAGCGCTGCAGCACAAGCCCATGCGCATGATTGACGACGTGACCATGCCACTGTTGTCATGCCGCCTCGTCTCTGTCACGTGTAACACGCAGCATACTGGAGAAGGTGTCGCGGAACAAATATCGACGCTTTTACTCTCTCGAGGAATCGCTATGACCAGATGTCTCGTCAGTTTAGTGTCTGGGCAAGCAGAGGTCTTGTCGACGAACTTCAGCAATGAGCGTCGACACATTACAGAGGGTACCACAGTTGCATACTTCTAAGAAATTGTAGAAATCCGCGTGTGCTTCGCAGTACAACAGGCAGAGACGCCGGCTGCTTCAACACCACTACCTGTCGACGTGAGCACAGATTTATCGCAAACCAGAGGCAGAGTCTTCTAGATATTCTCGGCCAGTTTGAAGATTGTTTTTCGTCGACCTCGAGGGTGAATCAAACGCCACTGACAAAGCACCGAATTATAACAGAAGAGACGGCAAGACCAATTCGACAAAACCCATACCGCGTGACACCGAAGGAACGCGAAGCAATCCAAGAACAAGTCCAGGAAATGCTCAATGATGACATCATTCAGCCGTCAAAAAGCCCTCGGGCATCACCGGTAGTGCTAGTTAAGAAGAAAGACGGCAGCTTACGCTTCTGTGTGGACTACCGCAAGCTGAACCGCGTGACAAAGAAAGACGTATACCAACTACCGCGTATTGACGATTCACTTGACAGGCTGAGGCATGCACGCTTCTTCTCGTCGATGGACCTGAAAAGCGGTTATTGGCAAATCGAGGTCGATGAGCAAGACAGAGAAAAGACTGCTTCTGTTACGCCTGACGGGCTTTACGAGTTCAAAGTCTTGCCCTTCGGATTGTGATCAGCCCCAGCAACATTTCTTCGCAACTGCAGTAAGTGCATGTAGGAGAGCTGGCCATCCCGGTGAGATAAGAGTATGCGTTCGTGAAGGCCACTCCAAGCCACAGGCGGCCTAGAAGAGTCTCCTTAGCTCGAGATATCCTTGGGGGAAGACGAAGCTGCAGATCGGGATCCAAGTTATGCAGGCGCGCGTTTGTGAAGTCTGTCGGGTTCCACTGTACCAGTGTGAGGTCACGTGCAAGCGAACGAAGTCTTGTAGCTGCGTCGGTTCTTGAGAACGGGATGGCCTTGTATTGGGTACCATCGTGTGCAGATCTAGCGGCCTCATCTGCGTGGTCACTGCCATATATACCGCAATGACCTGGTATCCACTGATACACTATGCTGTGCTGTTTTTCGATTGCTTGATGATGAAGAAGCCTTATTTCAGCTACTAACTGTTCATTAGGTCCATGGCGAAAGGGTGACATAAAACATTGAAGAGATGCCTTTGAGTCCGAGAAGATCGACCAAATTCCCGAAGGTTCTTTCACTATAAACTCCAGAGCTGCACGTATGGCCACAAGTTCTGCAGCTGTCGACGACGTCAAATGCGATGTCATGAATCTAATTGTGATGTGCCTCGCGGGAATAACCACCGCCCCTGCAGAGCTTACTGAAGACACCGAGCCATCCGTGTAAATGTGAAGGCGTCCGTTGTGCTTCTCTTGCAGGAAAAGTAATGTGGCCTGTTTCAGGGCTAGATGCGACGACTTTTTTTTAGTTTGGATGCCAAGAAATGTAAAAAGGGCTTTGAGCGGGTGTAGGCACCATAATGGTATCGGCGGCTGTGCTGCACGCGTGAAGTGCAATGGAAGCACTGCGCAATGCTGAGCTACAGTTGTGCTGAACGCTGAGTGGGGTCTGGAAGTTCGAAGTGAGGTGAGGTGATGAGATGGAAGCCGAGCGCATTGTCTTATGTGCATTCTCAAAGCGTCTACACGGAGGTATGCGTTGATTGGATAATCACGCGCAATGATGACTGTCGCTGCTTTAGACGCGCATCTCGGGAGACCAAGGCATATTTTCAGGGCTTGGGCTTGGATCGACTGGAGGACGCGCAAGTTTGTTCTTCGGATCCCGCAAAGCACGGGTAAGCTGTATCGCATATAACCGAGGAACATAACAGTGTAGAGTTGGAGCATTGCTTGTACCGATGCACCCCACGTTTTTTCAGCAAGAAACCTCAGTACGTGGGTGATCATGGTGAGTTTAGTTTTCATGTGGGCGATGTGAGGGCTCCAGGAGAGGTCGCGATCAACTATGACTCCGAGGAATCGGAGGGTCCTTACGTAGTTGATCGTGTGTCCGTTGATTTTAATAACATATGGGCGCATAGCCTTATGCGTGAATGCTATAAGCGAGCATTTCTCTGATGACAGCTCTAGTCCCCGTTCTTCCAGGTACTTTGTCGCTATTTTTGCCGCTCTCTGAAGCCGGGCACGCAAATGAAGGCGTGTTACGCTGACGCCCAGATGCAGATGTCATCTGCATATGTTGATAGATGGACAGATTCTGGAAGTGCATCAACCAGGCCGAGTAGCGCTAGATTGAAAAGTGTGGGGCTAAGAACGCCGCCTTGAGGCGCACCTCGACGGTTGAAATGGTGCGTTGTTGTGCCATTCTTCGTCTGTACAAAGAAAGTTCTGCCTTTCAGATAGCTGTGGATCCATTGGTAAACCCGACCCCCTAATGCAACATTTTCCATGACATCCAGAATGGCTTCATGTGATACGTTATCGTATGCAGCTTTCACGACCAAGAACAACGCCGCAGATAAACGTTTCAGCCTTTTTTGATGCTGAACAGATGAGGCCAGGTCTATAACCATATTTGCAAGGTGTTTCAGCGCGCGAACAAAGGAAAAAAGGACAGGGTAGACAGAAACAGCGCTCTTTCTGTCTACCCTGTCCTTTTTTCCTTTGTTCGCGCGCTGAAACACCTTGCAAATATGACTACGCACCAACTAGCCCAAGCTTCCACTCTTGTAGGTCTATAACGTTATCAATTGCGGACCGTCCACGACGAAAGCCCGTCATAGCGTGAGGGTATACCTCGTGGTGCTCCAAGTACCACTCTAGGCGAGTCAAAATCATCCTCTCCATCACTTTCCCGAAACAGCTGGTAAGCGCGACGGGGCGATAAAAGGTCAAGTGCAGAGGAGATTTACCTGGTTTAAGCACAGGGATGAGGCGGCTGGATTTCTATGAATGAGGGATAAATCCGCTGCTCCACGAGTCGTTGTACACGGATAGAAGGGCCCGTTGAGCTGCTTCTCCGAGGTTGCAAAGAGCTATGTACGTGATCCCATCCGGACCAGGCGATGAAGATCGTTTGCATGCCATCAAGGCCACTTGTTGTTCCTCTATAGAGAAAAAGGCGTCCATTCTTGAATCTCTGGAAACTGGAGCACCTTCTGTGTGAGTGCACTCATTTCAACGCGCAAAGACAACAACTCACTGCAGCTCTGGATAGACTAGACGATCGGCCTTTGTCGAAACAAAGGATTCTGGGTCATTGGCCGAGCCCATCCGCAGCCCAGAAGGCTTTGAAAGCTTTGCTGCACTTTTTGCGGACAACTGGCCTCAGAGACAGACTTTAGTGTCTTATACTCTTTGATTTTGCCTTTCCTCTGCCGCAATTTTTTTTGTAGTTTCTCTTTCTCTTCGCAACATGTCTTTTTAACATCTTTCATTCCCCTCACCCCTTTCCCCAGCACAGGGTAGCCAGCCGGTCTAAGAACTGGCTAACCTCCCTGTCTTTCCGCTTAAACTTTCTTCCTCCTCTTCCTCCTCCAGCAACATTTCATAGACTGATGGATACCGTCCTATCAGGCCTTAAGTGGCAGACGTGTCTGGTATACCTCGACGACGTCATTGTTTTCTCACCAACATTCGAGGAACATCTAAGACGGCGGCTATTAGTATTTTGAGCAATACGAGCAATATTTCGAGCTGGCTTAACGCCGAAACCCGAGAAATGTCATTTCGATTTCAAGGAACTCCAATTCTTAGGACATGTGGTGAACAATGAAGGTGTTCGTACGGATCCCGAGAAGATCGACGCCGTACAAAAATTTCCGGTGCCAACAGAAAAGAAGGCCGTAAGACGTTTTCTTGGCCTTTGCGCCTACCACCGCAGGTTTATCACCAATTTCTCGCATATAGCGTCGACCTTAACACGCATAACGAGAGACGATGTTCCATTTTTATGGGGCGAAGAGGAACAAGCAGCATTTGACGGTCTACGACCGTGCCTGCAGACACCACCTGTGCTTGAAGAAATCCGTAAGACGTTAGGCTTGGCCTTTGCGCCTACTACCGCAGGTTTATCACCAATTTCTCGCATATAGCGTCGCCCTTAACACGCATAACTAGAGACGATGTTCCATTTTTATGGGGCGAAGAGGAATAAGGAGCATTTGACGGTCTACGACCGTGCCTGCAGACACCACCTGTGCTTGCTCACTTTGACGAGGACGCTCCAACCATGATCCACACCGATGCCAGCAACGTAGGTTTAGGCGCTGTACTCGTCCAGTGGCAAGAATCAGCCGAGAGAGTGATTGCATATGCAAATAGGACGCTTTCCCGTGCCGAGTCCCATTATTCCACAACGGAAAAGGAATGTCTTGCTGTGGTATGGGCAGTTCTGAAGTTTCGCCCATATCTCTACGGCCGTCCCTTCCACGTAGTGAGCGACCACCACTCCCTTCGCTGGCTGACCAACTTGAAGGACCCATCCGGTCGGCTAGCGCGCTGGAGCTTACGCCTACAAAAATTCGATATGACGGTCGTCTATAAGTCGGGACGGCAGCACTGTGATGCTGATTGCTTATCCAGGTCGCCTATAAAGCAAGACGATGTCTCAGAAGATGATGGCATGGCATTTTTAGGAGTGGTCGACACAGTCACCATTTCGTCTAAGCAGAAAGAAGACAGTGAGTTGCTTCCTCTTATTAATTTTCTTAACGGCCAGTCTACAAGCGTTCCCAAGATATTTGCAAGGAGCCTGTTATCATTCTGCTTGCGCAGTGGTGTCCTATACAAGAAGAACTTTGCCCCCAGCGAAAATGCCCACTTACTTGTCGTGCCGACAACCATTCGCGATGAGATCCTGAGCGCTTGCCACGATGAGCCAACCTCCGGCCACCTCGGTTACACGCGCACATTGGTCAGAATCCAACAGAAGTACTACTGGCCAAAGCTTCCAGGCACTGTAAAGCATTACGTCCGTACGTGCCTCGATTGTCAACGACGGAAATCGCCACGTTTAAAACCAGCCGGATTGCCACGTTAAAGCCAGCCAACAAGGATCTGGAGCGTAGGAACGAAATTCTGAGCAAAAAAGTTGCCCAAATGGAACAGTATTCCAGGGCGAACAACGTAGAATTGAAGGGAGTTCCTTACTTTCAGGGTGAGGATTGTTCTGCGATCGTTAGAACCATTGCCTCGAAAGTTGACTGCACGATTTCTGACTCCGATATCGACATCGTTCATTGAGTGCCCACAAAGGCTGAGTCTACCAAAAACATTGTCGCGAGATTTTGTTCTCGGGCAAAAAAACAAGAATTCGTAAACAAAGCGAGAAAGGCTCGGCTTACTTCTCATGACCTTGGCTTTTCTGGCTCTCATTCAAACGCTGTATTTGTCAATGACCACCTCACTCCAGAGAACAAGCGGCTTTTCGCAAAGGCTCTATCCCTCAAGAAAGAAAAACATTGGCAACATCTATGGACTGACAATTGCCAGATTAAAGCCAGAAAGTCGAATGAAAGCCGTGTTTTCCGTATTTCTTCAGAAGAAGACATGTCTATTTTCCAGCAGACCGACTGAACCTTTTTTATAGCTTATTTACCGAACAGTTCAGCGCATATCTAATATATTTTTCTCTTCTCTCGTCTCTTTTTCTGTTTTACCGGTTCTTCACAATGTATTTCACCACGGATCAACTTCAGCAGTTTTGCTGCGATCGATATTTGCCTGTTGTTCACTTTAATGCACGTAGTCTTAAAAAAAATTTTGATAGCATACATGCCTTTTTGTCGTCATATCAATTGAACTTTTCTTTCATTTGCGTCACTGAAACATGGCTATCGCCCCACGACAAAAATATGTTCTGTTTCCCATCATACGTTCCCGAGTATTGTCATCGATTGTCTGGTAGTTTTGGCGGTGCAGCTATATTCGTATCTGCATCAATTCCATATCAAAGAAGATATGATCTCAGCCTTTCCGTTGAGAATACCGAGTCCGTATGGATTGAAATTGCTAACCCATCTTTGCCATCGAGCGGTAATAAGACAATCATAGGCTGCATATATCGTTCACCGTCATCCTCTGTTCCCGATTTCTGTTCATCACTTTCATCCATTTTCAACAAGTTATCTCTTGAAAACAAGAATGTCGTGATCCTAGGTGACATAAACATCAATCTTCTCGATGCAAGCACCTCAGCGTACTCTGATTACACTGCGTGCTTTCTAGGATTTGGCTACGAATCTCTAATCACGGTTCCTACTAGATGCGTACTTGGTGCGTCCAGTTCTTTAATCGATCACATTTTATCAAATTTCATTCCATCAAACGACTGTGGCGTCCTCGAAGCCAGCTTAACTGACCACTACCCTGTAGTTTGCCGATTTGAATGTGCCATACCTAATCAGTTAAGCTCTTTTCAAAAAACTATATTGGATAAAACAAATTTCGTCAAGTGTGTAGAAGCCATAGAATGGTCTTTCTTAGAACTGCTTAGTGATCCTGAAGATGCTTTCAATTCTTTTTCATCTGCCGTCAAAAAGTGCTTAGACGATTCTACCAGCTTTGTCAAATGTCGCAAGAACTTTGCGGCCCCTCACAACCCATGGCTCACATCTGGCCTAATGAAGAGCTTGCGAAGGAAAGACAATTTATATAAAAAGTTAAAGAAACGGCCTTTCAATGCTGCCCTGCGATCGCGATATAAAAAGTACTGCAACCTACTTAACAAAGTCTTTGAAGAAGCTAAAAGAAATTATTATACGCACAGGATACATAACGCTGGTAATAACAGCAAAGATCAATGGAAAACAATTAATTCATTTCTAAACAGATCAGTAAGTGAGCCAGCTATAACTGAATTACGGTCATCAGAGGGTGTTCTTATAAATGCAGACGACATTGCGAACGCCTTCAACAAGTACTTCTGTGCTAACACTTCCCTCTTGCCTCATGATTACCAGCCAACAATTAGGAAATGTCTTCAGTCTTTTTACCTCTTTCCAACAGGCCCAGATGAGTTAGTGGAAATAATTAATCGCATGAAAATAACAAGTGCTGGTCTCGATAACATTCAGCCTATTCACCTGAAATGCATCTCTCACGTGATCTCGACCCCTTAGCCTATATCATTAACCTTATGTTTAAAACTGGCATCTTCCCATCACAGCTTAAAAAGGCCAAGATAATTCCAGTCTTTAAAAAGGTGATAGAACTTCTATTATTAACTACCGACCTATTGCAATTCTTTCATCTTACAGTAAAATCATAGAGAAGTGTATTGAAAAACGATTATCTAAATATCTAAATAAGTTTCGTATTTTATCCACTCAACAATTTGGTTTTCGTGCAGGCTATTCAACAGATTTCGCACTGCTCTCCTTTACCGATTATATTAAACACGCGCTTGACTCTGGATGTTTTGCATGAGCACTGTTGATTGACCTCTCTAAGGCATTTGACTCCATAGTTCATAACATACTATTAGGTAAACTCAACTCAATAGGTGTCGTCGGTAGTGTGCAGGAGCTGAATAATAACTACTTATCTAATAGACAGCAAGCTGTTTGTGTCTCTAACATCCTCTCCACTTTTAAATCTATTGACAAAGGTGTTCCGCAAGGATCCATACTGGGCCCGCTTTTATTCTTAATCTATATTAATGATCTAACCTCGGTTTCAACACACACTCAACCTTTCTTGTACGCAGATGATACAACTATAGTTACTAAAGACAAGTCTATCGATGCGCTAACTAGTAAATTGTCCTCTGACTTTTATAACATTCAGAACTGGTGCACAGCTAATGGTTTAACTATTATTACCAATAAAACACAGTTCATTGTCTTCCATTCTAGTGATAACCCTCTTTCACCTACACCCGCTATTACTATCAACGGCCACAGACATCTTAGTACTACTAAGTGCACATTCTTGGGAGTAGTTCTAGATGCTCATCTCAAGTACCATCATCACATTTCACTTATAAGACAGAGGATTGCTCATGGTATCAGAACACTAATTAAAGCACGACCATTCTTCAATTTGCAGACTTTGCTTAAACTGTACTACGCCTTCATCCACAGTCATATCACGTACTGTATCACGTCATGGGCGAATACCTATCCATCTCATATCCTTCCACTCCAACGTCTCCAAAACCAAGCCATTCGCATCCTAACATTCAGTTCACCGATCTCCTGCGCATCCCCACTTTTTCAGCAACATAATGTACTAACAGTGTGTAATTTATTTAAATGTAAATTGGGGATTCTTGTATTTAAGTGTCTTAATGGTACCATAACAGTCAACGTTTTAGAGAAATTTCAATTGTTAAACTCTAATCCTACCAGGTTTGCCTCAAACAACAACTTTTTACTACCACATGCACGCACTAACTACGGCAAGCATACTACCATATTCGCAGCTATCCAATTTTGGAATTCAGTACCACTAAGCACTAAACAATTGTCATTAGCTGCTTTTAAAAAAGAACTTAAACATCTCATCTCGCAACCATAACTCATCTTCATTTATATATTGGCGTTCTTTTACATTTACAGCTATTACTGTGTGCGTTATTTTCACATTTATTACCCATGTACATTGGAGTTCTTTTAATAGCTGTATATCATTAATTAACGTCATTTCGTTCCCGATTCTACTGCCATTTTTATTGTATGTTTCGTTGTTTTTATATTTATGCACAATTACTGAACATTGTTTTGTTACCATTTTTACTGGCATGTTTTATTGCATGTTTGCGTTGTTTTTGTTACTATCAATAATTACTTAATCGCTTTTTTGTTGCCATTTTGTTGTATTTATCAACATGTCATTTTCTAACAGGAGGTCCCCTTTCAGCCTTGTGCTATGGGACCTCCTTCTGTATATTCTACCTCAATGCGTGTATATTTTTTTGCGGCAAATAAAAATTAATAAAAAAAATAAATAAATAAATAAATAAATAAATTGTTGCAACCAGTTCAAGTGCCCACCAAGCCTTTTGAACAAATCGGAATGGACCTCCTTGGACCATTTCCGACTTACCACGTCGCAGAAACAGGCCACGAGGTCAAGTTTCAGTGGCTTCCTGGCCATTGTGGGATCAGTGGCAATGATTCCGCAGATGACGCGGCTCGCACATCGCACCAAGCAGAGCACACCCTTCCGATTCCTTTGTCAAGGACTGACGCTGCACAGCAACTTCGTCACCTGGCACGTAGTCTGAGTCTGCAGGAGTGGAACACCCCAAGCATAATACATACAAGACTGTACCAAACAAACTCTCGACTGGAACTTCCACCACCATCCAGACTTCGTCAGCATGAAGCTTCACTTCTTTGTCGCCTTTGGTTGGGAGTTGCCTTCACAAAAGCATGTAGAACCCTCATCGGACTGACCAACAACGCGGAATGTGACGTCTGCTGCACCAAAGAAGACATTGACCATCTGATATGCCATTGCCCTCGATTTGCCTCTGAAAGACAGAAGCTTTCGGAGGCATTGCAACAATTGGACGATCGGCCACTCTCTGTGCAGATGCTACTGGAACACCGTCATTGCCTTTCGTCGGCTCAAAAAGCAGTCAAAGCTGTCTTGTGCTTTTTGAGGACTACAGGCCTACGTGACCACCTTTAACTTTTGTGTAGTGCCACCGCTGCATACGCGCCAGCCGATTGACTGAGAATCCTCCTTTTTTGTTTTTTCTCTCTCTCTTTCTCTTCTCTTTCCTCTCTCTCATTTTTATGCCCCCTTCTCATTTCCCCAGCGTAGGGTAGCAAACCAGGCATGTGCCTGGTTAACCTCCCTGCCTTCCCTCTTGTTCTTTATCCCTCCCCCCCCCGCCTCCTCGCATACTGGAAACAAGTGGGTGATTGTCGCTACGGACTATCTTACTCGCTACGCAGAAACAAAGGCTTTATCAAGTGGAACCACAGTAGAAGCGGCACGATTTTTCAATGAAAATATCGTTCTGAGGCATGGTGCTCCTAGAATTATAATAACGGACAGAGGTACCGCTTTCACGGCCATGCTCCTCAAGTCAGTGCTTGAGTTGAGTGGAACAGCGCATCGAAAAACTACCTCCCACCACCCACAAACCAACGGCTTAACAGAACGCCTCAACAAAACAATTGCTGATATGCTCAGTACGTACATCAACGTGGATCATAAAAATTAGGACGACGTTCTACCATACGTGACGTTTGCCTACAATACGGCGCAGCAGGAAACTACACGGAGCACGCCATTTAGTCTTCTTTATGGCCGTAAAGTGACGACAATGCTTGATGCCATGTTGCTGCACGACTGCGACGATACAGACATGGATGTTCAAGCCTTTACCCAACGAGCTGAAGAGGCGCGGCAGCTAGCACGCGTGCGAATCGCCCGACAGCAGAGTTACGACGCACGTTATAACCTGCGACACCTATACGTCACTTATCAACCAGGCGAGAAAGTGTGGGTCTGGAGCCCTATTCGTCGACGCGGCCTTTCTGAAAAGTTACTGAAGAAGAACTTTGGTCCCTACAATGTTGTACGGCGCCTAAGTGACGTGAATTATGAGGTCATCCCTGACAGTTCCTCGCGAGCTCAAAAATCTGAAATTGTACACGTTGTGTGGATGAAGCCATATTGCAGTGAGTCAGTTGCGTCAACTACATACACCGCGTATTCTGTAGCCGAGCATCAGGACGATGCTCTTCCTGGAGGGAGGCAAATGTCACATTCAACCAGCAGAGGAGAGCTTGCACAGCCAGAAAGGAAGACGAAGCTCTTGCCCGGTCCTCTTTACGAGCGCTTTTCATTTTAATTAAAGTGAGCTCTTCTATATCGGACTCCTGCTGTGTCTGCGTCATGACAACATATATATCTAGTGAAGCACAAATATTGTATCGACATCCATGGAATGTTTCTCATGGACATTGTAAACGTCTCTTAGATATCCATAGAAATCCAAATTACGAATATTAGATGTACCCACAACTATAAAATGCTCGTCCGAGTAAGGTTGCAGGTACGTTGCGCATGGACACTGAATGGACATTTAATAGATATACACAGACATTGCCAGTCATTAAATAAAAGCTTTTTTATGCACTGTTCACACTTACGGCATGTAGTAGGTACGTTAGACCTGCAGTCCCATGGCAGTCTTGCTCATAGCTGCTCGGCTGTACTTTATAGTGGGTATCGAACACTATAAAGTACAGCCATGCAGCAATGAGCAAGAATGCCATAGGACTGCAGCACTAATACACCAACTACATGCGGTGAAGCATCAAAGACGTGAAGCTGGCTGGATTGCTGTCAGACATCAAACCTAATAATGTCAGTTTCACGGCGTTGATGCTTTCTATAAGTATACCACACCAGCTAAGAGCCAGACTGCAGTGGGAGCGCAGGCGTCTGGCACACAGAACTATACACGCAGGAAGCCTGAGGATGTGCATAGAAAAACGTTCTCATTCACAAAATTTTAGCAATATTTGGTAAAGAAAGCCCTAACAGCCTGATATTATCATCAAGCACAAGCTGCCGTCTAACCTGCATGTTTATACTGGGTCCTTAAAACCTTAGAGATTTATTGCAGCAAACAGCACATTGTTTTCAAACACATTTGTTGAACATAAAATTAAATCGGCCTTTAAATGTAAGTCAAGATATGTGAATGAAAATTATAGTACAAAATTATTCAATGAAGTTCGCCTTCAACGCTTCGAAGTGATGCGAATAAAAAATTGCCGACCAAAAATCTTTCACGAAGTTCCCCTTGAAAATTTCAAAATTATGAGAATGTACAAAAGTTCAATGAAATTCACTCTGAATGCTTTGAAGTGATGTGAATGAAAAATCGCTCAATGAAGTTCCCCTCGAAAGCTTAAAGTTATGTGAATGAAAAATTACTATACAAAAGTCTTCAATAAAGTTTGCCTTGAACGCTTTGAAGTGATGTGAATAAAAAATTGCTGACCGAAAATATTCGATGAAGCTCCCCATGAAAGTTTCAAAGTTATGAGAATGTACAGAAGTTCAATGAAGTTCGCTTTCAAGTGATGTGAATGAAAAATTGCTCAACGAAGTTCCCCTTAAAAGCCTAAAGTTATGTGAATGAAAAATTACTGTACAAAAGTCTACAATGAAGGTCGCCTTGAACGCTTCAAAGTGATGTGAATAAAAATAGCTGCCCAAAAATCTTCGACAAAGTCCCCCTTGAAAGTTTTAAGGTTATGAGAATGTACAAAAATTCAATGAAGTTCACTTTGAACGCTTTGAAGTGATGTGAATGAAAAATTGCTCGACGAAGTTCCTCTTGAAAGCCTAAAGTTATGTGAATGAAAACTTACTGTACAGAAGTCTACAATGAAGATCCCCTCGAACGCTTCGAAGTAATGTGAATAAAAATAGCTGCCCAAAAATCTTCGACGAAGTCCCCCTTGAAAGTTTCAAAGTTATGAGAATGTACAAAAGCTCAATGAAGTTCACATTGAACGCTTTGAAGTGATGTGAACGAAAAATCGCTGCACGAAAATCTTCAACGAAGTTCACCTTGAAAATTTAAAAGTTATGAGAATGTACAAAGTTCATTGAAGTTCACTTTGAACGCTTTGAAGTGATGTGAATGAAAAATTGCTCAACGAAGTTCCTCTTGAAAGCCTAAAGTTATTTGAATGAAATCCTACTGTACAGAAGTCTACAATGAAGTTTGCCTCGAACGCTTCAAAGTAATGTGAACGAAAAATCGCTGCACGAAAATCTTCAACGAAGTTCACCTTGAAAATTTAAAAGTTATGAGAATGTACAAAGTTAATTGAAGTTCACCTTGAACGCTTTAAAGTGATGTGAATGAAAAATTGCTCAACAAAGTTCCCCTCGAAAGCTTTAAAGTTATGTGTATGGAAAATTATTGTACAACAGTCTACACTGAAGTTCGCCTTGAAAGCTTCGAATTGATGTGAATAAAAAATTGCTGACCAAAAATCCTCGAAGAAGTTCCCCTTGAAAGTTATGAGAATGTACATAAGTTCAATGAAATTCGTTTGAATGCTTCAAGTGAAGTGAATGAAAAATTTCTGCACGAAAATCATCAACGAAGTTCCTCTTGAAAGGAAGGTCTCCTTGGAAGCTTCATAATGCACCATGGCTACTCATCACAACCAGTTGATCCTAAGAATACAAGAAAAAAGAGAATCAGTGTAAGCTATCCAGAAACAGTGAAAAGAAATACTATAAGACATTCCAAGCAAAAGCACACCAGCAGTACTGATACTCTATATTACCACGAGAAAAAAATGCTTGGCTTAAATTGTGATGCTCCACTCCTGAACTTACAGAAGAATTGAGAAAGATGATGCCTACTTCAGAAACACAGCAGATGCAGATGACTAATGCATACATTAGCAATAACAATGTTAATCATTTGCCAACATATGTAAGTATCACTAGTTCTAGAACCTAAAAAGCACTTTGAAATACCCTCGGTCTTACGAGTATCAATACATACAAAGACATTTCACTAATTTGTGCTTCATTGTAAATGTCAGTTTCGAAACATCCTACTACAAAAGAAAGTGATGTTCACGTACAACAGTGCAGCAGATAAAAGCTACACTAGACACAAACTTGAGTATCCAGAGTATGCGTAATTGTCTGCCACATTGTGTCATAAAGCTATCGGATAACATTCATCTTGCTCAGAATTTCCCGGAGGCACCTTAACGTCCAAGTATGATTAAAAACATAACCAATAAAGGGATCAACAATACATCAGAACATTTCACAAGATTCTAGTGCAAATCAGAACATGTTACAAGATTCTAGTGCAAATGAAAACTAACTTTTGTAACTATTTCGATCATGCCACTTGGGATTTAAGTAGGAAGCATAAAGTGCGACATAAAATTTTAAAAAATGCACGTACCGCTTATGCGGGGATGGCTTAGTACTATGTGACACAATATTGAGATATATATGTATTTTCTTGTCATATAACGCATTACACTTGTTCTTTATTACTGTGTTCTTTATGCCACACAGCCATGTACAGTCTATTTATTCGATAGCATAATGAGATAAAATAATCTAGGAAGAAAAGCTGCCGCCATGGCAACAGTAGAGCAGCACATCCGCTGTGAACTGTGGTGTCCGAGATTGTACGGAGATGCACTCTAGTGCTTTTGTAGGCAAACTCAAGAGGGATTACATATACTGTAGTGTTTATGTGAGTTTCTAAAAGCTGTACACTAGTTTTACCATAAATAGGTGCCTTCACAGGATGTGCAGAACTACTGATATAGCCTAATAACTAACACAAATGCTGGCATATGACCGTTATTATGCTCACACATCACTGTTTCTAAATAATCCACACAGCAGATACAAAATTTTTACAGTGCTTTTCAATTACATCACACTGACAGGATACTGGACCAATGAGCTTTGATTTCAATAGAAAAAAAAACTGGGCACTGTAGAAATTAGCTGTCAGTTCCTTTGAGGGGACACTCACAAGGTTTGATAATTTTGAGCTGACAAGCACAATGCGTAGACGAGGCGTTCATGATCACGTCTGCCAAAATTTGCAACGCTACGCACCGCGGAAAAGGGTCAACTTTCAAGATGAACGCTGCACCACCTCCCCTCTGCCGGCGCACGCCTAGAAAATGAGGGCATGACGTGCGCATAGGAATGGCCCTACGTAGACGGCAATGCAATGACGTTGGTCCTCTACGTAGACGACTGTGCTCTGACGCTGTCAAAAGTATACCACGTGACATGGCAAAAATTATTTAACACAACATGCGTAGTTTACGTACTTGTTGCTTTAACGGACTAATATTACTTGAAATAAATAATGAGATGCAATAAAATTTGTGCGCGTTATTCTTTCATTTTTTTCTCGTGAAATGCTACGAGATGCGGGGCTAATGTTCCAGCATTTCCTATGCGTTCGTGTCCCCGTGGTTAGCGCATTGAGCAGCCGACCAGCGTGGAACGCTCCTACGCGTTCGCGCACTCATTGCGCTCATCTGCTCTACCGCGTCTAAGCCACCGTTCCCAAAACATCCCGCAGAAACAAGCAGAAGACCACAATATAACGCTGATCAACAAAGCAACGCTGCTCGCGTGCTCGGGGGTTGGACTTGTTTGGGCACGTCATGCGCACGTCACCTCATGGTCTGGTGCTGGAGAGGGTGGGGAATAGATTTGGCTTACGAAGGCTACGCCGAGGAGCGGCAAGGGTTTCGAGCTCGCCTCCTCTCATCCTCGTTCCCCACCGCTTCCAAAAACCTGTTTTCTCCGCTCGTGATGAAACGATGCGAAAAATTTTTGTGGCAAAATGTTCCTCATCAGACACCCAACAACTTTCACTGTCTAACTAAAATTCGGTATGGGGCCTGGTGATTGGCCCTTTAAGCTTACTGCGAAATGCATAGCAGCTTTATTACCTCTTGCTGCATTCCTGTGCCTTGCTGGGCATAACGCAACCATTCTCGAACGGCTGCATCTATAGTGAATTCATTTGCAGGGTGAAACTTTTGCACAGCACCTTTGAGAAAGTCAAAGCAATAATTGATTGAGAGACAAAAAGTGACCCCAACTTAAAAATTCAATCAAGCTAATAGCCTGATTTGGCCAACAGCCTGATTTCCTCTCAGATGACAATTGTCAAAGGCAGATACAAGATTGTGTCCGAAGGAGGAGGCAGCTATATATGTCTGATACTTAAAGCTTTACATTTGTAATAAATTTGTAAGTGCAAGTGACCTATTTGTAATATTTTGTGCACTGTGATTATATTCCCCACCCATGTTGTTCCTTCGTTGACCTTAGTTCTATTTTCATGTTCAAAATAATATATATATATATATACATATATATATATATATATATATATATATATATATATATATATATATATATATATATATATATATATATATATATATATATATATATATATATATATATATATATATATATATATATATATATATATATATATATATATATATTGTAATGAAGAGGCACAGAACAAGAGGCAACACCCGATTCTGGGCCAGCTGTTCTTATTCTGCCTTCGTTCTCTTCTTTGCTCTAGCTACCCACGCGCCGAAGCCACAGCGTCTTTCTTGGTCATGACACTCGGCCATGACTGCGCGCGTGCGGAGCTGGCGGCAGTTTCTGGTGGGCGGGCTTGGCTGCATCGTGTTGGTCAGCCCGGACCACAATGCAACATAGAGCGATGGTCTGGGGGAAGCGTCTCTGGTGGACGGCACTGGCTGCATCAAGCTGGTCGCTCTTTTGCACGCCACGATGTCTTTGAAAAAGTGCTGTGGACTTGGGCGGCCGGCACTGGCTGCCCCTTTGTGGCCGACGCTCTCGGCCGTGCCGCGATTTGGTCCCGGTATCGCAAAGGTAGATCTGGTGGTCGATATACTGGCTGCATTGTTGTGGTCGGTCTCGGCCATGCAGAGACTGTCTGGGGGAAGCAGCTAAACGTGCACATGACAGCGCGCTTCGGACGGGCCGCAAAATCAGCGGCAGACGTTGAACTCCGGACGAGGGTAGCTGAAAGAGTATCCCAAAAGACGCGCTGGGTACCTTGGCTTGTGTCGAGAATGGGTACGCAAGTTCTGAGATGTGTGGCAGAGAACATAAATTTACGGCCAGTTTTGGCATCTTCGGCAGGACATTTTGTGAAGCTGTCATCGCATTGGCTGCTGTCTGCATCTTGAGCGCCAACTTTCATCTCATGATCTTGGTCAGTGAGACCAGTAGTGGTTACCTTGGGCTTTACCGGCGCCATGACCGTAGGCGGTTCAAGCATAGGCGATGCTGGTATCTCCACTTGCCTCAGTAAAGGTGATATTGGGGCTGGCTTCTCTAACTGAGCCGTATGAGGACTGGTACCAGCTGCTTCCACTGACATGATGGCGTCGCGTACCGGCGCGGCTACTGAGAGCAGCAGTGGCGTGTCGCACCTGCGTCTGACGTCATTCGTAGGACAAGCGGAGAAGCTTTCTGCCGCGCGGCTGGAGGGCCCCGAGGAACCTTCGAGGTGTTGCTCCACTTCAGCTCGGTGTGCAAACATGGGTGCGTCGGTGAAGAGCAATGCAGCACAGTCGAGATAATTGAGATGATTTTCTGCGGATGTTTCGTTGGAGCAACGCCCTTCAAGAAGTCCGACTTCGGTAGCGACGTCTGGACGCAGTGAACATGCTTCGGGTATCGACAAAGTGCCTAACTTCTCGTGTGGCAAGCTGCAGCGCACAGCTGCAGCCTCAAGGTGGAGAGCCTTTGGAGCTTGCTCCTCGATACTGGCCAGGTTGGACAGGATGGTGGTGGAGAGGTGGTAAGGATTACGACCAAAAGCAGCTATGAGCTTGCAGCTCTACTCCTCCCATCACTGCTGCTTCCAGCCTTCATACCGGTGCCACGCCGCTGCACCTTCCCGGAGATGGTCTATGGCCACATACCATTTCTGATTATCTGTCCAGGCCGTGCGCATTGCTAGCGCGTTGACAGTTGCCACCCAGCTGTCGGCGTCGTTGCGGACCCCGTGGAATTCCGGTAGTTCGCAGACGGCTGGTGATTGTGGGGTGGCAGGTGGCAGCGCAGAGATTACCGACGCGAAGCAGTGGAGCTGGAGTGAGAGCTTGATGAGAGAAGACCGAAGCTGCCTGCGTTGCTCCGGTGTGCTTGCCTCAAGGTCGTATGAGGCAGCTACATCCAACACTGCGTTAATGTCACACAATGCTGGCAACATTGTAGGAGCTCGCTCGGCGATCAACGCTGTCAGCTCGTTAGTCTCGACGCGGAGTAGCGCAATGGTATGCCACAGGTCCGCGGTGCTGTCGGGCGTTCTGAAGAGTCAGTGATCGTGGACTTTGAGTAAGTAGCAATTGCAGCATTCACCCCGGTGAGGTCGACGAGCAGGGAAGTTTGGACGGCGTTCCGTGGCGGCTCGTTTGTTGAAAGAGTATCGCAACGGGAATGTAGGCCATGGGAAACGTGAGTGGCATTCCCAAGGGACAGGAGCCGGTGCGAATCCCTGCCGTGAAACGGTGACAAAGTTTCAATCAGGTCATGACCTAGAACCATAGGGGAGGCCTGGACGCCGTCCACAGGTGGTCTGAACGGTGGCTGAAGCGGCGGGTGGGACTCCATGGCTAAGGAAGCGTGAACGGCGTTCCTTGAAGGAGAAGCCCGCGCTGCCGACGAACCACGAAGACACGTACCAATGGCTTTCTGCAGAGGGTTAACTTGTCGGACTGCGCCATTGTAATGAAGAGAAGAGAGCAAGAGACAACACCCGATCCTGGGCCAGCTTGCTTGCTTGCTTGTTCCTTTCTTTTGTGGCTCTCACCCACTAAGGGGGATTGGCCAAGAAGCCGGTGGTTATAGCAAGTCAATACCTATAGGTTTTCTAGATTAGGGGAATATGATTACTGTGTTTTGACTGTGAAATTAATTTGGTGCAATGTCAAAAAAGAAAAAAAGGGGGGGGGGGAGAAATAATAGAATTTGTTGAATATCTGAGGTGGAATCGTTATATGAAATTCTCCTGAAAGTTGAATCATTGCAGTGTATCAGCTAAATAATAAGTGGTAGTGTGGCTAGTAAAATTCGAGAGCTGATCGCTGACTCAGCAAGGTAATCTTCTTGTGTTATATATGAATTCGCAGAGAGCCCCACAGATGTTCCTGCCACTGTGTCCTAATAAAGTAGCCCAAAAAGACAAAATATTGGGAGTATTAGGTGATATTCCTAATTTCCTGAATAAAATTTCGAAGCAATTTTTTCTTTGATTTTTGAATCGGTGACATGTGATAAGAAAATGTTCGATATGTTCAGGTTCGTTACAGCGTGAGTACAGAGTGGATGGCACTAGACCAGACCTGTTTAAGTAGAAATTAAGAGGTGGTACACGGCAACGTAATTTTGTTATCAAGACTTCCAATTTACGCGTGGGACACCATTTATTATTCCATTTGAAGTGCAGGTGCGAGAAATCTGGATTCGGTATCATGATTTTTGATGAGTCTTCAAGAAGGGAAAGTTTCTAAACCTCGCTGCTGTTACATAAGCTGTAGGAGGCATGATTGGCACAATCGGAATATCAAAAGATGTTCGCGCAAGCGTGTCAGCCATCTCGTTTATAAATATACTACGATGGCCTGGCACCCATATCATTCGCACTTGACGAATGTTTGCTGGGATTAATAATTTAAAAGGCTCGGCTGCGGTTGGTGGCAGGTTCGAACCCCACCGCCGGACACCCACTGGTCAAATGGGTTCAGGCGATGCCCAACCTGGCGCCCGGTTGTTTAAGGGCATGCCTGGGGAAACTCCCGCCACCGCTAAATGGAATGTTAGCGGTTTGCAGAAGGTGAATCGTAACCTAATGGCTGCGTAGTAACCATCTCTCCATGTCCTGGGCCAGCTGTTCTTATTCTGCCTTCGTTCTTCTTCTCTTCTTTGCTCTAGCTACCCGCGCGCTGAAGCATATATATATATATATATATATATATATATATATATATATATATATATATATATATATATATATATATATATATATATATATATATATATATATATATATATATATATATATATATATATATATATATAACGCTTCACAGGTGAATGTGGGAAAGGAAGATGAGGAAGAGGAAGGGTCAGAATAAACTGGTGTTCTGACTGACGCCATGTCTCATCCGTTACACTAAGTCGACAGGATCTACCGCAGCAACATCACGAGCCCACCAAAGAAGATGATCAGCCTGCCGAAATACACAGGAGCTGAAGACGACGTCCCTGTTGACAAGTGGTTGCACCTCTTGAAACGAAGGCGAGCAACGTCAGCTGGTCCGAACGAGATCGCTTCAACTGCAGCAGCGAGTACCTGGAAGGTGAGGCATTCCGCTGGTACCTCACCGAGATTTTCGACGCAGAAGATACGTGGGAAGGCATCAAAACAAGCATGATATCACGATTTTCTGCACCTGTTAGCGACCCTTTCCGCCAATTCATACACTGCAGGCTCAAAAGAGCACAGCGCATCAGGCACTACTACAAAGAGAAGACACACCTTGGTCGCCTCGCAGACTTAAAAGACGTTTACATAGTATCAGGATTGACTGATGGTGTATCTGAAGAGATCGAAAGGTGCCTCGATGGATTGACGCTCACCACCCCAGCCAAGTGGCTTGCTGCTGCGCTTCAAGCGGAAGACTCTGTCCACAGAGATGCTTCCCAACACTCGTCAAAACGGCAGCTCATGCGTCGAGAGCCTCATTCTACGCGACCATGGCTCCCTGCAGGATTGATGCGCACCCCTCACAGTGAGTGCCGACATTGTGCATCTACTGGTTTGCCGAATCAGTTTCACTGGCACAATGAGTGCGCTCGTCGTGAAATGATGTCTGCTCTAACTGACAACCAAGGAAACGAAGAGGGCGGCCCAAAGGCTCATTTTTCTGTAAGGAAAAATCAGCAGTCATGATTTTCAATGACGACGAAGGTAGTGAGCTTAGAATACAGGAGGTCACGCTAGAGATAACAGATATATACAAATATCTGGGCGTATGGATAAGCAATGGGACCGAGTATCTGAGGGAACACGAAATATACGTGACGACTAAAGGTAACAGGAATGCAGCAGTCATGAAAAATAGTGCACTGTGGAATTACAATAGATATGATGTTGTGAGAGGAATATGGAAAGGGGTCATGGTTCCTGGGCTGACGTTCGGCATTGCGGTCTTGTGCAAGAGATCAGAAGTTCAAGCAAGATTAGAAATTAAGCAACGTGGAATAGGTAGGCTTGCTTTAGGAGCTCACGGGAATACACCAAATCAGGGAGTACAAGGTGATATGGGATGGACATCATTTGAGGGCAGGGAAGCTAGCAGCAAGATAAAATTTGAGAAGCGATTAAGAGAAATGGGGGAGCAGCATTGGGCAAGGAAGGTTTTCAGCTACTTGTACATAAAAAATGTCGATACAAATAGGAGGAAGCGAACCAGGAAGTTGACTGGTAAATACTTAGAAAACAGCAGGTGGCCAAACCAAAGAGACCTATCGGTTAATAAAAAGGTGAAGGAAACGGAGACTGAAATGTGGAGAATGGGCATGATTAAGAAGTCCGCACTAGAGATCTATCAAACTTTTAAGCAGGAAATCACCAAGGAAAGGGTCTATGATAATACTCGGGGTAGTTCTCTACTGTTGGAGGCCAGGACGGGAGTACTGCGAACCAAGACATATCAGGCCAAATACGAAGGGGTAGACACAGTATGCAGTGCGTGTGGAGAGGAAGAAGAAACTGCCGAACACTTGATAATGTTTTGAAAAGGGCTTCAGCCTATAGTTCAGGATGATGGCGCAGAGTTTTTCAAAGCACTGGGGTTTAGGGACCGGGAGGGCAAAATAAATTTTAAGCGGGTAGACTTAACAAGAAGGAGGTTATCTGATTGGTGGCTAAAGTCAAGGCACGAGTGAAAATTAAACTCTTCACTGCAAAGTACGAATCCTCAAACTCACTTTTTAAGGAAAAAAATATAGTTTTTGGTTCATTAGGTATAACGGCTTGGTGGCGCTAGCCACCGCCCGATCTAAAGGGTACAGCCATATCCGTCCATCCATCCATCCATCCAATACGTTTTGGTGCACTTGTGAACGGACACATGGTGAACGCAACTCTGGAAACAGGAGCGACTATTACCTGTATCAATGAAGTTGTGTTCAAAAAACTCAAGCTGCAGTTGCTCAAGGATTCATGCATTAGTGTCCAACAAGTCACCTTAACCACAAAAACTTTTGGCCGCGTACACATACAGTTGGAAATAGGGAAGTTAAAGCGGGCAGTCCAAGCACACGTTCTACCAGGCATGAAGACTGAATTCTTGCTAGGCCCGGACAATGCCTCCTTTTTACCCCTGTCACTGGATTTAAACACAATGACTTTGTTTCAAGACAACAAAGCTTTGCAGAATTCCTTTCAAACACAAAAGTGTGTCTTCAGCGCCGATACAACCCCTCTCCAAGCCGTTGATGTCACGCACCTTCCACCATCGCAACAAGCTCCTTTGTGCTTCACAATTACGAAGACATTTTTTCAAAGTCTCAGATGGACTTCGGATGTATCGCAGAGGAACGACACTGCATTGCCCTCAGCAACAACGTGCCTATCCACAGACCACCGTATCGATGCTCCCTGGCAGACAAAGAGGAAATTGTCAAGCAAGTGGACTTACTTCTCAAGCAAGGTGTAGTGCGTCCATCTTTTTCCCCATACGCGGCTCCAGTCATTCTTTCAGAGAAAAAAGGTGAAGGACGCACACGTTTATGCATTGATTATCGAAAACTTAACTCTGTCACTGTGCCTGACTACCAACCTATTCCGCGTATAGACGATGTTCTAGACTACCTGGGAAAATTGAAATATTTTTCGACATTGGATATCACATTAGGCTATTGGCATGTCAAAATGAACCCAGCGGGCATCCCAAAAACAGCTTTTGTCACGCCGAATGGTCATTATGAGTGTCTTGTTATGCCTTTCGTTTTGAAAAATTCTCCTGCTACATTCGAAAGAGCTGTGAAATCAGTTATCAGAAAACATAACACAAAGAATGCCGTTAATTATTTTGATGATATCGTAGTCTTCTCCGACACATTTATTGAGCACCTACAGCACCTCCAAGCTCTATTGCATGCCCTAAAAAGGGAGAATATAAAACTTAAATTGAAAAAATGCCATTTTGCCCAAGATTCTATTGAATATCTGGGTCACAGAGTGTCGCACGGTACAGTGTCGCCTATACGAAGAAACATAGAAGCTGTATTGCGATTCCCAAGACCAAAATCCCCGAAAGAGCTTCAGCGTTTTTAGGCACCACCAACGTTTACCGCCAGTTTACACCGCACTTCGGTGACATAGCTTTCCCACTTACGAAGCTGTTGAAGAAGGACACACCATGGGAATGGGATTCCTCATGTGAACAAGCCTTTGAGAACATGAAATACTGTCTGACCAAAGAACCCATTTTACGAATTTTTACTTGCGAGAAACCATGCATTCTTTGTTGCGACGCATCTAACGTAGGCGTAGGTGCAGTTCTGAAGCAAAGAGATCATGATGGTAAAGAACACCCCGTTGCCTATCACTCGCGTAAGCTACTCACGCACGAATTAAATTATGCCATTACAGAGCTCGAATGCCTCGCTATAATTGACGCTGTTGACAAGTGGCACTGCTACCTACATGGACGACCATTCACTGTTGTCACCGATCATGCTGCTTTACAATGGCTCATAAACATAAAAAACCCACATGGCCGGCTCTTTCGATGGTCTTTGAAGCTGTCGATGTATGACGTTAACATTCGACATCAAAAAGGCAGCGAAAACATCGAGGCGGACGCATTTTCGTGAAGCCCTATGGTTCAACTCCTTTCATTACCAGAACTTCAAACTTACCAGGATGACCGCCCTCGCTGCAAGTACACAACGGAAAACGGGGTCGTTATTGTGACACGTAAAGGAATTCGCAAGGTGTACGTTCCTCTCAAGCTTCGACTGGGCCTTCTACAGAAAGCGCACTGTCAGTTCGGACACGTCGGAGTAAAGAAAACTCCGGGCTTCTACGAAAGAAACAGAGAAGCCTCCTTCTCTGGAGGAATGACCCATGCTCGCGACGCGCTCTTCTGCCAAGGAACCTCTGCAGGTTGTGGCCACACAAGAGGCCTCTCCAACCATGGAAGATTTGCCTAAAACTGATCGTCAAGTGATCTCGGTGCTGCGTTCCCTTATAGAAGCCATCCGAGCGATATTAGTCGACATGAAGACACCATCTGCTCGAAGCGCACTTGGACTATTGGACGCCCTAAGCCCAGTGCTTGAATCTCTCAACTAGGAAGATGGCTACTCACACCTCAACATTTCTTAAAGAAGTCAAGGCTGCATCCGTCATCCAATGGAACGCGAGAGGACTAAAATCACGCCTTTCAGATTTTCGTCAGTTTGTGTTTACCAACGTGTTTTCAATTATCGTCATTTGTGAACCCAATTTGTCGAAACCAATAAGACTATCGGGGTACGAAGCTGTCATGTCTTCAACGAATGGTGCGTGCAGCAAAATCATCGTCTTTGTTCGTCGTGAACTGACGTATGTTGTGCAACCAATTGCACCTCACGATGACAATCAGTATGTCTGCATCACTGTGAAAAAGAACCAACTCATGTTTACTCTCATAGGCGTTTATATATCACCGTCAAGTAATCTCGATTCCAGGAGATTAGCGGATATTTTGAGAGTGTGTCCTGCACCATGGGTCCTCATAGGTGATTTCAATGCGCACAATCACGCATGGGGAAGTACGCGGACAAATGCAAGAGGACGCAGGTTAGCAAACATCGCCTACAACTATGGCCTTACTCTCCTGAACGACGGCAGCCCCACTTTTCTTCGAGGGGTGACATACGGCAGCTGTCTCGACCTTGCTTTTGTCTCCAACTCCCTCGCGAGATACGTCAAGTGGTTTCCAGATGTTGAGACACGAGGAAGTGATCACATTCTAATCTACCTTAACATCAAAGGCTTGTCTAGTTATGGTCCACGGACGACCATTCAAGTTCAAGCAGTCCAATGGACCAACTTCAAATCTGACATGGAAGATGCTTGCAGCGATGGCCTACGATCTGGGCTAGAGGAAACAATTAAGAGCACATTGCAAAACGCCACTCGCACGGTGACAATATCTTCCACACGAAACGACTTTGATATAGAGTTGGAGCGACTCCGAGCACTGCGACGCCGGGCGGAGCGTCGGTATCGGCGTACAAAATCAATTCACGATCTTAGGGCAGCCAGGAGGATGCAAAAGAAGATTCGGCGTCGCATGGATAGATTAGCGTCGGAACGATGGACAACGTTTTGCCAGTCACTAGACCCTCGCAAGCCACTCTCACACATTTGGAAACCGGTGCAAGGTCTGCGTCACCCTATGGAACAGCGCTTTCCATTCAAAGCGCTCGCGCTATTTCAAAGGAGGCCAGACATCGATGTCGCAGAAGATTTCTGTGCGCAGATCGCCAACCAAGCCACTCGTCCAAATTCTCCAGTGAGAGGTGACGTCCCCCGTTCCCGTGACTACCACATGGACCTCCTTTTTACAATGGAGGAGCTCGAGGCGGCACTAGCTCTCTGCAGGCGTTCAACTTCTCCGGGCCCAGATGGTATTCCGTACCGAGCCTTGTGCAACCTTGGGGAAGGTGCAAGGAGAGAACTGTTGAGCCTCTACAACATCTCGTGGCAGGATGGCAATGTTCCTGATGACTGTAAAGTAAGCCGCTTGTTACCCATCTTGAAGCAGGGCAAATCCCCACTCGAACTAACCTCATACCGCCCAATAGCACTGGCCAGCTGCGTAGGGAATATAATGGAACGGATGATACTAGGCCGCCTGGAGTGGTATCTTGAACACTACAAAATTTATCCGAATTCAATGGCTGGTTTCCGACGCGACCGCTCTTCTATTGACAATGTCGTTGATCTAGTTTCGTACGTTCAGCACGAAAGATCCCGTAAGCGACTATCTGTAGCTTTGTTTCTAGATGTGAAAGGCGCTTATGATAATGTACTACATGAAGCCATTTTGGGTGCTCTTGCGGTGGTTGGCCTTGGTGGTCGAGTCTTTCGGTGGATTTCGAGTTACCTGGCTGCAAGATCATTCTTTGTGTTAACAGAAGATGGCCCAACTACGCGACGCTATACTTCCAGGGGTGTTCCTCAAGGCGGAGTTCTTAGCCCGACGCTATTCAATCTTGCACTAATTGGCCTTGCTGAATACTTGCCAAGCACCATTAAAATATCAATATACGCAGACGACATCTGTGTCTGGACATCGGCAGTCACACGTCCTCAGATACGTTCCCGGCTTCAAAAAGCAGCAACTATGATTGCCAACTACTTGTTCAAACAAGGTCTCAGCATATCATCAGAAGAATGCGCGCTGGTGGCTTTCACTCGCAAAGCAATGACCCCTTATGTCATCTCAATCTGCGGGCGACCGATTTCTTACGCCAAAACCCACCAGTTTCTGGGCATCATTATTGATAGGGACCTCTGTTGGAGTCCGCATGTGACCTATATGAAGAAGCGCCTGACGGCTGTTTCTCAACTGTTCAAGTTCCTGGCAGGAAAGACGTGGGGGATGTCAGTAGACGCAATGATGGAGCTCTACAGGGCCCTGTTTCTCGGTTTCCTCAGATATAGCTTGCCTGTGCTTAGCAATACCTGCAAGACCAATGTTCGTGTTTTACAGGCAGTACAAGCCCAAGCGCTGAGAGTGTGCCTCGGTCTGCCCAGATGTACGTCAACAGAAGCAACAATTGCAATTGCTGGTGACTATCCGATACAAACTCACATTGTTGTAGAGGTCCTGAGAACGCACATCCGACACTTCGCACGTGCCCCCGGCCATCACCTTGCACTGTTGCCTTCAGAGAGGCGCCAAGCATCGTTCGCCAAAATTATCGTGAAATACAACGACAAA
The DNA here is from genome assembly GCF_043290135.1 of Rhipicephalus microplus. Classification (NCBI taxonomy): domain Eukaryota; kingdom Metazoa; phylum Arthropoda; class Arachnida; order Ixodida; family Ixodidae; genus Rhipicephalus; species Rhipicephalus microplus. The sequence continues at coordinate 280,342,180 of NC_134702.1, read as the reverse complement.
CTTCCCTCGGGCTTCACTCATGCATCTAAACCATCCATACCACCTTGGTGTCTTATTCGACCCACAGTGCATCTTAGTGTACCAGGGTTCCGGAGGAAATCTGAGTTTTCGTCACCCGTGCTGAAACAACTGTCTCTTCTTCTTTTGCACGAGAAATATTCAGACAGCATACATGTATACACCGATGGTTCCACGAACCACCAGTGTTCGTCAGGGGCAGTAGTTATCCCAACAAGAGGTGTTACCATCAGCTTTAAGACTGACCACTCCACGGCATCTACAGCAGCGGAACTAGCTGCTTTACGCGCTGCACTTTGTGTGGTCAATCGGGAACCACCGCAACAATGGTCGATTTTCAGCGACTCAAGGGCTGCCCTACAATCTGTGCTCTCAGCACTGCGTCGCGGCCCGTACGAACAGCTTGTTTTCAAAATTCGATGCCTTCTCCACACTTTACTCGAGAAAGGGCATCATGTGACGCTTCAATGGCTGCCAAGTCATTGCGGCATCATAGGAAACGAACATGCCGATACTGCCGCGCGGGCAGCCCTTGAAGGAACACGAAAAGAAGCCATACCACTTTCGAGGACTGATGCTGCCAGTAATCCTCGACGACTTGCGCGTGAAATCACGTTTTCACTATGGTGCCCACCAAGCATCGATACGAATCGTCAACACCACCTGTCCTATTTGATGGATCTCCGCATGCCCACTGGACTCGACCGAAGAGAAGCCACCCTACTTCATCGCGTATGGCTAGGAGTGGCATTTACAAAATCTCACTCCTTTGTCATAGGAATGGCGGACAACGCTCTCTGCGATGCCTGTCATTGCGAAGAGACGCTACACCACATCCTGTGTGACTGTCCATTGTATGAAATCCAGAGACAGTCACTGGCGTCCGCTTTTGCGCGCATCGACAACAGCCAAATGTCTGTGGACACTATTCTGTCAAGTGCCCGAAAGAAGACACTGCAACAGAAGGCGACGAAAGCTCTGTTGAAATTCCTACGCGACACCGACTTGAACAAGCGACAGTAACAGCTATGTCACACACCGCGAAAGACAAGACTGGATTATGACTGAGTGTGCGCGCATGTGCTGCCAAATGTGCTGTTTCTATCTTCCCTCTCTGCTCTCTTTCATTTCCCCCATCCCTCCCCCATGCGCAGGGTAGCAAACCGGCTGCCTATAGGCTGGTTAACCTCCTTGCCTTTCTTTTCCCTCTATTTTCCTTCCTTCCTGGGATTGTTGTCATCATCCTACTATTGGCCGGAAATCATCACAGACGTTTCATCCTACGTCCGCCACTGTGACATATGTCAGCGTTGCAAGAAGCCGAAAACAAGAGATTTGGATCTTTCGAGTCACTACCACCTGCAGAACAACCCTTTGATCTTTTAGCAATGGACACTATAGGTGGCTTTTCAGGATATGGCTCGACAAAGAAGTTTATTCACTTGGCGATCGACCACGCTACGCGGTATGTCTGGGCGTTTCCCCACAAGAACAAAACTTGTGACGCATACATTGCGTGCATCACCGCCATCTTTGCAGCAGGAAAACCCAAGAAGTTCCTATCTGATCGTGGACCAGCTTTCACAGCTGGAAAATTCAAGCAGTTTCTAAAACGCAATGGTGTCCACCAATTGTTCACATCCTCCAACACCCTCAATGTAATGGCATGAACGAACGTACAAATCAGACTATTGTAACCCGGCTAAAGTGCAAAATGAATGAGCAGCCACAGAAGTCTTGGGTCAAACATCTTTCGGATGTTGTCGATGAATACAACAGAACCCCAGATGAAGTAACACGATATCCACCATCGTACCTAATGTATGGAATTCCTTCATACAACACAATTATAGACGCACCAATGGAGAGTGTGCAAGAAGCAAGGAAAAGTGCAACCAAGAACACGCTTGCCTATCATGAGAAAAACAAGATAATCTACGACAAAAATTCCTACCACAAGATCTCCAACCTGGTGAATTGGTCCTCTACGAAACACCTTGGCACCCGAACAAAGGAAAGCTCAGTTCAGTCATTGAAGGACCTTACACAATTCTTCGCAGAGTCTCTCCTGTGAACTGTGAGATCGACCGATGCGTAGCTCCGTTAAGCAGAACTACTGACATTGTGCACGTCAACAAACTGCGTCGCTACTATTGTCCCAATAAGTTGACGCTCTCTCGGGGGAGGGGGAAACGTGTGACGCTTCACTGGTGAATGTGGGAAAGGAAGATGAGGAAGAGAAAGGGTCAGAATAAACTAATTTTCTGACTAACACTATGTCTCATTCGTTACACACACACACACACACACACACAGACACAGACACACACACACACACACACACACACACACACACACACACACACACACATATATATATATATATATATATATATATATATATATATATATATAAACTTTTATATTCGTTAGTATAGATATGCAACCGTGTCTGGGCTGCCATAAACCCATGCATGTGACGCTAGAGAGTCACACTCTGCTGAAGGTTCAAACAGAAACAGACTGTCAACCTCACAACGGGCCTTTTTCCGAACATGACTATGAGAAATAAATTGTGACATTATAACACCTGTACGACCCTACAAGGTAACAAGCAAAAAAGACTTTCGCGATTAAGAGCTAGACACATGCACTACACACACTTCTTTGTTACTAACACATGAAACACTCAAAGTATGATTTCATTCACATCACAGCCTGCGAAGTACGCCAACTACAGCAGCTACTAACACTACACATGCAATACTGCGACACACAGGTATATTTGGAAACAGGTATATTTGGACTATGCCTTCATTGTTCACCACGAAACACTGAAGGCATAGTCGGCAACACTGCCTGCGTACAACTACACGTTAACTTTCAGCTACGAACGCTACACAAACAATACCACAGTGCATATTCAGAAACATACTTTCCTGTTGATATTTTTTTGCAGCGAAGAAGTCGGGGGAAAATCTGCTCAGAGTGGGCAAATCGGAAACAAATGCCGGGTGACGAGAGCCTGCTCGAAACGTGCACGACCCACTGTACTCCTGATTTGCCCAGATGACGTGGTTTCTACGGGAGCGCGTGTCTCCACTCTCATTTAACCGCTCGCCGTTGGTGGCGCTACCTACATAACCTGTTTTTTTTCCTACTTTGCGGATGACATTGGAATAAGAACGCCTGCGTTATGTTGATTCTGTGATTAACTAATGGAATATAAGCGTATGTAACTATAGCTTCGCTTAGATGGCTGGTCGAGTGAGCAGGTTAAGTATTTATTGCAGACTGGTTGACAAACGTGGAAACCCGTAGAATTGTGTTGGGCAACCCACGTTTCTGAGGGACATTGAGTATATGTATTGTTGAAGTATTTCGCATAAAAATTACGCAATATGAGGGCTCTGTTGGCCAAAAAATTACCACAATCACTGAAGTTGAGTTAACAGGTGCTGACTAGAGCCACGCCGCTCGTAGGTTACGGCCCTAGCAGCAGAAGGTACGAACTAGACGAGCATTCTAACCCGTGATTCTAACCAATCACGCGTACCACCCCGCAAGCAGTAAAAAATAAAAGTCTCCGTTTGCCGTTTTTCAACTTTTTTGTTTTACTGTAATATTTATTTATTATTACGTAGTGCCCACCCGCTACAAAGGTACAGTTTAGCACACTAAAAAAATGGTCTCACTATCGTCATCATCATCACACTGGCAAAGATGGCAGCCGGCTGAAAGTGCATGTGCGTATGTGTGGGTTGCTGTTGCAACTACTGCGTTTTGTAGATTGCGATATTTAAACGCGGTGCATCAGCGCTGTGCCTTGAGTTTATTTTCTGTTGTTCCCGTCTGCGTGTGGTGTTTTGTCAAAGGTGAAAGTGTCCTTGTTTCCGAGTACCTCATTTCGGTTGTCGCGATTTGCGAAGTCGACGATTAAATAAATGTTGCAATCTCCGTGCACGTAAACGTCTGGTGAGAATTTGGACGCTCATGAAATAGTGGTGCTGCGAAAAGTTGTTACTGAGCCCGTGATCTCCGGCGGCCATTGCTCCTGCATTGCTAGCTTTCTATCGAAGTATGTGTAAGTACTTCAACGCTGTCACCTGCGCGCATTGCTAGCTTTTTAGTGAAGTGCGGAAGTACTTCAGCGCTGTCAGGCCGTGTCAGTCGGCAAAGCAGACGAATTGTTCGGCAGTGTATTATAGTTAGGTGGGCTAATGCGGTTAGCTGTGGGCATCATTTATTAAATGCTGATTTCCGTGAGCAACATGGTGATATGTCAATAGTTCGTAGCAACTTAGTCTGCCAATTACTGCCCCGCGTTCTCAGGGATTACAAAGAAGCCGAATTACACCTACCTATAATGATACAACCTCGTCAAGCTGTAAATTAAAGCGGTTACGGTACACTGAGTGGAAGAGGAAGGTTTCGTGATGCGTATTCGGTGCGCCTACTAGATGAGCCGGAGGGAAATGATGGCAAGAAACTGGTTGACCAATTTTTTGGGGGGAGGGGGGGGCAGACAGCCCTAGTGATTTCTTCATTTGTTCGCGTGTGTCTAAGCTGCATGGTCTCCATACGTGGGTTGAATTGAGGTGGTTTCAAACAATATTACCTACCAGCTGCTGCTACAATATTGTTACTATATAGCTGGTCATAATAGACCCACTTATTGTTTTTTTCGTTTCATTTAACTTTTTATCTTTGTTTCTAGCTTTTCTTTCCTACTTTTGTCTCACTGTCTCTCCTAATTCTCACTTGCTTCATTTTATTTCCATGTTTTTCTCTAATTTGTTCTCTTTCCTTGGTTCTCTCTTTTTGCAATGACTTTCGTCTTTTTATGTCTTTTGTCCTGGGTCTCTTTCTTTCACTCTCCCAGTTACTTTTCTCCTCTCACCCATCAAATTTAATACAGGCCACACTGGAGAAAACGGCGTACGTGTAGGAGGCACTGGTTTTGGAAGCGAAGCAGAAGATGAAGTGCACTGAGAGATTAAAAAGGACGAGGACAGCGCATGGCAATTTATGTCGATGATCATTTAAAAAGTTCCCATTAGCACTGTTAATTCACTCCAACAATTCCATAATTCAATAGTCCATGTGATTACATTTAGATATAATTCAATAGTTTCTTGGCCAACCTCCCAGAGTGGGTGTGAGCCAATCATTAAAGAATTCATCATTTCTGTTCGCTCTGCCTGGCACAACGAAAAACCTAAAGGAGTACCGACACGATTTTGAGGTGCAGCAAAACAGACGCTTTCAGTTTTCTTGGCATGCAGTGTTAACGCTTTCCCGAACAGAAGCTGGGAAACACTTATAAAGAAATGTAACTTTAATTTTAAAGTTGTCACCTCCCAGCAGGCGCGTCAGTCAGTCAAGAGTTTATTATACCGTCCTGAGGATATATAAGCTTTGAGCCACCAGTGTGCCCATGAGGGACTCAAGATATTTTTGTAAGGGTGGGGGGCCACGACCTTTATTTCTGGAAGAGCACCCCTTTAAAATGGTCATTTTCCCTCTCTGTGCTATGGCGAAACGAAATTGGAGGGGGGGGGGAGCACGGGCTTGGTGTGCCACCCCCTGGCTATGCCCATGCCTCCCATCATGTGCAAAGCAGCTCCACCACCATCATAGTGTTATGCTGTTTCGAAATAGCTCAGTAGGTTTGCGAAATCTGCGTCCAGCATGCAGCCTAAATTGCAGAAATAACTTTTTGGGGGTGCTGTACAATTGTTCACTCATCATGAACTACGCATGACTGACAGCAAAGGACAGCAGGTGCATCTTTCACGAGTTGCAGTTTGCCCGTGACGTCACGGGAAGACTTTACACGTCACAGCAAAGCCTACCTTTGATACCGAAACGAAAATAAGCTTTGATGTGGTGGTATTAAAAATACATTCAATGTATTCTCAAGCATCCCGGCCTTCTTTTTAGTGTTCTCGATACCCGTGTTTTCATTTACAGTGTGATGTGTAAACTGTATAGTAACGTTATCCCTACTGAAACGTTCCGTATGCGAGTCCAATAATTCCATATGTTTCCATAAAGAATGCATATTGACGCGTGTCTACATGTGGACGATAACGATGACAGGGCATTTAGCGGACACGAGGTAGTGGGCCTCTAGCTTCTCTCGAGGCCGAAGAAGACGATCTTGTGGCTCAGCTATTGAGGACACGCTGCTTTCATCGTCCCAAGGGGTATCTGTGTTTTATTCGCGTTGTACCACGACACTGGTGGAGGTGCTGGGCCGCAACCCTGTCCGATGCTTCACGCGCCCGCTGGGAGCCGCTCATTGAGTCCAGACGCATTGTCACCTGTGGAAACACCAGTACATCGCTCCAGTCGACGGTTGCGAGGCCTCGCACCAGAGCTGACTCACTCGCCAAAACCTGCTAGGCACCGCACACCTAAACCAATGGCCTACGCAAGCCCGCAACAGGTGCCCCAAAACAGCTTTCCGACGCACCCATCTCAGGTGACCCACTTTCAACCCGTCGTTCCCGATCACTTTAGTGGGGGTGCCCATGAAGACGTTCACGACTGGCTTGACCACTACGAGCGTGTTGCCAAGGTAAATCAGTGGTCGGAACAAGAAAAGCTTTCATGCGCCTATTTCTACCTTGACGACGGTGCTCGTACATGGTATGAGAATAGAGAAGGCAATCTGTCAGCTTGGCCCCACTTTCGACAGAAGCTCGTCGATACCTTCGCCAATATTGATAGAAGGGACCGTGCGCAGCAGTTATTGGAGCTACGGCTTCAAAAACCCAACGAAACCATTGCAATGTTTGCCGAGGACATGACTCATCTCTTTCAACGAGCTAAGCCGCACATGACGGAAGATAAAAAGTTGAGTTACCTCATGCGCGGTGTCAAGTAACAGCTTTTTGCCGGGCTACTGCGACCCTCTATGTACCGTGGTTGACTTCATTAAGGAGGCTACGACTATCGAGTGGGCCCTTCATCAACGCTGCAGGCAATATGACCGCATGTCCTGCAATGTCCCAATCAATGCTGTCGCCATGACGTCTGAGAGTCAGAGCTGCTTGCGAGACTTGATTAGGGAGATAGTTCGCGAGAAAATGCAGAACTTGCGGAATCCGGTTGCTGAAAATCCCATCGCGTCGATCGCTCAAGTCGTACACGACGAAATCCACCAAGCGTTGTCTACGGCTAGTCTTGATGCTCAGCAGCGTCCTATGAGCTGCGCTGCCGCTCTCCGACGTCCACCACCCGCTATGCCGACGCTGTACCGCCAGGTGCCCATGGCCTCTTCGTATCCGCCGCAAGAGCAGACACTGCATCAACCACCCACGCTACAGCCATACACCCAGCCGTCCACAGCCACCCCATGGGTATCGACGCGTCCATCGACCCGGAAAACAGATGCATGGCGCACAGTGGACAGACGTCCACTATGCTTTCACTGCGGAGGTGCAGGACGTATTGCCCGTCATTGCTGGCATCGAGGTGGTTCATTCCGTCCTCATCGACCTTGGTTTGACGGTCGACGTGCCAACGACGAATACACTCCACGACGTGACGACACCTCTTTCTATGGAGCCCGTTCTCACTTTGAGAATGGCTCTACCACTGCAGAGAAGGCAATGCCTGCTCACCCTCCTGGTCCGAGACGTCGATCACGCTCTCCATCCCCCGCGCGTTCGCCTTTGTCGCACCGCCGCACCTACGCGGACCTTAATACAAGAAGGTCACCTAGCCCGCGCCGGGGAAACTAAGAACGGCGACCTCCGGCAAGGTTGCAGGCCATAAAGATGACGACAAGAAGCCCCCACAGCATGACGTCATACAGCCGATAAGCCATGAAAACGATGAAATTCTGACTACTGACCTTAGTGTTCTTCTTGACGACCAGAAAGTAACAGCTTTAGTCGACACTGGTGCCGACTTCTCCATTATCAGTCAGGAACTCGCTGACAGCCTCAGAAAAGTGAAGACGCCGTGGACGGGCCCTCATATAAGAACAGCAGGAGGCCAGTTATTGATGCCCTTGGGAAGATCTACCGCAAGAATTGACATCGAAGGTTCTCCTTTCATTGCGTCGTTCATCGTTATCGCGCATGCTGTAGAGACGTAATTCTTGGCATGGACTTTTTACGGGAATATGGTGCCGTCATCAACATACCAGAGAGCTTTATTACATTTTGCAACAGTTCGGGCTTACCCAGTTCTCCAGAGGCGCGACCAAGCCAACTGCGTCTTGCTGATGCGGTTCTTCCTCCGAGGTCGTGCACGCTTGTTTCTGTGGCCGCCGTTGCTCAGTTTGACGCCGAAGGAGTTGCAGACCGAATAAGCTCGCGGCTCTTCACCCACGGTATTTTTGTCGCACGAGGTATCGTCAGAGTTGCTGCTGGACGCACGGACTTGCTGCTGACCAATTTTAGTGCTGAGCGCCGGCACCTTCCTGAAGACACGGCTGTCGCTTACTTCCAAGATGTCGTAGATGCCGAGGGCTGCTTGGCGGTAGTCGACGAGTCGCTAAATCTTGATTCAGCGCCTGTTCTGGACGTTAGCATCACTTTGCTGAAAGACGACCGAAACAGACTCCTTGAGCAACTGGCCATATTTCAAGACTGCTTTTCGACAACATCAAGAGTTGGCCGCACGCCTCTAACCAGGCATCGAATAATTACCGAGGAAACGGCGAGACCTATTCACCAGAACCCTTATCGCGTGGTTCCAAAAGAACGTGAATCGATACAACAGCAGGTAGACAGAATGCTTGAAGATCACGTCATTCAGCCTTCACAGAGCCCCTGGGCGTCGCCTGTAGTCCTCGTTAAGAAAAGGACGCCAGCCTGCACTTCTGTGTGAATTACCGGAAGCTAAATCAGGTGACCAAGAAAGATGTATATCCACTAGCGCGTATAGACGACTCTCTCGACAAACTTCGACATGCTCGATACTTCTCTTCAATGAACTTGCGGAGTGGATATTGGCAAATTGAGGTGGACCCGAGAGACCGCGAGAAGATCGCTTTTGTGACACCAGGTGGGTTATATGAATTTAAGGTATTGCCATTCGGTTTGTGCTCAGCCCCTGCTACCTTTCAAAGACTCATGGATACCGTGCTTTCTAGGTTGAAGTGGAAAACATGCTTAGTATATCTGGACGACGTCATAGTGTTTTCCGCGACGTTTGACAAGCACCTTGAAACACTAGAGGTGGTCTTACGAGTAATACAGTCCGCAGGTCTGACGTTGAAGCCTGAGAAGTGCCACTTTTGCTACGAAGAGCGGTGATTTCTTGGTCATGTCGTCAGTCATGCTGGTGTTCGTCCCGATCCTGAAAAAAATCGCAGCCGTAGAACAGTTCCCTATGCCGACCAATAAAAAGGCTGTCAGACGCTTTCTCGGCCTCTGCGCATATTATCGACGATTCATCGCGGACTTCGCACGCATCACCGTTAACCCGCCTCACGAGAGAAGACGTTGCTTTCCAATGGAGCAACGAAGAGGAAGCTGCTTTTAAGAACCTCCGCCAGCGACTACAGACGCCTCCAGTGCTTGCCCACTTTGATGAAAAAACCCAAACGATGCTACACACTGATGCCATCAATATTGGTTTGGGAGCTGGGCTTGTGCAGCAGCAAGAGGGCACAGAAAGAATAATCGCTTACGCAAGCAGAACGTTAACACGCGCTGAGGCTAATTACTCCACGACTGAGAAGGAATGTCTCGCTGTGGTATGGGCGGTTACGAAATTTCGTCCGTATTTATATGGCCGCCTCTTCAAAGTAATCAGCGACCACCACTCACTGTGGTGGTTAACTAATCTTAAAGAACCTACCGTCCGATTAGCGCATTGGAGTCTCAGGCTGCAAGAATTCGATATGGCAGTCGTACATAAGTCAGGGAACCGACATATGGACGCCGACTGTTTGTCCCGTTTACCCATTGAGTCGGCAACCCTATCCGAGGAGGAGGAAACATCATTTCTCGGTGTCCTCGACATGACCACCATTGCGCAGCAACAATGAGACGACGCTGAGTTGCTTGGCTTAATTACATACATGGATGGCAGATCTCGGAAGGCGCCAAGAGTTTTCACAAGAGCATTGTCATCATTTTGTTTACGTGACGGAGTACTCTATAAAAAAATTTTTTCGCCGAAGGGATCTGCCTATCTACTCGTCATCCCAGCAGCCCTTCGCACCGAAGTACTGAAAGCATGCCACAACGAGGTTACCTCTGGCCACTTAGGTTACACAAGAAGGTTGGCCAGGGTACAGCAAAGGTATTACTGGCCAAGACTAACCACAGCCATGAAGCACCACATTCGTACCTGTCTCGACTGCCAGCGACGCAAGTCACCGCCAACTAAACCAGCTGGCCTCCTGAAACCTGTACAGGTCCCAATGACTCCATTCCACCAGATCGGCATGGACATTTTGGGCCCACTCCCTACTTATACTGCAGGCAACCGATGCGTTATTGTTGCGACGGATTATTTGACCCGTTATGCCGAGACAAAGGCTATTCAGAGAGATACAGCAGCAGAGGTAACAAGATTTTTTATCGAGAATATTGTACTGAGGCTTGGTGCACCAACCGTCGTAATCACAGATAGAGGAACCCCCTTTACAGCAGCTCTTTTGGACCATGTTTTGATGCTGAGTGGAACAACGCATCGTAAGACCACCGCATACCAGCCGCAAACGAACGGGCTGACAGAGAATCTAAACAAAACCATTGAAGACATGCTTTCGATGTACGTAGACGTCGAACACCAAAATTGAGATACAATCTTGCCTTACATAACGTTTGCATACAACACGGCCAAGCAAGAAACGACCCGCATGACACATTTCAGCCTCGTTCATGGACGGGAAGTACGAACCACGTTAGATGCAATGTTACCGCACAAAGGCGACGACATTGTCCCGGACGCCGACACGTTTACGGAACGCGCAGAAGAAGCTAGGCAACTTGCACGTTTACGGATCAGCCAGCAGCAACCCTACTGAAAAATTCCGTATGAAATCTTACGGAAAACACATGGACTCCGTACAATTTTCTTATGAGCTATACGGAAAAGATGCGGATTTTTATGGAAACTTACGGAAGTTGTATGGCGTATACGAAAAACTTTTCAAGGAAAATATGGAAGAATACGGAAATTTTATGGTACATACAGAAAATATCTTATGGAAGATATGGAAAGATACAGAAGTCATGTGGTATATACGGAAAATTACTTACGGAAAATATGGAAAGATGTGGAAGTATCGAAAGCTTTATGGAGTATACGAAAAATTCTTTAAGGAAGTTCTACGGAGCATACGGAAATTTTCTTACGGAATTATGTAAAAATAAGGAGTGCGAGCAGACTAATAAGACCAGAGATGTTCATGTCACTAGATTCAAATGGCAGTCTGAGATACGAATACCATTCGATCCGTGGTGGTGCTACCCCATGTCCAAAAAAGTAATGTCATTGTGATTGTACGTGATGTCAATGTCGACAATTCAGAAATAAATGGCCGCAAAAATTGAAGAAAAATGTAGATTGATAAAAAAGTGAATATACACAGAAATAATAAGTCCCGTGCCAAAATTACGAGCACATGTAAAACGAAAAAAAAAACGTCTACAGGACGACCGCTCACTTGCAAGTTTATTCCTTGAGTTATTCGTCTTAAAAACATGCTAATTCGCTAAATAAATACGCATAGAATTTTTATATCGCAGAATAAATGGTGACTGTGAGCCAAGACGACCCAATGAACCAGTATACACACAGCCGATAAAATAACCACAAGCAACACGGCGTGCGGGCGTGAAAAAAACCTAAACGGCAAAATGAACGTCTCGGGTCTATTCAGGTTTTCTAGAACGCGAAGTAACAGATGAACACCTGGTATCTTGTGGTGCGACCGCAAACATGTCGGGCTACTTGGTTATTAGCTTTCATGCAAGTTATCAAGAGAGCAAATTTAAAATACAGATGCATGAAGCAAAATTGCCTCTCTGCTTTACTTTACCATGGGCAGTAAATCCTCACGCACATGAATAATGCCTCTGTGAAGTACACAGGAAAATGAAGTAGAACAGAAAAAAAGAGAGGAAGAAGACAGAAGAAAGGCAGGTAGCTCAACCAGGTTAATGATTTGCTGCCCTACAACGTAGGTAGGGGTAGAGGGAGTGGTCAGGAAAATAATTATTTATGAGAGCAGAACTGATATGTACGGACACATAATGGTGCTTATCATTGATGCTCAGATGGTCGTGTATAGAGCTGGGTCGTTTTGAGATTTGCAAAAGCATTGTTTCAGACCACCATGCAGATTACGCTTCAATTGTAGTACTGCATAAGACACAACTTATGGGCCAGCTTTAATGAATAAGAAGATTATTGGTGAAGCAAATGCTTTAAAATATATCATTGTTGCATGGATGCATACAAGCAATGTAAAGTGAAATAAAGTGAGGACGCATGAGCTTCTCTTGACGCTTCAGTTCTACATGGATGCTTCAACTGTGCTGCAAAGAAATTTAACCAACGTCTGTGTGTGCAACAATGTCCATTTTAAACTATCTATATGTATATCTAAAATTCCTACTGCGAGTTAAGCTACATAGTACTCCATGACTCTTCCTTTTCTTAAGGGCAATTTTTCAAACATTCAACATTATTCATTTTCTGTCTCATGACTTCGTGCCCGCAATTCTAGCTTTGGCTCGATCACAATTGTGCTGCCCTTATTTTGGAGGAATAAAAAAACATCAACCAAATATAGTTTGGAACTGCTTCTCGGTGATATTGCCTTCCCTCAACTGCCACAGCTTGAGATGAGTCATAGCAAGTCTCGTGAATACCTAGGGCCTACCCTTGAAGAAGCTGGTCCGGCTGTGAAATGCTCAGTTTTTTCTCAAATTTTTGGTTTGAGTTTTCTCGTTTCTCGTTCTCGAGTTCCTTCACAATCAAGAAGACTCAATGTTCTCTTAGTCCTTAATTTTGTTATATTATGAAATAAATAAAAAAATGTAATAACGAAAATAAAGATACTAATAACTGTTGTGCAAAAACACAGTCCCACATACGTACTTGAACGCAATATTGCTTTGATTTTGTTTTAGTACCTAACGCATTAGAAAAAGATAGCAGTACATAAAAAACATTGAAAAAAAAACTAAAAAACAATTGAGACTTGGTGGGATTTGAACCTGCGCCACTTAGTTAGGCTCGCGTACGTGAACTGGGTGCGTTGGCTTGCTAAGCTATTCCCGCTTTTTTTTGCTTTATTGCCTGTTTACAGGCGCATACATCAAACCACAAGCAGAACAAAAACAAGCAGTAACAGTCCGACAGAAATTAATTTAAAATTCCCTAAGTGCTGCCAAGGGCTCCACCCTCGACAACCACTCAGGTAAAATCTCCTGAGTTTTCTGCAGTTCAACATACTTGGCCATACCTTCACGGAAATACATTCGTGCAGGCCGTGCTTCCTGATCGCGATAGAAATTCGCCATACGGGCCCGCCATAAACAGTGAAGTCCACATAGCATAATCAAATCAAAGGGCATTCCCTCTTCGTCCACTATTGGCAGAAATCTTATACCATATGAATTTAAAGGTAATTCTTTCTGTAACGTCCTTTGAAGTACATCCCAAAAATATACTCCTTCCCAACAATGTAAGAAAACATGGTCATTATTTTTCGGTTTTTTACAGATAAGGCAATTTGTCCCCCAAGGTAAGTAAAAGCCACGGTCTGCTTGAAATGTCCTGACTGATAATGTACCTGTGTGCAGCTTGAAAAAGAAAGACTTCGCGCCAGGACCCACTTGCATTCTCTTCTCTCGTTTAAGCATATCTTTCCCTTCACCTCCAGCGTACATGGCACGGTACAGCGGTTCAGGTAAAACAACGTCGCATACATCTTTGTACAACTTCTTTCGAGTCACTGAAAACAAATATTCATTGGAAAATCTAACAGATAAAAACCGTACACTTAGAAAAACCTCTTTAAGATACCCGCGCACAGCACCGGTCATCTCATTCGTGCTAACCACATATCCTGGTAGAGCTCGCATCAGTCTCATTTGGCACACTGTACGTAAGAAAGGGTCCCTTGTGTAGAGAAAAAAAAAGAACCTATTTACGACTTGGCGTATGAAAAGATGTGTTAAATCAAGCCCTCCGTGTTTCACTTTTCGAAACAGATTAGTTCGACTGCATCTCTCCCAGTTCGAAGCCCACACGAACACTGCGAAGACGCGATGGAACTTCTGTATGTTCGCCATTGAACAATGCAATACTTGCATCACATACCAAAGTTTCGAGGCAAAGAAAAGATTACGGACAGTCGCCCTAGCAAACACTGACAGATGATTACCATTGCATCTATTAGCTTTCGTCCGGATTTCTTTCGCTTGTTCTTGCCAGTAGTTCTAATTATCTTTATAAAATTTTAGTGGCACCCCTAAGTACTTGACAGGTGTGGTCACCCATTTAACATTGGCAAAATAGTCTGGGTTTGACGACCACTCTCCATGCCAGAAACCCAGACACTTTCCCCAGTTTACTAGACTGCCAGTTGCCTTACCGAACCTTTTAACCACACTGATGGTTGTGGTAACACTATCTTGATCGATACAACAAACAGCCACATCGTCGGCATATGCCAAAATTTTAACTTCGGATTCTTGTAATCTAAAGCCACGAATGCAACTGTTTTGAGCTATTGCTAAGCACAACGATTCTATATATAAACTGAAAAGTAGGGGACTCAGCGGACAGCCCTGACGGACACAACGCTTTATGTTAATTGTATCTCCTAGCGTCTTATTGATTACCAGTCGGGTTGTGCAGTTCCGGTATGCCATAGATACTCCATCTCTGATTACAAAACCAACGTTGACATGGTCAAGAATGGCAAGCAGAAGGTTGTGGGAAACACAATCAAAAGCTTTCTCGAGATCAATCTGTAGAATGGCTACCCCTACTTGATTGGCATCGCTACACTCGAGCACGCAGCGCATCTTGTGTATATTAGTCACAATGGAGCGTCCCATAATCCCGCATGTTTGATGAGGCCCTACCAATTCTTTGATTACCCCTTGAAGTCGCCGTGCTGGTACTTTCATTAAAATTTTGTAATCACAATTAGTTAGTGATATCGGTCTATACGAAGAAACTAATTTTAACTTCTCCTAGTGTTCTGTCTTAGGTATCAAAACTGTATGTGCTTCACTAAAGGAACTAGGGAGGCCATTAAGTTTATAAGCTTGATTGAAGACATCTGCAAGTACTTGGAATAATTCATTTTTGAACTCCTTATAAAACGAAGCACTAAGCCCGTCCGGCCCTGGAGATTTACCAGGATTCATTTTATCTATAGCCCTTTCTACTTCCGTTGACCTTATAGATAGCTCTAAAGCTGATTTGGTGTTATCTGACAACTTCGGCATTCTGCTAAGGAACTCCTGCTTAAATGCCTCTGAATCAATGGGCGTGGCAGCGAAGAGTCCTTCGTAGTGTTTGCCAAACGCTCGTCCTATGCTCTCATTGTCTGAAACTTCGATACCGTTGACTTCAATGGCATCTATATGATTTCGTCTGGCATGACTCTTCTCTAATCCAAGCGCTCGCTTCGTCGGGCGATCATCCACAGTCATTGATGTTGCTCTGACTCGCACTAGCACTCCGCGATAGCGTTCCTCCTCATATACCTCTATCCTCTCTTTGATACTCCGCAAATCGTCACCATATACTCCAGGTTTTTTACATTCAAGAGCTGTTAGTCTCTCAAGTGTTCGTCTAAGCTCTTTCTCATTCCTCTTAGATTCAAAAGATAAAAAGCTAGATCTCTCTATTGCTTTTATTTTGATTTGCTGCTTGAATAGCTCCCATTCTTCTCCTATTTTGTCCATACACATGTTAATATTACTAATTTCTTTAATAAATGATGCGCTAAACGACTCATCCCTTATGAGGTTAGACTTCATTTTCTACTGTTGCCAAGAAAAGGCGTTCCTTTCTTTCTTTGACCCGATATTGCATTTTACAAGACAGTGATCGGAAAAGGAAACAGGGACAACATTATAACTGCTACACTGGGATATCGCATCTGCAGTAAGGTAAAGTCGATCCAATCGGGCATTACTTGTGCCTTGAAAGTGGGTATACTTCACATCTCCTGGCTGTTAAAGGTGATGGCCCACACATGGTTGATCTGGTAGACGCCCAATGCAATTACGTCGGGAAGCAGTCGTTCCTTGTCCAGGGCGTCTCGGAAATCTTCGACCTTGAAAGGCCTTACTCGAATATCACCGTGCAAAAACACTGTGTTCAAAACAATATGTCCTGTTGGCAGATTCGGCAAGATGATCTCAAAATCCTTGTCACTTTCATCTGTAATCCTGTTTCCGCGGCCACCAAGGACCGCCTTTGCCGCTCCGTGGGAGCCCATGATTCCTGCGTCCGACGCGTGCGAGTGCCGGCGAAAGAATGATGCTGAGCTATGCGCGCCTGGGGTACGGGTTCATTTTAGATATATAAAAAATTTGCTGTTTACACACTATGTGTTGGCATATTTATGTACGATATACGATCATATCTATTATTGTGTGCATATGTTTTGTGATTGTATCTACGTCACATGCTTTTCGCATGTCTTTCAACTATAGATTGCCGCCCCCTCGTGGACGAAAACAAGTACTTTTACCCCCACACACAAGCTTGAGCAGTTGAAGGTTGTTTCCCGGGGCTCTCTTGCGATTGAGTCGGCCACCACAGGAAATTAGAGTGATACGCCATTAATCCCTGCATCTAGCTGTATTCCACTTATTAGCTCTCTCGCTTGATGACAAATCAAGCGCGGGGCGCGACGCTAATGCGCACGACCATGCCTCGCGTAGCGGGGACATCAGCTGATTGCGCCGGCCGGCTTGCTTCGATTTGCTTCAGAGCAAAGAAATGTCATGCCTTGAAAGATTGCGTACTGTGCACTATGTCAAAATGTTACTGCTTTGTAGTCATCCTATGATTCATTGAGAATTGATAACTCTAACATGACTACTATAGAGCTTTGCGTCGGCGACACGCACCGAACGTAAAACCACACTACGTCTGTCGTAGAAGCAGTAGGAGGCTGTCGTCTGCTAGAACAAAACCAAGACCTGCGAAAATATTCATAATTTGTAACTTGTTTTCTGAATAACCGTTTATCACTTTTAAAGTTACTTTGCCAGATAACATACATTTTTTTTCAGTTTATAGCAGCGACAGATGTTTTTTTTTATTTTCCTCACACAGATATCCAGGTCCAATCCATTCACAGCTAAAGCCACATGTTGTTTGTCTTCTTTGTTTCCGTAGGCATGCCGTTTCGGTGCGTCTCTCATGTGTTTGCGCTGCTACACACGAGAGCACGAAATGTTAAATTTACGCAAGGAAGCGCCGTTTCTCGTTCGTGTGATGTGCAAAGATTGCGCCCCATTCCCGCGGCTGTTCGAGTGCGGATCAAGTGCGAGTCGTCTAAGGAATCGACGGGTTGTGCGGGCACTCGAAGGACTCCGAGGTGACGGCTGACGCCTGTGGTCGCTTCCCTCAGGACAATGTGAAAGAAACTAATGGTAAGACGGACACTTTTTTATGTAGACTAAGTATGCCACTCAGTGCAAGTGTGTGTTGCCGCACTCAAACGAGGCGTCGTGAAACGGCAGCCTTACGCGCCTTTGCGAGTGCGGTTGCCGATTTGCTTTGACAACGCTAACGCGTGCAGAGCCATGGCGCATCGGCGTGGCCTTACTGGAGCTAATTCGCGACGACTGCGGCAACATGCATGTGCATGGTGATCGATTTTTTCATAAGTGCAATGTAGTGAGGAGGATGCACACGGCGCTTGCTGCGTTGTTAATTCAACGAAGCCTGCAGTGCCATTTGATGTAAAGCAGCATTTTCTTTACGTTCACGGGAGATACAATTTGTGACTTAGCTCAATTCACCTAGCCAACTGCCTAAGTGGGTTGATAATCATACGTTCACAGTAGAACGTTATTATGCCCCTAAACAGTGGCGTATGTTTGTTAAAAGATATAATGTGTGTGCCTAGTGTAGAGAGAGAGAGGTGTTCGTGCAATCTGTATGTGTACCTGCAAGACGCCTTTGCTTGTAACTAATAATGTACCGGCCAGCACCTACATTGTCCGCCTGACTTTGAAGAAAACTTGCATGCACAATGTGAGATTTTGTAATCTGCCAGAGTTGCTTTTTATAAAATAATACATTGCCAGCATGTTCAAAATATTGATACGTGTATGGAACTGTCGCCCCGACACAGCTGAATTGGCACCCAAATGAAGAAGACGACAACGTGATTGTAGTGGGTTGGACTCTCGAGCTTCTCCCGTTAGCCTGCTTGACTGTGCGCTCTCTAAGCCGTTAGCAAGACCAGCTCTCGGTGAATGAATCTTCCCCGTAACATCTTCTGGTGGAAGGTGCTGGGTCTTCACACAACCCGGCTCTGGAACTCCGCAGTGGACGCCAGCTTTGTCCAGCCGCGATGCCTGAAACTGGCACTCAGGCCGCGCTATCCGCGCCGGCTCCATCACCTGTGATTCTCCCCCATCTTCTCGACCCTGGCACGTTTTTCCGGGACAGACAGCACGGACGTCGAAGAATGGCTCGCATTATTCGAGCGCGTCAGCAAGCACTACAGGTGGGACGAAACGCTTATGCTGGCAAACATTCTATTCTACCTACGGGGTACGGCACGCGCCTGGTATGAGACGCATGAAGAAGAATTAACCAGCTGGGACACATGAAAGCAAAAGCTTCGCGATTTGTTCGGTCGGTCAGTTGCTCGTCAGATGGCAGCCAGGCAGGAACTCGCGTCGCGTGTTCAATCATCAACGGAGTCGTACGTCACGTACATCCAAGACGTACTGGCACTGTGCCGGAAGACTGACAAAAACATGTCCGAGGCGGACAAGATCAGCAACGTGTTGAAAGGCATTGCTTATGATGCTTTCAACATACTAATGTGCAAGAACTGCACCACTGTCGACTCCATCATATCTGAATGCCGGCGATTTGAGCAAGCTAAAAGCAGGAGAATAAACCACCACATCACGAGACTACCAAACACTGCTGCGACTTCGTCTTGCGAGAATCCTGCAGCGCCCCATTCACTTGCGCCTCCTGCCAATATCGCAAGGATTGTTCGCCAGGAGCTGGAAGCCATGGCACCCGCTTCCTATCAGCCCACTGCGCAAGACAACTGGGCAACAGTCTCGCTTATTCAAGCCGTCGTACGTCAGGAGTTTGCTAACCTGGGCGTCCCGGTTCCCCAGCCCGCCAGACTTATGCCGCAGCCCATGAGCACTCCCGTCCACAACGCTGACCACCACCCTGCTCAACTTGTCGCTGCGGCAGCTGCGACTCCTCGGTTTCCACCACGCTACCGAAATCCATCTGAGTGGCGCACGCATGATGATCGACCCATCTGCTTTTCTTGCTCTCGAGTTGGGCACATCTCCCGCCATTGCCGCAACAGGTGGTATTTCCGGCCAAGCTTTCCTAATGTCGACCACCGTCCGGACCGTGGACCCTATTCGCAACGCGGTTTTTCGGATGACCATACTCAGGACCCTTCAGCTCGCCGTTCATCTCTACGCTCCGAACCGTCCTACGCTGACGTCGTCGCCCAAAGAAACTGGTCTAGCCGCTCGCCGTCACGTCCGGGTCGGCCGTCACGCTCCCCTCAACGCCGCCGCTCTCCGTCACCGGCTTATTCTGCCCATTCCCCGGGAAACTGACGAGTGCAGCTCCTGGAGGTGGCGCTGCGTTGACGACTCGGAACGAAAACCCTCAACCGGCTACAAATTCAAGACGCAATTTACTTCGGGTGTTCGTTGATGGCCACGCCGTTACTGCTCTAATTGACACTAGTGCCCAAGTATCTGTTATGAGTTCTACACTTCGATCTCGCCTGAAAAAGGTTTTCACACCGGCTATGTTCTCTACTGTTCGAGTTGCCAACGGAAGTCGAGCATCGGTGCTTGGTATGTGCACTGCCCGCGTTACTGTTGCTGGCCACCACACTTCCGTTCTCTTCGCAGTCCTCGATGCTGGCCCACACGACGTCATCCTTGGAATTGACTTCTTAACCGCCCACTCCGCCCTCATTGATTTTTCTACCGGCATCTTACGGCTCGAATTGCCTTTGTGCTCCGATTTCACTCCTCCAAGTCGCACTCGGCTACGACTTGTGGAGTCTCTACGGCTACCGCCCCAGGCTGCTATGTACATTCCTCTGTTGCCCTTCCCATCCGTTCCTGATGGAGACTATCTGATAGCTCCCCTCATTGATTTGACCCTTACGCACAACATCGCACTACCACATACTATAGTGGTTGTTGCTGACAACATAGTGCTACTTCCAGTTCTGAACTTCTCTACGTCGACTCAAGTGCTTCCCCAAGGCATCACTTTAGCCGATCTTTCCACCCTTGATAAATGTTCGATTTGTTCTTTTACACCTAACACTAAGACCATAACGAAACCTGTCATCACGTCGCAAAATAAGGCGTTCCTCGACAAAATGATATCCAGCGACCTCTTACCTTCCCAAGTAGCGGTGCTCCGGGGTGTTCTGTTTTATTACCTGGATATCTTTGACATCGACGACCGTCCCCTGGGCCGCACAAGTGCCGTAACCCACCGCATCGACACCGGCGACGCCAGTCCACTCCACAAACGCCCTTATCACGTGTCACATGCTGAGCGCCAAGTAATACAGACGGAGGTCGAGAAAATGCTGAGTAAAGACGTCATTGAGCCCTCATCGAGTCCTTGGGCCTCCCCTGTGGTCTTAGTTAAAAAGAAGGACAACACCTGGCGTTTTTGCGTCGACTATCGCCACCTGAATCGGATCACCAAGAAGAACGTTTATCATTTACCTCGAATCGATGATGCGCTCGACTGCCTCCACGGCGCCAACTATTTCTCGTCCCTTGACCTTCGATCCGGATACTGGCAAATTTCGGTCAACGACCGCGACCGCGAGAAGACAGCATTCATCACACCCGACGGCCTTTACCAATTCAAGGTCATGCCTTTTGGGTTGTGCAATGCCCCGGCTACTTTTGAACGTATGATGGACTCTCTTATTCGCGCTTTCAAATGGTCGACCTGCCTCTGCTATCTGGATGATGTAATAGTTTTCTCGCCCTCCTTCGAAAGCCACCTGTCTCGTCTCTCGGCAATTCTTGACGTTTTTCGTTGCACTGGTCTCCAACTGAATTCGTCGAAATGCTCATTTGGACGTCGGCAGATTAAACTACTCGGCCACCTTGTTGACGCCACTGGTGTTCAACCCGACCCTGACAAAGTCCGTGCAGTCCGAGAATTTCCAGTCCCGCGTTCCACACAAGAAGTTCGCAGTTTTATTGGGCTCTGCTCATACTTCCGCCGCTTTGTCTTCAATTTCGCGGATATTGCTAGGCCTCTCACGGATCTGCTCAAAAAGAATGTGGCCTTTTCTTGGGGAAGGGACCAAGAACATTCCTTCGCGTCGCTAATTACCGCCCTCACATCACCACCTGTGTTGGCTCATTTTGATCCAGCGGCTCGAACAGAGCTTCGCACCGATGCAAGCGGCCATGGCATTGGTGCTATACTCGCTCAGATACAGAATGACACCAACCGTGTGATAGCCTACGCTAGCCGCCTTTTGTCGCAAGCGGAACAAAATTATTCCATCACTGAGCGGGAATGCTTAGCCCTCGTTTGGGCTATTGCGAAATTCCGTCCGTACTTATACGGACGTCCGTTCGCAGTCATCACGGACCATCATGCGCTTTGCTGGCTGTCGACGCTTAAAGACCCTACAGGAAGGCTCGGCCGATGGGCACTTCGATTACAGGAGTACACGTTCTCGGTTGTTTACAAATCTGGAAAGCTGCACAGTGATGCTGACTGCTTATCCCGGCACCCTGTTGATCCACCTAGCTCCACTGATTTGGAATCCGATGCCTGCGTTTTAGCCATCATTGACTTTCTGAACGTGGCTAACGAACAGCGCCGAGATCCATCGCTGCTCACCATCATTGACCGCCTTCAATCGCGTTATGCTGACCCTTCTCTTAGCAGATACCTGCTTCAAGACAACGTTTTGTACCACCGCAACTTACACCCCGACGGCGCGGAACTTTTACTCGTCGTACCACATCACCTGCGAAAGAATGTTCTGCGACAATTCCGCGACGCTCCAACTTCTGGACATCTAGGAGTCTCCAGAACTTACGACCGCATTCGACGACGAGTATTCTGGAAGGGTCTGTACCGCTCTGTTCGTCGTTACGTCACATCTTGTGACCTCTGCCAGCGCCGAAAGAAGCCTACGACTCCCCCTGCCGGTCTACTTCAACCTATTGAAGTTCCAGCCGAGCCATTTTATCGAGTGGGGTTGGACTTGCTAGGCCCCTTTCCTACTTCTACAACTGGAAATAAATGGATTGCCGTGGCCACAGACTATGCCACTCGGTATGCAATCACTCGAGCGCTACCAACCAGCTGCGTAACCGACGTTGCCGACTTCCTGCTGTACGACATTATTCTCCAGCATGGCGCTCCGACTCACCTGCTCACAGACCATGGTCGCTACTTTCTATCTCGTGTGGTTGATGATCAACTCCGATCTTGTGCTACCCGTCACAACTTCACCACCCTCAGACTAATGGCCTTACGGAGCCACCCAGCCTTAACCACCCTCAGACTAATGGCCTTACGGAGCGACTAAACCGCACATTGACGGACATGCTTTCCATGTACGTATCTACCGACCACACTGATTGGGACATAGCTCTTCCATTCGTAACCTTCGCCTATAACTCGTCGCGTCATGAAACAGCGGGCTACTCCCCTTTTTATCTACTCTTCGGACGTCATCTCTTACTGCCCTTCGACACACTGCTTTCATCAGACCGCCCATCCTCCACCTCGTACGCTCAGGATGCAATCACCCGTGCCCTCACGGCACGTGCGGTAGCGCGTGCTCGGTTATCGTCGTCGCAGACAGCACAGAAGTCTCTTTATGACCGTCGACATAGAGATGCCGTTTTTTCTGCGGGATCTCTTGTTCTCCTGTGGCTTCCATCTCGACGTGTTGGCCTCTGCGAGAAACTACTATCGCGATACGCTGGGCCCTACCGAGTCATTCGTCAGGTCACACCTGTGACCTGCGAGATTGCCGCTACCACAAACTCATCAGCTGCTGCACCCAGAACGGAAGTAGTCTACGTTTCTCGTCTCAAGCCCTACAACGCCGACTCGCTCATTTAACAGGCACCGAGACGGTGCCTTACGGGCCGGGGTGATGATACGTGTATGGAACTGTCGCCCCGACACAGCTGAATTGGCACCCAAATGAAGAAGACGACAACGTGGTTGTAGTGGGTTGGACTCTCGAGCTTCTCCCGTTGGCCTGCTTGACTGTGCGCTCTCTAAGCCGTTAGCAAGACCAGCTCTCGGTGAATAAATCTTCCCCGTAACAATATGTTTCGCTGCTGTGTGGCAGGGGTGTGGTTATCACGCTGTTGTGTAGTTGCTGATGCAAGTACTTATAGTTTTGATTCGTTAATATTTCTCATCTAACTCATCAGGTGTTTGGCTGTTTCAGCACAAACAAGGCAAAGACAGAAGGAAGATGGGTAATGACAGGACCAGTGCTGACTTTTGTTTGCAGGAGAATACCCATGTTGGTGTATTTATTGTGACAGCCTTTCTGTGTTGCTTTTTTGCCCAACTTAGGCAACGACACAGTTGTCAGCAATATGAGAGAGAACACTGAAATTAGCTTTTAAAGATCATGATGGCTAAATGCCTAGTAATTCACAGCACAAAGTAAGAACAAAAGACATCAGTATGATCAATGTGGGACTAGTACAGTCTGTCATCTAAAAAATGTATTGTGCAAAATGGGGCCTAAGTAAGAAACCTCTCTATGTTTGCAAACCGTGTGACATCACTTCGAGCACTGTGCCAGCCATTCCCTTCCTCGGTGCAAGGACTGGTTGGAAAGGAAGTTGTTGGTGACGTTCCTGATAGCCCACTGATATGTATGCGGTTCTAAACCTGTAGCCTAATATATACGTAATCTTTTGTGCAGTTACATCGCTGCATCTGACACCTACAACTTATTTACATTGCTCCCTTAGGACCTAACACACAAACTTGTAGTGTGCATTGTCACTTCATGAATATCGAGCGGTAAAGGTACTGAGTATATGTGAAACAAGAATCTCTGCTTATTACATGAAGACATATGAGGCCTTCGATCAAACGAGTTATACCTTTATTGGGCTTGCGTACTCATCGGGGCGATTCATACATGCAGCTTCAGCAAATGGTATCTTCCAGCCCGGTGACCATGCAATTTTTTCTGCACACAGCGCGAACACCGAGATGTACCCACTTGCAGATAATCGCGTCAAGTGGATATTTACCTTGACTAAAATGTCGGATCAAGTTTTTTTCAACAGCCAGTCGCTGCCACGAGTGCTAACGTCTTCATAAACAAGACACATTGATTTTCACACTGCACACACCACACACAATATTCTCAGTTGAACCGATACTCTCAATACCTTTCAATGCAAACAACATGCCGCAGTTACAGTGCACATTTTTGAAGACTATGCCGCTGTCTCTCGCACAGGCGACCACGTGTGTTCACTTCTTCAAGATAAACAGACAGCGTGGCAAATAGTTCACCACACAGTTTACGCACAGCTAGATGTTTGCTGACACATACTACAGCTAATGTCGACATTGTAACGTGAAGTGTAAGCTTTGAAAAATTAAAACTTGCCCCAAACACCGCACGACTGTACCGGGCTGAGCCACTAGCGGGAGTGTTTTTCCAGCCACACCTTTTACGTGTGCCAGTGACATCATGCTGTGACGTACCTCGGTAGGGGCCTATCGCTGCATACTTTATGTGAATGAGGGTCTTGTTAGAGAAAGCAGGCATTCTTGACTTCGTAACTTGTTCATTTCCAACTGGACCTTCATTTACACGAGTTGTCTGACTGATATTCAGGCGAACTTTTGTGCAATAAATTATACAGTTGGCAGTCTGTGCTTGCCCCATACTGTTGTTACTGGTGTTTCTCGTTGTTACTTTGCCCTGTTCATTACTGCTCACCTACAGAAACTAGTCTAGATTGCCGCTGTTTTGGACACGATGCAGCTGGCAAGTGCGATAGTGTTCATAACTCTAAATGCTCAAGCAAAAATTATCGTTTAATATTCAGTTAGTTGCATTCATATCAGTACATTAAATCTTATCATTCATTAAACATGAACCCGTGTTCTTTCACATAATGCTCACAACTTTAAATATCAAATTGAATAGTGTTTATAAAAAAACATGTGTTTTAGCTAAACTTCATGCTGTTTTCTTGAGCAGCTGACAAAACGCTATTGCATGCTTACTTGTCATGAATTGGATTGTGTTCGAAATACATTGCAATTCTTCACCGGACTGCCAGTAACACTTCACATTGTGGGAACATTTATTACACATGGAATAATTAATTTTTAGGAACGGAAAAAAGAAGCGGCAGGCCGGGATACTTACTTGATATTGGCATTCGTTTTGCTACCCAGCATATTATCATGCAACATTATCATGCACATTATCATGCATCGTAGTCTTAAGACTACGATGCAGGCCGCTACAATGCTCACCGCAGAACAGTCGTCTACCAAACTGGCGACAAAGTATGGGTTTGGGCGCCCGTACGAAAACGAGGACTTTCCGAAAAACTCTTAAGAAGATACTTTGGACCGTACCTAGTTGTGCGACGACTGAGCGATGTCACTTACGAAGTTGTTCCCGACTGTTCGTATAGTACAAGGCGTCGCCAGCACCATCCTGAACTCGTTCATGTAGTCCGCATGAAACCTTACGTCAGCGAATGATTGCGTGATACTTTACTTTAGAAAAAAACAGCATTACAGACTGTGCATCGGGGCGATGCTCTTTGAGAGAGAGGCAAATGACGCGTGTTTACATGTGAATAATAACGATGATGGGGCATTTAGCGGACACGAGGTAGTGGGCCTCTAGCTTCTCTCGAGGCCGAAGAAGACGATCTTGTGGCTCAGCTGTTGAGGACACGCTGCTTTCGTCGTCCTAATGAGTATCTGTGTTTTATTCGCGTTGTACCGCGACAATATGTTTCCCATATATATTCCATATATTTCCTTAAGATTCTTACGGAATCATACGAAATTATTGGACATCGCATACGGAACGTTTCAGTAGAGATATTGAATTTATCCATAGCGTTTCGAGAAAAAACATACCTTTGGACTCTCCCCAACATTTTTTCGCATCAAAAGGCAACCATGCCTTGCACGCTCGTCTATATCCAAGGTGAACGCTGTATCGTGCTGGGTCATGCTGACCATGACTCATGATGCGCACTCCGGTGCGCACCGACCGATTATGCCTAATATAAGCGGCGACAATAAACCCGGCAAGGCATTGCTGCATCCTGCTTCAACGGTGACCGTCTCAGTCTTTGATCAGCCTACCTGGGTCTGATACATGGTGTCAGAAGTGGGATCGACGACGGATGCTACCACATCGCTTCGCCGGTGCCGACAATCATGGAACTACTGAAGCCACCGGACCGACTATGCCTGACAGGAAATGTTCAGAAGAACTGGCAGCTTTTTAAACAAAAGTTCGAATTGTTTCTACAAGCAACAGAGCCAGCTACACGACTGACAGAAGCTGCTAGAACAGCCAGGCTCCTGACTGCTGCTGGGGACGACGCTTTAGAAGTCTTCAATAACTTTACATTCGCAGAAGGCGAGAACAAGCAAGACTACCAGACTGTGGTAAAGAAATTTGAAGAGTACTGTGCAGAGCAGCAAAACGAAGTCTACGAAAGATATGTCTTCAGGACAAGGACGCAAGATGAAGCTGAACCAGTGGAACATTTCATAAGAGACCTGCGCAAGCAAGCAAGGTATTGCAACTTCGGTCCGCTTGCTGACTCGATGATACGCGACCAAATCGTATTTGGCTCCTGGAACACTAAACTGAGGGAAAAGATGCTACGCGAGAAGGACTTGACGCTCCAGAAGGCCGAACAAATCTGCAAAGCAGCAGAGCTCGCGAACAAGCAAAACGAAGCATGGCAAGGTAACGAAGCAAGAGTGGACACCACCGAAAAACGTTACCTACATCGCACCCAAGGCCGGAAAGCTCCTGTCCAGTGCTGCAAGTGCAATCGAAGACATGAGCCTAGGAAATGTCCCGCCTTTGGCAAAATATGCCGCGCCTGCGCAGGCCGAAATCATTTTGCGGTTTGTTGCAGAAAGTATGAGGTCGACTAAGTACAAGAGGAAAAGGAAGACTTTGCAATCTTGGACGTCACCGTGTGCGGAATCCAGAAAACAGATTGGATTGTTAAGGCCCAAGTTGGACAGCAAGAAGTTGCATTCAAAGTAGACACTGGTTCCCAAGCCAATTTATTACCACTGTCAGTGTACAAAAGATTCCGAACGAATCCACCCCTCAGGGCAAGTAATTCCGTTTTACGATCCTATAGCGGAAACGCTATCATGCACTACGGAGTGACAACTCAGGTGATTACGATCAACGAGCGTCGGTGCCTTGCAGATTTCTTCGTTGTGAAGCGGGGCCAGAGTATATTAGGTCTCGAACTGGCTGAATCTCTAGCACTTGTCTCCAGGGTGGTTGATTTCGTAACCACTGAAGGGATGACTCCAATGACGCAACGGTCTCTCCCAACGACGCAGAAATTCAGCCACCTCTTCGAAGGCACTGGGTGCGTGAAGCGGCAATATCGTATGGTACTACATGACGATGCGGTTCCAGTGATCCATGCAGCGCGACGCGTTCCTTTGGCCTTACGGGAACCCCTACAGAAAGAGCTGGTGCGCATGGAACAGGCGAACATCATCTGCAAGGTGGACGAACCAACTGATTGGGTAAGCCCGCTTGTTATTGTAAGAAAAAAAGACGGTAGCCTCAGGGTATGCATGGATCCAAGAAGCGTAAACGCATGCTTGAAACGCGAACACTACCAGATGCCACAACGCGAAGACATTGAGGCGGAGCTGTCTGGTGCGAATTTCTTCAGTCGACTAGACGCTAACGCAGGGTTTCACCAAATTCCCCTTGATGAACCTACCTCAAAGATATGCACGTTCGCCACGCCGTTCGGGCGCTACCGATTTCTTAGACTTCCATTTGGCATTGCATCTGCCCCCGAAGTCTTCCAGAAAACACTGAGCGAGATTTTTGACCATTTACCCGGAGTTAGAGTGTACATTGATGACATTCTCGTGTGGGGAGCAACCAAGCAAGAGCATGACAGTCGCCTTCAAGCCGCTCTATGCGCAGCCCAACGCGCAGGGCTAACATTCAACAGGGCGAAGTGCCAGTTTGGAGTGCAGAAGATAGTTTTCTTGGGCGATGTTATCAGCTCAGCAGGAATTCGTCCAAATGCAGCTCTTGTAGACTGTTTGAGCAAAATGCCCGTACCAACTGAAAAACTTGCCGTACAACGTATGCTTGGAGTAATAAACTATTTTGGAAAATATGTGCCAACTCTCGCTGATAGAACGAAGCTTCTTCGAAGCCTGATACGGAAGGACACCGTATTTGACTGGACCGAAAAACACGCTCAGGAATGGCACGCAGTCTGCGAAGCGCTGCGCACTGCCCCGCTCCTCGCTATATTCGACCCCGCGAAAGAGACAAAGATAACGGCAGACGCATCTAAGGATGGCATAGGGGCCGCACTGCTCCAGCGACACTCCAGTGGCTGGCGTCCTATCGCCTACGCGTCACGAGCCATGACCGACGTTGAAAAGCGTTATTCTCAAATAGAGAAAGAAGCGATGGGTATAGCATACGGTTGCGAGAAGTTCCACCAGTTTGTGTACGGTAGGAAAATTGTGATCGACACCGATCACAAACCGTTGCTAGCCATTTCGTCCAAAGATATCGGGAACATGCCCCCAAGACTTCAAAGATTTTTTCTGCGCTTATTAATATACGACTATGTTCTACAGTTTGTTCCAGGCAAAGAATTGGTCCTTGCTGACATGCTCTCAAGGGCCACACCGTCAGAGCGTGAAGACACAGTGGATTTTGGCGACATTCAAGTACACGCAGTGGCCGTTTTGTCATCTTTAGTGAGTGAAAGAACGAAACAGCTTTTGTCTCGGGAAACATCTAACGACCCGGAGCTACGTGCGGTAGTAGAAAGCTTGTCGTTAAACAAAGACTTCGAAGGAACACTCAAGCCGTTCGCCTCTGAACTTTCAGTTGTCGACGGAATTCTTCTGAAGGGCTGTAAAGTAGTTATACCAAAGAAACTGCGTCCAGAAACCCTAAGCCGCATTCACGAGGGCCATCTTGGTTTAAATAAGTGCAAAGCTAGGGCACGGCGTTTAGTATTTTGGCCTGGTTTGAACTCTGACATTGCTGACGTTGTACGGAATTGTGCTGTCTGTAAAACCTATGCGTACAAACAACCGGACGAGCCCCTCTTGCTACGAACCCCTCCTGATCACCCTTGGTACCGAGTGGGTGTAGATCTTTTTTGTTATGCTGGAGCCACGTACCTTGCTGTTTTTGATGCCTATTCAAATTTTCCAGAAGTTGAAAAACTCGAGGAGACATCGGCAACTGCGGTTATCGACAAGCTGGCAGCCATCTTTGCAAGGTATGGAATACCGATGGAAGTCTGCACAGACAACGGCCCCCAGTTCGCAAGTCACCAATTCGCCACGTTCTCCAGACGGTACGATTTCAAACATATAACTTCGAGCCCAATGTTTCCACGTTCCAACGGGCTAGCAGAAAAGGGTGTCCAAATTATAAAGCGGCTGCTTAAGAAGACTGGGACCACACATGAAGATTTTTGGCTTGGGTTACTTGGTTACCGCTCTGCTCCCTTGCAGGATGGCCGGTCGCCGGCGGAACTTCTGCAGGGCAGGCCTCTACGCACTAGGATCCCCGACTTCAACCTGCAGCCCAAGAGTCCTGTAAAAAAGCGCCAGCAGACGTCGTCTGGACGACCGCTGAGACCACTCCTACCGGGAGACGTGGTTCGCGTGAAAGGCCAGGCTTGGTCTCAAAAGGCTAAGGTAGTGGGAAAAGTAGCCCCGAGGTCCTACAACGTCGCAACAGGAGAGGGGAGAACGCTGCGGCGTAACCGCCAACAGCTGCTGGCAACCTCGGAGCCATTTACGTACTCCAGCGACAGTGACACTGACGTCGGAGATGATGACGCAGAAGAGCCTCCACATCAGAGCCCGCCTCGCGTGACTTCGCCGGCACCTAGAAGATCCTCGCGCATTAGGGAGGAACCAAGACGTTTAGCATACGGCCCCAACTTTGCTCAAATAGTTTAGCGGCAAGTTCCGGCGGAATACTGTTGAATTTGTATTTTTTCTATCGTATTGCACTTCTTTTTTACGCCTTGTTAAAAAAAAAAAAAAGGATGGGAGATGTATCGTGCTGGGTCATGCTGACCATGACTCATGATGCGCACTCCGGTGCGCACCGACCGATTATGCCTAATATAAGCGGCGACAATAAACCCGGCAAGGCATTGCTGCATCCTGCTTCAACGGTGACCGTCTCAGTCTTTGATCAGCCTACCTGGGTCTGATACAAACGCCTCATTCTAGCTTGTATTGAAGCCCTCGAATGAAGAAGTTGGTGTTGCATACATAAATTTAAGAAAATTGTCAGTGTGTTTATTGTTACTTTGATCAGAGGACATCTATGTTGCCTTCGTGTGGTTGAATAAATATTCTGAATTTACTGACTTGAATTCTGGATGTGGTCAACCTTGTATGTTTGCTCAAATGGGGCAGTACGGGAGTCAAAAACATAAATTAAGGCAGCTTTGCACTAGTGGTGTCAAGAAGCCTGAAGAAAGAGGGTAAGTCTGCGTTGTTTCTCTTGAGCTATCTCTTGCCTCTTCTCTTTCTTTTTAGTTTTTCCTGTCTTTATTGCTCCTCTAATTATCTATTTCCCTTGCCCTTTCTATTTTTCTTCTTTTTCCATCTATTTCTAATCCTCGCTTGCTACCTCTTTTCTAATTGTACGCCAAGCGACGACCTTAAGTGCTTCACACCTAAATGCACCTTCAGCGTGCATGATTTCATGCTATCATGTACAGCAGCACTAACGCCACGCATGCTAATTTTATGGTCACACTTGCAAGTCTTAGAAAATTACGAATGCTTGAACATTACATGTCAATTTATTTCCAAGCACTTCCTAGATTTTACATGCCATAATCAATTTAGCGTTATAAAAGTCATCTTAAGAGGTTTTAGATGACAGAAAGTTCTGCGATGCATTTGATGTTGTGAGCACGTATAGGCGAGATCATTTGCAACATTTAGTTTTTGTCTAAGGGAGAAGTGCATGCGACGTCGGCTCTCTCTACTGTAAACATGGTACATTATGGGGATGTTGATTAGATGTTATCGATAGATATAGACAAATGGGTCTTATTTCTACGTTGCCAGGATATCGGTGGTTCACTGTCCGATCGTCTCATCCCGGCAGCCAACCCTTCGTCCAATACGGGCCGGTCTCGCCACCTCGCTATGCCTCTACTGACCACCTTGACTTCCAGCCACAACGCGCACCCTCTCCTCGTCGGCGATCGTTCTCCCCCATGCGTCGCCGGCCCAGACCTTCTGACCAGGAAAACTAAGCACCGCAGTTCAAGAGGCAAGAACTGCGCCATTTTCGAACTGTCTAAGCCCTCGCCCCTCTCCTGCTAACGTGGTCGCAGTAACTGTTGAAGGTTATTGTACTTTCGCCCTTGTGAGCACCGGCGCCGCTGTTTCTGTTATTGCCGCTAATGTCTGCCGTGTATTTACGTTACGTAAAGTCACGACGCCGCTTTCGAGACTGTCACTCCACACCGCAAGTGCACAGCAAGTAACGCCTCACGCAACCTGCACTGCAAGAGTGTCCATCGAATGCATTGTTTACATTGTGGAGTTTATTGTCCTCGCTGTCTGTTTGCATGATGTCATCCTCGGATGGGACTTCCTATCCCGCCATAATGCTGTCATCTACTGCGCACGCGCTGAAGATGAGTTTTCACCTTTTTGTGATGTCCCATTACTTGACGGTCTTCATCAGCCGCCGAAGTTGTTCGTGCATGAAGATACCGATATTCCACCTGAAAATTTCGCACTTGTTCCAGTTTCATGCAACGCCTACACTGACCCTACAGTCTTTTTTATGCCTTCCTATATCTTCGCGAGTCTTCGAGCTCTGCCGCTGCCTTTCGCAACGATTGGCCTTGCCGCCGGAAGAAGCAATATGTTCATACTCAACCGCTTTCCACACCTGTCACTTTACTTGCGGGGGAATGTCTCGGCCGCGTGCAGGATCTCGACCCTTCGTCTTTGGTTGATGTCCCAGATGACTACTGCGGCCCCCCAAAATCACTGTCAGCCCTCGAGGAGTCGTCCAAGGATACGTTTTCTAGCGCCATCACCAACACCCTCACTCCCACCGAACATGCCAACCTGCTTGATCTTCTGCATGAGTTCTGTAATTCTTTAGATGTGTCGCAACCTCAACTACGCCGCACGTCGCAAGTCAAGCATCATGTTGACACCGGCCTACACCAGCCACTGCGTCAAAGACCATACCGTGTCTCCACTGAAGAGCGCCGCGTCATCAACGGTCAAGTTGCAGATATGCTTCGCAAAGACGTCATTCGACCATCTCACAGTCCCTGGGCGTCTCATGTCGTCCTGGTGCGTAAGAAAAACGGATCTATCCGATTTTGCGGGGACTATTGTCGTTTGAATAAGATAACCCGCAAGGACGTATATCCTTTGACGCGCATTGATGACGCCATTGACACCCTTCACGGAGCGGAATTTTTCTCGTCGCTAGATTTGCGGTCTGGCTACTGGCAAGTTCCAATGGCTGAAGCCGATCGCCAAAAAAACTGCATTTATTACACATGACGGACTATACGAGTCTAACGTCATGCCCTTTGGGCTTTGTAACGCACCTGCCCCGTTTGAACGTCTTAAGGATAATACGCTACGTGGCCTCAAGTGGAATATGTGCCTCTGCTACCTCGACGATGTCGTGGTTTTCTCGCACGACTTTCCTACGCACCTCCTTCGCCTCAGGCAAATTTGGACTTGTCTGACCAACGCTGGCCTGCAGCCTAACCTGAAAAAATGCCGCTTCGCTGCACGCGAGCTCGTCATCTTAGGCCACATCGTGTCGAAGCACGGCGTATTACCTGACCCAGCAAAACTTCAAGCAGTCGCAGAATTTCCCAAGCCGATGAACATGAACTTCGCAGTTTTGTAGGCCTATGCTCATATTTCCGGCGCTTTGTTCACAATTTTGCATCGATCATGTCACCATTAACCCAGCTTCTTCGCGGTGACGTGAACCTCTCCTCCTTGTCCCCTGCATGTGACGTTGCCTTCACTACTCTGCGCCGTCTGCTCACCTCCCCACCTATTCTTCGCCACTTCGACCCGACGGCTCCTACCGAAGCGCACACCGACGCCAGCGGCGTCAGGCTAGGCGCTGTCCTCGCTCAACGAAAGCCCGGCTATTCAGAATACGTTGTAGCCTACGCTAGCCGCACTCTGACGAAAGCCGAAACTAATTACAGCGTGACAGAAAAAGAGTGTATGGTTCTGGTGTGGGCGCTTGGAAAATTCCGGCCATACCTATACGGCCACCCGTTCGATCTAGTAACTGATCACCACGCGCTTTGCTGGCTCTCCCCTTTGAAAGACCCTTCTGGCCACCTTGCGCGATGGGCACTCCGCATCCAGGAGTACGACATTCGCACTATACACTGCTGCGGACGCAAACACTCTGATGCTGACGTTCTGTCCCGCTCACCTTTGCCACAAGATCCGACGTGCGGAAAGACGTGCTTCCTGACCTTGTCATCGTTAAATCTCGACTCAATTGCCACCGAACAACGTCGTGACCCATGGATCGCATCTTTTATCGAATATCTATCTGGCACGCCCAACCTTCCAGTATCTCGATCCCTCGGACGTCAGGCTTTCCATTTCGCCATCCGCGATCAACTCCTTCATCGACGCAACTACGCTCCCGATTGCCGCCGGTGGCTACTGGATGCGGCTCTCTTCACGACGATCCACAATGTGGCCACGCCGGGCTTCGCCATCGCTATTACTTCGCCATCGCTATTTTGGCTTCGCCATCGCTATTACTGGCGCGGCATGTACAATTTTGTACGCAAATTTGTGCAGTGCTGTCCTGATAGCCACCGACGCAAATCAACACCGCTACGCGCGACTGGCGAATGGCAGCTACTTCCGTGCCCTGCCAAGCCATTTGATCGCGTTGGCGTTGACCTCTACGGCCCCCTTCCATTGACACCAGATGGCAATCGATGGATTATAGTGGCGGTCGACCATCTGACGCGCTACGCCAAAACAGCCGCTTTACCGAATGCTACCGCTGAGGATGTCGCCTCTTTCATTTTACGTCAATTTATCCTTCGACATGGCGCACCTCGAGAGCTCCTTAGTTACAGAGGCCGCGCTTTCCTCTCCGAGGTAGTCGAAGCTCTGCTTTCGGAATGTCACGTAATTCATCGGAAAACGACAGCATACAACCCGCAGACTAATGGGCTAGCGGAACAGTTTAACCACACGCTGGGCGATATGCTCTCAATGTACGTGGCATCTAATCATAGCAACTGGGACCGTGTTCTCCCATACGTCACATTCGCATATAATACTGGAATACAAACAACCACGGGATTTTCACCTTTCTTTCTTCTTTATAGACGTGACCCTTCCCATACAATTGATACTCTACTTCCCTACCATCCTGATGCCGGCGAATGTTCACCTATCTCCGATGCTGCTCAACAAGCCGAAGAGTGCCGCCAGCTTGCCCGTGCGTTCACCTCGGACGAGCAGCAACGCCAGAAAGAAAACCACTGCACCTCTCTTCCGGATCCCAGCTATGCCCCAGGGTCTCTCGTGTGGCTTGCCACCCCATACCAAACTCCGGGACTCTCATGAAAACTTGTCCCCCGGTCCGAGGGGCCTTACACCGTTTTAGAGAAAACCTCTCCGGTTAATTACCTAATTGAGCCAGTTTCCTGATCGGATGACATGCGCCGGCGTGCACGTGACATCGTCCATGTTTCTCACCTAAAACCGTATCATGAGCCTCTCCCTGAAACTTCTTAGGTCGCCAGGATGGCTCCTTTTTCAGCGGGGGCGATTGTGAAGAAGAAGATGTGCGTGCAGCAAGCAGCATCGCCAACGCCCGGCTCTCTCGGCTCGTGCTTCGGTTCGTTGCTTTGCCGATCGCTGGACGGTTCTTAACGCTGTCTCGTCGCTGTCTTCAACGGCTAATAAACCTCTTCACAATTGGAACAAAGGTTGACTACCTCAGATATAACAAACTTGAGTGATTGGTGTGACGGAATAAGATGTCAAAAAGAACGGTACAGTAAAGAAATAACGCGATCAGGCAATGCCCCTGAGGTCGACTCACACCTACTACATCTTTGGGAAGCAAGAAGAAGCCTTACGAAAAGGTGGAAAAGACAGAAACGTAACCGTGAATTGAAAGAAAGAATCAAAGATATCACCCAGCGTACAGAGGAATACGCCAATCAACTAGCTGGAACTAATCGGGCCAATTTTTCTGTGATTCACTCAATGGAACGCTCAGTACAGGCAAAACATGGAACATACTGAAGGCCATGATAGACCCCACGAAGACAAAGACTGAAAACAGTAAAGCTGTTGAAAGATTGCTCCACTTATACCCTAGTACAAAAGAGTACATCATTCAAGCCATGCATAAAAAAATCCTTTGGGGAAGACGGAGCGACGCCTTCATATCAAAAAAGGTATAAAGGATCACCGCAACCTGATTTAGACAAGCCTTTTACGGACGATGAGATAAAAGCAGCCATAATTAGTAACAAGAACACAGCCGCGGGTGCAGATAAAATCACCAATGATATGGTCAGGAACCTAAATGACGAAGTCATTAAAGCTCTCACTAAATACATAAACAAACATTGGCTCGCTTGAACTGTCCCACCAGAATGGAAACATGCGATTGTAGTCATGGTGCCTAAACCAGGAAAAAACTTACCATTTAGAACATGAGACCTATCTCGCTCACGTCCTGCTTAGGAAAAATCTTTGGAAAACTGGTGAACACCAGGCTCCTCAGTCATCTCGAGAACAACAACCTCATGCCCGAAACTATGTTTGGCTTTCGCCCACACCTTTCTACGCAAGATGTCCTACTACTTTTAAAAGAACAAGTATTAAAGGAAATCTCTAAGGTTGGGCAAAACGTCGTTAAGGCAGTTGACATGAAGGGAGCCTCTGATAACATCAGTCACAAAGCAATACTAGGAGGTCTGGAGGAAGCTAACTGTAGAGACAGATTGTTGAACTATGTCAAAAGTTTTCTTCGTCACAGGACTGCAACAATCAAGCTGGCAGATTACGAATCCGACATCATTAAACCTCCAAACAAAGAAACACCCCAAGGAGAGGTCATTTCACCGACACTTTTCAATGTCGCCATGACAGGCCTTGCAGGAAAACTTAAAGATATTGCCAGTCTACAACATGCGATATATGCAGGCGATATTACGGCATGGACAACCACAGGCAGCCTAGCAGGAAAAGAAGATAGGTTACAACAGGCAGCTAGAACCATTACAACAGGCAGCTAGCACCACAGAAGAGTACGCAAGGATACGGGGTCTTCAGTGCTCAGCCGAAAAGTCAGAGCTCATTTGCTTCACGAAGAGAAAAGCACGGAGGATCGACCCGTATCTTAAGCTGGAAGTCAAGCTCGACGGAAATGTCATTCCGGAGAAAGATACCGTACGAATACTAGAAATGTGGCTTCAAGCTCATCAGAGATGTCTGCACACACTAAATCAACTCAAAACATCAGTACAGCAGATCTCACTCATGATCTCGCGAATAACAAACAATCATAAAGGCATGAGAGAACAAGATACCTAAAAATTGGTCAAAAGCCTCGTCATCAGTCACATTGCATACTCGCTTCCGTATCAAAATATGAACAGGAACGAGAAGGAAAAAGCAAACCAAATAATTAGAATGGCCTACAAAACAGCCCTGAGATCACCGCGGAATACTTCCAACGACAAGCTACTGGCACTTGGTCTTCATAACACAATTGAAGAATTATCCGAGGCCCAGTTACTAGCGTAAGAAAATCGCCTTCTCCAAACCCCAAAGGGCAGAGCAGTCCTAACAAAACTAGGCCGTGATACTTTATTACATACACACCAAGAAACTAAAGAAGTACCAAGCGAATTTAGAGAATGGTACACCGTATTACCAATACCAAGCAACATGGACCCTACTCTGCATGTTGGAAGATGTGGGAATAGAGAGTGCCCTCCTACCGGGCACCTCGTTCTCCAGCAGCCGCGCGCGCGCCGGCGGCCGGGCGCGCATAAGCACCGGCATCCGCCAAGATGGCTGCAAGGACGCCTCTCGGTCTGGGCCAGTCAACCGTCGGCTCCTTCTCGCGCTGGCATGTCCGGGCACGCTACGCTGGTGCGCTGCGTGGGCTACCTCCCAACGCAGCGCCATTTCCCTTTGGGCGCGCGTGACATCCTCCTCTCCTACGAGCTGTGTTGCGCCCGACGATTCGCTCGTCGCGACAGATGCTCTCAGGCCTCCACGAGAGGTTGACGCACTGCTTAGCAGGCGGCTTCTCGTTCGTGCGTTCTACTTCGGCCTTTGTGCGGGAGTCGTCGCGCCCTAGGCAAGCATACTTGCTCGTTTTTGCGGAGTACCCTAT
The DNA here is from genome assembly GCF_043290135.1 of Rhipicephalus microplus. NCBI lineage: Eukaryota > Metazoa > Arthropoda > Arachnida > Ixodida > Ixodidae > Rhipicephalus > Rhipicephalus microplus. The sequence goes on along the minus strand of NC_134702.1, from coordinate 280,304,247 downwards.
GCGGCCTACAAGCCCGTGAGTGTCACAGTGTGCTGCATCTTGGGTTATAAACCCGTTGTTGTCGTTATTCTGCACCGTGCGTGGTTTCTGCGCCGTGTCGGAGAAATCGACGAACCCGGCCGCAGCGTCTTCGCACGCAGCGGCAGTGGAGGACGTCGCATCCCTACACGGTTGCGCTTAGTAGGTAAGCCTAGTGCAAACCTATCTCCATATAACTGGCGCCCAACTTGGTTTCGGCATGGCTTCAGAGCAGACCTCTTCGAGGCGCTCGTTCCTGTTCGATCCTGTGGCGATGGACTTGATCTCTTTCGAGGCAGACGGCCGCAACAGCACGGGGTACGGCCCTCTCGGCGACCCTCTGCTGTCGTTCACCGGGTGAGATCTCCTTTTCGGGGCCCCCTACGGTGATGCGAGTCGCTTGAACAAGGACCACAGTCCTAGCCAAGCCAGTAACGGGCTGTATCAGCTGTTCGAGACTCACGCGCTTACGGGCCCGTCCCCGGCGCTGTCTCCGCTCGCTGTCCTTTCCCCGTCAGCAGCATGGTTGACAGCTCAAATCGCCGAACCCAGTCCTTCCTACCGGGGGCACTCAGGTGTTGGCGGGAACGCGCTTACTGACCCGTTCTGGTCGCGAGCGCAAAGGCTTGACGATGTCGTTCGGGAGCCTGCTCGCTTAACCGACAACGTCGCCGCGTTCACCGACGCTCGCTGGCCTGAGTCTCGCGTTGGCGACGTTTTCGATGGGCGTTGGGCACCGTGCTCCGCTGTCGACCCGTTCGCCAGACGCGCGAGGCCTCAAGAACCAGTCGGAGCGCAAACCCTACCCTCCTCCATGCCGTGTACTGGCCCTTTTTGGTCGGACGCGCATGTTGGGAACCGGCGCGCGTACCTGTTACGGCCGCGGCCGCATCGGAGGAGTCACCGCTGCACGCAACTGCGGCGCAGCTCTTAAACGTTCTGTCGGAAGCGGCGCGCTCGCAGCCTTGTGCTTTAAAGGGAGACCCCGAGTCCCCTCAGCCAGGCGTTCCGAGTAGCTTAAGGGAGCCTCTACCTGAGTGCAGCTGTTATTCGGACCGCATCAGTGCCACAGAGTACCTCGATGCACTGCACCGCTATCAGCAGGCTACGCGGCTGAGCGACAGAGTTATGCTAGGCTCTGTTTTGCCTGTGTCGCTGACAGCCGAAGCGGCGAGGTGGTACCGGCTCGTCGGCCACAAAGGTCGCTCTATGGAGGAGTTTAGGGCGCTCTTCTGTAGCGAATTCCTTCCTCCTGAATACGAGCACCGCATGCGTCGTGAGTTAGAGCTTCGCACACAGCATCCCGACGAATCTCTTCTCGAGTACGTTCGGGCTTTGCAGGAGCTCTACCTCCTCTCCAATCCTACGGCATCAGACGACGAGAAGGTGGAGCGAGCCATACGTCAGGCTCATCCAACCTTCGCCGCTTACCTTCGGAGCGCCCGTTATCGGGTCCGAAACGAGCTGGCATCCGACGCGAAGCGTATTCAGGGCGACATCTTGGCGGCGCGAGCCTATCGCCCGCCGCCACCGCCGTCCGCGTCTCTCGAGCCTCGTTGCGCGTGGGCTGGTCGTGATTCGTCACACTGGGGTTCCCCGAACCATGAGGCGGCCTCTGCCGCAGAGGCCGAGATGCGCTCGATGGGTCGGACCGCGCTCTGGACCCGTACTCGTACGCCCGGGCGGCCACCATTGCCCGGCAGCGTGAACAAGAACGGAAACCCCGTGCTCCAATGCACGAGGGAATATCCGATCGCGGAACCCCCACTGCGGCTAGCGAACGGACACCTCGTAGTTCTAAAGGATCGCCAAAATCCCCCCGCCCCTGTTGGAGGAAAAGGTGTGGTCTGCTTTCGTGACCGTGAGCGTGGTCACACCACGCGAGAGTGCAACGCGCCCCAATCGACTCAAGGGCCTGCTCGCCCGTCGGAAAACGGGGTGAGCCGTCGGTGAGCTCCCCCTTGCCGGCGGTTGCAGCAGTAAGAGAGCACGGGAGTGTAACACAACCTCTGGCACCGATGGCATGTCGTGCTAGACATGACATTCCAGCCATGCCGGTACAGTTCATCGCCCTAACGATCGCTGGTCGAGAGTTTGCGGCGTCACTGGATAGCGGGGCTTCGATCTCGCTGTTCGGCGAAGAGGTTAGGGTTCATTTGCGCGACCGCTCTGTCCGCATTCGAGCTTGCGACACTGCCTTCCACCTCCCCGGCGGTACCGCCACCTCGTAAGGCGCTGCGCGGTTGGTTGTGCGTTGAGAGAATCGCGCACGCCGACAGCGCTTTGTACATCTCCCTGGTCTTTCCGTGCCTGTGATTCTCGATCGCGACTTTCTCGCGCGCACAGGTATCGTGATTGACGTCGCAGACGGAGGCTACAGGGACGGCACTTCCGGCGCCCTACGGCCTTTTGCTGCACCTCCCGTGGTCTCGGCTGCCAGTAAGTCACCGGACGCCACGAAGAAGAAGGAGGAAAGAAGACCAAGCGTTGCCCCCGCAGCCCGCGTCTCCTCCTCCGACGCCAAGACTGGTCCTTTGGCCGGCGTGGCGGAAAACGGTCCGTGCGTACAGCTTTCCCTCGAGCATAATGTTGCCGCGGTCAACGAGCTATCGGCTACGCCAGTGACCTCCCCTCCACGCTAAGCAGCAACTCTAATGGCTCGCTGCCGCCTTTGCCGGATAGCTTGCCGAAACGCGAGAATGCACGCCTGTCGTCGCTGTTGACACGTTTCAGCGATACGTTCACGGAACGCCCGGGTTGCACCTTTCTGGTGATGCACCGGATTGACACAGATGACGCACAACCGTGGAAATGCAATCCTCGCCCCGTTAGTGCGGCAAAGAAGAAAGCAATTGACCAGGCACTGGATGAGTTGATTCAGACTGGAGTTGTCCAACGCTCAAACAGTCCTTGGGGTTCACCGGTGGTAATGGTCTCCAAAAGAGACGGCTCTCACCGGCTCTGTGTGGACTACCACCGGCAGAACGTGGTCACGAGGAAGGATGCTTATCCTATGCCTAACGTTGACTCGATCGTGGCTGCTCTAGGCGGTGCTTGCTACTTCAGCACCTTGGATGCTAGCCGCGGTTACCTACAGGTTCAGATGGAGCAAGCTGACGCGGAGAAAACTGCGTTCACCTCTCACAGAGGTTTGTACGAGTTTACCCGCATGCCGTTTGGCTGTTCTGGGGCTGCAGCTACGTTCCAGAGATCAATGTACCGCGTTCTAGGGTACGCTAAGTGGCAACACGCCATGGCATATACCTCGACGACATCGTCATGTTCTCTCGAACGTTCGAGGAACACCTTCACCACTTGGAAGATGTCCTCGGGAGGCTACGTGCTGCCGGGTTGACTTTGAAACCGAAGAAAGCTCAACTAGCTGAGACTTGCATCTCACTATTAGGCTTTACCCTTCAGAGCGGTCGTGTTCTGCCGTGCGAGGAGAAGGTACGTGCCATTGTGGAGTACCCGACGCCGGCAAACATTCAGGGCCTGAGGCGCTTTTTGGCCATGGTGAACTACTATTGACAGTTCATCCCAAACTGTGCGGCCCTCCAAGTGCCCTTGACTGCACTCTTGAAAAAGTCGGCACGGTGGAGCTGGAGGCCAGAACAAGAGCGAGCCTTCAAGGCGCTCTCCGAAGCTCTAGTGGCCAAAGCCGAGTTAGAGCTGCCCAACCTGAACAGGGAGTTCATTGTCCAAGCGAACGCGAGCGACCTGGGTCTCGGCGCGGTACTGCTTCAGGAGCACGACAGCATCCTCCGGCCAGTCGCTTTTGCAAGCCGGTCACTTCACGCCGCCGAGCGTAACTATAGCGTCCCAGAAAGGGAATGTCTCGCTATAGTTTTTCCTCTCCCGAAGTTCGACTGCTATGTCGACGGCGTGCCATTCGTGGTGGAGACGGGCCACATGGCACTCACCTGGCTTAAGCGCTTGTGCGAGCTCTCGGGCCGCCTCACGCGCTGGGCGTTGACCTTGCAGCGGTACAACTTTGTTGTGCGCTACTGGAAAGGGAGTTTGAACGTCGTGGCTGACGCCTTGTCACGTGCCTCCGTTTCGGCGTCCGGCACTTGTGTCCGCCCCTCCCGAGAGCAGTCGCATCAAGTAAACCTCGTGCACTCTGGCTCCAAAAGGTCGAAAGGCGTGATTCCCGATGGCAAAGTGACTTTCGAGTCGACAGCCTTGGGTGAGAACGCATACCTGGTAGACCCTGTCACGTCCGCCGGTATCGTCTTTAGCAGAGAGGAGCTGCTCAAGGCACAGCAGGACGATCCGTCTTGTCAACACATCGTTGACGAGCTCAAAGAGCTGAGCTCCCAAGCAAAGCGAGGTGGTCAAGCCGCCGGGCGTGAACAGACAGCTGGTATTGCTGTCGGCGCCGAGTGCCGTACGCAGGCTGATATTGCTGCGGGCACGTTGGACTCGTACCTGCTTGATGCCGACGGCGTTCTCCTGTGCTACGTCCCAACTCAAGAAGCTCCCCAGGAGTCTTTCAAGGTGGTGATACCCCGCAATCTAAGGAAACCCACCTTAGGTTATTTCCATGACTCGCGGTCGGCCGGACGCGCGAGTGGCCTTAAGACTTTTCAAAAGTTGTGCCGCTCCGCTACCTGGCCTGGCATGAAGCGTGACGTCCTTCACTACGCCCGCTCATGTCACGTCTACCAATGCGTGAAGCCTCCCAGGCTCATGCAGCCGATCGACAGCCAAAAACTCTGGCAAGTCGCTGCCTTTGACATTGTGGGACCTTTCGCAAGAAGCCGGAGAGACCACATTTTTCTCCTGGCTGTCACAGACCACTTCACGAAGTGGGTCAAACTGTTTCCCCTTTGGAAGTTAATGGTACGCGCAATCTGGGACAAGTTGACTGAGGTCTTCACCCGCTTTGGCTTTTACCCGCTTTGGTGTTTGTAGATGCGTGTGCTGCCTTTGGCATTAAGCACCATAAAACAACCACGTATCACCCCCAGGCCAACCCGACCGGGCGGATAAACCAGAACCTCAAGCCCTTGCTGACAGCCTTTGCGCAGCAACACAGCTAGGGATTGGGATGCCTGTCTTAACGAGATCGGCTTCTCCTTGCGGTCTAAGGTCAATCACTTGACAGGGTACACGCCCGCCTTCCTCAACTTTGGGAGGAAGCTGCCTAATCCCATGGACCGCGTCATACGAGGTGGCGGCGGGGCAAGCGCCGTGAAGGTCAGCCCGTCTGGCTACGCGGCGAAACTGCGCTCACGGATGAACGCGGCCCTCGACCTGGCGCGTTCCAACCTGGCGAAAGCGTGACCTGGTCAGAAGGCTCTATACGACCGGTCGCATCGGGATGTCCGTTACGATGTCGGCGATCTCGTCCTCAGGCGCAATCACGTCTTGAGTGACGCCGCCAAAGGCATCTCGGCCTCCCTTTCGGCCAAGTGGTTGGGCCCATACCGAGTGCACACCAAAGTGTCGCTCCTGGTATACAAGCTGGCTGACTCCCAAGGGAGACCAGTCAGTGGTCCAGTTAACGTCTCCGACCTCAAACCTTTCGTTGCCCGCAGCAACGACTTCGGGGAGGGGGAGGCGGTCACCTAACCGCAGGGAAACCGAGATAAGGCTCGTTCCAAACCGCGCCACCGGTACAACCTGCGAAAACGCACTAAGGCTGATTTTCGCCCCCACCGTGTAGTGGGACTGGACGTTATCCCCTTCATGTAAGGGAGCGGAGATTATAGCTGCTGTGCGAGAGCCCATCCAGTGGAAACAGTAACGGCGACCTGGCGAGATTTCTCCCTGGGAACACCATTACACACGCTGCGCGCGGAATATCCACCCGGTTCCCAGCGCTCCCGGCTGCTCGAGTGAGAAAAGCCCTTTCCCCAGTGGCTCACTCTCTCACTGGGTATCTTCCGCGTAGTCGGCGGGAGAAGGGAAGCATGCGCCCAATTGGCTTACGCAACCTTCAATCCGACGGAGTAGGCTCTCTTTACTGGGCCAGCCTGTCGCGCCTCCGGGGCTGCACCTTCAGTTGCGTTTCTGCTTTTCACTGACACCCCAGCATTCGTGATGTCCTTCTCGATGGCCCGTTCCTCTAAGAAAAAGCCCGGGAGATCAGCCGCGCGCTCGGGTGTTCCGCAGGCACCGGCCGCATCCATGCCGCCTCCGTCGAATGCTCCCCCGGCCCCAGCTAACAAGACACCACCTCGTCGTGAAGTCGCTACGTGGACGTTCCAAGAAGGCACTTAGGCCCCAGTCGCGTTCGTGTCAACTCGTCGCTAGTCCAAGCAATGCATAGTCTGGGTGGGGTTAGACCCCGAGTCCGTCCCGCGTCCTTTCTGCGGACGCACCCTTTCGCACCTGCTCGACGCTTCCGGAGGTGCCTCGATGCCGCCTGTTCCTGAAACCTTCTACTGCGACGCTTGTGGTGTCCTGCTGGTGCACGAGGCTACCCACCTCCATTCGCGGGTTCACCGAGCGAAGTCCGGCAGTGACCCTGCAGTCCTGTCCGCTCCGGCGGTGCCGCCTGCCCCGGGCCTTCAACCTTCCTGGTCGACCGACTCCGTTCAGGCGGTCGCAGCGGCGCTCGTCACGGACTCATCATTCAAGTCGGCCATCGCTGCTGCGGTGTCCATCGCCCTCCCACGGCCCTAGGTTCCTGCTGAGATGCCGCCGAACGAAGACACCGGGGCCTCCATCGATCTCGTGGATGGCACTGAGCTGGACCCCAGTTTTTTTTTGGTGTCGGTGGATGCTTTTATTACGGCGTCTTTAGGGCGGCCTCGGTCTTAGGAGGGGGGGATGTGGGAATCGAGAGCGCCCTCCTACCGGGCGTTTCGTTCCGCAGCTGCCGCGCGCGCGCCGGTGGCGTAGCCCGGGCGCGCATAAGCACCGGCATCCGCCAAGATGGCTGCCGGGGCGCCTCTTAGTCTGGGCCAGTCAACCGTCAGCTCCTTCCCGCGCTGGCATGTCCGGGCACACTACGCTGGCGTGCTGCGCGGGCTACGTCACAACGCAGCGCCATTTCTCTATGGGCGCGCGTGACATGCTCCTGTCCTACGAGCCGTGTTGCGCTCGACGATTCGCTCGTCGCGGCAGATGCTCTCAGGCCTCCACGAGAGGTTGACGCGCTGCTTAGCACGCGGCTTCTCGTTCGTGCGTTAGACTTCGGCCCTTGTGCGGGAGTCGTCGCGCCCTAGGCAAGCGTACTTGCTCGGTCTTGCGGAGTACCCTATACGGCCTGCAAGCCCGTGAGTGTCGCACTGTGCTGCATCTTGGGATAATAAATAATAATAAATAATAATAATACGTTTATTTCATCATCATTGTGTACATGATGACAGGGGCCCGCAGTAAAAGCTGCAAATTCCGAGGATCGTTCCAATGAAAACTAAAAAAAACAGCTTGACTGAGCTGCTGACCCCTACCTTGGCGAACAGCAAGGATTCAAGAATAAAAAAACACAACCAAATGTGCATAACATAACAAAAAAAGAAAAATGAAAGACACAATACAAGGAAGTACACTTTTAAGGCACAGAAATCGCCAAATAAACCCGTTGTTGTCGTTATCGTTCCTCGTGTGTGGTTTCTGCGCCGTGCCAGAGAAATCTACGAACCCGGCCGCATCGTCTTCGCACGCAGCGGCAGTGGAGAACGTCACATCTCTACACGGTTGCGCTTAGTAGGTAAGCCTAGTGCAAACCTATCTCCACAAAGAAGAAAGGCAAGGGCTGACTGCGTTGACAAAATGACAAGACTTTTGAACACGGCCAGATTAACTGCCGCCGCGCCTTATCAGACTGATGCAAAGAGATATGTGTGTGTAGTCACCGACCATAGAGAGAAAATACAGCCTGCGCTTCAATAGATCAGGCGTCGACAACACAAGCAGAAGAGGTTGTCATAGCACTCGCAATAAAAGAGGGATGGACGCGAAACACTCCATTAACAATCCTTACAGATTCGCAAGAAGCTTGCAGAAGCTATCTAAAGGGCAAAATTGAAGCGCAGGCACTCCGTATATTGGTTGGGACAGGATGGGACCCCACAGTAAAATACGTACAGGCTGTGACTTGGGCACCGGGGCATGAGGGCATGAGAGGGAACCTGCGCGTGGATGAGGCGGCTCGAGGCTTCACAAATCACCGAGCCACTTGAGACAATTCAAGGGATGACCCTACACACCTGGACCCTTGTTTCGCAACGATTTTAAAATAGTACAGGGAAAATAGGCAGCTGTATCCACGTCCTCATGGCATGCTAAACGCTGCAGAGTCAACAGCGCTAAGAACAATAGAGAATAACACTTACATAAACCTGCACACTCTTCACCTGATCTACCCCACGGCGTACAGAGATATGTGCTCGTGGTGTGGAGCCACTCAAACACCCTTTCACATCCCGTGAGAGTGTGCAGATGGATGGATGGATGGATGGATGGATGGATGGATGGATGGATGGATGGATGGATGGATGGATGGATGGATGGATGGATGGATGGATGGATGGATGGATGGATGGATGGATGGATGAATATGGCTGTACTCTTTAGATCGGGCGGTGGCTAGTGCCACCAAGCCTTCATGAACCTTAATTAACACTTAATGAACCAAAAACAAGATTTTTTTTTCTCTTTAGGTAGTGAAGTTGAGGATTCGTACTTTGCACTGACCGGGTTTAATTTTCACTCATGCCTTGACTTTAGCCACCAATCAGATAACTTCGTTCTAGTTAATTCTACCCGCTTAAAGTCAATTTTTCCCTCCCTTTCCCTAAACCACAGTGCTTTGAAGAACTCTGTGCCATTATCCTGATCTATAGGGTGAATCCCTTTACAGAACATTATCAAGTTTTTGGCAGTTTCTTCTTCCTCTCCACACGCACTGCATACCGTGTCTACCCCTTCGTAATTGGCCCGATATGTCTTTGTTCGCAATACTCCCATTCTGGCCTTAAACAGTAGAGAACTACCCCGAGTATTATCATAGATCCTTTCCTTGGCTATTTCCTGCTTTAAAGTTCGATAGATCTCTAGTGCGGACTTCTTCATCATGCCAATTCTTCACATATCGGTCTCAGCTTCTTTCACCTTCTTCTTTACCGACAATTCTTTTTGGTTTGGCCCCCTGCTGTTTTCTAAGTATTTACCAGTCAATTTTCTGGTTCGCTTCCGCCATTTTGTATTCACATTCTTCATGTACAAGTAGCTGAATACTTTCCTAGCCCAGCGCTCCTCCCCCATTTTTCTCAATCGCTTCTCAAATTTTATCTTGCTGCTAGCTTCCCTGCCCTCAAATGATGTCCATCCCATATCACCTTGTACTCCCTGATTTGGTGTATTCCCGTGAGATCCTAAGGCAAGCCTACCTATTCCACGTTCTTAATTTCTAATCTTGCTTAAACTTCTGATCTGATGCACAAGACTGCATTGCCGAACGTCAGACCAGTAACCATGACCCCTTTCCATATTCCTCTCACAACATCATACGTATTGTAATTCCACAGTGCCCTGTTTTTGATTACCGCTGCATTCCTGTTACCTTTAGTCGTCACGTATATTTCGTGTTCCCTTAGGTACTCAGTCCCACTGCTTATCCATACGCCCAGATATTTGTATGTATCTGTTATCTCTAGCGTGACTTCCTGTATTCCAAGCTTACTACCTTCATTATTATTAAAAATCATGACTGCTTATTTTTCCTTACCGAATCTGAAATCTAACCTATCTCCATCATTACCGCAGATGTCCACCAATCCCTGCAAATATTCCTTGTTGCCGGCCATTACCACAATATCATCTGCGTACATCAATGGTGGCAGTTCCTGTTCAATGAGTTTTCTTTGTTTGACTGAGGAGAGGTTGAAGCCCAGTCCACTTTTCTCTAATTTGGCCTCTAATCCTTGTAGGTACATCATGAATAATAAGGGTGACAGGGGGCACCCCTGCCTAAGCCCCCGTTTTACCTCTGCAGGCTTGGATACCTGTTTTTCCCACTTTATAACTATCTTGTTACTTTTATAGATTTCCTTTAAAACATTAGTCCTCCATCTTCCACACCCAGTGTGTCTAGTATTCTCCTTAAGTCCTCTAGAACCACGCTATCGTACGCTCTCTTGATATCCAAAAATGTTAGCCACAAGTGCCTGAGTTCCTTTTCTGCTATTTCGATGCACTGTGTCAGTGAGAACCAATTGTCTTCCAACCTCCTATATTTCTGAAACCCATTCTGCAGTTCCTCCAGCACCCCCTTATCCTCTATCCATGCCTGCAGTCTTTCCTTTATAATCAGCATCGCCAGCCTGTAGATCACTGATGTCACTGTTATAGGACGGTAGTTGTTTATGTCAGCTTTGTCCCCCTTTCCTTTATAGATCATGCTCATCCTGCTAAGTTTCCATTCATCGGGAACTTCTCCATCGAATATTCTTTTGTTCACTGCCTCTCTCAAAGCCTGCTTAGACTTCGGACCTAATGTCTTCATCAGCATAATTGGAATGCCATCTGGGCCTGTTGATGCACTACTAGGAACCCTTTTCTCAGCCCTTTCCCACTCTCGTTGTGAAAATGGAGCCATAGCGCCACTTGATTCGTCCTTGTCTATTGTGGTGCATAAAACATTTCTTTGTTGAAACTTTTCTGTCACCCTTGTTCTTATATATTCAATAGCTTCGTCCCGTCCTAGCCTAGCACCTTGAGTTGTAGTTATGGACCTCTGCTCTAGGTTCGTCTCATTTCTTAGGGAGTTTAGATGGTTCCAGATCGCGACGAAGAACACGACACCACTCGCACGTGGGAGGAATGGGAGGCGCTGCTGTCTAGTCCAGCCCTAGTGGATCAGCTGTGACTGATCCATCCACGAATGGATGGCTCGCGCCAGAGGGGCCCTGGAATAGAGGCACCACCCTGCTAGACAAACTTCGCTCTTCCCCCCGTATATTCCTCGGGGCACTGGAGTTCAAGCCTGTCTGGATTGTGTATATAATAAAGTTTTCTACTACTACTACTTCAGCATACCACATCAACGCGGGATGTTGGTTGATTGATTGATTTGTGGGGTTTAACGTCCCAAAACCACCATATGATTATGAGAGACGCCGTAGTGAAGGGCTCCGGAAATTTCGACCACCTAGGGTTCTTTAACGTGCACCCAACCCAAATCTGAGCACGTGGGCCTACACCACTTCCTCCTCCATCGGAAATGCAGCCGCCGCAGCCGGAATTCGAACCCGCGATCTGCGGGTCAGCAGCCGAGTACCTTAGCCACTAGACCACCGCGGCGGGGCAACGCGGGATGTTGGTCATTCAATGCTACCGCTTGCACGAAACACCCACAGTGCTCGATCTCCCCTCTTTGAAGGATCGGTCGGCCGAGAATCACTGCCGCAGAACCATATTGACAAAGCATAATACCGCAATCCATACACACCACCGCACAACACCAAAATTAACCTTGACCAAACTAGAGGAAGCGCTGACCACGACCTGCTCTATAAACTTACGACCTGTTCATGCCACCGCTCCCCATGCCGCCAGCTTTGCTTCTGCTTGTTTAATTTTTTAGTTCTCAAAAGTGCCGCAGCACGCCATAGTGCCACAACTAACCCTTATCGCTGCAGCCTCCAAAGCGCTTTCCTGCGCGGTGCGTGCGAGCGTTGACTCGTTTTTGTGCCATTTGAAGGTTAGCGTTCATCAGGATATTTGTTCAAGACTCGAGAGCGCTAGGGTACGACCGGTACAGTACCATTCACATAATGGTGTACTGCTGCGTTCCATTCTGCAAGTCCCGGCGGTCAACTGGGATATTGTTTCACGAATTTCCCGTCACTTAGATTTGACAGCGCCAATGCTAAAGCTCGTGGAATAGAACAGGGACAGTTCAAAGTGATTTAGCCAGCTAGCACGCATGGTATAGCCTGATACTCGCGTTTCTAGAAAACAATATTGCCTTTACAGAAATGGAGTGCGACAAAAGCTGTTGTCACTTAATGCGCGGTATTTTGCTGCTCCAGAGATAAAAGCTTGGTGACATCGCCGGTGAGACACACACGGAAACGCCAGCGGTGCTCGAACAGTGCTGCAACGAACTGCTGCAGGTGCGAGAAATCACTGTAACAACATTGCGGTAATCCACCAGCTTTATAGCGCACTTCCATTGATCGTTAGACATTCGCCAGACGATAGCACAACTACTCCCTTCTATTGTTATGCGTGAACAGTATCATTGAAGGACGATATGCAGGGCATGAAAGCTCACACAGGTCATCGCATGCGTTTTTAGTACCGTATGCGTCTTTATTGCGTCGCAGAAACACACTGATTTCAGGTTGCAACTCGTTATAAAATCGCTGTTTTGCCCACGGACAAATTATTTCAGCACCTTCTAGACAGCGGTCAGGTGGGGCGCACTGCGCAAAACAAGCTGGTGGCGTGTCGCATATTTCTCGCGTTCACCTGCGCTTAGACCAGGACGCAAAGCGCTCACGCAGATTTAGTTCCTGTAATAAACATTCCGGAGCCAACCACTATGGTGCTTCTCACAGCTAGAATGTTGCTTCGATTCGTTTAATCTGTGGGTTGCTCGATGGGCGCGTAAGAAATAAGATAAAAATTGCAGAAACGCGCACGCACGAGTGCACCACTACGGCAGCATGTCGTCTGCTATGAGGGTAAGTCGTGACGGCAGCTTGTGGTATCTCCGGTCCCTAGGCGCCAATTTTTGAGCCCACACGCCTTCATAGGGGCGGCGCTGATATAAATATAGTTCTTAATATTTACTGATATAATTATAGATCTTTATAATTAGAGGCCACAGTTACAATCTTTGTAGAACTTATTTTATTGTACGGCTTTTCGGGGGTCAGTCACCAGGTATTTATTGGTTTGTGCGTGTGTGTGTTTGGTCATCTTGTTTTTTTGCCGCCCCTTGGGGGAGGTGCATGTACAATGAACATGCAAATTTTAGTAGTACAGATTAGACTTTCTCTTTTTCGTAGGACAGGGCTCAAGTTCTGTAATTATCGACTAAGTCAAGTCATAGGGACAATTGGTGTCAGAAAGACATGTTTTTGATTGATATTTGGAGTTGAGCGTCCCAAAACCACCATATGATTATGAGAGACGCCGTAGTGGAGGACTACGGAAATTTTGACCACCTGGGGTTCTTTAACGTGCGCCCAAATTCGAGCACATGGGCCTACAACATTTCCGCCTCCATTGGAAATGCAGCCTCCGCAGCCGGGATTCAATCTCGCGACCTGTGGGTCAGCAGCCGAGTACCTTAGCCACTAGACCGCTACGGCGGGGTGAGAACTACGTTGTGGAAAAAATTGTAAAGTGATCGGGATGCGGAGTGGGTTCGAAAGTGGACCCAAGTGTAGAAGCGGATAAGGAAGAGGCTGACGCGATATGTAGGCAATGTGAGGTCGTAGAAAAAAATGGAGAAAATGATGGTTGCCCAGAGTGAACTGCTGATGAGAACCACCGAGATCGAGACTGTGTTGGCGACAGAGCAAGAAAAAACGCGGGCAATGGGAGAAAGGATGAAGTCCGCCGAGGAAGCACTAGCCAAGGTGAACAGAGGAGCGGCCTATGGAGATAACAGTAGGGAACCGGCAACCAGAACGGTGGAGAAGAAAGAGCAAGCAAGTTTTGGAAAAAGCAGGTTCAGCCGGTTCAATTATCACAAGGCCCATCTTCAGCAAAGTAGTGGTAGGGCTGGGAGGGGACAAAGCAGCCGACGTCACAGGTGTAAGTAACCCCCAGGTGCAGGACGCTCGAGCTGAAAAGTCACAGCATGTGATAATCGCCGGAGACTCCAATTTAAATTAATGCAGAAAAGCCATTGAAGAGAGGGTAAGAGGTGACAAGAGGGTTGCAGTAGGGGCGTTCCCAAGACGCAAACCAGAAGCAGTTATGAGGCAAGCGAGCGCGAAACTCAAAACTACAGCTGATAGGTGAAACCTCGTGATAATTTCAGGCGGTTTAAACAATGTCCTCAATGAATATACAGCAGGACTAGCAACCATACTGGCGAAAGGCGTCGATGACATGGGCGTCACTTCTCAGGTACAAGTCATGATATGCACGATACCGGAGGTACCGGTGCGTGATAGCAAACTGCAAAGAGCAGTTGTCAACGCTAACCAAGAGATATGGCAGATGAGTCGAGGGAAAGGCTTCGAGGTGGTGGAAATAAACAGAGAGGTGCATATGTGGGGTGGTTTTCAACGAGATAGAAGGCACTTCAATGGGCGGTTAGGTAATGAGGTGGGTTGGCGACTTGCAAGAACCACAATAGCTTTTTTGGGGGGCAAACGGGCCCTTCGGGGTGCAGGATAGCTAGTAACGAGGAAACAACCAGGGAGACTCTTTGACAGATGGTATGGACAGATACGATTCCAAAGTGGCACCAGTATCTAAGATAGGTAGAGTCTGGGGCAGAAATAGACGTAGCCACGAGCGCCGAGCCAATTCAGACATAGTATATGTTAGCATGCAGGCTGGTAGGAAATTATTTTCAACACATCTGAAAATTGAGGCTGGTGACATCGAACGTGCCTATATATTAGGAAAACCCCGACCCGACTTAAACCGCCCTATCGTAGTGAAGTTTTTTAACTTCAAATCAAAATTAGAAGCTCTGTCTAGCGCCCTAAAGTTGAAAGACCTACGTCTCAAGCCCAATGTCTGGCTTGAGGAAGATTTCAAGCCAAATGTCCAAGTTGCCAGAAAGAAGTTACGCGACTACGCTAAGGCTTGACGCAAAGGCGATGAAAAATATACGATGAATTTTAAAAAGCTTCGGAAGCATAGATCCACATTCTGTTACGACTCGGTAAATGATTGCGTTATCATGGTGTCAACAAATAAACAAAGCCCTTCTGAATGACCCTGTAAAACACGTCGCCACACGCCAAACTTTTCAAAGTGGGTCTCATTACTTTTGTTTAATTTTCGCAGCGTTTATAAAAAGCTTGATGCAATAAACGCCCTCGTGTACACGTGCTCAGCTGATATAGTCGTTGGTACGGAATCATGGTTGACCGAGAACGTAAAAATTGCAGCATATCCACGGAGTGAATGATGGGGAGTGGGGCGAAGCATTCGTCCGTCCATTCGTTCTTGCTTCCGTCCGTTCCTGCGTACGTCTGTGTAACCGTTCAAGCGTCCATCCACCCGTCCGTGCGTGTGTCTGTTCGTGCGTCCGTCCCTGCGTTCGTCCATGCATCCGCGCCTGCGTCCGTTCATGCGTCCATCCATACATCTGTCTGTGCGTCCCTTCATCCATCTATTCAGCACTACAAGTACCACCATCTCGCATCTTTTCATCATATATTCTCCATATGGAAGCACCGCCATCGAGCGGACATTTCAAGGACTAAACGGGAGGTGGCACATGCACACTTTCTTACGGCTTGCGCTTCGGGTATACTTCCACCTTTAACCACCTCGAGTTCATGGTATATACTAGGTCACTGTATTCATGGCTAAGCGGCCCAACGGTCGCTAAACCTGTCTAAAACCAAGGAGGTTACACCCAGCGAGTATAACGTAGCAACCCTTTCTTGTCAGATCGTGCTCAATGTACACGCCAATAGCTGCTAATGGGGATCGCAGCGTGCGCGTTACCTAAAGGCCGAATGCTCCTGTCTCTCATTCCCCCTTAGCAGCCATTAACATGTGCATTGAGCACTATCTTTAATTTTTCAACAACGCACAGAAGAAATCTCTCACCGGAACCACCTTGGAGGTCAAAATCGTAAGGACCGCTATTTCGGGTATGTGCCACTGATGGTTACATACGAGGGACGCACAAGCCACGCCATAAGGAGCCACGCCATAAGGACATGTATGCCAACATAATCATGCATATTAGAGCAAATGTCTTCACTGTGACGTAGTGATGTTAGTCGTGAAATATAGATGTGCAGAAGTGTATGTGCCCTGTTGCTGGAATGGTATGAAGCCTTTGTGTTCTGTACACGCTGTAAATAAACTTTTTCTAAACAAGGAGCTTCGCTCCTAAAAAACAGCGAACTTTCGTTTCCATCATCGTTTGTTCTGTTTCGTAAAGATAGAATGGGTTGTCGAGATGGTGGCGTTATTATTTCCATAAAAGAAATCTATCAGCCATCGCTTCTTCCCTCAGATTCCCCCCTTAAAATTGTCTGGGTTTCATCATATTTACATCACATTCATTGCATAATTGGTGCCTGTTACCAACCCCCTGATTGCCGGCAGAATTTCATTGACCTTCTTCAGGAAGCAGTTCATTCCATTCTCCTCAAGTTTCCTAATTGTTTTCTCATACTTGGTGGCCACTTTAACCATCCTTCAATCGAATGGTCCACTTCATCTGTCCCTGCTCATCCTTTTCACCATGAACAGCCTAATTTTCTGTGCCTTCTCCATTATCACAACCAGCAACAGATTGTGCAGGAAGCAACACGTGACAGCAATATTTTAGACCTCGACAGCACTAACGTTGAGATCTTGGAAGAAATAAGTGATCATAGAGCAGTTCACTGCTCTCTGCCTCTTCCGCATGCTAAGAAAACAAAGGTCCGAAAAAATATACTTAACTATGCGCGCGCAGACACAGATAAGCTTAACAGATTGCTAGTCTTTTTCGGATAAATTTATATCTAACTTTCCTAATCAGTCTACTGAACGAAACTGGTGCTTATTTCGTGACAAATTAAAAGAAATAGAACGTATTTGTGTGCCGGTGATTACAATAACTGACAGAGCGGACGATTCATGGTTCACCCGTGACATTAAAAGATGGCTTAATAGAAAAAAGAGAGCGTACACTAAAGAGTCGAGAATGAATGCGTCGGAGGACTGGCAGAACTATGAAAACGTTTCCAAACAAACAGAAGCTGCAATGTCTGAAGCGAAAATGAAGTGCTACAATGACACACTACCTAACATGTTCAAAACTGACCCTAAGAAGTTCTAGAGCACTGTAAATCCTAAGAAAAGAGAGTTGGTGCTAGCACTCTGTTGAGAGGATGACAACACCCTGAGCTTAGCCGGCTGTGCTGAAAAACTTAACCATTTTTTTCCGAAGTTCACACAATCGAGCGGCCGCTCGATAGCAACCTAAATTTGCCACAGCTAACTATCTCTAATCAATTTTCTCCTATCACAACTACTTCACATGGTGTAGCTTGTGCAATATATCGTTTAGCTCTTGAAACCAGCCCCGGCCCTGATGGTATTAGCACTAAGATTTTAAAACTAACCAGCCACTTTTCAGCCTCTTTGCTTGCGTTAATTTTTCAACAATTTTTAGATACAGGTTGCTTGCCAGAGGACTGGAAGTCTGCTTACGTAATCCCAATATTCAAGTCTGGTGATAATACTCAGCCCAATAACTACAGACCAATCTCTTTGACGTCCATGCGCTGCAAACTTCTCGAACATATCCTATTCACAAATATAATGGCTTATGTTAATTTAAATAACTTGCTCCTAAACAACCAACACGGTTTTCGTCAAAACTTCTCATGTCAATCGCAATTTTTCGAATTAATTACTGACCTTCAATCTGCGCTTAACTCTTCCCATCGTGTTGATGCCATCTTTATTGATTTCTCAAAGGCATTTGATAGGGTCTTCTACAAACGTTTATTACTAAAAATTTCCAATCTGAAGCTTGAAAACAACACAACACAATGGATACTGGAATTTTTTACTAAACGCTTCCAATCTGTAAAATTAAAGAGCTACATCTCTAACCCTACTAGCGTTTTATCCTGTGTTCCACAAGGCTCGGTTCTAGTTCCTCTTTTGTTCTCAATATACATTAATGACATAGCATGTAACATAAGTTCGCAAATTCGGCTATTTGCAGATGACTGCGTATATTACAAAGAAATAACTTGCCCTGCCGATAATGCCATTTTACAATCCGCCTTCGACAGGCTGGCTGAGTGGTGCGACACGTGGCAGATGGAAATTATTATAGGGAAAACGAAGCACCTGGAATCTAGTTTTGCTCTAATCCCTTTGCATAACTCGTACACCATAAATGACATTCGAATTGAAACAGTACAATCCTCTAAATATCTTGGGGTATTTTTCACACCCAATCTAAATTGGACCACTCACATTGAACATATTGTAGCGATGCTGAGGCAGACAGGTTAAAAAAACAATCGTCTTTATTAGGGCGAACTTGTGCCCACGATTCTAGAGACTATGGTCGTCACGTCCGAGTAGCTGAGTGGCACAAATCCAACTATCTTCCTCTTCCTCGTTGCCGGAGCGCACGAACACGTGGCGCATGCCAGCCGAGCCGGGTCTTGCTGGTGCTGGTGCCACGATGATTGTGGCGGGCTACTTAAACGTGGCGAACCTGTCGCAGCATTACCCCCCTCCTCAGACGCATTGTCCCGATGCTTAAGACAGTGAAAAAATACATGCGCACTCTCACTCGTTTTTCGACGATCTGTCGAAAAACGATAGGGCTTCATGCGGACTACGTGTACCACTTCCGTGGGATTGCGGCGTCTTGAACTCACGTGTCCAGCGGATCTGACTTCATAAGTGACGTTGCTAATACGGTTGAGTACTCCATAAAGGCCGAAGTATCGGCAAAGAAGCCTTTCAGAGAGTCCGTGGCGGCGCACTGGTATCCATATCCACACTTTGTCACCGGGATTATAAAGTGCGTCACTGCGTCGCTTGTTCTACCGACTAGAATCGACGTGCTGTTGGTGGGGTATTCGGTATCTTGCCATTTGCCGTGCTTCTTCGGCTCTTTGCAAGAAGTCACCTAAGTCAGGTGGATAGCTGCTTTCGTCCTGTAGTGGTAACATGGCATCCTGCGGGGTGGTCCCTCTTCGGCCGAATACTAGTTCGAAAGGGGCAACGTGGGTTGTTTCTTGAACGGCTGTATTATATGCGAATGTTACGTACGGTAATATTTCATCCCACTGTTTATGTTCAACATCGACATACATTGATAGCATGTCGGTCAGAGTTCTGTTGAGGCGTTCGGTTAAGCCATTTGACTGAGGGTGATACGCCGTTGTTCTTCTGTGATCGGTATTTGTCATGCGCAACAGGAATTGCATTAGGTCTGCAGCAAATGCGGTGCCCGATCCGTAATAACGACGATTGGCGCACCATGTCTGAGCACTATGTTGTTCACAAAGAACTTGGCGACTTCGGCAGCTGTCGCACTGTATAGAGAGTCAGTCTCAGCATAACGGGTGAGATAGTCTGTGGCTACGACTATCCATTGCTTGCCAGCACACGATGTCGGGAAAGGTCCTAGGAAGTCCATGCCGACTTGTTGGAATGGGGCATCTGAAGGGTCTATTGGCTGGAGAAGGCCAGCTGGTTTTACGGGTGGAGTTTTACGCCGTTGACATTGACGACAAGTTTTCACGTAGCGCTGCACTGATGCGAGCAACTTAGGCCAATAGTATTTCGGGCGAATCCTGGTGAATGTTCGGCTAACACCCATGTGTCCAGATGTTGGCTCGTCGTGGCATGCGTGCAGAATTTCCTCTCGCATGGCTGTGGGCACGACTAGTAAAAACGTTTCACCATTAGGTTCGAAGTTCCTCCTGTAAAGGACACTTCCTCGAAGGCAGAACGTTGAGAGCCCTCTGGAGAATATGCGAGGGACTTGAACGTCGAGACCCTGCAGGTGTTGTATAAGCGCCAGAAAATCCGGGTCATCTCGTTGTAGTTGAGCAATTTCGGATGCGTTGACAACGCCTAGAAACGCGAAGTCTTCCTCTTCAGGTACACTTGGATCGACGGGAGAGCGTGACAGGCAGTCGGCATCGCTGTGTTTCCTTCCAGATTTGTACACGACCATAATGTCATACTCCTGCAGCCTAAGGCTGCATCTTGCTAGTCGACCTGACGGTTCCTTGAGATTAGCCAGTCAGCATAGAGCATGGTCGTCACTGACAGCTCTGAACGGTCTACCATAAAGGTAGGGTCGAAACTTGTTTATTGCACAGATGACTGCGAGGCACTCTTTTTCAGTTGCAGAGTAGTTTGCCTCAGCTTTTGATAGTTTGCGGCTGGCATAGGCTAACACTTTCTCTTGACCATTTTGCCACTGGACAAGGATTGCGCCTAGGCCGATATTGCTGGCATCGGTATGGACTTCAGTGTCAGCCGTCTCATCAAAATGGGCAAGCTTGGTGAACCCTGTAGTCGTTTTCTTAATTCGTCAAAAGCTTTCTGTTGTTCGCTTTCCCATGTGAAGGGCACGTCGTCTTTTGTCAATTTTGTAAGAGGTTCCGCAATCTTTGAGAAGTTTTCCACAAATTGCCTATAGTAGGCACGTAAACCCAAAAATCGACGCACTGACTTTTTGTCTCTGGGTGTAGGGAACCTCTGAACAGCGGCTGTGAACAGCGGAGATCAGGACGAACACCATCGGAACTAATGACATGTCCAAGGAATCGCAGCTCTTCGAAGCCGAAGTGGCATTTTTCGGGTTTGATTGTCAATTTTGCTGACCGGATGGCTTCCAATACTGTGCGTAGTCACTCTAGATGTTTGTCAAACGTTACAGAGAATACCACCACGTCATCCAAATACACTAGGCATGACTGCCATTTCAATCCGGTGAGGACAGTGTCCATCATTCGCTGGAACGTCGCTGGTGCGGAACAGAGGCCGAATGGAAGCGCTTTGAATTCGTAGAGGCCATCTGGTGTTACGAATGCCGTTTTTTCATGGTCCCGCTAGTCGACCTCTATTTGCCAATATCCGCTTTTCAGATCTAAGGAGGAGAAAAACTTTGCGGATCGCAACCGATGTAGTGTATCGTCGATACGTGGCAAGGGGTAGACATCTTGTTTAGTTAGACTGTTCAGTTTTCTGTAGTCGACACAGAATCTAAGTGTGTTGTCTTTCTTCCTAACGAGCACTACGGGGGACGCCCATGGACTATTCGAAGGCTGGATGACATCATCCGAAAGCATCTCCTCCACTTGCTTCTTGACAATTTCCCGTTCCTTTTGTGACACCCGATATGGATGCTGGCATATAGGCCTCGTGTCATCTTGCGTTATAATTCTGTGTTTCGTGATTGACGTGCGCTGGACCTTCGAGGCACTTGAAAAGCAATCAGAGAATTCTTTTACCAAGGCGTAAATCTGTTTCTTTTGACTGTCCGGAAGGCTCTGATTGACGGTCACGGATGTGTCGATGTTGCAGGCCACTGATCGAGTGGTTGATGTAGTGTAGCTGCATAGTTCAGTCGCCATACAGAAGTCGTGTAAATAGGCAATATCCATGCCTTGAGCGACGTGTTGAAGCTCATTGGAGAAATTTGTGAGTAGGACATCTGCACGGCCATTCGTCAAGTGAACAAGACCCCTAGCTACGCAGACACCTTTGTTCAAAAATAGCCCTACATTTGTATGCGCCATGCCTTCGCGGTTGTACAATGCGTCATTTTCTATGAGCACGATTATACGGCAGCGTGGCGGCACAGTTACGTCATCATGAACAACGCGTAGAGAAGTTAGGCGTCGTTCCTCAGATTCCTCCACAGGTATAGCTCGTTCAGTCGAAAACGACACGCTGGACCTACGCAGGTTAATTACGGCGCCATTAGCTCGCAAAAAATCCATTCCTATAATGAGTTCCCTTGAACATTCTGGCAGCACAATGAAATCGGCCACGTAAATAAAGCCCCGTATTTCAAGTTTTGCAGTGCATCTGCCAAGGTGCGTAATAATGTGACCGCCTACCGTGCGTATCTGCGATCCACTCCACTGTGTCGCAACTTTGTGTAGCTTTTTCACCATCTTGTGACTTATCACTGAATAATCAGCCCCGGTGTCGACTAAGACATTCAGCTCCCATCCTTCCATTCTCAACCACAAATCTGAAGTAACGTTTTCGTTGCTGCACCCATCTACCGGAAATACACCGTCATCACCCTCAAACCATATTGGAGGATCTTCGTAACTGACGTTCTTAGCGGCTTCACCTCCACAGGTCGCTTGCTTCAGTTTTCCGGGTGTGGACTTGCAGAGCGATGACCAGGCTGCCTTGAAGGTGCACGTGGGCTGGATGACCGGTAGCGCATAGGCGATGGTGACCGTGACCGGTGTTGGCGTAGAGGTGGCGAGTTCTGGCGCGTGGACAAGTACTCCTCAATCTCCGCTGGTCGTTCACCGTTTCGGGGGCATGGTGCATACGACGGGAAGCCTCTTAATCCAGCCTGTCGGTAAGGACAGAAGCTGTACAGATAACCCGCTTCCCCACAATGAAAACACAGAGGCCTGCGCTCGTGATCACGCCAGACGTCACTTTTCCTGGTCCTACGCTCCACATAGTGATGTGTTCTACGTGCTCCTGGGGGCAGATAGGTAGCTGTTGGTTCCCGTGGACGAGGTGCGCTGCGTGCCGCAGGTGGGAGAGGAGTCGTCGCGATCGCAACTGCTGTATTGCTGTGTACCGTAGGTTGTCTGACAACCTCAGAGTATGTTCGGATAGGTCGAATCGGCTGCAGCTCACGCTCTGGCTCTCGTATCACCTGCCTCAGTTCGTCACGAACAACGTCCGTATCAAATAGTGCAGTTGGAGTCTGGGGCATTTGCAGTCTGCTCAGTTTATTTATTTATTTATTGGTTTATTTTCATTTATTATTTATTTATTTATTTATTTATTTATTTATTTATACAGTACTGCAGGCCACAAATGGGCCCAAGCAGGAGTGGGGGTGTTACAGAGCCGTTAGAACAATTATACAATCTTTGGCGAGGTAAAAACAATAAACAGGACAATACAAAATATTTTGAAAACACTGTAAAATAATAATACAAAATTTTACAAATCAAACATTTGATCAATAGATTTTAGCACATTGTCAGATGAAAGAATTTCATGCGGGAGGTTATTCCAGTCGGTTATAGTGCGGGAAAAAAAAGAATACTTAAAATTGTTAGTGCGCGCTGTGATAGGCGAGAACTTTGCAGAATGGTAATTCCTGGTGGGACGCGATGATAACGGAGTCAGGAAGCCCTATGTTTCGAGTCTGATATTCCCGTGTGATAATTGGAAAAGAAATTTTAGCCTATTCATTTTGCGTCGAGATTCCAAAGTAGGGATTTTGTTCATCTGCATTAGTTCTGCCGGGAAGTCATAACGGTGGTATCGGTTGTAAATGAAGCAGACGGCTAATCTTTGGATTTTTTCGACATTGTCAATGTCTTTTGTAGTATGTGGATCCCAGACTATGCATGCGTATTCAAGGCATGGTCGTATTATTGAGTTATACGCAAGAAGCTTTATGTTCGCCGGCGAATTTTTCAGTTTATGTCTTAGTAAGCCTAGTTTTCGTCGTGCTGAGGCGCATACCTTAAGAATGTGGGAGGACCATGTTAGATTACTAGTGATTGTAACGCCAAGATATTTAAAGCTATTAGTTCGCGAGATAGGAAGACCATTGATTGTGTACTGATGTTCATATGGTTGCTTTTTGTTAGTAATACGCATAAATATGGTTTTCTCAGTATTTAGTTTCATGTCCCAAAGGTCGCACCAATTATTTATTGCGTCAAGGCTATCGTTTAGAATTTGCTGATCATTAGAAGAATTAATTGTGCTGGATAACAAACAGTCATCTGCAAATAATCGTATTTCAACGCCTTCTTTGACACATGATACTACATCGTTAATATAAATCAGGAAAAGTCATGGTCCCAGAACACTTCCCTGGGGAACGCCGGAGTTAACAGGAAGGAAGTCTGAATGAGAGCCATTTATATTGACACAAAACAGCCGCTAAACACGGCTGCATGAAAGAGGAGGACGAAGTGGGTTTTTCCGTTGGATGCTGGTCTGGCGCCATCTTACTCGTCGAGTTCTGTGCGCTGTAAATAGATCATTAAACAAGTTACTCGTAACATTATTGGTGGAGGTGGACGACCCCTGCACCTCGATGAAGACGCGCAGCGGTCGCACCATCGGCGAGCCTTCGACTGATTCGACTGCTGGTACTTCCTCTACGCCGCCCTCGTCAGTCCAAGCCACCACCTACGTCACACTTCCGCACCTCCGGGATCCCGGCACTTTCTCCGGTGATGGTACGATCGATCTCGACACTTGGCTGAAGCGGTACGAGCGCGTCAGTGCAACTCACCGCTGAGATCCCACGCTCATGCTCGCCAACGTGCTTTTCTACCTGGACGGCACTCCCCGAACATGGTTTCAAAGCCACGAAGCCGACATAATGAGCTGGGATCTCTTCAAAGAAAAGATACGTGACCTGTTTGGCGATTCATCTGGTCGTCAGCTCGCTGCGAAGAAGACTCTTGCCACACGGGCCCAGTCTTGTACCGAATCGTACGTCTCCTACATTCTGGACGTTTTGGACTTTGTTCCAGGGCCGACCAGTCCATGTCCGAAAACGAAAAGGTTAACCACGTCTTGAAAGGCATTGCCGACGATGCTTTTAACCTGCTGGTTTTTAACAACATCTCGAGCAACGACAACAACCTTAAAGAATGCCGACGTCTCGAACAAGCTAAAGCCCGCCGTGTAGCCGAAAACATCGTGCGCCTTCCGAACACAGCGGCCACCTCTTCGTGTGACGACGTCTTCCACCAGGCCCCTCCATGTGACAACCTCACACGCATCATTCGTCGAGAGGTCGAGGCAGCACAACCGGTAGCCACGCCACTACCGACGCCTACGCCTTCCCCGACCACGATTTCTTTGATACAAGCCGTCGTTCTTCAAGCGCTATCGAATGTCGGCCTACATCCTGTACCTGCCGTATACTCTGCTGCGCCTTCTTTTCGTCCCCCTTCTGCTCCTCGCATACAACGCAATCCGTCAGAATGGCGTACCCTTGATGACAGGCCCGTATGTTTCAACTGTCGACGCGTTGGTCATATCGCACGTCACTGCCGCAGCCACTGGGCTCCACCGCCCCATTATGCACCTCAGTATTACAGCACTTCTGCTCGCGAATCGTCCCCATCACTTTCTCCATCAAAGCCGACCACATTTTCCGCTCCTACAGCACCTCTCAGCAGACCTCGCTACGACCGGTCACCGTCCCCTGCTCTTCGTCAGTCCCGGTCGCCCTCACAATGCCGTGCTGCCTCCCCGACCTATTCGCAGCATCTCCGACCGGAAAACTAGGCCGTGCAGCTTCTGGAGGTGGAGCTGCGTTGACGACCTTCGTAAGAAGTCCTCGATTAACGTTAACAACGAACCGGAACCTTTTGGACGTTACTGTCGACAATGTTCGTGTCAGTGCGCTGATAGATACTGGCGCGCATGTGTCCATTATGAGTGCTAACCTTCGCCGCCGACTTAGAAAAGTTGTCACGCCCGCCCTCAACCGAGCTGTACGAGTTGCCGATGAAGGAACTGCCGCAATTCTTGGCATGTGCTCTGCGCGAGTGTCTATTGGGGAGAGAAGCACTGTCGTTCTTTTCGCCGTTATCGAACATTGCCCTCATGAACTAATTCTCGGTATGGATTTTCTAGCCGCGCACTCTGCCCTCATAAACTGTTCAGCTGGCTCTCTCCATCTCGATTTACCCCTTTTTTCCGACCCACCTAGCCTACCGCAAACCAGCCTCTGCTGCATTGATTTCACGCGTCTTCCTCCTAACTCCGTCACACATGTCGACTTATCTTCCACGCCGCCAGTACCTGATGGTGATTACATGGTGGCCCCGATTCCTGCAGTGATGCTTACGCATGGGGTTGCTGTGCCGCATATGATTCTGACGATTAAGAGAAACCGCACCTTCCTTCCACTGGTCAACTTTCCACTCACCACCCAAGTTCGGCCACAGGGTATCTCCCTGGCCAAAATTACTGCTCTCCAAGATGACCATGTCGAGCCCTTCAGAGTTGACGATTGCTGCAGCTCAGTCAGTGGTTCCACTCCATCACGTTCTTGGGGTGCCGACATTAAGCGAATGGTGTCATTGGACCTCACGTCTGAGCAAGCTTGAGCGCTTTGCCACGTTTTTGAGGGCTATCGTAGCATTTTGGACTTTGCCAGCAACTCTTTAGGCCAAACGACCATTGTCACCCATCGCATAAATACTGGCCATGCAACCCCCATTCATCGACGCCCCTACCGTGTGTCGGCGTCGGAGCGTGCATTATTACAACATGAAGTCGGCAAAATCCTTGCGAAAAACATTATCGAGCCTTCATGCAGCCCCTGGGCTTCTCCAGTCGTCCTTGTTAAAAAGAAAGATGGAACATGGCGCTTTTGTGTCGATTACCGTCACCTTAACAAAATTACCAAAAAAGACGTTTATCCTTTACCTCGCATCGACGACGCCGTCGACTGCCTGTACGGTGCCACCTATTTTTCAACTATTGACCTTCAGTCAGGGTACTGGCAGATAGCCGTCGACGAGATGGACCGCGAGAAGACCGCATTCATCACTCCTGATGGTCTTTATCAGTTTAAGGTGATGCCCTTTGGACTCTGCAATGCACCAGCCACATTTGAAAGAATGATGGACTCATTGCTCCAAGGGTTGAAATGTCCACCTTCTTGTGTTACCTGGACGATGTTATTGTCTTTTCGCCCACATTTGACTCGCATCTTGATTGTTCGTCAGCTATTTTGGACGTTTTTCGTCGAGCCGGACTCCAGCTTAACGCCTCCAAGTGCCACTTCGCTCGTCGCCAAATTTCCGTGCTTGGTCACCTTGTCGAAGCCCAAGACTTTGCGACCATTGCACGCCCACTCACGGACCTCTTGAAGAAAGACGCCTCGTTTACCTGGGGCCATGATCAAGCGTCATCGTTTTCGCAACTTACGACACCGCTTACAACGCCACCAATCTTGGCTCACTTTGATCCGTTAATCCCAACCGAGGTTCACACGGACGCCAGTGGACACGGCATAGGAGCTGTGCTATTGCAGCAACAACGCGGACACGACCGTGTTATAGTCTACGCAAGTCGACTACTATCTCCAGCCGAGCGCAACTATTCCATCACGGAGCGCGAGTGCCTCACCCTTGTATGGGCAGTCGCCAAGTTTCGACCATACCTGTACGGGCGCTCATTCCGTTTTGTCACGGATCATCACGCGCTCTGCTGGCTAGCCTCCCTGAAGGACCCCACGGGACGTCTCGCTTGTTGGGCTCTACGCCTTCAAGAGTACACGTTCTCTGTAATGTACAAAACAGGGCGATTACATCAGGATGCGGATTGTTTATCCCGCTACCCTGTTGACGAAGCGACCGATACCGATGCTATCACGGACGTTTTTTCCGTGTCGCAGCTATTAAACATTGGCGAAGAGCAACGTCGGGATGCTTCTTTACGAGCCATCATTGACAAACTGGAGTCAACGCCACGCGACCCGTCCCTACGAATGTTTTTGGTGAAAGACGGAATCCTATATCGCCGAAACCTTGATTCCTTCGGATCAGAGTTACTTCCTGTCATCCCAGCGCACCTGC
This sequence comes from Rhipicephalus microplus, assembly GCF_043290135.1. Taxonomy (NCBI): domain Eukaryota; kingdom Metazoa; phylum Arthropoda; class Arachnida; order Ixodida; family Ixodidae; genus Rhipicephalus; species Rhipicephalus microplus. The sequence continues at coordinate 280,276,804 of NC_134702.1, read as the reverse complement.
GTTCCTCTGTCCTGCATCAACTCCATGACGCTCCCATAACGGGCCATTTGGGCGTTTCTCGCACATACGATCGAGTACGACGTCGGTTTTTTTGGCCTGGACTTGTCCACTCTGTTCGACGCTATGTCGCCGCTTGTGAGCCCTGTCAGCGTCGCAAAACGCCGTCTGCCCTCCCAGCCGGCTACCTTCAGCCGATCGACGTTCCCAACGAGCCTTTCTTTCGAGTTGGTCTCGACCTGTTGGGCCCTTTTCCACTCTCCACAGCCGGAAATAAATGGATTGCTGTTGCCACGGACTACGCGATGCGGTACGCAATCACACGAGCACTCCCGACCAGCTGCGCTACCGACGTTGCGGACTTTCTGCTGTACGACATAATATTAGTGCACGGTACTCCCCGTCAACTTCTCACCGACCGTGGCCGCACGTTCTTATCAGCTGTCGTTCATCAAATCCTGAGGTCTTGTCATACCAAGCACAAATTTACTACGTCGTACCTTCCCCAGTCAAATGGCCTCACGGAGCACCTTAACAGGACCCTAACCGATATGCTTGCCAAATACGTTGCGCCAGACCACCACGATTGGGACATTCATTTGCCGTATGTGACGTTCGCCTACAACTCATCTCGTCACAACACTGCCGGATATTCGCCCTTCTATCTACTATATGGCCGGGACCCAACTCTGCCTTTAGACACGTTACTACCTGTGGCCACTGAATATGCTGGTGAAGCCATTGCCTGCGCCGACCACGCGCGCCAAGTCGCCCGTAACCGTCTACAGGCTTCACAGGCGCGCCAACAACAGCTCTACAATTCTCACCGTAGGGACGTGCACTTTTCTCCGGGTTCTCTCGTGCTCCTCTGGTCACCTACTTGGCGTGTGGGACTGTCGGAAAAACTGTTGTCGCCCTACACTGGATCATTCCGTATCGTTCGCCAAGTGACAGACGTCACGTACGAGATTGTTCCAACTGATCTAACAAAGTCATCGTCAGCTCCGAGCGACATGGTTCACGTGGCTCGGCTAAAGCCCTATTACCCCCCTTCGACATCATCTGCGTAAATTTAGCACCGGGACGGTGCGTCTACCGCCGGGGGTTATGATACAAAACAGCCGCTAAACACGGCTGCATGAAAGAGGAGGACGAAGTGGGTTTTTCCGTTGGATGCTGGTCTGGAGCCATCTTACTCGTCGAGTTCTGTGCGCTGTAAATAGATCATTAAACAAGTTATTCGTAACAATATCTACAAATTGAACGCGGGAATGCAGGTAAGATTTTATCCAGTTTACGATTGTAGATGGAATACCCAGTAAATTAAGCTTGAAAATTAACTTTGAATGGGAAATTATGTCGAAGGCTTTACTGAAATCTATGAAAACTACGTCGGTTTGGCCTGATTTGTCAATTACAGCAGAGAACGAATGAATAGAAGTAATAAGCTGAGTAGTGTTCTCTAATAACTGATCTAATGAGCTCTCGTTCCCTAATTGTTCTCTAATAACTGATCTTATGAGCTCTCGCAGGGCTTCAACGACGTTTCGCACGCCTCTGGAGAATACCTGTGCAGATGCGCAGTTAAGATTGCGGTTGTACTGCTGAGCCCGCTGTTCCAGTGTTTTTTCAATGCCCGCCGCTTCCGAGTAAAACTCAGCAACTGTGCTTGGAGGGTTGCGGACGAGAACGGTGAACAGCTCTTGCTTCACTCCGCGCATTAGATGGCGCACCTTCTTATCCTCAGCCATGTTGTAATCCGCACGCTTGAACAGACGGACCATGTCCTCAATGTACATAGCAGCCCTCTCGTTCGTGAGCTAGTTCCTCGATTGAAGAGCAGCCTCCGCCTTTTCTTTCCGGTCTATGTTCGCGAACGTAGCCACCGCTTGTCGCCGAAATACCTCCCAGGTAGACAACGAGGTTTCATGATTCTCAAACCATGCCCCGCCGTGGTGGTCTAGTGGCTAAGGTACTCGGCTGCTGACCCGCAGGTCGCGGGTTCGAATCCGGGATGCGGCGGCTGGATTTCCGATAGAGGCGGAAATGGTGTAGGCCCGTGTGCTCAGATTTGGGTGCACGTTAAAGAACCCCAGGTGGTCGAAATTTTCGGAGCCCTCCACTACGGCGTCTCTCATAATCATATGGTGGTTTTGGGACGTTAAACCCCACAAATCAATCAATGATTCTCAAACCATGACTTTGCGAAGTCTTCCAGGGCGAATTATACGCGACGGAGCTTCTCTCTTTCGTCCCATTCATTCAAGCTCGCCACTCTCTCGAACAGGTCCAACCAATCTTCAACATCCTCGTACGAGTTGCCGTGGAATACTAGTGGCTGGTGCGGTTGGCTAATGAACACTTGTGCCGGTGTTACCTGGCTAGTCATAGTGGTGGCATCCATCGTTTGAATTCCCCTTGGTGTGAAGTGAAGAGGACCGAACTCAGGTGAGTCACCTCAAAGACGGCGACTTGCCCTCTGGTGTACAGGAGTCACTTCCACGGGGTTGATACGCTGGTCGTCGGGGCTACACTGTCTTGAGCTCGCGGGGCTTCGATTCATAACCCAGCGCCTCCACCAGAAATGTAGCGAAGCTGAGGCAGACAGGTTAAAAAAACAAGCGTCTTTATTAGGGCAAACTTGTGGCCACGATTCTAAAGACTATGGTCGTCAAGTCCGAGTAGCCGAGTGGCACAGATCCAACTATCTTCCTCCTCCTCGTTGCCGGAGCGCACGAACGCGTGGCGCATGCCAGCTTAGCCGGGTCTCGCTGTTGCTGGTGCCACGATGATTGTGGCGGGCTATTTGAACGTGGCGAACCTGTCGCAGCAATATCACTACTAAAACAAAAAAACTGGGCATCCTCAAAAGGGGATTATACCTTGCCAACAAAGAAACCAGACTCCATTCATACATTTCCCTGATGAGACTTACGCTGGAGTATGCTTCAATAATATGGCATCCTCACACAGAAAATTTAACTGACCTGGTTGAATCAATTCAAAACAAAGCTGCGCGCTTCATAACGTCGTCATACTCACCGTGTGAAAGCGTAAGTTCCATACTGAAATCGCTTAATCTGCCCTCCCTTGCCACGCGCCGTAAACTTGCAAGGCTATCTCATTTCCAGTCACTCTTCCACAGCAACTCCCAGTTTGCGCGCAAGCATATCCTCTCGCCATCACACATTTTAGCCCGTGTTGATCACCCTAACAAAGTTAATCCCATCTTCCCGATAACAAAAAAAATACTAAAACTCGCCCTTAGCCCTGTCAATAACCAACTGGAAATCCTTGCCAGTCCGAGTCTGTGGTGAATGAACAGGCCCAGAATCCGGAGCTCCTCCACCTCTCTGATAGGAACCCCGGACAGGGAGATGTGTATGGCTGACTTATCTCTTGGCTTCGCTCTAACGTGCAGAAGCTCTCATTTTTTTGGAGTCCATTGGAGTCCACAATCGTTGGCATACGCCTCGACTATGGATGTGGCCCGCTGAAGGCGTTCCTGGACTCCACTATAGCGAAACTCAAGAGAATAGGCGAACAGGTAGGGCGCATGATCCACCGCGTTTCCAACAAGCGGGGTGGTCTGCGGGGCAGGGACGCGCTTCGGCTCGCCCATGCCTTCGTGACTAGCCGGATCCTCTACGCCGTCCCATACCTTCGCACTAACAAGCAAGAAGACGAAAGAATAGATGTCACCATTCGTAAGGCTACTAAACGAGCTCTGGATCTCCCGGTGGCCACTTCCAACGCCAAACTGAGGGCGTTAGGTGCGCTCAACTCCTACCAGGAGTTGCGGGAGGCCCACCTTATGAATCAATATACGCGGCTCGTGCAGACGGCTCCCGGGCGCCGCCTGCTGAACCGCTTACATATACAGCAGACTTACACTGCAGAGGAGGCGGAGCGTATTCCGGAACTGTGGCAGCATATGCTCTCGGTCTCTCCACTCCCCAGTAACATGGATAAGCCCACGCACGAAAGCAGAAGACAGGCGCGGGCTCGGACGCTTGAGAGGCAACACGGCTCCCGACCTGGTGTATTCTACATAGATATAGCAGGGCCTTCGCCCACAGGATTTTACACGGCCTGTGTAGTTCACTGGAAAAAGCATGTCAATGGGCTCTCGTTCCGAGCACAAAATCCAGAGCGCGCTGAGGAAGTCGCGATAGCGCTTGCTGCTGCGGACCCCAACTCGAAAGTTATCATCACGGACTCCCGGAAAGCATGTGCTCATTACTTCGTAGGAGAGATATCCCCCCTAGCCAGCCAAATTCTAAAACGGGCTCTCGCTGATCCAGCCCCGAAACACATCGTATGGGCTCCTGGCCATCAGGGCTTACGAGGTAATGAGGCCGCTGACGCGGCCGCCCGAGCGCTTACCCACCGGGCTCCTCACCTTGGCTCTTATGACTCGGAGGCCAATACACCGCTGCTGCGGTTCAAAGAAATTCTGACCTATTATCGCGACACTCACCGCCTTTACCCGGCTCCTGCAAAGGGGCTGAGTAAGGCGGAAGAGCGAACTCTAAGGCGCCTGCAAACAGGTACTCTACTCTGTCCTGCAATCCTAAAACATTTCGATGCGAACACAGATGGGCGGTGCCCACACTGTGGGGAGACGTGTGATATCTTCCACATGGTATGGGCATGTCCGAAAAATCCCCACCTACCCCCTTCCCCTACCTTTTCCCAAGAGGCATGGGAGACTGCCCTCCTCAACTGCTCATCACTAGAGTCTCAACGGGCTCTGGTGAGACGGGCGCGAGTAGGGGCCTCGTCATGCGGTGTCCCGGACTAAGGACGCCGACCATGTAGCGTGGTCATGCTTTGGCCCCGTACCTCTCTCTTTTATAAGAAATGTTTTTCATCATCATCACCATCATCCTTGTCAGCTGATGTAGCCACTATAACAGAATCTTCATTCTTTCTGAAAGCTGTAAAAGTGTTCTTAGAACTTCTAATCTATTAATGTAGTTATGCGGTGGTGTTGCTCATGTGAATTACCTAAATATTTTCTGTGCGTTATTTGTGTCTACACTTGGTTACTTGGAGCCTATTTGTATTTTTATTAACGTACCTTTTCTTCTGCAGAGTTTATATATATGTTTTTTCTTTATCACTACTGTTGCGTGTACTCTTTTTTCAATTTAAGCTTTATATAATGATGCTTCTGAACATTTAATGTATCTTACACATGTTGAAAATCTTCCTAATGTAATCTTCCCTATTTAATGCCCTCCCGGGTCCTTAGGATATGTAAATCAATTGGGCATAGCGGGGGCTAGATCGACAGAGTTGCCTGCCGGCGCAATGGAATGTACATGAATACGCCCGATGCGAAGTTCCGTGGCGTGCTCCTGATGTGCCCAGCACCTCCACCAAAAATGTTACGGAGAGATGACAGAAAATGGGTGTATTTAAAATATTCACAGTAACAGTACTGCAGGTAAAAACAACCACGAAGGCAAGGACAGGCACCACGTAGCCTTCTCACTTCTTCGTTTTCTAGGTAATGGCACATAACAACAAGTGTCAGTGTCGTGGTTTCGGGACATTAACCCTTCTTAAAAACGCAATGGAAGACCTCATAGCTCCTGACGGGAAGGCGAAACAAAAGTCACTCGTGGTGGAATACCACAATGTTACTGCACAACATTAATGAGTATCTGATTGTGACTTGTAAGGGCCACACCTGGTGGATCGAAGGGACTAGTGGGATTAGCGGGCACCATTATTCAACATCAGCTTTGACAAGGCTGTATGCATGATACTGAGGTAGTAGTGCAGAGCCAAATGCTTCTGCCTGTGGCTAAGGTGACCAATTGTAAGGTTATAATATTACAGCTAATGCGAGGAGTCGTTCTTACCTTGGTCCTATGAAAAATGAAGCATCAAGTGCAGCGGTGGCGATGAGCTGCTCCTTCGCTTAGATTTAGGTGCACGTTAAAGAATCCCACATGGCCTAATTTGATCCGAAGTCATCCACTGCGGGCCCCGCCGTGGTGGTCTAGTGGCTAAAACACTCGGCTGCTGACCTGCAGGCCATGGGATTGAATCCCGGCTGCGGCAACTGCATTTCCAATGAAAGCGGAAATGGTGTAGGCCAGTGTGCCCAGATTTCGGTGCACGTTAAAGAATCCCACATGGGCTAATTCGATCCGAAGTCGCCCACTGCGGGCCCCGCCGTGGTGGTCTAGTGGCTAAAATACTCGGCTGCTGGCCCACTCGTCGTGGGATCGAACCCCGGCTGCAGCGACTGCATTTCCGATGGAGGCGGAAATGGGGTAGGCCTGTGTGCCTAGATTTGAGGGCCCGTTAAAGAACCCCAGGTGGTCGAAATTACCGGCGCCCACCACTACGGCATCTCTCATAATCATATGGTGGTTTTGGGATGTTAAACCCCACATATCATCTGTCCCCCACTGCGCTGTGCTTCACAATCATATCACCGTTTTGCTCCATAAAACCCTAGCAATCCGAAATCACCACTTTAGTGGGCATGGGAGCAACGCTACGATGCGGCTCACGAATATTTTTCGTCTCTGCTTGTTACAGCTGCCGTTCGTTGTCGACGCATGCGCTGTCGGTTTGCCCGAGTGGCTTCTCCGTGACGCTTATCGTTCAACGCCGATCGTCTTTGAACCAGCGCTACATGACGCACGCTCCGACATGCCGTGGGAGACCACCCTGACGCAAGTCCCTGTGGCTCCCCCTGGATCAACCTGGACATCTTCGATTACGTCAGCAACGCCGCCTGATATAAGCGCATCGGGCCAGCCGTGCCACTTTAGTGGGCATGGGAGCAACGCTACGATGCGGCTCACGAATATTTTTCGTCTCTGCCTGCTACAGGTGAGTGAAGCTCCTTCTAAGCGCTCCAATAACGCTTTTCTTGTTGTATTCCCATGCCCACAAGTGCTGTTACAACATGTAAATGAGTGCTTTGATGTGTTAAAACTGTTACTGTCGGGGGATCTGGAGCTTAACCCGGGGCCTACTGAACCTCGACAGGGTGGCACGCAGGTGTCCGAAGTACCACCGGAGCCTACGACCGATGTTGTTATAACAATGCTGAGGGACCTCACAGCGCGTTCAAAGCTGATCGAGGATGGTCAGGCGCGCATACTCGATTCCTTCGGAAGCTTAACGTCAAAACACGCTGAACTTAACGCGACAGTCACAAACATATCTGAAAGGTTAAGCTCCATGGAAAACAGGTTTGAAGTTCTGGAAGAGCATGCTGAAGACATAACTACAGTAAAAGAATCTATTGGCACACTTCAAAACGAAAATACTTTGTTAAAAGTATGTTTGTCAGACCTGGAAGATGGAGTGAGAAGGGACAACCTTTTATTTTTTAATGTGCCTGATAACCCCTCGGAAACATGGGCGGACTCGGAAAAGAAGGTCAAGAAGATTGTACTTGACCAAATGTCGATTAATCTTGTCGATAGCGATATCGCGTGTGCGCATATAGTTGGCACACTGCATCGCGACAAAGCATGACCAATAATAGTAAAGTTTGCAAATTACAAAACAAAAGAAAAAGTACTCAGCGCAAACACCAAACTTAAAGGATCAGATATTACAATTAGTGAAGACTTCTCGCCCGCTACTCTACATGCCCGTAAAATTCTAGTAGACTTTGCGAAACGCTCAGCGCCAGATGAAAAATTCAAACTCCACCATAACAAACTCACTTTAAACAATAAGTATTATGAGTATTGCGAGGTAAGCGGTGAAGTAAAGGAAAAATGCAGAAACCCCAGTGCCTCTAAAGCTCCGCATTCAACTCTCTTTCCACATGCATCCACAGAATAGCTCACCGTCCGTCCACATAACGTGCCGTGGGCGCCAAGTAACATTTCAGTTCTTTTCACTAACATACGAAGTGTAGTCCGTAACCACGATTCTATTTCTTGTGCTGCTGACACTACTGCCGCTGACATTACTGTATTAACTGAGACTTGGTTGAACGAATCTGTACGGGACAGTGAAATTTTTTCTGCTCAAAAGTGCTACAATATTTTCCGATGCGATCGCTCCTCAAAGCGTGCCGGTGGTGTCTTAGTTGCTGTTAACCACAATTTTGAATGCTCACAAGTCAACGTCACTACAAGTCTTGAGTTCACTTGCGTCCAAATATCTGTTAACTTCACGAAGTTTCTACTCTGTGTATGTTATCGTCCGCCGTCTACGCCACTAGGCTTTTGTAATGATCTTCATGACACTCTTAACACCATTCACACAAAGTTTTCTAATCAGCAGATATTTCTTTTCGGTGACTTCAATTTTCCCGATGTTAACTGGCAGTCACCCGCTATCTCAAGTGAAGAAACATGCGAATCATCAAATTTTGTGGCACTCTGTTCAACGTTTTCTTTGACTCAGGTTATCACTGAGCCAACAAGAATAACTGATTTCACGTCTAACACACTTGACCTATTGTTAACAACAGCTCCCGATTTTGTCACCGACATCAGCTATTTACCGAAAATTAGCGATCACTCCGTAATACACGTAATATTGAATGTCCCAACTCGTTTGTCCCATAATAACCCTAAGGTTATTTACGATTACGGAAAGGCTAACTTTTTAGCCATTAATGATGGGCTGAAGATTCTTCTGGATGAGTTGCTTGTTGGTTTCGACGAGAGATCAGTCTCTGAAAACTGGCACCTGTTTAAAAGTACAATTCACAATTTAATTAAACATCATATTCCCCAAAAGGTCATTACCACTAACCGTCAGTTTCCATGGTTAAGCCGTGCATTAAAACGCCTTGCTAACAAGAAAAGGCGTTTCTTCATCAGAGCAAAGCGGTCTCGAAAATCGGAGCACTGGTCAGCCCTTAAGGATGTCGTATGTACATATAAGAAAGCTTTAGAGCAAGCAAAACATAAGTTTATGAATGTTACATTACCTGAACTTCTTCCGCAAACCCTAAAAAATTCTGAAGTCTGATTAAGGATACAGATGATTCGACAATTTCTCTTGTTGATTTGCAGTCAAACCGAATTAGCAAAGCTGATTGCGCCGCCGCTCGGAATGACACGTTTGCAAAAGCATTTTCCAGTTGTACTAACTCGTCACTACCTGCTTGTCACACTCATTATGATTTCCCCATGGACCCTGTTCATTTTGATTTTGATGGCATTGTACGCATTATTGAGAGCCTGAAATTATCTTCTAGTTGTGGTCCCAATGATATTAATACAAAAGTGCTCAAAAACACCTCGGTTTATTCTGCTATAATATTGTCCAAAATATTTAATCAGTCTTTTCAATCAGGGGAGATTCCAGATGACTGGAAAATAGGTAAAGTGATTCCACTCCATACATCTGGTGACAAACATTCTGCTTCGAACTATCGCCCCATTTCGTTAACGAGTATTTCTTGTAAAATATTTGAACACGTCATCGCTTCCCACTTGGCGAAATTTCTTGAATCATTCTCATGTTTTTCACCTGAGCAACATGGCTTTAGAAAATTATTTTCGTGTGAAACGCAGTTGGTAGCCTTCACAAACAACCTTCATTCTGTACTTGATAATGGTTCCGCGGCTGATTGCATATTCATAGACTTTTGTAAGGCATTCGATAAAGTTCCCCACAGCCTGCTTCTTCACAAACTAAGCCAACTGAATATCGACCCTAACGTTCTTAAGTGGATTAAATGTTTTCTAACACATCGCTCTCAATTTGTTCATGTTAATGGTTTTAACTCTTCAACTCTACCTGTCACTTCAGGCGTCCCACAAGGCTCAGTTTTAGGTCCACTGCTTTTTATTATATATATTAATGATCTGCCTAGCAATCTGACTTCTTCTGTGAAACTTTTTGCCGATGACTGTGTTATTCACCGCGAAATAAAAAAATGCTACTGACGTTTCTTTGCTTCAACAGGACCTTGACGCTATCGATAATTGGTGCTCGACTTGGCATATGACACTTAATATTAATAAATGTAAAGTAATGCGGTTCTCACGCCAACGTAAATTAAACCCCTCCTCTTACAGTATAAGCAGCTCCCCATTGCTACCAGTGTCGTCCTATAAATACCTCGGGGTTATTTTAACAGCAGACCTGAGTTGGAATATGCATGTCTCCTCTATTATCTTAAAGGCTAACCGGACGCTTGGTTTTATTCGGCGACATTTTTCTCCAGCCCCCGCTTCTGTTAAACTGTTATTGTACAAGTCACTTGTTCTATCTAAACTCGAATACGCGTCTTCAGTATGGGATCCATGAAATAATTCACTAATAAATGCACTTGAATCAACCCAAAACAGAGCATCGCGTTTCATCCTTCACGATTACGGCCGTTTATCAAGCGTAACGCAAATGAAAGCAACTCTATCTCTTGAACCACTCACACTGCGCAGGAAGATATCGCGCATGTGCCTTTTCTTTAAAATCTATAAATTGAACGCCATCCTTAAAACTGCTCTTATTTTACCCCCTGCTCATGTTTCATTGCGCATAGATCATTCTTGCAAAGTTGGTATCCCGAAATGTCGCACTGTATCATATTCAAATTCGTTTATTCCTAGAACTACATCAGAGTGGAATCGCCAGCCACCATCCCTAGTGCTTACTAACAATATTGACCAGTTTAGGAAAAAAGTGTCTGGTTACTTCACTTCTGTGTAGCTTGAACTTCACAGTGTTTATTTACCTTATAATGTGTCATATGCATGCAGTTGTCAATGTTAGTTTTGTTATTTTTTCATGCTAGAGGCAATACCTGTGTAGATTTGTGTTAAACTTTTGTATACTTATACGCACCGCTGGATACTTGTTTGTTCAGTGCTTTTGTATATTTGCTCGTATGTGTGCAATGTTTGTACAATTCGAACACCTTTCAACATCCTGATCCTGTACTACTCCCCTCAACAATGCCCTCTGGGCCATGAGGGTACCTGAAATAAATAAATAAATAAATAAATAAATTATGTTTGAAACTAAGTTGGCTCTGTGCCTAGAATCGTCGTGCACCCAGTTGGTGGGAGGCAGCTGCCATTCAGTGCAGCTTTGAACCAGGCACATTTTGCTCTATGTCGTGGCTCAAAGAATGGGGTCTCTTTTTGCTATCTTGGCAGCTGGCTCAACTGCTGGGTGCCCTGTAGGGACCCTTTTGGACCACCTTGTGAGCCCTGGCCTACGCCTAGCAGTGCTGGTCGGCTGCAGCCTTATATGAAGGGCCCGGCGACGTCTTGCTGCAGCGGTAGCTTTGAGTGCCAGCATCACTCCTGTCCCATCACTGCTGTTCTGAACACGAGCAAGCTCCTCTCCAAGGCCTTTCAGGATATCGAGGTAAGCTGGATTGTGGGCATTCATAGAATGCACACGCCGCAACTGGGCCTCGAGGAACTCGTATGCATGTTCTTAGGCCTGCACCAAACATGGTGAAAGAAATATACATCACGTGTACAGCACACCAACAAGAACTGCACTTTTATTTTGCTCCTCTCTAACTGCAGACAACTGCTCGGGAATAAAGTTCAAGCTGAGGAGTCAGTTTAAGCTAAGCTTTTCCTGTCACCTGTTTTGACTATACTGCTAGTGGAAGTGCTGCTAATACCAATGATTGGTGACCTGTAGTCTCGAACATGGAGAACAATACGACACTGGTAGTGTTGAAATCTTGAAATCACCCTCAGAACGATGACATCATCTAATATGAAATTGTGAATTCGTTGGTGCGGTGGAGCGCAATAATAATAAGTCTACAGGAATAAAAGAAGCCTTGACTACTGTTCAGTAGCATTCCCTATGTTTAAATGAAAAGTATTTCAGGGCCCTTGCAAGGGGCTGCCCTACCTGGGCAAGTTGGGCTTCATCAGGCACCGATGGTACAGGTGCGACATGTGATGTGTGGCCTCTTGCGTGCTGGTGTCTTGCATTGGTTGGAGTTCGTCTGGCTCCTCCTGCTAGGCACTGGTACCTTCCGTGGTTCAGGCACTACTGCTGGGCTCCTCCTCTTGGAAGGGTTCGAAAATTATCCTGGGGGGACACTTATCGCCCAGGGCCAGCTGCCCCAGTTGGTAGTGGTCGTCAGTACTCAGTGCCAGAGTATTTGGAAACAGTTCTCTGTACTTTTTCTGCACCAAGGCCTGGTGCTTGCAAAATGCACCTTGTTTACCAAAAGGACACTTGCATAATGCAATGTCGGCATATAGTTCATAACTGGAGCTGATTGATTGATTTGTGGGGTTTAACGTCCCAAAACCACCATATGATTATGAGAGACGCCGTAGTGGAGGGCTCCGGAAATTTTGACCAACTGGGGTTCTTTAACGTGCAAAAAACTGGAGCTGATGTGGCTGGCACTAGGGACAACGTACTCTCCCTGGCTCACCACTTGGATGGCTTTTGCTGCGTCTTTTGGAATTCTCGACAGCAGTCGCTTGTATAGCAGTTGATGGGCTGCAACACGACTGTAGGCGTGGCGGAGGACACGGCTCTCAAAGTATTTCTCCCACACCAGAACCACGGAGTCTACGAGTGCTACTGCGTTAAATGCTTTGACTCTGTTCAGTATAATGTTTTTGCATGCATTTGGTGGCCTCCGCGAAATTGTAGGTGTTGTGGCCCCTTGTCAACACGTCGAAATGGTAGAGCTGCATCCACTTTCTTGTCGGCGCAAGAATGTCTGAACTCTAGACACGAAGGCCTCGTGTTGCAGAGCCTTCATTTCGGCAGTGGCAGCTTCAAGTTTCTCTGCTGTGTCTGCATACATGACCTGCAGATAGCAGAAAATTTTTCAATGAGGTGCTCGTATTTACATATCTTCACTTCGTTTAAACTGCACCATAATGCAGATTATTAGCCTGCTTCACTGTCTGCATTGAAGTCGCTTTGTGATCTGTACATGCTTGCCCCAGTTTAAAGGGCCAGTCAACAACCCCAAGGACCAAAAATCAAAAATATGTGCACCTTTTCTCGGTGAACATGCTGCCTGAAGGATTTCGCGAATGCTTTATTAAAGAAGTCACAGCAGTTAGAACATTGGTGTCAGCTGGTTACAAATTTTCGCGTGGTCTCGCTACCCTTCTCTCTCACAGGGAGGAAAAAGCGTAGCCTCACCGTCATGACTGGTTTAACCCAATCGACGAGCTACATGCTACGTCAAGTTCCCGATCGGCGAATTTGTGTCACTGCACGTGAAAGGAGGATTGGTCAGGTGTAGGAAAAGAGCGTGGGAATTGTTTTTCGAAATAGAGGCTGTGCACGGTGCGCAGCGCTGTAATCTGGTAATTGATCGCCGCGGTCTGCTCTACGAATAGCCAAGCGGTGGTTCATAAAAGTTGATGCTGCTGACATTTTCTGTAGGCTAGTGCGAATAGTGAATTTCAGGTTCGAAGTGAATTCGAATCTAATAGTGATTTTGGTGGAATAATTTCGAATAGAATTATGATAGTATATATTGCATATTGTAAACAAAAAGGTGCACATTTGTCATGGCCAAAACACTTTCACAGATCTTTCAAAATTGAAACAGGGCCTATGCAAAGGTCATTTTTTTTTCATCAAAGGAAGTGGCAACAACTTTGAATTGTAGCAGCATTTGACTTTTGGTACAATCCAAGTAATAGCCAGTAAAATATGCTGCGTTTGAATTTTTTACTTAGAGCACATAAGTCTGTGTAACGAGCTTTTAAACTTAAAACAAAATAAATAAAAAAGCAGAATCAATGTCAGGGTAATTCTTCATTAAAACCTTGAAGTGGGGCTTTTCTGCAGTGCGAATTTTTCTTGATTATATGTTTTGACTGCTTAGCACTAATTCACTGCAGTGAAACAACTTTTACTTGTGGTCCAATATGCTTGGGTAAGTGCTTTCATGGTTTAGCATCCCTCCACTGCCGTGAAACCACCTTTGCAAAGCGTTACATGTGGACTAGTATGCACCTATTCGTTTGTTTGAAATAATTCAAAATTTTCAACAATTTACTTCGATTCGAACCAAATTTGATTACTGCATTATTTGTTTGAATATTCAAAGCATTTGAATATTTGTAAAAGCCTAATTTTATGGTAATTGAAATCATTTGAACCTACCAGACGTTCACTGGTGTACTGTTTAAATGTCATTAAAATGGACACAAATGCTGTCAGCGTTGTCATCTGCAGATTAAGGCATCTTGTGTGGCATACACTCAAAATTATATCACGAGGAAGTGAAGATAATTCATGAGCAGGCCTTGAATGACAGCTGTGCTTTTTATACACCTATGCTGCAATGCCAGCGCCATCATGTTGAAAACACGAAACGAATGCCGGAATAGCAGACTATTGGGAATTTGTTCACTAAGTGCAGATGCAGCAAGCGCACCTCTTATCTTAGAGCTAGAGTTGCAACTAGATTTCAAAAAAACTTGCCAGCTGGAAGGCAGACATGAATCGTCTCCTCTGGTCTTTGTCGACACAGTTGCGAGATGTTGTCAGCCAGCGCCACTCCACTTGTGCCACATGAAAATGGCACAAAAGCTGGCTTGCTGACGGCCATGTCTGCTGCAGGGTGGCCTTCTCAGCACTTGAATTGTCGCTCATGAGTACCTGTGGGGCCTGGCAGACAATGCAATAAAGTTGAAAGCTGTCCATAGTTATATAGACATAGAAAAGTCGTGGATGCTGTGAGAACATTTTTCGTGGGTGAATCTAAAAATATAAATAGCCTTGGCTCATAATTTTGTATTGAATTTGAGTTCGCTATTTGCTTTTTAATAAATTATCATCATCATCATCATCCGTCTGACTACGACCACTGCAGGACAAAGGCCTCTCCCATGTTCCGCCAGTTAACCCGGTCCTGTGCTTGCTGCTGCCAATTTATACCCGCAAACTTCTTAATCTCATCTGCCCACCTAACCTTCTGTCTCCCCCTAAACCGCTTCCCTTCTCTGGGAATCCAGTTAGTTACCCTTAATGACCAGCGGTTATCCTGTCTACGCGCTACATGCCCGGCCCATGTCCATTTCCTCTTCTTTATTTCAACTATGATATCCTTAACCCCCGTTTGTCCTCTAATCCACTCTGCTCTATTCTTGTCTCTTAAGGTTACACCTACCATTTTTCTTTCCGTTGCTCGCTGCGTCGTCCTCAATTTAAGCTGAACCCTCTTTGTAAGTCTCCAGGTTTCTGCTCCGTAGCTAAGTACCGGCAAGATACAGATGTTATATACCTTCCTCTTGAGGGATAGTGGCAATCTACCTGTCATAATTTGAGAGTGCTTGCCGAATGTGCTCCACCCCATTCTTATTCTTCTAGTTACTTCAATCTCGTGGTTAGGCTCAGCGGTTATTACCTGCGGTTAATCAATCAGATTGTGAACAAGGGACCTGTACGGATCCCGAAACGTCTTTTTTATTTGACATTGGTCAGTGACCTGTTTTTTCAACAATGCCTTTACCTGACCAGACGGCATTCCGTCGAACTCTTGACTACCTGCGGTTAAGTAGACATAGTCGTTTACAACTTCAAGTGCACTATTACCTATCTCGAAGCGCTGCTCCTTTCCGAGGTTGTTGTACATTACTTTCGTTTTCTGCAGATTAATTTTAAGACCCACCTTTCTGCTCTCCTTGTCTAACTCCGTAATCATGAGTTACAATTCGTCCCCTGAGTTACTCAGCAATGCAATGTCATCGGCGAAGCGCAGGTTACTAAGGTATTCTCCATTAACTCTTATCCCGAACTGTTCCCATTCTAGGCTTCTGAAAACCTCCTGTAAGCATGCGGTAAATAGCATTGGGGAGATTGTGTCCCCCTGCCTTACACCCTTCTTGATTGGTATTCTGTTGCTTTCTTTATGAAGCACTATGGTAGCAGTTGATCCCCTGTAGATTTCTTCCAGAATGTTTATATATACTTCATCTACGCCCTGATTCCGCAGTGTCTGCATGACGGCTGATATTTCTACTGAATCAAACGCCTTCTCGTAATCTATGAAGGCTATGTATAGTGGTTGGTTATACTCTGAGCATTTCTCTATTACCTGATTGATAGTATGAATGTGGTCAATTGTTGAGTAGCCTGTTCGAAATCTTGCTTGTTCCTTTGGTTGATTGAATTCTAATGTTTTCTTTACTCTGTTAGCAATTACCTTTGTAAATAGCTTGTATACTACTGAGAGCAAGGTGATCGGCCTGTAATTCTTCAAGTCCTTGTCATCTCCTTTCTTATGTATTAAGATGATGTTAGCGTTCTTCCAAGACTCTGGTACCCTTCCCGTCAAGAGACACCTCGTAAACAGGGTGGCTAGTTTTTCTAACACAATCTGTCCTCCATCTTTCAGCAGATCTGATGTTACCTGATCCTCACCAGCAGCTTTGCCTCTTTGCATGCTCTCCAAAGTTTTTCTGACTTCTTCTATCATTACTGGTGGGGTGTCATCTGGGTTACTGCTAGTTTTTATAGTATTAAGGTCGTGGTTGTCTCGGCTACTGTACAGATCTCTGTGAAACTCCTCCGCTATTTTAACTATCCTATCCATATTGGTAGTTATTTTGCCTTCTTTGTCCCTTAGTGCATACATCCGACTTTTGCCTATCCCAAGTTTCCTCTTCACTGCTTTGACGCTTCTTCCGTTTTTCAGAGCGTGTTCAATTCTCTCCATGTTATACCATCTTACATCGCATACTTTACGTCTATTAATCAACTTCGAAAGCTCTGCCAGTTCTATTTTGTCTGTAGTACTTGACACTTTCATGATTTGATGCTTCTTAATTAGGTTCTTTGTTTCCTGGGAAAGCTTGCCAGTGTCCTGTCTAACTACCCTGCCTCCAACTTCCACTGCACACTCCGTAATGATACTCGTCAGATTATCATTCATTCTATCTACGCTAAGGTTGGTTTCCTCACTAAGAGCCTAGTACCTGTTCTGCAGCGACACTCTGAATTCCTGTACTTTCCCTCTCAGTGCTAGCTCATTGATTGGCTTCTTGCGTATCAGTTTCTGTCGTTCCTTTTTCAAGTCTAGGCGAATTCGAGACCGCACCATTCTATGGTCACTGCATCGTACCTTGCCAACCACTTCCACATCTTGCACGATTCCTGGCTGTGCAGTCATTATAAAGTCTATTTCGTTCTTATTTTCGCCATTAGGACTCCTCCATGTCCACTTGCGGTTTTCTCGTTTTCGGTAGAAGGTATTCAAAATCCGCAAATTATTGCGTTCTGCGAATTCTACTAGTAGCTCTCCTCTGGCGTTTCTAGTGCTGATGCCATAATCTCCTACTGCCTGGTCTCCAGCCTGCTTCTTCCCTACCTTTGCATTAAAGTCGCCCATCACTATAGTATACTGTGTTTTTACCTTACTCATTGCCGATTCCACGTCTTCATAGAAGCTTTCAACTGAAGCGTCATCATGGCTGGATGTTGGCGCGTAAGCCTGTACTACCTTCATCTTGTATCTTTTATTCAGTTTAATTACAATACCTACCACCCTTTCATTAATGCTATAGTATTCCTCTATGTTTCCAGCTATGTTTCTGTGAATTAGGAACCCCACTCCCAGTTCTCTTCTGTCTGCCAAGCCCCGATAGCAAAGGACGTGCCCATTCTGTAGCACAGTATAGGCCTCATCTGTCCTCCTGACCTCACTGAGCCCTATTATATCCCATTTAACACCCTCTAGCTTCTCGAATAGTACAGCTAGACTTCCCTCACTAGATAAGGTTCTAGCGTTAAACGTTGCCAAGTTCAGGTTCCAATGGCGGCCTGTCCGGATTCAGAGATTCTTAGCACCCTCTGCTGCGTTGCAGATCTGACCGCCGCCGTGGTCAGTTGCTTCGCAGCTGCTGGGGACTGAGGGCCGTGAGTTATTTGACGTATGCATGTGGGAGGTAGCGGCCAGATGCTGCACCAGGGTGGCCAATCCTTCTCTGGTGAGGGAGTGCGTTCCCGGCGGTGGTTACCGGTGAGGCCGCACCCCAGGCCTCTTAATGCAGTTCCATCAACACGCGGATTTTTGTTAATCTGGTTGGGAACTGCGCGGCACCGGGATTTGAACCACGGACCTCTTGCATGCGAGGCGGATGCTCTAACCACTACGCCATCGCCGCATCTACGCCATCGCCGCCGGTGAGATAATTGTGAGCTTCCAAAGCCTTGTAAGACCAGCTGCTCCCAAGTTATAAAGCTTGTTGCATGGACGAGGTAATCCTTGATGTGTATAAAATCTACATGTGTGCAAAAGATTCACGTCGCACTTCACCTCTGCTTTGTTCAAGTCAAGGGGTCAACATGACCGCACAGGTGCACCTTTTCCTCGTAGCGCAATTTTTCAGGCTCTGTCAGCCCATGCGTGTAAGCACCTAACCACATGGTAATAGAAGCAAGTCTTTTGAACACTTTACGGCACCATTTTCTTGACAAAAATGTTGGAACAAGCAAAGCCAGGCTTTTCTGTTGTAGTCCTACGATGGCATCTGCTCTCGACACCACGTGTATGGTGACTGTCGCACCGACCACTAGTGACCCTTACACATGATGTCATGTGAATACCTCCTGTAGCATCGACACACAGGGCTGGTGTGCAAGGTGTTCCTACGTTATAATGCCACCCCCCTACAACCGCTTGCATTGTTCAGTGTAGCAACTGACCTCTTAATAAGGAAATAACGAATGATCGGCGACGATAATATTGAAAAACGACTCCTGTAGAAAACTAACAACACGTAACACTATCAGAGTAAGCTTCTTAGTCTTCACTCAAGGCTCCAGCCTTTCCTCTACCATGCAGGCAATAACTTGTTCATTGTAGGTGGAGCTCTTGTGTTGACACATTATGGCTATAAAAGTCTGAAATAAACAATGCAGGAGTAATCAGTTATGTTTCCGCAATTGTTTGTTGTTTTTCTGGGGCTGTATCGACCATTATTATCAGTTAAACTTGCAGTATATATTTTTAATTTGAAGACACTTGATGTGGGTGAGTTGGTATAGCATACTGAAAGAAACAAGGACCAGAAGGAATACTTATTACACTCGTAAGTCAGGTTCCCATGTTTTTTTAATAGCATTTTGTAATCAGTTACTTCATTTCTCCAATGTGTACAGTCTGGTCACGAGGCATCGCATCAACGACTAACCCACTTAAAAGCTAACAAGCCAAAGGTAACAAGGTGCCTTTGACAGTGACAATTTGACCTATCAAAATGTTGACCAGCTTGTCTGATTTACCTATTCCTGTTTACTAGGTTTGTGCGAATAGGTGGATCAGAAATTATAGGGAGCAGTAATATTTATAGTAAGTTTCAATGTTAAAGACAAGGGAAAGTTTGTGTCTGTTATTAGTATTTTAAAAAGAGGAGAGAGTGCGGGTAATAAGTCGACGAACTCACTCATTGGCCAACTCACACGGACTCACTCAGACTCACATTCTGAGTCTGAGTCTGGATAAGCAATACTTTTGTGAGTCGAAGTCCGAGAGAGTTTGTTCCAAGAAAATTTTAGTGAGAGTGAGTCCGAGTGGGTTTGGCTAAGCAAAATTTTGGAGAGTCTGAGTCCGAGTGAGTCTAAAGCGCAAAATATATTTCTTGAGTAAGTTCCACTTTTTTTCTGACTTGAAGTTCCACCTAGACATCTTCAGCATTACTCTCAGCCTTACCTAGATTCACATTTATACTCGCATCTATTCACAGGTATTCCAAAGCAGTGTTGTTCATACACCGTTACAATATTTATTAATTAGATGTGGGAATTATGCAGGGGGCACCTTGACAGTCCCTAAATAACTCTTCCAGGGATTTTCTTGACTATTATATCTTATCATCTCTTTCAAGAAAAATGACTTTACTGGTTTGGAAGCACACAGAACTTGTTTTCGAAGATGCTGTGTGAAGCGGCACCAAGAAGAGCACCAATTCCATCGGATATTGGAGTTAAAGAGCATTAACACCCCATTCAAAGAAGCTAATTCTAGGCTGATGAACTCATGAGTTGACTCAGTAGTACTCACTCAGACTGAGGTCCAGCCGTGAGTCTGAGGCTGAGTGTGTGCGGTTGAGTAATGTTTTCGTGAGCTTGCGTCTGCGTGAGTCCGTCTTAGGAACCTGTATTAGCCTGTACAAAGGCGCACAATATTGTTAAATAAATAAATAAATATGTGTGAATGAGAGTTTGAGTAAGTTTGGCTCAGAAAAATTTTTGTGAGTTCGAGTACAATGAGTCAAAGTTCAAAATATAAGGTCAATTTCATTTACCAGCACCAATTGGAACTGGTTCACGGCTGTGCATGCTAAGTTCAGAAATGGTGAAGCGCAAGTTTAGTAGTGCAGGCACAGTGCGACACCCAAAACGAATGATGATGTGCTGATGCAGGCCTTATGTCTGTTTGCTTAGTTGACTCCGTTGAGCTAACACTGACCGATGGCAAACTGATTATGCACACAGTTTATGAGGCACAAACTTCTTTGCAAAAAACACATCGTGTTTGTGGAGGCAGGTACGGCGCCTACAACAAAGTGTTGCGTCGTCTGCTCAGCTGCCCGTGCGGCTGCACCAAGCCGGGACCGTCAGTGTGGGAGGGGCAGGAAAATCGTGAACCAGTGCTGCACCTCTTCTGCACCTTTAGAAATGAATGGCAGGGTTCAGAGTTCGTCAATGCTGCACCGCTGAAATGAATGGCAAGGCACAGAACCTCGTGAACTGGTTCACGTGGTGCAGGCAAATTGAACAGACTGATATATTTCATGAATGAGCCTGAGTGAGTTCCACAAGTTATGCTGAGCTATGGTGTGGGCACATGTTTTAGCTAGAGAAACGCTTATCTAGCCTGAGTACAATGCATTGAACAGGCACACTTCACCCACAATGATGGTGTCACATGGGAAAGATTAGAATTCATAGCCAAATGTATGATGATGATGATGAGAGCATGTAGGTGATTTCTATAAATGCCCACAAGAATCACAAAGGCCCTCTCCTGTGGCTTAGTCTGTGCAGTAATATTTTTTGTTTTTGTCACAAATAATTTCTGTCCTGGTACAACTTTTTTTGGGTCCAGCTTAACGGGGCTATTTGCTATTGTGCCATCACTTACACTATGCAAATTCAGAAATGTCTTCAAAAGTAGTTCCAGGAGTTCCATAGGATTTCATTTGCCTTGGAACTTTCATTGCAAAACTAGTTCGGATACTGAATTATATTCAAGCCACGCATTGAGCACTGGCCTCCACATTTTCTTCACTGGTTGCTCTGTTAAGTTTGTGCTAACAACGCTATTGTAGAGTATTGGGATGGTATTAATACATAGCGATTCACTGTGCACAAAATTTAAAATTTTGTGCCTACTTTTTTACTTACTGGTTGGCCTCCAAAGCAGAGAGAATGGGCTTCCTTGAGGAGCTTGAAAGTAGCCAGGTAGCCATCGGTGCTCTGCTCCTTGTGAATTAGTACTGCGAGCGGGACAGCACCAGCCTTGGTCGCAGTCAGCACCACTGTTACTGTGCATTTGGTGGTGTCGCATGAGGCAGTCGAATCGACAAAGTCGATATCTCTTGCCAGCTCGAGGTTATGAGTTCGTTGGATGATGGGATAACCACGACCCCAGCAGGTACTTCTGCCACCACGGGTCACACTTATGTGAGTGCCTGGAAAGTTATGGGGAATGACAGCTGGTCTTTTAAAAACAATCTTTGCCCACTTCAGGCGCATGACTTCGACTGACCATTTCACTCTCTGTACAATGCTAAGTGTTTCTGCAAAATAATTTTTAGTTCTCGCTTCACCTTACCTTTTAAAAAGGTCCTGCAGGCTTTTTTCAAGCACTCATTACATTACCTTATTGTTGGAGTTGCCTCACTAATCAATTGCAGCAAAAATATTTGGACTCCTTCAGTACGAGTGGAGTTCAGGTTTCTCGCAAGCTTTTCGTACTTCATTTATTGATTCTCCATGAGCACAGTGTCTACTACACAGCGAATAATGACAAAGGGGAAGAAGCTACATCAGTGAGCATTGTTACATATTAGTATCAGATAGAGCAGGAAAGATGAACAAAATCGAGAGTATGGACCCATGCAGGTGCCCGTATTCCCTTATGCTTATAAATGCGGAGCATTTTTTTGCGTACTGCATGCACTTTCGGTATCTATCTATCTATCTATCTATCTATCTATCTATCTATCTATCTATCTATTTATGTATCTATCTATGTATCTATCTATCTATCTATCTATCTATGTATCTATCTATCTATCTATGTATCTATCTATCTATCTATGTATGTGTGTGTATCTATCTATCTATGTATGTGTGTGTATCTATCTATCTATGTATGTGTGTGTATCTATCTATCTATGTATGTGTGTGTATATATCTATCTATGTATGTGTGTGTGTATCTATCTATCTATCTATGTATGTGTGTGTGTATCTATCTATCTATCTATGTATGTGTGTGTGTATCTATCTATCTATGTATGTGTGTGTGTCTATCTATCTATCTATGTATGTGTGTGTGTCTATCTATCTATGTATGTGTCTGTGTATCTATCTATGTATGTGTGTGTGTATCTATCTATCTAGCTATCTATGTATGTGTGTGTGTGTATCTATCTATCTAGCTATCTATGTATGTGTGTGTATCTATCTATCTATCTATCTATCTATCTATCTATCTATGAGTGTGTATCTATTTATCTATCTATGTGTGTGTGTGTGTGTATCTATCTATCTATCTATCTATGTATGTGTGTGTGTATCTATCTAACTATCTATCTATCTATGTATGTGTGTGTGTGTGTATCTATCTATCTATCTATGTATGTGTGTGGGTGTATGTGTCTGTGTCTATGTATGTGTGTGTATGTATTTGTCTGTGTATGTGTGTGTGTATCTGTGTATGTGTCTGTGTATGTATGTGTGTATCTGTGTATGTATCTGTGTATGTATATGTCTGTGTATGTATGTGTGTATGTGTCTCTGTATGTATGTGTGTATCTGTGTATGTGTCTGTGTATGTGTGTGTATGTGTCTGTGTGTGTCTGTGTATGTATGTTTGTGTCTGTGTATGTGTCTGTGTGTGTCTGCGTATGTATGTGTGTATCTGTGTATGTGTCTGTGTATGTATCTGTGTATGTGTCTATGTATGTATCTATGTATGTATCTATGTATGTATCTATGTATCTAGCCGCATACCTCTGGGTGCTCTCGTGATAATTTCCTTAACTTGGCGTGAACCTAACTTAGTATGGGAGGGTTTGATGATTATGACACGCTGGTCAAGACACAAATAGCGTTACATAAATTGTTAAACACTTCTTCTTAAACAGTTAAACAGTGGCACATACCTGTGGGTCGGTATGTGCCACAGCTTATTGACACTTTGTATCTACCCAAAAACGACGAGAACACACATGGGCCATTGCAACGTGTGAGCGTTAAAGGGGCCCTGAAACACTTTTTTAAGTAACCATGGAATGGATTCAGTAAAAGAGCTTATTGCTTCACGAATTCAATGCTGCAAAAATTTTAGGAATCCGTCCAGTATGAGCGGACTTGCAAATATTTGTCACGCTGCAATCGCATTTGCTCTGCTCTCATCCCGGTGAAAGCTCTGGGAGCTGAACCGGGAGGTATGGCATGGGCGAAGAAAATACGTCACGCGTGCCTTCTGTCATTCAAAACTTTTTCTTTGTTTCTTTTTTTTCGCTTTGAGTACGTGGCTTCTTCAGTGTGATCGCGAGCGCACGCGTGGATGAGTCGCGGCCTCTCATGGCGATCCCTGTAAGGACCGAGCGCGCCATGTTCAAATCAGCGAATAACTGATAGATAGCCTTCGAATAATTTTTCAGCTTCCTCCGTCATTTGTTCAAACGAAAGAAAGCAATTTTAGCTGACTTTGATAATTTATTTATTGCGAATTCCAAGCCGCGTGCTGCACTATAATATTTGGCTCACGTGTTCTCGGTAGCCTCTTCTCCCAGTTTGCAACATTTTCTGGCCATGCTCAAAAAGTGTTGCAGGGCCTCTTGCAGACAAAACTGACAGCGGCAGCGTTGACTCAACAAACGCAAATAAAAATGTCAGGGTGCCAGCAGGGCCCTGCTGTGGTGGTCTAGTGGCTAAGGTACTCGGCTGCTGACTTGCACGTCACGGGATCGAATTCCGGCTGCGGCGGCTGCATTTTTGATTCAGGGGAAAATGTTGTAGGCTCGTGTGCTCAGATTAGGGTGCACGTTAAAGAACCCCAGGTGGTCAAAATTTCCGGAGCCCTCCACTACGGCGTCTCTAATAATCATATGGTGGATTTGGGACGTTAAACCCCACATGTTAATCTATCAGGGTGCCAGCAGGAGTCGAACCCAAGCATAATGCGTGGCAATCAAGAATTCTACCACAGAGCCATGATAGACCTTGGAACTATTAAAGACGGTAGTCTTTCTTGGGGACCTTCGACACAAAAACTTTCGTCTGTCTGTCTCTACATTTGTCTGTTTGTCCACCGTTACCGCGAACCGGTTACTCTAAACAGCACCAATCAATGCCCTGAATGGCCGACCCCATCCGCAGCGCCCATCAATGTTGCTCAAAAATCAGCGTTCTTACGTGTGCGATTGTCAATTAAAAAGCAATCATTGCGCATATCTGAGGTACCATAACAACACGTCGATGTTTTGTATGTGTGCCTTTATACTAGAGAACGCACACACAAGTAATTCTAAGGACCATAGCGTTAAACACGCTGCGCTGACAGTGCGACGCGGGGCTCAAAAAGGCAAGTTTTACCAGCGCTTTGCTAAAACGACACGGTCCGTCGCTTTGTGTTCTACACCTAATGGCCCCCGAGAATGCACGCATCTTTCTCTACAGGCGTGCAGGCCTTCCTTCGTTTTCGGAGACAACTGCCACATGGCGCTCGTGACTAACGTGCCTTGATGCGCTCGTTCGCCTCCGCTGAACGCTCGAGGCACTCTAACGCAGCGCCTCCGGAATACCATTCACCGATTTTCTTGCGCAGATTATCAAATAAATGTCTTGTTCACTCTCTACACACTCAAAACTATCGTCTTTCGACGACATTTGGAGATGACATGCAGATACTGGGCCAGTTTTTTTTCAATTAGACAGCAATGTTCGTAAAACGTCAATTGTGGTTGCAGTGCTGGCTATGCAATCTCAATAAGATTACATATTTACTCCTATGATACAACCTTTATGTTGTGTAAACGTCCATTGTACGTAGGTGCCATGCGCAGAAGTGGATTTATGTCACAGTGTCCAGGGCTACCATCCTTGCAAGCACAAGTCCTTCATATTGCCACGTTCCATTTCCCAAGTTTTTGTTATCGTCCCAAAACACCACACGATTCTCAGCGCAAACCGCGCCTGCACTTTTCGAGAAGGTTCCAGACTGTAGTAGATCATTTCGATAAGATCACGCCCACTGTGCGAACGGTACAGATTGTTCTGGAACCTACGCCACCGCCAGCGATAACGCTAGAACATTCGACGGCAAGAGTGTAAATTGCCGACGCGCTTCGCCGCTTGTCAGTAGTTGATCGAAGGCCGACGCTCCGTTCGCCGATATCAGTCCGAGACTGCTATTTGTGCGAGACTGCTGCTGTAAGTGGACTTTCCTTTTAACGGGCACAGGTTCGCCCAAATAAACAGTTGAATCCCAACACGAAGTCTCCTGTCTTCGGCCACGCCACGACCCCGTGACATCTGGTGGAGGTGCTGGGTAAAGGCCGAAGGGCATCACCTTAAACTCGAAGAGGCCGTCCGGTGTTATAAACGCCGCCTTCTTTCGGTCTCTTTCGTCGACTTCGATTTGCCAATAGCCAGTCTTGAGGTCCATTGACGAAAAGTACTTGGCGTTATGGAGCCGATCAAGTGCGTCGTCTATTCGTGGGAAAGGATACACGTCCTTTCTTGTGATTTTGTTCAGGCGGCGATAATCGACGCAGAAACGTAGGGTCCCATCCTTTTTCTTCACTAACACCACGGGGGATGCCCATGGACTCTTGGACGGCTGGATAATGTCATCCCGCAGCATTTCATCAACTTGTCTCTTCATGGCCTCACGTTCTTGCGTCTAAACACTGTACGGACTCTGACGGAGTGGTCTGACATTTTCTTCGGTTATGATGCGATGTTTCGTGATTAGGGTCTGCCGAATTTTCGATGACGACGAAAAGCAATCTTCGTATTGCAGGAGCAGGGCCTTGAGCTGTTCTTGCTTATCGTTCGCAAGTCTGGGATTGACGTCGAAAGCTATGCGAGGGGCTTGGTTCCTCTGAGCAGGTTCCGCAGAATCGGCGAGGGCGAAAGCACTGGTGGCTTCGACAATTTCTTCGATGTATGCGACCGTTGTTCCTTTCTTCACATGTTTGTACTCATTGCTGAAATTTGTGAGCATAACCATTGCTTTGCCTCCCTGCAGCTCTGCAATTCCTCTTGCGACGCAAATATTTCGGGTGATCAGCAGATGCTGACTGCCTTCAAGGACGCCTTCCAAGTCAGGTGATTTAGGAGCGCCGACTGAAATAATGACGCTTGAGCGAGGTGGAGTGGTGACTTGTTCTTCCAGCACATTCAAGGCATGGTGTCCTGACGGCGTGCACGGCGGTAGTGCTTCTTCTCTGGATAACGTTATCGACTTTGTTTTTAGGTTGATGACAGCACCATGGAGGCATAAGAAGTCCATGCCAAGGATGACATCTCTCGAGCAACGCTGTAGGACTACGAAGTCTGTAGGATAAATACGGCCGTTAATGGTGACTCGCTGTGCAGATTCCTGCAGGCGTTACGAGATGACCTCCGGCTGTGGGGATTTCAGGGCTTTTCCAAGCTGTCCTAACTTTCTTTAACTTCGCGGCGAACGACCCACTGATGACAGAATAGTCGGCTCCAGTATCGACGAGAGCAGTCACACTGTGGCCGTCGATAAGAACGTCGAGGTCGCTGGTTCGCCTTCTCGCATTACAGTTAGGCCATGGCGTCGGGTCACGGCTGCGTCGGCTTGTTCCGCTGCTTCCATGTTGCGTCGTCAGGCCACCTTCGGTAAGTGAGCTTTCGCCGTCAAGGCTTTGCCTGTTTGGCGTTGTGTTTGGAAAGCTCCGTCGCGGCGGCGTCGTCGTCGGAGGATCTTCGGTAGTTCGTCGCACAGCAACCGCACCTCCACCGGTTGCTGCCCTTAGTTTCCCGCATACGGGCTAGGAGACCGGCCCCGCGTTGGGCCGGAGTACTGCCGGGGGTGCGGTGACATGCGGCGGCTGGGCGACGGCGAACGGGAAGGACTTCGGGGTGTCCATTGAGTTCCTGTCAGGTAGTCGGCGATGTCACGTGGCCGTTCCCCTGGCTGCGGGCGTGGTGCATCGATGGCGAAGCCACACAGTCCCATCTGTCGGTACTGGCAACGGCGGTAAGTGTGCCCGGCCTCGCCGCAATGGTAACACAGTGGGCGGTGGTCAGGGGTGCGCCAAACGTCGGTTTTCCTCGGCGCACTGCGCTGGCCCGCCGGTGAACGGTAGGTCGTCGATGGGGGTGGCGTCGGCGGTGGTGTTTGGCGACGGAAGTGCGACGGGGCAGCGTTTTGGCGTGGACGGGGAGGAGCGTTGTGGCGCACTGCAGCGGCGTAGCTCATAGTTTCTGGCTCGGGCAGCGGTGTTTGGGGAATTCGAAGTGATTGCCGAACTTCTCGCACAATGTCGGCGATCGAATCCACTTGAGGATGCGCCAAAGGCAACAGTTTGCGCAGCTCTTCCCGCACGATCGCTCGGATTGTTTCACGGAGGTTTTCGGGGTCACTGGTTTGAGCAGCAGCGCATTATGGAGTCAGGCGACGATTATACTGTCTGGTGCGCATGTCAAGGGTTTTTTCGATGGTGGTCGCCTCGGATACAAATTCTTGGACGGTGTTCGGTGGATTCCTCATTAGTCCCGTGAAGAGCTCCTCTTTGACCCCTCGCATGAGGAAACGAACTTTCTTCTCCTCAGGCATGTCCGGGTCAGCGTGACGAAATAGGCGGGTCATCTCCTCTGTGAAAATTCCAACCTTCTCATTTGGTAGCTGAACCCGGGTCTCTAGTAGAGCAGCGGCCCTCTCTTTGCGAGCGACGCTCGCGAACGTTTGCAGGAATGCGCCGCTGAAAACATCCCACGTTCGGAGCGTGGACTTCCAATTTTCGAGCCAGGTCCTTGCGGTGTCTTCTAAATAGAAGAACACACGACGCAGCTTTTCGTCATGGTCCCCGTGGTTGAGGGCGGCCACACGGTCGTATATTTCTAGCCAGGACTCCGGGTCTTCGAACGATGACCCATGGAAAATTGGTGGTTCCCTGGGTTGATGCATGACCATCGTGAGCTGGGACGCTGCGGTTGTCATTGTCGCTGCAGTCGCAGTCATGGCCTTGGTCTTCCGCGCCTTTTCTAGTAGAAGTCCGTACTCCGGTGGTAGCCCTTGCTGTCGGCGGCTTGTTCGCTGCTCCTGGTTGGCGTCGGTGTCTTCTCCGCGACGTGGGCTGGGTTCACGGCTTGACGGGGGCGTCCGGTACATGAACGAAGCAGCACCTCCACCAGATGTCACGGGGTCGTGGCGTGGCCGAAGACAGGAGACTTCGTGTTGGGATTCAACTGTTTATTTGGGCGAACCTGTGCCCGGTAAAAGGAAAGTCCACTTACAGCAGCAGTCTCGCACAAATAGCAGTCTCGGACTGATAGCGGCGAACGGAGCGTCGGCCTTCGATCAACTACTGACAAGCGGCGAAGCGCGTCGGCAATTTATACTCTTGCCGTCGAATGTTCTAGCGTTATCGCTGGCGGTGGCGTAGGTTCCAGAACAATCTGTACCCTTCGCACAGTGGGCGTGATCTTATCGAAATGATCTACTACAGTCTGGAACCTTCTCGAAAACTGCAGGCGCGGTTTGCGCTGAGAATCGTGTGGTGTTTTGGGACGATAACAAAAACTTGGGAAATGGAACGTGGCAATATCAGCTTGTCGCTTCTGGTGTTGCTAATACTCATGTTACTGATGATACCTTTGCGCAAGTGCAAACAACTGGTTATAGAAACACCTGCAATTTTTCAATATACGTCTGTTCCTACAGCATTTGTACATATATTTAGCATCATTTCATAACATGTCGCTCAATAAAAAATTACAACATGGTCACCTTCCCTCCGCATGCTTCGCATAATGTTAATTTTTTTGTTAGTTTTGCATCTGTCAAATAAGGCGTTCTCTGTTTTGGCTGTACTTCTCAGTCTTCAATGGTATGGCGCCAGGACCAGGATAAGATAGGTTGAAGACACCTGACCATCTTCCTGAACAGTAAGAGCAATTGTGCCACCAAGCTAGGTGGCATGTGCCGCCATGTGAACGAACAGGAAGGAAGCGGAGCAAGCTGTTCAAGGAAATGTATCAAGCCATTGATCCAGTGATCAACATATGTCATAATTCAATGTTCGTGCGGCTGTGTGTACGTGGCACAGACTGGGCGGTGCATCAGTTATAGGCCTCGCAAACATGGCAATTCATGTAAAGATTGCTGTTTGTAGTAATTTAGCCACACATTGTGCTAGGTATGGGTGCAGCATGCCTCCGACTGCTGGATGTTACAGTCCTAAAATGCTGTTGTCAAAGGCTCGCACGGGAGATATTTGAGGCATTTGCCATCCGCCAAAGGGGCAATAGATGTGAAAGCACTCCGTTACTTAATCTGTTTGAAAAAAATCAATGTGATGTGACGCACATGACTAAAAATTTGTAATCTAATCGTTTTTTTTGTATCCACGTATCCTTGATTTTGTCGATTAATATTTCAGTTGGCAGTCAGTGCCCATCTTTGTATTGCCTTCCTTTGTCCCGTTCTTGCGCTTTACGCTTCTTTTCTTTTTGTTTTCTCTCAGGTTTAAATGACCTCTCTGGATTGAACTGTGTGGCTGACACTCTGTAAAGCTCTCGTTGCTGCTGCTTTCATGCTTCCCGAAATTTCAACACTTCCATTATTGACATTTGCAGCCAATCCTTTCAACTAACAGCCAAGAAGGACAAAATACCTTTGACAAAGATAAATAGTTATGTCGAAACATAGGCCGGCCAATATGAGGCATCTCATCTCTCTTTTTCATGTTTTATATTTCACAATTTGTTTGCATGAGCAGACTTGCGAACCTCATTATTGCTGGTTCCCTGTGAATTGATGCTCATGCAACGTACCTGTTGTTCTGGATTGCCAACTTAAGCCTTGAAACAAAAACTCCTGAAAAATATGTCAGTGTCACTTTTAAAAAAAATAGATAACGTTTTCGTTATTTCTTTGATCTGGTCGTGTATATGTTCTTCTTCCCCCCCCCCTTATTTTTCATCACTTTGGTTTTCCTATCACTCTGATCTGGTTTTGCCACTTGAAACTCTGACAACCTGTGCACCTCGCACCTCTTGTGCTTTAAGTTTGCCATACTCAAGGGTACTTTAAGTATTTGATGTTTCTGATTTCACAGGAACATAAGTTCATCAAAAAAGTCGTGGGTTTCAAAGTAACAATTACATAACTTCTTGCTTCCCAAGCAAATAATGGTAAATGTTGTATGCACTGACTGGCAGGTGCAACGTACAGCATGGATCACAAGTAGATGAGGCTTTGTGCAGAATGTGTCTGTAATTTGTCATAGCTACAACTTAACCATTCACACTTTGAAAATGAGTGCTAATGAATAATGTCTTACGTAGAGGGCAAATTCTCCCACAAGTTTAGACATACCTTGAGCTGCATACAAAGAAGCCTTTTCCTCCAGTTTCAGCACAGGGTAGATGTTAGTACCACCAAAGCAGGCCTCCCTCCAAACGCTGTGCCAGTGGTAGACTGTTCATTGAGCGGGATTTTAACCCGCATTGGCCATATTTGCAGGGCCATCATCTTCCATAGAGAGCTTGCTCTCATGCAGCCTCCTTTGTTCACTAGGGGTCATGCCTTCGTTGAAGTAACGTAGGAATGTTTCCCTTGTTGACCTGGTGCCGCGAAGTAGCCGCAGAGCATCCGCTGAGTTGGTGCTGTGGCTGTGCTTGTCGTCGATTTGTATCACCGCAGGAAGAGGCAGCTCTCTCTGCAGATACTTGTAGCTGGGTTTGGTGTTAGGCGTGACCAGTTTTATTTTTACATCAAATTTTGCCATGCACTCGGAATTGTGTGGGCCACACTTCTTGTTCTTGATGTGATGTTGGCAGCGCCAAATTTTGTTAAAAGCCATCCTGCATGACACACATGGGTGCAAATGGGGATAAGCTCTTTCCTAATGCACTGCTTTGTAAAATATATTTATTTAAGTAAGAATAACTAGAAGTCTTTTCACAATTGCACTGCTGTAATAGCTATTCTTTTATCACATTTGCATCTGGCTGCTCGTATGTTGTATTCTTTGCACCGGCGTGGCACCGTACGATTGTATGAGCACCATATGAGTGATTGTCACACGTTCGGCTGGGGCACCCTGGAGGTGCCCCAGCCGCCACGTTACCATGCCACCATGAAGATGATGGTAGTGTTGAGCAATCGTTTGGCTCGGTGCACGCCAGGAGACGACACTGTTAGTAGCCCAAGAAAGGGCTACTAACAGTGTCACTTTAAAGAGGCAGTACTTTAAAGTAAACTTGGAGAAAGATATCGCGTACAGCTACTTTAAATAGCTTAGTATCCTTGATGGTGGCAGCATCTGGAGGAATGTGATTCCACTCATTACGTGTGTGTGGCACAAATAAGTGAAGGAAAGAGGAGGACTTACAATATCAAATGCCGACTTTGTGTTGGTGATCAATGCGAGATAATATGTAATGCGGTGCCGAAAGGAGTTTGTGTCGTGAAATGAGGTGGTGACATATCCTATGAAAAAGAGAGCGGCGCGCAATTTTACGTCGTAAAGTAAGAGGTGGTAATTCTAGATTAGCTTTCATTAAACTGATGCTAGCGGTCCTGTTATAGTTAGATAAAATTAATCGTGTGGAATTGTTCCGAGCTTTTTCTACTAAATGAATGAATTTATGCTAAGTGGAGTCCCACACAGAGGCTGCATATTCTAGTTTAGGCCAGATAAGTGTTTTGTAGAGAATTAGTTTGAGGTATTGTGGTGCACGTGAAAATTTTTGTAGGAGATAGCCGAGTGATTACTTAGCTCTGCTTGTTAGGTATGCAATGTGCGTGTTCCAGGTAATGTCAGATGAAATGTGGACATAAAGATATTTGCAGTACGAAACAGAATCTAGAGGAGTGTTAGCGATATGATAGGCTGTTGAAGAGTTAGTACACGTGGTAACGCGCATTACGTTGCATTTGGTTATGTTTAGTTCCATCTGCCATGTGTTACACCATGCACTGATAGCGTTAAGGTCAGATTGAAAAATGGTCGCACCATTGTTAGGAGTTATTTCTCTAAATATTACGCAGTCGTCAGCGAAAATATGTAGAGACGTTTCTTTTTATTGGACGGACGTTTTATGCAATTATTATACCATGGAGCCGATTTCTTTGAAGTTATGGAGCAAAGCACAAATTTGTCAATTAAGGCTTTAGCCTTGTCCACAAACAAACCCCAGTTGCTTTGGACGTCACGACTGTCAAAATTTAACAGATACATGTCAACAAAATCGGACAGTTCACTGTTTATTGCATCAAAGTTGGCACGTCTGAAGTCACGGATGCTTTTACGCTTATTTTTGTGTTCAGGCCGCGACAGTTTAAGTTCGAAAGTTAAAATCGAATGATCGTTCAAGCCCTGTAACACAGCTAAATCATAAACAAGATATGAATGAGTGGTGAGTATTAAATCAAGGGTATTGGCGGTAGAAAAACTTGTTCTGGTGGGTTTTTTGACGAGTTGAGAAAAAGAGAAAACGCCGCAGTAATCTAGGAACTCGTTTGCCAGCATATATGAAGGGTTCATGCTGGGTGGATTGCACTGCCACATTACATTAGAGATATTCAAATCACCGAGCAGGAACAAAGGTAGTGAGAAGTAACGTGAAGTAATGCTGTTGGTTACATCATGCAGTGCGGTCACAAAGCTGTCTGAAACTGTGTGTGGGTGATAGCAAACTGCGATAACTATATGCTGCTGTTTTATTTTAACAATTACCTACAAAATATCAAGTTCACTAGAAACTTGAATGCGCTGATACAAAAGCGCGTTGAAAATTCCCAGTAAAGCACCACCACCCTTCTGCAAAAAAAAAACGATCACAACGAAACAGAGAGAACTTTCCTAAGCACAGTTCTTTCAGCCAGTACATTTATATCAGCTTTACAGTTATCAATATCAGAGTCTAGAAAGTCACATTTGTTAATGATGCTCTGGATGTTACAAGCTAAAACATGAAGCGGACTAGCACAAGGCCCACAGCTCTCCCTAATCCCTAGGTGTTCGCACGTGTCGAGACACTAGCATGATGACTGATTCATAATTCTGCACATGCTCAATTACAGAGTCATAAGAGGCATAGTACACATATTCTTTGCTGCGAAGATGCATTTTCTTGTAACAAAGCTGAAAGGGCGGCTTACCGGGTGTCTGGCGAATTCAGTTAACTTATTTCTGATGTATCGTTTGGCAGGCAAAAAATCCTCGCTGGCGATGATAACTTTGTCATCAAGCTTATTACGTCTGGCATGGGCGGCTTCTTTTACTTTGTAACTTGAAAACCTAACCAGGACAGGACGAACTTTATCAGGAGCACACTGCTCTAACCGATTAGCTCGCTCGATAATGGTTTCGAGCAGATTTTCGAGAATGCCAGCAAGGGTGTCCATTATACGTGCCTCAGTATTTGCCCATGATTCCCAAGAATCGGGCAAACGCCGGAAAAGTAGATTTGGACGCCATTATCTTTCGTCCAGATTATCGACTAGAGCATTCAAGAGTGTTCCGAGTGGCCAAAGTGCTAATCGTGCTCGTCATCTTGCCTTGAACTTTATCCAGTAAAGTGGTTCTACCTTCCATGCAGTCAATTTTTTTGAATGAAGACCATTTTCGTTTCAATGCTTTTTTTACTTGTCTTTATAGCCTTGATGTCGGCAAATAATTCAGTATGACCTTTTGCCGACAGCACTGTACGCGCTTGTAAGTCTCTAAGCAACTTAAAATGTTTTATTCTGTCAGCCACTGTCATTCTTGGATCTATTCGCCTACAGAGGCCGATCACATTCTCAATGTAACTCGTCAAACTCTCACCATTTTGGTGAAATCATCCCCGCAGGCCAAGTTCGAGCCGAAACTCGAGCATAGCTGGACGACCGAAAAATGAGGTCCCGGTCTCTTTGAAAACCGACCAAGTGAGGATGTCAGCTTAGTGGTTGGTGAACCATGGGTTGGCCAAATCTGTCAGGTAGAAGATTATGTGATTCTGCTTCGCAGGGTCATCGCAATTGTTAATTGCGCTGGCACGCTCATATTCTGCCAGCCTGTCCTCGACCTCACGATCTTCAGTACCGTTGTAGACTGGTGGTTCACACTGACCAGGGCACATGGCAGGCGGTGGCATGGAAGAGGTTTGTGGGGAATCTACGCGCTTGGTTATTCTGGAATCAGATGGTTGCTTGCGGCTGCAGAGCTCCAGGACGTTGCCCAGCACGTTTCCATCTAATGCAACGTGCGAGTTCGCGTATGAACACTCGTTATTATTGCTGAAGCGTTAGCCCTAACAAGCTGGTTCACGTAGAAACCCGGCTAGCACGAGCCACATACAGGTCAACGTCTTCTTTCACGCTGCACAGAACTGGGCCAAGTGACAACCACGTTTTTATGTTTACACAACTCAAAACTTCGGCTGCTGTAGGGCAGTCGAGTACACGTGCCTTTGTTTGAGCGAGCACAGGTGCCAATTTGTTGACGATACATATAGAGTAGAACAAATAAATAGTAATGTATCACAACACCGCATGACGGAGTCTATTTGAAGGCAAGCGTGTTGGAGTGCAATCGGGATTCACCAGTGCCCATGGAGAGGCTAACATGAAAAGACGGAACCAATGGTTTTTTTGTCCGTAGACATAGAAGCCAGAAGTCTGGTGTGCAAGCTAGAGGCACAACAAAACAACAACAACAAATAGCGTGAAAAGTAAACAGAGACGAGTATAGCAGAACGTTCATGCACTTTTTTTTCCTAACACAGCTCTTTCAAAAACGACTCTCTTTACTTCCTCCTGGTGAGAGGCTCTCAACGTGTGTGGGCTGCCATGCATATATTTGTTTCAGATATAAGCTCTTGTCGCGCACCAGCTGCTTTTCGGCACATTTTTGCCTCCGCATGTTTCGCTGATGTAAGTTTGAGTCTGTGTGCCGTTCCGCAAATGACCACACAGCCAAACTTTCTAATACGGAGGAATTCTCGAGCTTTTTAATGAAAACGAACATCAGTTCCACCTGGAATTGCGAGAGTATGCACGACACCGCAACGCAACAGAGTTCGGAAATAACCGGAAGTAATGACAAAGGTGCCGAAAGCTTAAAGGCAGGCATTAGAGGAAAGCTAGAAATAAGCCGGGAATAAGAAAAACTAGAAATAAGCCGGGAATAAGGAAAACTAGATATAAGAGAAAACGGGGAGGTGGTGTCAAGATTCCTCGATGCTACGTTTGCAGCCAGCGGCTATCGTGGTGTGAACGTAAACAAGTTCTTGTAGGGTGCGGAACGGAGCGCCTTTTGTTTGCGTGTGAGTGTCGCCAACTAATATGCACTCGTCGAACATTTTCCCTGAAAAAATATAACTGATTTGGTTGTGAAGCAAATGTCAACCCGTTTTATCATGCAAAGGTGTAGAAAAGTAAAAAAAATGAAAAAGCCAGGTTGAGCCCTAAATTGAGAATAAATAAAATATGTTCACTTATCTAGTTCCGATTATGTGTTCACTGTTGAATGTAAAGTTGAATTAGTTGCATTATCATAAGAACGTCGTGACGGAAAGAGACGAAAACGTTCAAATGCACAGGAACGCAAGCAGTTGTGTTCGCATTTCTTGGCTTTTGATCTATCTCCCGTCTCACTGCTTTCATATTATTCCCTTCATAACTGCTCACTCACTTGCCAGCATTGAAGTTACAGTCACTGAAATGTCAAAGAGGCTCGAGTACACTGTTATGAGATCGCACGCATGCTAAGTATATTTCATGGCTGTTGCATCTGATACTGTATTGTATAAATACTATACTTGTGTTTGGAGGAAGTGAAAGGTATATAATATTTTCTGTTAAATGAAGAGTGGTAAATACAATTGCTGATGTTGCTTGCTTTAAACAAAATGAATAAATCTGATGCCACGTTTTATGAAGCGACATACTCACAGTATAATGAATTTAGGTGCATTAGGAAAGGTGTAAGTCTTCCAGATCGGTTAGTTGTGATCTTATAGGATCCGAGTAAAATGTGCTCACAATTCTTACTTCTGCGAAAACTGATCGGTGTGCAATGTTCTATCTCAGGCAAGACAATACCGAAAATTTGCAAGGGCTGCAGGCATGTAAAAGCAACATCGGTAATTATCTGGTGGGCACACGCTGGACGAATATTGAAAGAAGACTTCGTGGGTCACACGCAGGTGCACGCGCTCAATCGAAACTACCGCGAGTGCGCAGCGCGTGCGAATACGTGGGCGCTCGCAAAAACTGCCCCCCCCCCCCTTACACAAGTTGCTCATCAAAAGATTACCTGTACTCTACTATGTATGTACACTTGATTCGAAAGAAAAAAGATTGATCACTCGCTGCTAGTCGCGTAACTGCGACCCAACTGTTCGTCCTACTTACTTGCCGAATACTCGCACACTGCAGCGAGCGGTTGACTAAGATGCCCGTGACAGGTATGAACAAGAAAGCACTCGTAGAGAAGAACGGTAACTTATAATCACAAATGTAACATTGCCTGTCGCTGGCGTTGCTGAGGCAGCTGAAATTCTCTGCTCGGCTCACAGGGTTGCCAGGTCTTGGTAAGGGAGATGATGATGATGATGATGAACAAACTTTATTTAATTAGCAGAAAGGTCCTACTCCCCTTTCAGATGCGAGAGGTAAAGAGAGGACCAAACCTAGATGACGGCGATGATCCCATGGGCCCTGGCGGCGTCTTCGGCCTGCCGTATTAAGCGGGCTTGTAATTAAGAGTCAGAGCTGAAAAGCGCGGTATCCCATCCACTCCCATCTGGAAATTCGCCTCTCATGGGGGCCTGCGGGCATGCCCATAAATTGTGGCTCAAGTCCGCCCTGTTGTGGCAAAATTTACACTTGTCCGAGTGAAGTTCCGGCACGCAGTGGTTCATTGCTACCGGACTAGGAAACGTGTGGGCCTGGAGTAGGTGCCACATCACCGCCTGTCCTTTGTTCAATGACGAGTATGCGGGAGGATAAATTTTCCTGCTTAGCCTGTAATACTGCATAATATCTCTGTAAGTGGTCATTCGCGCAAATCTATCATCGTCCTCCCCGTTCGACCAGGGATATCCAGAGGTTCGGTCTGTAAGTCCTCGAGCTGTCTGGTGTGCAGCCTCATTGCCGGGCAAGGAGGAGTGAGCGGGTGCCCAGACTATATATATTGTTCGTTGGTCGTTGCATCCCGCATATATTCTTAAATCTTTTTGGTATATTCGCCCTCGTGCAAAGTTTCTCACAGCCGTCTGCGAGTCGCTAACAATTAGTGAAGTCGAGGTGGATGCTATGGCCATTGCAATAGCTGCTTC
The DNA here is from genome assembly GCF_043290135.1 of Rhipicephalus microplus. Lineage (NCBI taxonomy): Eukaryota > Metazoa > Arthropoda > Arachnida > Ixodida > Ixodidae > Rhipicephalus > Rhipicephalus microplus. The sequence continues at coordinate 280,239,131 of NC_134702.1, read as the reverse complement.
CTCCGCCTCTTTTGCAAAGCTCGTTCTCACCGAGCCGCTGACCTTATGATTTCCTTTTTAGTCTACTACTGCTATAGTCATGTCGTCATTTCCTTGGTATTCGGCCGCGTCTACGTATGTGTGTTTCCGGTAAATATTTTACGTTGTTATGTATATTTTTTACTCGTTCAGCTCTTCTTGCTTTGTGATATTCAGGGTGCTTGTTTTTTGGAATCGGTAAGATTACTAAACATTTCCTGATTTCATACGGGATCTCCTTTTTGGCGCCAAATTAATTTGCGTAGTTTATACCCAGTTTCTCTAGTGTGGCTCTACCTGTTTTACTCTGCATTAGTCTTTCATATTGCGGGATTCTTTGAGCTTCTATAAGCTCTTCTGATGTGTTTTGAAGCCCTAATTGAAGTAATTTATCACTAGAGGTAGTTATTGGAAGTCTGATCGCCTGTTTGAAAACTCGTCTAATGATTCTGTCAATCTTTTCTCTCTCGGCCACTTGCAGTCTGAGGTACAGAATCACATATACAGTACGACTGATGACAAAAACTTGTGCCAGTCTTTTCATATTATTTTCCTTCATACCATAGTGCTGGTTTGCAATTCGTTTAAGTAGACGCATAATTTGCTGCGCACTGGTTTCTAGTAATCTAACCGCCTCTCCATTATGCCCGTTCGAGCTGATTCGTAGTCCCAGAATTCTTATGCTTTCGACCGTAGGTATTTGCGTTTTTCCAACAAAGACTTTGATGTTAGGTTTTTCCTGGATACTTTTCCGACCCCTACATGTCGGGTTATAGAAGAGAAGTTCCGATTTTTCCGGTGAACATTGTAATCCTGTATGGGTGGCATATTCTTCTACAACATTCACTGTGGTTTGTAAAGTTTCCTCTATGTATCCGTCACTACCCTCTGCTACCCATAAGGTAATGTTATCTGCATAGGAGCTATGGTGGAGTCCCGGAGTTTCGTTCAGTTTGGTATGGAGACCTATCATGGCCACGTTAAAAAGAAAGGGGTTAGGACTGAGCGTTGCGGCGTACCTCTGCTGCCCAGACTAAACTCTTGGGAGTCTGCTTCGCCTAGTATTATTCTTGCAGTCCGGTGAGTTAAAAAGTCGTTTATATAATCGTATACACTTTTTCCTGCCCCTAACGCTTGAAGATTGGCAAGTATGACTTTATGTGATGTATTATCGAATGCCTTTTTGAGGTCTAGGCGAACTATGACCTTTGTGTCGTGTGTATTGAGACCCGAATCAATTATTTGGTGTTTCATCTTAAGCATAATGTCCTGTGTAGACAGTTTCGCTCTGAAGCCTACCATCGTATAAGGAGAGAGCTCATTGTCTTACATATAATTTGACAGGCGAGTTAGGATGACATGCTCTAATAAATTTCCTATGCAGAATGTCAGAGAACTACGCCTAAGATTATCAAGATCTAATTTCTTGCCTGGCTTGGAAATCATTATGATTGTTGCCGTTTTTCATTGCTTGAGTATCTTACCCTTTTCCCAACACTTGTTCATATTGACGCGTGTGTACTGGTGGACCAAAACGACGACAAGGGGATTTGACGGCCACCAGGTAGTGGAGCTCTGGCTGATCGAAGATAAAGAAGCTAATCTTGCTGTTCGGCTGCTGAGAGTCGCTGTGTCAACGTTTATTTGCCTTTAGTTCGCGCTGTACCACGATACTGGTGGAGGTTCTGGGGCGCAACCCTACCTAATGCTCCATACTCCCTCTAGGAGCCGTTCATCTAGCTCGGACGCATTGTCACCCATTGCAACTCCCGTGCACCGGTTCAGTCGGCGGCTGATAGGCCTCGCTCCTGAGGTCACTCCTTCCACGGAACCTCGCAAGTGCCGATTACCTCTCCAAATGGCCAACGCCAGTCCGCAACCGGCGCCCCAAAGCCCCCCGCCAACACAGCCTTCACAGGTAACCATCTTTCAACCGCTGGTTCCCGATCACTTTAGTGGCGGCGCCCATGAAGACGTGAACGACTGGCTTGAGCACTATGAGCGTGTCGCCAAGATTAATCTGTGGCCTGAACAAGAACAGCTCTCACGCGCCTATTTCTACCTTGACGGCGGTGCAGAAATTTGGTATGAGAACAGAGAAGCCAGTCTGTTAACTTGGGGCGACTTCCGACAACAGCTTGTTGATACGTTCACCAATGTTGATCGACGCGACCGTGCGCAGCAGCTGTTGGAGCTACGGGTTCAAAAGCCCAATAAAAGCGTTACTATGTTCACTGAATATATGACTCGTCTTTTTCGTCGAGCTGACCCGAACATGAGTGAAGATAGGAAGTTGAGCTACCTCATGCGCGGCGTTAAGGAGCAACTTTTCGCCGGGCGACTGCGCCGCCCTCCAAGTACCGTAGTTGACTTTATCAAGGAGACTACGGCTAACGAGGGGGCCCTCCATCAACAATGCAGGCAGTATCATCGAATGTCTAGCAGCGCCCCAATCAATGCTGCTGCCATACCTGAGGATCAAAGCACCCTGCGAGACCTCATTAGGGAGATAGTTCACGAGGAACTGCAAAAGTACCGGAATCCAGTTGCTCAAACCCCTGTTACGTCCGTCGCTGAACTGATACGCGAAGAAGTCCGCCACGCATTTTCTACCGTTGGTCCTGGGGACGACCATCGTCCCATGAGCTATACCGAGGCTCTACGACGTTCACCATCTGGTACATCGCCGCCATATCACCCAGTGCCGACGGCCCCTTGGTCACCACCGCAAGAGCAGACCCTGAGCCGACCGCCAAACCAACCGACGTACCACCAGGCGTCCACAGCAGCACCATGGACATCGTCGCAAGAAGGGAGGCTCAGACGTCCACCACTCCGAAGAACAGACGCGTGGCGCACAATCGATCGACGTCCACTATGCTTTAACTGCGGAGGTGCAGGTCATATTGCCCGTCATTGCTGGCACCGCAGTGATTCGTTTCGCCCTCTTCGAACACGGTCTGACGATCGACGTGTGAGCGAAGAATACATACCAGGCCGGGAGAACGCCTCTTTCCATGGAGCCCGTTCTAGTTTTACGAATACCGTACTTCTAACGAGGAGGCATTACCTACCCGCCAGCCAGGTTTGGGACGTCAATCCCGCTCTCCTTCTCCCGCTCATTCCCCTTCGTCACACCGATGTACCTCCGCGCACCTTAACGCAAGTAGGTGACCCAGCCCGCGCCAGGGAAACTGAGGGCGGCGACCTCCGGGGGTAAGGTTGCAGGCCATGAAGATCACGACGATAAGCCCCCATTACACGACGCTGTAAATCCGACAAGACGTGAGAGCGACGACATTGTGACCGCCGACCTTAGTGTTTTTTTTGACGGCCAGAAAGTAAAAGCCTTAGTCGACACCCGTGCCTACTTTTCTATTATCAGTCAGGACCTCGCCATCCGCCTCACGAAAGTGAAGACGCCGTGGACAGGCCCTCAAATAAGGACGGCAGTTGGTCAGTTATTGATGCCCTCTGGAAGATGCACAGCGAGAATTGACATAGGAGGTTCTTTCGTTGCGTCGTTCGTCGTTCTCGCCGCATGCTGCAAGGATCTAATTATTGGTATGGACTTCTTACGAGACTACGGCGCCGTCATCAATATCGCAGACAGTTTGATTTCATTCCGCAATAGTTCAGGCGCACCTGATTGTACACAGGCGCAACCAAATCAATTGCGTCTAACTGATGACGATGTGGTTCTCCCTCCTCGGTCATGCATGCTCGTTTCTGTGGCATCCGCTGTCCAGTTTGACGGAGAAGGAGTAGCAGACCGAATAACCTCGCTCCTCCTCACACACGGCATTTCCGTCGCAAGAGGTATCGTCAGTGTCGCCGCTGGACGCACAGACTTGCTTCTGACAAATTTTAGTGATGAGTGCCGGCACCTTCCAAAAGGCATGGCCGTCGCTTACTTCGACGATATCACAGACGCAGAAGGCTGCTTGGCAGTAGTCGACGAGGTGCCGAAACTTGATTCAACATCGGTTCTCGACGTTAGCACTACTTTGCCTAAAAACGAGCGAAAGAGGCTTCTTGAACTACTGGCCGAATTCAAAGACTGCTTTTCGACAACATCAGGAGTTGGCCGCACGCCTCTAACCAAGCATCGGATAATTACCGAGGACATGGCGAGACCAATTCACCAAAACCCTTATCGCGTGGTTGCAAAAGAACGCGAAGTGACACAAGAGCAAGTCGACAAAATGCTAGAAGATGACATCATTCAGCCCTCAAAAAGCCCCTGGGCGTCACCTGTAGTCCTCGTTAAAAAAAAGGTGGCAGCCTGCGCTTCTGTGTAGATTACCGAAAACTGAATCAAATGACAAAGAGAGATGTGTATCCACTTCCTCGTATAGATGACTCTCTCGACAGACTTCGACATGCTCGTTACTTTTCATCGATGGACTTAAGGAGTGGGTATTACAAATCGAGGTAGACCCAAGAGGCCGCGAGAAGACTGCTTTTGTGACACCAGATGGCTGATATGAATTTAAAGTCTTGCCCTTTGATTTATGCTCAGTGCCTGCTACCTTTCAAAGACTTATGGATACCGTACTTTCTGGGTTGAAGTGGAAAACCTGCTTGGTCTACCTTGATGATGTCGTAGTTTTCGCCGCAACATTTGACTAGCACCTTAAAAGACTTGAGGCAGTTTTACAAGCCATACGGTCCGCGGGCTTGACGTTGAAGCCTGAAAAGTGCCACTTTTGCTATGAAGAGCTGCAATTTCTTGGCCACGTTGTCAGTCACGCAGGCGTTGGTCCTGATCCTGAAAAGATCGCAGCTGTTGCACAGTTCCCGGTGCCGACTGATAAGAAGGCTGTCCGACGATTCCTCGGACTATGTGTGTATTATAGGCGATTCATCGCGGACTTCGCACGCATCGCATCACCGTTAACCCACTTCACGAGAGAAGACGTTGCTTTCCAATGGAGCAACGAAGAGAAAGCTGCTTTTAAGAACCTCCGCCAGCGACCACAGACGCCTCCAGTGCTTGCCCACTTTGATGAAAAAGCCCCAACGATGCTACACACTGATGCCATCAATATTGGTTTGGGAGCTGTGCTTGTGCAGCTGCAAGAGGGCACAGAACGAGAAATCGCCTATGCAAGCCGAACACTAACACGCGCCGAGACTAATTACTCCACGACTGAGAAGGAATGCCTCGCCGTGGTATGGGCGGTCACAAAATTTTGCCCGTATTTATACGGCCGCCCTCTCAAAGTCATCAGCGACCACCATTCACTGTGTTGGTTGACAAATCTTGAAGATCCTACCGGGAGATTAGCACGTTGGAGTCTTAGGCTGCAGGAGTACGACATGACTATTGTACACAAGTCAGGAAACCGCCACATGGACGCCAACTGTCTATCCCGCTCACCCATTGAATCGGCAACTCTATCCGATGAGGAGGAAACAGCATTTCTCGGTGTGCTTGACTCAACCGCTATTGCACAGCAACAACGTGGCGACCCTGGGTTACTTGCCCTAATTAATTACCTGCAGGGAAGATCTCAGAAGGCACCAACTGTTTTCGTAAGAGCGTTGTCATCATTTTGCTTACGGGGTGGAGTACTATACAAAAGAAGCTTCTCTTCGACAGGGTCTGCGTATTTGCTCGTCATTCCAGCAGTCCTTCGCTCCGAAGTACTCGAAGCATGCCACAACGAGGTGACTTCAGGCCACTTAGGTTACACAAGAACGTTGGCCAGAGTACGGCAGCGCTACTTCTGGCCAAGACTGACCATAGCCGTAAAACACCATGTTCATACTTCCCTCGACTGCCAGCGACGGAAGTCACCGCCGACTAAACCAGCTGGCCTCCTGCAGCCCGTTCAGGTCCCAAGAACACCATTCGACAAGATTGGCATGGATATTTCGGGCCCACTTCCTACTTCTACTGCTGGGAGCCGCTGGGTTATTGTCGCGACCGATTACCTTACCCGTTATGCTGAAACAAAGGCTATCCAGAGAGGTACAGCAGCGGAGGTGGCAAAATTTTTCATCAAGAACGTTTTCCTGCGGCATGGTGCACTAAGCGTCGTAATCACAGACAGAAGAATCGCATTTACGGCAGCTCTTTCGTAACAAGTCCTCATGCTGAGTGGAACAACCCATCGTAAGACCACCGCCTACCACCCGCGAACGAACGGGCTTACAGAGCGTCTGAACAAAACAATTGAAGACATGCTTTCAATGTACGTAGACGTCGAGCACGAAAATTGGGACGAAATCTTCCCATATATCACATTTGCATACAACACTGACAAGCAAGAAATCACCCTGATGACCCCGTTCAGCCTAATTGATGGAAGGGAAGTACGAACCATGTTAGATGCGATGCTAGCGCACGAATGCGACGACATCGAACCGGACACCGAGACTTTTACAGAATGAGCGGAAGAAGCAAAGCACCTAGCACGCCTGCGAATCCAGCAACAACAAGAGTACGACGCGAGCCGCTACAATTCTCGCCGCAGAACAGTTGTTTACCAGACCAGCGACAGAGTATGGGTTTGGACGCCCATACGGAAACGAGGACTCTCTGAGAAGCTCCTAAGGAGATACTTTGGTCCATATTGTCACGGGGTCGTGACGTGGCCGAACACGGGAGACTTCGTGTTGGGATTTAACTGTTTATTTGGGCGAACCTGTGCCCGGTAAACGGAAAGTCCAATTACAGCAGCAGTCTCGCACAGATAGCTGTCTCAGACTGATAGCGGCGAATGGAGCGTCGGCCTTCGATCAACAACTCACAAGCGGCGAAGCGCGTCTTCTTGCCGTCGAATGTTCTAGCGTTATCGCTGGCGGTGGCGTAGGTTCCCGAACAATCTGTACCGTTCGCACAGTGAGCGTGATCATATCGAAATGATCTACTACAGTCCGGAACCTTCTCGAAAACTGCAGGCGCGGTTTGCGCTGAGAATCGTGTGATGTTTTGGGACGATAACAAAAACTCGGGAATTGGAACGTGCCATTGCCCCCCTCTGAAAAAAGGCATCGTCCCGATGGTTTAACTAAAGATGAAGGTACAATAATAATCCAAGAAAGTACAATGAATAAATTACGATACAAAAAAACACTGTTTCAGTTTGTTAACGCGCATGAAACGGCTTGAGGCGCGCGACATGGACGACTTCAGGTCGCGATCCGCGTCGTTGAGAGTTCGTGATGACGTCAGGGACAACCTCGTAATCAAGTGGGCCGAGACGTCGAACCACCCTGTACGGTCCGAAGTACCATCGCAGAAGCTTTTCACTTAGTCCACGTCGGCGTATCGGCGTCCACACCCAAACACGTTCACCGGGCTGGTATTCCACGAAGCGTCGTCGAAGGTTGTAACGGTGGCTGTCGGTCGTCTGTTGATTCTTGATACGGAGACGCGCGAGTTGTCGGGCTTCTTCGGCGCATTGAAGGTACTCGCTCACATCGAGGTTTTCTTCGTCGGTGACGTTGGGTAACATGGCATCGAGCGTCGTTGCCGGGCTCCTTCCGTAGACCAACTTGTATGGAGATATCTGCGTCGTCTCCTGCACCACCGTGTTGTATGCGAAGGTCACATACCGAAGAATGGCGTCCCACGTCTTGTGTTCGACATCAACGTACATTGACAGCATGTCGGCGATCGTCTTGTTAAGCCGCTCGGTGAGGCCGTTGGTCTGTGGGTGGTGCGCTGTCTTCCGGCGGTGGTTTGTTTGGCTGTATGCCAAGATCGCTTGAGTTAAGTCGGCAGTGAATGCCGTTCCTCTGTCGGTGATAAGAACCTCCGGGGCGCCGTGACGTAGGACGATATTTTCGACGAAGAACTTAGTTACCTCGGATGCACTGCCTTTTGGCAGGGATTTTGTCTCGGCGTAGCGGGTGAGGTAGTTGGTAGCTACCACGATCCACTTGTTTCCGAAAGCCGACGTCGGGAACGGCCCCAGTAGGTCCACACCAATGTGCTGGAAAGGTCGGCAAGGTGGATAAATTGGCTGCAGAAGTCCCGCTGGCCTTGTCGGTGGTGTCTTGCGTCGCTGACAGTCCCGGCATGTTCTCACATAACGAGTGACGTCGGTGGTAAGACGTGGCCAGTAGTACATTTCTTGTATCCTCGCGAGCGTGTGAAAAACACCGAAGTGCCCTGCCGTCGGATCGTCGTGCAGGGCCTGCAGGAGTTCTGGTCGCAGAGCTGAAGGCACCACAAGGAGGTACTTAGCTCGAAGCGGTGAAAAGCTTTTCTTTTGTAGAAGACCGTTTTGTAGAAAGATCGACGCAAGTGCGCGCTTGAATACCTTCGGGACTTCGGCGGTCCTGCCTTCGAGGTATTCTATTAGGGCCTTAAGTTCCGGGTCGGCCCGCTGTCGTTCAGCGAAGTCGTCGGTAGTTATCGTTCCCAAGAAGTAGTCGTCATCCGGTTCGTCGGGTAGCGGTTGGTCGACAGACGCACGAGAGAGACAGTCGGCATCGCAGTGTTTTTTTGCCGGACTTGTAAATGACAGTAATGTCTTATTCTTGAGGTTCAGGCTCCATCGTGCGAGGCGACCTGAAGGGTCCTTCAAGGTGGCTAGCCAACACAATGCGTGGTGGTCGCTCACAACTTTGAAGGGCCTGCCGTAGAGGTAGGGGCGAAATTTCGACGTAGACCAGATGGTAGCGAGGCACTCCTTTTCTGTTGTGGAATAATTTGCTTCTGCTTTGGATAGTGATCGGCTGGCGTAACTAATAACCCTTTGAAGTCCGTCAGCCCTCTGCACAAGAACGGCGCCAAGACCTACGCTGCTTGCGTCAGTATGTATTTCTGTCTCGGCGAATTCGTCGAAATGGGCAAGTAACGGAGGCGTCTGGAGGCGATGTTTAAGCTCTTGGAAAGCGTGTTCCTGCGGCGTTTCCCACTTAAACTCCACGTCGGCCTTGGTAAGGTTATTGAGAGGATCGGCGATGCGGGCGAAGTTTTTCACGAACCGCCTATAATAGGCACACAGGCCCAGAAATCGGCGCACGGCTTTCTTGTCAGTCGGCGGCGGGAAGTCGGCGATGGCGGCTGTTTTCCGTGGATCGGGACGAACTCCAGACTTGCTGATAACGTGCCCCAGAAACAAGAGCTCCTCATACGCAAATCTGCACTTTTCTGGCTTCAGTGTGAGTCCGGATTTCTTGGTGGCTTGAAGTACAGCTTCAAGGCGCAGAAGATGCTCGTCGAAACTCGAGGAAAACACGACGACGTCGTCCAAGTACACAAGGCAAGTCTGCCACTTCAATCCTGCCAGTACTGTATCCATAACGCGTTGAAATGTTGCAGACGCTGAGCAAAGCCCGAAGGGCATCACCTTAAATTCGAAGAGGCCGTCCGGTGTTATAAACGCCGTCTTCTCTCGGTCTCTTTCGTCGACTTCTATTTGCACATAGCCAGTCTTGAGGTCCATTGACGAAAAGTACTTGGCGTTATGGAGCCGATCAAGTGCGTCGTCTATTCGTGGGAGAGGATACACGTACTTTCTTGTGATTTTGTTCAGGCGGCAATAATCGACGCAGAAACGTAGGGTCCCATCCTTTTTCTTCACTAACACCACGGGGGATGCCCATGGACTCTTGGACGGCTGGATAATGTCATCCCGCAGCATTTCATCAACTTGTTTCTTCATGGCCTCTCGTTCTCGCGTCGAAACCCTGTACGGACTCTGACGGAGTGGTCTGGCATTTTCTTCGGTTATGATGCGATGTTTCGTGATTGGGGTCGGCCGAATTTTCGATGACGACGAAAAGCAATCTTCCTATTGCAGGAGCAGGGCCTTGAGATGTTCTTGCTTATCGTTCGGAAGTCTGGGATTGACGTCGAAAGCTATGGGAGGGGCTTGCTTCCTTTGAGCAGGTTCCGCAGAATCGGCGAGGGCGAAAGCACTGGTGGCTTCGACAATTTCTTCGATGTATGCGACCGTTTTTCCTTTGTTCACATGTTTGTACTCATTGCTGAAATTCGTGAGCATACCCGTTGCTTTGCCTCCCCGCAGCTCTGCAATTCCTCTTGCGACGCAAATATTTCGGGTGATCAGCAGATGCTGACTGCCTTCAATGACGCCTTCCAAGTCAGGTGATTTAGGAGTGCCGTCTGAAATAATGACGCTTGAGCGAGGTGGAATGGTGACTTGTTCTTCCAGCGCATTCAAGGCATGGTGTCCTGGCGGCGTGCGCGGCGGTAGTGCTTCTTCTGTGGATAACGTTATCGACTTTGTTTTTAGGTTGATGACAGCACCATGGAGGCATAAGAAGTCCATGCCAAGGATGACATCTCTCGAGCAACGCTGTAGGACTACGAAGTCTGTAGGATAAATACGGCCGTTAATGGTGACTCTCGCTGTGCAGATTCCTGAAGGCGTTATGAGATGACCTCCGGCTGTGCGGATTTCAGGGCCTTTCCAAGCTGTCCTAACTTTCTTTAAATTCGCGGAGAACGACCCAGTGATGACAGAATAGTCGCCTCCAGTATCGACGAGAGCGGTCACACTGTGGCCGTCGATAAGAACGTCGAGGTCGCTAGTTCGCCGTCTCGCATTACAGTTAGGGCGTGGCGTCGGGTCACGGCTGCGTCGGCTTGTTCCGCTGCTTCCATGTTGCGTCGTCAGGCCACCTTCGGTAAGTGAGCTTTCGCCGTCAGGGCTTTGCCTGTTTGGTGTTGTGTTTGGAAAGCTCCGTCGCGGCGTCGTCATCGTCGTCGTCGGATCTTCGGTAGTTCGTCGCACAGCAACCGCACCTCCACCGGTTGCTGCCCTTAGTTTCCCGGATACGGGCTAGAAGACCGGCCCCGCGTTGGGCCAGAGTACTGCCGGTGGTGCGGCGGCTGGGCGACGGCGGACGCGAAGGGCTTCGTGGTGTCCACCGAGTTCCTGTCAGGTAGTCGGCGATGTCACGTGGTCGTTTTCCTGGCCGTGGACGCGGTGCATTGACGGCGAAGCCACGCAGTCCCATCTGTCGGTACTGGCAACGGCGGTATGTGTGTCCGGCCTCGCCGCAGTGGTGTCAGAGCGGGCGATGGTCAGGGTTGCGCCAGACGGCAGTCTTCTTCGGTGCACTGCGCTGGGCCACTGGCGGACGGTGTGACGTCGGTGGGGGTGGTGGTGGTGGTGGTGGCGTCTGTCGACGGAAGTGCGATGGGGCAGCGTTTCGGCGTAGATGGGGAGGAGCGTTGTGGCGCAGAGCAGCGGCGTAGCTCATAGCTTCCGGCTCGGGCAGTGGTGCATGAGGAATTTGAAGCGATTGCCGAACTTCTTCTCGCACAATGTCGGCGATTGAATCCACTCGAGGCTGTTCCGAAGGAAACAGCTTGCGCAGTTCTTCTGGCACGATCGCTCGGATCGTTTCACGCAGGTCTCCGGAGTTACTGGCTTGAGCAGCAGCGCAGTCTGCAGTCAGGCGACGATTATATTGTCTGGTGCGCATGTCCAGGGTCTTTTCGATAGTGGTTGCTTCGGCTACGAATTCTTGGACGGTTTTCGGTGGGTTTCTCATCAGTCCCGCGAAGAGCTCCTGTTTGACCCCTCGCATGAAAAAACGAACTTTTTTCTCCTCAGGCATGCCTGGGTTAGCGTGACGGAATAGTCGGGTCATTTCTTCTGTGAAAATGGCGACATTTTCAATTGGTAGCTGAACCCGGGTCTCTAATAAAGCAGCGGTGCTCTCTTTGCGAGCGACGCTTGCGAACGTTTGCAGGAATGCGCCGCAGAAAACATCCCACGTTGTTCGGAGCGTGGGCTCTCGATTTTCGAGCCAGGTCCTTGCGGTGTCTTCCAAATAGAACAACACGCGACGCAGCTTTTCGTCATGGTCCCAGTGGTTGAGGACGGCCACACGGTCGTATGTTTCTAGCCAGGACTCCGGGTCTTCGAACGGTGACCTACGGAAAATTGGTGGTTCCCTGGGTTGATGCATGACCATCGTGGGCTGGGACGCTGCGGTTGTCATTGTCGCTGCAGTCGCGGTCATGGTTCTTGGTCTTCCGCGCCTTGTCTTGTAGAAGCCCGAACTCTGGTTGTAGCCCTTGCTGTCGGCGGCCTATTTGCGGCTCCTGGTTGGCGTCGGTGTCTTCTCCGCGACGTGGGCTGGGTTCACGGCTTGACGGGGGCGTCCGGTACATGAACGAAGCAGCACCTCCACCAGATGTCACGGAGTCGTGACGTGGCCGAAGACAGGAGACTTCGTGTTGGGATTTAACTGTTTGTTTGGGCGAACCTGTGCCCGGTAAACGGAAAGTCCAATTACAGCAGCAGTCTCGCACAGATAGCAGTCTCGGACTGATAGTGGCGAACGGAGAGTCGGCCTTCGATCAACAACTCACAAGCGGCGAAGCGCGTCGGCATTTATACTCTTGCCGTTGAATGTTCTAGCATTATCGCTGGCGGTGGCGTAGGTTCCAGAACAATCTGTACCGTTCGCACAGTGAGCGTGATCATATCGAAATGATCTACTACAATCCGGAACCTTCTCGAAAACTGCAGGCACGGCTTGCGCTGAGAATCGTGTAGTGTTTTGGGACGATAACAAAAACTTGGGAAATGGAACGTGGCAATATCTAGTACTGCGACGACTGAGTGATGTTACCTACGAGGTCGTCCCCGACAGTTCACGTAGTAAGAGGCTTCACCAGCACCGTCCTGAACTAGTTCACGTTGTGCGCATGAAGCCTTATGAAAGGTAGTGACTGCGAAAGACACTTCTTAAAAAAACAGACAAAAAAACTGCACTACTGGTCTAGCATTGGGGCGATGCATATTAAGAGGGGGGCAAATGACGCGTGTGTACTGGTGGACCAAAACGACGACAAGGGGATTTGGCGGCCACCAGGTAATGGAGCTCTGGCTGATCGAAGATAAAGAAGCTAATCTTGCTGTTCGGCTGCTGAGAGTCGCTGTGTCAACGTTTATTTGCCTTTAGTTCGCGCTGTACCGCGACAATATATTCGGGGGAGGGCTGTGATAGATTTTTCGTCTAAATTTCTGAGCGTTTTATTCGTGATCCCATCGGGGCCCGGGGCGGATGTTGTGCTCAGTTTCATTAGTTCCGATGGTACATCAGCCTCTAAAATGAGTGGGTCTAGGGAATCGTTTTCTTAACCTCTGTACGAGCTTAACTGCTCTTTATTTGTATCCCCAAAGTATCTCTTTCTGATTTCTTCAAACAGTTCTTCGTCCGTGCCTTTGTATTTACGGACAAGTCTAATAAAGTTTTGTGTTTGTGCTGTCTTGCTCGCTTCTGAGTCTATCAGACATTTTAACAGGTTACATGTTTTAGAGAGACTCATTTGTTTTTACATCGCATCACATTTTTCCTCCCATTGCTGTCTGCATAGTTGCTCCGCGTAATTGTCAACATCTTTACTGAGAGTGGCTATCGTTTTTCTAAGGCGTTTGTTGTGTTTTTGTGTTTTCCCCCGTTTTTCTAGGCTCTTTTTTGCCTCCAACATATGTAGGAGCTTAGTGTCTGTGCTTTCTAGTCCCTCCAGTTTTGGTATGGTCTTAGTTGCCATATGAATATTTTGCTTAGGGTTCCCTAGCCATTCATCTAAGTCTTCGGTAACATCGCATGCTTCGTTCTCTGATTTTTCTAAAAGTATCCCATTCAACCATCCTTCATTCTTTGCCTTCTTTTTTACGTGGACCTGCTTTAAACGTGGTCTCAATTATATAGTGGTCACTGCCGATATTTTTCTTGTGTGTTAAGCCAATAAGGTTCGATGATATTCTTAGTAAACATGAGGTCAATAGACGTGTCTTTGGATACGCTGTTTCCAAGCCTAGTTGGGAAAAGGGGGTCGGTTATTACCGTAAGGCCCTCCTGTTGGGCGTCGATCTAGATATTTCTACCTTTGATGTTTTCTTTGTCATAACCCCATGCCGCATACAACGCGTTGAAATCTCCTACTATAACCAGTGCTTGCTTTTTAGTAATGCTGATCGTTTTTCTAAAAAGTGACCTAAATTTGGTTTTTTGTCGAGGGCTGCTATAAACATTTATTATGAATAGACTTTCACCCCTCTTCTGCGATGGAACTAACTCAACAAGAACATGATCAACATCGCAGATTTCTGTATCATCTTCTATCACCGTGAGATTTCTTCGCACGAAGATGGTTACGGACGTTTTTTCATTAGGGGTACCATAGGATTTGTAATTCGACAGTTTAGCCATTCCTCCAGTTTCCTGCAAGGCGATGACGTCTGGTGCCTCCTTTCCATTGAGGAACTGTTGTAAGTTACCCCGTTTCTGGCGATACCCACGACAGTTCCACTGCCAAATTTTATACTGATTACGTCATGCCATGTCCAGGAACGGTCCCTTCCCCTGCGATTTAGATAACTTCGGTCGTAGTGTGCCGGTTGTAGGGTTTAGTAGTAGTTTTAACCGGGCCTGCTCCTATATACCTCAAATCTGTTTGCGTGTTCTCCACCAGCTTTAGTCGATTTTCTATGCTATCTATTCTTTGTTTTATTTCTACGAGCTGCAGCTGCAATCCTTCGAATTGTTGTTGCATTACCTTAGTAAGTTCTCCGAGCATATTCCCGACTTTCTTTTCCAGGGGTTTTGAGAGGTCTTCATTTTCTACAGGAAACATTTCCTCCGCTCTTCATTTCGCTATATGCCCTCCTGACTCCTGTGCAGGCGCTGGAGTTAAAATTCGACTACACATTGCTATGGAGCTAGTTGACTCGCGCAGCTGATTTTGCCTGAGTTGAGCGTTATCTTCCTTTCGCTGTTTTATTTCGTCCCTCTGTTTCGCGTTTTCACGCGTGAGTTGCTCTAGCATTTTCTTAATATGGTTTAGCTCTTGAATTAGGGTGGATCCTTCTGCCACAACCTCAGACAAACTCCCAGACCAGAGAGACTCCCCTAATACCTCGCCCACCCAGCTCACCGTTTGTCGACTGCCCCGACCGCCGTCAGGACCCTCGTGGGACTGTTCTTAAGATGATGTTGTTGCCCTTGTCTTGAATTTGGCCCGTAACCTGGATCTGTGTTGACGAGTGGACCTTGATCTGGATGTGGATTTGGGTTCGTGTTGAGTCCCTTTTCTTTCCCTTTCGGCGAGTCGCGGGAAGGAGCTGGAACGATCTCTGCGTCCTCCTCCTCTGTTCTGGGTGGCGTTGCCATTTTCCTCCGTTGAATTTTCTGGTGAATACTCTTCCCTCCATGCCTGTTTTGCTCTATTTTTCGACAAAATCTTCATTTTTCTTTGTTCATCACTCTGTCGTTGTTCGTTTTCCCACCATCTTTTTTTTCTTCAAAAGGTACGGGGTCCTAAACTGTCCTTTGCATTTTTGTCCCCTGTAAGATGACCTTTCCCGCAAAGGCTGCACCTAGGGTCGTACTGGTGGTTTTCAGTTGGATTGAGCACCCCACAACCACGACATTTCTTGCTGTCAGGCTGTGGGCAGACATCCGCCCGATGTCCAATTCATCCACAAGTAGTGCATGTTTCATGCTGCTTCTTGTATAGGAAGCACCTATATTCGGCACCACGGTAGTATACGAAATACGGCACAAAGAACCCTTCTAAAACAATGACCACTGAGTCTGTAAGTCCCATACGTCGTGCATGTAGAATCGTCGGGTTCCTCTGATTGACCAAGCTTTTTTCTATGTCTTCTTGATTATCATACTTCGGTATTCCGTGGATAACCCCTTTGGATGTGTTTTCTGGTGCTGTTACTTAAGCGGCTCTAGTGTAGCTCTTGTCATCGATCATAATTTCCATGATGTTGCTGTATTCCTTCGCATTGGCCAGACTAGGTGTGCTCATGATCATGGTATTTTGTCGCATGTTGATTCTGAGGATATCTTCTCCAGCAATGTCAGGCTGTACTTTTGCCGCTCGTAGAACACAATCTCTTATGAGCGCTATACTCTGTCGCGTCATGTGCAGACCACCTCCTGGGCGTATTACAACCTTGTAATCCTCTTCTAGTAGTTGCGGTTCTTTTGGAACTGGCAGGCGATGCAAAAAAATCCTTCAGTCTCCGAGACGCCTCCTTGGACGCACCTCCCGCGTTCATGGCTGGTTCCGCGTT
Organism: Rhipicephalus microplus; assembly: GCF_043290135.1. NCBI lineage: Eukaryota > Metazoa > Arthropoda > Arachnida > Ixodida > Ixodidae > Rhipicephalus > Rhipicephalus microplus. Next base: position 280,223,073 of record NC_134702.1, on the reverse strand, counting down.
TCTCTTGTCTTTTGCCTTCTTGCGTCGTTCATGGGCCACAAACCATCCTTGAGTGTCGTTGTACTCTTCGGGAGACAGCGTCTCCCCCTCAATTTTCACAACATCCATTGCGCAGGCTTCGAACAAGCCGGGGGCCTGGCTTGTCGCCTAGTTGGCAGCGCGTCGATGGCACTGCGTTGGCACTGCGATGGCGTAGCTAGGGCGACGCCGTTGTGGGAACTTGAAAGAAGTGTCAGGGCTCAAAAAAAGTAGGCCCACCTGGTATATTTTGGCATCGGACAAATCGAGTGATCGTCTGGCGACAACTGTGATGGTCTTGAATCCCGTGGTTGTCCTTATTCAGCCGCGAAAATGAAAAACTGGCAGAGCCCATTCGAGAGGCGTCCAAGTGGCTCGGCCCAATAGCGGCAGACCTTGGTAAGGAAGAGTCGCTGAAATGAGACAAAATCGCTTGAAATGTGACCAGGGAAGGATTCATTTGCAACAAATAAACATGACTTCCAGCATTCTTAACAAAAGTTATATTCGGCACTCAGAAGGGCAGCAATGGTGTAATCAACCAGCAAATGTCAAAATCCACTACCACTCAGCTTGGCGAGTTGGTATCACGACCAAGGTCGTGGTTGGCACAAAAGACTGAAAGAAGTTTTTTAAATAAAGTAGCATGCAAATTATACCTTTTATACAGCACCAGCTGGCTGTATAACCAACACAACAAGCGTACTACTTCTTACGACTGTGCTAAGCTTGCGTTGTGTGTCACACAGACACCTTTCATAGCGGTAAGATTAAGACGGTCGAGATCTGCGCATCGCAATTTCCGACTCTCAGGCCGTGGTTTTGCTACCGTCGGCACCAAACACAACCTGATGTGCCTGATCACGAACTGAAGACACCGTTACAAATAAACAGCAACAAAACTCAGGTGATCCTCGCAAAAATCGCGAGAACCAACATCAGCTGATCCTATTGCAGCATATATTTTGTTTCATCATGCCGAAGCTCCGGACGGTATACAGCTGCAGTAGTCTTGAATTTGACATGCGTGAAAAGCCACGGTTGTACGTGCGAGAATAACGGCCGTAAAGAGGCGAACAACTAAGCGCACTTATTGTCCTAATTAAATTAAGGGGTAGTATAAGGTGCCTGGCGTTGTCATATGGAAAAACAAGTGGGCATGGAACTTCGGCAAAGATGTACACGCATCTGACACCCTTCTGTTATATTGCGCAGATCTCGACCGTCACTGCCTCATCTACCGGTCCTTTTCCCGGAGCCGCGTCTGCGCACCCGGTGGCGTTCCTGGACGCACGCTTCAGCCAAGCCATGCGATCACCTGACTTTCCCGCTTGCCGGCCTTCCGGATTGCGCGTTTGTGAATGCCTGCCGGTGCTCGACCCCCCACAGCTGTCAGCTTCGACGGACGCATCAACTGGCAGCTGTATAAGGAGCTGGATCTTCGGCCGCCCCTTTGGTGGGCATGGGACTTCGGCAAAAATGTGCACGCATCTGGCACCCTTCTGTTATGTTGTGCTGATCTCGACCGTCGTTGCCTCATCTACCAGTCCTTTTCCCGGAGCCGCGTCTGCGCACCCGGTAGCGTTCCTGGACACGCGCTTCAATCAAACCATGCGATCACCTGACTTTCCCGCTTGCCAGCTTTCCGGTTTGCGCGTTCGTGAATGCCTGCCGGTGCTCGACCCCCCACAGTTATCAGCATCGACGGATGCATCAACTGGCAGCTATATAAGGAGCTGGATCTTCGGCCGCCCCTTTAGTGGGCATGGAACTTCGGCAAAGATGTACACGCATCTGACACCCTTCTGTTATATTGTGCAGGTTAGTTCACCGGTTTCCCTCTATGCTAAAAAAACAAACAACGTTTGTTTGCTGATGCTTCCATGCCCACAAGTTTTGCTTATGTCCATTTGTGAGTGCGTTCATGTCGTTAGGCTTCTGGCTATGTCCGGCGATGTTGAGGAAAACCCGGGCCCGCCAAAAGAAGATACGGGGAAGCAATACAACGAGTTAATCTCGTTGATTAAGGGGCTGCACTCTAAGATAGACGCGAAACACGAAGAACTTATGGAATCCATTAACGAAGTTAGAGAAGCGCAAGTGTCTCTTGAACAAAAAGTGGCAGAATTAGACAACCGATTATGCGCAGTTGAGGAATGTGTCCGGGTCTCAGACAGCGAGCCGAATCGTCAACGGGTACCGGAGGTACTTTTGGTTAACAAGCGCCTTGACGAACTTGAAGATCGTTCTCGCCGAGAAAACTTGATTTTTTATGGAATAGAAGATTGCGATTCGGAAACGTGGGCGCAATCAGAAGAAAAAATTTGCCAAATCCTCAATGAAACTCTGAAGCTAAACTTGGGAAGTAGCGACGACCGCATATCCCGCGCGCACAGGCTAGGCAGATTCGTAGTTGGCAAATCTCGACCAGTGATCGTAAAATTTGCTTCTTTTAAGTTCCGAGAAAGCATACTGCAGTCTAGAAGTAGTTTTCGCGAGTCTCATGTGTCAATCAGCGCGGATTTCTGCCGCGCAACAAGAAGCGTGCGCAAGAAGCTTTTTGAATTCGGCAGGGCGAGTGGCGAGAAGTATACCGTCAAGTACAATAAGCTTTACATCAACAAAAAGTGCTTTGTGTACTCTCCGGTGACCGACAGCGTTTGTGAGCCGCATACAAATGCGCAGAACTCATCAGAAGCTTCGTCCTCCGCTACGCATGCCGACGAAGATACGCTCTTATCCTAACAAAGTTCACCCCTCGGCTACTTATCGTAACTACTCAGTTTTATATTCTAACGTACGAAGTGTTCTTAACAAACGGGATGCATTATCTTCAATTTTTGATGACTGAGCCGCCGATGTTATAGTGTTAACGGAAACCTGGCTTACCCCTAACATTGCAAGTGTAGAGCTGTTCGATTGTGAAAATAATTATACCATTTACAGATGTGATACAGAAGAATCGCCAGGAGGTGGTGTACTTATAGCCGTAGCTGATTATATAGTTTCTAGCCATACAGTAATAGCATCACCTTTAGAATTTGTCTGTGTTTCCCTCCATGTCAACTATCAAAATGTCATATTTTGTGGCTGTTACCACCCTCCGAGTGCGACGCCAGTGTTTTGCGAGCAACTGCATGATGCTTTGAATGATATTGTCAAAAGCACCCGCATACACCTGTTTTTATTCTAGGCGATTTTAACTACCCGAAAATAAACTGGTCACTTCCTTCCTGTTCATTAAGCTCACTTTCAGCCGACAGTTTACATTTCATGGAACTGTGCGAAGACTTTAACCTTACCCAACTCGTAACGCAACCAACAAGAATGGGCCCCAATTCATCAAATGTTCTTGATTTGATTCTCACCACTGTACCTGACCTTGTCCATTCTATTTCATACATCCCAGGCATAAGTGACCATTGTTTCGTGCACTTCAATCTAACAGGTTCTTTAAGGCGTCGGTCAAACAATTGGAAAATAATAAGAGACTACTCACGCGGCGATTATGACTCAATAAACAGTGAACTCGAATCGAATTTTGAGAGCTTTGCTAATGGCTTCTTTGATCGCAGCGTTCAACAAAACTGGAACTTGTTCAAAATGAAAGTTGAATCTTTAATCACGCGATACATTCCCACATACGTTATCAAGGGTCGCCAACGCCCCCCTTGGTTCTCAACTGACTTAAAAAAATTGCGGAATAAAAAGAAACGGTTGTTCCGTCAGGCAAAGCAGACTAATTCGTTAGCCCGTTGGCACGTGTACAAATCTGTCCTTTCCGAATACAGAGCAGCTATCAAGGAAGCCAAGCGCGTTTTTCTTAATAATACCCTTCCCTCAATTCTTGTAACCAACCCTTCTAAGTTTTGGAAAACTGTTAAACCAAGGGAAAAGAAAAACATTTCGCATACGAACTCAGACGGGCAGCCAGTTCGCTGTGAAGAGTGTTGCATTGCATTAAAGATTTTTTTGTTACTTCTTTTTCAAGTTGTTCTGCTTCTGCGTTGCCGCAAATGCCTAGTCGTGATTTTTTACCCATGTATCCTGTTACCGTTGATGTCGTTGGAGTGCAAAATTTAATTCACAAGCTTAAGTTATCCTCTTCTTGTGGCGTAGATGAAATCAACTCAAAGTTTCTATAAAACACTGCATTGTATTCATCAATTTGCTTGTCCTTAATCTTTTCGCAATCTATTCAGACCTCCACTTTGCCGCTTGACTGGAAAGTGGGGAAGGTGGTCCCTCTGCACAAATCTGGTAACACACAGTCTCCTCTCAATTACAGACCAATTTCCCTAACCAGTGTTCCTTGTAAAATGTTAGAACATATAATTTACTCCAACCTTGTCTCATTCCTAGAATCAAATTCTTTTTTTACTCCCTACCAGCACGGATTCCGAAAAAGTTACTCATGTGAAACCCAACTTCTTTATTTTACTAATGACATAGCATCGGCTTTAGATCGCGGCTCACTTGTGCATTGCATTTTTCTTGACTTTCAAAAAGCTTTCGATAAAGTACCTCACCAATTACTCCTCCTGAAAATTAGTGCCTTAAAAATTGACCCGAACATTCTTAAATGGATTGAATGCTTTCTGACTAATCGCACTCAGTTTGTAACAACTAATGGCTATAACTCACCTCTTTCTAAAGTAACATCCGGCGTACCCCAAGGTTCCGTATTAGGCCCTTTACTTTTTCTTATATATATTAATGATCTCCCAGACAGCATTAACTCCGCTATAAGGTTATTTGCAGGTGATTGTGTAATTTACCGCATATAAACAATGAATATGATAACCAATTTCTACAGTCAGACCTTGACACTGTCTCAACCTGGTGCAATAAATGGCTTATGACTCTCAACTCTAACAAATCTAAATGCATGTCAATAACCCGGCGATCTATTTCTCCCCCCTGTACCTACAGAATTAACGCCATTTCCCTCCAGCATGTCTCTTCATATAAGTACCTCGGCGTTTACATTACCAACAATCTATCTTGGCACACGCATGTTACCTACATCTGTAATAACGCTAACCGAACGCTAGGATACTTACGCCGCAACTTTTCTCGCGCTCCACTGTCCCTCAAAATTCTATTATACCGATCACTAATTCGCCCAAAGCTTGAGTACGCGTCCGCTATATGGGATCCCGTGCAGCAAAATTTAATTAACGCGTTAGAATCTGTTCAGAACCGCTCAGTTCGGTTCATTTGTTCTAATTATTCCCGTACTGCTAGCATATCAGAAATGAAATCTAACCTTGACCTACCCAATTTAACTGTCCGGAGGAAACTGGCGCGACTGCATTTTTTTCATAAGATATTTTTTCACAATCCATCAATGAAGCGAGACCTCATTTCACAACCGTCATACCACTCATCGCGCATTGATCATCAGCATAAGGTTGCCATTCCGTTTTGCCACACCAAATTCTTCAGCAGCCTTCTTACCGAAAACAGCCGCCGATTGGAACCACCTTCCCTCTTCCGTTGTAACAATAACAGACCCTTTGTTATTCAAGACTGCAATTTCTCAGCAATGCTTGTAACTATACGCAGTTTCCATTATCTATCTTTGTCTTGTATGTGCTTGAATTCTTATACATTTTTAGTTGACTTATGTTGCCTTCCCAATTTGCGCATCTGACACTTGTTTCTTTATTTTGTCTTTTTTTCTTGTGTGTTATAAATGTTGTACCCACCCCCTCTGTAATGCCCTACGGGCCCTGAGGGTATTCTAATAAATAATAAATAAATAAATACGTGACTTGTTTTTTTCTGACTGCCATGCAACGACAGGATGACTACCCCCAAATGTCCACTCTGCAAGCACGTTGAAACATCTGAACGTCCACTACAACAGGTCATCTCGAACCTCACAGATGCATTGCTGTATTTGTGAACGTTTTGCCACGCATATCGTGTAGGGGTGCTTTAGATTGGCCTCAAGCATGGAATCTACACTTCAATAATGTTGAAACTGTAAAACTATTAGTTAGATAGTGTAGCACTGCTGAGCTCAACAACACAGGTTTGATCCCAACAATATTGGCCATATTTCTATGGAGCTGAACTGCTAAGACGCTTGTGTGCATAAGGGTTTGTTCGATTAGCCTGCACCACATGATCCAATTTACAAAGTGCTGCACCTCACCATTTCGTTTCAGTGGTGCAGCAATGACAGTCTCTAAACCGTGCTATTCATTTCAAAAAGTGCAGAAGAGGTACAGCACTAAAACTAGCTCACATTTTTCCTGTACCTCCTACTTTGAGGGTCCTGGTTTGGTGCAGCCGCACCTACAGCTTAACAAACAACATAGCATTAGACGTATGCGCCGTACCCGCCTTTACAAACACGGAATGTTCGGCCCAGATGTTTGCACCTCAATAAATTAATTGAACAAAAATAAGGATTCCACCTTGTCGGCACCTTGTCATTCACTTGTGATGCCGAACTGCTGAACTCGTTCTGCACAAGTTCTTAACTTCTCGTGCACAGCTGTGAACCAGTTCCCATTGGTGCAGGTGAGCTGAACTGACCCTTAAGAGATGGAAGCTCGAAAATATGAAAATTTGCGAACACGAGGTGTCAGACCAAATGTTTCGACAAGTAGTGTTATCTCTTGTGAGGCTATAATGTCTTTTGTTTGAATCCCTGGAAGCCAGAATCAACATGAATTTGACCACCACTGTACAACTCATAATCACTTTATAGTTGGCATGTGAATCACCAGAAATAATTAATTGCCTTACAAAATGCACACCCCCACCGTGAGGGGAATTAACAGGCTTTCCGACATTTAGTTGTGTCTTGTGACAGTTTACGAACTGCACTCAGAACAGTTTTGTCTCAATTGACTGTGTTTAGCTCATACATTTAGTTGTGTATTGTGACAGTTTACGAACTACACTCAGAACAGTTTTGTCTCAATTGACTGTGTTTAGCTCATAAAAGTTTACAAAAAAGATGCGCCAAAGCTCATGAGGCTGCACTCAATTGCTTTAGCTTTGCACGTGTGTTTGATGAGCTCCTAGAATAATCAATCATAAATGTGATGAGCACTTGCTGCACAGCTTCATCAAAGACGTGAATGCTGTCGTGAAGAGCAAGACCGGGTTCATTGGATGTGGTACTGTTCTTTTTTTACATATAGCAGAGAAACATCACCGATTTCCTTGAGCATATCCGCTTCTGTTTAAATTAAGTTGCCGTAGCTATAGTGTTTACGTAGTGAAATTTTGTGCACTACCGTCATAAAGAAATCTAGGAAATCACACAGGTAGTTAAACCATACATGATCATGACTTATCCACCGCCACACTGCAAGATAGTACGCTTGTCAAGTCCTAACCTCTAAAAGTAGCCGGAAGAAAACAACTTAAGCTTTCCAGAGCATACCAGAATGCTTGGTTTTGATGAAAATCGTCCAGTGTTCATCAATGAGCACTTGACAAGGCAAGGCAAACAGTTACTGAGTGCTGCGAAACAAAAGAGAAATGAGGTTGGTTGGAAATACGTGTGGACCACTGGATGGAAAGTAATGGCCAGACGTAATGAAACATTCCCTGTTCTGCATATTTTTAGCATTGATGACATCAGCAAGATGGTTGCCTAATCTTATTCACTCAAAGCATGTTTTTACTTTTTCAGTATAGTCATGACTTCAATCGATAAATGCCTTTATCATGATTACATTTCCTTTAGAAATATATCTGCCGCGTTTGAAAAACATATTTCAGTCCTTCATTTAAACGCCCAAAGTTTAAAAAATAAGCAAGATAAAGTTGAAGAGTTGCTCCAACAGACCGAAACCAATCTCGATGTGCTTCTTTTTACTGAAACGTGGCTTTCTGATAAGTATTATGCCTTCCGGCTCGATAACTACAGATCTCACGGGCTAAACCGCACCTACGCTCGGGGTGGCGGCTTGGCTGTCTATGTACGAAATGATCTGAATTCAGAGATAATTTCGGATTTCTCGCTGAATAATCAAATCATTGAATGCATCACTATTGGTCTTACAACAGTAACACTTTCAGTACTATACAGGCCACCTTGCGGAAACAAAAAGGATTTCTTTTCCTATATGAATAAACTTCTATCTTACCTCAGCGAAACAGGCAAAATGTTCGCCGTACTAGGTGATACGAACATAGATATGATGGCCGAAAATGCAACAACTGGAGAATATAAGCAGTTGATATACTCTTACGCATGCTCGAATATGATAACCCTGCCAACACGAGTGACCGCTTTTAGTGCCACCCTGTTGAATGTTTGTATAACGAATGTACATGCTCCTACTGTGACTGCTGGTGTCATTTCCGTCAACATAAGTGATCATCTTCCAGTTTCCTGTTTTCTGCCCTGCTCCAAGAAATTCAAGCGTAGCACCTTTTCCTATCATCTCATTGATGGAACGACGATATCCCTATTTCGCTCACTTATTAGCGAAATAAGCTGAGAATCTGAACTGCTTGAAAGTGACACAAATAAGGCATACAATTCATTTTTCGATAAAATGATTGCTGGTTACGATAAAGCCTTTCCGCAACATAGTGTAACAAAACGATCTAAAAAAATTAGGAAACCATGGGTTGATGCTGCGCTTCTCACAAAAATTAAAAGAAACAATCCAATGTACCACACATTCATTAAAACACGGAATATTAATCAATTAGCCGAATTTAAGACTTATCGTAATCAAGTAAATTCAGAGCTAAGAAAAGCGAAGGAAAAATATTACGAAAGGGTTTTCTCGCGTATATATACGAATCCAAAAAAAAATTTGGCAAGAAATTAAGAAGTTGTTTAGAGCGAATGCTACTTGTGAAAACGTACGAATATCTTCGGTAAATGGTGCTCTCACAGACGGTGAAGCTGCCAGTGCCCTAAATATTCACTTTGTTGAGTGCTGTAACAGCAATTCCTTTGAAAATCCCGAGTATGTAAGACTCGCTGTAACGAAACAATCTGTGCCAAATTCTTTTGTATTATTTCCTACGACTGCAGGTGAAGTTGAAAAGGTAATCAGTAGTTTTAAATGCAATGCAGCTGCAGGATTTGACGGTATACTGGCATCTCCCATAAAATATGTATCGGATATCATATCTACAGTTTTAGCCCATATTAACAATAGAATGATCGAATGCGGAATTTTTCCAAGCAAACTTAAAATAGCCCGTGTCTCTGCAATTCACAAAGAGGGTGCAGACAATTTTGTAAACAATTTCCGACCTATTTCAATACTACCACTCTTCTCAAAACTTTTTGAGGCTGTTATCAATTCACGATTGGAACGTTTTTCAAATAAGTGTGCTATAATTAGTACATCTCAGTATGGATTTCGGAAAAATAAATCATGTGAGGATACACTCCTCAAAATAAAACATCAAATACTACAAAACATTGAAAATAGTTTTTACACGGTCGGTTTATTCCTTGACCTCCGTAAAGCATTCGACAGTGTGAATCATGAAATACTGTTATCTAAACTTCATAGTTATGGGATACGCGGTACAACGTTAGATCTCATGCGAAGCTACCTAACGGATCGTTTTCAGTATGTTTCACTTAATCAGGTGACCTCTCCATATCTTAGAGTACAGACTGGCGTACCGCAGGGATCCATACTTGGCCCGGTATTAATTTACATATACATCAATGACCTCCCAAGCATTTCAACTACACCGAACATAGTCATGTATGCGGATGACACTAATCTTTTCTTTTCAAATTCATCCCTATAACATATTGAAAAAGAAATTAATGATTATTCAGATTTATTATCTGACTTAGTGAAGTTGAACAAACTTCAATTAAATGTCAGCAAAACTAAGTATATAATATTTAAACCGATAAATAAGCCAATTCCTGTCAAAATTAATGTTTTATTTAAAGGAGAGCAGATAGAACAGGTAACAACGCAAAATTTTTTGGGGTTATGGTTTCAAGAAAACCTTTCTTGGGACAATCATATCAATAAACTCAGCAGCGACCTCAGTAAAAGTAGTAGGCTCTATGTATAAAATTAGTAGTCTTATACCACTAACACTAAAGAAGGCAATGTACTGCGCCCTCTTTCACTCAAAACTTAGCTATTGTGCATTAGTATGGGGAACAACAGCTGCAAAAAAAATTACGAAAAATCAATACAGCTCCAAAAAAGGGCAATGCGAATTTTCGAAAACTATCACGGTAGACCGCGAGATTTACCCACACACAATCTTTTTGAGAAACACTTGTTAATCAGAGCAAATCTAATCTACTATCATAGATTACTTTTGCACATAACAAAGCGCAGTCTCCATGTTAGTAGCCTGCCAGTTTCTCTCCCTCGATATGAATTACGCCACCAAACGAGAATGCCACCACTTATGCGAACTAACTACGGGCGTCAGGACCTTGAGTATCAAGTACCCCGGCTATTGAACATTGTTGAACATCATATAGATTTTCATGCACCCCGCTTTAAAAAATTTATAAAGTACTTTCTGTTACATTCCACGATAACTTATCAATAAAATATAGCTGTCTAATTTTCTACGTGTACCGCATATACAGTTTGTGCTACAATCTGAAAGTTCACAATTTAATGCGTATACGTATATATTCTTGGAGTGTCTGTATGATATGTTTGTTTTCATGAAGAGCTTTCATGTATGATGTCTACCTGTAATGCTTTATTTGCAGTGACAATTATGCACATGCATGTTTTGATTTTTTCTGGTTGCTTTATTATTTGTATACTTGCATCGCATGCAAACACGTACACGCATGCCGAATGCGCATGGGAGTAGGAGCCTCTGTCAGGCAATACGGCCTTTATCTCTTACTCCTTTTTCTGTATCAGAAAGAAATAAAATAAACTTCAAACTTCAAGTCAAGTATACTGAAAAAGTACACAAAATAACAAGTGTGTAATAAATGTGACCTTCATTGATCCAGTATCTGAACAGATTCACATCATGTACCGTCAATTGATTTCAGGAGTGCTTGCTTGCAAGAGAGTGCTCAAGTTCTATTGATATGTCTATGCAAAAAAGAGATTGTGCCCAAAGCAGAGCTAATAGTGTACTGTAAGAGCACCAAAAAAGATGTAAAAACAGGAAAATTGTACAATGCATGCCTAAAGCTTATTGGACATCGCATACGGATCGTTTCAATAGGGATCAACTACTTCCCATTTGCACGTGCGTTCCCCTGTGGTCACCTCAATTTTCACGGAAAAGGGATGTGCAGTATTAAGTACTGCGGCTGAGTCCCACGCTACGTTTTCCTCAACTAATTCTAGAATGTGACGTTTCAATTGCTCGTGATTGCCGCCGCTGCTGTCCATCAAAATAACAACACTCTTAGGCTTACGGCAGCCGATCGCAATGTGACCAGCCTCTTGGCAACGGTTGCATACGACCACCCTTCTAGCTTTTATCGCCTTTTCCTTCTTTGTAGCCGCGGACTTTGCAGGACTATCTTTCACTTTCTCGCGAGAGATGCTATCCCGTTATTTGGGTTAATTGATGCGCGATAAAGTGCTAAAGCCAATCGTCTTTTCTCATTTATCCTGTCTTCTTCAGCCCATCTTTTGTTCTTTCCAACCTCTTCCCAGCTTTCCTCAATTTCGTCATCCTCCGCCCCGCATTCCTGAATAGCCTTAGTCAGCTGTGACTCTCTCTCTCTCTCTTCTCTCCTAACCTTAATTCCCAGATCCTCACAATTTAGCAAGAGGTCTGGTTTCTCTGGCCTCGTTACCCAATTCATGGCATTCACGAGTGAGGACTTTCTTACCCGCCGTGACGTTGGGTAGCGAACAAGCGAAGCCTACACGCACAGTAATACTACTACGTACCAGTTTTATTACATGAAAGCTAAATTTTGGCGAATAGCTGTGACGTACGGTAGCAGTACAACGAAGCCTATACGTACTGAATATTACACACAGATTTAGAAAACTTCAAAAGCTAAAGCCTGGCAAAACTCAAAGAAAGTCAAGCACTCACTATATTGTTGAGGTCCAAGTCAAGCATTGGACATCCCGTCGCTGCCAACCAGTTGATGTAATCAGGGGTCTGCCTAGAGAACCGGAGCCAGCCAGAGCCTCGGGGAGATGTCGAGGAGAGAAGCCCGGAGCAGTTACCAGTAACTTTTAATTACATTGTATACAAGTAGCGTGTTGCTACACGATGGTGTTAGCATCATGGAAGCTCTCAACGGAAACATGATGGCAGCTTCTGCGAGCTTCTCAGAGCCTGTCGGGAGCACCTCGTCGCTCGCATTTTATGTCCTGGCCTTCCCACGATTCCCTGCAGGAAAAACAATGGAGGCCACGACAGTCCAATGAAGTTTGTCATCTTCACCTCCGCCTTTGCAAGGGGGAGGTGAAACGCCACCTCCTTTTCAACCCACTAACGGGGGAAAAGGCACGCCCAGTTCAGCTTATGGCGAGGGTGAAAACACTGCACACTGCGCACGTTACAGCTCAGCATGAAGACGTTGAGTCTTACGTGAAAGTCAATTTCGCAGTCTCTTGCAGTGATGGGCATGCGGCACCAGGCAGACCACAAATTGTGAAAACAGTGGCATCAAGGCGACAAGGAGAACGTGGGAAATGCATCCGCAGACAGTTCTCAAACGCTGAGCTCTTTGCCCGGGGCACATTGACGGCATAAGAAGCCGCCTTGACGGCCAACAACTCTTCCTAATCTGTCAGTGAGTCAGGCGTGACCAAAGGGTTTTACGAGAGGCACCTGGGATAACTTGAAGAACGATTTCTCTGTTGTCGCCGCTCTTGGTACATCTCTGGGAGCGCTGACTCGGAAGAAATCAGACTAGTCTCAGCCACAATGTCTTATGCGACAAAGCGACGTTAAGCCAGGCAGGTCGGTCATAACAGTAGTTCCCGTTCAATGAGTTCTCCTTGTTTGGATTTGATTGATATGTGGGGTTTAACGTCCCAAAACTACAATATGGTTATGGGAGACGCCACAGTGGAAGGCTCCGGAACTTTCGATCACCTGGGGTTCTTTAACGTGCACCCAAATCTCAGCACACAGGCCTACAACATTTACGCCTCCACCAGAAATGCAGCCGCCTCAGCCGGGATTCCAACCCGCGACCTGCGGGTCAGCAGCCGAGTACCTTAGCCACTAGACCACCACGATGGGGCAAGTTTTCCTTGTTTGAAGAAAGAGGGGTTGAAGCGAAGTCCACTAACTCCCTCTAATTTGACCTCTAATCCTTGTAGGTACATCATGAATAATCACTAAGAGAGACAGAGGACACCCCTGCCCTAGCCCCCGTTTTACCTCTGTGGGCTTGGATACCTGTTTTCCCACTTCATAACTACCTTATTACTTTTATAGAAATTCTTTGAAAGATTAGTTACTCCATCTTCCACGCCTAGTGTGTCAAGTATTCCCCACAAGTCCTCTTTAACCACGCTATCATACGCTCCCTTCGGCATGGATGGATGGATGGATAGATCGATGTGGCTGTACCCTTTAGATCGGTTGGCGGCTAATGCCACCTAGCCGTAATGCTTTGTGAACCAACAACTAGATTGATCTTTTTTTTCCTTTAAATAGTGAAGTTGAGGACTGCTACTTTGCAGTGAAGGGTCTAATCTTCACTCGTGCCTTGACTTTAGCTACCAGCCAGATAACCTGCTTCTAGTTAATTCTACCCTCTTAATGTCTATTTTTCCTTCCCTGTCCCTAAACCCCACTGCTTTGAAAACCTCTGCGCCATCATCCTGAACGATAAGGTGAAGCTCTTTACAGAACATAAACAAGTGTTCGGCAGTTTCCTCCTCCTCTCCACATGCACTCTATGCCGTGCATACCCCTTCGTATTTGGCCCGATATGTCTTGGATCGCAATACTCCCGTCCTGGCCTCAAACAGTAGAGAAGTACACTGAGTATTATCATAGCTCCTATGCTTGCCAATTTCCTCCTTAAAAGTTCAATAGATCTCTAGTGCGGACTTTTTATTCAAGCCGATTCTCCACATGTTGGTCTCCGTTTCCTTCACCTTCTTCTCAAACGATAGTTGTTTTATGTTTGGCTCCCTACTGTTTTCTAAGTATTTGCCTGTCAGTTTTCTGGTTCGCTTCCTCCATTTTGTATCGACATTCTTTATGTATAAGTAGCAGAAAACCTTCCTATCCCAACGCTCCAACCAGACTTTCTCTCAATCGCTTCTAAAATTTTATCCCGCTGCTAGCTCCCCTGCCCTCAAATGATGTCAATCTCAAATCACCTCGTACTCCCTTATTTGGTGTATTCCCGTGAGCTCCTAAACCAAGCCTAACTATTCCACGTCGCTTAATTTTTTATCTTGCTTGAACGTCTCATCTCATGCACAAGACCGTATTGACGAATGTAAGACCAGGAGCCATGACCCCTTTCCACATTGCTGTCACAACATCATACCTATTGTAATTCCACAGTGTCCTTATCACTGCTGCATTCCTGTTACCTTTAGTCGTTACGTATATTTAGTCTTCCCTTAGGTACTCGGCGCGATCGCTTATCCATACGCCCAAATATTTGTATTTATCAGCTATTTCTAGTGTGACCTCCTGTATCCTAATCTTACTACTGTCATTATCAATAAAAATTATGACTGCTGATTTTTCCTTACTGAATCTGAAATCTAACTAATCTTCCTCATTACCGCAGATGTTCATCAATCAGTGAAAATCTTCCTTGTTGTCAGCCATTAGCACTATATCATCTGCATACACCAATGCTGGCAGTGCCTGTTTAATGAGTTTTCTTTGTTTGATGGAAGGGAGGTTAAAGCCAGGCCCACTACGCTCTAATTTGGCCTTTAATCCTCGTAAGTACATCATGAATTACAAGGGTGACAGAAGACACCCCTGCCTAAGCCCCCGTTTTACCTCTGTGGGCTTCAATTCCTGTTTTTCCACTTTAAAACTACCTTGTTACTTCTATAGATATCCTTTAAAAGATTAGACACTCCATCTTTCACACCTAGTGTGTCCAGTATTCCCCACAAGTCCTCCTTAACCAAGCTATCGTACGCTCCCTTGATATTCAAAAATGCTAGCCATAGGGGCCTGTGTTCCTTTTCTGCTATTTCGATGCTTTGCTTCAGTGAGAACAGATTGTCTTCCAACCTCCTGTGTTTCTGAAACCCATTCTCCAGTTCCCCCAGCACCCCCTCATCCTCTATCCATGCCTGCAGTCTTTCCTTTATAATCTGCATCGCCAGCCTGTAGACCACTGATGTCACTGTTACAGGACGGTAGTTGTTTATGTCAGCTTTGTCCCCCATCCCTTTATAGATTGTGCTCATCCTGCTAAGTTTCTATCCACTGAGGATTTGACCATCGATTATTGTTTTGCTCACCGCCTCTCTCAAAGTCTGCTTAGACTTCGGACCCAATGTCTTTATCTGCATAATTGGAATGCTATCTGGGTCTATCGATGTACTACTAGAAAACCTCTTCTCAGCCCTTTCCCACTCTCGTTGTGAAAATGGAGCCATTTTTGCCACTTGATCCATCCTTGTATATTGTGGGACACAAGGCACTTTTTCTTGAAATTTTTCTGTCCTTCTTGTTCTTATATATTTCCACCTAGATTTGTGAGCCGGCAAGCCCTAGCGAGCCGAAAGGTAAAAGAGAACAAAGAAGAAGTGTGGGTTAGCGCTTCGTTAGCGAACGCAAGTGGTTAGGCGGTTCTCGGTGCGGGTTGAGTGGCTAAGTACCGGATGGTTTTTATTTCTTGCCTGGTATTTGGTGTGTTTTTCATTATTTCATGCAGGATAATTTTTGTTTCCTTGATCTAGACTTAAGGCTGTACTGATGTCGAGGAATTCTCCGGGTCAGGAGCGTTCCCTATGGACGGCCTCGCTACACAATGATGACTTACCTCTCGATTTGTTTCTCCGCAGTGGCGTGAGCAGTATTCCCGTCGCTCTGGTACCTTTAGGTGAAAATTTCATCAAGCTGAATAACCTTAAGGCGACACAAGAACATCTCCATGCCATGACCCCGAACTACCAGAGCATAACCGACGTACGGCAGTTTGGTCGCGGTGGCATTGTATGTCGGACACCAGATCAGCAATGTGTAAGATCTTCTTAAGTGTTCTTCCTTTTCTTCGATCCCGGTAAGTCTGTATATACCACCACATCTCGCATGCCCTAAAGGCATTGTGCATGGGGTTGACGCACAACTAAGCCCTGCGGAGACGCTCGAGAAGCTGTCGGTGGCAGGTGTGGTTGCAGTTTACCGGTGCAATAGACTCGTTGACAACAAACGACATCCCACAAAGTCAGTGATTGCGACTTTTGCAGGTACGTCGTGTCCGTCAGAAATTAAAGCATGGTCATTAGTATTTCGAGTAGATCAGTTAGCGTCCCAGCCATTGCAATGTCAGAACTGCTGGAGCTCTCGTGGCTGCAAATCATAGCTCTCGTGGCTCTCGTGGACATAGCTCTCGTGGCTGCAAATCGGAGGGTCGATATCGTAGATGTGGTGAACGCCACTCAGATCAAGATTGCAAGGCCAAAGATGACTTGTGTTGCTTGTACGGCGGAGATCATGCAGCTGATTTCACAGAGTGCCCAATGCGCCATGAAGAAGTACAAATACTAGAAATCCTAGACAAAAAGAGATGCTCTAGAAAGGAAGCCATGGCAGTTGTTAAGGAGAGAGCCCATGGCTATGCTGGCGTTACAGCACGTCATTTATGTCAGGATACTAATATCGTGCAGGCAGTTGAGGTTGCGGTAGGAAGAGCTATGGCTACAGTTATGAACCAATTGGTAGCTAGAATCTCCGAATGTATAGCACAAGTTTTCAGTTATCAAATTACTAAACTGTTAATTCCAACTGCTTTGGGTAATCCTGACCCCAATAAAATACCGAACACGAGTGATGCTACTGCAGTATGTAGTGATGGGCTGAATAAGGCGAATAACATCCAGGGCTCCTCAGAGTGATAACAAACGTTGAACGAGATCGAGTGTTAGACTTAAATGTGTCTACTGATGTCGAGCTTGATGCTCGGGCACAGAAACGCAGCCAGTCCCCATTGAACTACGACGTCTCCATTTCCCTTCCGTCAAATCCCAAAAAGACGCTATCTAGTAAACTACTTAGAGAAAGTATTTTGGAGAAAGCTGTCTCCGCACCAATTCTTACACCAAAATAGCGTCCCTAAGAGTTCTGCAGTGGAATTGTCGTTCCCTATTTGCTGCTCTTACTGATTTACATTTCCTGTTTGATAAACTAAATCCCCATTCAATCTTACTTCAAGAATCTTGGATTGCTCATGATACTGATATTCATTTTAAAATTACCTTTTGTTCAGACTAGACTGCCCTACGAGAGGTGGCGGAATAGTGACAATGATTTCGAGCAAACTTTGCCACAAAGCCAAACTGATGTTAAACTTCCTCTCTCCGGCATACGAAATATTAGTTGTAGGCTTAATTCTCCAGAGCGGGCAGGTTTTGTCAGTAGTAAATGCTTACTTTCCTTCAGGCGTACATGACACTCGGCCATTAGATACCTTAATAACCACGAGTGGAGAAAACGTTTTATTAGCAGGTGATTTCAACTCCCACCATGTCACATGGGGAGTTAAAACTGATAAGTGCGGCAGCCGGTTGTGGAATTGGGCCCAAGATAATCATTTTTCATGTCAGAATTCGGGAAGCCTAACATACGTATGCAGTCATACTTCTTCAGCGCTAGATTTACCTTTTACAAGCTCCAACCTTGATGTTTAATCTTGGTCAGTCGTTGATTGTGCAACAAACATTGAACACTTACCGATTACTTTCGAAATAGAAAGTCAGATAGCCTCATCAATCTCTATTACTCGTACGCATATTAACTACTCAAAATTGAAGGATTCCTTCCTTTCTTCACTGTCTTCGTTGTCAGATAATGGCTCGATGACAAAGACTCGGAGCTTATATTCTTTATTAAAGAATTCCCGTGAGAAATCTGAATTCATTGTGTCGTCAGCGAATCATAACTCGAATTCTCCTTGGTGGAATGACGATTGCTCGAGAGACTATAGACGCAGAAAGGCAGCGTGGAAAAAGCTTTTGTACAATCAGTGCTCTTAAAATTGCAAAGACTACCAGTTCATTGCAGGTGTTTTTAAACGTACAGTTGCCAAGTCAAAAGAAGATTACGAAAGGAGGAATGTACGAGAGGAGAAAAAAGCGTTATTTAGATTCCTACGTAGAAAGAAAATGATTCCGCAATCAATAAATACAGACTCTATCATTTTGTCGGCTGAAGAAACAAAACCTTCATTAGAAGTGATTGGTAAGGGATTAGAGCAACGTTTTTTCCGCCAACTATTACCACCTCCTTTACCGGCGCGAAGGGACGAGGACTTCACAGACGTTTCCAGGCATGAATTATCGCAAGTGTTAACTAACTCGCCATCAGCGGCTCCGGGCCCTGACGGTGTTACCTCGTTCATGTTGAAACTGATACATAAAGAGTGCCAAGAATACCTAGTAAATATAATCAACTATTCTTTAAGTACGGCATGGCTCCCATTTGAGATTCTCTAAAAGTAACATTATTATTGCCGGAGATTTCAACCTTCCAAATATTATCTGGCCCTCTTTATCTTCCCCCTCTTCCGATGACCACTTGGTTTTCGACATTATGCTTGCATGCAGTCTTAACCAAGCCGTAAACATTCCTACGCGAGTACAAAGAAATTCTTCTTCAATTCTTGACCTTGTGTTTTACAGTGCCACCTTGTCTGAAACAGATGTTGCAGTGGTAGACGGTTTCTCTGATCATAAAATTGTAATTTTTACGTGTCAACCGGGTGGACGATTAGGGCATAATTCCGACAAAAAAACTGTAAAAGACTTCAGTAGGTCTAACGACGAAAGTGTTCTCGATTATTTAGACTTTGAACTCGACAACTTCGCCGATAACGATGTTAACTTACTATGGGACAAGTTCCAAACAATTTGCCATTTCTGCATCGATAACTTTATTCCCGTGAAAACGAAGAAGGTGCGCCGCGCAAACCCGTGGATCAATCGCGATATTATTCATTTAGTACGCAAGATCAAAAGGTTGAAAAAACGTGAGGTAAACAATTCGTTATCCAGAACCCTGCGCCAAACACTAGTGGATAAAATTCGTGCGAGTAATCAATTTTTCTATTCCACCACCTTGCCTAATTTTATTAAAACTAATCCTTCAAAATTTTGGCGTCACCTAAATGCGAGAGGGCGTGACGACATTATTAGCGTAATAATAGAAAATCAAACTATAATCCATAAACAGCTGATTGCGAATGAATTTAAATGTTTCTTTCAATCCGTTTATTCTGATTCAGTGCCTTGTATTGATATTGGAGAGATACGTAATGCAACCGGACCGAACTCTGACTTTATCAGTTATGAAGGAATAGTTGCAATGTTACTTAATCTTAAATTGAAATTCTCTGTAGGCTCTGATAAGATTCCAAACATGTTTGTCTATCGGTATGCCGAATTCATAGCTAAATTTCTAGTTGTTATATTCCGTCTTTCCTTTACTGAAGGTGTTGTCCCCGCCAAGTGGCGTATTGCACGTACAGTTCCTGTTTTTAAAACTGGCGATCGAGCCATCGTTACTAACTATCGCCCTATTTCGCTTCTCAATTCATGCAGCAAACTCATGGAGCATATTATTTCCAGCTATCTGGTCGACTTTTTAAATTCCCGCAATATTTTAACACTCTTCCAGTATGGTTTCCGTAAGGGCCTATCTACTATCACTCAACTCGTTTCTATTGTGCATACCTTTTCTTCAGTTCTCGACAAGCCCGGCCAAGTTGACGCAGTATTCCTAGATCTAAGCAAAGCATTCGACAGGGTTTCGCATTCAGGTCTTCTCTATAAACTTAATACACTTAATGTCCCGCATCTTCTAATAAAGTGGATTGCCTCATACCTCGAACATAGAAAACAATTTGTTGATGTCAGTGGTCACGTTTCAGATCTTGGATCAGTTAACTCCGCAGTGCCTCAGGGAAGTGTCCTGGGGCCTTTATTATTTCTGGTATATATAAACGACATAACCTCTTGTGTGCACGAAAGCGTTGCTATTCGTTTATTTGCGGACGACTGTCTTCTGTACAGAGCTGTTGAATCAACTAATGACCAAATTACCCTCAACGACAGCCTGAATTTAATATCTAATTGGTGCGACATTTGGGGAATGAAGCTTAACCAAACTAAAACGGTGTACATGAGCATAACTAATAAAAAATGTCCTCTTATGTTCAATTACTCTGTAAAGGGAGTCGAAATTTCTCAAACCGATAGCTTTAAATATCTCGGCTTAACATTTACAAATAATCTAACCTGGTCAATGCACATCGACAAAATCTGTGCATCAACTCGGCGTAAGCTCGGCCTCTTACGTCACAAACTAAAAAAATCCCCCTCCCATGTTAAACTTCTTGCATATAACACGCTAATCAGGCCTCGTCTTGAATACGCGTGTATCGTTTGGGACCCGTACACCAAAAAAGACATTAACAAACTTGAACAAATTCAGAGGCTGGCTGTACGGTTCATATATAATCGTTACCGCCGGCATGACTCGCCTACCTCTTTAATGCAAACAAACAACATCATGACCTTACAGAGCCGCCGTAAAATAACAAGACTAAAATTTCTTTATCAGCTTTGGAACCGTAAATTTGCACTCGACCCCGCTCCTTATCTAAACCTTTTGCCCCATAGACCCACCTGGAACTTTCACCCTTTTAAATTTAACTCGATTTTTGCACGCACAAACAAATTCAAACATTCCTTTTTCCCGCGCACCATAAGTGATTGGAATGCCTTACCATCTGAAACCTTCTTATCAAATAATGTTCTTCAGTTGTTTAACCAGCTCGCAGAATAAATTTGTAACGGTGCCTTTATCCTGTGATTGGTTTCCCATATCTAGTTGTGTAAAATCTGAGCTACGCTACTGTTATGATCATTGCTGCCTTGCTTCGTTTTTTTTTTTCCTGTTTTTTACCTTCTTATGTGCCATATGTCTGAAATTTGCACTGATTAGTTTTCTCCTGTTCTCTGGTGTTTTCTTCGATGGTTCATTGCTTATTTCTTCTTGCTCTCAATTTGTATTTCTTTTTTTGTTTAAATCTGGTTTTCATCATTGATATACAAACAAACCACTCCTGCTTGGGCCGCCCTAGGCCTGCAGTATTGTATAAATAAAATAAAAAATAAAATAAATAAATAGCAAAAGTAATACCAATACTGAAAGCTCCGGGTAAAGGATACGTTTTGGATAACATTAGGCCAATTGCGTTAACCTCAAACTTTGTAAAGGTAATTGAGGGAATCCTGAACGTTCGAATAACAAATTTCATCAATAAGAGAGAAATTCTGAATACATCCCAAATTGGCTTCAGATCCGGATGCTCCATATGGCAGGCCCATATATACCTTGAAAGTCGCATAAAGTTAGCTAAGCGGGAAGGAAAATATGCTGCGCTCGTCACTCTCGATATATCAAAAGCGTACGACAGCGTTAAGCGGGAAGGAAAATATGCTGCGCTCGTCACTCTCGATATAGCAAAAGCGTACGACAGCGTTGAGCATATAGTGTTAATCAACCAGCTGCACAACCTTAACATCTCAAACTATATACAATCATGGATAGCTGAATTTTTACGCAATAGAACGTTTTATTGTTACAAAAACGGCATCTCGTCTTCTAAATATGTGCAAACAAGAGGTGTCCCGCAAGGGGCCGTCCTTCCCCGGTGTTGTTCAATATCTTGATGAGCTCTGTACCTCGGCACCAAAACGTCCACACTTATGTATATGCGGACGACATTGCATTCTTTTCAGCAGCACAGGGCATTCATAGGCTATTTAAAATATTACAGACATACCTATCGGCCATAGAAATGTGGCTTAATAGCTTACATCTGTATTTAAATGTCAAGAAATGTTCTGTTTTAACATTTCCACTCAAAGACCCTTTTCACATTTTGCTCTCCTATCACCTGGATCATATGCCTCAAGTAGTGAATGTGAAATATCTGGGGGTGACCTATGACCAATCGATGTCTTGGAAGACACACATTGAAAACATTGCAACAAAGGGAGGTCGTGCGATGGGAATATTAAGCACAATTAGTAATAGTCACTTGGGTATGCGGAGAAATACTCTTATCTCGGTGTATTGTATGTACATTCGCCCGGTGCTTGAGTTTGGGTGTGTGTTATACGCGGGGGCACCTGCCTACAAGATACATCCTCTGGTAGTCATTGAGAGACAAGCCTTGAGACTATGCTTAGGTCTCCCCAAGTTTGTTTCAATCAAGATCTTGTATCTTGGAGCTGGGGTTCTCTCACTTGAGACCCGTTTTAAATTGCTAGCTACACAGGCATTTCTTAGGCTCTATGAATCGCCGGTAAGGCGCTTAGAAACAGTTTTTATTGACCGTCCTGACTTGCTTTTTTGGACAATACTGGCCGAGATCTCGTATACCACAAATTGTGGTTATACAGCGCTTTCTAGATGATTTAGATGTTCAAATTGATGTTGTTCCTTTAATCAATACCAATAATAATGCTATTAAATTACAGTTTGATGATATATTTCCGAAAAAAATTCAAAATTGATGCCGCTCAGTTTTTTTTTTTTAGAAGCTATATTAAGTGATTACCTGGAACATACGCCAATACAAGCAGTCATAGCAACTGATGCGTCACAAAAGAAGAAAAAATGCCCCGCCGCGGTGGTCTAGTGGCTAAGGTACTCGGCTGCTGACCCGCAGGTCGCGGGTTCAATTCCCGGCTGCGGCGGCTGCATTTCCGATGGAGGCGGAAATGTTGTAGGCCCGTGTGCTCAGATTTGGGTGCACGTTAAAGAACCCCAGGTGGTCGAAATTTCCGGAGCCCTCCACTACGGCGTCTCTCATAATCATATGGTGGTTTTGGGACGTTAAACCCCACAAATGAATGAATGAATGAAATGAACAAAAGAAGAAAAATGTGGAATTGGTATTTTTTTCTCCTGCCCTAGACTGGTCCTTTTCGCTTCGCCTTCCCGCTTATGTGTCCATATTTGAAGCAGAATTTTTAGCGATAATTTTATCTCTCCGTAAAATAACTGCTTCAGTAAGAACCGCAATAATTTTAACAGATTCACTATCAGTATGTGCCGCCCTTACTGCAGATGAGAACTTGCATGCTCAGAATGCTTTCAAAGCATCAGTTTCCTCGCATCTCAATCTGATCAAACTGGTCTGGGTTCCTGGACATAAGGGCATTTATATGAATGAAATGGCAGATGCGTTGGCCAAGTCATCTTTAAATGGGCCTGTTATTGATGTATTACCGGCATCGAAATTTTTGATAGGCGCTAGATTAAGACGGAAACTACTGTTAGAGGACTTTTCTACACATTCACTAACAGCCACACCAGAATTCAAGCACTTGTATGCCATTGGAATAGTAAAATATGTCAAACGCGAGGAACGGAAGTCGCAATCACTAGACTGCGCTGTCCAATTCCACAGCTGAATTTATATTTACACAGAGCTGGTCTGGCAGCCTCCCCTCATTGTCCTGTTTGTGGAGTAAATGAGTCAACTGAACATTATCTCATTTATTGTAATAGATTCTCTGCCTTACGTAAAAACACTTTAGGAGCCGTTTGCAACCTTCTTGGAATAGATTTAGATGCTCAAAATGTGCTTTCTTTCGGGGCTTTGTGTCTAGGCCACAACGACGGGAAGATGATTGACGCATTGCAGGAGTTCGTCAAAAGTTCTAAGAGGTTTAAGTGTTGAAATTATTGTTCGGTAGATTTTGAAATTTCCAAATTCATAATAAATCGAATACGACGCTTCATTGCATTACAATACAGATTATTTACAATTCAACCATCAAATTTGTCTTGTTGCATCTTTTTTTATGACCCGTAAATTAATTAAGTTTAATCTGTTATTAAACAAGAAATTCATTAAAACTATCCGGTTCTTGGCCAATCCCCCAGCGTAAGAATGCGCCACATGGTCAAGGATTTTGACTTGACTTGATACACGCTCATGTCTTTCTGCCCCGCTGTTGCTGTCTTGTCTTCACGGCTCTTGGTGCGTTACAAACTTGTGGAGGTGCTGGGTAATCTATGCACCGTACCCCTCCACATAGCAAGAACTCAAGCGTCGTACCTGTGGTCACTCCTGTGCACCGCGCCAGCAGAAGAATTCGAGGGCAATCTCTTGAGTTTCGACTGCTCGTAAACAACATGGCAGCTCAGACCAGCCCTACTGACACCAACCCAAACGGTACGAACGGCACAACGCCGCTTCATTGCACCCTACTAACAGCGCGAACGCCAAATCCCTTTCATGGCACTGCACTTGAGGATGTCGAAGATTGGCTCGTTCATTACGAGTTCGTTGCCGTGCACAACCAGTGGGACGACGCAAACTGCGGCACGTCTATTTCAGTCTTTTGGATGGCGCACGTGTATGGTATGAGTACCGGGCAGGTATTCTTACATCGTGGGAAGACTTCAAACGCCGACTTCTTGGGACATATGCCAGCCCTGACCGACGGGAGAGAGCTGAGCGCGATCTGCAGTCCCGCATACAACTGCCGAATGAAGGGGTTGCGATGTATGTCGAAGACATGACGCGTCTTTTCCACCGAGCTGACCCCGGCATGCCAGAAGAAAAGAAGGTATGGTACCTCATGCGCGGGCTGAAAGAACGGCTTTTCGGTGGGCTTGTGCGCAGTCCTCCCAAGACTATGTCCGAATTTCTCAGAGAACCTATCACCATCGAAAGCACTCTTAGGCACCGGGCCCCGTCATACTAACGGCACGTCAACGCTTCAACTACGGACTACTTGGGAGCTTTCGGTGGCCAAATGGATTTCTTCCGAGAGCTCATACGTCCAGTCATCCACGAAGAACTCCAGAAGCTGTCAGTGCCCTCGCAGCCCACTATCTCTTTGTTGTCCAGCGTAGTCCGAGATGAAGTCCAGCATGCCTTGAGAAAACCTCCTTTCATGCGGTATTATCAACCACCAAGTGACTTCCCCCGCATGTCAAATGCTCAAGCTTTGTGGCAACCTGTTACACCCGCAATCTCGCATCCCACCGTGGCCCCAGCCATGCTGCAGACGGTCCAAGCGGCGCCATATTACAGCACACCTCGACTGCTTTCGCGGAAATCAGACGTCTGGCGTGTGCCAGATAGACGTCCTCTCTGCTTCCACTATGGTGAAGCTGGGCATCTGTACGGACACTGTTCTTACCGACAACTTAGACTACGTGGATTTTCGACGAACTCACCGCCACCCAGGTTCGGTCAGCAGCCCCCTGAAATTGAAGAGTATGTGGCTCAGCAGCGCAGAACTTCGTCGTCCTTGCACGAGTCACGCTCCCCGTCACCGCGGCGATTTTCTCCTAATCGCCATACCTATTCGAGCGTGGCGCAGGGTCGGTCACCCAATCCACGCCGGGAAAACTAGCCACAGCGACCTTCGGGGGCGAGGCCGCTCATACTGGACAAGCTCAAGGCCTCCTATCTAGGCTTCCGCAAACTGACGATACCCCGACGACGACGACACCTGCTGGTTCCGCAAAGATTTCATTTGACATTCCAGTGCTGCTCGACGGTCGCAAATTCAGTGCTTTAGTTGACACGGGTGCGTATTTTTCTATAATAAGTGAAAAACAGGCTGCTCTCCTGAAGAAAGTCACGATGCCTTGGAACCTGAGGCCAATTCGTACTGCTGGCCGGTACATCGTCACGCCACTCGGTGTTTGTACAGCACGAATACAGATTCGTGGTTCTACCTTTGTTGTCAGCTTGAGCGTTCTCCGTCAGTGTTCTCGAGACCTTATCATTGACATGGACTTCCTGAGGAAGCATGGTGCTATCATCGACATTCGACAACGCCTCGTCACGTTTTCAACAAAAAGCGCCACACCAGAGCATAATCCCAGCCACGATCGAGTATGTCTGCGTGTAATTGACGATGACGTAATTGACGATGATACCACCGCGCTCAAGTGTTATGGTTCAAGTGGCGTGTAACAAATCAGCACACGCGGTGAAATGGTGGCGGAGAGCAATCGATCCCTACTCTTTTCCCAGGGTGTCTGCGTAGCACGAAGCCTAGTAGACCTCCAGGCTGGCCACTGCGAAGTTCTTGTTACAAACTTCAGCTACGAGTGCCGACACCTTTTCACTGGTACTGCCATCGCCTATGCCTACCCAGTAACCAATGTGACTGAGTGTTTTGCTTCCGAGGCGACCGATAATGCCGAAGCACCTCTCCAGTGTGTCGACGTAAATCCAACGCTTTCTGACGAAAACAAACGAAGGCTTAACGACCTGTTGATAGAATTCCACGCCTGTTTTGCACGTTCATCGAGAATCCGTGAGACATCGATAATCAAACACCGTATTATAACCTACGGCGACGCGCACCCTATACGGCAACAGCCTTACCGATTTTCACCAACTGAACGACGCGTGATTCAAAAGCAAGTGAGAGAAATGCTTCAAGACGGTGTAATACAGCCATCAAGCAGCCCTTTGTCATCGCCAGTGGTCCTTGTGAAGAAGAAGGATGGTACACTTCGCTTTTGTGTACATTATAGGAAGCTGAATAACGTCACAAAGAAAGACGTGTACCCGTTGCCTCGAGTGGATGATTCTCTTGACAGGCTGAGGTGAGCATAGTACTTTTCCTCAATCGACCTCAAAAGTCGTTACTTGCAAATTTAAGTTGATGAACATGACCACATAAAAAACTGCTTTTGCAACTCCTGACGGCCTGTATGAATTCCGAGTGCTCCCATTTGGTCTCTGTTCCGCTCCGGCCACATTCCAACGAATGATGGATACCGTTCTCGCTGACCTCAAGTGCAAAAGTTGGCTCGTTTATCTAGATGATGTCGTTGTCTTTTCAAGAACGTTTGACGAGCACTTTCATCGCATTCAGAGTGTTCTTGAAGCTACACGATCCGCTGACCTTACCCTCAAGCCTGAGAAGTGCCATTTCGGAAAAAAAAATTGAACTTCCTGGGTCACGTTGTAAGCGCTGCAGGCGTTCAGCCCAATCCCGAAAAGACTGCCGCTGTGGCCGCTTTTCCAGCTTCGACAGACAAGAAAAGTCTTCGACGATTTCTGGGGCTCTGCGCATACTATCGCCGTTTTATCGAAAACTTCTCTAAGATTGCGGAGCCACTCATCAGACTTACGCGTGACGACACCCCATTTCTGTGGACTGACGAACAAGTGACTGCCTTTGCGGAACTGCAACATCGATTGTCTTCCCCTCCTGTGCTTGGTCATTTCAATGAGGACGCTTACACAGAGGTGCGCACTGACGCAAGCAACATTGGTCTTGGAGCTATCTTGGTGCAAACACAAGATAGGACCGAACCTGTGATTGCCTACGCGGGCCGCACTTTATCACGTGCCGAAACCAACTATTCAACGTCAGAGAAAGAATTTCTCACGGTAATATGGGCGATTAAAAAGTTCAGGCCTTATCTCTATGGGCGCCCATTTAAAGTTGTGACTGATCACCACGCTTTACGTTGGTTGGCTAACCTCCGAGACCCCTCTGGGCGATTAGCACGATGGAATCTGCGACTTCAGGAGTTTGATGTCACCACCGTATACAAGTCGGGTAGAAAGCATGAAGACGCCGACACGCTATCACGAGCACCTCTGGAATCTGACCATACAGCTGTAGAAGACAACAGTGCCTTCCTGGGAACTCTCAGCGGGGCGTACCTCCTCAGTAAGCAACAAGTGGACCCCGAGTTAAGGCCCATCATCGACCATTTAGAAGGCAGCACCGCGTTCTTCGACCACTTTCCCGTACGTGGCCGTCATTTTGCTTACGGCACGGCATATTATACAAGAAAAACACTGGTGCCGGCAGCAGATTTTATCTTCTAGTCGTTCCTCAAGACCTTCGTGATGATATCCTATTAGCCTGCCACTAAGAGCCGACATCCGGCCATCTGGGATGCTCACGGACGCTCGACCGGGTACGACAGCTATATTTCTGGCCAAAACTCGCAGCTTGTGTCAAACGCTACGCGAAAGGATGCCGCGAATTTCAGCGTCGCAAGTCACCACCTGTAAAGCCTGCAGGCCTCCTACAACCCATCGACCCACCGCGTACGCCATTTGACCAAGTTGGAATGGACCTCCTTGGACCGTTTCCTTTGTCTCACTCTGGAAACAAGTTGATAATTGTCGCAACTGATTATTTGACGCTTTACGCTGAAACGAAGCCACTGCCACGCGGTACAGCATCTGATGTCGCCCAGTTTTTTATGCACCACATAGTGCTTCGTAATGGCGCCCCGTCATTCATCATCACTGACCGAGGGACAGCGTTTACGGCAAAGCTGTTGGACGACATCTTCAAGCTCAGTTACACGAACCACCGTAAGACAACCGCATACCACCCCCAGAGTAACGGCCTGACACAAAGGCTAAACAAAACACTGGCTGACATGATTTCTATGTACGTGAATGTGCAGCATAAAACATGGCACGAGATCCTGCCATACGTAACGTTTGCGTATAACACCGCAACCCAGAAAACGACAAGGTTCGCACCCTTCCACCTCGTTTACGGTCGAGACGTGCAAACCATGCTAGATGCCATGATTCCTTGTGACATCGACCAGCACGAGCTGCTAGCTCCTGATGTCGAGGATTACATTCAGCGTGCAGAGGAAGCACGTCAACTAGCTCGCGTGCACATAAGATCACAGCAATGTAAAGTCTCCCGAAAGTGCAACATCCATCATCGACCAGTTACCTATCAACGTGGCGACCAAGTGTGGGTTTGGACTCCTGTTAGACGGCTAGGTCTCCGCGAGAAACTCCTGAGCAAGTACTTCGGACCCTACAAAGTATTACGGCGGTTGAACGAGGTCAACTACGAAGTCATTCCAGACGGAGGCTCGGCAACAACCCAGCACCACTCACCACGAACATGGATTGTGCATGTCGTCCGCTTAAAACCTTATCTTACGCGGTAATACTCGCCTTATTGTGCCAGGGCAGCAAACATTTTCTTTTTTTTTTCGTTGTCCATAGGATCTCGAACGAATTTTGAACTGTATTAATGTTTTTTTTTCTTATGACCTACCACAAACATTTTTCTTTTTTTTTTTTGCACCT
The DNA here is from genome assembly GCF_043290135.1 of Rhipicephalus microplus. Classification (NCBI taxonomy): domain Eukaryota; kingdom Metazoa; phylum Arthropoda; class Arachnida; order Ixodida; family Ixodidae; genus Rhipicephalus; species Rhipicephalus microplus. Next base: position 280,193,834 of record NC_134702.1, on the reverse strand, counting down.
GCATATGTCCTGTGCACTATAAGTATTGTTTCTTCCTTTCTTTTTTATTCCCTTATGGGCCCTGCTGTCACCTTGTGTATGAGCATCGAGTCGATGCGCTAATGGGAGGGGGAATAATGCCACCTATACTTCTCAGCCGGCAAGCCCTAGCGAGCCGAAAAGGGAAAAGAGAACAAAGTAGAAGTGTGTGTTAACGCTTCTTTTAAAAATACACGATCGTGTTTTTCTGGCCCGCTGTTCCTGTCTTGTCTTCACGGCTCTTGGTGCGTGAAAATAATCAATAACTTCGCCCCCTTCTAGCCTAGCACCTTCAGCTGTAGTTATAAATCTCTGCTTTAGGCTTGTCTCATTTTTTGGGGAGTTTAGATGGTTCCAAACTTTTCCAGCTGCCTTTCTATCACTTTTATGTACTTCTGCCAGCCACTGAGTCCACTTTCTTCTAATTCTTTCGTTGATGAGAACGGATGCTTTCCTTCTACTGCTTAGAAAGATGTCCCGTTTTTTTTTTTCAACATGATCTGTCGGTTTACCCCGCTGCTTAGCATGTCTATGTTCCCTAGAGGCTTCCTGACGTTTTGCTATGGCTCTCTTAGCTTCCTCGTTCCACGAACTCTTGGGTTTGTGTCTTCTTTTTCGGGTTGACTTGTCACGTGCCTTAGTAAGCTTTTGCTCAAACAGTCTAATTAAATTCGTGTGTGTCCACGCTGTTTTATTATCCTTAGTGATTACTTTCTCAATTTGTTTAGTAGCTACGTTTTTCCTTTCTGAATAAAAATTTTTTCCTGTAGTTGCTCATCTTGCCTCCTTCCCACTTTCACTGCTCTTCCAAAACTTACCTTGATACGTTTGTGATCACTACCCAGACTTTTGGAGCCACATTCTTCTTTGTGCATTCCCCTGAGCCTGTCATACATCCTTTTTGAAGTCTTTTGAAGTTTTTAAAGTCTTCGGAAGTCCTTGGTTTTCTAGATTTGTTTAGGAAGCACTTGTATCCTCTTGAACTTACTCGTGAGTTACCGTCTGGAAATTTGATTAGGTTATTAGACCTTACACTCTGTCTTAGAAGCAATCATTTGTGCTGGCTGTTTTCACCGAGAAGTGGTACACCCTTTTTACCTTTCCACTCAGCTCGATCAAAATTGTGAAAAGGCGTATCATTATTGTTTGCTTGGTAAACGCTCTTAAGAGGTCATGCCCGCACTCGTTGCATTGCAGTTTCAAAGCACAGGTCGAGCGCCTCCTAAGCGCTAGTTACTCGAACGCCCTGATTTCTCATGTTGCAGAAAAACTTTTGAAGCAAATTAAAATCAAGCAGGGCGATCTCCGCCTCAAAACGCGTCAGTTACCTTGAACTGTGTTGCAGTTCCTTATCTGCATAGTGTGTCGCATCGCCTAAAAAAATCGTTAAATGCCCTGGTGTCCCTGTTGTATTTTCTGCCCCAGAAAAGCTTTCAAAGCTTTGTGAGCTGGTTAATAAGCCAGTTTCTATTAGAGGACGATGCATTGTGAAACATAGAACGCGCTTTGTACCTTGTGTTATTGGTGTCGTAAATCTTATTCCGCTGCCGTGCGCAACGGTATACATAGGGCAAACCGCAATGGCCGTTTAAGAGAGCACAATAATAATGTCCACAATGTAGTTCAAGGACACCTCGGAGCCCACTGCCGAGACTGCGGCTGCGTGCCAGATTTTGAGCGTTGCGAGGTATTAAGAAAGCACAACTCGCAGGCCACGTGTGAGGTAATTGAAGCTTCTCAAATAAATAAGTTTGACGGCAAATCTGTAAGTTGCCCGTCGGTTGCGTTGTTGCAAAAAGAGATTACCTATCTCGATCTTTCTTATGTTACGTGTGTACATGTTTTCAACTAATTCAAAAACAGACAAGAGTTTTGCTTACATTTTATCGCAGTGGTTGTTCCTCAACCCTTCTACGCATGCCCAATTTTCTCCCTTTTTTCGCCTATATATGTACACCACGCCGATTTTATATCTTTGTTGAAAGTGAGTGCTCTTTTCTGTCCTTGTTTTTTCGCTCCCGTAGTTACGAAGTAACTAGTTATAGGTTGCGCTGTTATTGTATTCAGTTATGTCCTACCAACTTGCCCAAGTTTCCACGCTTCATAAGTACTATGTAACATCAGTGCATATTCTATCGTCGACTGCAGCCTTCCTACCTCCCATGTTATTTGCCCTTCACACTTCTCAGTACTGTTGCAAATGATAAAATCATGCCTTTCACACATATCCATGATCATTTTGCCTGTTAAGTCAGTATACCAACTTATATCTACTATATGCGCATTCATATCTCCTAGTATAGTTATCTAGAACTCTCCTCCTAATTCATCAATGTTCTTTGATATACAGTCCCCCATTGCCTGGTTTTCCTCTCTGGCCTTTGCTGCCGTCCACAAGTACACCAAACCAAGGAGTGTCATCTGCCTAGCTACTTTCCCTCTTAATCATAAATGTTCTTTGCATCTTTGCTTGACTCTTTGCCAACCCATACTTTTATATATGAATGCACCAAATCCATCACCATTTTTGCTGCTTTGGGTTCTATTCTAATATTCCCATACGTAGTCCGGATCGCAAGGTGGTTGCTTCATGTCCCGAAGATGTGTCTCCACAACGCCGTATACCATCAGCTCCTCCTGCGTTCAATGCTCTTCTATCTCTTTCTACCTAAACATGTTCCTGCCACCCTGCATGTTAATATAGCCTACGTCTGACTTAGCTCAGCCCTTGTGCTTACGTCGATTTCTTCTCCCACGGACTCCGTGTTGCTTGAATATTTGTGCCCCTTTAGAACCGTCTTTGGCTACATTGTTGGCCTCAGGACTCTGGGATCCCTAAAAAACTGTGGCTTGACGACCCATCATATTACCAACCCTCCTGCCCGTCAAACCACTGTAGTGAATGTCATCCTGTGTATAGGGAAGAGCGCAAGGCTCGTACACGTCTTGGTTCACCTCCATCACACTGTATCCGAGTGCCGGCTCATGCTGTTGATCACACAGTTGGCCTCCACTACCCTCCTTTCAGTCCCACGAGACTGCCCCCAGACCTCTGGGACTGTGCATATTGTCACATGCGCACTCCCAGAGGCTTCTCGAAGCCTAAGCATCCCATCCACTTACTGTCTCTGAAGGTTCTGATCCTTGCCCTTCAACACATCATTGAGCCCAGAATGAATAATGACGAGATTTTCGCCCTCCATGCTGTCATGTACTACCTCGTGAGCTTTGACCAGTGCATCCATCATGCTCTTCCCTGACTGGGCCTCCACCCTTACTCTCCCATCTTCCTTCACTCTCGTGAAGACGCCATCCCTAACCCTGGCCACGTTAGAGCCCCCCGCCACTAGGACCCTTTTACGCTCCTATCGCTGGATTCTTATTTGTGATGGCGCCCCTGTTTGCTTCACATAACTGAATGCAGGAACAGCGCAACCTAGAAGTAGTTACTTCGTATCTACGGAAGTGAAAAAACAAGGACAGAAAAGAGCGCTGCCAACTTCTCCAAGCTTCCACGCTTCATAACTTCGTTGAAAGTCAGCGCTGTTTTCGGTCCTTGTTTTTTCGCTTCCGTAGTTACGAAGTAACTACTACTAGGTTGCGCTGTTCCTGCATTCAGTTATGTTCTACCAACTTGCCCAAGCTTCCACGCTTCATAACTTTACAGCGCTCTTTTCTGTCCTTGTTTTTTCGCTTCCGTAGTTACGAAGTAACTACTTCTAGGTTCCGCTGTTCCTGCATTCAGTTATGTCCTAGCAACTTGCCCAGGCTTCCACGCTTCATTGCTTCACATGTTTCTCTCTCTGCCGTATGTCCTGTGTTCCTGCCCTGTTCGAAGACTGCCGCGCCACCGAGCTGTATGTTCTCGGAGCCTCCGTGCTGTGGCCAGACACTGCGGTCTCCTGACCTCCGTTCTCGCCTGTTCCTTCTTGTCTGTTCCTTCTTGCCTGTCGCCTTCTCCGCTACCCATGCCTTCCGTCTCACATCGCTCGGGGACGGGGCAAAGCGCCATTAGCTCTCTCACTCGCTGCTCGAGCTCGGTCCGCCCTCCCCGTGCTTTTCAAAGGTCGTCCTTCATTTACTCTAATAGGCTGGCGATGGCCTCCTCTCGCTCACGCGACGCTCCAAGCTGCTTTTGGAGTTCTATCCTCTGCTCCCGTTCCACCCTAAGCTCCATCTGAAGCCTCTCGATACTAGCCTCTATGCCCTGCATAGCCTCCTTCAGTCCCTCGCACAGCCTGCACATGAAGCTCGCCTTCTGCGCGTCGGTCGAACTCATGAATGCTTTCTCGTCCAAGTATCGCCAGCGCTTGCATTCTTCGCACTGCACCAGCTCACTCTCGCCCGTGATTCCCTAGCCTCCTTAGCCATCGCCCGTCCAACCATCGGGCCGAGCGCCCGACAGCCCTAAGTTCAACCCTAATCTCGGTATCCAGCCGCCTCCGCTAACTCTATTACCTCCTCAACTGTTTGAAGCTGCCATCTACACTGCACACACACGTGTTCAATTTCGCTAGTAGCCTCTGACTAGGCCCCCTTATTGTTCGGCTCTAGCTTTTGAACAAATTGAATTGGATTGGATTGAATTGGACTTCACCATCGAATATTATTTTGCTCACTGCCTGTCTGAAAGCCTGCTTAGACTTTAGACCTAATGTCTTTATCAGCATAATTGGAATGCCATCTGTGCCTGTTGATGTACTCCTAGGAACCCTCTTCTCAGCCCTTTCCCACTCTCGTTGTGAAAACGGAGCCATTGCGCCACTTGATTCATCCTTGTCTATTGTGGTGCATAAAGCACTTCTTTGTTGAAATTTTTCATTCACCCTTGTTCTTATATATTCAATAGCTTCGTCCTCTTCTATCCTAGCACCTTGAGCTGTAGTTATAAACCTCTGCTCTATGTTCGTCTCATTACTTAGGGAGCTTAGATGGTTCTTTTTATTGATCAGAAGGGATGCGTCCCTTCTACAGCTTAGAACGATTTCCCATTTTTTTAGACATAATTTGTCGGTTCACCCCGCTACTTAGCATGTCTGTGTTCCATAGAGGCTTCCTGACGTTTTGCTATGGCTCTCTTAACTTCCTCATCTCACCAACTCTTGGGTTTGTGTCTTCTTTTCCGGGGTGACTTGTCACGTGCCTTAGCAAGCTGTACCTCAAACTGTCTAATTATATTCGTGTATGCCCACACTGTTTTATTATTCTCAGTGATTACTTTCTCAATTTGTTTAGTGGCTATTTCAGTTTGCCTTTCTGAATGAAAATGTTCATGTAGTTGCTCATCTTGTCTCCTTCCCACTTTTACTGCTCTTCCAAAACTTAGCTTGATACGTTTGTGATCACTACTCCGACTTCTGGAGCCACCTTCATCTATGTGCATTCCCCTGAGCTTATCATACATCATATGTGACATCAGTGCGTAATCTATCCTCAACTGCAGCCTTCCTACCTCCCATATCATTTGCCCTTCACACTTCTCGGTACTGTTGCAAATGATCAAATCAAGCCCTTCACACATATTCATGATCATTTAGCCTGTCGGGTCGGTATACCATCTATATCTTCTATGTGCGCATTCATATCTGCTAGTATATTTAACTCGCACTCTCATCCTAACTCCTGGATGTCATTTGATATACACTTTACCATTGCTTGGTTTTCCTCTCTGGCCTTTGCTCCCGTCCAAAAGTACACGAAACCAAGGATTGTCATTTTCCCTGCCACATTCCTTTTTAGCAATAAATGTTCCTTGCACTCCTGCTTGACATTTTGCCAGTCTGTACTTTTATGAATGAATGCCCCAATACTACCCCCCTTTCTGCTGCCTTCTGTCTTATTACAATACTCCCAAGCGAAGTCCGGGTTGTTAGGATGTTGTTCTATGTCCCTGAGTTGTGTTTCTACAAAACCGTACACCATCGGCCTCTCCTCCCTTAGCTGTCCTTCTATCTATTCCCACTTAAGCCTGTTCCTACCACCCTGCATGTTAATATACCCTATGTCTGAATTGGCTCGGCGCTCGTGGCTACATATATTTCTGCCCCGCGCTCTACCTCTCTTAGATACTCGTGGCACTTTGGAATCGTATCTGTCTATACCACCTGTCAAAGAGTCTCCCTTCTTGTTGTCCTCGTTACTAGCTATCCCGCACCCTGAAAGGGCCCGCTTGCCCCCCCCCCCCCCAAATGGTACTGCGCGTCCTGCAAGTCAACAACCCACCTAATGACCTAGCTGCCCATCGATGTGAATTCTGTCTCATTGAAAACCACCCCACTTAAGCACCTCTCTATTTCCACCACCTCAAAGCCTTTCTCTCGACTCATCCGCCATATCTCTTGGTTTGCGTTGACAACCGCTCTTTGCAGGTTGTTGTCACGCACCGGTGCCTCCGGTATCGTGCATATCACTACCTGTACCTGAGGAGAAGTGGTGCGCATGTCATCGACGCCTTTCGCTATTGTGGTTGCTAGTCCTGCTGTATCTTCATTTGAGACATCGTTTAAACCACCTGAAATTATCACGAGGTTTCGTCTATCAGCTGTAGTTTTCAGTTTTGCGCTCGGTTGCCTCATGACTGATTCCAGCTTGCGTCCTGCGAACGCCCTTAGTGCAACCCTCTTGTCACCTCTTACCCTCGCTTTGATGGCTTTTGTGCATCGATTTAAATTAGAGTCCCCAGCGATTATCACGTGCTGTGACTTTTCAGCTGGAGCGTCCTGCACCTGGGGGTTACTTGCACCTGTGACGCCGGCTGCTTTGTCCCCTCCCAGCCCCACCACTATTTCGCTGAAGCTTGGTCTTGCGACAATTGAACCAGCTGAACCTGATTTTTTCAAACTTGCTTGTTTTTTTCTTATATATATATATATATATATATATATATATATATATATATATATATATATATATATATATATATATATATATATATATATATATATATATATATATAGGCGAAAACAAAGGTGAAATTTGGGCATGCGTAGAAGGGTGCCGGAACAACCACTGCGACACAATGTCAGCAAAACTCTTGTCTATCTTGAATGGGCTGAAAACAAATACACATGTAGCTTTAAAAAAACCGAGATCCGCAATCTTTTTTTTTGCAACAATGCAACTGATGGGCAACTTACACATTTACCGTCAAACTTATTTATTTGATAAGCTTCAATTATCTCACGCGGGGCCTGCGAGTTGTGCTTGCTTAATACCTCGCAACGCTCAAAAAGGGGCACGCAGCGCTCTTTTCTGTCCTTCTTTTTTCACTTCCGTAGTTACAAAGTAACTACTTCTATGTTGAGCTGTTCCTATATTCAGCTACACCTGATCACCTCTGAGACGGCGGCGCTCGCCCGTCTCAGAGCCATGCGCTTCGTTTTCCAAGAAAACTGCCAGATAGTGCTCATGTCTCACGTGTGAAGTGACTTGATGCACTCGTTCACCTCCGCTGCACACTCTAGGCACTCTAACGCAGCACCTCCAGAATACCATTCCCCGATTTCTTGCCCAGAACATGAAATGAATGTTTTATTCACTCTTTCCACGCGCAAGACATTTGCAGTCTTTCGACAACATTTGCAGCTTAACATGCAGCTACGGCGCCAATTTTTTTTCCTTCTTCATGGTGTGCACTGTGCATGCGTGCGTGTATGGGATGAGCTGTACGCGATCGCGAGCTGTACACATTTGTGTTGTGCTGGACGTGTGCTGATTGCGGTGTCCTTGTGGTGGGCGCAGGTACTGTGATTGTGCTTATCGTGACCTATGTGCTTTACGAACGCGGATGTTGTTTGCAGCGCTTGAACTTGCACCATAGTCCCTTGCACTAGAGACCTTACTTGCACTGTCACTGCGTGCTTCAGCGTTATTTTTGTGATTGATAATATTTGAATTGTTGCTCGTGTGATGTGACAGCGTTCGTTGTACAAATTTTACTGAGCGTGAAAGTATGTTTTTCACTATGCTTGATTATATGCTTCGGCAACTTGCTTTTGACTTTTGCCGCGTGCTCATCTATTGTATCAATTAATCAATTAGTGGCATTACAACCATTTTATCGGTCGGCCGAATTTCTCTCTCGGTTAAGCCATGCAAATGTAACACGATGCAATATCAATTGAGATCCTGATCGTGATTGCAAAATGCAGAAGCGAGTCGTTCATGGTTTAGAAACACGAATAAAATTGAGAGAGCCTGTATGACACTACTCAAGCCTCAAACAGCCGCACGATCGATAGTTGAACATAAACAACTGTTCGACGCATGGGTACGTAGTACGCGCTGTTTGCACCATGCAGGTTTTCCTGCCCACGCGTGCCTCCTTTTCCGGCGTGAAATGGCACCCTTGTAAGCAATTAACAAACTAGCATCAATATCTTTGAGAAATTGAAAAACAGGCACCTGTGTTATTTTTTCTATAATTGAAAAGTAAGCGAACTTCTAGGAGATAAAAAACTTTATTCATGTAGGAGAACAGCAAAAAAACGCACTGAAAAAGTGATGACTTCTTTTAATGCATAAAAATGTCATACAATGACATAATTTATCGTTTGATACTCACGTATATCATTGAAGAAAGGTGACTGTGGTGTGCTTAGAAAAACGTACGAATGCCCGTACTACCCCCTGATTTGGGGTATTCCCGTGTGCTCACAAAGCAAGTCTACCTATGCCACGTTGTTTAATTTATAATCTTGCTTGAACTTCTGATTTCATGCACAAGACCGCATTGCCGAACGTCAAACCCGGGACCATTACACCTTTCCAAATCCCTCTCACAACGTCATACTTTTGTAGTTCCATAGTGCCCTATTTTTCATTACAGTTGCATTTCTGGTGCCCTTAGTCATTACGTATCTTTTGTGCCCCCTTAGATAATCAGCCCCGTTATTTATCCATACACCCAAGTATTTGCATTTATCCACTATTTATAGCGTGACTTCCTGTCTCTTTTGCTCACTGACTTTGTAATCATTAAAAATCATGATTACCGATTTTCCCTGCTGAACTTCCATTTTAACCTATCTCCCTCATTAGCACAGATGTTGGTAATGACTGTTCAATGTGTTTTTCTTGCTTGGGAAAAGAGAGGCTGAATCTGAGTAGGCTCTCCTCTAATTTGGCTTTTAGTCCCTGGAGCAATAGCATGAATAACAAAGGTGACAAGAGAAGTCGCTGTCGAAGCCCGCATTGTATCTCTATAGGTTCAGATACCTGTTCTTCCAATTTGATACCTACCTTGTTGCTTTTCAAGATATCATTTTGAAGATTAGTTATTCCATCTTCCACATCTAGTGTGTACAGTATTCCCCGCAAGTCTTCTTGAATCACACTATCGTACGCTCTCTTGATATCTAAAAATGCCAGTCATATGGGCCTGTGTTGTTTTTTCGCTATTTCAAGACACTGTATCAATGAAAACAGATTGTCCTCCAACCTCCTTCATTTACAGAACCCATTTTGTAGTTCTATCAGCACCCTCTCATTCTCCATCCATGTCTGTAGTATTTCCTTTACTATCTGCATCACCAGCCTGTAAACTACTGACGTCACTTTTATAGGACGGTAGTTGTTTATATCGGCTTTGACCCCCTTTCCTTTATAGGTCATGCTCATCCTGCTTAGTTTCCACCAATTGAGAGCTTCACCATTCATTATTGCTTTGCTGTCTGCCTCTCTTAATGTTTGCTTAGAGTTTGGTCCTAGTTTCTTCATTAGCACGATTGGGATGCCGTCAGGGCCTGTTGATGTGCTATTAGGTTATCTTTCTCTGCCCTTCCCCACTCTCCTTATCCCAGTGGAGCCACTGAGCTAATTGGGTTCATCCTCATCTGGTATGGTGCATGCAGCGCTTTCTTGGTGTTTAAATCTTTCTTTCATCACTGTTTTTATATATTTCATTGCCTCATCCCTTTCTAGTCCCATTGAACTGTAGTTATAAACCTCTGTTTCATGCTTGTCTTATTGCTCAGAAAATTTAGATGGTTCCGAAACTTTGTAGCTGCCTTTATATCCTTTTTGTTTACATCTGCCATTCATTGGGCCTCCTTTTTTATAATATTTTCGCTGACCAAATCGAACGCTTCCCTTCTGCATCTCAAAAAAGTTATCCCATTTTCTTTGGACATCATCTTCTGGTTCACCCTTCTGTTTAGCATACCTCTGTTTCCTGGAGGCTTCCTGACGTCTTACTATGGCTCCCTTAACTTCCTCATCCCACCAGCTCTCCGGTTTGTGTCTGCTTTTTCCCGGTTCATTTGATTCGTACCTTAGCAAGCTCTAACTCAAACGGTCGAGTTAGATTTGTGTACGTCCACTCTGTTTTGGTATTTTCGGTGATTATTTTCTCAATCTCTTTAGTTGCTATTTCTATTTCTAAACAAATATTATCGTGTGGTTGCTCGTAATGCCGCCTTTCCGATTTCATTTCTCTTCCAAAACTTAGCTTGATACGTTTGTGATCACTACCTAAGCTTCTGTAACCATATTCATCTGTGTTCATCACCCTTTGCCGATCATACATCCTATGTGACATTATTGCGTAATCTATCGTTGACTGTAGCCTTGCCACCTCCCACATTATCCGCCCTTTGCATTTCTCGGTGCTGTTGCAAATGATTAACTCATGCCTCTCACACATATTCACTAGCATTCTGCCTGTTGGGTCAGTATATACATCCATATCTTCTATGTGTGTATTCGTATCTCCTAATACATTTGCCCCGCACTTTTCTCCTAGTTCCTCATTGTCATTTCCTATGCACTGCACCGTTTGTTGATTTTCCCCTCTGGCTTTTTCCCCTGTCCACAGCTGTACATGACCCAGGAGCGTCATTTGCCCTGCCACTTTCCCTTTTAGCCATTAATGTTCTTGGCACTCCCGCTTAACCCTTTGCCAGTCAGCACTTTTATGAATGAATGCTTCAATAGCACCCCCACCCCCTTTCTGCTGCCTTCTGTTCTATTACAATACTCCCACGCGTGGCCCGGATTTTTAGGAGGTTGTTCCATGTCCCTAAGAGGTGTTTCTACAAAACCGTATACCATCAGCCTCTCCTCCCTCAGCTTTTCTTCTATCTCTTTCCACTTCAGCGAGTCCTGCCACCCAGCATGTTAATATACCCAATGTCTGAATTGGCTTGGCCCTCGTGGTTACGTCGATTTTTGCCCTGGACTCTACTCGTCTTAGATATTGGTGCCACTTTTGGATCGTATATGTCTATACCTCTTGTCAAAGAGTCCCCTTGGTTGCTTTCCTCATAACTAGCTATCCTGCGCACCGAAGGGCCCGCGTGCCCCCCAAAAAAGCTACTGCGCGTCCTGCAAGTCGCCAACCCACCTCATGACCCAGCCTCCGATCGAAGTGGATCTTGTCTCGTTTAAAACCACCCCACTATGTAGAAAACCACCTAAACTATGTTGAATTCAGCCTCGTTGAAAACCACCCCACCTATGCATTTCTCTGTTCATTCATCTATTTCCACCACAGCTGCTCTTTGCAGGTTGCCGTCATGCACCGGTACCTGCGGTATTGTGCATATACTGTACTTGAGGGTAAATGGCGCGCATGTGATATACCATTTTGACCATTGTGGTTGCCAATCCTGCCGTATCTTCATTTAAGACATCGTTTAAACCACCTGCAATTATCACGAGTCTATCAGCTGTAGTTTTGAGTTTTTCACTCGCTTGCTTCATGACTGCTTCCAGCTTGCGTCCTGGAAACGTCCCTATTGCAACCCTCTTGCCACCTCTTACCCTCTATTTAATTGCTCCTGCGCATCAATTTAGATTCAAGTCCCCAGCGATTATTACGTGCTCTGACTTTTCAGCTGGAGTGTCTGGCACCTGGGGGTTACTTGCACCTGTGACGCCAACTGCTTCGACCCCTCGCAGCCCCACCACTACTTGGCTGAAGCTGGGTCTTGCGACCATTGAACCGGCTGAACCTGTTTTTTCCGAACTCGCTTACTCTTTCTTCTCCGCTATTCTAGTTGCCGGTGCTCTACCGTGCTTTTTGTCGGCGCCCCTTTGGTCACCTTGGCTAGTGCTTCCTTGGCGGACTTCAGCCTTTCTCCCATTGCTCTCGTTTTTTCTTACTCTGTCGTCAACGCAGTCTCGAGCTCAGTGATCCTCATCAGCTGTTCACTATGGGCAGTTGTCGCTTTCTCCATTTTTCCTTGGCCACACATTGCCTATACTTGGCGTCAGCCTCCTCTCCATTCGCGTCTGCACCTGCGTCCATTTTCGAATCCACCCCGCATCTTGAACATTTTACACCTCTTTCGATCATGTCTTTTTGACACCAATTGTCCTTATAAATTGTCCCACTCGATAATTACAAAATATGGTGTATGATGAACCCTACCCTACGAAAAAAAGAAAGTCTAAGCTCTACTACAAATGTGTTCGTCTTCGGTTTACGCGCACCTCTCCCATGGGGTGGCAAGAGAAAAAAAACACAAAGACTTAAACAAACAAGTAAATACCTGGTGACTGACCACCGAAAAGCTGTACAATGTAATAAGTGCTACAAAGGTTTTAACTGCTACCTTACTAATTATAAAAGCAAGCTCGAAACATGCAAAACCACTTATCTGCGCAGTCAATCGGGAGCGCTCAAAAACACGTCTATCCACCGTGCCAGTCCGAACTGAAGAGTGGTAGCTCCGGCGGTGACCCCTGGCAGAAAGCAAGCCTTGGTGAAGGGCGACAGAGTTGAGCGAGTCTCTTCTGCGCGTGGTGGTTGCCGCGAACGGTTGTCTCTTGCGTGGGTCTCCAGTGCGTGGCACCGCGGGATGTCCGTCGGGGGCACTCGTGGTCAATCAAGCGTTGGCGACGACGCCTTGGGTGTATCATTTTGTTTGTCATGTTTTGGAGTGTATAGTAATATTGTGTAAAGATGTGCTAGCATGTTGATTACAATTTACGGTATAATGATTCGGCGGACGATGTCGTCGTCAGATTAGTAACAACATACATTTATTTAAATGTATGTTGTTGTTTTGGTTTGTACCAACCAAGTCGGCTGTGTCCATTCACTAAGAGCGTGGCAATCGTCATTACAAGACCCCACAATATATATATATATATATATATATATATATATATATATATATATATATATATATATATATATATATATATATATATATATATATATATATATATATATATATATATATATATATATGCGAGTAAGCGGCAACATGTTTCACATTTTTCCGTTTTTCTTGGTCGCCTCCGCTTGCGGTGCGTCTTACCTATACCCAGTAACAATGCCAGAATTACCCACTCGTTTCCGGCGGCTCTCCGTCGCTCCTTTATAGATCCTCTCCTTCTTCTGCTTCTTGTTGTCTGTTGCTACCTCGTTCGCCCGTTTGTCTCGGTTTTTTTTTATCGTTTTGGAGGGTCTTCAAACTGTGAGGGTGACCCTCTGCTGGGAACTTGTACCATTTCACTTAGATCCTCCGAAGAAGGCTCGTCCACGAGCCGAAACTGTTAGGATTAAATAAATCTTTTATTGTTTTGTTTCCTGTGCTGCACTATTCTCGAAGTTTATAACTTTTATTATGGTAGCCGAAGAAACTCTGATCATCTATTTCATCCATATATATATATATATATATATATATATATATATATATATATATATATATATATATATTGTGAGCATCATTACTCGTTTCATCTTTTCATCTGTACATACTCATCATCACCACTCCAGTTTAGGTTGTGGGGCACATACTCGAGATAATAAAGAAGAGTCTTGAGGGTACTGGACCCCATCTTACAAGTGGTGGAGGTGCTGCCTGATTCCCGCGTCCTCTCGCGCTCTCGCACAACCCCAGCGTCTTCTAGAGCACATCCCTGGAGCTAGCTCCGTTCAGGCAAGCCGACCACCTTAGCGCAGGATGATGATGGGTTGATGAGTTAAGTGTGACTCTGGGACAAAGCGTTTCGGTGCCGCGTCTCCTTCGTATCTGACAACGGCACCTTAGCGCAGCAGCGGCGCCACCGCTCCCACTGCCAAGAAACCCTTCTCACCTGGTCACCAGCCCTCAAAAGAATCTCCGCTGTTTGCAGGGCTTCCGGGTGAGGACGTGGAAGACTGGCTCGAGGAGTATGACCACGTGAGTGCCATCAACAACTGGGATGAGCCTGCGAAACTCACCCACGTTGCTTTCTACTTAAGCGGCGTCGCAAAAACGTGGTTTTTAAACCCCGCTACCGATTTTTTGACATGGCCCGCCTTTATTCGCCAGCTCCGCCAGATTGTCGCCAACCCGTCAGTGCGCTCGGATATTGCCAAGAAAAAGCTTGGTGCACGTTTTCAACGCCCCGGCGAGTCTTAAACTTCTTACATTGAAGATGTTCTCGCCCTTTGCCGCCGCATCGACAACCATATGGCGGAAAACGACCGCGTGCGCCACCTGCTGAAAGGCATTGCGACGGTCTCTTCTAATGCGCTTGTGGTGCAGAATCCCCAGACCGTCGCCGATGTTGTAGCTACCTGTCAGCGCCTCGAGGAGCTTCAAACCACTCGGGTGCAACCTGATATGCCTGATCTCAGCTCGAGTCACGACACCACAGAGCTGCGTTCATTGATCCGCTCTTTCATCCGCGAGGAATTTCATGCACAGGCTTCACCTCGCCACCTGTACATTCGAACGACGCCTCCTGCTACTAGTTTACGCAACTTTGTGAGGGAGGAACTGGCCTTAATCACAGGCACACCAGTTCCGAGCTCACATCCCGTTCCCTTGCCAAGTTATGTTCACGTTGCTGCAACGAAGCCTACGCCCCACCGAAGCCTGGCCTCGATGACTGTCACATTTGTTGCGAGTTCATATCCTGTGGCCATGCCAACGTATGCTCAGGTTGCTGCTAGGACACCTGCACCACAGCACAGCCCAATACAGCTACCAGCGCCCGATGTGCATAGTTCGCTCACCTCACTCACACCGCGACCATCTTCCCAGCCTTACAACACCTGGCGCACTACACGACCGACTTGCTTTTATTGCTGCATCCGTGGTCATATTTCAAGGTATTGCCGACGCAGTTAACAAGACGAAAGACGAAGCTACGGTGACTATGAACGGGACGACTTATACCCAACTTGACCACCCTATCGCCGACAGTATCAGAACAGCACACGCCGGTCGCCGTCTCCGCAGAACTTTGCCTCAGTTGGCAGTTCCCGCTGACAGCGAGCCTTTTTCGCTGGTTCGTCTTCACGCATAATCACCGCCTTCGTCTGCTACAACTGATACCAAGGCAACCACTGCTGCTTTAAATGCTACCATAAGTCCTCACCTCACTGCTGAGCAAAAGAGAGACCTCTTAGACCTTCTCCAAAAGCACAGCTTTTCGTTCGACGTACATTCCAAAGTTTTGGGCCGCACATCTGTTGCAGAGACAGCATTGAAACCGAAAGCAGCTCCATTGTGCGCCGCCACCCATACCGTCTGTCTTCGGCGGAACGGCAAATGATTGAGGAAAACGTCACCGACGTGATCGAACGGGACATTATTTGACCTTTATCCAGCTCTTGGTCGTCTCCTGCGGTGTTGGTCCGGAAAAAGGATGTCTCTGTCCGCTTTTGTGTTGATTACAGAGCGCTAAATAAGATAACGAAAAAAGATGTATATCCGTTGCCACGCATAGATGATGCCCTGGACTCCTTACAAGGCGCAGAATATTTCTTCAGCCTTGACCTTCGATCCGGGTATTGGCAAATACCTATGCGCGAAGCAGACAAGGAGAAAACAGCGTTTGCAACGCCTGATGAGCTTAACGAGTTCAACGTCATGCCTTTTGTCTTATGCAACGCTCCAGCAACATTCGAGCGCATGATAGATACTGTCTTACGTGGTCTAAAGCGGAAAACCTGTTTATGCTATTTGGACGACATCGTAATTTATTCTTCTACTTTTCCTCAGTACCTTAAGCGTTTGGACGAAGTTCTTACGTGCATTTCGAACGCTGGGCTTCAGCTCAATACAAAAAAGTGCCACTTCGCCAGCAGGAGCATCAAAGTATTGGGTCACCTTGTCAGCAAAGATGGCGTTCGACCCGACCCCGACAAGGTTGCAGCCGTAATTAATTTTCCACGTCCGGGCAATCAAAAACAACTGCGAAGTTTTGTGGGCCTGGCGTCTTACTTCCGCCGCTTTATCAGTCACTTTGCTGCCATCGCGGGGCCGTTACACAAGCTTCTGACGTCGGGAACGGCCTTCACTTGGACTGACGAGTGCGAGTGTGCTTTTCAAGCCCTTAAACGTGCTTTGACATCAGACCCCGTCATCCGTCACTTCGATGAGAGCGCACCCACTTTCCTTCACACAGATGCCAGCGGCTGCGGAATCGGTGCCGTCCTTCTCCAGCGTGACGACACTTCACGTGAGCGAGTAGTTGCGTATGCCAGCCGCGCACTAACACCTGCAGAGCAGAACTACTCGATAACAGAGCAGGAATGTCTTGCTGTCGTTTGGGCCGTCCAGAAGTTTCGACCTTATTTGTATGGACGCCACTTCACTGTCATTACCGACCACCATGTCCTATGCTGGTTGTCCTCGCTGAAGAATTTGTCTGGGCGACTCGGTCGCTGGATACTCCGTTTGCAAGAGTACACTTTTGACGTTATGTACAGGTCTGGCAAACAGCATCAGGATGCCGACGCTCTCTCTCGCTGCCCTTTGCCACTTTCATCTAAAACCACGCATCCTCGATGCCCCTCAGGTGATCAAGCGGCTTCCTCTGCACTCACGTTATCACCCCTGGCAGTTGCTGGGCCACTATCTTTAAACAGCAGCGCTCAGTTTGCTGCGTGCCAACGTGACGACCCATACTGTAACCGCATCATCGGGTACTTGAATGACTCGCCTTCTCTACCTAATGCCAGACTACGTCGTCAGCTACGGCAGTTCAAGCTAGACAACAATGTCTTGCAGCGCTATACTTACAATGCGGATGGGCATCGGTGGGTGCCAGTGCTTCCCCGTTCACTGCGAAAACAAGTTCTTGAAGCACTCCTCGACGATCCATCAGCGGGACACTTGGGATTTCAGAAGACCTACAACCGCGTTAGGAGCCGTTTCTTCTGGCCTAGTCTTTCTACCTTTGTGGCTAATTATGTCGCTTCTTGTGCACTGTGTCAACGCCGGAAACGACCAACTTCTGTTCCTGCTGGATTATTACAACCCTTTCCATGTCCCGATACACCTTTTGTCGTTGTCGGAGTAGACTTCGTTGGACCACTTCCCGTAACGCCAGCGGGTCACCGCTGGATTGTCACAGCCGTCGACCACCTCACACGATACGCGGAGACCGCTCCTCTACGCACTAGCTCCGCCTCAGACGTTGCCGCCTTCTTTTTAGAAGCTATTGTGTTGCGTCATGGTGCACCTCGCACGTTGTTGAGTGACCGGGCAAGGCCTTCATGTCGACAATTCTTGACGAAATTCTAAAAACTTGTGGCACAGTTCATAAGACCACATCCGCTTACCACCCGCAGACAAATGGCCTGACAGAGCGATTCCACCGGGCTCTAATCGTGATGATATTCATGTACATCGGACCGAACCACGATAACCGGGACAAAATTTTGCCGTTCGTAACGTTTGCACACAACACCGCTGTTCAACGAACCACCGAGTATTCACCTTTTTTCCTCGTCTATGGTCGTGCGCCGACATTCACTATTGACGCCTCTTTCTTCAATGTAACGACAAAAACGTCCACGACTACGCCAGAAAATTTCGTCTCCAGGCTCGCTGACGCACGGCAACGTGCTCAACTCAACATGGAGGCCAGTCAACTAGACCGCAAGCAACGATATGACAGCTTTCGTCGAGATGTCACCCTCCGTCCTGGAGATGAAGTACTACTTTGGACACACGCGGATTGCGTGAAAAGTTTCAGTCACGCTTTCTTGGACCTTACGTTGTTAGTGAAAGAACATCTCCTGTCAATTACCTTGTCACTCCCATCGAAGGTTCCTCGGACCGTCGTTACCGTGCATCCGAGATAGTTCACGTTTCACGCCTTAAACCTTTGGGTCGCCGTACCTTTCCCGTCTAAGTCTCGGCCGGGGCGGCCGATCAAGTGCGCGGGGAAAATAAGTGTGAGCATCATTACTCGTTCCATCTTTTCATCTGTACATACTCATCATCAGCACTCCAGTTTAGGTTGTGGGGCACATACTCGAGACATTAAAGAATAGTCTTGAGGGTACTGGACGCTATCAATCTATATATATATATATATTTATTTATTATTTATTTATTTATTATTTATTTATTTATTTAGTACCCACAGCGCCAGAGGCATTACAGTGGGGGAGGGGTTTACAGTCAGTCTGGACAGTTCAATATTTTGTCATATATAAAGCGTGGAAAACGGTAATAGCAACAACAACAGCTACAGCAGATCGACAACATAAGTTATTCACAGCAGTATGCAGTATATGTGAGAAACAAGAACACTACAAGGTTGAGTCACTTCAACAGGAAAAATAAGTGATTTGATACCGGAGTATAGCCACAGTTCCCTTCTGCATACAGTGTGAGGACAAAAGAAAGAAGAACAAAAGATAAGAACAGTAATACATACAGTACGTCCTAAAAAGATCAAAGAAACAATCATTTCAGCAGGGCAAAAAACATCTCATTCGAAACTACGTTGACGATGTCAGCAGGTAACCTATTCCAGTCATGGATTGTTTTTGGAAAGAAAGATTTCTTAAAAAGTTCCGTGCGGCATAGAACCTCTCTTACTTTTCGGTCATGGTCCACGCGTTGGGACCTATAGTTAGGCGGTATTATATATATGTCTCTCTGTATGTTAATCGTACCATAGTAAATGGAATGAAAAAGCTTCAGGCGCAGCTTTCTGCGTCGTTCTACCAGGGTATCCCATTTGAGTTCTTCCTTAGTTCTTGTTGCACTGAAATTAATTGTGTATTGACGGGACACGTACCTCGCACCGAGATTCTGAACTCTTTCAAGTTTAATAACGTCGCGCGCCGTCGTAGGGTCCCACACTACACAAGCGTACTCGAGGACGGACCTCACGTACGTCTTGTAGAGTAGCTCACGTGTGGACTGACTGAATGCACCAGAGTTCCTGCGAATGAAGCCCAGCATTTTTCCCGCCTTTCCGGTTACGTAGTCAACCTGCTTCTGCCACGATAATTCTGGGGTATACCAAACACCTAAGTATTTAAATTCGGTTACTTTACCAATTACAATGTTATTCAGGGTGTAGCAGTAATTTAGAGGGTTCTTCTTTCGAGTGAATGTCATATTGACAGTTTTCGTGAGGTTTAGCTGCATGCGCCACCTAGTGCACCATGTGCTGATTCGATCGAGGTCTTGCTGAATCAGGTTGAGGTCTTCCGTACCGTTAGTGATCCTATAAACCACACAGTCATCTGCAAACAGCCTCAACTGCGATGTCAAACCGTCGCCAATATCATTGATGTACAATAAGAACAGCAAAGGTCCCAGGACGGAGCCCTGAAGTACACCAGATGAAACGCTTTGTGCCCGTGACCGAACCCCATTTACAACCACGAATTGCCGGCGTAACGTTAGATATTCTTTAATCCATGAGACAACCGCCGGATTTATTTTATATGTGAGCATCTTTTCAATGAGTAATGAATGGGGTACTGTGTCGAAAGCTTTCCTGAAATCGAGGAAAATACATTCAACCGCAAGCCGTTTATCTAATGCAGAAGCAATATCATTTGTGAATTCCAATAATTGGGTAACACAGGAAAAACCTTTACGAAATCCATGTTGGGCTGACGTAATCGCAGAATGAGTGTTCAAGTGAGCTACAATACTCGTGAATAGAATGTGCTCCATTATTTTACATGCAACGGATGTCAGCGATATCGGGCGGTAGTTTGAAACGTCGCTTCTAGGGCCGGACTTATGAATAGGGACCACAATACCTGCTTTCCAATCATCAGGAAGAGAAGCTTCGAGTAGTGACATATCAAATATAACTTTCAAGTACTTTGCTATCGATTCAGCGCATGATTTAAGCAGGAAATTGGGTAAGTCGTCAGGACCACACGCTTTAGAAGAGTCGAGCCTTCGAAGCAACGATTCAATGCTGTGTGTACATATGACAACATCATCCATGTCGCTTATCGTTTCAAGTACCGGTGGGACGTCTTCAGAAGGCATTACTGCAGGAGTGAAGACGGAGCAGAAGTAGGCGTTAAAGCATTCTGCCTTGTCAGCGTCTTCGCGAACAATGACGTCACCAGACACGAGTGGAGGGATAGTTACAACATCCTTGCCATTCTGCTTCACGTGCTTCCAGAACACTTTCGGTTTATCTTTTAGTCTTGTTTGAATAGTTCCCGAATAACTGTCTTTGGCAATGCGTGTTGCTTCTTTAACTTCACGAGTTATTTCTTTCAGTTTTTTCTCTGTCTCTTTTGAAGGTTTTCTGCAATAAGCGCGATAAGTTCGTTGTCTTTTTTGCGTGAGCTGGCGCAAGGTTTTCGTAAACCAAGGCTTGCTTCTACCCTGTCTCGCCGTCAACACCCAAGTTGGGACGAACAGCTCACGTAATTCGAGTATTTTCTGCTTAAATAACCGCCACAGCCCGTCCACACTCCTACACTCGGCTTCCGTTTCGAACACTACTAAATAAGCCTGTAATGCTTGATTTATACAATCGAAATTGGCTTTTTTATAATTGTACAGTTTTCTGTTAGCATGGTTTTTTGTTTTAACATAGGCCAGCGACATCGTCGACACGACAGCGTGATGGTCGCTTATGCCAGGAATCACAAGCGTTGACTGAACAAGTTCTGGTCGATTGGTAAGCAGAAGGTCTAAAATGTTGTTTCCCCGCGTTGGGGTGAGGACTAGCTGATGCAGAGCATGCAGGTTGACCATGTTCATCATTTCTGTATTGCATATTCCAGTAACTGTGGCGGTGTTCGATGCATCCCATTTCAAGTCCGGTAAATTGAAGTCTCCCCCAATGACCACGGTATCTGAGTGAACTTCATCAATCGCACTTTGAAGTCGAGTGAGAACATCCGGCGATGCATTAGGGGGACGATAAAAGCTACATACTGTTAAGGCGATGCGGTTCGGAAGTTCTAGTTTGCACAACACTACTTCACTCACGCCAACATCAACGTCAATCTGGGAGGACCTAATGCTACTATCAATGAGAATGAACACACCCCCTCCATGACCGTTCCTGTCTTTTCTGTAGCAGGTGTAACCAGTTGGAAATACCTCGTGGTCACCAATGTCAGGATCTAACCAGGATTCCGTACCGAGAATCACGGAAGGCTTAACAGTTTCTACTAAGGCGGAAAATTCATCTCTCTTATTCTTTATGCTCCTGCAATTCAGCAGAAGAATACTAATGTTCACAGAACTAGACTGGCACGGTCACTTCTGTGGGGTCACATGCATTGTTGCATCATCGCAGACAAACTTCTGCCCGTTCAAAAGAAGGTAATCGTACCTAAGCATAGCTTTCGCGCCATCCTGTTTTTGTGCTTTTGCATATTCCCACAAAATTTTTCTTTTCTTTCGTACTGCTTCGGAGAAATCTTCGGAAATGCTAGTCGTAGGGCCTTTTAACTTTCTTGCGTTGCTTAGGACATGCTGTTTTTCTTTGAAAGATGAAAATTTTGCGATGATGGGTCTGCTCCTCCCAGCTCGAAAACGTCCCAACCGGTGTGCCCTTTCTATTCCTATAGTGGGTATTCCTAACTTCGAAGAACAGATATCCAAGATCTGTTTCTCACACTCCGCATTTGTTTCGTTGGCTCCTTCGTCGGGTATACCGTGAAAGATGAGGTTGCACCTTCTGCTGCGATTTTCAAGGTCGTCAACCTTTGACGTTAGAGACTTCAACACTCGTGCTTGAGTCTCACATTGTACAACGCACTCTGCTAAAGACGATTTCATTTCATCAAGGTTTGTGAACTTAGTTTCAAGGGATTTGATACGATCACCTAGATCGTTTATAGCGAGCTTGTTTGCAGCTTGAACGGTTTCAATAGCATTTAGTTTATCCTTAATTATGCTTTGACCTGCTAAGAGCTGCTGCAGTGTCGCCTCGGTGGACGGTCCCGGATTCACCTCTACGTCGCCACATATTAGCAGAAGTAAAAAATAAAAAGAGAAGCGACGCAGCAAGCGAAACTGTTTCTGCGAACGGTATTGCGTGCATGAATGTGACAGAATGCAGTCAAACAACTTTTGGGGTGAAACCGGCAAGAAAAAGGGGAGCAAGAAAGGGGGTTCCGTATGACTAACCTGCATAAGCAGTAGGAACAGCGTGAAGCGTACTGCTGCAGCCATGCCGGTTTCACGCCCCACTGACGCACTGAAGAGTCCCGCTTTATGAAGCCGAGCGTTATCGTCGAGCCGGTAATCACTCAGATTTTCACTGGCAGGAATCGCACATGCGCCGGATACCGGAACGTCTGGTGGCGTCATCCCGCTGTCGTCATCAGGTGCTACGTTGGTTTTAAGGGTTGTTCCTCGTAGTCCTTGCGTTGTGGCTCCTTCCGGTGGAAGAAACGCTGCGGCTTTCCTGGGACACTGTCTTGCAGAAGCGTCGTTAACAGCAGGAACAGCGTGAAGCGTACTGCTGCAGCCATGCCGGTTTCACGCCCCACTGACGCACTGAAGAGTCTCGCTTTATGAAGCCGAGCGTTATCGTCGAGCCGGTAATCACTCAGATTTTCACTGGCAGGAATCGCACATGCGCCGGATACCGGAACGTCTGGTGGCGTCATCCCGCTGTCGTCATCAGGTGCTACGTTGGTTTTAAGGGTTGTTCCTCGTAGTCCTTGTGTTGTGGCTCCTTCCGGTGGAAGAAACGCTGCGGCTTTCCTGGGACACTGTCTTGCAGAAGCGTCGTTAACCTGCATAAGCAGTAGGAACAGCGTGAAGCGTACTGCTGCAGCCATGCCGGTTTCACGCCCCTTTTGTATATATATATATATATATATATATATATATATATATATATATATATATATATATATATATATATATATATATATATATATATATATATATATATATATATATATATATATATATATATATATATATATTCGTGCAGTTACCAGTTTTCCTGTACCCCAGTCAGCCAAAGACGTCCGGAGTTTTGTAGGACTTTGCTCCTATTTTAGAAGGTTTGTGAAAGATTTCGCAACCATACCTCGACCCCTCACGGAGCTTCTAAAGAAAGACGTCACATTTACGTGGGGTACCGACCAAGCTGCTGCTTTCTCTCACCTAATCACGCTACTGACGACTCCACCCATATTGGCTCACTTTGACCCATTCGCTCCGACGGAAGTTCGAACCGATGCTAGTGGTCACGGAATCGGAGCCGTGTTAGCCCAGCGCCAACGGGGACACGACCGAGTTGTCGCCTACGCTAGCCGCCTCCTCACAGATGCTGAGCGCAACTATTCTATTACAGAGCGTGAATGTCCTGCTCTTGTTTGGGCAGTCTCAAAGTTTCGCCCATATTTATATGGCACTAATTTCTCTGTGATAACTGACCATCATGCGCTATGTTGGCTTACGTCACTGAAGGATCCTACTGGCCGGCTCGGGCGCTGGGCTCTGCGACTCCAAGAGTATACCTTTACGGTGACGCACAAGTCCGGACGCCTACATCAGGACGCAGACTGCCTGTCACGCTACCCGGTCGCTGAGTCGAGCACTATGCATGACACCGACACCGAGCCTTGCGTCTTTTCCCTTTCACAAATGACATGCATCGGTGACGAGCAGCGCTATGATGCGTCCTTGCGTGCTATCATTGAGCGCCTCGAATCACCATCTTCCAGTCAGTCCTATCGCTCGTTCGTGCTCCACGATGGGGTATTATACCGCCGAAGTTTTGAGCCGGATGGACCGGCTCTGCTGCTTGTCATTCCGAAACACCTTCGCTCGGAAGTTCTACATGAACTTCATGACCTTCCGACTGCTGGTCACCTTGGTGTGTCACGCACTTACGACCGAATACGCCGACGCTTCTACTGGCCAGGGCTTGCACGCTCAGTCAGAAGGTACGTTGCGGCTTGTGAGAAATGTCAGCGCCGTAAAACGCCATCGACACTTCCCGCCGGACGCCTTCAACCACTTGATATTCCGTCAGAACCTTTCCTCCGCGTTGGCTTGGACCTACTTGGCCCTTTTCCCTTGTCTTCCTCGGGTAACAAGTGGATAGCCGTGGCCACCGACTACGCCACGCGTTACGCCATCACACGAGCTCTCCCAACAAGCTGCGCCACAGATGTCGCCGACTTCCTCCTCAAGGACGTTATTTTGCAACACGGAGCCCCACGGCAGCTGCTTACAGACCGTGGCCGCACCTTTTTGTCGAAGGTCATAGCCGACATATTGCAGTCCTGTAAAACGAGACACAAGCTGACTACGTCATACCACCCGCAAACCAATGGACTAACGGAGCGCCTAAATCGAACTCTTACAGACATGCTCGCTAAGTATGTTTCTACCAACCACACCGACTGGGATCTCGCGTTGCCGTACGCCACATTTGCCTACAATTCTTCGCGCCACGACGCTGCCGGCTACTCTCCATTTTTTCTGCTGTTTGGCCGAGAACCAACATTGCCTCTAGACACCGTCATACCGTCCCCTGGAGTACCGACCAGTGAATATGCCATGGACGCTATCACTCGGGCCGCTCACGCACGCGAAATCACCCGTACTCGCCTTCTGACCTCTCAAGAGAAGCAACGGCGCTTGTATGACCAACGACACCGCGACGTACACTTTCCACCTGGTTCTTTGGTACTGCTCTGGTCTTCGACCCGTCAAGTTGGCTTGTCAGAGAAGCTGCTTACTCGCTACACAGGCCCATACCGAGTCCTCCGTGTGGTTACGCCTGTAACATATGAAATTGGTCCTGCCACCCCGTTGCCTTCATGTGCCCAACAGGCTACCGATATTGTACATGTTGCACGCTTGAAGCCCTACAACTCTCCTAGTGACGTTGACATCTAAATGCGCCGAGACGGCGCTTGCGCCGCCGGGGGTTATGCTACATGCATGTGTATTGACATTATAGGGGGCGACGCGCGTGTGTGCCTGACGAGGAAGACGAAGGGTTGTCTCGGCTCGATCGCTGGTGAACAGGGCACGCCATTACCGCTGGTTTGGAATATATTTCATCCCCAGCCTCGTCGTTACGGCGTCTCTTCTTTTCCGTAACAATATATGTATATATATATATATATATATATATATATATATATATATATATATATATATATATATATATATATATATATAGTGGGCTCGGCGGAGTGGGCTCGGCAGCAGCACGACGGGCAAGATGCTCAACAATCCATTTCTTTGTACGCTGCAGGTTCTTGCTACACTTTTTGTGTCGCAATATACGGAGCATGGCTGTGCTTTGGATCCTTTACCGCTTCCTTCGTCCAGCGTTGTCGACTTCAGAGCATCAACGGAGGCTTATCAAGTGGCCTGCGACCGGTGTGAAGCGGAGGAATTCATCGTGCCGGTTGCGGTATCTTCTGCGCCGGCGCCTGCCTCAGGAACGGACTACCACGTGGTCCTACCAGCCCGTATAAATTGCCTCACGTCAGCCATCCCCTCCAGTGGGCTCGGCAGCAGCACAACGGGCAAGATGCTCAACAATCCATTTATTTGTACGCTGCAGGTTCTTGCTACACTTTTTGTGTCGCAATCTACGGAGCATGGCTGTGCTTTGGATCCTTTACCGCTTCCTTCGTCCAGCGTTGTCGACTTCAGAGCATCAACGGAGGCTTATCAAGTGGCCTGCGACCGGTGTGAAGCGGAGGAATTCATCGTGCCGGTTGCGGTATCTTCTGCGCCGGCGCCTGCCTCAGGAACGGACTACCACGTGGTCCTACCAGCCCGTATAAATTGCCTCACGTCAGCCATCCCCTCCAGTGGGCTCGGCAGCAGCACGACGGGCAAGATGCTCAACAATCCATTTCTTTGTACGCTGCAGGTTAGTGCCTATTCTTATGGCAAATGTTACCGTAGCGATGACCGCTTTTTGTTTCTGCTGCCGTGCCCACTGTGTGTTCTCAATTTACATTTTGATGTGTGCACTTTTGCTAAGAACTTGTTGATTTGCGGAGACGTTGAATCAAACCCTGGCCCCGGCGAGAAGGAAATGTTGGCTAAACTTCTTTCTGGTCAAACTGCTATGACAGCATCTATCAATGAAATTCTGAGTAAGCAAACGAAACTTGAGGCAGATATCACGTCTGTTACAGAGCGTTTAAATGGCCTTGAAGTTCAGCTGTCTGCAATAAGTGCTTTGAAAACAGATATGTGTGCACTAAAGGATACTGTAGTGAGACTAGAAAAAAACGTGTCGTATATTTTGGGAAAGGTTGACGATTTAGAAAATAGGAGTAGAAAAAATAACTTGATTCTGTACGGTATCGATGAAGACCCGTCTGAAACACCCAAAGAACTTGTCGAGAAGATAAAAACGAATGTTTTCGAAGAGAAGCTTAAAATCTCAGTGAGCAGTATCGAAAGGTGCCACAGACTTGGCAAAAAGAACGAGAAAGCTCGCCCGGTTATAATTAAGCTCCTAGATTATCGTGACAAGGTGGAGATTTTAAAGTCGTGTCGAAAATTAAAAGGAACCCCGTTTTCGGTCTCGGAAGATTTTTCTAAGAAAGTGCGGGAAATTCGGAAAAAGCTCTGGCAGAGTTCTGCAGAAGAAAGAGAAGCTGGTAGTAAGGTCAAAATGATTTTTGATAAACTAAGCATTGACAAGAAAATATACAGATGGGACGAAAAAAAAGGCAAGCGTTACAAGGTTTCCGGAAATTCCGAATGACTTCATAACAAAACAAAATCGCCTTTCATTATCTTAAACGTTAATTGCCGCAGTATTGTCAACAAATCAGTCCAGCTTGAGGGTCTCATACTGTCGCACGATGCCGATGTAGCCGTACTTACTGAAACGTGGTTAAGGAGTGAAATTTTTGATAGTGAATTTGTCCCAAAAGGCTATAACGTGTTCCGCAAGGACCGCGACCGAAGAGGAGGAGGAGTTGCGATACTTTTCAAGAACTCATTACATCCGCAACAATTGCCTGATATATTAGAAGTTGAGGGCATATTTTGCAAAGTCTATATAGGCAAAGTTCGCTATGTTATAGGTGCGGTTTATCGTCCCCCGAACTCTTCTGATAGTGTTCTGGATAAGCTTAGAACCTACTTGCGGCAAAATATAAAGCCACATGACAAACTCATCTTGTCAGGAGATTGTAACTTGCCTAATATTGACTGGGAAAATTTTTCTTCTCATTCTACTAGCAATGCTAATCACGAAATGCTAGATATTGTTTTTTCGTTCGATTTACTGCAGGTTGTTAAAGAATACACTAGAGAACTAAATGGTTCAAAATCTATCTTGGACTTATTCTTTTTGAGTGGCTCAATCCAAAACACGGCAATATGTGAAGTTATCAGCGGTATTTCGGATCATAGGGCAGTTTTGCTAACTTTTTTAGATATGTGTGTTGATCGCTGCTGTACAAAAACTTCCTTTCCGAATTTTTCCCGAGCTGACGATGAATCCATTCTGGATATCCTTGATTTTCATTACGACGATTTTAAACACTTGGGTAGCAGTGTGAACGATCTGTGGCTTACTTTTGAAGATATTGTCTTTGAATGCGTGGAGCGTTTCATACCGAAAATCGTTAAAAAAACTGAATGCCGGAACCCCTGGATTACAAGAGAAACGCTACATTTACAGCGCAAACTGAAACGAATAAAAAGGAAAAGAGCGAAATCTCATGATAAAGCTGCTCATACACAGCTGATAGCTAACCTGTCGGGCGAACTAAAACTGCAAATTGCGCGCGACAAGGAAAGATACCACGAAACATCGCTTCCAACTTTTATCAAAACATCACCCGAGAAATTTTGGAGGCTGATCACGCCAACATCTCGCTCAACCGGGCCAGATGGCATTCGTAATGCCTTCTTGAAGCGCTACGCAGAATGGTGTTCTTGCTATTTGTTTATTTTGTATACCCATTCGTTGAATGAGGGCCAACTGCCAGATGACTGGAAGATCGCCAAAATTAAGCCTTTACACAAAGCGGGAGACAAGTCATCTATTCTGAATTACCGAGCGATTTCCCTTATATCAACATCATGTAAAATTCTAGAACACATTATTCATAAACATATAATTACCTTCCTTGATTCTCATAAAGTATTAACAAATGTTCAACATGGGTTCAGGCGGGGCTTTTCAACGAATACTCAATTAGTGGAAATTACGCATGACTTTGCTCAAGCAATTAACGAAGGGAAGCAGACGGATGCCATATTTATGGATTTTCAAAAAGCCTTCGATAAAGTTTCGCATGCTAAATTACTTCACAAATTAACTTGTATTCTACAAAACAAAAAGATCCTTGACTGGATAACAGCGTATCTAACAAACAGGCGTCAATTTGTCACGGTAAAAAATAGATCTTCTAAACACGCTCCTGTAAACTCAGGCGTTCCTCAAGGATCCGTCCTTGGGCCTCTTTTTTTTCTGTTATATATAAATGATATCGTCACTGACCTTTCTGTTCACATTAGGTTGTACGCCGACGACTGTGTCTTATATGAAAAGATCACCTCAGTTGACGATCAAATTAAACTAAATCGGAACTTTCTAAAAGTAATTTCATGGTGTGACAAATGGCAGATGCCTGTTAATTTTGCTAAAACAGTTTTTATGAGAATTACCCTTAAAAAAGAGCCTCTTTTGTTCCATTAAGAGTGAGTAAGCGCAAAACAGACAAGGACGTAGAAGAGACAGACACATACAGAGCGCTACTTTCAACTGATCTTTTATTTTCGCACGAACCGATAAATATATACCGAGCGAGCGGAAATAACATAAACATAAAGAACATATCGCGGAATCACATCGTAGAACCAAGCACGTGTAAATTGCACTACATAGTAAAAGTACAAGTCACTGTGTCGAATCAAGGTAATGAAGTTCTTTTTGAGAAAGCGATACTGATGGTTGGCTAACGCACATGTCAGATAATCTCGCGATTTCATATGCCTCCATAATCTCCCTTGTCATTTTGCCAGGAGCCTTAGATAGAATTTTAGTTTTTTCGAAGAGGGGTATACATCCACAATCTCGGCAATGGATGCCCAAATGGCCCGAGATTGCTTTCGTGACATTATAATGATGTTCTTTCAATCTCTGATTGATACATCGGCCAGTTTGACCAATATAGGTTCTTCCACAAGAAAGCAGAATAGCATAAACAACATTGCGAATGCAGTTCACAAAAATTGTTCGATGATTAATAAGGCAGGTGTTTGCACTGTTACACTGTGAATTAACGCGTCGACACAACCTATGTAGACGTTCGGGAGCTGAAAAGATCACATCCACTCCTGCCTTTCCCGCGATCCTTCTGAGATTATGCGATACACCATGCAAGTACGGAACGACGGCCACTTTTTTTGCTGTACGACCATTACTGCCTTTAGGTGGGTGTTTTAGCTTCCTGCTCAAACCCTCTGCGACAGAGCTCAGCACACAAATTGGGTAACCAGACTCTGCTAAGCGCTTGGCTTGGTTCAGAAAACTGCTTTCAACTTTGTGATTACAGGACTTCCTAAGAGAGTTATTAAAACAGGATTGTACAACGGCGCGTTTCACGAGCTTTGAATGGGCGGAGGAAAACGGCAGGACGGGCTTATTGCCCCTTGGCTCATAACTCCAACACACTTTCTCAGATGAAAAGTAGATACCTAAGTCCAAAAACCTAATGAAATTGCCCTCGGGCATTTCATGCGTCAAGACCAATGGAGAAAGGGTTTCCGTGAAAGTGCTTCAAAGCTCGTGAAACGCGCCGTTGTACAATCCTGTTTTAATAACTCTCTTAGGAAGTCCTGTAATCACAAAGTTGAAAGCAGTTTTCTGAACCAAGCTAAGCGCTTAGCAGAGTCTGGTTACCCAATTTGTGTGCTGAGCTCTGTCGCAGAGGGTTTGAGCAGGAAGCTAAAACACCCACCTAAAGGCAGTAATGGTCGTACAGCAAAAAAAGTGGCCGTCGTTCCGTACTTGCATGGTGTATCGCATAATCTCAGAAGGATCGCGGGAAAGGCAGGAGTGGATGTGATCTTTTCAGCTCCCGAACGTCTACATAGGTTGTGTCGACGCGTTAATTCACAGTGTAACAGTGCAAACACCTGCCTTATTAATCATCGAACAATTTTTGTGAACTGCATTCGCAATGTTGTTTATGCTATTCTGCTTTCTTGTGGAAGAACCTATATTGGTCAAACTGGCCGATGTATCAATCAGAGATTGAAAGAACATCATTATAATGTCACGAAAGCAATCTCGGGCCATTTGGGCATCCATTGCCGAGATTGTGGATGTATACCCCTCTTCGAAAAAACTAAAATTCTATCTAAGGCTCCTGGCAAAATGACAAGGGAGATTATGGAGGCATATGAAATCGCGAAATTATCTGACATGTGCGTTAGCCAACCATCAGTATCGCTTTCTCAAAAAGAACTTCATTACCTTGATTCGACACAGTGACTTGTACTTTTACTATGTAGTGCAATTTACACGTGCTTGGTTCTACGATGTGATTCCGCGATATGTTCTTTATGTTTATGTTATTTCCGCTCGCTCGGTATATATTTATCGGTTCGTGCGAAAATAAAAGATCAGTTGAAAGTAGCGCTCTGTATGTGTCTGTCTCTTCTACGTCCTTGTCTGTTTTGCGCTTACTCACTCTTAATGGATTCAAACCAACTAGCCCACCAACGTGTTTTGGCTTTTGTTCCAGTACTCCACCAACAATACAATGCTGTCAGAAGTAACTCAATACAAGTACCTTGGTCTCTGGATTACAAAAAATCTATCCTGGTCAAAGCACATAGATTTTGTAGTAGCTAAATCTCTCCGTAAACTTTTTTTCCTAAGGCGTTCTTTAAGATCAACCACACCAAGTATTCGTCTCCTCGCTTACAATGCCATTATCCGTCCTGTACTGGAGTATGCTGTGGTCATATGGGACCCGTTCACTCAGACTGATATCCAAAAACTTGAAAGGGTGCAAAAAAAGGTTGTTAGGTTCATTTATAACTCGTACGGTCCTACTTCAATTACAAAACTTCTCTTGAAAAGCAAATTTCCAAACATTCCGGACCAAAATCGAATATTGCGCTTAAAATTTCTTTTCCAGTTAATAAAAGGTCACTATGCAGTTGACATATCACATATCGTTCACTTTTCATTGGGTTACGGAACAAGACAGAGACACAATCTTACTACAGAATCGAAAGTTGGGCTAGTTGGATATGCATGGTATAACTATCATTTAAAGCGCACGAAAAACAGACATAAAGAGAGGACAAGCGCTTGTCCTCTCTTTATGTCTGTTTTTCGTGCGCTTTAAATGATAGTTATACAATCTTACTATCTCTCCATTGATGCAACGAACAAATTGTTTCAAATATTCTTTTTTTCCAAGGACTATCGTGGATTGGAACAATCTACATAACGATGTTGTTACCCTAAATACATTGTCTGCATTTGAAGAGTCACTGCAGAAATGATTGTTATCTATGTTTGTACCTTGCTTTTTGTTGATTCTCTTGTCTCGAAGAATCACTGCAGCTATCAGATACATAAGTTTGTATTACATTTGTTTTTGATTGTTTATTTGCCTGTTTCCACTGATGTTTATGTTTATCTTTTGTACCACCCCTGCTATGATCTTGTAAAAGATCGCAGTATCAATAAATAAATAAATAAAATAAAAATATATTATAATGTAAATGCAAGGTAAGCAGCGGTAGCGGCGTCGGTACCGAAGCAGCAAGAGCAGGCCGAGTATACGGGCAGCGTCGCAGCAGCAATCAGGCAGTCCTAGCTCGTGCCTCGCGCCCACGTGTCGATGTCGCTGCAGTAGTGGGCATTCCTCTTCACTACACTTCGTCCCCCGTCGGAAAAGGAGCCATCCTGGCGACTCACGGTGAACAGAGTACGAGCGGGTCGTAATAAGGTTTCAGCCGCTGCACGTGAACAATTTCACGTCCCCGAAAGCGCTGGTCTGTGGATGGCGTAACGGGTTCGACGATGTAGTTAACTGGTGAAGTCTGCGAGACAATGCGGTAGGGTCCCTGGTATTTTGAAAAAAACTTCGAAGAAAGCCCTGTAGGCACAGCGGGAACCCAAAGCCACACAAGAGTGTCCGGAAGAAAGTTGGGGTACGGGTGGTTATCGTCACGCCGAGATTTTTGTCTCTATTGGTCGATGGTTGTGAACGACTGGGCGAGCTTACGGCATTCCTCGGCGTGGCGGGCAGCTTCAGAGATGGGCGTAGACTCGGAGGAATCGGGGTGGTAGGGCAGAATGGTATCTAGTGTGGTGGAAGGGTCTCGGCCATATAACAGGAAAAATGGTGAAAAGCCCGTAGTCGCCTGTGGAGCAGTATTGTAGGCGTATGTTACAAAAGGCAGAATGAGGTCCCAGTCGGAGTGGTCTGAGGCAACATACTTTGATATCATATCGCCTAGGGTACGGTTGAATCTTTCCGTCAATCCATTCGTCTGCGGATGGTAGGCGGTGGTAGTCTGGTGAATAATACGGCATTCGGCAAGGAGTGCGTTGACGACTTCAGAGAGGAACACACGTCCTCTGTCGCTGAGAAGTTCGCGCGGCGCGCCGTGACGGAGAATGAAGTGCCGCAAGAGAAAAGAAGATACGTCGCGTGCTGTGGCAGCAGGCAAAGCGGCTGTTTCTGCGTATCGCGTCAGATAGTCGACAGCGACAACAATCCAACGGTTTCCGGAAGCCGTGAATGGAAGAGGCCCGTACAGATCGATCCCAATGCGGTCAAGGAATTGGATCCCAATGCGGCTGGGCAAGGAATTGGCTGGATCGGACTAGAGGTATGATGAGGCAGAACTTTCCGTCGTTGGCACTGCGGGCATGACTGAATGTACTTGCGCAAAACGGTGTACATGCCTCGCCAATAAAACCGGGAGGAAATCCGAGCGTATGTTTTGAAGATGCCCGCATGTGCGCACTGAGGGTCAGCGTGGAAAGCTGAACATATTGCAGCACGAAGATGGCGAGGTATGACAAGTAGCTACTTTCGGCCCTCAGACTTGTAATTCCTGCGATAAAGGAGGCCATCGCGGACCTCAAAGTGAGCCGCTTGACGGCGCAACGTTCGAGACGATGGAGAAGTCGACGGATCTGAAAGGAATCGCAGAACAGAGCTGATCCAGTCATCCTTGCGTTGCTCAGACGCCATGTCACAGTTATCTGGGAACGCAACCATTTCGTCCACGGCAGATAAACATGCGGAGCTTTCAGCGGACATAGGCGAGCGTGATAAAGCGTCGGCATCAGTGTGACGTCGGCCAGACCTGTAGACAACACGCATGTCGAACTCTTGCAACCGCAAAGCCCAGCGAGCTAAACGGCCGGAGGGGTCCTTCAACGTGGATAACCAACAAAGCGCATGGTGATCGGTGACTACGTCGAAAGGGCGACCACATAGGTACGGTCTAAATTTACCTAGAGCCCATATAATTGCCAGACACTCCTTCTCTGTCACAGAATAGTTCTTCTCCGCTTTGGTGAGGGTACGGCTTGCGTATGCGACTACGTACTCCTGGAATCCCAATTTACGCTGCGCGAGCACGGCGCCGAGTCCAACACCGCTGGCATCGGTGTGTACCTCCGTCGGAGCAGTCGGGTCGAAATGACGCAAGATTGGTGGCGAGGTTAACAGACGGCGCAACTTTTCGAAAGCATCGTCACAGGCGGGTGACCAAGCGTAACTTTTCGAGTCACTGCGTAGAAGTTCAGTCAAGGGGGCGGTGATCATAGCAAAATTCCGAATAAAGCGGTGGAAATAGGAGCAGAGGCCAAGAAAGCTGCGCAGATCCTTCAGAGACGCAGGTATAGGGAACTCTGCAACTGCCCGAAGCTTGGCTCTGTCAGGAAGAATACCCTCTTTAGATACAACATGACCGAGGATGGTGAGCTGACTTGCGCCGAAGCGGCATTTCTTAAGGTTGAGCTGAAGGCCGGCGTCAGTTAGGCACTGCAGCACTTCATCTAGCCTGCGGAAATGCGTTGGAAAATCCGGGAAAAATATAATCACGTCATCCAAGTAGCACAGGCATGTTTTCCACTTCAGGCCACGCAAAAGATTGTCCATCATCCACTCGAATGTTGCGGGTGCGTTGCAAAGACCAAAAGGCATGACACAGAATTCGTAAAGGCCATCATGTGTGACAAAGGCTGTCTTAGGCTGATCTTCAGGTGCCAGAGGGACTTGCCAGTAGCCACTCCGTAAGTCAATAGAAGAGAAGAACTCCGCACCTTGGAGGCAGTCAAGGGCATCGTCGATTCTCGGTAACGGGTAAACGTCCTTTTGAGTTATTTTGTTAAGACGACGGTAGTCAACACAGAAGCGAATTGACCCGTCCTTCTTCTTAACGAGAACGACTGGAGATGCCCAGGGGCTGTTCGAAGGCTGGATGACGCCACGCTCGAGCATGTCAGCTACTTGGTCATCGATAACCTGGCGCTCGGCTGCGGACACGCGATAGGGTCTTTGACGCAATGGCGCATTGGTACCCGTGTTGATGCGGTGACACACGGCTGACGTGCGGCCGAGGGGAGTATGCTGGCAGTCGAAGGAATAACGGAACTTGTTCAGTAGTCGTAGAAGCTGAGCACGTTGCGAAACGGTTAACGTGTCGGCGATGGAGCTGCTCAGTACGTCCGGCCTAGTAGTGTGCGGCGAAGAGGCACAGGTCACTCCGGCGACTTCGTGTTCGGCGGAAGGACCAGCTGGCATGTCGATAGTTGCAGAAGGGTCGAGACTGTAAACACGCCCGACGCACTCACCCCGGAGTAGTGTTACAGGACATGACAACAGGTTCGAGATGAGTAGTCTGCTGACGCCGTCATGAAGTTCTAGAAGGGCATAAGGTAGCGGCGAACACTTGCGACGAACGAAAAGAGCAGATGGCGTGAAAAGGGCACTAGACTCGGCGAGAGAGTTGCAAGACACCATGGTAAGGGCAAAAGAGTGCGGCGGTATGATGACGTCTTCAGCAACAAATAGTTTGTCCCCGGTTTCATGAGCATCATATAATGGAGCGTCGTCAAACACTTCAAATGTCACCTCAGCGCGCGAGCAATCGATGACGGCCTTATTAGAGGAGAGAAAATTCCACCCCAAAATGAGGTCATGGGAGCAGGAATCCAACACTAGCATTTCAACGACATAAATGAGGCCATCAATCGCGATGCGAGCAGTACAAGCAGCGGCCGGTGTGACGTGATCTTCACTGGCTGTACGAAGTGATATACTAGCTAGTGGCGTCATAACTTTTTTCAGCAAGCGGCAGAGTCTAGCACTTATCACTGAAACTGCGGCACCAGTGTCGACGAGAGCGAGTGCAGCGACGCCGTCCACATGTACGTCCAGAACATTCGTTGGTGAAGTGAGAGTAGCTAACGTGGTTGCTTGGGCGAGTTGTTACGACATGATTCACATAAAAAACAGCGCCAAAAACGAGAGACAAGAAAAATCAGTGCCGCTGTCTGTCTCCTTTTTCTTGTCTCTCGTTTTTGGCGCTGTTTTTTATGTGAAGTGAGAGGCCTTGGTCTTTTCGCTGGCGACGCAGTTCCTGCCTCTGGAACTGCGGCAATTAGTTTTCCCGCTCCGGCGATGAAGGACGACGACGCATCGGCGATGGCGAGCGGCGTCGAGGTGATGGCGAGCGGCGGTTAACGGGAGGGCGGTGGTCGGCGTACGATGACATCTGGTCGGGTGGCTGAGAGCCTGTGAACTAACGGCGCGGTGGCACATAAAGGGCAGGTTCGAAGGTCTGGTCGTAGCTCTGTCGGTAGACAGGAACGCGCCGACGGCAGTATCGCGCTATGTGGCCAGGTAGCCCACAGGCAAAGCATATTGGGCGATTGTCGAGTGTACGCCATTGTCCACTACTCTGGACGGACCTTGACTGAGCGAACCGAGGAGTGGGTCGGAGCGGCACGGCTGAGAGAAGCGACGTAAAAGTCTGAAGAGGTGGTCGAGCCGCTACTTCAGCATAGCTTAGAGGTGCATTTACCTCGGCACAGGCAACAGGGCTCGGCAAGGGTGAAGTGTCACGGGCAGATGGCAGAGCCGCGCAAACTTGCTCCTGGATGACCTGGCGAATGTTTGCTGGCAGAGGTGACGCTGGTTGGCCGGCTGTTGATAGCAGCGATAGCTGACGAGCGACCTCAGCACGAACAAACTCCTTAATCTGCGATAGCAGCGACTGAAGGTCAGATGTGGTGGTCAGGCTGGAGAGGGTGTCATCCGGGGCGTCAGGGCGTCGAGTGAGAAGACGCTGTCGTCGCAGCTCGTCGAAACTCTGACACAACTCAATGACCTCAGAGACAGTGACAGGGTTCTTGGAGAGCAGCATTTGAAAGGCGTCGTCGGAAATGCCTTTCATGATATGTCGCACCTTGTCAGTTTCGGCCATCGACCGGTCGACACGCCGGCAGAGGTCAAGGATGTCCTCTATGTAGCTGGTGAATGTCTCACCAGTTTGTTGGGACCGGCCTCGTAGGCGTTGTTCTGCGCGAAGTTTGCGCACACCAGGGCGTCCAAAAACATCTGCGATGCAGGTTTTGATGGTAGTCCAGGTGGGGATATCCGCCTCATGGTTTCTGTACCACAGCTTGGCAACATCCGTTAAATAAAACATCACGGTGCCAAGCTTTGTGGGATCGTCCCATTTGTTAGTAGCGCTGGCTCGTTCATACGATTCCAGCCAATCCTCAACGTCTTTCTCGTCGGTGCCGCTGAAGATGTCGGGTTCTCGCAAGAGCTGTGCACCGGGACAGCTCCTGCGTGGCGAAGCCGGTGGGGGTGTGAAGACAGCGTCGTCAGGCATGACGGACGGCAGCTTTCGGCTACGCAGTTCCAGGACTGGGGAAGACCGCAGCACTCTCCACCAAAATATAATGCAAATGCAAGGTAAGCAGCGGTAGCGGCGTCGGTACCGAAGCAGCAAGAGCAGGCCGAGTATACGGGCAGCGTCGCAGCAGCAATCAGGCAGTCCTAGCTCGTGCCTCGCGCCCACGTGTCGATGTCGCTGCAGTAGTGGGCATTCCTCTTCACTACAATATATATATATATATATATATATATATATATATATATATATATATTGTAAAGAAGAGGAAGTACTCCGGCGCAGAGGCAGCAGCATCGAGTGTGCAGCAGCGGCTCGAGCTCAGAAATTGCGGCTGGTGCATCGCCTTCCAAGCCTTCTAAGCATCAACCTTTCTGCTTAATAAATCTCCTTTATAATTGGTGGAGCCGTGCCGGGTACCGTCCCTTACACCTTCCCGCTACCATCCTGGAACTCCGTTCTCGACGGCTACCTTCTGCTATGCCGAACGCCGATCAGCAGACGCTTCCATCTCTTCCGGCCACCTGTCCAGGCAGTGTTCCTCAGCGGGAGCCTCCAATCTTCAGTGTAACAGATGACAACGACGTTGAAGAGTGGCTCTCGACTTTCGAACGGGTGAGCGCTTTAAACAGATGGACGGACGCGGACAAGTTGACACGCGTTTCGTTCTATCTCGCGGGTGTAGCCAGCCTTTGGCTTAGAAACCATCAGGCAGACGTCCGAACGTGGCCGCAATTTAAAACGTCGATTGTAGCAGTCTTCGATTGACCTGCCGTCCGAAAACTTCGTGCCGAGCAACGTTTACGCACACGCGCACAAGAAACGGGTGAAACCTTCACAAGTTACATAGAGGACGTCGTCGATTTGTGCAGACGCGTGAACGCCGAAATGACGGAAGCTGAAAAATGTAAGCACATCCTCAAAGGGATTGACGACGACGCTTTTCAAATGCTCTTGGCGAAAAGCCCGACCACTGTTAACGACGTAATTAGCCTCTGCCAAAGCTACGATGAATTGCGGAAGCAGCGAGCTCTGACAAGACGTCCTCCAGCGCACGATTTGGCATCGCTGTCTAGTGTGATCAGTGGTCATGACCACGCGTCACTAATGGCCGAAATAAAAGCATTTGTCCGCGAAGAAGTTGCACGACAGCTTTCCTTGGTGCCTTTCACACCAGAAGCTACCACAACTTTACCATCGTCTCTACGTGACGTCATTCAAGGAGAGGTCGCCGAGGCCTTACCAGCTGCTCGCGAGCCTAATCTTGTGGCTGCTCCTCTCACCTACGCCGCGGCTGCAGCCATGCCGACTCGCAAGGCGCCTGCGCCTCCGTTCCAGCCTCGCGCGAGCTATCCCCCAGCTCCAGTTCACTGGACCAGCACTAACACCGCCAACCCGTGGGGCACCCTCGATAATCGCCCGATATGTTACGCTTGTCGATACCCCGGACACGTCGCAAGGTATTGCCGCCGCCGGACGCATATCACCAATGAAAACCGCCGTGAGCCTTTCTTCCCACTTGACTCCAACGCGCGATACGGTTCCTCCACTCCAATGCCAGCCCGCTACCAGGACGACCACCGCCCTCGGCCGGGACGTCTTCGCTCGCCCTCTCCACGCCACCGCTCGCCTTCTCCTATGCGTCGACGGCCCGCACCTAACGAGGGGGAAAACTAGACGACGCAGTTCCTGAGGCAAGAACTGCGCAAGTTTCGGTTTACCCAAGTCCTCATTTGTCACCTACCAATGTTATTGATGTGTTCGTCGAAAATATCCCTACTGTCGCTCTTGTAGATACCGGTGCAGCTGTTTCGGTTATAGATGCTGGATTTTGTCGCTCAATTCGTAAAGTTACGACGCCTTTCTCCGGATTATCGCTTCGCACAGCCAGTGCCCAACCTGTTCAACCGACCGCAGTATGTACAGCCCACGTGACAATTCAGGACGTTTTGTATACGATAGAGTTCGTGGTTCTTTCTTCATGCTCCCATAATATTATTTTAGGATGGGACTTTTTGTCGCGTCATAACGCCGTAATCGACTGTGCTAGGGCTGAGGTCGAATTTTGCTCACTGGATGACCAAGCGTCCGTCGACACCCAGTTTGGCGCTAAACTTGTCGTTAGCGATGACACCTACATCCCTCCATGCTCTTTTGCGTTCGTGCCAGTTTCATGCAGCGCCATATCTCACGGCACGGTCTTCTTCACACCATCTCCAATATTCGTCGCCCGAAGAGCCCTCCCCCTGCCTTTTGCTGCTCTCGATCTTGTAGAAGGCTCAACCACAATGCCAATTTATAATCATGAGTCGTCGTCTTTATCCCTACTTTGTCACGAGTGCCTTGGCCACGTCGATACAATCAGTTCTTCCAGAATTATATCCGTCCCCGATGAGGTGCCTTCTACCTCCGTCTGTGAACTGGCTGTCGTCTCAGCGCCTGACTCAACGTCAGCAAACATATTTCAACCATTCATCGCTGCAGATTTGACATCTTCGCAGCGTTCACAACTCCTCACCATTCTTGAGAGCTACCGCCACTCTTTCGACGTTGAACAAACATCTCTCGGCCGTGCCTTAGCAGTAGAACACCGCATCGACACTGGGTCCCACTCACCGCTGCGACAACGACCATATCGCGTCTCCACTACAGAACGCCGCATCATTGCTGACCAAGTAGACGACATGCTTCGCAGAGGCGTCATTCGACCTTCACAGAGCCCATGGGCGTCTCCGGTGGTTCTCGTCAAAAAGAAAGACGGTTCTATTCGTTTCTGTGTCGATTTCCGGCGGTTGAACAAGATCACGCTGAAGGATGTCTATCCACTACCGCGCATTGACGATGCTTTGGACAGTTTGCAGGGTGCCGAGTTCTTTTCCTCGTTATACTTGCGGTCAGGCTACTGGCAGGTGCCTATGGCGGAGGCCGATCGCCCCAAAACCGCTTTTGTCACGCCAGACGGCTTATATGAATTCACCGTCATGCCCTTCGGACTTTGCAATGCACCTGCAACGTTCGAACGAATGATGGACAACATCCTGCGTGGACTAAAATGGAAGATATGCTTGTGTTACCTCGATGATATCGTGGTCTTCGCCCCTAACTTTGACACACGCTTGCATCGCCTTCAGCACGTCCTTACTTGCTTAACTAACGCCGGTTTGCAATTAAACCTCAAAAAATGTCGATTTGCCATGCGTCAACTGAACATTTTGGGCCACGTTGCTTCCAAGGAAGGCATCCTCCCGGATCCCAAGAAATTGCGAGCTGTTACGGCGTTTCCTAAACCTGCCACCATCAAAGAACTTCGAAGTTTCATCGGCTTGTGTTCGTATTTCCGGCGATTCGTCCGAAACTTCGCGTCTATTATATCACCTCTCACGCAACTTCTCAGCAGCTGTAAAGACCTCTTATCGTGGTCCCCTGCCTGCGACGAGGCTTTCACCACCCTGCGACGGCTTCTTACGACGCCACCCATTCTACGCCATTTCGATCCTGAAGCTCCAACTGAAATCCACACCGACGCCAGTGGTGTAGGCCTGGGTGCTGTACTCGCACAGCGTAAACCGGAACATCAGGAATACGTCGTGGCATACGCTAGTCGCACACTTACCAAGGCTGAGAGCAACTACAGCGTCACAGAAAAGGAGTGCTTGGCCATTGTGTGGGCCCTTGGAAAGTTTCGCCCATATATATATGGTCGTTCTTTTGACGTCGTGACCGACCACCACGCGCTGTGCTGGCTTTCGACGTTAAAAGACCAATCTGGCCGCCTCGCTCGCTCGGCGTTGAAAATTCAAGATTACGACATACGCGTGGTTTATCGGTCAGGACGGAAGCATGCTGACGCCGACGCCCTTTCCCGTTCCCCCCTGTCCCAGAATGCCACAGCTGACTCCGCTCGCGATTCCACATTGTCATCGCTTGACTTTGACACCATTGCTATCGAACAACGCAATGACCCGTGGACTGCGTCTCTCCTCAATCATCTCTCCGACACTTCTGAACTCCCAAAGACGCGAATGCTTCGGCGCCAAGTTCCACACTTCTCAATACGTGACACGCTTCTCTATCGACGCAACTACGCACCATAGGGACGCAAGTGGCTGCTCGTCGTTCCACGAACCCTGGGGTCGCAGATTTGTTCCTCTTTTCACGCTGACCCACAATGTGGCCACGCAGGAGTCTTCATGACCTACGAAAGGCTTCGACATCGCTACTACTGGCGTGGCATGTGTACCTTAGTCCGCAACTTCGTCCGCTCTTGTGCCGAATGTCAGCGCCGAAAATTTCCACCACACGCCTCCGCCGGTGAACTGCAGCCTATACCATGCCCTTCCCGACCCTTCGAACGGGTTGGAATAGATATTTATGTGCCACTTCCATTGACTCCGACTGGCAACAGGTGCATAATAGTTGCTATCGACCACCTAACGCGCTATGCTGAGACCGCTGCTCTTAAAACGGCTACAGCACAGGAGGTTGCCACTTTCCTACTGCGTCATTTTGTGTTGCGTCTTGGAGGCCCTCAAGAACTCCTCAGTGACCGCGGCCGCGCCTTCTTGTCCGAGGTCATTGAAAAATTGCTCGCTGAGTGTGCTATTGTACATCGCACATGT
The DNA here is from genome assembly GCF_043290135.1 of Rhipicephalus microplus. Lineage (NCBI taxonomy): Eukaryota > Metazoa > Arthropoda > Arachnida > Ixodida > Ixodidae > Rhipicephalus > Rhipicephalus microplus. The sequence goes on along the minus strand of NC_134702.1, from coordinate 280,152,142 downwards.
ACCGCTTACCACCCACAAACCAATGGGGCTACCGAGCGCTTTAATCGTACTCTCGGTGACATGCTATCCATGTATGTGACGCCTGACCACTCTAACTGGGACTTAGTTCTCCCATTCATTACATACGCCTATAATACGGCAACACAAGCGACAACAGGCTTCTCCCCTTTTTACCTCCTCTACGGCCGTCACCCCTCCCACAACATTGACACCATTTTGCCCTATCGACCGGACGCGTCCGAGTGCCTACCGATCTTGGACGCCGCCAGACACGCAGAAGAATGCCGCCAGTTAGCTCGTCGCTTTACCTGCGATGACCAAAACAGGCAAAAAGCAATTCATGATGCCCAGACCTCAACTCCCGTTTTTCTTCCGGGTTCTCTTGTATGGCTGTCAGTGCCGCATCGCACACCTGGGCTCTCTTCCAAACTTCTGCCAAAGTACGATGGGCCATATCGTATTGTCGAACAAACTTCGCCAGTAAACTACCTCATTGAGCCTCTTACGCCACCATCAGACTTGCGACGTCGCAACCGCGAGGTTGTACACGTCCAGAGGCTCAAGCAATACCACGGTTCAACGCCACCTGCCCAGGACTAAGTCGCCAGGATGGCTCCTTTTTTCTCCGTGGGGCCATTGTAAAGAAGAGGAAGTACTCCGGCGCAGAGGCAGCAGCATCAAGTGTGCAGCAGCGGCTCGAGCTCAGAAATTGCGGCTGGTGCATCGCCTTCCAAGCCTTCTAAGCATCAACCTTTCTGCTTAATAAATCTCCTTTATAATATATATATATATATATATATATATATATATATATATATATATATATATATATATATATATCCCAGAGGACGAGTGAGGTAGGTTTGCCCCTCCACTCGCGAAACAGTTAGAATGCCACTGGGCCGATCATGTATGCGCCCAAAAATCAAAGACAACGTAGCATTTGTCTGGCTTCACTTCAGGACAAAACTTTCACACGGTGAAGCACAATTGCTTTGCGGTAAAGCATGTTTGCTGTGAGCATACTGAAAGCAGCACTCCCTGATGTATACAACTTGTAAGAGCGTCTTGCGCAAGGTCCCACTAAATTGAACAGCGTGATTGAATGCGGACAGAAGAGAACACGCACATACACTCACACAGAATAAACATCCTTGGTGCACGACCATTGATCGAAGGTGTGCCTGTCAAAAATCTAGCTATATATATGTAACGGAAAGCATTGGACCTCTTCGGTTACTCGTGGAAAGCAGACTAAAAGAATTAGCACCTCTCGAGCATAAAATTAATATCTCCATGCGCTTTTCAGGAGTGAATGCACACACAAATGCACGGATTGTAACATGACAATTCAGGGCTAAGTAGCGCACATGTTTTCGTTTCCACCGTTTTCAACTCTGGTCACAACAGCAAAATTTTGTGTCGAATGAGTAGATCAGAGTCAACATTATCTCTAGAGACAAGATGGCATGGCATAGTCATCTCAATGAACAAACTAGCCCGCCAACGCACTTCAGCCCACACGCTTTGCACCCAGTACGTAGTTCGATGTATATCATTCGTCAAGCATTCAGAACCACTTCTCATCTGACGATCTAAGTCGTGCAGTATCTATTGTCGTCTTGTGTGTTTATGACGGTATGTCGCTTTATAAGAAAGGTGGCCATGTCAGCTGTTCAAAGAGGAAACTCTTAAATCGAGTAGACTTGCGCTCGGAAAACCAAGTTCACTCGATCACACGTATACTAATATTGATTAGGGCCATCACGGCCACCAATAATCTAACCGTCGGTGAAATAAGCATTATCGCGCAGGCTCGCCTTGAGAGCTAGCACAGTAAAAAAAACCATGCTCGTACGTGTAGTACACGCTAATATTGTCTAGAAGAATCTAGAAGTTTCGCAAACATTCCGACATGGCCTGCGCCGATCAATCTTTCATGGGTCCAACCCGATCAAATAAAAATAAGACCGCTGCTATATACAACCAAATATCTTTCAACGACTCACTCAACTCTTATACACCCAGCGGAAAAATCAACCATAAAAATTAAGTCATACAATAAACTCGGCTGTTATAACTAATACAGTTGAGATAGTTACATTGGTTTCACTACATCATGCTGTTAAATATCACCTGTGCGTATTTTTTGCACAACTTGTTTCATTTGTAGTACAAGTATGTCTTGCAACAATATATTTGTCCAGCTGCAAAGTGCATCTTGGGTTCTCTCGAGAGAACCCAAGATGCAGCAAGCATGCAGTTTATGTAGCTGCAATTAAAAAAAAATCGGTTCCCTGATTCATCAACTGCAATGACTTTTGTTGTGCAGTGACGATGCCTATGTATGTGCACTGTACACGTTAAGGGATATATGTGACCGTACTTGAAGTCATCTGCAGTACTATAGCTAAACAGTACCGCAAGTCCGATTCTTTCATAAAGGTATATTCAAAGTTTTTTAAGAATTGAGTACCTAGCATTTGAAAGACATCTCCTTTCTGTCCAGCTTTAGAATTGCTGGCATATGCTTTTATACTTTTTTGGCTAAAGTGGCATACCTAATTATCACATACCAGAAGTACTTGTCCCTGAAAAGAATGACTTCCATAGTTTTTGAGAAGCACTTGTTTAGAATATGCTTGGTGGCACATGCACAGTGCATGCAGGTGTAGTATGGAATACTACTTTTTTAGGAGGGAATAACAGGGCTGTCGATGATATAGAGAGAAAAGGCAATGAACACACATGCCTTGTCAATAATTTTTACCCCACCCTTTCTTTATTGAGTGATGATGAATGTCATCCTCATAAATGCATGGCTAAATCAAGTCTATGCAAACGCAGCCTAATAATTTAGACATTTGATTGATGTGGCCCAGCAAACATTGCCCTAACTTGATGCAGAATATTTTGGCTCTATTATGAGTCATAAGATTGCTTGGCACAGACACATGCTAAAGAATGACTGGTATATAAATGATAACAAAAGGAAATAACTACCTTGAGCACAGCATAGGTGCAACATTGCTTGTAGCCTTGGTCTCGGATTTTATGTCTTTCCCTGTTGAAACAACCACATATACTCTGTTCTTTGTTGAAAATAACCTAATTAGCAATTAGTCACCAAGTCCATACTTGTTCGTGCGACATATTTATACCATAGAGAAGAAAGTGTTTTCTTTGCTGTGTCATGTTAGTGCTGTGTGCAACAACAAGCAAGCATGCCCACGTTGTGCCGGACCCCACAAAGCAGAGGCTTGCCAAGCAACTCTCCTAAAATGCAGCAACTGCAACGGGAACCATAAGACCTCGTACAAGGACTGCCCAGTACTGAAGAAAGAGAGGAGCATTCTGAGACAAATGGTTAAAGACGGATCCTCACGAAAGGAAGCGGTAACGGTTGTTCAACGACGGCGTTCCCGTCGACGGTGGTACTCGAAGAAAAGAAAAAGCAGTCCTGTGCCGAAGGTGCCTTCATTTACGCCGCCACCGCCACCACCACCGCCGCCATGACCACAGAGACCTCCCCCGCCCCCGCCACCAGGTGGGGTACGTCCAGAGGTGCCGGAAGACACTGTGGCACAACAGAGAACATCCGGCTCTGACTGGCTCGCTTTACCTCGGGTACACGTGTCTACGGAACCACAATATCGACAGTCAACAACGAACATGCCCCCAGCAGGCAGTCTGTCCGCCCAAGAGGTACAAGTTTTTTCTGTATTGAGGTCGTTCATGAGTGTTATTCGCACTCTATTGCATAGCCTACAGATCCCTGCCGCTAAATGCGTGTTGCTAATCTTGGACACACTAGAAACAGTTCTTGCCGGACTTCAGTAACAAGATGGCGCTCCATAGACCACATCAGCCTTTCCGAGAAAAAGTCAAGCGTGCTTCCATAATTCCGTGGAACGCGAGGGGTCTACAGTCAAGAATGCCTGAGTTCAGACAATTCATTTTCGAAATACTGTCACGGGGTCGTGACGTGGCCGAAGACAGGAGACTTCTTGTTGGAATTTAACTGTTTATTTGGGCGAACCTGTGCCCGGTAAACAGAAAGTCCAATTACAGCAGCAGTCTCGCTCAGATAGCAGTCTCGGACTGATAGCGGCGAACGGAGCGTCGGCCTTCGATCAACAACTGACAAGCGGCGAAGCGCGTCGGCATTTATACTCCCGCCGTCGAATGTTCTAGCGCTATCGCTGGCGGCGGCGTGCGTTCCAGAACAATCTGTACCATTCGCACAGTGGGCGTGATCTTATCGAAATGATCCACTACAGTCCGGAACCCTCTAGAAAACTGCAGGCGCGGTTTGCGCTGAGAATCGTGTGGTGTTTTGGGACGATAACAAAAACTTGGGAAATGGAACGTGGCATTGCCCCCCTCTGAAAAAGGCATCGACTCGATGCTTTAACTAAAGATGAAGGTACAATAATAATGCAAGAAAGTACAATGAATAAATTACGATACAACAATAATACAAAAAAAACACTGTTTCAGATTGTTAACGCGCATGAAACGGCTTGAGGCGTGCGACATGGACGACTTCAGGTCGCGATCGGCGTCGTTGAGAGTTCGTGATGCCGTCGGGGACAACCTCGTAATCAAGTGGGCCGAGACGTCGAACCACCCTGTACGGTCCGAAGTACCGTCGCAGAAGCTTTTCACTTAGTCCACGTCGGCGTATCGGCGTCCACACCCAAACACGTTCACCGGGCTGGTATTCCACGAAGCGTCGTCGAAGGTTGTAACGGTGGCTGTCGGTCGTCTGTTGATTCTTGATACGGAGCCGCGCAAGTTGTCGGGCTTCTTCGGCGCGATGAAGGTACTCGCTCACATCGAGGTTTTCTTCGTCGGTGACGTTGGGTAACATGGCATCGAGCGTCGTTGCCGGGCTCCTTCCGTAGACCAATTTGTATGGAGATATCTGCGTCGTCTCCTGCACCGCCGTGTTGTATGCGAAGGTCACATACGGAAGAATGGCATCCCACGTCTTGTGTTCGACATCGACGTACATTGACAGCATGTCGGCGATCGTCTTGTTAAGCCGCTCGGTGAGGCCGTTGGTCTGTGGGTGGTACGCTGTCGTCCGGCGGTGGTTTGTTTGGCTGTATGCCAAGATCGCTTGAGTTAAGTCGGCAGTGAATGCCGTTCCTCTGTCGGTGATAAGGACCTCCGGGGCGCCGTGACGTAGGACGATATTTTCGACGAAGAACTTTACCTCGGATGCACTGCCTTTTGGCAGGGCTCTTGTCTCGGCGTAGCGGGTGAGGTAGTCGGTGGCTACCGCGATCCACTTGTTTCCGAAAGACGACGTCGGGAACGGCCCCAATAGGTCCATACCAATCTGCTGGAAAGGTCAGCAAGGTGGATCAATTGGCTGCAGAAGTCCCGCTGGCCTTGTCGGCGGTGCCTTGCGTCGCTGACAGTCCCGGCATGTCCTCACATAACGAGTGACGTCGGTTGTAAGACGCGGCCAGTAGTACCTTTCTTGTATCCTCGCGAGCGTGCGCGAAACACCGAGGTGGCCTGCCGTCGGATCGTCGTGCAGGGCCTGCAGGAGTTCTGGTCGCAGAGCTGAAGGCATCACAAGGAGATACTTAGCCCGAAGCGGTGAAAAGTTTTTCTTTTGTAGAAGACCGTTTCGTAGAAAAAACGACGCAAGTGCGCGCTTGAATACCTTCGGGTCTTCGGCGGTCCTGCCTTCGAGGTATTCTATTAGGGCCTTAAGTTCCGGGTCGGCCCGCTGTCGTTCAGCGAAGTCGTCGGTAGTTATCGTTCCCAAGAAGTAGTCGTCATCCGGGTCGTCGGGCAGCGGTTGGTCGACAGGCGCACGAGAGAGACAGTCGGCGTCGGAGTGTTTTTTGCCGGACTTGTAAATGACAGTAATGTCATATTCTTGAAGTCTCAGGCTCCATCGTGCGAGGCGACCTGAAGGGTCCTTCAAAGTGGCTAGCCAACACAAGGCGTGGTGGTCGCTCACAACTTTGAAGGGCCTGCCGTAGAGGTATGGGCGAAATTTCAACGTAGCCCAGATGATGGCGAGGCACTCCTTTTCTGTTGTGGAATAATTTGCTTCTGCTTTGGATAGCGATCGGCTGGCGTAACTAATAACCCTTTCAAGTCCATCAGCCCTCTGCACAAGAACGGCGCCAAGACCTACGCTGCTTGCGTCAGTATGTATTGCTGTCTCAGCGAATTCGTCGAAATGGGCAAGTAACGGAGGCGTCTGGAGGCGATGTTTAAGCTCCTGGAAAGCGTGTTCCTGTGGCGTTTCCCACTTGAACTCCACGTCGGCCTTGGTAAGGTTAGTGAGAGGATCGGCGATGCGGGCGAAGTTTTTCACGAACCGCCTATAATAGGCGCACAGGCCCAGAAATCGGCGCACGGCTTTCTTGTCAGTGGGCGGCGGGAATTCGGCGATGGCGGCTGTTTTCCGTGGATCAGGACGAACTCCAGACTTGCTGATAACGTGCCCCAGAAACAAAAGCTCTTCATACGCAAATCTGCACTTTTCTGGTTTCAGTGTGAGTCCGGAAGTCTTGATGGCTTGAAGTACAGCTTCAAGGCGCCGAAGATGCTCGTGGAAACTCAAGGAAAACACGACGACGTCGTCCAAGTACACAAGGCAAGTCTGCCACTTCAATCCTGCCAGTACTGTATCCATAACGCGTTGAAAAGTTGCAGGCGCTGAGCAAAGGCCGAAGGGCATCACCTTAAACTCGAAGAGGCCGTCCGGTGTTATAAACGCCGTCTTCTCTCGGTCTCTTTCGTCGACTTCAATTTGCCAATAGCCAGTCTTGAGGTCCATTGACGAAAAGTACTTGGCGTTATGGAGCCGATCAAGTGCGTCGTCTATTCGTGGGAGAGGATACACGTCCTTTCTTGTGATTTTGTTCAGGCGGCGATAATCGACGCAGAAACGTAGGGTCCCATCCTTTTTCTTCACTAACACCACGGGGGATGCCCATGGGCTCTTGGACGGCTGGATAATATCATCCCGCAGCATTTCATCAACTTGTCTCTTGATGGCCTCACGTTCTCGCGTCGAAACCCTGTACGGACTCTGACGGAGTGGTCTGGCATTTTCTTCGGTTATGATGCGATGTTTCGTGATTGGGGTTTGGCGAATTTTCGATGACGACGAAAAGCAATCTTCGTATTGCAAGAGCAGGGCCTTGAGCTGTTCTTGCTTATCGTTCGGAAGTGTGGGATTGACGTCGAAAGCTATGGGAGGGGCTTGGTTCCTCTGAGCAGGTTCCGCAGAATCGGCGAGGGCGAAAGCACTGGTGGCTTCGACAATTTCTTCGATGTATGCGACCGTTGTTCCTTTGTTCACATGTTTGTACTCATTGCTGAAATTTGTGAGCATAACCGTTGCTTTGCCTCCCCGCAACTCTGCAATTCCTCTTGCGACGCAAATATTTCGGGTGACCAACAGATGCTGATTGCCTTCAACGACGCCTTCGAAGTCAGGTGATTTAGGAGTGCCGTCTGAAATAATGACGCTTGAGCGAGGCGGAATGGTGACTTGTTCTTCCAGCACATTCAAGGAATGGTGTCCAGACGGCGTGCGCGGCGGTAGTGCTTCTTCTGTGGATAACGTTATCGACTTTGTTTTTAGGTTGATGACAGCATCATGGAGGCATAAGAAGTCCATGCCAAGGATGACATCTCTCGAGCAACGCTGTAGGACTACGAAGTCTGTAGGATAAATACGGCCGTTAATGGTGACTCTCGCTGTGCAGATTCCTGCAGGCGTTACGAGATGACCTCCGGCTGTGCGGATTTCAGGGCCTTGCCAAGCTGTCCTAACTTTCTTTAACTTCGCGGCGAACGACCCACTGATGACAGAATAGTCGGCTCCAGTATCGACGAGAGCGGTCACACTGTGGCCGTCGATAAGAACGTCGAGGTCGCTAATTCGCCGTCTCGCATTACAGTTAGGGCGTGGCGTCGGGTCATGGCTGCGTCGGCTTGTTCCGCTGCTTCCATGTTGCGTCGTCAGGCCACCTTCGGTAAGTGAGCTTTCGCTGTCAGGGCTTTGCCTGGTTGGCGTTGTGTTCGGAAAGCTCCGTCGCGGCGTCGTCGTCGTCGGAGGATCTTCGGTAGTTCGTCGCACAGCAACCGCACCTCCACCGGTTGCTGCCCTTAGTTTCCCGGATACGGGCTAGGAGACCGGCCCCGCGTTGGGCCAGAGTACTGTCGGTGGTGCGGTGACGTGCGGCGGCTGGGCGACGGCGAACGCGAAGGGCTTCGTGGTGTCCACCGAGTTCCTGTCAGGTAGTCGGCGATGTCACGTGGTCGTTCTCCTGGCTGTGGGCGCGGTGCATTGACGGCGAAGCCACGCAATCCCATCTGTCGGTACTGGCAACGGCGGTATGTGTGTCCGGCCTCGCCGCAGTGGTAGCAGAGCGGGCGATGGTCAGGGGTGCGCCAGACGTCAGTCTTCCTCGGTGCACTGTGCTGGGCCGCTGGCGAACGGTATGACGTCGGTGGGGGTGGTGGCGGCGGTGGCGTCTGTCGACGGAAGTGCGATGGGGCGGCGTTTTGGCGTGGACGGGGAGGAGCGTTGTGGCGCAGTGCAGCGGCGTAGCTCATAGCTTCCGGCTCGGGCAGCGGTGCGTGGGGAATTTGAAGCGATTGCCGAACTTCTTCTCGCACGATGTCGGTGATCGAATCCACTTGAGGCTGCGCCGAAGGCAACAGCTTGCGCAGCTCTTCCCGCACGATCGCTCGGATTGTTTCACGCAGGTCTCCGGAGTTACTGGCTTGAGCAGCAGCGCAGTCTGCAGTCAGGCGTCGATTATACTGTCTGGTGCGCATGTCCAGGGTCTTTTCAATAGTGGTCGCTTCGGCTACAAATTCTTGGACGGTTTTCGGTGGGTTTCTCATCAGCCCCGCGAAGAGCTCCTGTTTGACCCCTCGCATGAGGAAACGAACTTTTTTCTCCTCAGGCATGTCTGGGTCAGCGTGACGGAATAGTCGGGTCATTTCTTCTGTGAAAATGGCGACATTTTCATTTGGTAGCTGAACCCGGGTCTCTAATAAAGCAGCGGCCCTCTCTTTTCGAGCGACGCTCGCGAACGTTTGCAGGAATGCGCCGCAGAAAACATCCCACGTTCAGAGCGTGGACTCCCGATTTTCGAGCCAGGTCCTTGCGGTGTCTTCTAAATAGAAGAACACACGACGCAGCTTTTCGTCATGGTCCCAGTGGTTGAGGGCGGCCACACGGTCGTATGTCTCTAGCCAGGACTCCGGGTCTTCGAACGATGACCCATGGAAAATTGGTGGTTCCCTGGGTTGATGCATGACCATCGTGGGCTGGGACGCTGCGGTTGTCATTGTCGCTGCAGTCGCGGTCATGGCCTTGGTCTTCCGCGGCTTGTCGTGTAGAAGCCCGTACTCCGGTGGTAGCCCTTGCTGTTGGCGGCTTGATCGCTGCTCCTGGTTGGCGTTGGTGTCTTCTCCGCGACGTGGGCTGGGTTCACGGCTTGATGGGGGCGTCCGGTACATGAACGAAGCAGCACCTCCACCAAATGTCACGGGGTCGTGACGTGGCCGAAGACAGGAGACTTCTTGTTGGAATTTAACTGTTTATTTGGGCGAACCTGTGCCCGGTAAACAGAAAGTCCAATTACAGCAGCAGTCTCGCTCAGATAGCAGTCTCGGACTGATAGCGGCGAACGGAGCGTCGGCCTTCGATCAACAACTGACAAGCGGCGAAGCGCGTCGGCATTTATACCCCCGCCGTCGAATGCTCTAGCGCTATCGCTGGCGGCGGCGTGCGTTCCAGAACAATCTGTACCATTCGCACAGTGGGCGTGATCTTATCGAAATGATCCACTACAGTCCGGAACCCTCTAGAAAACTGCAGGCGCGGTTTGCGCTGAGAATCGTGTGGTGTTTTGGGACGATAACAAAAACTTGGGAAATGGAACGTGGCAATACATTTCCCATCATCATCATTTGTGAACCGCATTTTTCAAAAATATCTCGACTGTCGGGCTATGAATCGTTCGTTTCTTCATCGTGCATTGAGCGAAGTCAAGTTGCTGTGTACATCCGTAAAAAACTCACTTACGTTCTCCAAAGAGTAGAGTCTCACAATGGAAATCACTACGTGTGTCTATATGTTAAAAAGAAGAAGTTGTCATTTACGTTGATAGGTGCATATATAGCGCCGTCACGTCGACTAGATCAACAGATATCAAATTTTATATTTGCAATGACTCCAGCATCTTGGATATTTATGGGTGACTTCAACTCCCATCATCCATTGTGGGGAAGCATCAGGACAAATCAAAAAGGCACGAACCTAGTTGATCTCGCATCAGAGCACGAGCTTCAGGTGCTGAACGACGGCAGCTCCACTTATCTCCGAGGAGTAACTTACAGCAGTTGCCTGGACTTGACATTGGTGTCGCATAGCATTGTCACGAAAGTCCAATGGTTCACAGATATTGAAACACATGGCAGCGACCATATCCCTACGTACGTGACAGTCAGAGGTCTGGACGATTCTCCTTCACCTGAACATTCAAGACTTATTGACTGGGAAAAGTTTCAAATATCAGTGGAGAGCAAGTGCATGCACGAACCACCGGAATCCATTAAAGAAGTGATTAGTTCTGCAATGGAGACTTCCACAAAGATATGTTCAAAAGAATCGAGACGCACGGCACTCGACCAAGAGTTGGAACAACTTCGAGCGGTCCGCCGACGTGCCGAAAGACGATACAGACGCACGAAATCTATCTCTGACCTCAAAGAATCCAGACGCATTCAGAAAAAAATCCATCGTCGAATGCACAAACTTCATGAACAACGGTGGAAGAATTTTTGTGACTCGCTAAACCCTCGAAAGCCCTTGTCTCCCGTATGGAGAACTCTTCGAGGTATTCACTCGCATCCGCAACAGCGTCATCCCTTCGCCGCTCTGGCGCTACATCAACGTCGCTCACAGCTTGATGTTTCTGGTGAATCACAGCTTGGTGTTTCTGGTGAACAGAAGTGTATTCATCTATTGTCCTTGCAAAGCTTTTTCATCAGTCATTACAGTGTTCATCGCTACCCGCTAATTGGAATTCCGGAAAGGTGGTTCCCGTCTATAAGTCAGGTAACCCGCATCTTCAAAAAAACTATCGACCAATATCTCTCACAAGCATTTCCTGTAAGCTACTCGAACATATTATTTTCTCTCATTTAATAGACTTCCTTAAAACAAATTCCTTTTTTCATCCTTCCCAACATGGCTTGAGGACAACATTTTCATGCGAAACCCAACTAGTATCTTTCACTAACGATCTCTTTGCCAATTGTGACGAAGGTTACGACACTCATTGAATTTTTCTTGATTTTCATGAGGCGTTCGATACCGTTCCTCCTGAACTTCTTCTCGTTAAAATAAATCAATTGAACCTTGACCCTAATGTGCTTGGCTGGATTAAGTCCTTTCTCTCTAACAGGTCGCAATATGTCACTGCTAACAACTGTTCTTCCGATACCTCTGCCATAACATCAGGGGTGCCGCAGGGCTCTGTGTTAGGTCCATTGTTATTTTTGATTTATATAAACGACCTTCCTAACAGTGTTAAGTTTTCAACCATTAAATTATTTGCTGATGATTGTGTGCTGTATTATAAAATCACTGACCCAACTGATTCTATCAGACTTCAGAATGACCTAGATAACGTGTCTCTTTGGTGTCGTGACTGGCAGATGAAACTCAATTCAACAAAGTGTAAAAGCATGCGTGTATCTCGAAAAACATCAGCTTCTAACACTTGCATGTATCTTCTTAATGATGCTCCCTTATCATCAGTGCACTCGTATAAATATCTTGGGCTTAACATTACTAACAATCTATCCTGGCAGAAACACGTCGAATACGTCACTAATAATGCTAACCGCATGCTCGGATATTTGCGACGCAACTTTTCTTCCGTACCCATGTCAGTGAAACTAAATCTTTACAAAACGTTAGTACGCTCTAAACTGGAATACGCATGCGCCATCTGGGATCCCGGTCAAGTAACCCTGACTCTCACTCTAGAAGCCATTCAAAACCGTGCAGCCCGTTTCATTTTGTGCAATTCTTCCCGTCATGCCAGCGTCACAGCCATGAAAAAAACTCTGAATCTAACTGACTTATCGTTCCGTCGAAAATGCTCCCGCCTTTCTCTTTTTCATAAAATTTATCAGTACAATCCATCTTTAAAAGAGAGCCTTCTCTCTTCCCCCTCTTACATTTCACCTCGATTTGATCATTGCTTTAAAGTAGGTGTGCCATTTTGCCGAACAAACCACTACAGGGATTCTTTCATTCCCAGAACAAGCAAAGACTGGAATGGCCTTTCCGCTGCCACCGCATCCCTCATCGACCCTGCAAACTTCAAGCTCTCCATTTAGCAGCAATTGTAACATTTCGCTTACTTTTTGTTGTGTAACCCCCACTCCTTTCTGTAAAGCCTTCGGGCATGGAAATTATTCAAATAAATAAATAAATAAATAAATAAATTTTGTGCAAAGATCGCCGGCGACATCTCTATACCAATCGATTTATTGCCACAGGATGTTCCAGTCGCACGAGATCAGCAAATGGAGGTTGCATTCACCATGGAAGAACTTCATGCGGCATTGAATACATGCAAACGCTCATCGTCCCCAGGTCCGGATGGAGTGACCTATACTTCCCTACGTCACCTAGGCCCGAAGGCACAGCGCTGTCTCCTGGAAATTTTCAATAAGTCTTGGCATGATGGAATGGTGCCTGATGAGTGGAAGTGCAGTCACCTGGTGCCTTTGCTGAAGTCCGGAAAGTCTCCATTCAATTTGGCATTATACTGGCCTATAGCACTAGCAAGCTGCGTTGGCAAGGTCATGGAGAGGATGCTGCTTACACGCATGGAATGGTACTTGGAACATCATAACATCTATCCCGATGCTATGGCTAGCTTTCGACGAGGTCGGTCCTCAGTTGATAGCGTTATTGACTTAGTGACCTCTGTTCAGCATCAGAAAGCTCAGAAGCGGCTGTCGGTAGCTCTGTTCTTAGACGTGAAGGGTGCCTATGACAACGTGACCCACGAGGCTGTTCTCAATGCTCTTGAAGCAGCTGAACTTGGAGGTCGTGTCTTTCGATGGGTAAGAAGCTACCTCACAAAGAGGTCCATGCTCGTTCTAACTGAAGATGGGTCTACGAATAAGTATTTCACAAGTCGTGGGGTGCCACAAGGCGGTGTTTTGAGTCCGACTATTTTCAACCTGGTTCTCGTGGGGCTCACTAAAATGCTGCCACAGACGGCTTATATATCTCTCTACGCTGACAATATCTGCATTTGGGCGTCCGGCGTGAAACGGCCTCAAGTGCGTGCAAGAATACAGAAAGCGGCAACAATAACATCGACATACCTTCGCCGGCAAGGTTTGACTATCGCCACAGAAAAATGCGCAGCGGTGGCGTTTACACGCAGCCCGATGTGTTTCTACCCATTGTGCATCGATGGCAGATCAATCCCATATAAGAGCACTCATAGATTCTTAGGTGTCATCGTAGATCATGACCTAACCTGGAGCCTGCATGTCACATACCTGAAGAAAAAGCTCATTGGCATTGAGAATGTACTCAAGTTCATCGCAGGAAAATCATGCGGCCCATCCGTGCACTCCATGTTGCAGCTTTACACAGCCCTCTTTCTCGGAACTCTCCGGTACAGCCTTCCTGTCCTGTCCAACACGTGCAAGACTAACATCCTTGCACTACAAAGCGTACAAGCCCAAGCACATCGGACATATCTTGGCCTTCCAAGATGCTCATCGACAGTGTCAACTATTGTTATTGCACAAGAAAAACCGGTCACAACGCATATCATTGTCGAGACACTGAGAGCGCACATTCGGCATTTATCACGGCTACCGTAACATCATTTAGCGTGCTTAACAGCTCGGAGGCCCCATTCTTCGTACTGCGGTATTGTGACAAAACATCAGGACATACTACCACCTGGCTTCAAACTTGCGATGCATCCAGAAGCTGCGCTATGGAGTCTTCATCAAGCTGACGTGCGCTTATCAGTTCCTGGAATCTTTAAGAAGGCACGCATGTCAACGCTAGCCCTGAAGCAATTGACTTTGCGTCTGTTGAACGAAAGGTACTTCGACCGCATACATGTCTACACCGATGGCTCCACTAATTCCAACAGCTCTACAGGAGCAGTGGTTGTTCCATCTGAAAACGTGTTGCTTCAGTACAAGTTTTCTCACACGACGTCGACAGCAGCAGAGCTCGCAGCACTTCAAGGTGAAGTAAAGTACATTCTTCAGCAGCAACCTAACCAATGAGCCATCTTTTGCGACTCCAGGTCAGCCTTACAGTCACTACGGTTTGTTATGCAGCACGGGTTACACGAACAATCAGTATATCAGATAAGGCACGACTACCACGAAGCGCTCAAGGAAGGTCACGATATTGTATTTCAGTGGTTGCCGAGTCATTGCGGAATCGTCGGCAATGACCGCGCGGATGAAGCTCCTCGATCGGCTCATGACCAAGACCAGCGCACGCCCATACCGCTCCTGAGAACGGACGCTGCAAGACTACTACAGTCACTTGCTCGCCGTATATCTCTCCTACAATGGAATACGCAGGGTTTCTCCAACACGCACCTGTATTGGATCGAGCCAAACCTGCAACTTCGTTTGCCATTCGGGCTCCCACGATGCACTGAAACTTTACTGTTTCGCATGCGGTTGGTCGTGGCATTTACGAATTCGTACTCTCGTCTCCTTGGAATGGCGAGCACTTCGGCATGCAACATCTGCGCCTGCGAGGAAACGCTTGAGCACATTTTATGTCATTGCCCAGTATACCAGACCAAGTGACGTATTATTGAAGCCAAGCTCTGTCAGCTGGATTCACGGCCGCTTACAGAAGAGAAGATCCTGGGACCTTGGCCGACGGTTCCCATACGCGCAAAGCCACGAAAGCCCTCTTGTACTTTTTAAGGACCACCAGACTTCACGACCGCTTGTGAAAGAACTGTGCGAGACCACGCTGTGTAGTCTCGAGCTGACTATTCATGCTTCTCTTTCTTACTCCTCTTCTTTTCTATCTCTTTTCGTTCTATTATTCTCCTTTTCCCCCACCCCAAGAGTAGGGTAGCCAACCGAGCCAAGCTTGGTTAACCTCCCTGCCTTTCCTCTCTATTTATCTCTCTCTCTCTCTTTGCTGTGTTTCATACATGACTACAGCAGTACAGGGGCAGTGCATACATCCCTGGCATCAACAAAGTGATAGAGAAAACCAGGGTACGAATATCTCTTTATTTCAAATGCACAAGATGACGATATCCTATCACATATAAGTGCTAGGTCTTCGAAATTCATTGTCCTTTTTTCTTCGGCTTTAGAATTTCTGGCATGGTTTTAACTTTCTGCAAAAGTTGCATACTCATTTTCTTTTTTTTTTTTTTGTTATAGCACCTATGCATGCCAAACTGGACCTTCTGCTCTTATACTAAGCTCTGAAATGAATAACTCCCTCAATTATTGTGCGGAGCATTTTTTTCGCAATGTGCTTAATAGCACGCACAGATCGAGGGTGCACTACTGAATACATATGTTTTAGGAAAGAATCGTGCAGCACTGTAGATAAATTCGAGAGAAGACAGCAGACACAACATGGGTCTGCCCTTTTCAACTTATATTTTATATTATGGTGCTGTTTGATTTCTTTCTCATAAAGAAACTGCATGCCATAATTCAGTCATGGCAAATGCAGCACAGTCCCATCTTTAAGCAGGCTACTGTACAAAACTTTTGTAGATAGGTACGGCTGTAAAAAAAGGAGCTTGATTGAAGCTGAGGACGTAGGATGTTTTTGCCCCACAAGAGTGGAAGCTTGGGCTAGTTGTCTTGTCTTGTCTTGTCTGCTAGGAGATCTTGGCTCATACCCACATGGGGGATTGGCCACACTGTACCTCATAATTGATAATTTTTTACAACGCTTGCTAAAAATAATAAAGAGAAATTAGATAGGAACAATAATAATGTTTTTTTGAAAAAAACGTGAAAAAATTGCAGAAGAATGCGATAAACCAGAATATATAAAACAAATTAACAAGAATGAGGAAGGGTGCGTCAGCGCGCGAACAAAGAAAAAAATGGACAGGGTAGAACCCATTGTGTATCGGAAGATGCTCAGCATAGACACATAATAAATAATGACTGCAAAAATTAGTCATACCAATAGAAAACATTTACACTCACCAAAGCATTAATGCAGTATTGTGTGTTACCTTGGAACTGGTTTTTACCTGTTTCTTTGTTGATACAATAACATTATTCTGCATAACGTGGGAAAAGCTCCGCTAGCAATTTGTCACCTGAATTGCAATTCCCACAGGGCTTGCTTCATCGTACATTTGCCGTACAGCAGAAAGTTCGTTCTTATTTGCTGCATTGCATAAAACATGGCTAGAACTGTACACAGACTGTACATGCATGTGTGGCATCAACAAAACCACACAGGAAACAGAGTTGTGAATATCGGTTTATTTTAAGGCGCACAAGAATGTCATTCTACTTTGATGCTGACAGGTAAGAGATAGAGGAAAACAATTTTTTTTCATACATACTGTGAACAAATTACAAAATTCTTTGTTGTTACAAACTTGTTCAGCAAGAAGGCAAGGCCCAGTGATTTGTGCAACATGATAATCTTATGAAATAAGACGCACTGATTACAGGCTCGCTACTAGCCACTTTAAGGTTGTGTTCCATGAACACATGCTTTCTTAGTCCCTTTGCCATAGCAAGAATGCAGTTCTAGACAAGGCACCCGACATGTGAGGCTTTCAATGTATGAGTGTTTTTTTTTTTTTTTGGGTGCATTGCAATTGTATGTGCCTGAGCAACACGGCGCCAGCATAGTGACAGCGTGAAAAAAAGACAACGTTAGTGTGGCTTGTGTTTGCCGGGTTTCTGCCTAAACCAGCTCGTAGTGGCTAATGCTTGGTCAATAATAATAACAACTGTTCGTAGGCGAACTCGCTTGTTGCATTGTAACAAGTTTCGTAGAGATGTGATTGCCATAGTCGGATCAAACTTCCGAACATCAGGTCGGCAGGCTGGCACCTTAGCCCCTGATCCACCGGGGTAGACGCAACTTTAAGCAGTCATGTGGCTCTGTTGTAGTAAAATTATCTGCTTCACAGAATGTCTGGGTTCATTTCTGGCTTTGTGATTTTTATTCTTTATGGTCTACAAATATTTTACTCACCGGCATTGTCACTGAAACATGCAGTGGAGTTTTTCTTTTATGCAAGCTCTTTAATGTTATCGTGGTGAGGCTTCCAATGTCTGTTTTAGCTATACTTAAGAAGGCAACAGATACATGGCCTTACGTGGTTATAAGCCTTACTGTCGGCTTATAACCTGCGGGACACGCCCGCATTTCATGGGTTATGGGTATGCACCAGATGTGTATAGGAAAGGGTTTCATGATTTACGTGACAGGTATTTTATGTCATTCAAGTCATGACACGTCAGTCATGTTTGTCATACACTCATGCTCTTATGTGCCATTTTTGGTACGCACTAGTAGAGAAGGTGATAACGCAAGCACCGAGACGTAGGCAGCTTGCAAGGTGGATAGATCAAAACGGTCAAAATACCTTTATTTCGCAAAAACGCTTTGATACTCAGATAGTGCACACATATTTACCAAGACCAAATCGGAAGACCATTTAGAACATAGTAAAAGATAGCGCACGTGACAACCTTATTCATACTTTAGGAGTGGAGCTTTTTAAGCAGAGCATTGGTTTGCGATGGGAGAACAGAAATAACTATCATCGTGAACAGGCACATGCTTTCTTTGGCCTATTGTTCATCTTTGTTCTGCTGTGCTTCGCTCCCAGAGCACGTGCGCCAATACGTCCGGCATGGGATGCCTTAAGACTGATGGACTAGAGAATGAGGCAATAAGAACGAAATGTTGGAAAAAAATTCTGATGACACGGCATTCGAATCTATGTAGGGACAATCCGAAAACAACCACTCGGTTATACAGGCACACTAGCAAAATTTATCATTATCATATTATTTATCATATTATTTATCATATTAGTGTGCAAGCGGTTGGAAAGATAAGCGAGATTGAGGAACATAAAATAAAGGTAGGGAAAGAGCTATTTGTCACATAGAAAACATGAGAAAGAAACAGAATTAAAAAGTGATGGAGATAGGTGACAAAAAGAAAAATAGAGTGGAATCTAAAATAGTTAAAAAATAAATCGTAAAAAAGGAGACAGAAATAACACATTAAAAGAAAAAGAGTTAAAAACTAATAACACAAAAACAAGGAGTATTGTTCAGTATCACTTCTTCGAGGCTTGGCACCACTATTATTATCTGCCTCGATTTTTTTGTAACATTGTTATCACGTGAGAACAACACTTGGCACTGGTTGCAGATTAAATCAGACGCCTTAATAATCACGTGTTCCGCCGACCTTTCTTGAGTGATCAAACCTGTACAAAACAATATGAAGCCGATACTTTTACCCTAATTAAAAAGTCAGTTCTCTTGTTCAGGCTGACTGACGAGGCCCTGTGATCAACCACGAGGATCATCTCTGCAGTGAATGAATACGAACATTTCTTCTTTCGTCGCCGCTAAATTTCGCAAGGCTTGTTTAGGAGCATGTTTAGAATTTCAGAACTTGTACTCTACAAGGAACAAAGTTGTGTCACTTTGCAAAATGGTACTTGCGCTTATTTCTTGCCTCTTGTCCTTGATAAGAGGAACAGTCATCTAACCCGCTCCTGTTTGCTATGCAGGTTGGTAGAAAAAGCTCTTTGTTTTCAAAAAAATCAAGTAATTACTGTCTCGTCCAGCTGCCGAGCCCGCAATACTGTGTATGCTTTGCTTTTGAATGTATCGATGCCATTCACTGTTTATTACTGCTACTGTCAGGGGACATAGAAACCAATCCAGGGCCTACTGACCCTGTAATTCTGGCTGAGCTGAAAAAAATATCTACCGGGCAGTCAGCACTCCTTTCCGAAGTGCAAGACTTAAACGTACAGCTGCATACTACGGGAAAAACTATTCGTGACCTAAATGATAGAATAGCACAGTTGGAGGAGCACTACAAAACCTGCTAAGGTTAAAGCTTGGGCGAGTTGGTTCAAATACATGATTAAAGACACAGCGCAAACAACGGCAGGAAGAAAGGAAGAGACAGGACAGAGCGCTGACTTACAACTGATCTTTATTAGGAAATGCGAACAAATATATATCATGGCAGGCAAAAAACACGTGTCCACCACAATATCAAAAAATTTCGCACAAGCGTCACCATCACCATATCGCTACTGTCTCACCGCACACGTGTTCATCCTACAGATAAGAAGTCCATCTCTTTTTGAGAGAGGGTTACAGATGCCCTACTTACACATTGATCTTTCAGACGTGCAATTTCAGCCGCTTCCATTATCTCCCTAGTTTTTCTTTCTTTGTGCCTGGCTAGGATTTTAGTGTCGCGAAACTGCGGTGTGCACCCACAATCCCTACAATGAATGCCAAGGTGGCCGCTAATAGTATTTTTCACGTTGTACTCGTGCTCCTTCAATCTTGTGTTTACACACCTTCCTGTTTGGCCCACGTATATCCTTCCACAGGACAGCGGGATCGAATAAACTACATTTTCCGCGCAAAGTATGTAGCTAAATTTATGATTTACTGCGCAGAGCTGCGGCCCTCTTGCGGGTTTATTCACTTGCGCACATATGGACAACAGCTTTATCGGCGCAGAGAACAGCACTCTGACGTTGGCATGCTTCCCTATCTTTTTCAAATTGTGTGCGATCCCATGCATATACGGCACAACGGTACACTTTTTATTTCTGTCGCACTCCGATAACGATTGCCGGCCCTGGGTATGCTTTAGCTTTTTTAAAATAGATTCTGCGACAGAAATTAACAGATGTGATGGATAAGCTGCTGCCTTAAGGCGTTCAAGTTGTTTACTGAAGCTCTCTGAAATTAAGTGGCGACAAGACTTCTTTAGGGCATTAGTAAAGCACGTAGTGGCAATAGACCTCTTTACCAATTTAGAATGGCAGGAATCAAAAGGTAGCAATGGTTTACTGGCTCGTGGCTCATACTCCCAGCAAATGTGATCTGTTTCAAATTTAAGCTTTAGATCAAGAAACCTAATGACCTGCCCCACTGGTAATTCATGCGTCAAAACAAGTGGCTGGAAATACTTTCGAAATTCATTTAGCACTTCTAACATTAGTGGTTGTAGGCCTGATTCGTCCGTCTGAAAAATAACTAAGAAATCATCTACGTAACGGAAGACCTTGGTCAGCCTTAAAACATTCATGTGGTCGTGCACTTGCCTATCTAGATGCGCTAGGAAAAGATCACTTAATATCGGAGCTATGCTAGATCCAATGCAGACCCCATTTGTCTGGATGTAAACCCTGTCATTCCAAGTTGTAAAAGTCGAATTAAGGTACATGGTTAAAAGCTCTAAAAAACTGCCAACCGCTAACCCTGTGTCGTTCTGAAAGGCGGTTGCACCATGCTTATCTATACACTCTTCAAGAAGAGTGTATAGATAAGCATGGTGCAACCGCCTTTCAGAACGACACAGGGTTAGCGGTTGGCAGTTTTTTAGAGCTTTTAACCATGTACCTTAATTCGACTTTTACAACTTGGAATGACAGGGTTTACATCCAGACAAATGGGGTCTGCATTGGATCTAGCATAGCTCCGATATTAAGTGATCTTTTCCTAGCGCATCTAGATAGGCAAGTGCACGACCACATGAATGTTTTAAGGCTGACCAAGGTCTTCCGTTACGTAGATGATTTCTTAGTTATTTTTCAGACGGACGAATCAGGCCTACAACCACTAATGTTAGAAGTGCTAAATGAATTTCGAAAGTATTTCCAGCCACTTGTTTTGACGCATGAATTACCAGTGGGGCAGGTCATTAGGTTTCTTGATCTAAAGCTTAAATTTGAAACAGATCACATTTGCTGGGAGTATGAGCCACGAGCCAGTAAACCATTGCTACCTTTTGATTCCTGCCATTCTAAATTGGTAAAGAGGTCTATTGCCACTACGTGCTTTACTAATGCCCTAAAGAAGTCTTGTCGCCACTTAATTTCAGAGAGCTTCAGTAAACAACTTGAACGCCTTAAGGCAGCAGCTTATCCATCACATCTGTTAATTTCTGTCGCAGAATCTATTTTAAAAAAGCTAAAGCATACCCAGGGCCGGCAATCGTTATCGGAGTGCGACAGAAATAAAAAGTGTACCGTTGTGCCGTATATGCATGGGATCGCACACAATTTGAAAAAGATAGGGAAGCATGCCAACGTCAGAGTGCTGTTCTCTGCGCCGATAAAGCTGTTGTCCATATGTGCGCAAGTGAATAAACCCGCAAGAGGGCCGCAGCTCTGCGCAGTAAATCATAAATTTAGCTACATACTTTGCGCGGAAAATGTAGTTTATTCGATCCCGCTGTCCTGTGGAAGGATATACGTGGGCCAAACAGGAAGGTGTGTAAACACAAGATTGAAGGAGCACGAGTACAACGTGAAAAATACTATTAGCGGCCACCTTGGCATTCATTGTAGGGATTGTGGGTGCACACCGCAGTTTCGCGACACTAAAATCCTAGCCAGGCACAAAGAAAGAAAAACTAGGGAGATAATGGAAGCGGCTGAAATTGCACGTCTGAAAGATCAATGTGTAAGTAGGGCATCTGTAACCCTCTCTCAAAAAGAGATGGACTTCTTATCTGTAGGATGAACACGTGTGCGGTGAGACAGTAGCGATATGGTGATGGTGACGCTTGTGCGAAATTTTTTGATATTGTGGTGGACACGTGTTTTTTGCCTGCCATGATATATATTTGTTCGCATTTCCTAATAAAGATCAGTTGTAAGTCAGCGCTCTGTCCTGTCTCTTCCTTTCTTCCTGCCGTTGTTTGCGCTGTGTCTTTAATCATGTATTTGAACCAACTCGCCCAAGCTTTAACCTTAGCAAGTTTCATTTCTAGTACACAGGGCTCTTTTAACTGTTCCTATGTGGATCCTTACATCCTCATCACCCTCTTCGCCGTCTCTGTCTGCCGAGCACGTACCCTGTCGTTTTATCTAAAGAAGAAGTGGCTGCCGCCAGAAGTTTTGGTGCTTTTTGGTGGCTTCTTTCCATCGCAAGGACATGGAACAAGAATGTGCAAAATTTTACGTGCAGAGTGGAATAGGCAGGCAAGGTTTTACAAGGATTGCTTGTTCCTGCGCCTTCATGGCCCAAATATACAACCTCGACCAATTAGAAAATGGAGAGAATTCAGGAGCCTGGCGGATTCAACAGCTGAGTTTATGTGGATGCAAACTTTAGCTGAACTTCGTGCTTCTGAACCTAAGTTTACAAGGGCAAACGTCGACGGTGTCAAGACCCTCGGGGATGTGTCTCTTCCGGACGGCATTCGCAAAGTTCTGAACAAAGGACCGAAGTTCGCCATACAACCTGTAAAGACTGCGCCTGAACTGCTAACCTTGGTGAGACAAGTGTCTGAACTGGCTCCAGAGGCGGACGCTGACAGGTGCGTGTCTGAAGGTGTTGATGTATTGGTGAAGTGCGGTCAGAGGGAGAATGACTTTCGAGTTCGGCAGACGGTGTCCTTCTTGAGAACTAACGCTTTGGCTGTGTTACCGTCCGATAAAGAAGGGGGCTTCCTAGTTTTAAAAGAGTGCACGTTTATATCAAAAGCTGAGGTAGCGATATCTTCAGCTTTCACCTTAAAGGAAAATGTTTCCCTTCAGCAGGTTAGGTCAAAAGCCAAGAAGCTATGTAAAAAACTAAATCTTGAGAGCTTGGTGAAATCGATTGACAAAAGCAAAGGTGGGAGCTTGCATATGTTTTTCACTGCAAAAACCCATAAAGTGGACATGCCATTAAGGGTAATAGTATCGGAAAGTGGTACGTGGCAGAAATGCTTGTCTTCGTTTCTGCAAGAAAAGTTAAGGAAATTGGAAGTAAATGACCCCTTTATTGTGCGAAATTCGGACGATGTGATTGCGTTTTTAGATACCTGTAACGACAAAAGCTACATGGCATGCTCATTGGATGTAAAGGACCTTTACTATTCTTTGCCTCATAGTCAACTTATGCTGTGTATTGAAGAGTGTATAGATAAGCATGGTGCAACCGCCTTTCAGAACGACACAGGGTTAGCGGTTGGCAGTTTTTTAGAGCTTTTAACCATGTACCTTAATTCGACTTTTACAACTTGGAATGACAGGGTTTACATCCAGACAAATGGGGTCTGCATTGGATCTAGCATAGCTCCGATATTAAGTGATCTTTTCCTAGCGCATCTAGATAGGCAAGTGCACGACCACATGAATGTTTTAAGGCTGACCAAGGTCTTCCGTTACGTAGATGATTTCTTAGTTATTTTTCAGACGGACGAATCAGGCCTACAACCACTAATGTTAGAAGTGCTAAATGAATTTCGAAAGTATTTCCAGCCACTTGTTTTGACGCATGAATTACCAGTGGGGCAGGTCATTAGGTTTCTTGATCTAAAGCTTAAATTTGAAACAGATCACATTTGCTGGGAGTATGAGCCACGAGCCAGTAAACCATTGCTACCTTTTGATTCCTGCCATTCTAAATTGGTAAAGAGGTCTATTGCCACTACGTGCTTTACTAATGCCCTAAAGAAGTCTTGTCGCCACTTAATTTCAGAGAGCTTCAGTAAACAACTTGAACGCCTTAAGGCAGCAGCTTATCCATCACATCTGTTAATTTCTGTCGCAGAATCTATTTTAAAAAAGCTAAAGCATACCCAGGGCCGGCAATCGTTATCGGAGTGCGACAGAAATAAAAAGTGTACCGTTGTGCCGTATATGCATGGGATCGCACACAATTTGAAAAAGATAGGGAAGCATGCCAACGTCAGAGTGCTGTTCTCTGCGCCGATAAAGCTGTTGTCCATATGTGCGCAAGTGAATAAACCCGCAAGAGGGCCGCAGCTCTGCGCAGTAAATCATAAATTTAGCTACATACTTTGCGCGGAAAATGTAGTTTATTCGATCCCGCTGTCCTGTGGAAGGATATACGTGGGCCAAACAGGAAGGTGTGTAAACACAAGATTGAAGGAGCACGAGTACAACGTGAAAAATACTATTAGCGGCCACCTTGGCATTCATTGTAGGGATTGTGGGTGCACACCGCAGTTTCGCGACACTAAAATCCTAGCCAGGCACAAAGAAAGAAAAACTAGGGAGATAATGGAAGCGGCTGAAATTGCACGTCTGAAAGATCAATGTGTAAGTAGGGCATCTGTAACCCTCTCTCAAAAAGAGATGGACTTCTTATCTGTAGGATGAACACGTGTGCGGTGAGACAGTAGCGATATGGTGATGGTGACGCTTGTGCGAAATTTTTTGATATTGTGGTGGACACGTGTTTTTTGCCTGCCATGATATATATTTGTTCGCATTTCCTAATAAAGATCAGTTGTAAGTCAGCGCTCTGTCCTGTCTCTTCCTTTCTTCCTGCCGTTGTTTGCGCTGTGTCTTTAATCAACTACAAAACCCTTTCATCTGTGCGATCAGAACTAGTGACATTGCAGGCCAGTACGGCTGCAACCAGCCGTCACATTGAAACCTTAGAGGCTCGACTTGAGGACGCTGAAAATCGCTCGCGACGCAACAACCTGCTATTCCACGGACTTCCAGATACTAACCACTCTGAAAATTTCTTGGAATCGGAAGGATTAATTATGAACCTCTGCAGTGAGCACTTAAACATAAAAATTGATCCGAAGGAAATTGAAAGGGCGCATCGGCTCGGCCGCTACAAGGCTGGCCTGCAGCGTCCTATCATAGTAAGATTTACATCTTCTAAAACTAAAGAAGCGATCTTGTCTAACGGCAAAAAACTGAAAGGTACTACTTACGCAATCGGGCAGGACTTGTCACGCTCGGTTCAAAATGCACGAAAACACCTAATAGCCTTCGCTAGAAACAAGTCAACCGCTTTTTCATGCCCTTACAAAACGTTGTTTCTTGGTTCAAAGAAGTATGCCTTCGATGAAGTATCGCAAAAAGTAAAAGAAATCCCATAGCAAACCAGGCAGCATCGCGAACTGCCACACCGCCCCCGTAATAACGCCCGAGCAAATGTTACTACTTCTGTGGTCTACACTAACGTGCGCAGCTTCCTTTCAAAACGCGAGGAAATATGTAGTCTTGTCTCGTCATCTAGCAGCAATATAGTCGTGCTCTCCGAAACGTGGCTTTCTGGTGACGTCACAGACGACGAAATCCTGACCGATCTTCCGAACTTCAACGTTTTTCGTAACGATCGTAAGGGCGCCCGTGGGGGAGGTGTTCTGATCGCCACTAGTAAGCTATTTTCGTGCTCAGTCATCGACATTGCGACTGACTTAGAAATACTATGGCTTCTCATTCGTTCTACACCACTAACTTTGCTACTTGGAGTGTGCTATCGGCCCCCGCAAAGCAACCCAGACTTTCCACAGAAATTTAACCACATATTGAATCATCTCATGTTGAAACACCCCAACGCGCGCGTACTAATTTTCGGCGACTTTAACTATCCTGACATCGATTGGCAAAATCTGGCAGCTTTGTCAGGAACAAGCGCGGAATCAAAAGAATTCGTCAATGTCTGCCTAAACTTTAACCTCACACAGCTGGTGTTGGAGCCAACCCGCGTGACAAATAGCTCAGCGAACATATTGGACTTGATATTAACAACACATCCCGAAACGCTATCTTCGCTTACATATTTGCGCGAAATCAGCGACCATAAGGTTATACACTCAGTCTTCAATTTCAGTCACTCGCCCAGCCTGATTCAATCCAAGACTATCAATCTATATGATAAAGGGAATTACGAGGCAATCAACAACGAACTGCAACGTTTTTTACCAGACTTTGAAGCTCGCCATTCAAGCAGAACAGTCGAAGACAACTGGACAATCTTCAAAAACAAAATAGGGGAGCTAGCAAGAAAATTCATACCTACAACTACATTTCGTACGTCTTCCCAGAAACCATGGTTCTCAAAAACCTTGAAAAGACTAGAAAATAAGAAAAAACGGTTATTTCGCGCTGCCAAGTTAAAACAGAGTGCTCACAACTGGGAAAAATACTATGCGGCTGAAAAAACATACTTGCTCGCCTTACGCAGCGCCAGGCGCTCGTTTTTTCACACAGATTTACCCAAGATACTTACTAATGACCCCAGAAAGTTTTGGAAAATAATTAATCCACAGGAAACGCGCAGCATTACACTGAAAAGTGAAGTGGGTGACGTTATCGGTAATTTTGAGAGCGCTGAGCTATTCAATACTGCTTTTTCATCTGTGTTTACCCACGAAACCCCTATACCGTTCCCTGTGTTACCAATTTGTGTACCGTCTTCTATGTCGCGTATAACATTTATGCCAGACGGTATAATGTCTGTCATTGAAAAATTGAAACTGTCCTCTTCAGCAGGTGTGGATGGAATCAATTCGAAAATTCTTAAAAACACTAAATGTATTTCTTCAGTGATTATGTCGCTAATATTCTCACAGTCACTTCACACCGGCCACTTACCAGCCGACTGGAGGACGGGGAAGGCCACTCCGGTTTTCAAATCAGGTAACAAAGACAGCCCTCTAAACTATCGCCCCATTTCTTTAACAAGCGTACCCTGCAAAATCATGGAGCACGTCATCTTTTCCCAAATCATTCATTTTCTTGACGGCAATAACTTCTTTCACCCCGCACAGCATGGTTTTCGCAAAGGTTATTCTTGCGAAACCCAATTAGCCCTTTTTGTTCATGATTTGCATGCCAATCTTGACATTAATCTGCAGACGGACGCCATCCTTTTAGATTTCTCGAAAGCATTCGATACGGTACCCCATAAGCGGCTCTTAATGAAACTTAGATCCTTAAATATACATCATGACATAGTAAATTGGATTGAGGAATTTCTAACTAACCGCTCGCAGTTTGTCTCCATCGATGAAGTACACTCTAGTCCCGTTCCAGTAGCGTCAGGTGTCCCCCAAGGCTCCGTACTCGGGCCCCTTCTCTTCCTGATTTACATAAACGACCTAGCTTCATGTGTCTACTCTTGTATCCGTTTGTTCGCCGACGACTGCGTAATATATCAACCAATTACCAACCCCACTGATCAAGCCGCTGTCCAAGATGACCTAAACCACGTGCAAGAATGGTGTGACCTGTGGCTCATGAAACTTAATCCCAACAAATGCAAGATCGTTTCATTTCACCGCCGACACAACCCCCTTCTGTTCCCTTATGTAATTGCTAGCGTTACCCTCGAACACGTGCAGTCATACAAGTATCTCGGTGTCACCATATGTAATGATCTAAACTGGTGCACGCATATTACTAACATTATATCATCAGCGAACAAATCTCTGGGTTTCCTGAAACGTCACCTCCGGCACGCACCTAAAACTGTCAAGCTACAGGCCTACAAGTCCCTCATCAGATCCAAATTAGAATACGCATCCGCAGTCTGGAGCCCACACCAAGCCTATCTGATCGACTCACTCGAGGCAGTTCAAAACCGTGCCATCAGGTTCATTCATTCTTCATATTCCTACAATACAAGTGTAACATCACTCAAAAAAGAATCGGCTATTTTAAACCTTGACATTCGCCGCCGCATCTCTAGTCTCAGCCTTTTTCATAAGTTTTTTTACAGCACCCTTCGTCATCCCTACATCGCCCCACCGGCCCGCATATCTCACCGCACGTGTCATTCGCTTCAAGTTGCCCGGCCGAGGATTAAGACGACCACCTTTTCTATGTCCTTCTTTGTTCGGACAGCAAAAGACTGGAATGACCTTCCCCATGATGTCGTCACCACTGAATGCTCATCATCATTTTTTGATCGATTATGTGTCCACTTTTCGTGATAAAAATTTGTGGCAACAAAAAAAAATTTATATGTTAACCCACCCCTTATGTAATACCCCCTCGAGGGGTCTTTAAGGAAAATAAAGTTATGTTATGTTATAAGGTAAATTACACAGATGTAATTCATCTCAAGCTTTTGTTCCACAAGCACCCCGTGCAGCCAGAACATAACAACGGTGTAAATGTTTTTTATTTCGTAATCAGCGTCCTTATTTTAGCCATTCTGAATGTCGGTATCGTTATCTCTCTTTGGCGACAAATCTCTCTCAGCAATGTCTCATATATAAGATGCGGTAAAAAGGCCTTTCGAATTACATTGCCTGTCGATTTTCACCACCTCTTCCACTTCAAATTTCTGTACCATGCTAGCCTTGGCAGGACTAAACTTTGTAAATGCGGTCCACCAGATAAGGGGAATCGGAAACCTCTGGTTTCCTTCTAATTGTGTTCTTTCTTGTAAGGTTATGCCCCACCGTTGTGGTTCAGTGGCTAAGGTACTCGACTGCTAACCCGCAGGTGGCGGGATCGAGTCCCGGCTGCGGCGGTTGCATTTCCGATGGAGGCAGAAATGTTGTACGCCCGTGTGCTCAGATTTGGGTGCACGTTAAAGAACCCCAGGTGGTTGAAATTTCCGGAGTCCTCCACTACGGCATCTCTCATAATCATATGGTGGTTTTGGGACGTTAAACCCCACATATCAATCAATCCATCAATCAATCAATCAATTTCTTATGAAATTAGTTGCAAGACGGCGAAGTGGTGTGTATTTGTTCTTCTTGCGTCCTCGTTTTTTCACCGTGTCGATTTCAACATGCAAACAATGTATCGGCGTAGATATTTCAAAATAGTTGCACAACAGCAGATAAAGCAACACTAGAAACACGAGGACAAGCACAGGCTTCCCACTGAATTTTTATACAACATACAATATATAGCCCACACCCAAAATATTAACATGCTCATGGTAGGAAAAATAAATTAAGTGAAAATGCACTGAAACAAACTGTAAAAAAACTAAGGTAAAATAGCACATGACGATGAATACAGGTAAGCCAGTTCTTTATCAGAGAAGAACATCGGAGGTTTCTTTAGCTGCTTCCTTTAGCTGTTACCAGCTTCCTTCAGCTGTTACCAGCTTCCTTTAGCTGTTGACCAGCTTCCTTTAGCTGTTAATGCAGCTTCAATGATAATCCTGGTGCTATCATAAAAGTGAGCTACAAGAGCTTGTTTTCTCTCGAGCAAAGGCTGATTGATTTGTGGGGTTTAACGTCCCAAAACCACCATATGATTATGAGAGACGCCGTAGTGGAGGGCTCCGGAAATTTTGACCACCTGGGGTTCTTTAACGTGCACCCAAATCTGAGTACACGGGCCTACAACATTTCCGCCTCCATCGGAAATGCAGCCGCCACAGCCGGGATTCGAACCCGCGACCTGCGGGTCAGCAGCCGAATACCTTAGCCACTAGACCACCGTGGCGGGGCTCGAGCACAGGCTGGCAACTACATTCTCAATTACCAATCAGAAGCCAAAGAACCATTTCTATCTATGGCTTTTACATTTTACAATGTTCCTGGAACTGTATATTAAGGCACCCGTCTCTTTGACCCACATAACTGTGTCCACAGAGCCAAGGTATGCTGTAATCGATGCCTACTGCACAGTCAACAAAGTTTTGTGATTGAATGATATGTGGGGCTTAACGTCCCAAAACCACCATATGATTATGAGAGACGTCGTAGTGGAGGGCTCTGGAAATTTCGACCACGTGGTGTTCTTTAACATGCACCAAAATCTGAGCACACGGGCCTACAGCGATTCCGCCTTCATCGGAAATGCAGATGCCGCAACCTGGATTCGATCCCACGGCCTGCGGGTCAGCAGCCGAGTACCTTATCCACTAGACCACCGCAGCAAGGTGCATAGCTTGGATATGGTTAAAAGGTCTTTCAACAACACTAGTTCAAACACATAACTCAGATTACATATTCAGTGCATTGGTCAAACAGGAAAGTTTGTTAACACATGGTTACAGGAAAATTCGCAAAAAGTAAAATACGTGGGTAGTGACATTCATTCGGGTTCTCATAATTAGAAATACGATTGCCAGAGCCTGTTTGAGAAAACATGACTCATCCGCATGATGGCCCCCAGAACCTTCAATAATTTTGACTGCAAAAAACTGGCTTACCTGAATTCTTTGGCTAGTTCTATGTCGCCGTTTTTCGCCTTTGTGTGTGTGTGTGTGTGTGTGTGTGTGTGTGTGTGTGTGTGTGTGTGTGTGTGTGTGTGTGTGTGTGTGTGTGTGTGTGTGTGTGTGTGTGTGTGTGTGTGTGTGTGTGTGTGTGTGTGTGTGTGTGTGTGTGTGTGTGTGTGCGTGTGGTGTTTGTGATTTTATGCTTCAGCTCGTTTTTTTTTCAGCACGTGCATGTTGTTTTTATCTCAGGTGGTGTAGGTAACACATTTGGGAGTTCCGATAAATTTCAATTGGATGTCGGCTCTAATCCTCGTCTCACTTGTGTTGATGTTTGGCGCCGAGCAGTTTGAAGTATGGAATACCAAGTTGTCCGCAGCCACATGTTGCTCCATGCGCAGAAACCGTGGCGTTATAGGCGCACGTTCAAAGTCGGATTTTTTTTTTCATTGCTCGTGCAGGCATGGAAGCGGATAGCGAGGCTTGATTGAGCATGCGGGTGTCACATGGGCACCTTCTATCGAAAGTCAATTTCTGGACCACACGTGATTGACTCACCTCCGCATTTAACGCAATCTACAAACTTGGACTGAATAGTCATCGAAATTACATCGTGTGATACCTGTACTTTGAAATCAGGGATGGTCGCCAGCTTTTCAGAATGATGTAGTGGTTAAAGTACCATGCATTTAACAGCTCAGCTAATACGAGTTCAATGCTACTATACGTCTGTAAAATGAAGTATTTGACGAACAAGCGCAAGAACCAGAGCAGGTTCCCGAACGGCTGCGCAAACCGCAAAACTGTAATCGCGCCCAGCAAAACGGGCAACACGTACGGAGTATACCAGAACGTCGCCACCGCACACACAACAGAAATAAATATCACGGATGTCAAAGAGCACTGAAACAGTTTCACGAGTCCTAGACATCGTGGCCTTCACACGCAAGCTCAGGCGAACCAGGAAGGTCGGCGAGCCACGAAATTCAGCGGTTCCACACGCGAACACGATCTAACTATTCACGTTCACAAAGCACACTGCATCGTTATTTTGACAATTTTGACCGGGTGAGAATAGCATTGCGGTTATTCTCACCAGGTCGCAGCAACGGTAGGGCAAATCACACTATCGGTCTTCTTAAATCAGCAACTAAACAAGTGGCTAGGATGATTCAGAGGATCACCTTCCACAAAAAAGGCATGAAAGAAAGTGATACTGTCCGATTAGTGCAGGCGCTCGTAATGAGCAAATTGACATACAGCTTGCCTTTCCACACGCTGAACAAGAGCGAGGAAGAGCAAGTAGATTCTATCATCAGAGGGGTTTACAAGGCAGCATTGGGCTTACCGATAAGCACTCCGACACAGAGGCTTCTCGAGATCGGCCTGCATAACACGTACGCTGAACTGAAAGCAGCAACATTGATCTCTCAGCGCAACCGCCTCAGCCAGACGAAGTCGGGAAGAGAGATACTGATGAGGGCGGGTATAACACCCCAACCCCAAAACTTGGACGAGGAGCTGGTGGACGTACCAGACCCAGTCCGACGACATATTTCAATCGCCCCTATCCCCAGGAACATGACCAAGGAGCGGCATCACGAAAGGCGAGAGGAGCGTGTAAAATAGATCAGAAAATTAGTTAGAGGCAATGAGAACGTGCTATACGTTGACGCTTCCAGGTATAACTGGAAGCGCTGCGTCGTCACAATGGTAAGCAGTGACACGAGAAGCATGGCGTCCAGCGCATCACTGTACACTACATCGATCGCCAAGGCCGAGTGTTTCGCCATCGCATTGGCGATTAAAAGTCGAGAGCACAGCGACGGCCAGACGTACATCACCATACTCTCAGATTCGCAAGAGGCGTGCCGGCTATTCACGAAAGGCCGTCTCCCATTAAACATTTGCAAATTTTTAGGCGGCGAATTGAGCAACACTTATAGGTTGGTCTGGTGCCCTGCACATGCAGGCCTAGAGGGTAACGAGAGGGCGGACGCTCTAGCTCAAGCGCTCACGAACCGAGCGGAGCAGCAGCCTTTCTCGCTGTTACCACCACCCAGCAACGACGGCTTTCGCGAGGAGGAGGAAAACGACCCGGCTCGGGTGGCTCCGCGAGAGCTTCTTGCTCACCAGCGATACACGCGGCAGAAATATGGCGCCCCCCACAAATCTCTTAAAGAGGAAGACGCCATAGACCTCCGTAAAATTCAAACGGGAGCTTATCCAAATTTATTACGACTGCACAAAATTCATCCAACTTTGTATGGGCGCGATTGTCCGTGGTGTCGCGACTCGCCACCGACCCTTTACCATATCTCGTGGAGTTGTGCTAAACGGCCTAATGAACTTGATCGCTTACAGCGTATGTATAGAATGGAAAACTCTTGGGAGCAATGGGAGGCACTCCTCGCTAGCTCGGACCCGGAGGTGCAACTAGCACTCCTGGACCACGTCCGGCAGGCGGCGCAAGCCAGTGGAGCTTTGGACATGGGGCCCCACCCATCTAGCTCCTAAACCCCTTCTTTTTCAACCCAATAAAGTTATTTCTCTCTCTCTCTCTCTGTGTTATCGTTCTGTTCTCGCGCTATAACTATCGTCATGTCATACCAACTAGCCCAAGCTGCCACACTTCGAAAAGAAAACCAAGACGAACATGTGCTACACGTGGTGCAGCTGGTACAGATGAAAATACTGCGAATGAAACAATCACATAATAAATAACCAACACATGCCCATACGCTGTAAAAACCATACAGATTTAACCCAGGGCATGATACATTCTAAATTACATTTCTCTAAAAACATGATCAACGTATTTTCGTGATAACGCAATGGGAGGTACACGATCAGGACGATGTTTTTTTTCTGTGAATTTTATATACTTTCGTCATTTCTCTATCGCATATCGTGGCATTTGATTTATGCTTTCGTCAGTTCCCTCTCGCATTTATTTCATTGCTAGGTATCGTTAAAAACTGGCGAGCAACTGCACTCTCTGCAGTCGAGCAGGCGAGTCTCCTCATGATGATGTGATGGACATTTCTTCAGGTTTTTTGAGCGTCCCACCTGGCCTATGCACACTCCGCCACAAAACAAGGAATAACTAAAATACCTGTCCATTTCTTCTTCCTCATACAACAAGGAAACGGTATACGATACGAATGATATCTAACCGAATACTGAGCCCTTAAATGTACACTTCTTTCCTCGTGTTTGCGAGTAATTCGGTTAATCTATTACATGGCCAGTTGTACCTACTCCTTGATTTCCGGATTTGATGATCTCACAAAATCGCAAAAGCATTGCGTGGCGCCATGAATTCGGCAACTTTTTTTTCACGCTATGAGAAGTCGTGTACTACCGCTTGCCTACTGTACAAACTTTCACGCGTACCCGAAGTTCCATCTGTTTCTTTTTTAACTTCCTTTTCGTTTCTACTCAAACTTACGGCCTTACAACGGGTGACTCAAACGCTGAAGCTTTTCAACGAAGGCTGTCCAAGTGCCGCCTAATTCCCTTCGCGATTGTAGGTATGCGTGACCCCCTGAAAATGCGCGTTCTTTCTACTAAGAGTGCTTCCAAACAAACAAAAAAGTTGGGGATGCTTGGGAGAGGGGGGCAGGGGTTACAAAACAGTATTTTACATTGCCAGTGTCAGAAAAAATTTCCAGCTTTCTTTTCTGTTTTTCTTAAAGTGGAGTAGCTATGGAATCGCACACTTGTCCACGGAACACGTTGGGTTGGTCTAGCGCAAAGTCACGGAGAAAGCGGTGACCCCTTTCCTCTTCCTCCTAATACAAGAAACATGTCGCCGGGGGGGTGTCGGCCTGCTGATGGCCGTCCAAATCTGTGCTCCCGACACGGGAAGTGGGGCGCTATGCAGCCTGGCGAGGCAAAGAGTTCGACGAAAACTACGCAATGGTTCCCGGCTTCCCTGCCACACTGCCCTGCTTGAGGAGAGCAGTGTCACGGCGGATGACAACCAGCCTCGGTATTGAGCGTGGCGAGCGGCGGTCCTTTTTTTGTTCCATATCACAAGCGGATATGGAGCAAAATGGATATGGAGAGGAAGGTATATGACAGCTGTATCTTGCCGGTACTTAGCTACGGAGCAGAAACCTGGAGACTTACAAAGAGGGTTCAGCTTAAATTGAGGAAGACGCAGCGAGCAATGGAAAGAAAAACGGTAGGTGTAACCTTAAGAGACAAGAAGAGAGCGCAATGGATTAGGGAACAAACGGAGGTTAAGGATATCATAGTTGAAATCAAGAAGAAAAATGGACATGGGCCGGGCATGTAGCGCGTAGACAGGATAACCGCTGGTCATTAAGGGTAACTAACTGGATTCCTAGAGAAGGCAAGCGGATTTGGGGGGACAGAAGGTTAGGTGGGCAGATGAGATTAAGAAGTTTGCGGGTATAAATTGGCAGCAGCAAGCACAGGACCGGGTTAACTGGCGGTACATGGGAGAGGCCTTTGTCCTGCAGTGGACGTAGTCAGGCTTATGATGATGATGATGATGATGATGATCCCGAGCATGAGACCTATGCACCAGCCCTTCTCACATCAAGAAAGGGACACATTAAACTGTGGTGACAATGCCTAGTAAAAAACGTCGACCTGCAGGGGGGCGTGGGTTCAGTGGGGACATCTTCGTCTGGTTTCACGATGTGTCCATCGCATGGCAAAGTGCTTGTCCTGTAATTATGCTAAATATACATCGAGTTTCCTTCTACTGGCGGAAATTTAGTATCTTCAAGCTGCCTCGACCCCGTCTTTGTGAATGTCCTGTGCCAGAACGACCGGACACAACACTTCTAGAACCGCTGATATATCTCTTGAGAGTTTAATGCCGTTTCGTAATCTGTCATATAGAGGGTTCTCTTTTATTTGAAAGTTTTATCAATTCTTTGATTACTCGCATAACGATGATCTATGATAAAACACTATGCACAATTCAGATTATTTTTCTGATTATTTCTTATAGCATGCATGCTCGAAGGAGGTCAATCGGTCTGTATAGTTTGTGGATATGAATGGTAAAACAAAAGACGTCGTGTGTACACGAAGTCAATTCGTATATGCGCATGATGGGAAGTTATCAGGAGAAGAGGAAGTGTGTGAGAACAGTAGTTACGTCACTCGCATGACGATAAAATCTTTAGCGAACTATACTTTATCAGAGACCACCCAAAAGCACCAAAACAGCGAAGGAACCAGACAGGACAAGTGTTGGACTAAAAACTAAATATTAATAAAGAAAGCCCCCACACGCATGAATCATCAGCGCAAGCGTAAATGGGCTATCTGATCCTAGTATGTTGCACATTTAACAATACAAAGCCAAGAATTATGCCTGTCAAGGTGTCGCAAGCAGCGCATTTCAACAAAGCCAAAAAATTAACGCCACGTGCGCCCGTCGACTGAAAACTGAGGGTTCGCATCACATGTCACGTTGCCTTTTTCGTTATATTGATAGGCTTCGCAACTTTTATAATAAATGTTATTTCTCAATTCCTTTTTTTATGGCGCACTGACCTCAAATCAGGGGCGCGCAGCTACAGCCTTTGCAGAGCAGACGTACGTGAGTTTCGAAATTTTCGTGTCATGTGGCCGTGTCTACAAAGGTCAAAAGAACCGATCAGCTTCAATGACAGACTGCGTGAACTGCCTACAGGTACTGGTGGAAACTCACCACAGCACTGCAATGGCTTTACGTCCCTGATTTCAAATCAATAAGTGTCATTGGCAAAGGAATTAAAAATAAGCTTGAACGTAAAGTATTTAAAGCCTTCAAAATAAAAACAAAACATGGCAAAGCGTCATGTGTAAATCATCCATCAGTTTTCCTTACAAAGGAATTCGCGTTGCTACATAGTAATTAAACGGTGGCGTCGATATTGTAGTGTTTTATGTAAATGTGTTGCTTGTAGCACCTGTGCACTGTTAGGTGTGCAATTGTCAAATGACCCAAATAGCATAATTTATGCACGCGTCACTCGTTTGTGTGTGCCTGGGCTTTCTGCAATAAACATTGTGTTTGAATCCCAATGCTTGCTCTCTGTGGTTGTTCTCTTTTGTTGTCTTCTTGTCTTTTGTTGGAATTTTCTTCTGAATACTACGAAGCAACTCGCACATGAAGCTGCGTTAGTGATGTACTGTTTTAAACATCGTTGAGAAAAATCGGCATCTTGATTTAGTTAGTCGAATTTAGTCGAAGATAGGACGCGGATGAAGTAAGGTGCAGATTACTCGGTTTGATTATCGACGAGTGCATGGCAATGCAGAGGAAACACAAGACATTGCGTACTTAATGTTTTATCCACATTAATGACACAGTGCGGCTCAAACCCGTGTCCGCTGGGTGCCTGCCTAGTATTCTACCACTAAGCCACACCAGTGCTTGGGACTTGTTGGCAAACTTGCCCTAGGCAGGCTTGATGTCGGGAAAGCAATCGCGTTAATTTGACTTATAAAGTGTTTTAAAACAGCGAAAGAACAATCAACCAGTCGTCGCACAATGCGAATAGCATAGCGTGTGGGTCGTCGAATGCTCCAACCCATTACAAAAAATTGTTCTTGTTCAGCCATTAGCAGTAGCGCACATTCACTTCAGGCATAATTCCTCATCGTCGTTAGTCACTGCATGAACAATTGGCACAAAATTCCTAGCAAGTGTTTAGCGGTACCACGCTTCTCGAAAAAAAATGGCAAAAAATAGCATAGCAAATGCCAGCCTACTACCCTAAAATGTTTATTATTAATGCCGTAGTAGGTTTCAAGCAAGTGTGTTTGCAGAAGTTACGCAATGAGTGTTTAGAAAAGGCTCTGAAAGGCCGCTCTTCTAGTTCTCGCTGTGACTATGGTGCGCCTTCCGTGGAGGCCTGGCGTTCTTTCTGATCCAGTTATTTAACTGTAACTGGCAGAAAAATTGATTGGGATGCGTTTACTAGAGTGCAGAATTAAGAAAGAACCGATAATTTACTGGTGACAAAATAAACTGTGAAATAAAGCCAGCTTTACTAAAAAATTGAATTAGCGCGCCCAAAAAAACACACCGGCGGCGGCGGCGTAGCGAAAACTGTTGGCGGCGGCGCGCCGACGTTTCGGCGCACAGCTACAGTGTACACTGTAGCACAGCTCTAGTAGTGACTGCTACGACCTGGTGAAAATAGCGAAAAACGCTCTTTTCACCCAACTTCGGTTGGATCCGTACAAAGCTATATGGCTTTTGGAGAACGATGGGTCAGGCAACCTGAGGTTCTCTGCAGAGGTAAATCTCGTTAGGGTAGCTAGAATGGCGAGGTGTGAAAAACGGTGGAGGAAATATGAAAGGTGGCTCAACTGCGCCCGCCCAAGCTTACCACTTTCGCGTGCGCTTCGAGTGGTTTTTGATGGAAGGCGCGCGTGCATGGAGGCCATCGGTCAGCACAACACATAGGGCCCAACGCTGTGAATATTCGCTCGGTCAAGCTCATAAAATTATCTTTATGTGCATTATTCCACGTCATCTGTATATTTTAGCAATTTTTTTTGTGCGCAAGCGTTCAAAGTACTTATCTTCAGTGGCTTTGGCGACTTTGGGAGCCGACGCAACTGTTATAGCAGACGGCCGACGCGGTTTTATTGACGTCCACCTCTTTTAGTTACTTTGCAATTTGATAGCGGGAACACTTGTGTGGCATAATGAAAAAGCCTGTAACGTAATAAACGACACCTCGACACTAGTGGATGGCACCTCTCGCAAAAATAGCTCTTTTCTTCACTGATTGACTTCGGCCGAAAGCAAGTCAGGAGGCTATTTGCTAGTTAATTAAAGTTTCAATAGGTCGCATCTGCATTCCACCACTCAGTAAAGCAATGCAGGCACGAAATTCGCAGAATGAGTTTCCTCGTCGAGGAACAATTTTACAGTTTGTCACATCCTGGGCGATGCTTTTTGGTGTCCGTGGATTATAAGATAGCTGCGTCGTAGATATGGAATGCGCCAAATATAAATAGCTAAGTGCACCGGTTTCGTATAGGAAGCCTGCAGCCACTCTTTGAAAGCAAGCAAAACAAAAAGTCTTTAGCCCCCCCTCCCCTCCCTCGAACAAAAAATAGATGTGTCATCGAACTGTGTAGCAGATTGGTGAGCAAGTGTGATTAGGTGTGTCGCACCACGAAATAGCCACGCGTGTTTTTCTACACACCATGATTAAAGCAGCAAATAATTTCTGCACTGCCATACAAGAAATAAAATGGTCAAAGTTGAAAGGAGCGCCTCACGATTGCAACGAAACATGCACTGGATAATTCATTTTCACACACTAACACGAAATAGTAACAAAATGAAAAGAACTGAACAAAATTAGACGCATAACACAATGACGGCAGCCGATTACATCGTTGCTCGGTTAGATAAAGCTTTGCAAGCTTTCCGAGCTCCAGCGTTCTGCTTTTCAATTTTATTTTGCTTGTAGAGCTGCCTTATGCGCATTGATAGGTAATTGTGCAGGAGGCTGGCCATAACTTCTCCTCTGTGCTCCGGACTAGGAAACTCGTACTTTACAGTGAAGTGTTTAATTTTCACTCGTGCCTTGTCTTTAGCCACCAATCAGATAACCTCCTTCTAGTTAATTTTATCCGCTTAAAGTCTATTTTGCCCTCCCTGTCCCTAAACCCCAGCGCTTCGAATTGCCCCTGAACATACATCGCCGCCTCTCAGAGGGAGGGCGATACGCAGGCAAATCATCAGCGCGCGCTCAGTACGGCTACAGTGTATTAGGGCGAGGCGCTGCTGTTCACACACCTCTCCTTATTCCTCCTCCGTGGACCGTGGTGAAAAGTGAGCCTTGTTTCCCGTTCTAAGCAGTTCCGCGGTGCGCATGATCTCCGCTAGGTCATGATTTAGCGTGGCGATCGGAGGCGCTGCGCTAAATCATGAGAAGCCCCTTTCTCGCCCTACTTCCGAGCTGTGCGGACGTGTTTTCGCGTGCTCCACCTGTTCGGCGGATTCAAGGTCGTGCAAGGTTGTGCAAGGTCGGTTGGTGCAGAAGCAGCACGCAACGAGAGATAAGTTTCTCTTCATTTCTTTGTGTTCGTGAACACCACTATTATTTTTTTCTCCTAATCAATAATTAGCGTTGAGAGTACTGTAGGTGTGGGACACGGGCAACGTTGTAGTGACGTTGACCCCGTGAACGGGCTAGGCGGCTGTTTTGGAGAAAGTCGGGGCGCCCGGTTAGTTGTTAAAGAGCTAGAGCCGAACACGAAGGGGACCTAGTGAGAGGCTACTAGCGAAATTGAACACGTATGTGTGCGGTGTAGGCGGCAGCTTCAAACAGTTGCTGAGGTAGGAGAGTTAACGGAGGCGGCTGGATAGTAGGATTAGGGTTGAGCCTGTCGGGCACTCGGTCCGATGGTCGGGCGGGCGATGGCTAAGTAGGCAAGGAAAACCACGAGCGAGAGTGAGCTGGTGCAGTGCGAAGAATGCAAGCGCTGGTGCTACTTAGATGAGACAGCATTTACGAGTTTGGCCGACGCGCAGTAGGCGAGCTTCGTGTGCAGGCTGAGCGAGGCACTGAAGGCGGCCGTGCAGCGCATGGGAGGCTAGCATCAAGGGGCTTCAGGGGGAGCTTAGGGTGGAACGAGAGCAGATGATAGAACTCCAAAAACAGCTCAGAGCATGAGCGGGAGGAGGCTACCACCAGCCTATTAGAGCAATTGAAGGGCGACCTTCGAAAAGAACGGAAAAGGCAGACCGAGCTTGAGCAGCGGGCAAAGAAGCTAATGGCGCTTTGCCCCGGCCCCGAGCGGTGAGAGACGGAAGGCATGGGTAGCGCAGAAGGTGACTGGTGGGAAGGAACAGGCGAGAAGGTGGGTCAGGGGCCGCAGTGTCTGGCCACAGCACAGAGGCTGTGGCCAGACACTGCGGGACAGACGGCAGAGAGAGAAACAGGTGAAGCAAACAGGGGCGCCATCACAAACAGGAAGCCAGCGATTGGAGCGTAGAAGGGTCCTAGTGGTGGGGGACTCTAACGTGGCCAGGGTTAGGGATGGCGTCTTCAAGACAGTGAAGGAAAATGGGAGAGTCAGGGAAAAGCATTGTGGATGCACTAGCCAAAGCTCAGGAGGTTGTAGAAAATAGCAGGGAGGGCGAAAATCTAGTCATTATTCATGCTGGGCTCAATAATGTGTAAGGGCAAAGATCAGAACCTTCAGAGAAAGGTAGGGGATGGGATGCGTAAGCTTTGAAATGCCTCTGGGGGTGTGCATGTGACCATATGCACAGTCCCAGAGGTCTGGGGGCAGCCTCGTGGAATTGAAAGGAGGGTAGTGGAGGCCAATTGTGGGATCAAGGGTTTGAGTCGGTGACTCAGATGCAGCGTAATGAAAGTTAACCAAGACGTGTACGAGCC
The DNA here is from genome assembly GCF_043290135.1 of Rhipicephalus microplus. Lineage (NCBI taxonomy): Eukaryota > Metazoa > Arthropoda > Arachnida > Ixodida > Ixodidae > Rhipicephalus > Rhipicephalus microplus. The sequence continues at coordinate 280,111,541 of NC_134702.1, read as the reverse complement.
CGGCCTCGCCCCTTTGTACAGGATGGCATTCACCACAGTGGTGCGACGGGCAAGAGGGTCGGTAACAGAATGGGTCACAAAGCCATAGCTTTTTTGGGGGGACCCAAAGCCCTGAGGCCAACAGTGTAGCCAAAGATGGGCCTAAAGGGACACAAATATTCAAGCCGCACGAAGTTTGTGGGAGAAGAAATCGACGTAAGCACAAGGGCCGAGCTAAGTCAGACGTAGGCTATATTGACATGCAGGGTGGCAGGAATAGGTTAAATTGGGAAGAGATAGAAGAGCAGTTGAGGCAGCAGGAGCTGATGGTGTATGGGGTTGTGGAGACAAATCTTCAGGACATGGGGCAACCACCCTGCAATCCGGACTACGTATGGGTATATCACAACAGATCAGAAGGCAGCAAAAAAAGGGGTAGAATTGGTGCATTTATACATCTGAGCATGGGTTGGCAAAGAGTCAAGCAGGGATGCATGGAACATTCATAGTTAAGAGGGAAATTAGCAGGGCAGATGGCACTCTTTGTTTTGGGGTACTTGTGGACGGGAGCAAAGGCAAGAGAGGAAAACCAGGCAATGGTGGAGTGTTCATCAAAGGACATTGAGGAATTAGGAGGAGAGTGCGAGATAATTATACTAGGAGATATGAATGCGCGAGTAGAAGATATAGATGGGTATACTGACTCAACAGGCAAAATGATCATGGATATGTGTGAAAGGCATGATTTGATCATTTGCAACAGTACCGAGAAGTGTGAGGGAAAATAACAAGGCAAGTTGGAAGGCTGCAGTCAACGATAGATTACGCACTGTTCTCACATAGGATGTTTGATAAGATCAGGGGAATGCACATAGAGGAAGGTGGCTCCAGAAGTCTGGGTAGTGATCACAAACGTATCAAGCTAAGTTTTGGAAGAGTAGCGAAAGTTGTAAGGAAATAAGATGAGCAACTACAGGAAAATTTTCATTCAGAAAGGCAAATAAAAATTGCTACTAAACAAACTGAGAAAGTAATCACTGAGGATAATAAAACTGTGTGGACATACACAGATATAATTAGACTGTTTGGGCTAGAGCTTGCCTAGGCACGTGACAAGCCACCCCGGAAAAGAAGACACATGCCCAAGAGTTGGTGGAATGAGGAAGTTATGAGAACCATAGCAAAATGTCAGGAAGCCTCTAGGAAACACAAACATGCTGAGCAGTGTGGGTTGAACCAACAGATGAGGTTGAAAGAAAATGGGACACCTTTTTAAGCTCTAGAAGGAAAGCATCCCTCCTGATCAATGGAAAGGTTAGAAGAAAGGGTGCTCAGTGGCTGGCAGAAGTACATAAAAAGGACAGAAAGGCAGCTGCGAAATTTTGGAACCATCTAAACTCCCTAATAAATGAAACAAACCTAGAGCAGAGGTTTATAACTACAGCTCAAGGTGCTAGGCTAGAAGGGGACGAAGCTATTGAATATATCAGAACAAGTGCGACAAAAAATTTCAACAAAGTGCCTTATGCACCACAATAGACAAGGATGGATCAAGTGGCGTAATGGCTCCATTTTCACAACAAGAGTGGGAAAGGGCTGAGAAAAGGGTTCCTAGTAGAACATCGAGAGGCCCAGATGGCATTCCAATTAGGCTGATAAAGACATTAGGTCCGAAGTCTAAGCAGGCTTTGAGAGAGGCAGTGAGCACAATAATAATTGATGGTGAAGTTCCCGATGGATGGAAGCTTAGCAGGATGAGCATGATCTACAAAGGAAAGGGGGACAAAGCTGACATAAACAACTACCGTCCTATAACAGTGACATCAGTGGTGTACAGGCTGGCGATGCAGATTATAAAGGAAAGACTGCCGGCATGGATAGAGAATGAGGGGGTGCTGGGGGAACTGCAGAATGGGTTTCGGAAACACAGGGGGTTGGAAGACAATCTGTTCTCACTGACGCAGTGCATCGAAATAGCAGGAAAGGAACTCAGGCCCCTGTGACTAGCATTTCGGATATCAAGGGAGCGTACGATAGCGTGGTTCAAGAGGACTTAAGGAGAATACTAGACACACTGGGTGTGGAAGATGGAGGACTAATCTTTTAAAGGAAATCTATAAAAGTAACAAGATAGTTATAAAGTGGGAAAAACAGGTATCTAAGCCAACAGAGGTGAAACGGGGACTTAGGCAAAGGGGTCCACTGACACCCTTGTTATTCATGATGTACCTACAAGGATTAGAGGCCAAATTAGAGGGAAGTGGACTTGGCTTCAACCACTCTTTAGTCAAACAAGGAAAACTCATTGATCAGGCACTACCAGCATTATTGTACACAGATGATATAGTGCTAATGGCGGACAACAAGGAAGATTTGCAGAGATTGATGGGCATATGCGGTAATGAGAAGATAGGTTAGACTTTAGATTCAGTAAGGAAAAATCAACAGTCATGATTTTGAATGATAGTGAAGGTAGTGAGCTTAGAATACATGAGGTCACGCTAGAGATAACAGATAAATACAAATATCTGGGCATATGGATAAGCAATGGGACCGAGTACCTAAGGGAACACGATATATACGTGACGACTAAAGGTAACAGGATGTCACAGAACGAGCGCTAAAAATGGGCGCGCCGCCAAATTCTTGCGATAACGGGCGGGAGAAACGCGGCGAGGTCAAAAGAAAAAAAAAAGAAAACAAACATCCAACGCTCCCCGGGCGCGCGCTCTCCCCTCGGAAGCGTGGCTTCGCCGAATAACCTCCTCACCCCACAGCGGCGGCCGGGCAAGCACTGGAACGTTCCAGAAGGAAATGGGCGTGTGTGCCGGGTTGACTCATCTGTCGGGGACGGCCCCCGTACAGTCTCGCGCCTCTCCCCAGCCTTCGCTGCGTATCGCGCCGACGAAATGACAAGAACTTTCTAGAATGTGGCGCGGAAGGTATTCAATCGAGCGGCCAAGACGAGAGAACAGGAGAAGACGGAAGTTGCGCCAGAGTGCGAAGGGATCCCGCAGTGAAGTCGGCGAAGGTTTGTCCGTAGGGACGAAGCAGGAGATGAAGAGGATTTCCACCTGAGGGGTGAAGGCTCGAGCTACAGGCAAGAGCGTGTGTCTACCGCTATCGAGCGAGGACGCGTGGCAACAGCTGCGTGTGTGAAGCCGACGTGTTCCGGCGAAGAAGTTTGAAGCTTGGAGAGTGGCCTATTGAAGACGGGAGGTTTCCTGGAAGAGAAACTTCGAGGGCGCGGAACGACAACAACGCTGGACTTTGAGTGAGTGATTCTCGGAAGAGTATCATTCAGACTTTGGTTCCAAGGACTTTGGACTGAATAGGTTTTCTATCTCTTTAGTCTTTAAGGGTCTTGGTTGTTCAATGCATGCGACTGCATTGTAGTGTGTACTGTTGTCTGTGTCCGTTGTTCGAGTGTGGCTAATTGTGCTGTGTAGTTTGTTGTTTGATTGGTGACGTATTGTACTCAGCTATTGTGGAGTGAACATATTGGTGTATTGTTTTTCTGATCTGCCATTATTGAGAATATAATTTTGTTTGTTTATCAACTCTCGGCTCTGACTTGTTTTTTGGGCCACAACCGGCGTCTGCTGGCGCGCCAATAAGGACCACTCCTAAATTGTCCACGCTTTCGTGGTGCGGTTCGGGGGGGCCGATACTTCGGCTCTTAGAATTAGCCCAGCGATCGCCTCCCTAATAAACGGGACCGGTGTGACAATTAATCTGGCGTCCGCGACAGGACCTTTTGGTGCACAGTGTGTCCAAAGTAGTGAGAAAGAGCCTCGAGTTGTTGATACTGCTATCGGGACGATTTTGTGTGTTGTTCAGTGTTCTCGTTAACGAGTGCAGGGGAGTGTTCCGATAGACTGATTTAGGCAGATACTTTTTGCACGCGGCAAGGTTTTATTTGCGAGTTGCGAGACACAATGGATCTCGAAAAGTTAGTCGCTCTTGGTGAGAAGATGGGCATTTCTGGCGCCGAACTACGGAAGTGGGTCACCCAGAAAGAAAAAGAAGAAAAAGAGAGGGCCAAAGAAGAAAAGGCAGCTGAGCTGGAAAAAGAAAGGCTGGCGGTCGAAAGAGCCAAAGCGGAAAAAGAAGCTGAGTTGGAACGAGAGAGGTTGGCAGCTGAGAGAGCCAAGGAAGAAAAAGTAGCTGAGTTGGAACGAGAGAGGTTGGCAGCTGAGAGAGCCAAGGAAGAAAAAGCAGCTGAGTTGGAACGAGAGAGGTTGGCAGCTGAAATGGCGAGAGAAGAAAGAGAGGCAAAAGAGTGACAGCTCAAAGAAGAAAGAGAGGAAAGGGAACGGCAGCGGCAGCACGAGATGGAACTCGAGTGGCTCCGTTTGCAACAGCGAAGTGAAACTACCGTCCAAGCTAGAGTTGAAAGCAGCGAACGGGAAGATCATGGCTTCCGCTTGAACCCAAGCAAGCTGCTCGTGGCATTTGATGAAAGGAAGGACGACCTTGACGTGTACCTTCACCGATTTGAGACGATTGCGAGGAGCCAGAATTGGACGGAACATCAATGGGCAACTGCTTTGAGTACTTGCTTGAGTGGTGAAGCGCTCAGTGTGTACGGTAGGCTGACGCCGACCGATGCAGCCAACTATGCTAAGGTGAAAGCTGCTTTGCTGAAGCGATTTAGATTTACTGTAGAAGGATTCCGGGACAGATTTCGGACAGGAAAGCCAGCTGATGGTGAGACGGCTACACAGTACGCCGCCCGACTTAGCCATTATTTCGACAGATGGATTGAACTTTCAGGGACAGCGCAGGAGTACGATGAGCTTAGAGAGCTCCTAATTAGAGAACAATTTCTTACTAGTTGCCACCCAAGCCTGTCGCTGTACTTGAAAGAGGGGAAGGCTGAGTCACTTGAAGGCATGCTCGAATTGGCTGATCAATTCTTGGAAGCGCAAGGTGGAACTAATTTGGCCAAGATCAAGAAGGATTGTCCCGATGATTCGAAGAAATTGGCTCCCGAAGAAAAAAAGCGTGCACCAGAGAGCATTCCGTGATGTTTTCTGTGCAACCGAGTGGGTCATCGCGCGAAAAACTGTCGAACGATCTTTACGAGCCCTACGGCAGTAAAATGTTTTAAGTGTGGTCAGACTGGGCACAAAGCAGACGCATGTCGAAATGGAGTGAGTCAAACTCACCAGGTATCCCGTGTGCAAGCGGCACCGAAATCTGATAATAATGCCGTCACCGATGGATTCGTAGAGTTGAAGAATGGGGAGAAAATTCCTATTGTGGGAGCTGTAATGTCAAAACAGCCAACCGGTGTTACGAAGGGAATGCCAACGCTGCCTAGAAAGGTTGCAGGCAAGAAGATTATGGTTCTAAGAGACACCGGTAGCTCCACGGTTATTGTGCGGACAAATTTGGTACGGGAAAGCGAGTTCACAGGCAGAACGAAACCGGTTTGCCTAATTGACTGTACGGTCCGGATGCTTCCCGAAGCAGAAATTGAGGTTGAAACCCCGTACATCAGCGGGAAAGTTACTGCTTTATGCATGACGACCCCCCTGTACGACCTTGTCATCGGAAATATCGACGGGGCGCGAGGACCGAATGATCCGGAATGTTTGGGAGAAGACCCGAAGATAGAGCCCTCGCCAACCCATCGACCGCAAGATACAGTGGAGGAGCATCCCGTGACGGATCTCACTAGAGCCCAAGGGGAAGCCGCGGCGCAAGAGACAGTGAGTGAGAAGTTGATCGTGTTGAATGAGTTCGCGGGCCGAGCAACTGGACTTACGTCGGCACGAACTCAACCGACTGACAGTGTAAAGGAGACGGAGTCGGCCAGCCGGGCCAAATGTCGAGACATGAACAAGCTGGTAAATAAACAGACAGGACCCGCTGAACGTTATGACCCGTTAACGGTGTCGGAAGTGACCACGATGGCTGAGACGCCGCCTCAGATACCGTGGTTGGAAAAGGCTCGCCGAAAAAGAACAGGGAAAAACAAGAAGAGATCGAGCGAGCACCGCAAGAAAGGGCGCAAGCGCCGCTCGAAATACACAGGATAGGAGCTGAGGTTCTAGAATCGGATTGTGTTTGGCAGGGCTGAGTGCCATATGTTGTGTTAATGTTGTGTTATCCTGTGTCACAAGTGTCGAAGTGTCTGTGCTGTGGTGTGATGTATAGTGTTGTATAATTGTTGTAATGAGAGAACTTTGTACGTTTGTATTGTTTGGAATGAGTGATGAGGTGTTGTAGTCATGTACCTGTGGCTATATTTCATGTGTTGTGGAATTGAACTACAATGTAAGATTGTATTGAGCGATCTATTGCGAATGTGAAGTGTCATGAGTGACGGTGAGTGTTACAGTCTTTCAGAGTGTGTGGTGACTGTTCACGCTCGTTTGTGTGGTTTTGAATATTATGAGATAATATTCTTAAAGTGGGGGGCAGTGTCACAGAACGAGCGCTAAAAATGGGCGCGCCGCCAAATTCTTGCGATAACGGGCGGGAGAAACGCGGCGAGGTCAAAAGAAAAAAAAGAAAACAAACATCCAAGGCTCCCCGGGCGCGTGCTCTCCCCTCGGAAGCGTGGCTTCGCCGATGAACCTCCTCACCCCACAGCGGCGGCCGGGCAAGCACTGGAACGTTCCAGAAGGAAATGGGCGTGTGTGCCGGGTTGACTCATCTGTCGGGGACGGCCCCCGTACAGTCTCGCGCCTCTCCCCAGCCTTCGCTGCGTATCGCGCCGACGAAATGACAAGAACTTTCTAGAATGTGGCGCGGAAGGTATTTAATCGAGCGGCCGAGACGAGAGAGCAGGAGAAGACGGAAGTTGCGCCAGAGCGCGAAGGGATCCCGCCGTGTAGTCGGCGAAGGTTTGTCCGTAGGGACGAAGCAGGAGATGAAGAGGATTTCCACCTGAGGGGTGAAGGCTCGAGCTACAGGCAAGAGCGTGTGTCTACCGCTATCGAGCGAGGACGCGTGGCAACAGCTGCGTGTGTGAAGCCGACGTGTTGGGGCGAAGAAGTTTGAAGCTTGGAGAGTGGCCTATTGAAAACGGGAGGTTTCCTGGAAGAGAAACTTCGGCGAGGTTTCCTGGAAGAGAAACTTCGAGGGCGCGGAACGACAACAACACTGGACTTTGAGTGAGTGATTCTCGGAAGAGTATCATTCAGACTTTGGTTCCAAGGACTTTGGACTGAATAGGTTTTCTATCTTTTTAGTCTTTAAGGGTCTTGGTTGTTGAATGCATGCGACTGCATTGTAGTGTGTACTGTTGTCTGTGTCTGTTGTTCGAGTGTGGCTAATTGTGCTGTGTAGTGTGTTGTTTGATTGGTGACGTATTGTACTCAGCTATTGTGGAGTGAACATATTGGTGTATTGTTTTTCTGATCTGCCATTATTGAGAATATAATTTTGTTTGTTTATCAACTCTCGGCTCTGACTTGTTCTTTGGGCCCCAACCGGCGTCTGCTGGCGCGCCAATAAGGACCACTCCTAAATTGTCCACGCTTTCGTGGTGCGGTTCGGGGGGACCGATACTTCGGCTCTTAGAATTAGCCCGGCGATCGCCTCCCTAATAAACGGGACCAGTGTGACACAGGAATGCAGCAGTGATGAAAAATAGGGCACTGTGGAATGACAACAGGTATAATGTGGTGACAGGAATATGGAAAGGGGTCATGGTTCTTGGGCTGACGTTCGGCAAAGCGGTCTTGTGCATGAGATCAAGTTCAAGCAAGATTTGAAATTAAGCAACGTGGAATTGGTAGGCTTGCTTTAGGAGCTCACGGGAATACACCAAATCAGGGAGTACAAGGTGATATGGGATGGACATCATTTGAGGGCAGGGAAGCTAGCAGCAAGATAAAATTTGAGAAGCGATTGAGAGAAATGGGGGAGGATTGTTGGGCTAGCAAGGTTTTCAGCTACTTGTGCATGAAGAATGTCTATACAAAATGGAGGAAGCGAACCAGGAAGTTGACTGGTAAATACTTAGAAAACAGCAGGTGGCCAAACCAAAAAGAACTATCGGTTAAGAAGAAAGTGAAGGAAACGGAGACTGACATGTGGAGAATCGGCACGATTAAGAAGTCCGTACTAGAGAGCTATTGAACGTTTAAGCAGGAAATTGCCAAGGAAAGAATCTATGATAATACTCAGGGTAGTTTTCTACTGTTTGAGGCCAGGACGGGAGTATAGCGAACCAAGACATATCGGGCCAAATACGAAGGGGTAGACACAGTATGCAGTGCGTGTGGAGAAGAAGAAACTGGTGAACACTTTATAATGTTCTGTAAGGGGCTTCACCCTATAGTTCAGAATGATGGCGCAGAGTTTTTCAAAGCACTGGTGGTTAATGACAGGGAGGGCAAAATAGACTTTAAGTGGGTAGAATTAACTAGAAGGAGGTTATCTGATTGGCGGCTAAAGTCAAGGCAAGAGTGAAAATTAAGCCCTTCACTGCAAAGTATGAATCCTCAACCTCACTACTTAACAGAGAAAAAAAAGATAAATCTAGTGGTTAGTTCACTAAGTATTACGGCTAGGTGGCGTTAGCCGCCACCCGATCGAAAGGGTACAGCCACACCCATTCATCCATCCTGCGGCTAGCGCGGCGGCTGCAGGTGGTACGTACGCTACGCAGGTGGTACGGGGAGGCTGCTGGTCACGCGGGATGCAGATCGTGCGCTCACAATTTTTCCCTTTTTTGTGCGCTCTGGCATGCAGGTTAGCAAAATGGGAGCGCACAATCGCAAGGCGGACAAAACAATCCAGGCAAATTCCGCTGTCTGTGAAAAACTATTTGACGCATGGTAAATGTCTTTAATTTATTTAAGGGCAGAAAATACTCTTGTGTATGTGTGGAAGGCATAGGCAAGGGGAGATATTGAACGCTTTGGCCATTGCTTTTCGATAAATACATTTATTTACATGAAAATTATGTCTTCTAACTGGGTTCTTAGATTCAGCCTGCGAGAATTTGTGCATTTTGTGAAAGAACAGTAAGAATTCTGCGTGACAAGACTAGTTTAAGAGATGATGTGGTACGGCCCTTATTCCCAAATCTGCCCAAATATATATCGGAGAGTTTGCCTAGAGAACAAAAAAGATGAAATGTTGCTTCATCCGACTACGTGCCAACAAAGAAGTGTCCCGATAACCCTGGCACGTTGGAGGATTGCCCTAATGACTCAACGAGCTGCCAAGGCAGGTGACTAGAGATTGGGATCTAAGGAAACTTCTGTATTCGTCAGAGTCTCTGTAAAAACTGGTAGAGACTATAGAAGCCATTGTGTTTTGCACAGTGCATGTGCCTGCATTCGAATTTAGTAGCCAGTCTTCTACGATCTCTAAGCAGTTTTCAGTAGTTGGCTCCATTGAACATTGCAAAGAGCTGAACAAAGCAGTGGTCAAATTATTTTGCACGACGAGAGTTCTTTTTAAGGGTCTGAACCAAGCTAAAAGCCAGAAAAAAGTCAAGCGATTGAAGCCCACTGTCACGTAAAAAATGTCCGTTAGTGACTTACTGTAAGAAGTTTTGTTGCAGCCATGGAACTAAGTGTTGTCTCAGTTTGCACACATGTTTCAGAATACTGTCTCAAGTGTAATACAAATCCAGCATTGAGAAAATGACAATGCGTAACTGCACTCGGTAAGTCGCACTGTCTGGGCAGATTTAGCAGCAAACGTCGTCACAATCTATCGTGGGTTCGCACAAGGTAATGATGGCAAACTAACATCACCAAAGATACCTTGCTCCTCCAGAGTGTGCTTCCTTTTTTACCCCGTTAAGACGTAGTTTAATGTTACAGAATATAGTCGTGTTGGTTTCATTAAGCATATGAACAGTGCTGTCGGAATGACGATCCGTCAAAAACTTCGCCCTAATGGAATGTTCATTCCCTTAGGGTGCTTGTATTTATAATTGATGAAATCGCTGTTTGATATTTACTTTGAGAAAACTGTTGTACTGGCGAAAAACTCGTAACGGCCATCGCAGGTGCATTGAAACGGAGAAAGCTGGCAGCGCCTCCGACTACAGCGCCACCACTGCAGGCTCGCGAGCTCAAGCCACCTCGGTGCGGCTGGTTTTGACACTTCCTAATTCTAGCCACCCTATTCGTGTTTTCAGGCCGCATATATATATATATATATATATATATATATATATATATATATATATATATATATATATATATATATATATATATATATATATATATATATATATATATATATATATATATATATATATATATATATATATATATATTATTTATTTATTTATTTATTTATTTATTTATTTATTTATTTACAGATACTGCAGGCCCTACCCGGGCCCATGCAGGAGTGGGATACAAACAATACATTCAAGCAATAACTAGTAAGACACTGGAGTACAGGGCATAAATGAAAGAATACATAACTATCAAGTACAGAAAAGTCAAATATATTTTCTCGCTGTTCAACAGAACTGCGCACAACTAAGAATATTTTCAACATTTGTAGCCGGATGAATTGCACTCAAATGACACTATTTTCAGCATACATCACTTATATGGTGAAATTAATCTTTTCTATCTGTTGAGTGAACGAAGCCGTCGAGGCAGCATTCACTACTTCCGCAGGTAATGCATTCCAATGAAAAATTGCGTGAGGAAAGAGAGCGAACTTGTGGGCATTAATGTGGCTGGGTGGCTGCCTAAACGTTTTGTTGTGATTTGTCCTAGCTGAAAGTTTAGAAGGCTGCAGAAGGTATCGTTCCCGTGATAATTTAAAGTCCCCGTGATCAAGTTGGTAGACAAATTTCAATCTGGATATTATCCTGCGCTGTTCTAGTGTTTGTAGGCTTGCCCTATTACGTAGATTAGTTACACTATGTTGTCGGGAGTAAGCGGAATATATAAAGCGCAGAGCTAAGTTTTGGACCCTTTCTATTTTCTTATTCAAATATTGTTGCCAAGGGCTCCAAATATTGTCGGCATACTCCAATTTTGGTCGCACGAGTGCTTTAAACGCTTTTAGTTTTAACGTGGGAGGAGTGTTACGCAGTTTTCTTTTCAAAAAGGATAATTTCTTCAGTGCACCCGAACACACATTTTCAACGTGCGTTTCCCAACTGAGGTTACTGGTAAGTGTAACTCCCAGATATTTAACCCTATCAGCTCTCGTGATTGCAGCATTTCCTATGAAATATGTGCAATGAAGGGGTAACGTTTTGTTGGTAAACGTGACGGAATTTGTTCTTGAACGATTTATTTTTAGTCCCCACCTTATACTCCATTCGTTAACTGAGCGCAAGGCATCATTAAGTTTAATTTGGTCTTCTTGGTTATTTATGGATGTGTACACTACGCAGTCGTCCGCAAATAGTTTAATCTGGATCGGTGGCTCGACACAAAAATAAATATCATTAATATAAACCCAAAAAAGAAGAAGTCCGAGGACTGAGCCCTGCGGAACTCCCGAATGCACTGCCAACTCTTTCGAGAGACAGCCATTTATGGTAACACACTGTCTTCTGTTACTCAAGTAGCTCGCGATCCATGCTACAACCTTCTGCTCAATGCCTATAGCTAATAATTTTGTTATTAAATTCTGATGGGGTACGACGCCAAAGGCCTTAGAAAAATCCAAAAAGATGGCATCGGTTTGGCCTTTCAAATTAAGCGTTCTAATTAAATCATCAGTTATTTCAGCCAGTTGGGTGACGGTCGACAAAGCAGACCTAAATCCATGCTGCTGGGCATACAGTAGTTTATTTTCTAAGTAAGTGATGATGGCCTTAAATATAATGTGCTCAAATAATTTACAGCAAGTACTAGTTAAGGAAACAGGCCTGTAACTGTTAACTTCCAAAGTGGAGCCCGATTTATGTACCAGAATTGTTTTTGCCGAGCGCCAGTCATCAGGAATAACTGCAGCGTCTAACGATGCAGTGTAAATGCGATGTAAATATTTTGCCACCCAAACAGCATATCTACTCCGAAAAGTATTAGATAGTTCGTCCGGACCAGGTGATTTCTTTACATCTAGTTTGTGTAAAAGGCAAAGGACTCCATCCTCAGTGATTTCCACTTCTGGCATAAGGCTATCAGAGTCATATGACCTCAACTGAGCATGCGTGGCTGCCCGTGTAAAAACGGACTGGAAAAAGTCATTAAATTTGTTGGAAATGGTAGTCGCGTCAACAATACTTTCTCCCGCGATCCTGATCTCTGAAATGCCTCGTTTATCTTTTGACAGATAGCGCAAAAATTTTTGGGGTTCATTCTTCATGAATGACGGTGGAGTATCTGAAAAAAAGCTTTCCCTTGCCGATCGCGTTAGTTCTCGCAACTTAGAAGTAAGGCTTGAAAAATCACTCGTGTTCCGACGCTTGCGCTGACGCTTAATTTTGCGTTTCAAATGAATCATTTCTCTCGTGAACCACGGATATTCCCTATTAAGTCATTTCTTTTTTAACGGCACATATTTTTGCTCGCAAGAGAGAACAATTTCTCTAAAATTTGACCACATTTCATTGACATCATTAACTTGGCTAAAACAATCAAAGTGCGATTCCAAGTATTCTAAAATAGCGTTATCATCCGCATGAGTGTAATCTCTCACGAAAGTATCCGACGGTCTAGTAAATGAACGTGTTCCTGAAACAGGACATGACAGAGCAAGCAACTTGTGATCGGATATTCCTTCTTCTACATTGGCTGAACAACCTTGGAACGAGCTACTAACCAGTGCCAAATCAAGGAGGGATCATGATGAACTGTCAACCCTGGTAGCCTCAGAAACTAGTTGTTGTAAGCAGAAGTTGAATGCGGTCGAAATCAGTATATCTGCACTTCGAGATTCTTTGCCATCATAAGAAAAATCATCCCAGTTTATACCCGGTAGGTTGAAATCTCCTGTCATAACAATCCGGGATCGAGAATTTGTATTATCTGCAAGGTAGTCTTGAATGGCTTCTGAGTCTTCGGGCGAAGAACTCGGTGGTCGATACACGCCCCCTAAAAGTATTCTTTTACCAAGAAATTTAATTCTGCACCACATGCTTTCGTGGTTGTTGATGCCGTCCAAAACAGTAAATGCGACGTTGTTTTTAATGGCGATTGCTACTCCTCCCCCACGTGACTCCCTATCTTTACGAATAAGCTTGTAAGAAGACGGTATGACTTCCGAATCTTGCACATCTGCATGTAGTCATGTCTCAGTGATTACTAAGACGTGTGGCTGATAACAGGAGATAACGTCTTCAAGGGAACTGGCTTTGTTAACAACACTACGCGCATTCAGTGAAACACCTCTGAGAATTTTGCTCACAGGCTGTCATTTTTTACTGCTGCTTCTCTTGTTCACTCGGGTTGTTGCAGCATGACCAGGATTCCGCCGGGCCTGCGCATCACATCGTGTAACTTCCAGCCGTTGGTTTGAAAGCTCGTCCCAGATATAAACTTTATCGTCTACTTTCAGTTTATCAAACAAGAGCGAAACCTTTGCTCCATTGGTTTTTTCCACTGCTGCCGAATGCCACAACCTGCGGCGTAAGTCGCGAACTCTCTTGGAAAAATCTTCAGATATGGAAATCTGTGTTCCTTTTAGCTTGAAACAAGCCGACATAATTGTAGTTCTCTCAGAGTAATCAAATAACCTTAACATAATTGGTCGGTGTTTCTCAGCACGTTTAAAACCTACTCTGTGGATGCGCTCTATTGAATTCACTTCGACGCCAAGTAAGTCCTTAAATACTTGTTGTTGAACCCTGTCTTGCAGAGATTTGTTATCTTCTTTTGATTCTTCACTTAAACCATAAATCATCAAGTTGTTTCTTCGACTTCGGTTTTCAAGGTCATCAACTTTAATCGTAAGCTCGTTCACTAGTTCCCTCGTCCCCTTGCACGCTGCTTCGTGCTCAACCAGCTTTTCCTCGCATTTTTGTAGCCGTCCAAGCTCTTTTTCAATCGACGCTATCCTTTCTTGAACACCACCTATAGTTATTTCCACTTGTTTCAGGTTGGCAGAAAGCATGGTGAGCGTCTTATTGATTTTCGTTTGCTCTTTTAAGATTTTTCTAAGAAGCTGACTGTTCACAGTAGCCTCGGATTCTGATTCCGAAGACGGACCCGGGTTCCGCTCCACGTCCCCCGATGCTAACAAGAGCATTCTAATGACAATCAAACAGTCACACAGCGAAACAAACAAACATTGTGGGCCCGGCAGCACTATCAAAGTAAGAGAATAGTCACGAATAGACTGATAGACAGGATATTTGTCACCAACCTGGACGAAAAAGCAGAAATGCATGAGCGTCCGTCCGAAGAAGGTGCTGCCAAGCCCACTGAAAGGCCGCTGAAGATGGACCTTGGTTTTATAGTCTAGCTGGTCAGTGTCCGCTGACGTCACACTGCGAACGTCATGGCGTCGACACAACACCTGAGGCGTAGCTTCCCACGATGATGTTCCATCGAGGCCTTGTCCCTGCGCATGCGCGACGGTACTGTCTTGCGGTGAGGCAATATCTGCAAATCCCACGGCGGCATCCGCCCTGTTCCAGGGCAATCTGGACTATATATATATATATATATATATATATATATATATATATATATATATATGTGTGTGTGTGTGTGTGTGTGTGTGTGTGTGTGTGTGTGTATATAAGGGAAAGAAGTGTATACCTAAGGGCTCGTTTTTCCGTGTTTCGACACAATTTTAATGAGATCTAACAGACAATAATGCCAAGGAATGTACAGGGGAAGATATTAGCACCAACGTAATGTAAATAAGAAGAAAGAAATGTTGGTGAAAAAATAACTTGCCGTGAGCAGGAATTGAACGAATAACGCATTAGATGCTCTAGCCCCAGAGCTATCACGACTATATATATATATATATATATATATATATATATATATATATATATATATATATATATATATAATTCAATGGGTCAGTTAGTCTTCGTGAAGGTATGGGACATGGCACAACGGGAGCGTTGTCAACAAGGATAAATATATTTATTTCCCAACAGTTTCGGGAAGGGTCCTCCCTTCATCAGGGGATGAGTTATAACTCATCCCCTGATAAAGGGAGGACCCCTCCCGAAACTGTTGGGAAATAAATATATTTATCCTTGTTGACAACGCTCCCGTTGTGCCATATCCCATATATACCGGGTGTTCAAAATTAAGCTTTATGATTTTTTTAAAATTAGGCGCTCGAAGGCACGTGAGAACCACTTGTGCAAATAAGTTAAGCGGCCAGGGGGACAGAAAGTTAGATGATAATTATCGCTGTCAGCAGCCCAATTAACTAAAATTTAATAATTAACTTTTTACTGGCTGCGGTAAGTTGGCATGTTTATATTGAAAAAATGTAGGCAGTGGTGTTTGTACACAGTTTCAGTTGGAAGATTTTTTCTAGCACGCCTGTGTTCCGAGATATCCGGCTCCAAAGTTTAATTGTCTTTCGCACGATTACGCATGCAAGAGGGTGAGGGTCCGCGCAAAGCTCCTCCCTAAAGTGACGCATCTGTTGCGTGTGGTGTTTAGTGTGTGAAGAGGGTGGAAGCGTAGGCATAGGTGATAGCAATTACCCTTGCCCTCTTCGGCCGGCGAAATCAAAATGTGACAGCGCGGTGCGCCATGAGCCTTACGCATGATCCTGATGAACGCGATAACAGGAGACCATTTTTCGCGACGTTTTTTCGTGACTTTAGATCACACTGAGACATCTTCTTGTGAACGCGTTAGCAGGACCGTCCTGCACTAGGGTGCCTCCGGTTAGAGCACAGCGTCTCTGCATTGAAGGTCTACCAAGGAAATCCACGTGGAGTCCTTTCGAGCTAATATGGCTGCTTCTGGCGTGAGGTATTCTACCAAAGTAAAAGTAGACGTGGTGCTTGCAATGGCTGAAATGAATGGCAACGCTTCGTTAGCAATGGAGCTTTACGCGTCTCGCCACCCACACCGTCCCCTTCCAACAAGGCCCACTTTCACAAACCTGTTTCGACGCTTCTGCACAACAGGCTCTGTCCACCTTCCGAGACGGACCAGGAAGGCAATCGTCGATGAAGACTTTGAAATCGACGTTGTCGCGTGCGTAACCTCGATGCCAGAGCTCAGCATCCGACAGATTGCCGATCAGTGCGGTCGCAGCATCGGAACAGTCACAAATGTTTTAAGAAAGCACAAGTTCCATCCATATCACGTTTACCTTCATCAGGACCTAAATGAGGCGGACTTTGAAAGGCGAGTTGACTTCTGCAATTGGGGCCTCATCAAAACTGATCAAGAAAATGACTTTTTGCACAGAATAATTTGGACTGATGAAGCTCGGTTTTGCCGAAATGGAAGTGTTAATCTTCACAACGCCCATTATTGGGCACAAGAAAACCCACACTGGCTGAGGCAGCACAAGCATCAAGTTCGCTGGAGTGTGAATGTGTGGTGCGGCATACTCGGGGACAGGATCATCGGACCTCACTTTTTTGAGGACAACTTGAACGGAAAGATGTACACAGAAGAAATATTAGGTGTTGTCATTGATGATCTTGTCTGCAGTCTTTCCCTGAATGACCTGCGCCAAGTATGGTTTCAGCACGATGGAGCACCACCACATTTTTCTACCAGGGCGAAGAACTGGTTGGACAGACGTTTTCCACAACAGTGGATTGGGCGCGCAGGAGCGATGTTTTGGCCACCAAGATCACCTGACCTTTCTCCGCTCGACTTTTTCCTTTGGGGCTACGTTAAAGATCGAGTTTACGTAACAGAGCCCAGCGATGTTAATGACATGAAGGACAGGATAACATCTGCCTGTGCGAGTATTCCTGCAGAAGTACTGCGCCGAGTCATCGAGTCGACGCGACAGCGGTTCATGCTTTGCGTTGCTGCCGAAGGCAGGCATTTTGAACACTTTTTGGGGCATTGACGTCTTGAGAGGTGAAGAGTTTCGATGAGATTTGTGCATGACCGAAATATGCTTATGTAGCAGCAGGAAATATGCGTTAGCAAGGATAAAACTGTTTCAGTTATTATTGGTGGAGTTGTTGCTCTTGTTTCAATAAAAGTTACAGTACTCGGACATCAGCAGTCACGCTATTCGCGTAGCCCAGGCAACGACCACGCATGCTTCTCTAGTGATTATTACGCACGCGCACTGGCATCCAGATTCTCCGCTCGCACCATTATCTCGGCATGGTATCTGCCACTATCGTTAGAGGCTCTGCAGTTGCGTGTTACGACACTGGTTGCAAGCGTTCTTCGATTTTTGATTTCGACGGCCGAAGAGGGCAAGGGTAATTGCTATCACCTATGCCTACGCTTCCACCCTCTTCACACACTAAACACCACACGCAACAGATGCGTCACTTTAGGGAGGAGCTTTGCGCGGACCCTCACCCTCTTGCATGCGTAATCGTGCGAAAGACAATTAAACTTTGGAGCCGGATATCTCGGAACACAGGCGTGCTAGAAAAAATCTTCCAACTGAAACTGTGTACAAACACCACTGCCTACATTTTTTCAATATAAACATGCCAACTTACCGCAGCCAGTAAAAAGTTAATTATTAAATTTTAGTTAATTGGGCTGCTGACAGCGATAATTATCATCTAACTTTCTGTCCCCCTGGCCGCTTAACTTATTTGCACAAGTGGTTCTCACGTGCCTTCGAGCGCCTAATTTTAAAAAAATCATAAAGCTTAATTTTGAACACCCGGTATATTTATATATGTGTGTGTGTGTGTGTGTGTGTGTGTGTGTGTGTGTGTGTGTGTGTGTGTGTGTGTGTGTGTGTGTGTGTGTGCGTGTGTGTGTGTGTGTGTGTGTGACGCTATGATGAATGGGAGATGTGGCCGGGCTCATACGCCATGTTTATTCTATATTCTATTCTCACTTCTTCCTTGTCTCCCTCTACAAACCATCAGTTCATACGTCACACGATTCCCCCTCCCCCGAAAGAAGGCATGAATTATGAACAAGAAAAATTAAACAAGGAGAGGTTGAAAAGTCACGAATGTCAAAAGTCACAATTGGTTCTATGCTCCAGGGGAGTTCCGTAAACTTTCAAAGACTTCAGTGGAGAGTGCAGCAGTCCGGTTAATGCAAGAGTTCTGGTGGGCGAGGCTGACTGTTGCGTTGTGGATGGCATAACCACACCCTGGAGATCTGCACTGGTGGTGACATGGGTTGAGTTCTTGCGAGGAACGGACAAGAGTGGGAGTGCCTGTAGCATTTGAAGTGCGGATGTTGAAGGCGTCGAGTTGTGTGTCGTGGCGGGAACAGACAGTGTGCTTCCAGTTTGTGTGTGCGACGGTCGCAGCTGATGACATCAGAATGATGTCTTGGTCTCTGCGTTGTACAGATGGTGCCTTCTCGTCTCTTTCGTCGTTTTCTGTGGTTTCGTAGGCGCAGACTTGATCTGTTGCGCCAAATGCGTTTCTGGTGCCGATCCAATATGCGAAGATGCCTCACGTCTTGAATTTGCTTTAAGAGGCTTGCTTTGCGTCGTCGTCCTTGCCGGTGTATCCGTTGGAGTGTCTGCGATTCTTGGACTTGCTTTTGCTCGCGTTGGTGATGCTGCTGTGGAACGTATTGCGGTGGGATCCCTTCTTGAACATCGCGCTGGTTTTCTTGACAACTTGAAGTGGTGCCCAGTCGGCAGCTGGTAGTCTGTGGGCTGTTGTCATGCAGTTCGGGCAATGAAGATAATGCTTCAGAGTTGGTAGAAAGTTCCTCAGAAGCTTCTTTTACCCTGTTCACTCCGAGAGGCTCTTGCACATTGCAGTGTGCGACGTTCGATGCGTCTGAACCTTCGGTGTTGCGTCGACTGTCGAGTGTGTATGCACCTGACGGCAATGCATGAACCCGTGCGGAGGGAGCATGGCTTGACAGGGTAATTTCCCGGTGCGTCAGCTCGTCTATCGTGAACACGGCGTCCTTATGAGGCAAACGGTGAGCGTCAGGAGCACTTAAAGAGCCGCGTGATTGAAACCAGGGTGGTGGACAACGTATTCGAGACGAAGAATGAAGTGGATTAGGTGGGTAAGCAACGTCTCGTGTCATTCGCTGGAGCGACGACTTTGAAGACACCGGCTGTCGTGAAGAGAAACGTGGTGGAAGGCTATGTTCCTTGAGAAATGAGCGCGGATTGTGACGGCCGAGTGTTGTGTGCAGATGGTCGGTAATGAGGAAGTCCTCGTCATAGTCGTTAAAACGGGTAATCATCTCTTCTCTGATCTTTTGTCATGATTTGTCGTTTTCGAATATGTGTGTCAGGTAAAACTTGAATGCCTCACCGGAGATGTAGTCAGTGAAGTTGGCGACCATCTCCCGTTCCGACTATGATGCAGCGGTAGCGTGGAGCTCGAACAGGTCGAACCAGTCCCGTACAGGTCCATCGTCCGCTGCTCCGGTGTACTTGGGGATGGGAAGGTCAGTCGATGGTTCTGTCATGATACCGGTAACTGCATGCGCCTGAGATCACCTCTTCTGTGGTCGATATTCAGTTGAGGCGTATTGCCAGTAGCTTCGTGAATGATTTGAGGCTGATGAGTGGCGGCCAGGTCTTCATCCTGTCGACTCGTGTGACGCTATGATGAATGGGAGACGTGGCCTAGCTCATACGCCATGTTTATTCTATTCTCACTTCTTCCTTCTCTCCCTCTACCAACCATCGGTTCATACGTCATATATATATATATTGTAACGACGAGAAATAAGACAAAGAGACAACGCCTTTGCTGCAGGCCGGCTGTTCTTTTTCTGCTTCGTCTTCCTCGGCTTCCGTCACCCTGCCTGCGCCCTTGCCTGAGCCCCACTATTTATTATCATTACACTCGGCCCCGACTGCGAGCCTCGTGGGCTACCGACAATGTCTCCGGTGGGCGGCATTGACTATGACGTGATGGTCGGTGCAGGCGTCGTCCACGATGGGGCCAACGCTGTTGACTTGGACAAGATGCCGCTAGCAGGAGATACAGACTCCTGCAAAGTGGCCGCGTTGGTTTAATCTCGTCGGTTTGAGCATCCTGTCGCAGTCGTGTTACAAATGCTGGAAATAGTCCACGCTGCACCGTCACCTGCTGCACTGAGCGTCGACGCCTGCGTTGCTTGCGGTGTGGCAAGGGGCGTCGGGGTGTCTTTGTAGTCATCTGAGAGCCGAGTTCAGGTTGCAGCTTGAGAGGCAACGCGTGCTCTTGCAGCACTGCCTTTGTCGGACTCATGTTCAAGCTGCTTATTCCTATAGTTTCACGTGCAGTAGAGCCTTCATTGTCAGATGACCTGTCACTAACCGGAAGTATTACCTTCTCTGGTAGGTCTTTGCTGACAGTGACTTTGAAGGAGGCGGCGCTTAGCGTGTGGCAGACGTCCGCACACTCGGCCACAGACTGACGTGATATCAGGAGATGTCGCTTCGAAGTGAGGGTCAACACTGTAGGGTTGTTCGTCCCAGGGTAGGTGGTTAAATTGGCTGTCGGGAAGCTGCAAAATACAGCTGAAGCCGCGAGGGTGGTCTCCTTCTGGGATCTATTCTCGGTAGCGGTCGCGTAAGACTGGGTGGTCGTGGAGAGGTGATGGTGACTCCGTCCAAAAGCAGCTATGAGCTTGTCACTCCAGTCCACCCAGGATGTCTGCCGCACGCCTTCGTATCGATGCCAAGCCGCGGCAGCATTCCGAAGGCGGTCTATGGCCATGCCCCACTTCTTTTGGTCCGTATATATATATATATATATATATATATATATATATATATATATATATATATATATATATATATATATATATATAATGAGATCTGACAGACAATAATGCCAAGGAATGTACAGGGGAAGTTATTAGAACCGATGGAATGTAAATAAGAAGAAAGAAAAGTGGGTGGAGGGAAGGCCGCTGTGATAGCTCAGTGGTTAGAGCATCGAACGCGTTATTCGAAGGTCGTAGGTTCGATTCCTGCTCACGGCTGGTTATTTTTTCACTCACTTTTGCTTCTTATTTTCATTCCATTGGTTCTAATAACTTCCCCTGTACATTCCTTGGCATTTATTACTGTCTGTTAGATCTCAATAATATTGCGTCAAAAGCACGGAAAAACGAGCCCTTAGGTATACGCTTCTTTCCCTTATATATATTATTTATTTACAATACTGATAGCCCTTGCGGGCTGTAGCAGGGGTGGGAGGTGAACAATACCCAAACAATGTTGGGCAAAAAATAAGTCCAGCCGTCGTTGAAAATCCTGTGAGGATCTACATTCCGTAAGTACCTCGGGAGGAAGCGCATTCCAGTCAACAATAGATCGCACCAGAAACGAAAACTTAAATACATCCACCCGCGGTACATAAGCTTGGACAGAAAATAAGTGATTGGTACGAGCCGACACTCGTCCTGGGGGGCGCAGGTATACACTGGGATCCAGCTTGTAGTTCTTATGATACAGGTCATAAATAAATTTTAAGCGAGCTATTTTTCTACGTGTAGCTAACGATTGAAGGTCAGCCCTAGCAAGCAAAAGTGATACAGACTGTGTTCTCATGTAATTTGAATAAATAAACCTCGCGGCCAATCTTTGTACACGTTCAAGTTTGTTAATTTCAGTTTTAGTATGCGGATCCCAGATGATAGCTGCGTACTCCAGCGTTGGTCTAACAATAGTCTTATACGCCAACAATTTAACAGAGGACGTTGCATTACGGAGTTTCCTTCTCAGAAAACGCAGCTTTCGCTTCGCCGGTCCTGTAATGTTGTCAATACGCTTGTCCCACTTTAAACTGGTGGATATAGTAACACCTAAGTATTTAAACTCATTAGAACTCTTAATTTCTCTATTGTTTATTGTGTATTTATAGTTAAGGGGGGATTTTTTATTTGAAATTGTCATGCAGACAGTTTTATCAAAATTAATTTTCATGTCCCATTTTTCACACCAGTTGTCAATACATCGAAGAGCATCATTGAGGAGCATTTGATCAGAAACACTTTTCACATGACAAAACAAGAGACAATCATCTGCATATAACCTTACATCAACAAAAGGAGGCACAACCGTTGAAATGTCATTCACATAAATTAAAAAGAGTAGAGGTCCCAACACGGAGCCTTGTGGCACACCTGAGGATACGCGTAAAAGATAAGAACGTGCGCCACTTATTTCAACAAACTGCAACCTATTGCGCAAGTACGCTTCAACCCATCTTACAATTGCGGGATCAATACCAAGTATTAACATTTTTTGAATAAGTTTCTGGTGACATATTCTATCAAAGGCCTTAGAGAAATCAATTGCTATGACATCGACTTGTTCTTTTGAGTTTACCGCTACAGCGAAAGCATGAACAGATTCAAAAAGCTGAGTGACGGTTGAAAGGCCTCTTCTAAAACCGTGTTGCTTATTATAAAACAGATTATTGTTTTCTATATATTGAAATATATATTTTGAAATTATATGTTCTATTACTTTGCACGCCGTGCATGTGATAGAAATTGGACGGTAATTACAAACATTAAGGCGGTCACCAGCTTTGAAAATGGGCGCAACTCTTGCTAATAACCAATCAATCGGAACAGCGGCAGTACTCAAAGATAAATTAAAAATTTTAACTAAGAAACTAGAAACCCAATCAGAGTAGCGCCTCAAAAATTCGTTGGGAATCATAACCGGACCAGGTGATTTTTTATGATCCAATTCAAGCAGTAATGCCATTACGCCCTCTTTAGATACGGTAAGAAGATTGGAACTAGTATCATCGAACGTACAGCCTTTTTTTTTTTGAATGATCAATACTTGGAGAAAAAAACAGTACTGGAGTAATGATTGAGTGCTTCGGCAATCTAAATCGGTTTGCTATAGGAGGTCCCGTCTATAGAAAGCACAGTTATTTCAGACTGCGAACTAGACAGGTACCGCCAACATTTCTGGGGAGAGTTGGATATGTATTCAGACATTATATTAGTTAGAAGATTACTTTTAGATTGCTTGACTTCTCTTCGTACCTGAGCACTAATGTGAGCAATAACAGACGAGTTTCTTGGTATTTTCTGACGGGCGCGACATAGTCGTCGTTTTAGATGAATGATACTTCTGGTAATCCATGGGTTAGCTTTTGCAGTTCTCTTTTTTCTTTGGGGAACAAAACGTGACAAACAGTCGTTTACTACCTTCTTAAAGTATTCCCAGAGGTCATTTACATCATCTGTAGGCGGGATAGCGTCAAAAGCCATTTTAAGTAATCAAGAATTGAGGTATCATCTGCGGCCTGAAAATTGTACACCTTTACTCTGGTTATTTTTTCTGATTTTTTATTTAATTTTAGAGTTGCTGCAACCACCTTATGATCCGAGATTCTATCCTCGATACTTATTTCATAATCAAACACTTCCTGTGACAAAAATAGTAAGTCCAACAATGTCTCGGTTTGTCCTTGAACTCGAGTGGGCTTGTCAGCTACCTGAACCAAATCGTACTTGATCATGATGTCAAGCAGATTTTCTGCAAGAGGCCTGTTAAGCAGCCCAGCAACTCGTGCATTCCAGTCAACACCTCGTAAATTAAAACCACCCGTGATTATTACTCTGCTTCGTTTGTTTGTCATTGTTAGCAAGTAGTCATCCAATTTCTCAAAACTATCAACTGAAGTTCCGGGGGGCCTATAGAGAACCCCTATAAGTAACGTGATATCTCCCATAAATAATTTGCACCACACGTTCTCACAGTCTTTATTGGGCGACAATAATTCGTACCGAAGAGTTTTCTTAATCAGTAAAGCAACGCCTCCGCCTCGGGTTAGTCTGTCATTACGCAGTACATGAAATGAAATGGGAAAAACATCCGTATCTGCAACATCCTCTGTTAGCCAAGTTTCTGTTACAGCCACGAAGTCAGGGTCATAAATTAGTGTCAATGATTCTAGTTCTTCTGTTTTGTTCAAAACGCTTCGTGCATTCACGTTTATCAGCTTTATGTCGCACTGCTTCTTTTGTCAGACCGGGCTGCGTGCTTCGCTTTGAGCGTTCTTAACTTTCACGCGTGTATGGGAACGGGAATCCCACGTATAAGCAGCGTCGTCGATGTAAAGCTTATCTCGAACAAGCTTCACCTTCGCACCATTGCGCCTATCATCAAGAGCAGAGTGCCAAAGGGACTTCCTCTTTTCTAATGTTTCTTTTGAGTAGTCGTCAGAGACTCCGACATTAGTACCTCTCAATTTTTTGCAGCTCGTAAATATGGCCATCTTTTCATTGTAGTCATAAAATCTTACAATTACTGGTCTGTCCTGTTTGCTTTTCTTCTGACCAATGCGGTGAATTCTTTCTACTGAGGACACTGTAACACCAAGGCGCGCTGAGAATATGTTTTTTAATACTTTCTCTTCAATGTCTTGTCGTGTTTCCTTATCAGTCTCAGTGACACCAAAAACAAGAAGATTATTTCTTCTAGCCCTGTCTTCCAATTCGATTAACCTTTCTTGCTGTTGTTCAATCGTGCGCTGGAGGCTTTCAACAGCAATGTCAAGTATATTTATCTTAGCAGCATATTCAGACAAAGGTTCCAATTTTTCTTCTATCTGAGATAGCCTAGCTTGTATTTGAGTTTGTGTCTTTAAGATTGTCTCTAGCATTTTCTCAACAGTTGGTCCGGGATGGAGTTCAATGTCCCCGGAAAGCATTAGCACCAATTCTGACCACAACTTGAACAAAATGTCAAAACAATTCGCTGGGAGCGGCAGCACAATCAAAAAAAGATTGCAGGAACAATAGTAAGATGCAGGAGCATAATAACCAACCTGCAAGATAAGCCACGCATGTTTCAGCGACATTGCTGCTGTAGTGCCGCCGCTCCCACTGAGGTACCGCTGAAGCGGACGAGGTTTTATGTCTTCTTCGCGTGGTGACGTCACCGAAGTCTTCCAGTTCCATAGGTTGGCCCCGATGACGTCACGGGATGCTGTCGGGGATATTGTCACGGGGTCGTGACGTGGCCAAAGACAGGAAACTTCGTGTTGGGATTTAACTGTTTATTTGGGCGAACCTGTGCCCGGTAAAGGAAAAGTCTAATTACAGCAGCAGTCTTGCACAGATAGCAGTCTCGGACTAATAGCGGCGAATGCAGCGTCGGCCTTCGATCAACAACTGACAAGCGGCGAAGCGCGTCGGCATTTATACCCTTGCCGTCGAATGTTCTAGCGTTATCGCTGGCGGTGGCGTAGGTTCCAGAACAATCTGTACCGTTCGCACAGTGGGCGTGATCTTATCGAAATGATCTACTACAGTCCGGAACCTTCTCGAAACCTGCAGGCGCGGTTTGCGCCGAGAATCGTGTGGTGTTTCGGAACGATAACATAAACTTGTGAAATGGAACGTGGCACTGCCCCCCTCTGAAAAAAGACATTGTTCCGATGCTTTAACTAAAGATTAAGGTACAATAATAATGCAAGAAAGTACAATGAATAAATTACAATACCATAGTAATAAAAAAACACTGTTTCAGTTTGTTAACGTGCATGAAACGGCTTGAGGCGCGCGACATGGACGACTTCAGGTCGCGATCGGCGTCGTTGAGAGTTCGTGATGCCGTCGGGGACAACCTCGTAATCAAGTGGGCCGAGACGTCGAACCACCTTGTACGGTCCGAAGTACCGTCGCAGAAGCTTTTCACTTAGTCCACGTCGGCGTATCGGCGTCCACACCCAAACACGTTCACCGGGCTGGTATTCCACGAAGCGTCGTCGAAAGTTGTAACGGTGGCTGTCGGTCGTCTGTTGATTCTTGATACGGAGACGCGCAAGTTGTCGGGCTTCTTCGGCGCGTTGAAGGTACTCGCTCACATCGAGGTTTTCTTCGTCGGTGACGTTGGGTAACATGGCATCGAGCGTCGTTGCCGGGCTCCTTCCGTAGACCAATTTGTATGGAGATATCTGCGTCGTCTCCTGCACCGCCGTGTTGTATGCGAAGGTCACATACGGAAGAATGGCGTCCCACGTCTTGTGTTCGACATCGATGTACATTGACAGCATGTCGGCGATCGTCTTGTTAAGCCGCTCGGTGAGGCCGTTGGTCTGGGGGTGGTACGCTGTCGTCCGGCGGTAGTTTGTTTGGCTGTATGCCAAGATCGCTTGAGTAAAGTCGGCAGTGAATGCCGTTCCTCTGTCGGTGATAAGGACCTCCGGGGCGCCGTGACGTAGGACGATATTTTCGACGAAGAACTTAGCTACCTCGGATGCACTGCCTTTTGGCAGGGCTTTTGTCTCGGCGTAGCGGGTGAGGTAGTCGGTAGCTACCACGATCCACTTGTTTCCTCTGTGAAAACTCCAACATTTTCATTTGGTAGCTGAACCCGGGTCTCGAGTAGAGCAGCGGCCCTCTCTTTGCGAGCGACGCTTGCGAACGTTTGCAAAAATGCGCCGCAGAAGACATCCCACGTTCGGAGCGTGGACTCCCGATTCTCTAGCCAGGTCCTTGCGGTGTCTTCCAGGTAGAAGTACACACGACGGAGCTTTTCTTCGTTGTCCCAGTGGTTGAGGGCGGCCACACGGTCGTATGTTTCTAGCCAGGTTTCCGGGTCTTCAAACGATGAGCCATGGAACGTTGGTGGTTCCCTGGGTTGATGAATTACGATCGCGGGCTGGGACGCTCCGGTTGTCATTGTCGCTGCAGTCGAGGTCATGGTCTTGGTCTTCCGCGCCTTGTCTTCTAGAAGGCCGTACTCCGGTGGGAGACCTTGATGTCGGCGGCTCGTTCGCTGTTCTTGGTTGGCGTCGGTGTCTTCTCCGCGAAGGGGTTCACGGCTTGACGGGGGCGTCCGGTACATGAACGAAGCAGCACCTCCACCAGATGTCACGGGGTCGTGACGTGGCCAAAGACAGGAAACTTCGTGTTGGGATTTAACTGTTTATTTGGGCGAACCTGTGCCCAGTAAAGGAAAAGTCTAATTACAGCAGCAGTCTTGCACAGATAGCAGTCTCGGACTGATAGCGGCGAATGCAGCGTCGGCCTTCGATCAACAACTGACAAGCGGCGAAGCGCGTCGGCATTTATACCCTTGCCTTCGAATGTTCTAGCGTTATCGCTGGCGGTGGTTCCAGAACAATCTGTACCGTTCGCACAGTGGGCGTGATCTTATCGAAATGATCTACTACAGTCCGGAACCTTCTCGAAACCTGCAGGCGCGGTTTGCGCCGAGAATCGTGTGGTGTTTCGGAACGATAACATAAACTTGTGAAATGGAACGTGGCAATATGGGCAGGGCCGGGACTTTGTCGGTCGATGTTGGAGCACTGAGCACGAGCGGCACCATCTGCAAGATAAGCCGCGCATGTTTCAGCGACATTGCTGCTGTAGTGCCGCCGCTCCCACTGAGGTGCCGCTGAAGCGGACGAGGTTTTATGTCTTCTTCGCGTGGTGACGTCACCGAAGTCTTCCAGTTCCATTGGTTGGCCATGATGACGTCACGGGATGCTGTCATATATATATATATATATATATATATATATATATATATATATATATATATATATATATATATATATATATATATATATATATATATGATATGATGACATGATATGATATGATAACATATATATATATATATATATATATATATATATATATATATATGTGTGTGTGTGTGTGTGTGTGTGTGTGTGTGTGTGTGTGTGTGTGTGTGTGTGTGTGTGTGTGTGTGTGTGTGTGTGTGTGTGTGTGTGTGTGTGTGGCGTGTTGTGACTTTTGTTAACAGTGGGTCAGGTGACCCCAGGTTCTCTGGGTGCATGGAGGAAGGAAAGGTAGGAGAGGGCTTGTCCATCCGCGAGTTTACAAAGGTAGAGTGTACTAGAAGTGTTTCTAGTACACTGTAACAAAGGCGAGCGGATAGACCCACCCACAATGCACTGTGCCAGGCGATTTTACAAAACTCTCGGAAGCTACGCGCTCATTGGTTCGTGCGTGATGTCGTCAGCAAACATGGCCGCACCCATGACGATGCTGCAGGCAGCTGCCAGGCAAGACTTCGCACGCGCTGTGTTTGCTGAGGCAAACACTGCGAGCATGCATCTACCGAAGCTGAACTTCACTACTGCCGGCAGTGATGGTCCGCTTTCAACGACTGCAGGAGACACTAAGAAGTGAACCGTCGTATCCAGTAAAGACTAAAAAAACACGACAGTGTTCACCTTGTTAACGCTTCACCGCTCTACATGCATGTATCGCGGTGAAGTGAGCAAAAAAAAAACGCTGGCTTGAGGCGGGTTCTCTACATGCACAACATACAGTATATTTCGAAGTGTATTTGGCCTAGAGGGAATGCGCTTTCACCCCCGTCCTTCTCTTCTAATAATAGCGCAGCCTCTCGCTCCTCATGTAAACGGGATTGCTTGGCGTGTTGATAGAGTGACACTACGACAAGACATTCGTTTGCAGGTCTATCGAGAAGCTACTACCGATATTCGTGCTTCTCATTTGGCATCGCTATCATAATCAGAAGCGGTTGCATTCACTACGAGTAGCCTAAGATATACCAGAGTGAGTGCAAGCTGAGCGATCGAGTGACGTGCGCGACGTAGGCACTCAAGTGCTCCGAAACCGGCTCCTTGAGCTGCAACAAATGCTTATCGAGTTACGATTATTGTTATATAGTCCGCACATGAACTCTTCAAACCGTCATCATTCATTTGTCACTGCATATCTGAGCCGACTTCGATGCTTTCGGCGATCGTTGCAGAAGGAGCGACGAGTCCTGCGGCAGCGTCGACACAGGCGTGCGCACAGCGTTGCTGTAGCACCTTGGTAGCACCAACTACTTGATAGCGCCGTCTTCCCTTTCATTGTAGCCGATTTGCCAATACGCGTGCGAGCGTCAACTTTGTTCTCGCTTTCGTCGCGGCGTCTTCATCAGCTGTGCCCCCGCCCGACACACGAAACCCTGCAGCATCGTGTTGAGCACACCCATGTTTGCTAACGACATCACGCTTGAACCGATGAGCGCACAGCTTCCGAGAGCCTTGTAAGAGCGCCTGGCGCAGTGCATTGTGGGTGGCATAGAGTTTCCCAAAATTAACTAGAGGGCACTCTGGTGCTGCGATCGGACGTGTTTTTTGAGCGCTCCGGATCGACTGCGCAGATAAGTGTTTTTGCACGTTTTGAGCTTGTCTCTATAATTATAAGGCAGCGGTTGAAATCTTCATAGTGCTTATTTTATGGAACGGCTTTTTCAGGGGCCAGTCACCAGGTATTTATTAGTTAGTGCGGGTGTGTGTGTTTGAATTTTTTGTTGTTTTTTTTTCTTTTGCTACCCCGTGGGGAAGGTGCGCGTACATTGAACACGCAAATTTTTGTAGTAGAGTTTAGACTTTTTTTTTCGTAGTGCAGGGCTCGAGTTTAGTAATTATTGAGTATAGGGACAATTGGTGTCAGAAAGACATGGTTAAAAAGACTG
This sequence comes from Rhipicephalus microplus, assembly GCF_043290135.1. NCBI lineage: Eukaryota > Metazoa > Arthropoda > Arachnida > Ixodida > Ixodidae > Rhipicephalus > Rhipicephalus microplus. The sequence continues at coordinate 280,082,147 of NC_134702.1, read as the reverse complement.
TGACGTGTTCAGGATGTGGAGTGGATTTGAAAGTGGACCCAAGCGTAGAAGCGGATGGAGAAGAGGCTGACACGAAGTGTAGGCAATTCGAGGTCGAGGAAAAAGTGGAGAAAATGATGGTTGCCCAGAGTGAACTGCTGATGATGATCGCCGAGCTCAAGACTGCGTTGGCGACAGAGCAAGAGAAAACGAGGGCAATGGGAGAAAGACTCAAGTCCACCGAGGAAGCACTAGCGAAGCTGAACAAAGAAGCGGCCCACGGAGAGAACAGTAGGGAACCGACAACCAGAACGGTGGAGAAGGAAGAGCAAGCAAGTTTGGAAAAAACAGGTTTAGCCGGTTCAATTGTCGCAAGGCCCAGCTTCAGCGAGGTAGTGGTGGGGCTGGGAGGGGACAAAGCAGCTGGCGTCACAGGTGCAAGTAACCCCCAGGTGCAGGACGCTCCAGCTGAGAAGTCACAGCATGTGATAATCGCCGGGGACTCAAATTGAAATCGATGCACAGAAGCCATCAAAGAGAGGGTAAGAGGTGACAAGAGGGTTGCAGTAGGGGCGTTCCTAGGACGCAAGCTTGAAGCAGTCATGAGGCAAGCGAGCGCAAAACTCAAAACTACAGCTGATAGACGAAACCTTGTGATAATTACAGGCGGTTTAAACGATGTCTCAAATGAAGATACAGCAGGACTAGCAACCACAATGGCGAAAGGCGTCGATGACATGCGCATCACTTCTCCTCAGGTACAGGTAGTGATATGCACGATACCGGAGGCACCGGTGCGTGACAGCAACCTGCAAAGAGCGGTTGCCAGCGCAAACCAAGATATATGGCGGATGAGTCGAGAGAAAGGCTTTGAGGTGGTGGAAATAAACAGAGAGGTGAAAAGTGGGGTGGTTTTCAATGAGACAGAATTCACTTCAATGGGCAGCTAGGTCATTAGGTGGGTTGTTGACTTGCAGGACGCGCAGTACTTTTTTTGGGGGGGGGCGGGGGGGGAAAGCGGGCCCTTTAGGGTGCAGGATAGCTAGTAACGAGGAAAACAACCAGGGAGACTCTTTGAGAGGTGGTATGGGCAGATACGATTCCAAAGTGCCACGAGTATCTAATAGAGGTAGAGCCCGGGGCAGAAATAAATGTAGCCACGAGCGCCGAGCCAATTCAGACATAAGGTATATTAACATGCAGGGTGGTAGGAACAGGCTTAAGTGGGAAGAGATAGAAGAACAGCTAAGGGAGGAGAGGCCGATGGTGTACGGTTTTGTAGAAACACAACTCAGGGACATAGAACAACATCCTAACAACCCGGACTTCGCTTGGGAATATTGTAATAAAACAGAAGGCAGCAGAAAATGGGGGGGGGGGGTATTGGGGCATTCATTCATAAAAGTACAGACTGGCAAAATGTCAAGCAGGAGTGCAAGGAACATTTATTGCTAAAAGGGAATGTGGCAGGGAAAATGACAATCCTTGGTTTCGTGTACTTTTGGACGGGAGCAAAGGCCAGAGAGGAAAACCAAGCAATGGTAAACTGTATATCAAATGACATCCAGGAGTTAGGAGGAGAGTGCGAGATAATTATACTAGGAGATATGAATGCGCACATAGAAGATATAGATGGTATACCGACCCGACAGGCTAAATGATCATGAATATGTGTGAAAGGCTTGATTTGATCAGTTGCAACAGTACCGAGAAGCTTGAAGGGCAAATAACATGGGAGGTAGGAAGGCTGCAGTCGACGATAGATTACGCACTGATGTCAGATATGATGTATGATAAGCTCAGGAGAATGCACATAGATGAAGGTGGCTCCAGAAGTCGGAGTAGTGATCACAAACGTATCAAGCTAAGTTTTGGAAGAGCAGTAAAAGTGGGAAGGAGACAAGATGAGCAACTACACAACATTTTTATTCAGAAAGGCAAACTGAAATAGCCACTAAACAAATTGAGAAAGAAATCACTGAGGATAATAAAACAGTGTGGGCATACACGAATATATTTAGACTGTTTGAGCTACAGCTTGCTAAGGCACGTGACAAGTCACCCCGGAAAAGAAGACACAAACCCAAGAGTTGGTGGGATGAAGAAGTTAAGAGAGCCATAGCAAAACGTCAGGAAGCCTCTATGGAACACAGACATGCTAAGTAGCGGGGTGAACCGACAGATGATGTCTAAAGAAAATGGGAAATTTTTCTAAGCTGTAGAAGGGGCGCATCCCTTCTGATCAATAAAAAGAACCATCTAAGCTCCCTAAGTAATGAGACGAACATAGAGCGGAGGTTTATAACTACAGCTCAAGGTGCTATAGGATGGAAGGGGACGAAGCTATTGAATATATAAGAACAAGGGTGAATGGAAAATTTCAACAAAGTTTTGTAGTAGCTCAACTGTTGACGCTAGAAGTGATGCATTCTATGTGAAAGTTTTATACTTAACTTCGGGGATTCATGTTTTCATAAAGTTTTCACAAAATATCAGTAAGGTTGAGTTGGAAAACTATGCATTCTTGGAAAACGGCCTCGAACACGACGGAGACACGAGATGAGAAAGACTCAGTACTTCGCCTTTGTCTTGTGCCTCCGTCGTTTTCACGTTCATTTTAAAAGTATCTATCAAAATGCTGACAACGCTATTTCACTGCCAGCAACCTTTGGCGTGCAAGAAAGGGAGCTAAATTTTCTCTCAGCCTGTAAACCAAGCAATCGCGGCTACTTGATGTGCGATAAATAAAAGACCAAAATTAAGAATGACCAGCTGATATTGATAACAGGTGGTCATAGCAGCACTTTTTTTTGCTGTGCACTTGAATTCCTGTCTTATGTAATGTTATGGTCCGTGAATACACAATGACACTACTACAACCAAGAAAAATTTTACTAACATTTATTTGTAAAATAACTGCTACAAAATAGAATTCTGATCCCCTTCTTAGTAGTTGCATAATTTAGCTGGAAGAAGACAGCATCATCCAACTTCCTGACGCCTTGACAACAGGATGAGTCCACAATGTACTGGACCTGTACGAGATGACGAAAACAGACGAAAAAAACAACACATAAATCAAATAGTTTAAAAAATGGCACCTGAAACTTTCAACTTGCCCACCACAGCAGCGAATAGACTCCTGTTGTCATATGTATTTCCAGCCTGTTGGTCCGCGGGCACAAGTGCCAGTCTTGTTTATTAATAGAAGCTGCTTAGCATCACTTAATTGCAAGACTTTTCTCTATCCGCCACCCGAGAACGCGCTCTGTATTGGTCAGGCTCCGCCTAGAGACTTGTGGCAGTGTGACGTTAATGTCGGCAATATATACACAGACTTTGGTTGCTTAATTTGTAGCGAACTCATTGTGAGCAAATTTCATAGTTGAATTCATAAAATATTTGAATGTAATATAACACCAAAATGCTGAGGCTTTAGAACATTACGAACTCAGCCTGCCTACATTAACAATCCCAGTGCCACAGGCATGCAAGAACTGCTTGCATAATCATGAATCAACTAAACCATTTTGATATATTGACAGATTTTCAAAAATGACTATTTTTGAAAATTTGATATTCATATTTTTCTTCTAAAGGGCAAGTTACTGTTGCTCAAAAGAAAAAAAAGCAAATCATTACAATATCTGATACTTTTTGCAGTTTACAGCTGCACATGGTAAAAGGCTGCATGCATGAGTGTTTGTTGTGTGTCATTCATGGTATTATTTCCGAAATCCTTATTCAGTTGACATTTAACGATCAGCCTATAAATTTTCTTCTCTTTTTTTTATTTTTCATTCCGTGCATTAGATATGAATATATTTTAGTTCAGGAAAATTTGCTCAACGAAGGGAAGTTTTTCTACTTATGGCAAAAAAACAAAACAAAGCAAGAACTAGTTCTAGAACTTTTGTGGAAGAGACAGGTTTGAGGTTTGACGTGATGAGAAGTCAATAAAAAAGGAATGCCACAGAAAGGATTGCCTCAACAAAGGAATTTGGTTCGTCGGGGTAACATACATTTGGCAATTTTTTTATGTACTCCTAGTTAACGCTCCACCACTAGCTTACAAGGGGGGAAAATAAGGTGGTGCATGCAGAAAGTTAACTCATCACATAACGTAAAAAATTTGACCCAGAACAAGAGAAGGAACAAAGACGAGTGCTCACTTCCAACAAGATTTATCTTGAAGAGCAAACATATATACTCTTGAAATGCACAAAACAGACAAATCATTCAAAAAGCCCACAACTGCCATGCACGAAAACCTTACATCCTCAAGAAAGACAATTCGTTTTGACAAATCCTTAAAGAGAGAGTGAGAGAAAGTGCCGATGCAGTTCAGCTCTAGTCTACAAATCTTTTTCGCCACGACAATTTCTCTTGTAGTTTTTTTTTTTTCAATGATAATGGTGTCACACAAAAGTGGTTTGGAGCCACACCTGCTGCAGTGCAAGGCCAAAAAAACGATTGCGACCATTCTTGAGGTTACAAGCGTGTTCATTGCAGCACGTGTGGCTGCAAAATGATTTTGCACGACACCATTTTTGCTGAAAAAAAAAAACAAATAATATGACAAGGGAAATTATCGAGGCAAAGAGGATTTGTAGACTAGAGCTGAACTGCATCAGCACTCTGTCTCGGGCTTTGTCAAAACGAATTGTCTTTTTTGAAAATGTAAGATATTTGCGCATGGCAGTTGTGAGCATCTTGAATGATTTGCCTGATCTTCACATTTCAGGAGTATATATGTGTTTGCTCTTCAAGATAAATCTTCTTGGAAGTGAGCACTCATGTTTGTTCCTTCTCTTGTCCTGGGTCAAATTTTTGTGCTGTGTGATCAGTTATGCATTACCAACATGCCTAACTTCATACTTTCGATCCCTGAAGTCAGTCCTTAAAGGGCCACTCACCAGGTCCCATAACAAATCTTAGACTGTGGAAGTTGTTGTGTGTCCGACGGAGAGCTTTATACCACAAAAAGTTTTTCAATCGGTTCATTATGAGCTGAGAAAACAGTTTCTTCTTTTTTTAACAGCAGGAAACAAGGATGAAAGGAGGCAAGCTCAAAACCCTTGCCACTCCCCCGTGTAGCCTTCACAAGCCAAATCTCTTTCCTACCCTCTCCAGCATCCAACCAAGAGGTCACGTGCACATGACGTGCTCGAACAAACCCGACCCTCGAGCGCGCGAGCGGTGTTGTTTTATTGACCAACATTATTTTGTGTCTACTGCCTGTTTTTGCGAGATTGTTTGGAAACGCTGGCTTTGATGCGGTTGAAAAGATGAGCATAATGAGTGCTCGAATGCGCAGGACCATTAATTTCTTTTTCAGGACAGGCCTCTGCTTGGTGCAGTAACCGCGGAGACACGAACGCATGCGAAACGCCGGTACATTAGCTCGGCATCTCGTTGCAATTCACGGGGGAAAAAATGAAAAAGACAAACACATTCTCCTATTGCGTCTCATTATGTATCACAAGTTTTATTAATCTCTTCAAGCAACAAATTATATTAACTACGCATGTCACGTTAAATAATTTCCGCCATGTCACGTGCCACTGTTGGCAGCGTCAGAGCACAGTCGTCTACATAGAGGACCAACTTCACTGCACTGCTGTGCATGTAGGGCGATTAATACGTGCACATCATACCCTCCTTTTCTGGGGGCGCGCCCCGCAAAGAAAAGGGGAGAAGCGTTCGTCTTGAAATTTGACCCATTTCCGCGGCGCATAGAGTTGCAATGTTTGGCAGACGTGACCATTAACTCCCGATGTACGCATTGCACTTGTCAGCTCAAAATTGTCAAACTCGGTGAGTGGCCCTTTAAAGAAAAGCAAAAATTAGAGGAGACATGAAGAATGGTTAGAAATTTTGTCATATGTCTACACCAAAATGGAATGCTATTATTAATTAGGAGAATGTATCTTTTCCTTGGCAACCAGCAAACATGATTTAGAACACATGAATACTTTTTTGTCCAAGTTAGCTGCTAAAGAGCCGAGACAAACTCCGTGAAATCCTCTTGAACAACCTGCACAAGTAACGTCCAATACTACCCCACTATATTGTGGTTGCCGGCAGACACAATGTAACTTGTAAATACTATCTCTTGGCTGTACGCGAGCAGCCATGGAGTTTATGAGGGGAAGGTCTTCGATCATACCATTCTGTATGCATTGCAGCAAATGTTTGCGTAGCATAACCTGGTTAAGGTTCAAAGTTTCTGGTTTTCTGCCTGATGCTATATAATACATGTTAGCAATTGCAAACAAGCCACAGTCAAGTGTGTTGCACTGGTTTTGTGCCTTCATTGTTTGAATGCTTAATGTTGGAAATTGTAATTTTAGAATATGACAGATTTACCTAACAGCGTCAGGAGGGGTATCTTGATCAATTGAATCATATATGAAGACTGTGTTTTTGTCGGCACCAACATTTGTTACTGTAAGCCAATGATTGGGGTTCTGAACATGCAAGATTTGAACGAAAGGGCCTTTGATTTGAGTGAATTGTAAACATCGGCCCAGTAAGACATCTTGAAAGCCGACACAAGTAGGATATTTTTTCTGAATTAAATACTCTGCGACATTGATTACGCTATCTGATATGGAGGTGCCTTGTACCAGAACATTTAAATCTGCATCTGAAAGAGAATACCGTTTGTAGACATTTAGCATGTCTACTTTAACCGTCGCAAGGCCTACCTTTTTTACTTGATTTGGGAAAAATTTACGCTTGACAGCTCCCACTTTTTTTGGCCGCCCCCTTCTTGCTTTAACCAAAGGTACCGCAAGTTTTGTACTGTTAGAATGCCCAAGATAACTTGTGGCAGTAGTTTGTACTAGCTGAGCTGGTGCAGCTTTTATGGCTGCTGAAGTTTGGTTACGAGAAAATGTTGTTAAATTTCTGAAGAAAGCCTCGCAGGAAGAAAGTTTTTCCATTAACTTCTTCTCACCACAATTAGATAATACGTTAGCCATGGTTTTTGACATTTCGCAAAGACTCCGATAAGCATAAGTATACTTCTCTTGTGCAGTGTCAAGCTTCACACAGGGTGGTGACTGAATGCTGCTTGTTACCACTGGTGTAGCACTAGTGGTTGTGCAGCTGTCACTCAGGAAATGATCCTTGCACCACCTGTCTGGCATGCAAGCCTTGTCGAAAAGACCTTGCTTAGTAAAGTCACGCACGGCTAAAATATGTGCGCAAGGCAGAGTGTACTGGTTATAAAAAGCACATGTGCAAGAAGTCAAGCAGAATGAAACACTGTACTGTGATCTTGGTGAAACTACAACATAAGAATTAGGAGTGGAAGTGACTTGATAACTTACATTTTTAAACTTCTCATACTGCTCTAGTACTTTACTTGTAGCGTCAGAAGTGTAATTACAGGACAATTCTAGCTGAAATGGGTCATTGAAATCATTTATGTTTAGGTTCAGCTTCATTTTTTTTAAGCTTAGAAAACTGTAGAGATAAAGAATTATTATCAAAGTAACCTACCAATGCTTCTATTGCTTGCATTAAATGCATGCTTGAAGAGAGATAATTTTTAATCTTTTGATTGTGGCACTCAATGCGATTATTAGTAATATTACCAAATGTAGGAAGGGCTTGCCGATATGCATGTACCCACATTTCCTTACACAAGTGCCAGTTATGCTTATAGTAAGAAATGAAATCTGTGCAAGTCATAGCTTGGAGGTCAGCAAGCTTATCAAAGTAGTCTTGCTGAGTGGGGGAATAAACTAAGCTTTTTAAGAGAGGAAGCAACTGATCACGTTGCTGTCTAGCTTTTTCATTAACCTTTTGCTGGAAACAATGCAACACATGCCACGTACACAAAAGTATGTTAGAATTAGGAAGAATACTGGTTAAAATGCGCAGTTCATTGAGATCTTTATCAATCATCACTACTTTGCAAGCAGACACAACAAATGGGTTGAAATCTACAAACTTTGTGAACATGGGCTCAACAATTTCAGTCGTCTCATTTCGTAAGAAGGCATAACACACAGGTCTCCCACGACCACGACCATCTTGAACTAATATAGAGTAAAGAATATAACCCTCAATATTCACTTTATACATTCCATCAATAAATAGAATCTCTGGATACTTTTCCAAAATCTCACGCATGTGCGTTGTTTGAAGAAGTATGAATTGCAGGTTATTATTTTGATTCATTTCATAATGAATAACCTAGTTTGGATTATTTTTAGCAAGGTCTCTACCTTCTCTAAAACCATTTCACCATGAGCCTGCTCATTGCGGATAGAAATAGAAAATTGTTGCTTGTAATTATTAATGTTCTTTGTAGTTAACTTCTTACCAGTTTTCTGCTCGACCAAGTTTTTTAAATCCTTTGCGCCACTATTACATTTAGCTAAGTCAAAGAATTCTTCTTTTTCTCCATAATTCAGGAGCCTCTTCTGAGGATACAAATCATAATATTCTGTAGGATGGTTATGCTTAGCTTGTAGTTTAGTTATCTTGTAGTGCAGAGTAGGCCATTTACATAGGCTTACCGATACTGTCATTTCACAGCCAGTACCATTGTAAGCTTGCTTTGGTCGCTTTCCTATCCCCCTGCCATGGGCTTTATTGTGCGACCGTGAATGCAGCTATATTTAATCCTAATATACTCGAAGTCCTTATCTTCTGATGTGAATGGACTTTTATTACTCATTTATCATGACTACATACCTACCCTTCCTGCACCACTCATCAAAGCTTTTCTTAAAAGAAGGAAAGTTATCAAATGTTGCATTTAAATAAACTTTGCTACCCCCCCATATAGTGTATTTACTGGGTTATTGAGGACAGTTGGGTTGGCACCAGTGCTTACACAAATAGCCTGGGCACCAGGGCTGACAGGCCTGCTTCTGGATGTCAAAGCAGCCTCACAATACTTGTACTGCACAGCTGCAGTGCACCCAGCTTCCATAGGGTCACCAGCCTCTGTGTCAGGATCGCGCTCAATTCGCATGCAATCACGAGTCAGTGCTGGTAGATGGCTTTTGCAGAAGAAACCTCGTTCACAGCGTCATTCGTGACAGATTCACAGTGAGTCGCGAAACTAACTGAGCAGTCTTTAAACTGCTTGCTAGGAACACGCTGCACCTTTTTAAAACTATCACGAATGACGTTGTGCGAGACACTCCCTCGTCCTTCAGGCTTTCTACCACATACAGCGGAAGAAGCAGACTGAGTCTGTTTCTGGCTCACAACTGCTGTCATAGGTGAAGTGGACCTGATGGACTTGGCAGCTGTCACAGCAAGAACTTTGCCTTCGCTGTCTGCACACAGTTTAGAGCTCTGTTCTTGCTTGTGCAGTGCCGCAGCCTTCCACCGGCTCTTCTTTGACTGCACCAGTTTCCACTCACTGTCGCCACACTGGCCGACAGCCTGTGGCACAGCTGCTTTTCCAGCACTGGCCTCCTCTTCCCCCACAGAAGAGCGCACAAGAGCACTCTCATGCTCCTGTGAGGCTCTCCTTATTTTCCTGTCACAAGTGGTGCTTGCACCTTGACTAGGGATCATTGGCTGAACAGGCCTCTCCCCAGTGTTTCCCTTGCATGGTACACTTGTGCCATGGAAAATGGGGGAAGGCAGGCTGTCCCAGGTCCACCAAGCCTTGCTTCCCTTGCAGCGAACGCGGACACCGCCAACGAGCGTAAAGCCAATACCATGAATGGTACTGGCCAGTTGGTCAGTGTCGTGTCTCTGCATGAGAGCACTGCTGGTTTTCCAGAAAGGAGCTGGTGCAGCGGAAGGTCCACCTACTGCTGGAGAATATTGAACTGCATGCATACCAAGTGCAGGAAAATCGACTTCCATGTTGATGGCAAGGTGCTCCTGCCGAGCCCACCCACTCCATGCAGATGCCTTGGACTCCTTGTAGGACCGTTGGATGCGTCTCCTCTCTAGATGGTTGGACAAGGCACAGGCCTCCCAGTGCAGGAAGTCTGCCAGCACCTTGTTGCCAAGCCTGCTGGGGTGGACACCATCCCTGCTCAAGAATCCAGGCCAGCTGTCCACAAGACTATCCAGAAAAGTGAAGCCCCTCTCCAGACAAAGCTGTGCGAGTACGGCATTCACATTCCTGCAGTGGCCATTCAAATGACAAGCATCAGACAACTGCTCTTCCCCTTCGCGGTACCGATTCTGCCCCCGAGGAAGAATGGCAGAAGAGCTACATGCAACGTGGGATTGCTTTCGATCATTCCCTGAGCGAGCTGGCGATATTTGTGCATGCACATGTTGACACTGTCAACAGTGTTGTTCGTGCCAACATGTACTATGACAACATCAAAACTGGCCAGCTTGTCAGCAATCATTGAGAGCAAGTGCTCAATCCTTATTCCTCTGTGTGCGACAACGCTAACAGACAAGCCACGGCGCCATGGGAAATACTGGTCCACGTACTTCACCATCGAAACGCCAGCTACTAGCACACGCGTCATGTTGCGCACACTTTCAATTCAGAATTACACCAAGGAAAAAAGAAACAAGTGAATATTTAATCTAAAACACTGCTGTCAATTACGCAAATGCACTACGCCACAGATACGTAGCACGTTAATACGGATGACCAAAGAAAGGGCCGCGTACAGATACTGCTAAATCAGCCTATACGCAAAAAATCACAAAAATACGTATTGGGATGGATATAAACAACGTTAGTAAATATAAAATAGCAGTGAAAATGAGCGGTTGAGCTTAGATGAAGATGATGTTCGAGGCTTGCGAATATGTAGCAGAACAAGGCCTGTAGACAGCTCGCAGAAGCAGCGGCCAGCCGTACTCCAGCAGCAGCAAGTGAGCGTCTGCTGAGCAGCTGAGTCACGTTCCGATTCGGTAAATTCAAACAACGCGCTAAATCGGAAACGGCGTATGTCGTGACAATTTTTGTGACGTCACTTCTGTGCGGCGCAGAAGCCGTTTCTGTGTGGGGGTGGCTCGTGCACCGCACGGCGCAGCAGTCTCTGCCTTGTAATTGAAAATTCGCTGCCCACCCGGCGCGCAGCGTGCAAAGTGTGGCGGAAATGACATCATGGCGGCCATATTCACTGGGCATAATAGTGGCGTTGTTATGGTTACGTGTCGCGCAGTGGAGCTGGTCTAGCAGTGAGCGGCCGCGGCTGGCGGCGGCATGTGTGCCTCCCCAGGTCTCGTGCTGAGCCATGGCGGTCAATAGGGAGTTTTAGAATACCGTTTGCAAGCGCTGCGGGCGTAGCGGGCGCCATACGAGTTTTAGAATAGCGTTTGCCCTGCTTCGAGCCGCAACGCACGATACCAGTGACACTGTAGCCTCGAAACCAGCGCTTGCGGGACACATGCGGGCTGCCATCACCGCCCGTAGCCACGAAACCAGCACTTGCGAACCACATGCGGGCCGCCATTACCGCACGCAATTTCGGATTTTTTGCGTGCGGTCCACGAACGCGAACTCCGACTCGCGTTACAACGCATGCGCAGTGGCAGCCACCACACCGCAAGGGCTCGCGGTGCGCTATTCTAAAACTCCCTAATATCCGTGCTCTGCGCTGCATTATTGGTTACGCAGTGTTGTCCTGGCAGTTACTGTACTCTTAGCAACGTTTACAAATCCTTTTGTCCATCACGGGATTTCAACAGTGCATAGAACGAGTGCATATCCATTTGTCGTGTGGCGCATGACGCGGATGAAGGAATTAGTGTTCAGCGAAGTTGCGTTGGGCACCATGACGAAGCGGAACGACAACCGTTTGTCATCGTTCGTCAGCGTTCGGCGTCACTGACCTTCGCAGGTCAGTGACGGTTGGGCAGTGCTCCTGCTTGTGACAACGACGACGCTGTTGAGCCTACCAAGACGATGAGGACCATGTGCACATACGTAGTTTCGTGTTGAATGTGTACAGTGACAACTTGCATGCGCGTATTAAAACACCTTTTCTGTTCCGCTTCGTATACTCTGCCCCAGCATTGCATGTAATCTCAACGTAACAGCAACCGCGTTCAAGTGTCACTTGCACCGTGCTCAAAGTCACCACGGGAACAGAATGCTGACGCAGGTGAGTTTCACGCGGAACACGGACACAGTGGCCGGATGCTGCGTCGGCCGCGTGGCGGAATGCAACCGTTGAAAGCGCACGACCGATCGTGTTGTCTGTACAGTTGCTGAATTAATGACGTGAAAACACTTGCCGCTGTTAGTGCATCTAGCGCGCGTTCTCTTGTACTTGCTTCTTTGTCGGTGAGCTGTTACTCGCTGTTAATACTTGGACGAAATAATTTCGCCGAAGGTTTCGCACTGGCCCAGAGTGTTGAGCCCCGTTTCATAATTTTCGGATCGCCAGGACACACGTGCTGTGCAGCTCACGTGCTTTCCCAGCCGGAGAGAGGGTCGTGCCTTCTGCTTTACATTCGGATGTAAACAAGAGAGGAGAATTTGCCCAGTCAATATGGCCGACATCCGGCTTCATTGTGGTACAGTGGCTAGAATGGGGAAGTGTGACGACCAGCGAGCGGGAGGCGCTGAAGACTGAGGAAAGGGAACCCCGTGGGGGCGCTCGCTCCCGCATTCACGTCGCTGTACCTCCGCCGGGCCGAAAAGCGTGCTGTTTCTCTTTGTTGAGTAACATGTGCGTGCGGTTGATTTTACGTATCTGCGTGCAAAGTTCGCCCCCCCCCCCCGTCTTCTGTAGCCATGCCGTGGAAACAGAGTCACTTTTTTGTGCCTAGGTGTACGACAGACTATAAGTCTAATAATACTAAACTGTCCTTGTTTGGTGTACCGAAAGACCCAACCTTGCTCGCACAGTGGCAACGCGCTGTTCCTCGTGCCGACAAGAAACTGCAAGAAAATTGTGCTGTGTGCGAACTCCACTTCGACGACAGGCTCATTTCTAGATACTTTGAACACACTGTGAATGGTGAGCTCGTCCGCATTGACAGAACCAGGCCCGTGCTGCTTCCGGGAGCAGTTCCAACTCAGTTCCCGAACCTCCCTGCCTATTGCTCAAAGAGGCTACCACCGGAGAGAAAGAGCCCTACAAGGACTGAACAGTATGCCCCACCGAGGAAGAAACGTGCACGAGAAACTGCCTCATCTGTAAGTGCTGAGAACGCGATCGACAGTGTTGGCATCGACAGCGATTCGTGCATGCCGTTTGACAATCTCGCCTTACCATCGCCCTCGTGGGGGAAACATGCGTTCAGTGTATCTCCTCTAATTGTTGATTTCAGCGTGTGTGAACCCGGAAAAGACAAAAGCATCTTGTTCGCCAGGAAGTTGGTTGTTTTCACACAAGAGGAAAACGGGGTGAAACAAGAAGTGTTTGTGAAAGGAGTGCAGATACTGCACGATGCGTGTGACGACCCTGCCTCACTTTTAGGGCAGGTAGACACTCTAAGTGTGTGTTCAGGGGCTGGAACCCTTGAAGAACTTCCGTTTGACATTGGCAACAAGAGGTACGCGGTCACTGGTACCGTAATATCCAGTTTAAAATGCCAGGGAACTGCACAAAAGAAAAAACAATGCATTTCGTGCAAGCATCTCAGGAAAGGCCTCCTCATTCAAAGATCTCCGCGGAAACAACGCAGCTGGACTCGAGCTGTTCGTATGTCATTAAAGAGGAGGGCACAAACACAAGCTCTTAAATGATTTAGGGCCAAGCTTTCGCGGTATAAAGACACTATGCAGAAACTGAAACAGCAAAATGAGGAGCTCGAAGAAAACGTCCTTGAAAGCCGACTTAAAGATCTCACACACAAGCAAAAGCTTGCCATCATGCAGTGTTTTCAAGGTGCACGACGTAAGTCGCCCAAGGGAATGAAGTACAACCCAGATTGGTTACTTGAATGCATGATAATGCGAATGAAGAGCCCTCGGCTGTATGAACACGTGAGACGGAAGGGCATACTCCTGCTGCCGAGTCGCTCGTGGCTGAAAGTTTACATGCGCAAGTATAAGAGCGGCTTTGGGTTTAATCCCATGGTGTCAGCAGGGATTGCAGAGAAAACCAAGTCCATGGATGAATTCAAACGACAAGGGGGCCTCATATAGTAGACGAAATGAAGTTGTCAGAGTGCTTGAGTGTTGGTGCAGCAGGAAAGGTTGAAGGATTTGTGGATTTGGGAGAGTTCACACCTGAGAGCGAAAAACACATTCCATGTGACCATAGTATGGTCATTCTGTTTCAACCGTTAACAGGCCCCTGGCACCAAATACTGGAAGTTTTTGCTTCCAGGGGAACTGTCAAAGCTACACTACTTTCAAAGATAGTTATGGAAGCCGTGCTGCTTACAGAGAAAGCAGGCCTCAAAGTAAATTTTATTACCTCGGATGGAGCCTCATGGAATCGATCCATGTGGCGCAATTTTGGCATGTCGGGGTCTTCAACATCGATAAAGTGTTCCATACCACATTCTGTAGAGGAAGGCCGACACCTTTTCTTTATATCAGACTTCCCACATTTAATGAAGTGTGTTAGGAATGGCTTTATAAAAGCCCTTTTTAAGACCCCAGATGGTGCTGTGTACATGGAGCATATCAAAGCAGCGTATGACGAAGATAAATGCGCCGTCACTCTAAAAGTTATGCCTAAAATCACCGCTTCTCATGTGAACCCCAACAACTTCGAGAAGATGAAGGTAAACTTAGCATTTCATTTGTTCAGTGCTGAAGTCCTACGTGGCCTATTTTTTTACAAGAATGAAGTGGTTAGACGGTGGAGCGACCCAACCCCAACACAGACGTTTGTGCAGATGATGGTTAAACTAATTGAAGCAATGACGGCACACATTCCATCGCAAGGATTGAAGGTGAATTCTCCTCAAGAAACGAACATAATAGAGTTTCTTGAATACCTCAACAAATGGGAAACTTCCTTAGAGCCATCCAAAATTGGGTTCATTTCATCAAGCACAGCCGAGGGACTGAGAGTCACTCTGCATGCTACCCTCGGCCTATTGAGGTACGCGAGTGAGAAGCTGAACTTCAAGTTCATCCTCATAAGCCGTCTCAGCCAAGACTGCATTGAAAAGTTATTTGGCGTCATTCGCCAATTTTCAGGGTGCAACGATCACCCTACGGCAATGCAGTTTTTGATCACAGTCAACTGCTTGGGCTTTTATAATTTGGTGAAAGCCCCAAACAGTGGCAACTGTTCAGGAGGCTCAATGACTTCTCTCCTTGGAGACGGCACTAGTGTCAAGCAAGTAGACTCGCTGATTGATAATGGCAAGTTCGAAGAAGCTTCTGGCGTACTGGAAAAGTCGGCGCTTGATGTGGATCATGTGTGTGCTGAAAAGACAAGCGACGCCCGACTTGTTTATTACATAGCCGGATATGTCGCGAGGAAGACTGTCCTGAAAAGCGGCTGCCGGGACTGCTTCGATGAGCTTCTCGTAGCTCCGCAGGACGCAAGCAAAGACCTCGCTACGCTGACTCACTTTTGTGACAACGGTGGGCTACTCTATCCCTCGGAGCAGCTCTTCGCGTTTGTAGAAGCCCTGGAGATGACCTTCACGACGTGGTTCAGCTATAATGAGCTACACCATGACAGCTTGGCTGAGTTGACCTCGTGCCTGCAGAGGAATTCTGTCGTGCTTCGATGTTCGCAGCACGGCGAGAGCCTAACCAACCAGATGATAAAGTTTTTTTTTTTTCATAACGCGCCTCCACTTCTACACGAAATCCCTGAACAAGGAACGTGCATCTACCCGCGAGAGAAAAAAATATCTGAAACTTAGCCGCCTGACATAAACATTCAGGCCACATAACTGCTTTCTCACTTGGGCGACCGCCTCTGTGTGTTTTTGTGTTGTGCTTGGACAAGAGCACAATAAAGTGTATTGTTGTGGTCCACATTTTTTTAAAATAACAGTTACTTAATAAATCTAAGGGCGAACTAAACTATTGTAATCGCAAGAATTCAACATCCTGTTGATCGCGTTTAGCTGAGGGCATTCCGCATCCGTGCAAGCTTCTGCCATGTGTTCTCGTCATAGTAGCATTACATATCATTGAGCTTCAACATACAAAGTGTGTAGCCACATTAACTGAAAATAAAAAACGCGAAGTGGGATAACGAAATTCGGCGATACGCGGCTAGAGTACACTCAAACGCGGCCTGGGCAACGCTCCTGCTTCAAGCGCGCGACGTAAATACGGGCAGCAGCGCCATCTATCTTGTTCCCTGCAAAACGGCCTGACCAAGCGGGCGCGCTCATCACACTTCCCCATTCTAGCCACTGTAATTGCGGCTTCACAACGAGTGATGTCAGAGCCTCTGCTACCTTTCCTTCCTCCGTGTCAGGGCACATGTCTGGGCGTGTGGCGTGTGTGCATGTGTGCGTGTGTGGGATGAGCTGTACGCGATCGCGGGCTGTACACATTTGTGTTGTGCTGGATGTGTGCTGATTGAATTGTCCTTGTGGTGGGCGCGAGTACTACGACTGTGCTTATCGTTGCCCATGTGCTTGACGAACGCGGATGGTGTTTGGAGCGCTTGAACTGGCACCATAATCTCTTGCACTAGATACCTTACTTGCACTGTCACTGCGTGCTTAAGCATTATTTTTATGATTGCTAATATTTTATTTTTAAATGCGAAGCATTTCTTAGCTAACTTCGGCGACTTTGAGCGTATCTATATCTATCTAGCCGCCTACGACTTTTAGCTCTCCTGGCCGTTTGGATAATGGTATCGGTACCAAACTTGGTTGGCATAACATGACTATATGACGAGCATATTTGACTAGTCATAACATAAAAATCATAACATGAATGACATGATTTAAATTTTATGGTGTTGCTGCTCTTGTGGTGGTTTCGTTCACATGACATGTTGCAAAATTGGTATGGCATGACATAATTGCATGGTGAACACAAGCAACATACCCTAACATTAAAATCATGACATGCGTGTCACGTAACAACATGACATGTCGCGCTCATGATGCGCTCTCGGCCATTTCGCTAGCGTCACATATACCGAATTTGGTATTACGGTACGTAAACGGATGACGAAGGTATCTGACTGGTGCAACAAGATAATCATGAGATGCGTGTCATGTAACAACATGACTACATGCCACGCTCATAATGCGCTGGTGGCGGTTTGACTAGCTTCACTTATACGAAATTTGGTATTACAAGACGTGGATGGACGACAAATGTATGAGACTGGTGCAAACATGATAAACATGAGTTGCGTGTCATGTAACAACATGACTACATGCTATGCTAATGATCCACTCGCGGCCGTTTCGCTAGCTTCACATATGCCAAATTCGGTATTACGTTACGCGCATGGATGACATAGCTAAATGACACATCCAGACATGATAATCACGACATGCGTGTCATGTAACAATATGACTACATGCCACACTCATGATCCGCTCGCGGCCGTTTCGCTAGCTTCACATATGCCAAATTTGGTATTACGTGACATCAATGAATGAAGAAGGTATGTAACTGGTGCAAACATGACAATGATGAGGTGCGCGTCATGTGAGAACATGACTACATGCCACAGTCAAGACACCAATACATTTCGATGAGACCCGGGACGCGTGCGCGCCACCATTCGTTTCGTAGCGTCACGCCAGCGTTGCCACGCAAGGCGCCGGTCCTGCCATATACTCGCAGGCGCACGCTGCGTTGCTTTGACGCATGCGCATTTCAGCGCGTTCGGCGTCTCCCCGTCTCGACAAGAGGCAGACGCAGTGCTGTCTGGGTAACGCATTGGCACAAAATGCAGCATGTCTCATTTGGCGCCGGTTGCCGTCGGGCCACAATGGCGGACGCTGGTCGCGCCGGCCCCGCTTGGCGTCAGACTATAGAGTGCATGCGTTTTGCTAACGTGGCATCACTGTGCCGAGCGTTCGCGCGCGTCAACGTTACGTTGGAGCATATGGGGCCCTTCATGATGCACTGGAGATCGTTTCGCTAGCTCCACATATACCAAATTTGGTGTTACGTGGCGTCAATAGATGACGAAGGTATGTGACTGGTGCAAACTTAATAATCATGAGACGCGTGCCATGTAAGCACATGACAACATACCACGCTTATAGCGTGCTCACGGCCGTTTCGCTATCTCCACATATACTAAATTTGACATCACGTGACGTGAATAGATGACAAAAGTAAACGACACATACAAACATGATAATCATGACACGGAAGTCGTGTACGGCATAATTTACCTCCACCTCTTAACGTTGTGCTAATTGAAAAGTGGCATATCAACATTTCTCATTAGTGCTTCGCATATCATCGATTCCCACTGTACGTGGGATCTGCAATTTTTTTTTTTTTCGTGTGAGGTGGTAGCGTTCGTTGTACAAATTTTACTGAGCGTGAAAGTATGTTTTTCGCTGTGCTTGATCATATGTTTCAGCAACTTGCTTTTGACTGCTTTGTCGCTTGCTCATTGAATATATCAATTCATCGATGAGTGGCATTGCAGCCATTTTATCAGTCAATAAGGCCGATTTTCTCTGTCGGTTAAGCCATGCAAGTGTTACACTATGTAATCGACACGACCGTGCATAAATGCAGAAGCGAGTCGTTCATGGTTGAGAAACACGAATCAATTTGAAAGAGCCTGTATGACACTACTCAAGCCTCATGCAGCTGCACGATCGATAGTTGTACATAAACAAGTGTTCGACGCCTGGGTATGTAGTACATGCGGTTTTCACCCCGCAGGTATTCCTGCCCACGCGTGCCTCATTTTCCGGCGTGAAATGGCACTTTTGTGAGCAATTAACAAACTAGTTTCAATCCCTTTTGAAAATTAAAAAAGCAGAGAGGCACCTGTGTTGTTTTTCTCTGATTGAAGAGTAAGCGAACTTCTACGAGAAAAAAAAAACATCATCCATGTAGGATAACAAAAAAAAAGCTCTGGAAAAGTGGTGGCTTCTCTTAATGCATAAAAATGCTGTACAATGACATAGTTTACCGTTTGATACTCATGTATATCAATGAAAAACGGTGACTGCGGTGTATTTTAGCAAAACGGACGAATGTTGTACGCACAGATGTATATTCAACAGTCATAATGTTTTATATAAGCAGTTTACATTTGCATAATGATGCCAGCAGCAACACGAATGTTAGCAACATCAGACGTGGTAAGCTGATATGTAACTCTTGTGCTGTCAAGGATGGTAGCCCCGAACACTGTTACATAAATCTACCGAAGTGTATGGTGCTTAACTACAACTAACGCCAACTGGTCGTGACGGCTGCATTATAGGAGTGCATCTGTAATTTTTATAAAATTGTATAGTTAGCGTTGCAACTGCAATTGACATAGTGCCTGAGTGGTGTCTATTTCCACAGCAGTGTCGAGACCTGGTGTGGCACTGTGGTAGAATACTTGAGTGCCATGCAGAATGTTTGGTTTTCATTCCTGCTGGGGCCCTAATATTTATTCATTGCATTTATAGGGTCAGCACTGACATTTTCCTGGACATTGTCATGTTAAAATTACCAATATTATTTCTTGCCATTCTTGTGTAGACGAACTGTCAGTCACCTGGGGCACATAACTGCATACCTGCCAGATGTGTGCCACTCATCTGGAAGAAAAGGTTTGACGACATACCTGACAGAATCGCGGCGTTATTCATGACCTGACGGGCAATCGTATTCGTCAGACCATGTTACCCTCCCATACGAATTTGGTTTACCCAAACCTAAGAAAGTTATCACGAGAGCGACTAGACTTAGGCAGCTAGATAGATAGACCATTGAAGTCAATTTCTCCTTCTTAGTCCATTGAACGCTGCACGGTGGAAAATTTTTGTTATGAGCGTGATGTCTCACTGATGTCTCATTTGATGTCTCACTTGATCTCTTATTTTCTTTAATGAAGTTATTTTTTCTTCAGAGTTGTATGAGCAGGCCAAGTTGTATGTGTTGTCAAACCATCTTACCCTCCCATACTCATTTGGTTTACCCAAAGCTAAGGGAGTGATTATGAGAGCAACCAGACTTAGGCAGCTAGATAGATAGACCATCGAAGTCAATTTCTCCTTCTAAGTCGATTGAACGCTGCACGGTGGGAAATATTTGTTATGAGCGTTGGTGTCTCATTTGATGTCTCATATTTTTTAATGAAGTTATTATTTTTTTTTTCAGAGTTGTATGAGCAGGCCAAGTTGTATGTGTAGACTCCTATCTTAAAACAACTAAAGCATCTTGTGAAAATATTCCACTTGTTTGCATCCACTGTTGCTCACAATCCCATCTCCCCCACCCCCTCCCTACCTACACATTTTAGATACCAGGCATACAAGTGGATGATGACTGTTTTTTCAGCAGCAGCTTGCTACAACAGCGCTAAGGAAAAAGACATGCACTCCAGTGTTTTCAGTTTCAACTTAATGTGGCTGCCAGCATACTACAGAAGAATGTGCTGCATGCTCAGTTCATTTCTACTTCTCACTATGTCTTTCTTGAGAATACTTAATATATGAAATTTATCTCTAATAACGATTCACTTCTGAAAGCTGTGCTGTCAAATGCATTGACCTACAAGTGAAGGGTGTGCTTTAATTTCATTGTGCTTTACATACCTGCAGATAGTAGCAGAAGTTGGATTGTCATTTACTGAAAGGCTGATGCACCTTTTCTCAAATAGATTTATTGTTGTCCTCTCCTTGAAGAGTTCCCAGTGTTTCTGAATAGCACTGGGCTTGGTGAACCACAATCATGTCTAGCTGTTTCCAATCCTGTCCTTCCTTTAGAGCTTGAAAAACTAAGAGCAAAACCATAAATTGTGCCCCACTCATTACCATAATGCTTTGCCGCTTCACTCTTTTAGTTTAATAAATACAAAGCATTTCTTAGCGAAATTCGGCGACTTTGTATCTATCTAGCCACCTACGACTCTTAGCTCTCCTGGCCATTTCGATAATGGTATCGATATCGAAATCAATATGGTGTAACATGACTGTATGATGAGCATAAGTGACTAGTCATTACATGTATGTCATGAATGTTATGATTTACATTTCATGGTCTTGCTGCTCTTGCGGTGGTTTCGTTCACATGGCATATTACAAAACTGGTATGGTATAACATGACTGCAGGGCAAACAAAAGCGACAGACCCTAACGAGGAAATTATGACATGCATGTCATGTAAAACACGACTATATGCTATGCTCATAGTGCTCTTTGGTCGTTTTGCTGGCTTCATATACACCAAATTCAGTGTAACGAGACATCAATAGATGATGAAGGTATATGACTGGTGCAAACATGATAAACATGACATCATGCCACGCTCATGATGCAATCATGGCCATTTCGCTAGCTTCACATATAAAAAATTTGGTAATTAAGTGATGTGAATGGACAATGAAGGTAAATGACCCATCCAAACGTGATAATCATGATATGCATGTCGTGTGAAACATCACCTCATGCTACGCTCATAGCGTGCTCCCGGATGTTTCGCTAGCTCCACATATACCAAATTTGGATCCACGTGACATGAATAGACGATGAAGGTAAATGACATGTCCAAACATAATAATCATGAGATGGAAGTCATGTTCGATACAATTTACGTCCACTTTGTAACATTTTGCTGAATTTAAGCAACATATCAACCTTTCTCATTCGTGCTTTGCATATCATCGATCTGCACTGTACATGAGATCTGCCAATTTATTTACATTAACGGACTCATTAGCCTATTTCTCATTTTCTGCATTGACACTTTAACGTCTTAGACCCTGGATGCATTATCTGGAATTGCACACATGTGCCTGGAAGCCACCTACAAAGTGGGTTCTAATAGGCCTGGCCTACCTTCGATGAGTCTTAATCCACTATTTGTTTACAATGCTTCCAAGTTACAGGTGCACATTCACTTTTTTTGCCTTCTTGCTAAGTGAGCTCGTAGAAAAAATAACTTTTATTTCATTCACAGTACGTACTAAAAATGTTTGTATTCTCCTTCTCATACTTGTCAGCTTCATAATAGGATGTGACAATATTATGTGCCCTAAAATGAAGTGATATTCATACTCTGGTTTTCTCTAAGGCTCCGTTGATGCCAGGAATGCATGCATAGACCCTGTGGAGCTCTAGCCATGTAGTACGAAACACACACACAAAAACTCTTCTCCAAAGCAGAGGTATACGTGTAGGAGGGAGTAGAGATTAAGTGACAAATTGGTAATGGGGTTCTTAGGGTCGGACCACCTCGCTGAGCCTCTATTCCCATCTAGCCTCTGCCACTTTTGAACTACAATGAAGTTCTTACTAACTTGAGAAAGCAGAGTCAACTGTTTGTGTCAGCATGGAAGCGTATAAAAGCAGCAGACAGCAAGGTGAGAAGCAATATTGCATCTCCACCATCTTCAATATAATTATTTCTTTTTGTGACTGAATTATCTAGTCATTCTGTAGCAAATATGCCAGGCAATCATATGATGCAAAAAAGTGCCAAAATGTTCTATGTCGAGTTACGGCTGTGTTTTCCAGGGAACATTAATTTAGCTCGTGTGTAGGCTGTATTCACATTGGACTGGATTAGGTTGTGCATTACTTTACGGGGAAGAAATTTATTAGCGCCATAAAGGAAAGGTGAGTGAAAATGACACATACAACATATGTGTCTTTTGCCTTCTCTAAATTTCATCTACAGCGCTCTTTAATACCCTCCGAAAAATCTATATTAGGTAGTACACATGCAGTGCGGGCTGCCATGCAAAGTCTGAGCAAGTGCTCCACATTCATTTCAGAGCAACGTTTCTGTTTCAGAGTATGGGAATAAAGGCACCACATCTTACATGTATGGCTTACACCATTGAAAAAGAAAATGAGTATGCTACACTTGCGAGAAAGCTAAAAGAATGTCAGCAACTATGAGTATACTGCACTTGCGAGAAAGTTAAAAGAATGTCAGCAATTCTAAAGTTGGACTCGCTTGCTGGATTCCGTGCCGACCGGTTGTGCGCCCGCGCGCCCCACGCGCTTGCGATCTTCGGCGTCAGCGTAGCTCTGGCCGACTGGGCTCGCCCTACGTCACCTCCTGCCGCCGACGACTTTCGACGACACTGTAGCTCTGACTTACTGGACTTGCTCTACGCCATCTACCAACGCCGACAAGAGCTCTCGCAAGTGTACCCCGTCCTCGGACTCCAGTGACCGTGCTTCATCTTTCCTGTCTCTCTTATCCCCTCAGTTTGTTGTTGCTTCTTCTTCCTCTTTTCTACACCTTTACTCCTACCCTTTTAGGGGCAAAGCTCCTTATAGCGGCACCCGTTCGTCCCGCGTCCCGTCGAAGTATGTAACCAGTCATACGCTTTGACCTGCAAACATTTTGACCTCCAAGCTGGTGCCGGTGAGAGATTCCTTCTGTGCGTTGTTGAACAACATAAAATAGTGCTCAATGTACATGCCAATAGCTGATAATGGGATATGAGAGACAGGAGCATTCGGCTTTTAGTTAACCTGTACGCTGCGATCCCCATTAGCAGCCATTGCATGTACATTGAGCACTATCTGAAGGGAAAGGGTTGCTACGTTATACCCGCTGGGTGTAACCACCTTAGCTTTAGAAAGGTTTAGCGAGCGTTGAGCCGCAGTGCCATGAATACAATGAACTAGTATGTACCATGAATGAACTCGAGGTAGTTAAACGTGGGAAGTAGGTACGAAGTGCAAGCCGTAAGAAAGTAAAAGCTGAATTCTCCTGTCTCTCATTTCCCATGCAGCCATTGGCATGTATATTGAGCTCTATCTGCCAGGAAAAGATTGCTACGTTATACTCGCTGGGCGTAACCTCCTTGGTTTTAGAAAGGCTTAGCGAGTGTTGGGCCGCAGTGCCACGAATACAGTGAACTAGTATATACCATGAACTCGAGGTGGTCAAAGGTGGGAAGTAGACCCGAAGCGCAAGCTGTTAGAAAGTGTGCGTGTACCACCTCTCGTTTAGTCCTTGGAATGTCCGCTGGAAGGCGGTGTTTCTACATGGGGAATATATGATGAAAAGATGCGAGATGGTGGTACTTGGAGTGTTGAATAGATGGACGAACGGACGCACAGACAGATGCATGAATGGACGCATGAACGGACGCAGGGGCGGATGCATGGACGAACGCAGGAACGGACGCACGCACGAACGGGCGGATGGACGCATGGACGGTCGCACAGACGGAAGGAAGCAAGAACGAATGGATGGACGAATGCTTCGCCCCACTCTCCATCATTCACTCCGTGGATATGCTGCCAATTTTTTTAGCCCTCCTCACCCCCATCCCTTGTGAGCTACTGTGGCGGTGTCGCTCACTGAAGCAGACAATAACGGGGCTCACTTTTCTCTTCCTTTCTCTCTCTTAAGAATCACTCACAATTCTAAAGTTGGAGAGAAAGCCCCGTCGCAGCGGTCTAGTGGCTAAGGTACTTGGCTGCTGACCCGCAGGTCGCGGGATCGGATCCCGACTGCGGCGGCTGCATTTCCGATGGTGGTGGAAATGTTGTAGGCTCCTGTGCTCAAATTTGGGTGCACGTTAAAGAACCCCAAGTGGTCAAAACTTCCGGAGCCCTCCACTACGGCGTCTCTCATAATCATATGGTGGTTTTAAGACGTTTAACCCCACATATCAATCAATCAATGTTGGAGAGAAAGGACAAAGGTTTCCAGGGCTCTATGTATTGGTGAGAAACTTCAAACACACCTTTTTGAGAGAAACGAATTCGCGGGAACTGCAGGGCTATAGGCACTTTTTAATTTGTACTGCGGATGATCTGAAAGTATGGTACGTCACATATCTCGTGTGCATGCACATCTGCACTTCACAGCAAAAGTTGTTGCAATGACCCAAGAAACACGAAACGTCGTATAAACTTCTCGAAATATCTAAAAAGATATGCGGACATCTAGGTATAATATTTCACGTTGAATAAACGTTTTTTCAAAGGAAAATTTTTAGAAGACGTTGAGAAAACCTTCTTTACAAGAACTTTGGTAGAATTTGCGGATGAGGTCTCGGGGGAGTTTTCCACGTTTCTTTATTTTTTTGAACCAAAATAACATTCGCTTTACATATTTATGTAGTATATATTTTTACATATTTTTGCATATTTATATGTAATAATTGAGTTCTCTAGTCAGCATTAAGAAATAATATGCGCAAATGCTGTGTGCGCCTGCGCGGCTAGAACAATTTTACTTCTCTGGACGTGCTTACCGGTCGCTCAGTCGCCTCTTGATGAAGCGGGTTCGAGTAGGTTTCTCTCGTGTTTTAAAAGTGTGCTTCGCTTTGTGTTCGTGTTTTGTGTTCTGTCAGTGCTGCTGATTACAAAGATGCGCTATACTCAAGCAAAGACGTGTGGGATCGTATCGTGGAGCACTCGCCAGGTATGTACCACACGGCTGCTGTCGGCGCTTTGTTGTCACTCACCACGTTTTTCCTACCATGTGCACGATAAGTGAGCTTTTGTTTACTTGGGGACCCTGCTGTTCTGTAGTACTTTAGCTGTGTAACGCCAAAGTAGTGTGAAGTTAAGCGCGGACAAGCTTTTTTCTTTTGTGTGGAGTGTGAAGCATGCATATGTTGCGGGAATTCGGCGGCAGATTCGAGCAGAGTTGTGGCGGCTGTCCGCCTCTGTTGGCAGTGGTGTTGGAGGGGGGGGGGGGGGGGGCTGCTCGCGAGCGACCACTATTTTTGTTTGTTAATTCTGGGGTGTTTGTTAGCTGTAGGCTTTGATGCTTGCTCATATTGTGCGCTATTGAAGTGAACGTGTCCAAGGCAGTTTCACGTGCTGTACTATCGGCATCAAATGAAACGCGAACAGCGGAGCGCGTGGCACAAGCCTTATCAACGGCATAGTGCGCGCCGTCCACCAATCAATCAATCAATCAATCAATCAGTTTATTATCATGTCATAAAAGGATGTTACAGGGAGTAAAATATACAGAAGAGGGTCCCAAAGTACAAGACTGCAACGGGACCCTCGGTGATCATTACAAATAATAAAAGCACGAGCAGCTGTTAGAATCGTATAAGCAAAAATATGTAAAGCAGAATGAAAACAAAAAGGCATGGAATCAAAAAACGAATAATACAGCATAAAACAACACAAACAAGATGATAGATCAACTATTTAACAGGTACTCTTTTAATGAGTTTTTAAAAGAAAATAAAGAAACTTTGCATTTTAGCGAAGTTGGCAAATTATTCCATATGGTGATGGTACAGAAGAGTGAAGATGATTTACCATAGTTAGTACGAACCTTGGGAAGTAAAAAGCTATTATTAGCCGCAAACCTGGTAGTGTTAGTATTAACTAACATTTTAGGATCAATGAAGTTAGCAGAAAGTTGATTTCTTATTTGTTTATGCAAAAACATAATTAGATTAAACCTGAATAGATAGTTAATATTTAAGATTTTATTGCATTGAAGAAGGGGAGCGGCGCTACTGTCGCGAGAACAGTTAAAAATAGCGCGAATAGCTCGATTTTGTAGATATTGTACGGATGAAAGATGACACTGGTAAGTATTCCCCCAAGATGCGATGCCATAAGTGATATGAGAATGAATGAATGCGAAGTAAAGTGAAAGGAGTGCTTTATGAGAAAAATATGAGCAAGCTTTGAGTAATGCGCGAATGCCGAATGCTGCCGTTTTTCTAATGTGAGCAATATGGAGAGCGAAGTTAAGGTTAGCGTCGAGGTGAACGCCAAGAAAAGATACACTGTCGCTGATATTATTCAAATGAGAGTCAACTGTAAGCTGTGGTGAGGAAGCTAACTTGCGTTGAGCTGATCTAAAAACCATAAACTTAGATTTATTTGGATTAATGATTAAGAAATTTTCCTGGCACCACTTTGACACACTACAAAGTACAGCATTTAATTTATTAATGACATTGTCAATACATCTATCAGCAATGGAAATGGTGGTATCATCAGCATATAAAACGCAGTGAGCCATGTGTATAATGTCAGGAAGGTCATTAATGTAAATCATTGACACAGACAGGCCCACACATCCGGTGTGGCAGCACTGCGCGATCCCCCTGTAGTGCGATATTTCTGGTCGTGTTCCAAGTATGGTAATGATATTTGAAAGGAAAAAAATAAATAAATACAGAGAACAGAACAGAAGGTTTCATTGTGCTAAATGAAGAAGAATACATGTGCATGATATACAGAAAGAGGTCCCATAGTCAGAGACTGCAAGGGGACCTCTTGTACAATGTAGAATTGAGAATGATTGTGATGTACATAGCAGGGAGACAGAGCTACAGTAAAATGCAGAGGTTAAACTACTGCAGCCGAAGGCGAGTATTGTAGCACTGTTTGTCATCACAAAGTCTATCATCACGGAATGACTGGCAAATTTATTTATAGAAGACAAAACTCGGTTCAAAATGCTGGCCATTTTACGCTGTTTCACTTAGTGCCGGTAAAGCGAGACCATTTGCGCGCTCTCTTATGCGCGCAAAATGCCGCGCGAAGAAACGCGCGGCATTTTCAGTTAAAGTGAAGCCTTTTCTGATCGGTCACTGAAAGAAGGGTGCAGGTGAAGCAGCGCTGGCGAATGAGATAAGACAATCGTTTGAAAATCAACTGCAAACCGATTATATTTCTCTTTTTGTTTAACGTGTCAAGACACCGATTGCACTGCCACGCTACAGTAAAAGCAAGGAATTGGGAGTGATACGATCAAAAGCGCTCGGCATGGCCACGATTTCCACCATTGTCACCATACGAAAACTAGAGCAGAAACGGAGATAACGCACTCTAGTTGGATCGTGCAGTGCTGCCAAACCGGATGTCCACGCCTGTAAATGGTGATGACTGGACGGCCAACACTATACTGTTTCTAATGCTTGAAACGTGCTCTGCTGTTCGGGTTTCATTTGACGCCGATAGTACGTTCCATTTTATACATTATGACTGCTATCACAGAAGTTTTCGCAAGGTTCTGTTTGGGGTCTCTCAATTTTTTCCTTGCGAGTCGCCGAACGTATGCTGGTGTGTGCATCCGCGCCGAAACGCATCTTTATAAACTACCGTGATACTCGATGCGTGTTCGTCTGCAGCGTGTTGCATCATCTTAGGTAGGACTCTCAAAGATTGCACCTACACTTAGTAGTGTTCATGCAGCTAGTGTGCAACAAGTGTTCATGCAGCTCATTTAGTCAAGTTCTAACTTTCGGTATACACCAGCAACATAGGTTGCCTCACGCGGCCTTAATCCGTGCATTTTAAGCCATTAGTTTATCCTGAACCGTATTTTCGAACGAATATTTCATGGCTAAATATGGCCAAATGGCCATATGCCTTACTGTGCGAGCACTAATTCAGTCATAAGTCCATGCGTTCGAGCACCGCCGATTTTACTCTGCTTGTTTCCACTATACTTATATTTTGGTTTGGTTTATTAAATCTTTTATGCACCTCGCCCAATTGGTGTTGAAGGTTTGCTAAACACTTTTACGTGTATGAACATTAAGAATAGTTTATAGCACCACCTCCAATGAAATTTTCTGATTAATGACAAGCTTAACAGTATATTGGATAAAGTAAACTTTCTAGGCATGCGCTACAGATGTTGATGGAATCTGTGGTATGTGCAGAATTATTATTTTATTTATCACTCAAAACTCGCAATATTGTTATAAATCATGGTAAGCATGCATAAGTCATGCACGTATTGCTGTTAAAATGTAGAATTGGACACCATATTTATTTGAGAATAATAAATATAGACTACAAGTTTTCAAGCTATTGGCACTGAAGGAATTATACTAATTCGGAAATTAGTTCCATCAGATCTTATCGCTGAATCGCGGTCAATAGCTTCCAAGATTCTGGTTCCCGGAGGCGACATTACATTCCAGCACCGTTCCAGACAGGTGACTGCAGACCCACGGCGAGCCATGGCGCGAACTAATAAGAGTAGCCTCCCGCTAGGTGCTTTTCTCACGACCGCGCGTGGCCTAGGTGCCAAATTGCGCGACCATCCCCTAGGCACTTCAGTGACTAGCGGTGCGCCCGCGCTGGCTGGAGCGGTGCGGGTATGCAAAGGCGCCGCTGGCTGTGTTATGTGTGTGTCAGCGCTTCCTCTATTTCGGTGTTGTGCAGCGGTTTGTATTATTGCGATATTATTCCTTGCGAATATGGTGATGCTTGAGTGCTGACTATTCTGTTTGGACGTTAGTTCTGCATGCGCTGTGCGCTTTGACGCACTTCAGTGAACGCTGTCACACGGGTACTTGCTGCGTGTGGTCGTGCTGCACTGTATTTGATCCAGACCGTGTCATCATCATCATCAGCCTGACTACGTCCACTGCAGGACAAAGGCCTCTCCCATGTTCCACCAGTTAACCCGGTCCTGTGCTTGCTGCTGCCAATTTATACCCGCAAACTTCTTAATCTCATTTGCCCACCTAACCTTCTGTCTCCCCCTAATCCGCTTCCCTTCTCTGGGAATCCAGTCAGTTACCCTTAATGACCAGCGGTTATCCTGTCTACGCGCTACATGCCCTGCCCATGTCCATTTCTTCTTCTTGATTTCAGCTATGATATCCTTAACCCCCGTTTGTTCCCTAATCCACTCTGCTCTCTTCTTGTCTCTTATGGTTACACCTACCATTTTTCTTTCCATTGCTCACTGGGTCATCCTCAATTTAAGCTCAACCCTCTTTGTAAGCCTCCAGGTTTCTGCTCTGTAGGTAAATACTGGCAAGATGCAGTTATTATATACCTTCTTCTTGAGGGTTAGTGGCAGATTGCCATTCATGATTAGAGAATGCTTGCTAAATGGGATCAACCCCATCTTTATTCTTCTAGTTACTTCACTCATGGTTCGGCTTCGCGGCTCCTACCTGTCCTAAGTAGGCATATTCCTTTACAACTTCCAGTGTCTCTCCACCTATCGCAAAGTGCTGTTTTCAGCAGAGACTGTAGCACATTACTTTAGTTTTGTGGACATTCATTTTCAGACTTAATTTTCTGCTTTCATGTTCAGTTCTGTAATCGTGAGCTGTAATTCATCTCCTAAGTTACTCATCGAGGCAATGTCATCAGCAAATCGCAGGTTGCTAAGATACTTTCCATTAACTCTTATTCCTAACTCTTCCCAAGCTAGGGTCCTGAAAACCTTCTGTAAACACGAGATGAATAGCGCTGGAGAGATTGTATCTCTCTGCCTTACACTCTTCTTTATTGCAATTCTGCCGCTTTCTTTACGGTGGCTGTGCATCCATTGTAGATTTCTTCCAGTATGTTTATGTAGCGTTCTTCAATGCCCTGATTCAGTAGTGCCTGCATTACTGCTGATGTCTCGACTGAGTCAAACACCTTCTCGTACTCTATGAAGGCTATGTATAGGTGTTGATTGTATGTGAAGGTGTTGTTTGATATGTTTATTGCAGACGATAACAACATTATGGTACATTCCACATTGCAGTTAAGTGCGGCGTATTTCGGTCGGTGCATCTTCTTTTCATGATGTAGCAGTAATTTATTTTGGGCAAAAAATATCAGTCATAATCTTGTTCCTTTTTCCCACTTCAAAATGCAAATTATTTAATAAAAGATCTTATCTCATACATTAATAAAAAGACCAGGGCAGTGAAGGGCCTTGACACTTTGATCATGCACTACCATATTGCAATTTTCAACTGCAACTCAAAGACCACTGCTTGGCATATTTAATGCATAATAAATTCTGTTGTTGCAACATTTGTCTGTGTAAACTTTTGGATGTGAAAACATGCTCAGACGATTGACAACAGCTGGTCCTTTAGTTTTTAAAAAGCACTCAAATGGTACTCCATGCCTACTGACTATAGCACAGTGTAATAGTATTTGTCAAAAATATGTGATCGATAGGTACGAAACAACAGTTGCGGCACTTTAAGCAAGTTATTTGCATTTAAATAAAAGCTGGGAGCACTTGATTACAGCACTATTGGGAGTCTGTCACCATGTACAGATCTATTGTTCTTGCATAGGTTTCTGTTCTTGCAGGCTCATGCACAGCAGAGCAGAAGGAACCTACATTGCTCTCCATTAAAAACATAATAAAAAAATTCGATTTACCTCTTGCAGCCATACATTTCAACTAGGAAGTATGTCTGAGTTAGTTGAGAAGTTAAAAGTACTTATGATCTTTAGATGCTATAACACCCCCTGAGGAGGCTTTGGCGGTGAAAAAGAAAATGCTTTCTTAACAGAAAAACCAAGGCAAGGCTCCTCTTGATTGTGATAAAAAAAAGGCTTTGCTAGTCTTTGGCAATAGAGCCCTTCGCTAACAACAAGAAAAGTCAACTGTTTTTCTAGGTCTTAAGCTCTTTGGCTGGCCTCCAAACAATGTTATACTAAGCTCTATTTTTACTGTTTATGTAGCTTCTTTCCTATCCTTTTGTAACAAACTGCTAATACCTGAACATTAAATGTCTAGAAATTCAAATACTTCTGAAGTCAAGATTGTCACAAATTATTCGGATTTTCTTTAGCGTGTCAGGATGGTGTCATAACATATTGAACTTCACTGTAATGAATAGAGTATTTTTGCTCTGATTTAACAGGTGCTGTTGCATTTGCACAGATTGTCAAACACATCACAAATTATCTAATAACAAGTGCCTCAACTTAGTAAACAGAAAACTTGTATAATTCAAATGTGGCGTTTTATTGTATCTCATGAAGAGGGTAACATCATTTAGTAAAAGCATTGCTGGTGATCTCCATAGTCGTAGAACTAATTGAATTTAAGTAATTAGTATTGAGGTTACACTTTGTTGCATGTACATGTAGTAGCTCCATATTTATCCTCTTCTTTATGCCTCTGCATTTCATTATAGACACTTGAACAAACCAGAAGTGTCTTATTATTGCCTGTCTTTGTCATATTTCGCTCTGACTTAGCATATTATTTGATGCTAGATGCCAAAAAAGAGAATAATATGTCACATCTCCCATTCACCACGAAGAGGTTTCTCTTTAAGCTATTGTTCAAGGCAGTGATGTTATTCAGCATTCTGCTGTAGAGCATATGAGCAATACTGTTTGTACAGGACGCTATACCATCGGTCGCATATACATGCTTTTTTGGTCTACACATGTAGCTTTAAAAATCATCAGTGTAAATGCGGCTGTCTTTATTCAAATATGAAATAGTGCATTAAAAGAAAGAAAGTCTGTATCTCTAATCTGACCCTAAGGTAAAGGGAAGTGGTACCGTACAGTCAGGGGTGGATCCAGCCAATCATTTTAGGGGGAGGGGGGTTGCTTAAAGTAGCACCGGAGAGAGCGGCATGGTCAATAATTTTTGTTTTTTTACTAGCATAAAAACTCTATCATAGTATAAATACTATTAATGTGTGCTTAAAGGAAACCCAGTCATTTGTCCTAGCTGGTGATAACAGGTGGAAGGCAAGCACTGAAAAGAGGAGGAGGGGATACTGACAGGCTTTGGGATGGGGGGTGATCGCCTCTAGCGCCCCCCTTCTGGATCCACCACTGCGTACAGTTCTGCACAAGATCACAGGATCGGTTCTGAACCTCAGGAGTCTCGTTATAATAGTTGTAATATGTATCAGTGCCCCAGTTCCATGCACTCAGGGAGATTATGAGGTCAAAATAATTAAGCATTAACTTGAAACAGTGCATCTCATAACCAGATTTTAGTATTGTGACATGAATTGATTGATATGTGGGGTTTAACGTCCCAAAACCACCATATGATTATGAGAGACGCCGTAGTGGAGGGCTCCGGAAATTTCGACCACCTGGGGTTCTTTAACGTGCACCCAAATCTGGGCACACGGGCCTACAACATTTCCGCCTCCATCGGAAATGCAGCCGCCGCAGCCGGGATTCGAACCCGCGACCTGCGGGTCAGCAGCCGAGTACCTTAGCCACTAGACCACCGCGGCGGGGCATTGTGACATGAAACCGTCGAACTTAATTTTATTAATTCTTCTCTAAGCCAGCATAGATGTATAGTGCTTGCGAAATTCTGCTCCCAGTTTTTTTCATGTGAATGTGTGGTTCATCACAGAATTTATGGCATTATTTAGCAGTGTGATTTTTCAAGGCTTTTCCTATTGCCATGACCTTTTTTTTTTCACATTTGTTCAAACCAGAAGACAAGTTCACCAGGGAACATTTACTGCATGGGAGGATGTTTGAAACAGTTGGTTATGTGTTCAAGTTGGCCCATACACACACCTTTCGCAAATCAACAAAATTTCTTCATCTTCATTAGACAAACTAATTCTATATAATTGTGCAGCAGTCATGCAGCTATACTGTCAAAGAAATAATGTTTCAGGACAGATAGAAATGTTTAATAAAAGTTACTAACAAGAAAATGTAAAGTTAAGTGTCTGTCATAATCATATGGTGGTTTAGGGATGTTAAAGCCCACATATCACCAAAAATGATAAAGTAACCTTGCCTGAAAAAGTTGCTTCTTATTTACTAGACACTTCAAGGATCAATATGAATTCTCTGCAATTAGAGACAAGTGCAAATCTAGAAAAAAGTGCATCATAAAACCAAATAAGGGAGCAGATAAACGTTAATGCCACTGAGCACTTCTACTAAATATCCTATCCAAGATTGCAGCAAAATAAGCTCCTGCAAACATATGTGCTAGTATTAACAACAGAATGCTCAGCTTGAGGTTTTTGATGCAGGAAAAATCAAGAAATTATGAAAACGACCACATGTTGGATGATGAAGCCAAGACAATGCTTTATTAGCAGTTTTAAAATGCTTATCTTGTGGTTCGTTTCAATAGTGTTCCTGACTTAGCTCATTCTGCACTTGGCTGGAGTGCAGATTCATTTTCACTACTATCACTTATCCTCCTTTGAGTTCCTTGGCAGCAAGTACACCTACCTGTAACAGACATGGCAAATTACCCTACCGCCTCCTTTATTTTCCTGTACAATTCAAGCAGCAGCCTATCTTTACCCTCCTAAATAAAGGTGGCGGTGAGTAAGCTGTGCATGCATGAACTTCAGTGCATGACTCGGGCTGCAATTCAAAGCATAAACTCTCATAAGAAACTGTAACAAGTGTCCACTTTGTTCGGACTGCAGATATTTAAGCAAAATTGGTTGAAACACAATATCAAAATAGGTATGAATTTTTACTGCAATGTATCGCACAGTTAAAATAGTGTGAAGAGAACACTCGCAGATAGAGCAGCCGAATTGGTGGCAAGGATTCCTTGGTTGTACGGATAGTCACATTCAATGGGCCTCTTGTGCAGCCCTGGCTATGCTATGAAAAAAGCACATGCTATTGCCTCCATTTCAACTTCAATCGCGAGTGGGCACTGTAAAATACAGAGCAAGCGCCCCCTCCCTTTTCGCAATTATTTTTCAACCTGTTCTCCACTACAGAATTCTCTAGCAGCAGTTCGTTGGAAGCAAACTTCTGAGAGTTCTTATATATGCGCAAGATTTTTTTAACACTTTTACAATTTGATGACTTGGGGCTGTATTCTGAGTAGTCGCAAATTGTCTGAACATTTGTAGAACATCTTTCCCGCCTTGTCATAACACCTGAAATTCCACACAAGGATTCTCCTTGTGTCTGTAAAACAGTGAATGTGTGTGTATTCAATACAGGATTTCATTAGAAACACAGGAGTGCATTTTTCTTAAAGGCACTTCTATATTGAATTAGTGTCCGAGACCAAGCAAGGGCCCTCTTCCAGATCATGTTTCAGCGCCGAGGGGGTGATTTCTTGGGATTTTACAGTAGCATGAAGTTGAAGGTAGTGCTTGGGCCAGTGTGCATCTCTCACTTTAAAGTACTAAGAACCTGGAAGCTTCTACCCTTATGCAAAGAGAAAAAACACAGCATATCAAATACGTTTCCACTGTTTCACGTTTTAGTTCACCATGGTGAAACTCGCATGTCCATCAAGCAAGTTGCGTAAATGAGGGCGATCTTCAGCCATGTGTAGCCTTTGAGCTTGTGAGGACACACTTCCCACGTTACCAGTCATGGTCAGCATGGCTATACAGTGAAACCTCGTTAAACCGTAGTGGGCTGGAGCTCTGAAAAAGTACGTACTAAACGGTAGTACTGCTCAACCGAAATAGCGTCAGGTCGCTCACTTACCTGTAAAAAAAAGAAACCTTCAGGAAGTGCGATGAAAGAACAAAAAACTTACAGTAATTTATTAATTTCGCGTGACAAAGTCTGTAGTCTTCATTTGACGACGCGGCGGCCTAGCAGCAACAACAGCGGCCTTAAACTCACTTATGCTGTAAGCCAGATTTTTCGCAAGCCCCCTCTTCTCGACAAATACCCGCATGATGCTGACGCAATGCGCAGCTTCGGCCACTGTCGGACCTGGATCACCCGGTTTATCGCTTTCCATGTCGTCCTCATCACTATCTTTTGGCGACACTTTGACAACCGAGGCAACAATGGCTTCGTCAGACATGTCCGGAAATGTCTGCACATCGCTGTCTGTGTCTCTGAAGTCGGGGAAGGAAATGCCTTCTGTAACGCCCTGCCGCTCCAGCACTTCAGCTAGCAGAGTTTTGCAAGCTTCGTCTACGATGTCCGAAGTCTGGTCGATGGTGTCACTGGTGTCATCTGCGTCGCCTGCACACACACTGAAGCCAGCAAGCTTGAAGCAATTTTGAACTGTCGTTGCTTCAACCTGCCGCCACGAGTATTCGAGCAGGTGAATCGTGCCAATCAGGTCGATGGAGAATAATTTGCCACATTCAATGGCGAGAAGAATTCTGCGCAGCAGATTCCTCTTGTAGAGCTGTTTTACAGCTCGAATGATGTTTTGGTCCAAGGGCTGGGCAATCGCTGTTGTGTTTCGT
Organism: Rhipicephalus microplus; assembly: GCF_043290135.1. NCBI lineage: Eukaryota > Metazoa > Arthropoda > Arachnida > Ixodida > Ixodidae > Rhipicephalus > Rhipicephalus microplus. The sequence continues at coordinate 280,046,316 of NC_134702.1, read as the reverse complement.
GGCAGAAACGCCAACTTTACAGCCGTCAGGTTGTCCAGGGCGACGTGCGCCGAAGCGTTGTCTAAAATAATACGAACTCTTCTGTCCTTAGCCACAAAACGACGATCGATGAGGTGCACATACTCCTCAGAGAGTTTTGCCATCATCCATGCTTTGGTGTTTCTGCGATAGATGACCCCTGATGGCAACCGGGCGCCTTTGAAACATCTAGGCTTCGCCTACTTTCCAATCACGAGGAGCGAAGTTTTGTCGGTTCCAGTCATGTGTACGCAAAACGCCACTGATATTCTGTCTTTTGCATGCTTGCCGCCGGTGCATGTCTTGCCTTTGAACGCGAGCGTTTTGTCTGGTAGCAGCTTAAAGAATAGCGCCGATTCATCCATATTAAAGATGTCATCAGGTGCGTAGTCTTCCAAGATGTTCTTCAGCTGACCATTTTGCCACTGCTCCGCGCCATCCACGTCAGCAGCAGCACCTTCTCCCGAAACAGTCCTCGTAGTAATGCCGTGCCTCGCCTTAAATCTAGCCAGCCAGCCATTGCTGCACACGAAGTTGTCAGGTTAAGCTGCGAGGCAAAAACCAGAGCCTTCTCCACGAGCAGGGGTTTGCTGATAGGCAGATTTTTTGACCGTGCAGCTTTTAGCCACTTCACCAGCGCCTCCTCTACATTGAAAACGCCGAACTGCGTAGCCGGCACCTTTTCGCAGTTGCAGCAGCTTTGCCGAGTAACTTGTCTCTGGAATTCCGAATTCCACACACCGTGCTTAACTGCAGGTCCTTTTCGCGTGCCAGCGCCGATTATTTCGTGCCACTTTCAATAGCACGAATTATGTCCAATTTCTCCTCTATTTTCATCACTCGATGCTTTTGTCCCAGCTTCGGCATGACGCAAGTACGAAGCAGCACAAGCACACATACACAACACGTGAAAAACAACGCGAGAGCTGTACGGCATGGACCAACCAGAGAACATCTATGCATGACGCCAAAGCAACAAAGAAAGCAAAGCAAGCGTACACCGTGTTTGGATGGATGGATGGATGTGGCTGTACCCTTTAGATCGGGTGACGGCTATCGCCACCTAGCCGTAATACTTAGTGAACTAACCACTGGATTTATCTTTTTTTTCTCTTTACGTAGTGAGGTTGAGGATTCGTACTTTGCAGTGAAGGGTTTAATTTTCACTCGTGCCTTGACTTTAGCGACCAATCAGATAACCTCCTTCTGGTTAAGCCTACCCGCTTAAAGTCCATTTTGCCCTCCCTGTCCCTAAACCCCAGTGCTTTGAAAAACTCTCCGCCATCATCCTGAACTATAGGGTGAAGCCCTTTACAAAACATTATCGAGTGTTCGGCAGTTTCTTCTTCCTCTCCACACGCACTGTACACTGTGTCTACCCCTTCTATTTGGCCCGAAATGTCTTGGTTCGCAATACTCCCGTCCTGGCCTCAAACAGTAGAGAACTACCCTGAGTATTATCATATATCCTTTCCTTGGCAATTTCCTGCTTAAACGTTCGACAGATCTCTAGTGCGGACTTCTTAATCATGCCAATTCTCCACATGTCAGTCTCCGTTTCCGTGACTTTCTTCTTAATCGATAGTTCTTTTTGGTTTGGCCACCTGCTGTTTTCTAAGTATTTACCGGTCAATTTCCTGGTTCGCTTCCTCCATTTTGTATCGACATTCTTGATGTACAAGTAGCTAAAAACCTTCCTAGCCCAACGCTCCTCCCCTATTTCTCTCAATCGCTTCTCAAATTTTATCTTGCTGCTAGCTTCCCTGCCCTCAAATGATGTCCATCCCATATCACCTTGTACTCCCTGATTTGATGTATTCCCGTGAGCTCCTAAAGCAAGCCTATCTATTCCACGTTGCTTAATTTCTAATCTTGCTTGAACTTGATCTCATGCACAAGACCGCATTGCCGAACGTCAGCCCAAGAACCATGACCCCTTTCCATATTCCTGTCACCACATTATACCTGTTGTCATTCCACAGTGCCCTATTTTTCATCACTGCTGCATTCCTGTTACCTTTAGTCGTCACGTATATTTCGTGTTCCCTTAGGTACTCGGTCCCATTGCTTATTCATATGCCCAGATATTTGTATTTATCTGTTATCTCTAGCGTGACCTCATGTATTCTAAGCTCACTACCTTCACTATCATTCAAAATCATGACTGTTGATTTTTCCTTACTGAATCTAAAGTCTAACCTATCTTCTCATTACCGCATATGCCCATCAATCTCTGCAAATCTTCCTTGTTGTCCGCCATTAGCACTATATCATCTGTGTACAATAATGCTGGTAGTGCCTGATCAATGAGTTTTCCTTGTTTGACTAAAGAGTGGTTGAAGCCAAGTCCACTTCCCTCTAATTTGGCCTCTAATCCTTGTAGGTACATCATGAATAACAAGGGTGTCAGTGGACCCCCCTGCTTAAGTCCCCGTTTCACCTCTGTTGGCTTAGATACCTGTTTTTCCCACTTTATAACTATATTGTTACTTTTATAGATTTCCTTTAAAAGATTAGTCCTCCATCTTCCACACCCAGTGTGTCTAGTATTCTCCTTAAGTCCTCTTGAACCACGCTATCGTACGCTCTCTTGATATCCAAAAATGTTAGCCACAAGTGCCTGAGTTCCTTTTCTGCTATTTCGATGCACTGTGTCAGTGAGAACCAATTGTCTTCCAACCTCCTATATTTCTGAAACCCATTCTGCAGTTCCCCCAGCACCCCCTTATCCTCTATCCATGCCTGCAGTCTTTCCTTTATAATCAGCATCGCCAGCCTGTAGACCACTGATATCACTGGTATAGGACAGTAGTTGTTTATGTCATCTTTGTCCCGCTTTCCTTTATAGATTATGCTCATCCTGCTAAGTTTCCATCCATCGGGAACTTCACCATCGATTATTGTTTTGCTCACTGCCTCTCTCAGTCTGTTTAGACTTCGAACCCAATGTCTCTATCAGCATAATTGGAATGCCATCTGGGCCTGTTGATGTACTACTTGAAACCCTCTTCTCAGCCCTTTCCCACTCTCGTTGTGAAAATGGAGCCATTGTGCCACTTGATCCATCCCTGTCTATTGTGGCGCATAATGAAATTTTTCTGTCACCCTTGTTCTTATATATTCAATAGCTTCGTCACCGTCTAGCCTAGCACCTTGAGCTGTAGTTATAAACCTCTGCTCTGGGTTTGTTTCATTTCTTAGGGAGTTTAAATGGTTCCATAATTTTGTAGCTGCCGTTCTGTCCTTTTTATGTACTTCTGCCAGCCACTGAGCACCCTTTCTTCTAATCTTTTCATTGATCAGAAGGGATGCTTCCCTTCTGGAGCTTAGAAAGATTTCCCATTTTTTTTCAACATCATCTGTTGGTTCACCCCGTTGCTTAGCATGTCTGTGTTCCCTAGAGGCTTCCTGACGTTTTGCTATGGCTCTCTTAACTTCTCATCCCAGCAACTCTTGGGCTTGTCTTCTTTTACGGGGTGACTTTTCACGCGGCTTAGCAAGCTTTAGCCCAAACAGTCTAATTAGATTTGTGTATGTCCACACAGTTTTATTATCTTCAGTGATTACTTTTTCAATTTGTTTGATAGCAATTTATATTTGCCTTTCTGAATGAAAATTTTTATGTAGTTGCTCATCTTGTCTCCTTCCCACTTTCGCTGCTCTTTCAAAACTTAGCTTGAAACGTTTGTTATAACTACCCAGACTTCTGGAGCCACCTTCATCTATGTGCATTCCCTTGAGCTTATCATACATCGTATGTGACATCAGTGCGTAATCTATCGTTGACTGCAGCCTTCCTACCTCCCATGTTATTTGCCCTTCACACTTTTCGGTAATGTTGCAAATGATCAAATCATGCCTTTTACACATATCCATGATCATTTTGCCTGTTAAGTCAGTATACCCATCTATATCTTCTATGTGCGCATTCATATCTCCCTGAATAATTATCTCGCACTCTCCTCCTAATTCCTCAATGTCCTTTGATATACACTTCACCGGATGGATGGATGGATGGATGGATGGATGGATGGATGGATGGATGGATGGATGTGGCTGTACCCTTTAGATCAGACGGCGGTTAACGCCACCTCGCCGTAATACTCAGTAAACTAACCATTAGATTTATCTTTTTTTTCCTTTAAATAGTGACGTTGAGGATTCGTACTTTGCAGTGAAGAGTTAAATTTTCACTTGTGGCTTGACTTTAGCCACGAATCAGATAACCTCCTTCTAGTATAAGTCTGTCGGCTTAAAGTCTATTTTGCCCTCCCTGTCCCTAAACCCCAGTGCTTTGAAAAACTCTGCGCCATGATCCTGAACTATAGGGTAAAGCACTTTACAGAGCCCTTTTTATCAAGTGTTCGGCAGTTTCTTCTTTCTCTCCACACGCACTGCATACGGTGTCTACCCCTTCGTATTTGGCCCGATATGTCTTGGTTTGCAATACTCCCGTCCTGGCCTCAAACAGTAGAGAACTACCCCGAGTATTATCATAGATTCTTTCCTTGGCAATTTCATGCTTAAAAGTTCGATAGATCTCTAGTGCGGACTTCTTAATCATGTCAATTCTCCACATGTCACTCTCCATTTCCTTCACTTTCTTCTTAACTGATAGTTCTTTTTGGTTTGGCCACCTGCTGTGGCCACCGCGTGTTTGTGCAAAGCGCCATCGCGTGGACAACACCAGAAGCCTATCCGGCCGAGGGCTTCTTGTCGCAGAATCTTTCATGGGCCTCACAAGAATCTTTCATGGGCCTCACATATCGAGTCTACCTGTGCCAAAGCATCACGTTCACTGGGCTACCTACGCCGCAACTTGAGAAATTCCCCTACTAATATTCGAAAACTAGCCTTTCTTACCTTTATTCTGCCAATATTAGAATTCGCCTCAGCAATTTGGTCTCCTCATCAAAACTACTTGATTATTATGGTAGAAAGGATTCAAAATAGAGGTGCCCGCTTCATATCACGAAACTACGACATCACGTCAAACATAACGCAAATTAAATCAGACCTTCAGCTGCCGTCATTGGATAGCCGTCGCAGTATTGCTCTTCTCTGTCTGTTCCAGAAATATATTACCTCTAATAAACGAACGCGGCTTCAGCTTCAAGCACCTCACTCTTTTTCACGCAGATTGCATAATCAGTTCAGCTTCATGCGCATATACGGGTCAACTAATGCATTCAATTCATCACCACTGCCTCGGGCCGTTCGTCTTTGGAATGACCTCCCTGATTGCATAGCCTCCATATCTAATCCCGATACATTTCGCCGTCAGCTACTCGCTCTGTTCACCATGTGACCCTGTTTTTGTATTCTGAGTGCATTGCGTAACGGTGCTTTATATTCCCCTTGTCTTTTATTTTAAAATGTATCCCTCTGTCACCATGTTCATATCAACAAGTGCTGTATTCCCTCAAACTTACCCCGCCCTGTATAGCCTAAAATGTGATCTCGTTTATATATATGTATAGTTTTTCGTTGTTTTTGCACTGATCCTGCCTGTAACCGTTACCTGTCTGTACCATTCCGATTCCTCCCCCCCTTACCCAATGCCCTGTTCTGGGGCCTGTAAGGTTTTTTTTGAGTAAAGAATAAAGAATAAAGAAAAATCCAAGAGATGGCGCTCACCAACACAGCCGCCATGATTATCAACACAAACAAGCGAGGCGTGTTTCGATCTCTGGGGCTTGCTATTCTGTCGGGATGCCCAGTGGGGGACGACATGTCGCGGCGAGTGCGCAACGAAAATTGGAAAAATTTCTTCTTAACCAATACATATGTGATAAGCTGGTACGGCTTATGCGTATACAAAATGCATGATGTTCAATGGCCGCCGAGTCGGGGATCTGACTTCACTACTTTTAAAACGAAACTACTGTTTACGCGAGTACGGTTTAACGAGGTTTCACTGTACACTGTTGTCCTTTATGAAAGGGAAAACGTGAACACATGGACTGCGCTCAGTGGCGACTGGCTACTGTACCATCAACCTACAGCTGAAGAAAATGTGCCTGATTCCGTTTTTATCAGCACCTATCCAACGGACATAATTCATTTTTTTGTTTGGCAATAGATGCCTTCAAAAGGCGATGTGGTTTGTTTAGCGGTTGTTTCAATTCGATTAGTAAATAATGGTAAGAGAGTACAGGCACAAAAATTGGACATGTTTTTCCTTTTGTTGCAATGAGTGGCTAATGACCCAGTTATCTTGACTGCAAACCTTTTTTAATGGAGCGCACAACAATTTAACTGTTTAAAGACATTTTCATAGTGCTCTGCTCGGGCATATGAACGTTGCCTCACAAGATACCACAATGCTGCAGACTTGTGAGACTGCATATTTTTTCTTGTTTGAGAAAAGCAGTGCACGGGCTCGTTTAAATGTACATGTAATGTGTGTCTGTTGCAATAAATTGTCCTCTGTGTCACGCTTCCTATCCTCCATCCAACTAGGATTATACGCATTGAGATGTGATACACTTAACAATACAACTACACTGATTTGCATTTCTCACTGGGCCAGGTGAATGAGCTAGTCAGCTACTCTACATCATTCTTATTAGTTTTTATCTTTGGGTGTTGAAAGGACACTAAAGAGCGAAATAATTTTCGCATACTATTGAAGTATGATTTCACATCACCACTCTTACTACGACACGATGCTTGGCAAGTGCGAAACCGCGCAAAGAAAATGTCTCATCAAACACCATGACATCATTATTTTTGATGGCACTTACTGGGTTCTGTATAGCTTATAATCGATAAAAATGAAGGACATTGTCATCTGTGGGTGTCATACACCTAGCATATGAAGTTTCAGAAAATATCACCGAGCCAATCGCAAAATTGTGAATAATACATTTAAAAACTCTTCACGTCACGCATGGACATTTCGGCACAACTTTCAATAGTGAAACTTCAACCTTATATTTCTCCACTAATAATGAACTTGGGATAGTGAAACATATGGCATTGGCATCAGAGTACTCAGTGTGCAGTTTGTCGATCTAAACAAGGTCACTGTTTCTCTTCAGTATTCTTGTAATGCGTTTGTAAATTACACGCAAGAAGCTTGTGAATCAAGTGCAAAGCTACGCAGCAAACTGGTGTTGGGAGTACAGAGTTTGTACAATGTGATTTCACCCATGTCGCATTGCTGCAGCAGTGAAGGGAACCAAACTGCTCGAGACTACAGCAGCAGAGGCCTATAAATCCCTCCAGAGTTTCCTTCCACAGTTTCAACCACATGGGTTCAATAGTGGCAAAACATGACATTTATTCCACTTGTTCTTTACAACTTTATCATAAACAGAGACTAACACATGGATTTTTCTTGGTTTCAACGTTTTTTTTTTAATCTTTCAGTGGATAAGTTGTCTTGAGGTAACACTGATATTATTGAAAATACAATCATTTTGAGGAATAGATTCAATATCTCTGCTACTAGCCTCCTTTCTGACATGCATTCATGACAATTGCATTCATTGGCAATCGTAAGAAGTTTCACCCTAGTAGTAAATTTACCATGCACCACCCTTTCTGCAAAATTAACTTCCTAGATATGACGGTATCTATTGAAACATTTTTTAATGTGAAGTATGAAAAAAATACAAATTCTTTGCCCACACCATAAATATATAGCAGGCAATGTCAATCAGAAAAGAAAAATGAACAGGCCAGAGCCAAGTAAAATTTTGAGGAGGAAGGATGTGCAAGAGAAGCGGACTCTACGCCCAGTCGAACCGGACAAAAAAAAAGAAAAAAAAAGATCTTGGTTTGGTTTACAATGTTGTTCTTGCTGCTGACATGTTTGGTCCAATTTTATCTTCAGTGGTGAATTCTTGTGATGTGCATCTTAATGGGGCTGTCGTGGAGTTCTTTCTTTTACAGAGAAATCAAAGGTTACGCTCTACATAATGCAAACGAATAGCCAACTATAATACATAGACTACACAAGCCATCATCTATGACACGGCAAAGAAGAAATATTTATCAGGCAGGCAAAGCCTTTAAGAAGCGTCTGTAGCGACAACGATCATTATGCTCACCAATTAAGCAAGCCAAAGGAGACATTTGGCGAAATGACCTGAACAACACTCTATACAAAATCCAAACTGAAGCTTGAAAATGAGGAAATCACCACAAGCTGAACATGCCCCATAGCACAGCTTAACCAGCCGCTAGCCTTTGCAATCAAATACCGAAATGCATTTCCAAACTTAAATAATATCTTTTGCAAGTATTGCCCAACATTAACTAGCAACGAGCCACTTCGGAAAATGTTCCTCGACATGTTAGTGCATGCAAAAGTAAACCCGCATTTTTTTTGGTACACATAATACATAGTTGTCATTTAAGATTTAAGACCTGCAAACACCTTCAAGATTATGTTAGAATTAAAAGCACTAAAAGTGATTTATGCATAGTATAAAATCTAGTTTTACCTGCACTAGTTCAAACATTATTCACACGATTATATATACATATTTTCACAAACAGGAGAACATTTTTACATGGTGTAGTAGCACAACTTCGACAGGGACATAGAGTACAAGAAAACACGACACTCGCTTGTCTTGTCCTCTGTGTCCCCGTCGAAGTTGCGCAACTACGCCACATGTTAAAATGATATTTCACCAACTAGTCCAGCTCTCAACCCTACTGAAGAAACAGGACAACCTGTTAACGGTTCATTAAATAGACATCAAGCAAGCATGGCAAATGACTGGAAGCAATGGTGCAGCAATTTATAGCGGCAGGACATATCTTCAACAATCTTAAACCTTAAATCCAGTAACCAGCTTTTCGAAAAATAAAAATTGCCACACCTCATTCACAAGTTTAATACATTCCAGCCAACAAGGATAAATGTTTCAAAGGGGGCACTTGAACCAATTTGACATGGCACATACACAACGAAAACCTATAAAAAAATAACTTCAAGGAATTTTTAAGGCTAATTATCCCCATTGTCAGGTGGTGCTTCCTCGAGGCAAAGATAATTCAGCAAAATGTCTTCTCCTTTTGTACCCATCCATGCAAAACACTTGCTCCTTCCTGCCCCTCATTTTTTTTTCTGTTTCATGGGCTTTTGATTGATTGCCCCATTTACCCTGGCGCAACCCATTACGGGGGATTGGCTTTCAACTCGCCCAATTCAGCATGCCGACTTCTTGTTTTCACATCCCCGTTTTCGCATGTGGCGTTCCCTTCTTTGTTTAGGTTGGAGGAGAGGGTATGAAGAATATACAAAATGCACTAAGGTAGGCAAGGGATGAATTTTGGCCTTGTTCGTATAACATATATGAAATGTTTTGTGGTCATTTGCTGATTGTTAGAACCAGTGTATCCCACATTCGCTTCATCTTGATAAATCTGCCCTACACAATTTAGATAGGTCGGCAGTTGCAGCCTTGAAGAAGTCTGCATGTTGAGACGATGGCCATAGTGACAACCCGTGTTCACAAATGTTTCATCTCTTTAAGCTTGTCTTCCCCACAACTTCTCTGTGTTTTTTGGTTTCATAACATGACACTTCTGATTTTTAAAAAATAATAAAATTGGTACTGCCTTGTATAATTCGTGTTAATAATAGCTCATTTTTGTCTGTATTTTGGTAGAATTTCAATGCACCCATTGCCTTGGTTTCTTAAGAGCAATCATATGACTGAGTTAGTGAAACAACGATTGCTCTTCTTCGTTTATTTTCGGCCATCTTTTGTTTATCTCCTGCCATCTTGCATCTACAGACTAGTACGTACTATACTAAGACTAATTGTGAAAGAAACAAAAAGAATGATGTTCTTACACTGTAGCACTGAAATTAGGATATTTAGTAATAGCGTCTTTTTATTTTATTACCAGCATGTCAAGTGCCGGAGGCATGAGTGCTGGCTAACCAATGAAGAGTTCATTCCTGGGCAAAGGTGAAAAACATCCCCCCCTTCCTGCCGACGCTAATCTGCAATCTTTTTTCAGTGGTTCATTAATTCAAATAGCGTAACAATTCGAAAAGTGGGCCGAATGTGACGTATCACCCTAATTTGTTATGCAGCACTGAGCAGCTCACTGGTCCGTCACTCAGAGTCAGTGCAGCCGATTTTACCTGGTTGAAACGCTCCCGCTGTATATCGGGCACAGCAGAAGAGCGACACATCATCCTAAAACTAGCAACGTGTTTAAATTACATACACAATAAATGTACATCATGATTACAAGTATCGCAACAAGAGAAATACGCAACACGTACGGCGGAAGTACTGTAAACTATGAAAGTCTTACTTTTATTGTCAAGATCTGTATTAGCATTTACAATAACCTCTTCAGGCTGCTGTACAAACCGAGCAACTTCCGCAGCGAGAATGTTTTCGAATTGTGGTACATTAACACAGAGCGGTATTACCACCACTGCCACGAAATTAATGGTGCAAAAGCGCGTTCACCAGGAGATTCGTTAGAGGTTGACAGCTTACCCGTCCTTGACACGAGGTGCTCTATGAACCTGTGAAGATTTGTGTTCATCACTGTCGTCACTAAAGAGTAGATTTATCGCGAGGAAGAGTGGTTGCCGCAAATAAACACGTAGCTTGAACTTCGCGCTGGTTCAATGACAAACTCGGAAGCCCCCATTACACTTTTTCTCACAGGAAACGAGCCAGCGCAAGCCTAAGTTCTTGCAAGCAAAATTCAAAGCAGCCACCACCTCAGACACAGCAGCAATGACCGGCGATTTGTGGTTAATATGTTTTTGTTTTTAATCTGTCATTTTAAATGTTTGACAAAAACAATCTCTTCACATGCTTGAATACTATAGTCATCATCATCAGTAAGCCCACGAAAATTGAATGCGGAACTTTAAGGCACACAAAAATGTCATTTTTATTGTGATTATTAATAATAATATTATAACTTGCAGAGAAATTGCAAGGCTGCTCTGAAAATGGAGCAGAGCCACAGTCACACGCATTCTCAGCACTGCCCTAGAACACTCGTATGCAAGGCCTTAGAACAAGAAAAAATTATGACTTAGAGGAAATGAACAAAACAGTAGCTACATTGATTCCTAAAACGCAACTGCAATTAGGTTAAAGCACTAGGGCAAAAAGTAAGCAAACTTTCCCAAATCACAAAAAAAAAAATCTACAAAAGCTACCCACTGAATATCTAAAGTTGAATTAACTCAGCTAACAGGGCTGATTAAGAAAAAGAAAATTGCCAACATGGGGATTCATAGCACCAAAAAATTAGATGAAGAGTTCAAAGAAAGGACAGAGCATGACAACAGGAAACTAATTACGAATGAACACTCCAACAGATAGAGTAAGGTAATCAGCAGTCTCAACATCTGTAGTAAGGTGGCAGAAAACTTTTACTACAACTCATGAATAAGCCACCTAACAGAGAAAGAAGCCAAAGTTCAACAAAACACTTAAACTCCGTGAGTGAATATAAACAAAGTTAGAAAGAAACATAAAATCAGAAGCCTAACCAGGAACGAATCTGCTTGAATACCCTACCCTGAGAGAATGGAATAGAGTGCTACAAAACATCACCAACGAAAAATCATGCAGCGAAATTGTTGACCCAATCAAAGATGGAGATCTCGTGTTTAAAAGCTTGTGACACTTTCTGCACAATGCCTTACGTACCGGCGAATCAATTGTACAACCTAACTGTAATAATGTCACTACAAAACAAATACAGAAAAAAAGAGATGAAAGATTTGAAGAATTTTACACAGAGCAACAGATGTCCCACTGTGGATCATAGTCATGCGCTGTCAAACTGAAAAATCTGCGAAACGGAACAGATTCATCTACTTAGCTTGCTGAGACTAATAAAAAGGCATTCGACTCGGTAGAGATACCAGCAGTCTTGGAGTACCTAGTGCATAATGCATGCATGAATACCCTAGCCAACATCTACAGAGAGTCCACAGCAGACAGACAGACAATGAACTTTATTAAGGTCTTGAGGGGCAACTAGAAAAGTCCCTTTATGGGGGAAGAGCTGTCGCAGAGCAGAAAAATTTTATTCGTGAAGTGGATCTGGCAAGGAGACGAAATCTGAGCTATATTTACAGCATGTTTAGCAGAACTATTTGAGCCACCATGTTGATAAGAAACACGAATAAACATTTACAAAGAATGTCTTGGTACTTACGCTTTGCAAATGACGTTTTGCTTTTCAGCAGTGGTGCCGTTGAACTACAATGAACTGAGGGTCTAAACTGAGGAAGTGTTCAAGTAGGGCTACACATAAATAAGTGAAAAACAAGGATCTAATGTTAAGAGGCCAAACAAGAGAGCGAGAGTTCGCAACGGCACACTAGAATCCTTACAATATATATGTATTTAAGTCAGATATTCACAGGACACACTACTCACGAAAAGGAAATTCACCAAACAACATGGATGGGCTAAAGCTTTAATGGCAGACATTCCCAAATCATAAAAGGCAATTTAGAACTGTCCCTAAAGCAGAAAGTGGTCAACTATTGTATGCTGCGAGTACTAACATATGGTTCAGAAACTTAAATGATAGTAAAAAAAGAAAAAAAAATCCAGAACAGACCAAGAACTATGCAAAATAGAAACAGAAAATGGTTAGCATAACATAGAGATATTAAAAAAGCAGAGCTCGATAGAGAAGAAACAGGGCTAGATGACATTCTTGCTGACATTAAGAAAAAAAAAGGTGTACCTGGACAGGTCCACCTTTTGAGGGAGATACAAGTGACCAGTTAGAGAGATTGTGTGGCTACGAAAAGGTGGGAAAAATAGCTGAGAAAGGCAGAAGGCTAGATGGGATTTGCACGCATAAGATCGATTAAGCTTGCACGGGGTTGGGAAAATTGTAGGTAGCTGGGGAAGCCTTTGTATAGAATTGGACATAAAAAAAGGCCGATGTACAAGAAGAGCATGTGTTATCGAGCTGTTGCACATCGCAGGTTGGTTTCAATACCAACAGGTTATTCAACTCACATCGCAGTGCTACTGCTTACATATTGTATTTGTACTACCAACTGCTTTTCGACATGTTTCTAGCAACGTTGAAACATATCTTGAACGTTTATCAGAACCATGTACAGCCATGTCCCCGACTCTGTATAGTGAATCTGCAGCCAGGCTTAATTCGTGGTACCTTGCGACAGTTGTGGGCTCCGACGCAGTGTGCTCAGGAGCATGCGTGACCTAATAGACATGCAGGGCGCCTTTGCACAAGTGTGACCATGTTGAAAGGTGTGCCTGTTTAGCCGTAGATGCATGGTTCTTCTGGGCGCTTCCAGCATGTGAATTCCGAGAGATGACGACTTTCGACTGATAACACATGCCTGACTAGGCACTTGTTATTGCGCCTGGTCAAGTATGATACGGTTGGCATTGCAAAACTTCTTTAGCACCAACCACTCCAGTTCCAAACTAAAGCACATTGCATAAAGGAGGTAAATAAATAAGTGCGCCCGCCACCACCATTTGGATTTTAAAATTTTACATATTCGCTAATATGGCCAAATGAAGGCATGACTTCCCCGAAAGGCCATGTTCTTGTAGAAGTGCGTGCTCTTTTTGGGGAAGTCGCACCTTCATTTGGTCATGTTACGAAAGTATGTGAAATCATGATTTGTGGCAGCAGGTGTGCTTTCTTTACCTGCTTCATTCACTTTGCTTCAGTTTGAACCTGGAGCGGCTGGCACTGAAGAAGTTTCGCGATGCCAAGCGTTCAGCAGCCCACATCACTGAGGCAACTGGAACCTGAAGATGAGGCATGCCCGCTGTTTCATACCGAAGAAGCCTGCTCGCGCGACCTGGGAAAGCTTCACTGGGCTGGGAAATGTTCACATTGCAGAAAGTGTGCGCTATGTACTTAACAAAGGCCCAAAATTTAGCCATGAACCTCTGGTGCTGGCTCACTAATTACTGGCATTGCACAGACGAGTTGCAGCGAAAGTCGAAGTCGTAGCTAGGGACTATTGCGTACAAGACAATGTCAAAGCTCTAGCAAAAACAGGGGAAAACCCTCTTCGTCAGGAGGATACGTTGGTGGGTGTTGTCATTCTTTAAGTGCAACAATTTGTGCCCTTTTCAAGTGGATAAAAGTAGTGGCTCCATAGTAATGGATGTAGATTTGTGTAACTTCAAGGCAAGACAAGCAGTCTACATGAACTTCGTCAAGTTAAAAGTCATCAAAACAAGAGTTTTGAAAAGCAAGGCAGTGGCTCTGAGTAAAGACTTGGAACTTGCATGACTAGCAGTCTATTGCATTCTGCAGCTAGCAAAAAAACACCCTTTCTGTGTTTTTTACGACCAAGATGCATAATTCATTCAGGACAGTTGTGAGTGATTGAGGTATCTGGCGAAACATGACTAGTCAGTTTTTAATGAAGCGGCTAGACTTGGTTGTCGTGAGAGACCCATTTTAAACTGGGAATTTTCCATGTGTCATCCACTTTCTTCAAAGAATCCTTCGATGGGTACTTGTTTTTGGTTCATGTTGAGGACCTATTTTATTCTGTCCTGCACGGTGAATTGTTTTTCTACATAAAAAGTTGCACAGACGAGAGTGGTGTGGTTGCCTTCAAGAATGCCGCGGGCATGGCAGTATAAGCTTTCATGGCCCTTCTCAAGTTTTATGATAAGGTAGCTTGTATGTTGCTCCTGTGTTATGCAATTTCTTATGTTTGACCGTAACTGCTTTTATTACGTTCCACCAACATTTTAATTAGTGGGAGGTTTTGGAAGTTCTTATGTATGATGATAGTTTTTTATTATTTTAAAGCAACTAACCACCGTTACATATTAGCGCAGTATTAACAATGTTCTAGCAGGCTTTCACAGACTGAAAGAGTATTGGTGTTTACACATGAGTTGAAGGCTTGTGGCTTTTTGCAGTTTTTGGCTTAGCGCATTATTCTGCAGAGTCGTCACGGCTGTTGGCTTTTTTGTCTAGGTGTGCTGAAAAATTGCTTACATACGAGTTGACGCATTCCAAAACTGTGAAAAGGGCCATAGCTGAACAATGCCCAGAGTATGCATGTGCAGGGTCGTGCTCAAACGTTATGCAGAAGACTTTTCTAAACCAAATGGACAGGTTGTCTGTGGTTGGTTTCCTTCACATGCTCCTTAACGCTGTAGCTGAGTTGCTCCACTAGACTATCAAGAGAATACACCACGGTACTGGGGTAGAGCAAGAGCGCAGAACAGCGAGACCTGAGGTTGTACTGTGTATGCACCGAGCTGCACACAACCTAAAAATGGTCGCAAACAGAGATGGCATGCCGATTCTTTTTTCTGCGCCACGAAAATCATCTTGGCTTTCTCATGTATACTATTTGATGGAAGCAACAAAGGTGGGTACGGTAAGAGGCACGCCAATCATACACAAAATGTGTCAACGTGGTCGTTTATGAATTTCCACTATCCTACGGCAAAAGAGGAACGTTGGTCGGGCAAGAATATGCGTGAATGAGCATGCACAGAAACATGTGCCTTCGTTAAAAGATAAAGATAGTGCACATTTGCTGACGCATTGCGATTCTCATAAGTTTGAGTCATACCTGGATAAGGTTTGGATTATTAGCAGAAGCAGGGACACTACTACTCGAGAATGCATGGATGCATTCTGTATAAAATCACGAGGTTCATTAGGCATCAGTGATACTTCGTCTTTCTGGTAGGTATAGAACAAGTTCACAGATTGTGATTAGTTAGTGTGCTTTCAATGTGAACCTAGCTTACTTTACACATGTGTGCCTATAATTTTTTATGCAGGATATGATGAATAAAGTGTCGAAACTTTGAGCTCCCCCAGACCCCTTTTCTCATTACTTTGTCATTAAAAACAGCCACATCTTTGTGTCTTCTGCAATAACATTTACCGATTAGAATAGCAAAAAGTATTTCTAGCCTGACGTTTGTGTCTTAAAACTACGTAGGGACGAATTTGACATAGAAGAGGTACACCATGTCTGGGTGATGCAGACCAGGGAGACATGTGGCTATGACAAGTTACCGATATGCAATGACAAGGGGAATAATTGCAGTGATTCTGTGAGCATTCCAAGCTAGAAAAACGCTAGGAGTGACCAGTGCCTTCTGTCACATAAGCCATGAAATAACAAAAGCAACCACCATAACTTCTGCCACCATCTGGAACGTAAGAGGACTGCCAAAGGCTGCATTCATGGTTCTTCTAAACAAGCTTGCGGCATGCAGCTCCATAAAGGTAAAGCGACAGCACATAAATGCTTCAATGTGGTAGTGTCAGAGCACATACTCAAATCTGTTGTAACAAAAATATAAAAAAAATCACTGCTTTTTTACATAGCCGTTTTAAAAAACTTTAGATCGGTCTGAAGAAGTTATTCTACAGATATTTGCCAGTGAATGGAAATTCTTTGTTAGATTAGAAACTTCGTAAGATGGTTTTGCTTGATAGTTTTTTTAGTATTTATTAGTAAAAATTACACATTGGGGAGCCATGAAAATTTTGTAAACGAGGGGTGGGTGCTGGAGACGATGTTTTGACAAGTGGACTTGTCTTTTACAAGGCTCAACGCAGCAGTACTGCTTCCCGAGCGTTTTAAACATTGCTGATGTTAAGTGTCTTTGATTGAATTTTCGGAAACAACCAAGGAATATATTATGCAAGGTAGAGACTTCGCGTGGTACGTGCCACGCTGATGCCGGTCACTTTTTTTCGCGTACGTTATGACTGATTTTTTACCTTGTATATTACTTTTGTTGTTCTGCACTAATATACAGTATTGTCCCTGAAAATGATGCAGACCGCTTTAGGGAATCAATCGACCAATTTTTAAAAAACTGACCCCCCAACTCGAATCGATCGGCTATACTTCAAATCGCGAGTGAACGAATAGTGTTTCACATCCAAGTTCACAGTTTGTTTGAATGCAATACCCGAATTCCCGCGATCGCCTTCACAATTTTAACTGCCTCCCTGACACGCTGATTCTGCACGAAGCGGTCGCGAACAAGTTTGTATATACAATACTTAACTCTGTTTGCAGGTACATGCTTGGATATAGCACTTACCCGTAATGAAGTTACACCTGAAGACGCAAATATCACCGGTTCTTCAAGTTGTTTTTGTTAATCTGTGCCAGCCAAACATGCCGGTGCTTTTTGGAAAATTGCAATGTGCGTTCTCAATTTTAGGTAATAACTTTTGGCAAAGAAAACACCCTGACGCTCTGCTCGCTCTTTGTGGACTGTTATATCAACTTGCCTCACCAGCAGCTGATAATTTCTCCAACTTGCATCATTAGGTAAAACTGAACGGGCGCATGCACGAGGAATCAACACGGCAGTGGTCGGCCACGGAGTCAGTAGGTACCCAGGCATGTCGGTGGCGCATTTCAGAAGTGACGAATGGGCGCTGCGTGATGCACGTGCACACTATGTATTGTAACACAGGGCAGGACTACACAGACACTAGAGAAGGGACAAATCGCTCCTGTGCCCGCATAGTCGTGGGCTGTGTTAAAATATGTTAAAGTACTGTCACCAACTTGTCCAGCTTTCAGTCCTTCTGTGCACATGTGCTTATTTGCGGACGTCTCATTATTACAGACCTAGCTACCCGGTATGATGCACCGTTTCTACATAATTTTGATAGTATAGCTTTGCATATGTAGTAAATTGTTTTTCTTGCATACTCGTCTACTGACGCAACCAGCAGCCAAGAAGATAGAGACCTCAGAGCGCACAGAAAGGGTTTGAGCATTCGCACATGCGATCATACCGGTGTCACACGGGCACATTTGATTGCAATCAGCTATATGCAGCCGTCATATAACTGCGATATAAAAGGGTACGACATAGCAAACAAGAACCCGTGTGACAGTGGTGTTGTCAGTACAGTGTGTCAGACCCTAAATCTCATTCGGAAGTATGTCTGCACAAACATGATCACGCTTACGTGGCTGTAATTCAACGCTACGACTCGCATGAACCAGCCAACACTATGGTATCATCAAATGTGCAGGGAACTAAATTTGTCAAACAAACCACCACACAGCACACACAAGACAGCCAGCACTTGTGCATATCACATCGACGTGGGATGTTGGTCATTCAACGCTACCGCTTACACGAAACACCCACGGCGCTCGATCTTCCCCCTCTGAAGGATCGGTCGGTCGAGAATCACTGCCACATCACCAGATTCGCAAGGAATAATACCGAAATTCATACACACCGCTGCACAACACCAAAATTGACATCGACCAAACTAAAGGAAGTGCTGACAGTGGACGTTGACGCACCTCTAGGGACTAAAGCACCTAGGGATGTCCGCGCGATTTAGGTGCTTAGGCAGCGCGCGGTCACCAGAAAAGCACCTAGGGTGAGTCCACTCGTATTAGTTCGTGCCATGACTCGCCGTGGCGCTGAAGTGACTGTCTGCAACGGTGCTGGCATGTAATGTCACTTCCCGGAGATCGTTGCAGAAGCTTGCATGCTTTATTGGGATGGTTTGTGGTTCAAGATGCGTGCCTCATGTGTGTTTTTTTTTTTTGCATTGACAGCCTGTGGTGCTTGAGTAAGGGTACTGCCATTTTAGCCAACCAGAATGATTGAAACTGATGACCATAATTTGGCAGCACACAATAGTAACTTATTGACACCAATTGATGACATTATAGGTATAATTGTCCCAGTATGAGCAGCCTGAAAAAAGCTACATTAGTTGTATTAGAAATCAAATTCATGTTCAATAATATAGGTCACCTGCAGTGGATACTTGACGAAAGTGCATACCATCATGTATGTGTTGAGGTAACAATGAATTTGCTTTTAACGCACTATGCGCGAGCGCAATTCAAGCATGGTTTTGACACATCTGCAGTGTGGAAATTGCATCTTCTTTCATAAGGTTGCAACTGTGTTTGCAAAAAACATCAAGAAAGTTGTGCTTGTAACATCTTGAGTTTGTGTACATCCTGCTTGTTTTAAGACACATTGTTCAAAATCATTTTAAATATACCGACAAATTCAGTTTTTTTAAAAGACACATGTCACTAAAATGTTTGTTTTTTTTTGTGTTTCCATTGCAGCCCATGCATGCACCTTGTACAAACTGAGTGTGAAAGAATTCCAGACAAGCCTGTCATCAATGGTGACTCGTGGAAAAGTTGGCTACTGAATGAACAACAGCTGCGCATGACTTCTGTTTCCTATGTAAAGGGAACTTCCCTGAGCCACCTGGTTGCTGTATTCAAGTAGCTCGCATTTTCAGGATGTTCAATATTAAGCCTTTTGTTTTTCTTTAAAAAAGTCAGTGCTGTAAGATGTGTGTGTAAAAGCCATCTTTGCAGAGAGCTAAGTGTTCAGGGGAACACAATGTGCAATGACAATTATAACTGTCAGTCGTGCCCTTGAATAAGATTAAATAATGAACTTATTAGTGACTGCAGCAAGCCGCCATGCACGTATTAAAATTTCGAGCCATAGTCACATTTCTACATAGGTCCAAAGAATTCTGGCATGCCTGTGCTCAGATATCCCATTGGAAAGTATAGTTGTGGCTTGTGTCATTATGCATGCAGGACAGTGATCACTAGCACACAGCTACTACTCTCTGAGGTGCTGCATATAATCTGATCATGAATTGCAGCCATAGACAAGTATTATATTGGTTACATTTTACTACCGGCTGGAATAGCAAGCACCGACTGCTTGTCTCACCAGGGAGTAATGCTTTGGTGATCCTCGCTGCCTTGCATGCGTAATCATGAAAAGCACAAAAAACTTCCGAGTGGAATATCTCGGAGCATAGACATGCTCGAAGAATTTTTCCAAGTGGGAGTGTCTGGAAAAACGACTGCCACAAACTGTTCT